>NC_091771.1:48945145-50373645 GCF_029378745.1 Bos indicus
TCAATGAAACTTCTGAAAGAGAAAATAAATTTTTCTTAAAGAAATGAAGAAAAGAGAGAACATTTTAGTACCTGTCACACACCTCTCTACACACATTCACTGTGGTGGTTAAATATAAAACCTAAAAGTTCGAGACCTGGCTTAAAAATCCCAGCTCTACCTCTCACTACCTGTGTGATCCTGGGCAAGTTACTTAAGCTAAATGGACCTTAGTTTCTTCATTTGCAAAATGGCAGATATGCGAGTGCATGTCTAATAAAATTTTGTATAGATTAGATGTAATAATGTAAATAAAGTGTCCAGCCTAAGTTCTTGTACGTAAGTGCTCGATAATTAGAACTACATTATTGTTTGCCACCTGTCTATGTTTAAAAAGATTTGAGGCAACTAACACTAAGTAACAGATATAATAAAACAAAGATAAAAAGATAAATGTGTCAAACTATAGTATTGATATATTTTCTTCCAATTCTTCGATCAAATACATGAAATTGATTTGTAGCACTTAAGAAAGTTTCCAGAGAGAGGAGCCAAGATGGCGGAGGAGTAGGATGGGGAGAACACTTTCTCCCCCACAAATTCATCAAAAGAGCATTTAAACGTCGAGTAAATTCCACAAAACAACTTCTGAATGCCGACAGAGGACATCAGGCACCCAGAAAAGCAACCCAACTCTTCCAAAGGAGGTAGGAAAAAATATAAAAGACAAAAAAAGAGACAAAAGAGGGAGGGACAGAGTTCCGTCCCAGGAAGGGAGTCTTAAAAAGAGAGAAGTTTCCAAACACCAGGAAACCTTCTCACTGCCGAATCTGTGCCGAGGTTTGGAAGCACAGAGGGCAACATAACAGGGAGAAAAAATTAACAATTAAAACTCGCACATTGCAAGCCCTACGGTAACTCCCCCAGCGGAGAAGCAGCGCAGACGCCTGCATCCGCCATTAGCAAGCGGGGGCTGGGCAGGGAGGCGCGGCGCCGGCTGCATCGCTTAGAGTAAGAATCTGGCCTGAATACCCTGAGCGCTATCTGAGCGAAATAATTTGGGCTAGCAAACCAGACTGTGGGATATCTACCACGCGAAAAGCCAGCCCTAACCTAAGACACCGCCAGGCCCGCGCACAGAACAAAGGACTGAACAGAGATAGCCGGCTGCAGACCTTCCCCCTCTGGTGACAGGCAGCCAGAGCCGGAAGGGGGCGATCGCAGCCCCAGAGAGACATTATCTATAAAACTGTAAGCAGGCTTCTTTGCTAACTAAAACTTATTGGGGGTCTGGATGGTCAACATCTGCCTGACAAGGTGTGCCGGTTTTACACCCAGATAACCGAGAGGCGGGGAGGCGATAAGTCGCAACATTGGCGTTCGCCAAACACCTCATCACCTGAGCTGCTCCGACCTGGGAAGAGCACAAAATGCAGGCCCAACTGAGTCTGCGCCTCTGAGGACTACCCGAGTGCCTGAACCTGAGCGGCTTGGACCTGGGAGCTGCATGCAACCCAGGGCTGGCCTCGGATTGTTCCCAGAGGAACAACCTAGAGCCCGAGCAGTGTGGGCAGGGAGGCTACATGTGCCATGAGTGGGGGCAGACCCAGTGTGGCTGAGGCACTGCGAGCGCATGCCAGTGTGAACAAGTGAGCCTAAAAAAAAAAAAAAAAGATTCCCCCACCATCCCCTTTGTGTCAGGGCGGAAGCCAGACACTGAAGAGACCAGCAAACAGAAGAAGTTATAACAGAGGGAAATGCCTTGGAAGCTATGGGCAATAGATTAAAACCCCGTGGTTACTACAGACTACATAGGAAGGGGTCTATAGATCTTGAGAAATATAAGTCGGACCAAGGAACTAGCCAAAAATGAACTGAACCCACAATACAACAAAACCAGAGAAAGTCCTAGATATATTTTTACTATTTTTACGATCATTCTTTCTTTCTTTCTTTCTTTTTTTTTAATTAAAAAAAAATTTTTAAGTCCTCTATTGTTCCTTTAATTTTCACTTTTATAACCTATTACTTTGCAAAAAAAAAAAAAAGACCCTATTTTTTTCTTCTTCAGCAAACTTCATATATATATATTTTATAATTTTTTGACCTTGTTTTTTTTTTTCTTCTTCTTCTTCTTTTATTTAACATTGTATTTTTGAAATTCCAAACTCTACTCTAGTTTTTTAATTTTAGCTTTTTGGTATATGTTATCAATTTTGTACCTACAATTTTTTTTTATAATTTCTGTGACTTTTTTTTTTTTCTGTTTCATTCTCTTCTTCTTTTATATAACATTGTATATCTGAAATTCCAAACTCTACTCTAGATTTTTAATTTATGCTTTTTGGTATTTGATATCAAATTTGTACCTGTATTTTCTTTATAATTTTTGCGACATTGTTTGTTTTTGTTTGTTTGTTTTCTCTCTTTATGTTTCTTCTTCCTTTTTTTTAACATTGTATTTTTGAAATTCCAAACTCTACTCTAGATTTTTAATTTTTGCTTTTTGGTATTAGTTATCAATTTTGTACCTGTATTTTCTTTATAATTTTCACGACCTTGTTTGTTATTCTTTGTTCGTTTTTTCTATCTTTCTTTTCCTTCTCTTCTTTAACATCGTATTTTTGAAATTCCAAACTCTACTCTAGATCTTTAATTTTTGCTTTTATGTATTTGTTACCAATTTTGTACCTTTAAGAACCCAATCTTCAGGACCTATTTTTCACTAGGGACCGAGATTACTGGCTTGACTGCTCTCTCTCCCTTTGGACTCTCCTTTTTCTCCACCAGGTCACCTGTGTCTCCTCCCTAACCCCTCTCTACTCTACCCAACTCTGTGAGTTTATGTGTGTTCCAGACGGTGGAGAACACTTAGGGAACTGATTACTGGCTGGATCTGTCTCCCTCCTTTTCATTCCCCCTTTTATCCCTCTGGCCACCTCTGTCTCCTTCCTTCTTCTTCTCTTCTCTGTATAACTCCATGAACATCTCTGAGTGGTCCAGTTGTGGAGTGCACATAAGGAAGTGACTACTGGCTAGCCCACTCTCTCCACTATTGATTCCACCTCATCTCATTTGGGTCACCTCTAACTCCCTCCTCCCTCTTCTCTTCTCCATGTAACGCTGTGAACCTCTCTGAGTGACCCTCACAGTAGACAAACTTTTCATCTTTAACGTAGATGTTTTATCAATGGTGCTGAATAGAAGAAGTTTTGAAACTACTGTAAAAATAAGACTGATAACTGGAAGCAGGAGGCTTAAGTCCAAACCCTGACTCCAGGGAACTCCTGACTCCAAGGAACATTACTTGACAGGACCCCATCAAATGCCTCCATACTGACACTGAAACCAAGCACCACACAAGGGCCAACAAGTTCCAGGGCAAGACATACCAAGCAAATTCTCCAGCAATAAAGGAGCACAGCCCTGAGCTTCAAGATACACGCTGCCCAAAGTCACCCCAAAACCATAGACATCTCATAACTCATTACTGGACATTTCATTGCACTCCAGAGAGAATAAATACAGCTCCACCCACCAGAACACCAACACAAGCTTCCCTAACCAGGAAACCTTGACAAGCCACCTGTACAAACCCACACACAGTGAGGAAAAGCCACAATAAAGAGAACTCCACAAACTGCCAGAATACAGAAAGGACACCCCAAAATCAGCAATTTAAACAAGATGAAGAGACAGAGGAATACCCAGCAGATAAAGGAACAGGATAAATGCCCACCAAACCAAACAAAAGAGGAAGAGATAGGGAATCTACCTGATAAAGAATTCCGATTAATGATAGTGAAATTGATCCAAAATCTTGAAATTAAAATGGAATCACAGATAAATAGCCTGAAACAAGGGATTGAGAAGATGCAAGAAAGGTTTAACAAGGACCTAGAAGAAATAAAAAAGAGTCAATATATAATGAATAATGCAATAAATGAAATTAAAAACACTCTGGAGGCAACAAATAGTAGAATAACAGAGGCAGAAGATAGGATTAGTGAATTAGAAGATAGAATGGTAGAAATAAATGAATCAGAGAGGATAAAAGAAAAACCAATTAAAAGAAATGAGGACAATCTCAGAGACCTCCAGGACAATATTAAACGCTACAACATTCGAATCATAGGGGTTCCAGAAGAAGAAGACAAAAAGAAAGACCATGAGAAAATACTTGAGGAGATAATAGTGGAAAACTTCCCTAAAATGGGGAAGGAAATAATCACCCAAGTCCAAGAAACCCGAGAGTCCCAAACAGGATAAACCCAAGGCGAAACACCCCAAGACACATATTAATCAAATTAACAAAGATCAAACACAAAGAACAAATATTAAAAGCAGCAAGGGAAAAACAAATAACACACAAGGGAATTCCCATAAGGATAACAGCTGATCTTTCAATAGAAACTCTTCAAGCCAGGAGGGAATGGCAAGACATACTTAAAATGATGAAAGAAAATAACCTACAGCCCAGATTATTGTACCCAGCAAGGATCTCATTGAAGTATGAAGGAGAAATCAAAAGCTTTTCAGACAAGCAAAAGCTGAGAGAATTCTGCACCAACAAACCAGCTCTCCAACAAATACTAAAGGATATTCTCTAGACAGGAAACACAAAAATGGTGTATAAACTTGAACCCCAAACAATAAAGTAAATGGCAACGGGATCATACTTATCAGTAATTACCTTAAACGTAAATGGGTTGAATGCCCCAACCAAAAGACAAAGACTGGCTGAATGGATACAAAAACAAGACCCCTACATATGTTGTCTACAAGAGACCCACCTCTAAACAGGGGACACATACAGACTGAAAGTGAAGGGCTGGAAAAGATTTTCCATGCAAATAGGGACCAAAAGAAAGCAGGAGTAGCAATACTCATATCAGATAAAATAGACTTTAAAGCAAAGGCTGTGAAAAGAGACAAAGAAGGTCACTACATAATGATCAAAGGATCAATCCAAGAAGAAGATATAACAATTATAAATATATATGCACCCAACACGGGAGCACTGCAGTATGTAAGACAAATACTAACAAGTATGAAAGGAGAAATTAACAATAACACAATAATAGTGGGAGACTTTAATACCCCACTCACACCTATGGATAGATCAACTAAACAGAAAATTAACAAGGAAACACAAACTTTAAATGATACAATAGACCAGTTAGACCTAATTGATATCTATAGGACATTTCATCCCAAAACAATGAATTTCACCTTTTTCTCAAGCACACATGGAACCTTCTCCAGGATAGATCACATCATGGGCCATAAAGCTAGCCTTGGTAAATTCAAAAAAATAGAAATCATTCCAAGCATCTTTTCTGACCACAATGCAGTAAGATTAGATCTCAATTACAGGAGAAAAACTATTAAAAATTCCAACATATGGAGGCTGAACAATACGCTGCTGAATAACCAACAAATCACAGAAGAAATCAAAAAAGAAATCAAAATTTGCATAGAAATGAATGAAAATGAAAACACAACAACCCAAAACCTGTGGGACACGGTAAAAGCAGTCCTAAGGGGAAAGTTCATAGCAATACAGGCACACCTCAAGAAACAAGAAAAAAGTCAAATAAATAACCTAACTCTACACCTAAAGCAACTAGAAAAGGAAGAAATGAAGAACCCCAGGGTTAGTAGAAGGAAAGAAATCTTAAAAATTAGAGCAGAAATAAATGCAAAAGAAACAAAAGAGACCATAGCAAAAATCAACACAACCAAAAGCTGGTTCTTTGAAAGGATAAATAAAATTGACAAACCATTAGCCAGACTCATCAAGAAACAAAGGGAGAAAAATCAAATCAATAAAATTAGAAATGAAAATGGAGAGATCACAACAGACAACACAGAAATACAAAGGATCATAAGAGACTACTATCAACAATTATATGCCAATAAAATGGACAACGTGGAAGAAATGGACAAATTCTTAGAAAAGTACAACTTTCCAAAACTCGACCAGGAAGAAATAGAAAATCTTAACAGACCCATCACAAGCACGGAAATTGAAACTAATAAAAAATCTTCCAGCAAACAAAAGCCGAGGTCCAGACGGCTTCACAGCTGAATTCTACCAAAAATTTAGAGAAGAGCTAACACCTATCCTGCTCAAACTCTTCCAGAAAATTGCAGAGGAAGGTAAACTTCCAAACTCATTCTATGAGGCCACCATCACCCTAATACCAAAACCTGACAAAGATCCCACAAAAAAAGAAAACTACAGGCCAATATCACTGATGAACATAGATGCAAAAATCCTTAACAAAATTCTAGCAATCCGAATCCAACAACACATTAAAAAGATCATACACCATGACCAAGTGGGCTTTATCCCAGGGATGCAAGGATTCTTCAATATCCTCAAATCAATCAATGTAATACACCACATTAACAAACTGAAAAATAAAAACCATATGATTATCTCAATAGATGCAGAGAAAGCCTTTGACAAAATTCAACACCTATTTATGATAAAAACTCTCCAGAAAGCAGGAATAGAAGGAACATACCTCAACATAATAAAAGCTATATATGAGAAACCCACAGCAAACATTATCCTCAATGGTGAAAAATTGAAAGCATTTCCTCTAAAGTCAGGAACAAGACAAGGGTGCCCACTTTCACCATTACTATTCAACATAGTTTTGGAAGTTTCGGCCACAGCAATCAGAGCAGAAAAAGAAATAAAAGGAATCCAAATTGGAAAAGAAGAAGTAAAACTCTCACTATTTGCAGATGACATGATCCTCTACATAGAAAACCCGAAAGACTCCACCAGAAAATTACTAGAACTAATCAATGACTATAGTAAAGTTGCAGGATATAAAATCAACACACAGAAATCCCTTGCATTACTATACACTAATAATGAGAAAACAGAAAGAGAAATTAAGGAAACAATTCCATTCACCATTGCAACGGAAAGAATAAAATACTTAGGAATATATCTACCTAAAGAAACTAAAGACCTATATATAGAAAACTATAAAACACTGGTGAAAGAAATCAAAGAGGACACTAATAGATGGAGAAATATACCATGTTCATGGATTGGAAGAATCAATATAGTGAAAATGAGTATACTACCCAAAGCAATTTATAGATTCAATGCAATCCCTATCAAGCTACCAACAGTATTCTTCACAGAGCTAGAACAAATAGCTAGAACAAATAGCCAGAGCGATCTTGAGAAAGAAGAATGGAACTGGAGGAATCAACCTACCTGACTTCAGGCTCTACTACAAAGCCACAGTTATCAAGACAGTATGATACTGGCACAAAGACAGAAATATAGATCAATGGAACAAAATAGAAAGCCCAGAGATAAATCCACGCACATATGGACACCTTATCTTTGACAAAGAAGGCAAGAATATACAATGGATTAAAGACAATCTCTTTAACAAGTGGTGCTGGGAAATCTGGTCAACCACTTGTAAAAGAATGAAACTAGAACACTTTCTAACACCATACACAAAAATAAACTCAAAATGGATTAAAGATCTAAACATAAGACCAGAAACTATAAAACTCCTAGAGGAGAACATAGGCAAAACACTCTCTGACATACATCACAGCAGGATCCTCTATGACCCACCTCCCAGAATATTGGAAATAAAAGCAAAAATAAACAAATGGGACCTAATTAACCTTAAAACCTTCTGCGCATCAAAGGAAACTATCAGCAAGGTGAAAAGACAGCCTTCAGAATGGGAGAAAATAATAGCAAATGAAGCAACTGACAAACAACTGATCTCAAAAATATACAAGCAACTCCTACAGCTCAACTCCAGAAAAATAAATGACCCAATCAAAAAATGGGCCAAAGAACTAAATAGACATTTCTCCAAAGAAGACATACAGATGTCTAACAAACACATGAAAAGATGCTCAACATCACTCATTATCAGAGAAATGCAAATCAAGACCACTATGAGGTACCATTTCACACCAGTCAGAATGGCTGCGATCCAAATGTCTACAAATAATAAATGTTGGAGAGGGTGTGGAGAAAAGGGAACCCTCTTACACTGTTGGTGGGAATGCAAACTAGTACAGCCACTATGGAGAACAGTGTGGAGATTCCTTAAAAAACTGGAAATAGAACTGCCTTATGATCCAGCAATCCCACTGCTGGGCATACACACTGAGGAAACCAGAAGGGAAAGAGACACATGTACCCCAATGTTCATCGCAGCACTGTTTATAATAGCCAGGACATGGAAGCAACCTAGATGTCCATCAGCAGATGAATGGATAAGAAAGCAGTGGTACATATACACAATGGAGTATTACTCAGCCATTAAAAAGAATTCATTTGAATCAGTTCTAACGAGGTGGATGAAACTGGAGCCTATTATACAGAGTGAAGTAAGCCAGAAGGAAAAACACCAATACAGTATACTAACGCATATATATGGAATTTAGAAAGATGATAACAACAACCCTGTGTACGAGACAGCAAAAGAGACACTGATGTATGGAACAGTCTTATGGACTCTGTGGGAGAGGGAGAGGGTGGGAAGATTTGGGACAATGGCATTGAAACATGTAAAATATCATGTATGAAACAAGATGCCAGTCCAGGTTCGATGCACGATACTGGATGCTTGGGGCTGGTGCACTGGGACGACCCAGAGGGATGGTATGGGGAGGGAGGAGGGAGGAGGGTTCAGGATGGGGAGCACATGTATACCTGTGATGGATTCATTTTGATATTTGGCAAAACTAATACAATTATGTAAAGTTTAAAAATAAAATAAAATTTTTTTTTTAAAAAAAGAAAGTTTCCCAAACCAGATAGTATTCTGTGGAGGAAGGTAGGTATTTGCTGCATATTTAAAACTTGTGTTAAAATTTATTCTGTACAAAATTATTTGGGGTTTCAATATTCTAAAATTGAGAATGAATAAACTCAAAACACTAGTGCAAAAATTTTAGAAAGACTGCCTTTCCATCCTTAATTAACAGCTAAAGAATCTGAAAGTGGTAGACAAGTTTTTATCAAGTTGCAGGAAATTACATTCTCTAGGAATCCAGACACATAGTTCTAGAGCATGTTGGTTTGATAACTGACTGACTAAGTTGTAAAAATCATTTTGGTGAATCAAGAAACTTCTTGAGAGGTGCTCAGCTCAATAGAATTAAACTTCCCTCCATCCAACTGCAACCGTGAAATTAAAAGATGCCTGCTCCTTGAAAAGAAAGCTATGACAAATCCAGAGAGTGTATTAAAAAGCATAGACATCACTTTGCCGATAAAGGTCCATATAGTCAAAGCTATGGTTTTTCCAGTAGTCAAGTACAGATGTGAGAGTTAGACCATAAAGAAGGCTGAGCATTGAAGAATTGATGCTTTTAAATTGTGATGCTGGAGAAGACTCTTGAGAGTACCTTGGACTGCAAGGAGATCAAATAAGTCCACCCTAAAGAAAATCGATCCTGAATATTCATTGAAAAGACTGATATTGAAGCTGAAGCTCCAATACTTTGGCCACTTGATGGGAAGAGCCGACTCATTGGAAAAGACCCTGATGATGGGAAAGATTGAGGGCAGGAGGAGAAAGGGGTGACAGAGGATGAGATGGTTAGATGGTATCACCGGCTCAATGGACATGAGTTTGAGCAAACTCTGTGAAATAGTGAAGGACAGGGAAGCCTGGCACACTGCACACCATTGTGTTACAAAGTGTTAGACACATCTTAGCGACTGAACAACAACAACAGCAACAAGAGCAACCCAAGTGGGGCTTCCCTAGTGGCTCAGTGGTAAAGAATCTGCCTGCCAGTGCAGGAGAAATATGTTTGATCCTTGGGTAGGAAAGATCCCCTCAAGAAGGAAATGGCAACCCACTCCAGTGTTCTTGCCTGGAAATCCCATGAACAGAGGAGCCTGGCAGGCTACAGTCCCTGGGGTCGCAAAGAGTCAGGCACAACTTAGGTACTGAGTACGATGCATGCCACCCAACTGCTTACCACCAAAAACTGTTCAAAGATTCTAAAATCTTCTGTATTTCAAATCAATTTTAGGAGACTTACCCATTAATCTCTGAGTTAGCTATGTTACAATTAACATCAGCCATTTCTGGGTTAAAGTGTTTTAACTGTGAGGCTATGCTATTTTCCCCATCTATGTCTCTTCCAAGGTCATAAAATGTGTTAGGACAGATACTCTCTATGCAAGTTATGATCCAACCATTTCCTACACATTTTCTAATACAGAGAGCAGTATCTGTAGCTTTAGTGCCTCTTTTAAAGTTTCCCATTCTTTCTGCTTTGTGCTTTAGTCACTACTCACAGATGGTAAAAAATCCACCTGCAATGTGGGATATTTGGGTTCAATCCTTGGGTTGGGCAGATCCCCCAGAGAAGGGAATGGCCACCCACTCCAGTATTCTTGCCTGGAGAATTCCATGGACAGAGGAGCCTGGCAAGCTACAGTCTATGGGATCGCAAAGAGCTGGACATGACTGAGCAACTTTCACTTTCATTTTTCTTTCACGACATGGGACTTGACAATCCAGTTAGTTTTTTGAGCTCTCATGGTAAATTGCTATTTCTGTTGGGCTCCAAACTTGAGATCCAGTATTCCCTTAGGAAACCGCTAGGTGATTATTTTACCTCCAGGTCCTAGCTGTCTGCCAGCTCATAGGCATGTGGAGCTTACGTTGATCTGGCTTTTGCACTCCTCTGTGAGGACCAAAGCTGGGCTGGTAAACTTGCCCAGCAAAGGCTGGGAAAAGAGAGGTCATACTTATTTCATGGTCCTATAGCCTGCACAAGTTCTTAGTTCCTGCTGACATCTGTGAGCTCATAAGGCAACCAAGGGATGACTGTAGCCTTCCTTCCAGACGGCTGTGTTCGTTACGATGTTCCTCAGCCTACAAACATCTTTGCTGTGCTCTGGGATTTTTGGAACTCTTGGTCCTGTTCTTGTCTGAAATGAGATTTAACTTTCAAGGCTGACAGGTGCTGTATCTTAGCTGCTCAATGGCATCTCTGAATTTTTGCATTTACTTTTTTTTTTTTTTTTAGTTGGAGGGTAATTGCTTTAGAATGTTGTGTTGGTTTCTGCCACACATCAACATGAATCAGCCATATATGTATCTGCTTAGTTGCTCACTTGTGTCTGACTTTCTGCAGCTCCATGGACTGTAGCCCACCAGGCTCCTCCATCCATGGTATTTCCCAGGCAAGAATACTGGAGTGGGTTGCCATTTTGTACTCCAGGGGATCTTCCTGACCCAGATATCGAACCAGAGTCTCTTGTGTCTCCGGCATTGGCAGGCAGATTATTCACCACTAGCGCCACCTATAGGTATACACGTGTTCCCTCCCTCTTGAATCTCCTTTCTACCTCCTACTCCATCCCACCCCTCTAGGCTGTCACAGAGCAACCAGCCTAAGCTCCCTCACTACACAGCAACTTCCTATTACCTATCTATTTCACACATGGTAATGTATATATTTCAATCCTACTCTCTCCTTCCCCCATTGTGTCCATAAGTTCTCTTTGTCTGAGTCTCTCTTCCTGCCCTGCACATAAGTTCATCAGTATCATTTTTCTAGGTTCCATATACATGTGTTAATATACGATATTTGTTTTTCCTTTTCTGACTTACTTCACCCTGCATAGCAGGCTCTAGGCTAATCTACCTCACTAGAACTGACTCAGATCCTTTCCTTTCTATGACTGAGCAATATTCCATTGTGTATATGTACCATGACTTCTTTTTCCATTCACCCGTCGACAGACATCTCGGTTGGTTCCATGTCCTGCCTTTAGCTTTGAGCCTAGTCAGTTCTCTCAGTCCAGTGTTTGGGTTATCAACCAGTCCCCAAATTTTCCACAGGTGCTGACTTACCATGACTTGTGCTTCAATACTAAAATATGAAAATAGCCAACCATCATGTTAGCTGGAAGGAGTCAGGGAAGTGATTTCAGAGGAGGAAACATTCATATTGAGCAACTGTCTCAACGGTTTTGGTTGAATAGAATACTGAAGTTGGTGAGAGGGCTCTCCAAGTAGAAGAACCACATGAGGAGAGGCAGATACATTGTTGTTAATTTTTAATTTTTGAAGCAAGTCAAACAAAACTGTTTGCCTTCTGGCTTCAATTTGTATTATGAATTAAAAAAAATTCACTGGAAACTTTGAATGAACAAATAAAAAATTTGACAGTATTCATTTGAGGAAGATACATTGAAAAAAATTGAGGCAAACAATTATTAAGTGCCCAGGCATTTCATTAGTCCTAGAGAACAAAGATTAATAAGACCAATATGTGATATTTTCTCTCAAGGGGCTAACATTCCAGTAGGGGAGGCAGATAAACAAATAAGTGATTATTTATATTCAGTTGAAGCTCTTTTATCTAATGCAATTTGGTTTAGAAGTTGATGTATTAACCAAATAAAAATGTGGTTATAGGAGGGAATTTTAAAATGCCCTTTAATATTTTAATTTAAACATAAAATTGTATATTTACTGATTTTTTGATATGCAAAAGCCTTTTCTTTGCATGATTTTTCTTACATAAAGCATATAAAATTCAGGGTATGAGGTTTAATGTTTGTATTTTTAAAAAATGAAATGAAAAACTAAAGAAACATGCAAAGTACTGAGCACAGATTCTCCTGGAGTTGTAGTAGTTTTGTAAACAAGTATCTGAGTTATCTTGTCAATACTTTATTTAACAGAATTATTTTTTAATAACAATTTTATCCAGTGTTTTACATGTATTCACATACGTTATCACAGAAACATCTCTCTTTTCTTATAGCATTTCATTAGTTTCAACATAAAATTTAATTATGTAATTAAAATAGCAGAGACAACTGGTTTGGAAGAAATGTTACCAACTTTTTGGAAATGTGCAACTCAGCTGGCAGGAACAGAAGTTCATGGTTATACTGGAGAACAGCTGAAAGCTGGGAGATTTTTAGCATGCTTTGGACATCAGCCATTATATTTAACAAAGGAATACACGATATCAATCACTTGGTTGTAGGTATAATAATTGGAGTTTCATTGAGAAAACTGCTCAGAACTAAAAGCCAAGGCATGCATGAGGTATTATGTTATCTCAGAACAATTGATATTAGATTATGTAGGGCTTAGGTCAGAACCTTGGGCAGCATCAACTTTGGGATGAGAGACTTAACTATCTTAAGCTGTTGTTTAGTCAAGTGTGACTCTTTGGCAACCCCATGGACTTTAGTCTGCCAGGCTCCTCTGTCCATGGGATTTCCCAGGCAAAATACTGGAGTGGTTACCATGCCGTCCTCCAGAGATCTTCCTGATCCAGGGGTTGAACCCGTGTCTCCTCCGTCTGCAATGTGGGAGACCTGGGTTCAATCCCTGGGTTGGGAAGGTCCCCTGGAGGACGGCATGGCAACCTACTCCAGTATTCTTGCCTGGAGAATCCCCATGGACAGAGGAGCTTGGAAAGCTACAGTCCATGGGGTTGTAAAGAGTCGGACACAGCTGAACGACTAAGCAGAGCACAGCACTCCTGCATTGCAGGTGGATTCTTTACTGCTGAGCCACCAGGGAAGCCTAACTATCTTAAGTGTAAACAACAAACTTAATGAAAAATAAAATTATATTAGCTTTAGTAGAATTGGTCTTGCATAGTTAGGATGGGAGAGAAAACAAGGGGGAGTACAAGAGAAACTTGGAAAACTGAGATGGAGTAGGAGAGGTTTTTTTCTAACCTTTTTTGGGAGGGAATTGGGAGCCATTGAAAACAAATTTCTTTAATACCACAGTTATTCCCAGGATCAATCTTTCTTAAAAGTACAGAGCAGTACAAGGAGGTGATGTAAAAATAACTATTTTAATTCAATGTTTTGGTAACAGTTCTAAGTTATTTGTTAATGGAATAATAGAGACAAGGAGGTTGGTTATAACAACATGTTTTTCAGGATGGTAATAAAATAAAATTTTATAATTAAAATGAGGATGGTACTAATAAAAACTGTATGGGTAAAATACAATTTTTGAGTGTAGCACATAGTAGAAAATCTAGAAAACTCTGCAATAGTACAAAAAGGTGCATACATATCAGCAAATAAACGCTAATAGTCACCTACAATTCTTTTACCCAGAGATCTGTTGTTCAGTCGCTAAGTTGTATCTGATTCTTTTGTGACCCCATGAACTGTAGCCTACAAGTCTCCTCTGTCCATAGGATTTCCCAGGCAAGAATATTAGAAGGGATTACCATTTCCTTCTCTAGGGGATCTTCCCAACCTAGGGATCAAATCTACATCTCTTGCATCGGTATGAGAATTCTTTACCACTGAGTCACCGAGGAAGCCCTATATCCAGAGAAAGCCTATGTTAAATTTTGTTTCATATCTCCTTTTGAATATTATGTACACACACACACACACACACACACATAGGAGCATACTAAGACTTCTTTTTTTTTTCCAATTTAACAATATATTGTGGCCATTTTTCATGACAACATGAAAAATTTCTTTGTGGCATTGGCTAGATTGTGAGTACATTGCCGAATTTTAATGTTGAGAACAACTATTCTTTATTCTCATTTGTCATTTTAATATCATAGTGGTTGCTGCAGACTTCTGGAAGCTATTTTATTATGAGACTTCTTTTATTTATTTCAGCAATGGGTACAGAATTTTATCAAATTTTTTGTCAGCGTCTATACAATGGACCAATGTATATTATCTCCTTAAACTGGTAGATATAATAAATACATGGATGGAACCACCTTCCCTCCCTTCCTTTCTACCTTCTTTCTTTTCTTTTTTCTTCCTTCCTTCTAAGTTTAAATAACTTTCTGTTCTATGTGAAATACTGTTTTATTTTTTCTAAGTAATAAATATATGTAGTTTAAACAGTAAAATACCTCTACTGATACTGAAAAGCACTTCCCCAAGCCCCAAATTTCCTATTTCTGTGTTCTTTTTTCCCCAAGTTTTCTGGCTGTTTCTTTTGGCATTTAATTTCTTATATTTTATAGTGCTATTTCTTAACTTGTCAATTTTAGTTATTTTATATTTTTCTTATGAAATGAGGATTTATAGTTATTATATCATGTCATATTTTTCTACTGTCTCAATATGCAGTCTTATCAGTAAGTTTTGTTGAATTCATGATCAGTATTCATCTTACTATGACTTTATTAGTATTGGTCAGAACTGAGCCAAATATTATAATTATATTTTCTATCTTGTGAAATTTTTGTTTTACTTAGAGTTAATGATTTGTTGTTGTTGTTTAGCCGCTAAGTCGTGTCTGACTCTTTTGTGACCCCATAGACTGTAACCCACCAGGCTCCTCTGTCCATGGGATTTCCCAGGCAGGAATACTGGAGTGGGTTGCCACTTCCTTCTCGAGGGGATCTTCTTGACCCAGGATCGAATCAGCAGCTCCTGCATTGGCATGTGGCTTCTTTACAGCTGAGTCACTAGGGAAATCCAAAGAGTTAATAATACGTTTGTTTTTATTTTTGTTTGTCTAGGTTTATGTATTTATCACAGTCATTATTCCAACTGATCAATAAAATCCTTTTAGATTCTGATTTCCATATGGTCAAAAACATTTGGTGCTTCATCAATTACCCACACCCCCTACAAACACCCCCCTCCCTGCCCTTGGAAGCATCCATGCTGGAGGTCTCCATCCTTCTACTCCAATATGGACTAATTTCTGTTTAGTGCTAATGCATAGCTGTTAACCTGGAATTTCTCCTTTCTCCCAGTTTGAGTCCCTTATTTTGAAAATTTGGTTTCTTCCTCTATTTTAGTTTATGTTCCCATTGTCCAGGATCTTAAGAGAGTGTGCATGGGAGATAATTTGTTTAGGGCTTGCACTGGTAAAGAATTCACCTGCAATGTGGGAGACTTGGGTTCAATCCCTGATTGGGAAGTTCCCCTGGCGAAGGCAAAGGCTACTCACTCCAGTATTCTGGCCTGGAGAATTCCATGGACTGTATAGCCCATGGGGTCGAAAAGAGTCAGACACAACTGATCGACTTTCACATTCATCTGCATGTCTGAAAAATGTTCTAATAGGCTGTTATACTCGATTGATAGTTTGATAGAGATTGATAGTTTGAGAACAGAATTTTAGGTTAAATAAAAAGTTTCTCTTAGAAATTTGAAGGCAATGTTTTATCATCTTCTAGCTTCAAATGTAGTTGTAGAATTGTCTGATAATATTCTGATTGCAGAACCTTTTACAAATTTTACTTCCTTCTGATAGCTTTTATTCAAAAGCAGAGACATTACTTTGCCAACAAAGGTTTGTCCAGTCAAGGCTATGGTTTTTCCTGTGGTCATGTATGGATGTGAGAGTTGGACTGTGAAGAAGGCTGAGCGTCAAAGAATTGATGCTTTTGAACTGTGGTGTTGGAGAAGACTCTTGAGAGTCCCTTGGACTGCAAGGAAATCCAACCAGTCCATTCTGAAGGAGATCAGCCCTGGGATTTCTTTGGAAGGAATGATGTTAAAGCTGAAACTCCAGTACTTTGGCCACCTCATGCGAAGAGCTCACTCATTGGAAAAGACTCTGCTGCTGGGAGGGATTGGGGGCAGGAGGAGAAGGGGACGACAGAGGATGAGATGGCTGGGTGGCATTGCTGACTCGATGGATGTGAGTCTGGGTGAACTCTGGGAGATGGTGATGGAGAGGGAGGCCCGGTGTGCTGCGATTCATGGGGTTGCAAAGAGTCGACTGAGCGACTGAGCAACTGATCTGATCTGATCTGATAGCTTTTACAGTACTTTACTTCTTTCTAGTGCTCTGGATGAAATTTCAAGGAGATGTGCATTAAAAAGGGTATTTTAAATTTTATTTTGTTGAGATCCCTTTTGCTAACTTATATTCTAAAATTCTGGAAACATTTTCTTGAAATAATTTTTTATAATATCTTCCCATCTTATTCCCCCCTCCTCCAAGTTAAATTCTCTTTCCTAAACTTTGATTTATTGGCAACTTTTTCTCCTGAACCACTTCCTTATTTTTCTGCTCCAATATTTCATATATTTGCCTTTTTTATTATGCTTTCTGAGCCCTATGTCCTACATTTCTGTTGACTTTTTAATTTTAGCAACCTTATTTTTACATTGCAATAAAAACAAAATTGTCTCTGATTATTCCTCTTTTGTAACTGTTTCATGATGCCATATCTTTCCTTAAACCTCTGAGGAGAATAATGCTAGGATTTTTAACTTTAAAAAATCTATCATATCTTTGCTTCCTTTGAATTCCTTTTTATTTGTTTATGTCTCTGCATTTTATGAAATTAGGTGGTTTCCTCAAATTTCTGATAAGCCTCAAACCTTAATATTTAAGAGGAAGATCCTGAACACATGTATGTGGTCAGAACCTGCCATTTGATGGGCCAGTTCCTGGATTTTGTTGCAGGACTTCCCCTTCTCTCTATGGTCTCTTTTACTCTCTTTTATGTATGTATAGATTTATACTTAAAAAAAAAATCTAATCTTCTTTGAGTGGGGTTGGGTGCTTAAAAATGCATTTGTTTCATTGACCATGTCTAACTGGAAATGAAAAGTAAATCAATTTAGTCAAATGTATAAACCTTTCCCTTTTCCTTTTTGGTGTCTACCTTTGATGTGTGTATGTCTGTGTGTGTGTGTGTGTGTGTGTGTGATGTTTAGATGTTCATTTATTTCATTTCATTTTATTTTTACTAGATTATCAGTTTATTATGAAAGAATATAACTGGTGGCTCAGACGGTAAAGAATCCACCTGCAATGCAGGAGACCTCGGTTCGATCCCTGGGTTGGGAAGATCCCCTGGAGGAGGGATGGCAACCCATTTCAGTTCTTGCCTGGAGAATCCCCATGGACAGAGGAGCCTGGTGGGCGGCAGTCCATGGGGTCACAAAGAGTCAGACACAACTGAGTGACTAAACGCACATAACTCAGGAACAGCCAGATAACTTTCTTCCCCAGTTTCCCACTCTCAGCCAGTCCATTAGCAAGTCTTGCCAGTTTTCACTCCAAAATAGATCCCAGTTCTTCCAAAGCTTTCCCTCTTTGTATCTTGGTCTAAGCTATCACCTTCTTTTGCCAGAATTACTGCTACATCCTAATTGAACTCCTTACTATATATTTGGCTGATGTGAATCCAATAGTGTGAATCAAGCTATTTTTTTCTTAACCTTCTTAAAACTCTTCAGTGCTTTTGCTTGGCACCTAGAATCAAACGTCCTTTGAAATGCCTACAGAGCACGACATAATATGTCCCCTACCTGCTTTCACTGGTCACAAGTTACACGCCCATTTATTTTAAATTATAAATTTAGAAACATTCATGACAGTTTTTATTAAGAACATTGTGTATCACATTATACAGACATTTTAACACTATTTTATCCATATACAGTGTGCTAGAAAGGGTATACCATGGTTAAACCTTGCGTGTTGTACTATGTATATAGAAGTATGTTATTCAGATTTTCTCATACAGAGAAATTCAGTCATGTATTTCAGGAAATGTTGTAACTAAGTGATTGCTAAACATCAGCAGAATGGAGGGACATAATTTACATACACAAAATAGTGTCAGTTGGCACTGAAAATTAGAATAAAATAGAGCCAAACATGAACACCAGACATTTTCATGTGACACATGATTCTACCAGTAACATGACATTTGCCAAAGCTTTTTCATTTGTGAAATGAGAGTAATTGAAAAGAGAAGATAAACTCTGTTCACATGTGATCAAGTTGAGGTTTGGACACGATTGCACATAAGAGAAAGAAGAAAGAGATATAGCATTAAGAGTTATTTCATTCAGCTTAATCTATGTAAATAAGTTTTCCCTAACAGGATGAGTACAGAAAAAAGAGTGGGGCCACTGTCCCTGGAGATCATGCTGTGAAGGTCACTCTTGAGAATTGAGCAACATGGTGGACCTGACTGAGGCCCAGCAGGTGTCCTGGGTGAATGACCAGGGTGGGTAGGGACAATGCTTCTGCCTTTTTCATTTATCCTGACTTTCTCAGAGGAGTGTACATCAAGAGACATAGTGAAGGGAAAGGTGTGAAAATGGGTGATCAAACTATTAAAATAGAAATTGAAAGTTGCTCAGTCATGTCCAACTCTACGTGACCTCATGGACTATACAGTCCATGGAATTCTCCAGGCCAGAATATTGGTGTGGGTAGCTGTTCCCTTCTCCAAGGGATCTTCCTAATCTAGGGATCGAACTCAGGTCTCCCACATTGCAGGCAGATTCTTTAACAGCTGAGCCACCAGGGAAGCCCAAGAATACTGGAGTGGGTAGCCTATCCCTTCTTCAGTGGATCTTCCTGACCCAGAAATTGAACTGGGGTCGCCTGCATTGCAGGCCAATTCTTTACCATCTGAGCTACCAGAAAAGCCCATTAAAATGGAGTGATCATGTAATTCTTGTTTCCAACTTCTGAAAATGAGAAGGGACACTATCAGTAAATACACAGGGACAATGAACTCAAGCCAATCAGGACTGTTTCAGAAACCAGAATCTATGTTCACCCTAATTAAAATCCTCTGTGGCAAGAAGTCTTAACCAACCTTAACAGGAAGAAGAGTTTCAAAAATAAATATGATTGACTGACAATGAATTCCACTCAGCACTTCCATTTCAAAATAGTGAAATAGTTTTCTATAAAAATTTATGGCTTTATATTAATTATCTAGCTAGCAATCAGCATATCCAAAAAAATACCTTGACATTGATCTTGTTTACTACATTTATTTCTTCCACATCCCCTAGAAGAAAGTATTTAGAAAATATCCAGGGATTTCTAAAAGAAAACCCCAAGTCCTAAGTTTTCTGGAACTTATTTATTTTTCTTCTTGGTTATCAGAATGTTAATATTCAGTATAAACAATCCAAGTTGCTCAAATTCCTTCCATGATTTGAGTTATAAGCTGACAAGGATACATTTGGATTGGAATGAAGCTCTAGGTTAATAAGGCAGGTTTCATAAGACATAAGCCTCCAAAAAATATTACCAAGCTTTACTTGCTATAAAGTTGAGGGGTAAAACTGAAGGCCTGAAAATGGTGAGATTAGAATCCCCCAACCGCTGGTGTTCCTCACCATGATGAAAAAAATGAGAACTCCTTTTCGAGGCCATGGAGAGTGGTTTGATCAGCTTCTATTTCTTGAGGTCATTTATTATGAGAATGAATATGGGGAAAAATGGGGAAATCCTCTTGAGCACAGGAAGTGGTGGTGGTGGTGGTTTAGTCACTGAGTCGTGTCCAACTCTTGTGACCCTGTGGACTGTATGTAGCCCATCATGCTCCTCTGTCCATGGAATTCTCTAGACAAGAATACTGGAGTGGGTTGCCATTTCCCTCCAGACCCAGGAATCAAACCTGGGTCTCCTGCAGTGCAGGCAGATTCTTTGCCAACTGAGCTACAGGGGAAGTTCAGAGACAGTGGGAGAAAGAAATAAGGCAAATGAAAAGGGAGAGCTCTAAGAAAAGGGAGTTTCTTGCTTAAAGCAGTTTTGTTTTGATTGGACGTGTGACCGGGAAATGCCGTGGTCTGGGAATATCAAAGGAAGATATTTCAAAGAGGAGAAGATAAGAGTCCTTCTTTGTAGGTGAAAGTGATACTAAGTGCCCCCACCCTCTGTGTTCACATGGTTTGAGTTGGTTTTCCATTTTCTACGGTTTGCAGCATCCACTCAAGTTCTCTTACCATGAGACGCAGGTAAAGACTTGAAAGCCTGGCTCCTTGGCTGCTAGATAATGTACAAAAGGGACGTTTTGTTCTGTGTGCAGAGCTAATTGACCTACACAGGGAGCAAAACTTCAGACTAAGCTTCATTACCATCGTGACCCACTCAAACAAGAGAACAAGGCCAGCTCTAAACACCATGCTGATAGATGAATTAATGTAATGTTTCTAGTAGAAGTCTTAATAATTATGAAATACTCCTGAAAAGCTTTTGCTTTTTGTTTTTCTAAATGAAAATGATGGTGGTAAAGAAAGCAAATAAAACAAAATGTGAAAAAGTTCCCTCTTATTTCACACCCCATGAAAAATAACTATATCCGTCTTGACTTTTCTGGAAATGTAAACTTATAATGAACAGAAATTTATAATTTTTACCCAATACTGAACCATACTTCTCCATAATATGCTTCTTTCTTTTTTTTTCTGTGTATTGTAATACTGAGATAATATTTTCATGTAAATACACAAGTATCTGTGAAATCTTAATGCAAGTTCTGAATGAATCTTATTTTATGTAATTGTTCCATTTTGATACAGATTTTACTTGTTTCCAAATTTTTGATAAAACAATGAAACCTGTAATAATGCATATACATCTTATAAATATATCTTTTAATGTTTGTTTTATTATTAAGATAAATTCCTAGGATTGGAGAACTATGGGTGAGTACATTTTATGTTAAAAATTTTTCTTTAATGTGTGTTTACTAACGTTCTCTCTGAGATTATCTTTAGTTCAACTTATTCTTGAATGATATTTCTGCAGCAGATAGAATTCAGACTAGTCCTTTGAAGGAAATACTCCACAGCCTTCTGAGTAAGGTTGTTGTTATGAAATCAGTTCTCAGTGTAACTTGTTCTTTGAAGGTAATCTATTTTCCTTGGCTGTTTTCAAGAATTCTTTGTCTGGTTTTGCACAGTTACAACTCAAATGTGTTCAAAATGTGGATTTCTTTCTTTTTGTTTACCTCGATACTTCTAGTAATATCTAATGTATTTCATCAGTTCTGGAAATTTCTTAGTCAGTATCTCTTAAATATTACATTTACTTCAACTTCTTCCTCTTGTGGAACTTTCTCACTATATCTTTATATCTTTTTCTTCTGTATTTTCTAACTTTTTTGTCTCCTGGTGTATCGTTCTGGTAATTCCTTTTGATGAAGCTTCCAGGCTAGTGAGTCTTTCTTTAGTTATGTCTCAGCTGCTGATACACTCATGGTTTGTTATTAATTTTGGTTGTAGTTTAGAAAAATGGATTTTAGTACTTTCCTTAGTTCTTGAGATTTTCTTATTCTAGATTTGTCTAGAAAGCAAGTCATCCTGTTATCTTTCCAACACTGTGAAAAGATCCTTAAAATATTTCATCTCAGATTTTTTTGATTTGTATAGCCTGCTATCACTGGAAGCTTATACAGCACATATAGTCTTAAAAAAAATAAGGCTATATTTTCCACTTTTAATGCTTTCTTTGATTTTATTTTTTTCTTATTTGGTCTATGTGGTTTTTTTTTTTTTCCTTTTTAGTTTTTGTCCACATTTTGGGTCACTTGGAAACTCTGTAGCCTGTAATACAGTCTTTAATGTTACTTCTATGATTATACAGTGGAAGTGAGAAATAGATTTAAGGGACTAGATCTGATAGGCAGAGTGCCTGATGAACTATGGATGGAGGTTCGTGACGTTGTACAGGAGACAGGGATCAAGACCATCTCCATGGAAAAGAAATGCAAAAAAGCAAAATGGCTGTATGAGGAGGCCTTACACATAGCTGTGAAAAGAAGAGAAGCAAAAAGCAATGGAGAAAAGGAAAATATAAGCATCTGAATGCAGAGTTCCAAAGAATAGCAAGGAGAGATAAGAAAGCTTTCCTCAGCGATCAATGCAAAGAAATAGAGGAAAACAACAAAATGGGAAAGACTAGACATATCGTCAAGAAAATTAGAGATACCAAGGGAACATTTCATGCAAAGATGGGCTCAATAAAGGTCAGAAATGGTATGGACATAACAGAAGCAGAAGATATTAAGAAGTGGCAAGAATACACAGAAGAACTGTACAAAAAAGATCTTCACGACCCAGATAATCATGATGGTATGATCACTGACCTAGAGCCAGACATCCTGGAATGTGAAGTCAAGTGGGCCTTAGAAAGCATCACTACAAACAAAGCTAATGGAGGTGATGGAATTCCAGTGGAGCTATTTCAAATCCTGAAAGATAATGCTGTGAAAGTGCTGCACTCAATATGCCAGCAAATTTGGAAAACTCAGCAGTGGCCACAGGACTGGAAAAGGTCAGTTTTCATTCCAATCTCTGCTGCTGCTGCTGCTGCTAAGTTGCTTCAGTTGTGTCTGACTCTGTGCGATCCCATAGACGGCAGTCCACCAGGCTCCGCTGCCGCTGGGATTCTCCATGCAAGAACACTGGAGTGGGTTGCCATTTCCTTCTCCAGTGCATGAAAGTGAAAAGTGAAAGTGAAGTAACTCAGTCATGTCTGACTCTTAGCGACCCCATGGACTGTAGCCTACCAGACTCTTCCGTCCATGGGATTTTCCAGGCAAGAGTACTGGAGTGGGTTGCCATTAAGGCAATGCCAAAGAATACTCAAACTACTGCACAATTGCACGCATCTCACATGCTAGTAAAGTAATGCTCAAAATTCTCCAAGCCAGGCTTTAGCAGTATGTGAACTGTGAACTTCCAGATGTTCAAGCTGGTTTTAGAAAAGGCAGAGGAACCAGAGATCAAATTGCCGACATCCGCTGGATCATTGAAAAAGCAAGAGCGTTCCAGAAAAACATCTATTTCTGCTTTATTGACTATGCTAAAGCCTTGACTCTGTGGGTCACAATAAACTGTGGAAAATTCTTCAAGAGTTGGGAATACCAGACCACCTGACCTGTCTCTTGAGAAACCTGTATGCAGGTCAGGAAGCAACAGTTAGAACTGGACATGGAACAACAGACTGGTTCCAAATAGGAAAAGGAGTACGTCAAGGCTGTATATTGTCACCCTGCTTATTTAACTTATATGCAGAGTATATCATGAGAAACACTGGGCTGGAAGAAGCACAAACTGGAATCAAGATTGCTGGGAGAAATAGCAATAACCTCAGATATGCAGATGACACCACCCTTATGGCAGAAAGTGAAAAGGAACTAAAAAGTCTGTTGATGAAGGTGAAAGAGGAGAGTGAAAAAGTTGGCTTAAAGCTCAACATTCAGAAAACAAAGATCATGGCATCTGGTCCCATCACTTCATGACAGATAGATGGGGAAACAGTGGAAACAGTGTCAGACTTTATTTTGGGGGGCTCCAAAGTCACTGCAGATGGTGACTGCAGCCATGAAATTAAAAGACGCTTACTCCTTGGAAGGAAAGTTATGACCAACCTAGATAGCATATTGAAAAGCAGAGACATTACTTTGCCAACAAAGGCCCATCTAGTCAAGGCTATGGTTTTTCCTGTGGTCATGTATGGATGTGAGAGTTGGACTGTGAAAGAAGCTGAGCGCCAAAGAATTGATGCTTTTGAACTGTGGTGTTGGAGAAGACTCTTGAGAGTCCCTTGGACTGCAAGGAGATCCAACCAGTCCATCCTAAAGGAGATCAGTCCTGGGTGTTCATTGGAAGGACTGATGCTGAAGCTGAAACTCCAATACTTTGGCCACCTTATCTGAAGATTTGATTCATTGGAAAAGACCCTGATGTTGGGAGGGATTGGGGGCAGGAGGAGAAGGGGACGACAGAGGATGAGATGGCTGGATGGCATCACTGACTCGATGGACATGAGTCTGAGTGAACTCCGGGAGTTGGTGATGGACAGGGGGGCCGGGTGTGCTGCAATTCATGGGGTCGCAAAGAGTCAGAGACGACTGAGTGACTGAATTGAACTGATAACAGTAATTTACTTAAACCTAATTTCCTTGTTATATAAACCTTATAGGGCATCATTTATTCTCTAACATAAAAATGAAGAAATTGACAAAACACAATTTTCTTCTTTGCAAATTCCTAGTCCTCCATTTTTCTTGTATTATTTTTAGTTCTCATGGTTTGTAATACTTACATTCGATATTGTGACAGGTTATTGTGTCTCATTTGTATGAGTTTGTTCTATATTTAAATGGAGTCAATGTTAGATTTGAAAAGAGGCAGTTTTGTTCTCAGCTTTATCAAGGTATAATTGATAAATAAATTTGTAAGATATTTAAGATGTAAATTGCAACAATTTATATATATAACATATTAATTATATAATAATGTAATATAATATTAGTTATATTATATTTATGTATATATGTTTGTTTTGCTGCGTCACTTCAGTTGTGTCTGACTCTGTGTGAACCCATGGACTGCAGCCTACCAGGCTTCTTCGTCCATGGGATTCTCCAGGCAAGAACACTGGAGTGGGTTGCCATTTCCTTCTCCAATGCATGAAAGTGGAAAGTGAAAGTGAAGTTGCTCAGTCGTGTCTGACTCTTAGGGACCCCATGGACTGCAGCCTACTAGGCTCTTCCATCCATGGGATTTTCCAGGCAAGAGTACTGGCGTGGGTTGCCATTGCCTTCTCCATATATGTTTGTATATATATGTATAAAATTGGTAAAGCATCTGCCTGCAATGCAGGAGACATGGGTTCGATCCCTGGGTTCAGAAGGTCTGGAAGAGGGCCTGGCAACCCAGTCCAGTATTCTTGTCCGCTGAATCGCCATGGACAGAGGAGCTTGACGGTCTACAGTCCATTGATTCGCAAAGAGTCGAAAATGACTGAGCGACTAACACACTTTGATACATTATTAAAGAATATTCCCATCTAGTTAATTAATACATCCATCACCTCACACATTTATATTTTTTTGCGAGAACATTTAAGTGCTACCTTCTTAGAAAATTTCAGTTTCACAAATGTTATCAACTCTAGTCACCATGTTATACATTAGATCCTCAGATATTAACCCTCATATAACTGAAAGTTTGTATCCTTTTACAACCTCTTTCTATTTTCCTCATCCCTCAGCCTACTTTTCTACTCTCTGTTGCTAAAAGTACCCTTTTCCCACGTCCTCACCAACACGTGTTGCTCTTTTTGAGTTCTTGAATATGGCCATTCTAACAGGTGTGAGATGATATCTCATTGAGGTTTTGATTTGCATTTCCCTGATGTTTAGTGATGTTGGGCACTCACAAGAGGCAGTTTTATCAGCTGATACTATGAACTCAGGGGAGCATGGTTTGAGGAAACTGGGAAACAGCTTCAGTTTGGGTTTGTTGTTCAGAACAATTTTCTGGCCGAGTCTACTCTATCTAGGGCCTCCTCACTCCTTCACTTCAGGAGTTCACACTTCCGGATGGGCAGGTCACAGAGGTTGGAGGTCACCAAGCTCCACCGTGAAGCCTTAGAGCTCACAGGTCGTTTCTGTGGTGATTTACCTCTGCTTAATTAATTCTGCCTGCTGGTTCTCTTCTCCCCTTTACCTCTCCTGACCTGAAAGCTCTTTTTCCAGTGTTAGAGTTAGTTGGGTGAGAGGATAGAGATAATAAATATGGATGTTGACGTGGTATTTTGTATATATTTCTACATAGATTTTATCCTTTCATGACTCCCACCATTTGACAGTGTACAATTTGACTCTCACTCACTTCCTCCCCCACCTACAATCCCAATTCTTGTAGTTACATTAAAAAAAAAAAAATGTTGATTACCTGCTCTGGAGCTCTCTAATTTTCTTTTTGGAGAAATATATACTTCAACCAAGATTTGGAGGGCAGTAAGTTAACTTTTGGCATTTTCTTTGGGTTTTGATAAAATTTCTCTGTATTTTTAGAATCTTTTTTTTTTTATAGTAATTCATGGTTTTGATTTTCTGATGTTTTGGTAATTTTCATGGGAAAGAGCAGGGTATATATCTGAATCCCGTTATCTTTTATAAAATGGGCACAAATTTGTTTCTGGAATCTTTATTCCTAGACATTTCTAGTCATCAGGGCCTGCACCACTACTACACTCCTTTAATTATTGGAATTTTGTATTGTATTGATATCTTAGGGCAAGCCTAGTCTCATTATTCTACGTTTTCAAAATAGCTTAGTTGGTTTCCAGCACTTATTTTCCAAAAGAATTTTATAATCAATGGATAATTCTGAAACAGTTGTATGGGAATTTTGAATATAATTGCATTAAATTTTCAGATAAACATGGAGAGATTTGACATTAACTCAAACAGAAAATCTGATAGCCCAAATAAAATACAGTGTGTAAAATCTGCATGAGATAACATTTACTTGTAAATAACTAAAAAGAAAAATACATTATTTTATGAGTCAGTGATAATGTTGGTCTTGTTCATGAAAATATTGCCAGAACCCAGCACAATGCATGGTGCGGACTAGGAACTCAACAATGTAGACTGAATCAACCATTGAATTTAATAAAAATGAATTCCTGTTGTTTTAGAAATAGCATTCTTGGTTTGTAAAACTTAGAAAAGTAACTGCTAACCCTAGTTGGTTTCACAAGCAAAAAAACTTTGATTTAACAAGCAAAAATTGCTTTGAAGCAAACAGTCCAAGAAATGAAGCCCACAAGCACATAATACCCCACCCTTTTGCTTTTTGTAAACATCTGGATCTTTTTTGTGGTGCTCTGCAAATTTTAAAGTGGCTTAATTTAATTGGCTCAAATGTTCTTGGTGGAAAGTGGGAGGAAGAGTAACTTATTTTATGAGTGAACAACAGTATTGTAAATAGTTCAGTTCCTTTACATTTCTGTTTAAAACAAACACATTTGAGTTCTTCTATTAGAGAACCGTGACTTTGTGTGGAGTTGTTGGAACCATAGGTGCTGAGAGTCATATCTGGGAGTTTGTGAGTAGAGCTATCAAAATCTACTGAGAACCTTAGCCTAATTTTTTAGGCACTTATCACAGTTGATGCATCCCACAACAGTTAATGGGTTTTAGTATTCATTTATTCTGAATTCCTACTACTACTCTCTAGCTGTTTTCCAGCACAATGAAACAGTTTCCAAATGATGATGAGGGACATTTTCTTACATTAAGGGCTAAAGATTGTGAACTATCGCTAGAATCCAGTGTGTGCTTCTTATATATATGACCTGAATGGAGTGGGAACAGAAAAGATGGACTTTCTTATGGTCCAAAAAGCTAAGAGCAGTCATATGCCACCACTTTTACATTGGGCGGTCAATGTTGAGCTGCCTCAATGTCAAGACATCCCCAAAACAGATCAGTTGAGTTCAGTTCAGTCGCTCTCTTTGCGACCCTATGAACTGCAGCACGCCAGGCCTCCCTGTCCATCACCAACTCCTGGAGTTCACCCAAACTCATGTCCATTGAGTCAGTGATGTCATCCAACTATCTCATCCTCTGTTGTCCCCTTTTCCTCCTGCCCTCAATCTTTCCCAGCATCAGGGTCTTTTCAAATGAGTCAGCTTTTCGCATCAGGTGGCCAAAGTATTGGCGTTTCAGCTTCAACATCAGTCTTTCCAATGAACACCCAGGACTGATCTCCTTTAGGATGGACTCAGTCTCAGTCAATTTTATCTGTTACCTTTCAAAATTGGAGTTTTGCCTCTATATTGCTAACCATATTACTAAGGATCCATTTGAGTGTGGCTATTCTGTGGGCCTTATAACCATGTGAGTTTGATGAACAGTCACCAATTCTGTATTATGCACACATGCACATTTCTCTTGGTTTAACTCTGCTATGTTTACCATCTATAGATGAATGTGGATTCATCTGCCATCTGTAGGTGAATGTAGGTCACCATTCATTTATGAGAAGAGGACCTTATGTAATGAAGAACTGAGAAATTGGCTACCCCTCCTATCTGCTCTCCTGTTGTGTATTTCCCCTAAGAAGCAAAATCTTCCCCAGTAATGTTGATCTTTCACTCCAGAAAGAGAATCCATCAAAGGTGTGGTATCATGTCCCCATAAATATTCTCATCCTAACTCATGCAGTTCCCCCAAATTTAGAATGTATGTGCATTGATAACCTGATAAATAAGACAACATAATCAATATTTCTGTTGACAATCTGCAGAAACACAAAAGAGGTTTGACCACTTATACAATCAAAAATGAATTTATTGCAGGCCTTGGGTTACCTACTGGGAATAAAGGAATGAACAATATAAATATGTTTCCTAGATCTGAGAATTCCTGATCCCAGGATTTCTGACACCCAGGCTAGTGAGGTCTATAAAATCCAGGATCTTCTAACTTTCTGTATAGGAAAAATCATCACACTGTGAAGCCAACCAACCAACCTATCCTACCATACAATGTGATTGAAAAGTGAAAGTGAAAATGTTAGTCACTCAGTTATGTCTGACTCTTTGTGACCCCATGGATTGTAGCTTGCCAGGCTCCTCTGTCCATGAAATTCTCGAGGCAAGAATACTGGAGTGGATAGCCATAGAGATCAAAAGAGAGGAAATGATCTTTTCTCCATTTCCCTTGTGTTTGAACTCTTCCCAATTTTCATTATGTGTAGATCCAGTAGTACTTTGCAGCAGGTAGCTGCTTAAAACTATTTTAAATCTCCATTAGGTAAATGGGAACACAGTGCATGAAAATCTACACTAGAGTGGGAGCACTTTATAGTTTTTTAAGATTCTGGTATTTTTTTCCTCTAAACTATCATGTAACCAGTTCTTAATAACTAGTACAGTAGATAAATATTATGAAGAACATGTTGAATTTAAGATGCATATTGTAATTTTACTAAGCATTCTTACTCCTAAATGACTTTCTCTTTGATTGCATACAACTTAGAAAATATAAATGACATAACAGAATTAAGCAGAAACTAAAACATAAGGCATGAGTAAGCTTTGAGAGTTGGTGATGGATGGGGAAGCCTGGCGTGCTGCAGTCCATGGGGTCGCAAAGAGTCGGATGTGACCGAGTGACTGAACTGAACTGAAAACATAATGCTATAATCATTTTTAGAAATATAAATGTTTTGACTGTGGCATCTTCAGCAAGAATTTGAATGTCATCATGGATTATGTATGTACTTTTCTCTCCCTACACTTGATCCCTTGATATCCTCATCCTATTAAAGTTTCAATTTCTACCTTACAAAGAAGATACCCAGGACTAGAATGACTATCCCTAAGTTCTCCATAACCAGAGTCTTGGTTTCACCCTTCTTGTAAAGGTGTTATTTGATTCTTTGCTACCAAATCTATGTTGTTAACAAAGATACAGTTACATGTTTTCAAAACATTCCTTGCAGATGAATCTCTAAATCACCATTAATTCCTTATCTCTTTTCCATAAAGTATTGTAGGTAGTAGTGGTCTACAGTGTAATTATTCCTAATGGGTAATTACTTTTCTGTACTATATTCAACAGTGATAGTGATAATCAGTTATTCATTCAACAAATACTTATAGAACACATTTCATTTATCAGGCTAATTTGAGACCTAGAGATAAAAGGTAATGAAATGTACCCCATACCCTGAGAATTTTCTTGTCTATTGGAAATGCTCTGATATATAAACAGGTGAAGTCCAATAGAATAGGAATAAAGGTAGAAACAGTGTACTCTATGGATATAGGCAGACACTCATTTTGTCAGGCAGTATTAGGGAAGAAAAACTAAGCTTTGGTATGGTTATTAAAGGATGAAAAGATGTCCAGGCTTAGAAAAAGAGAAAGGGAACATTTGAGGCAGACCAAGTAGCATGTGCAGTGGAAGGCCATGGAAGGACAATCTCCTACTGTGGCAGTTCACCAAAACGGTGATAAATGGGGCTACAACTTGAGTATGTGAACTAACTATTGGAAAGTTGTATTGCAGTCACATTTAAAGTGTCTTTGCCTGCCACACTCAAGAGTTTGTGTTTTGTTTTCCAGGCACATGTAAATATCTGGAGTTTTAAGCAGGTGAATGATGGGAATGGATTTTTTATTTAAAAGCAAGATACCTTTGGGAGTTGTGTAGAGGATGGTTTTGAGGAGGAAACTGCAATAAAATCAGAAAGAAAACCAATGTAATAATTCGGGTGAGAATGGATAGAGATATGAAGCAAGGAAACGCAGTATCTTGGGGAACAAAGGAGGGAAAATCTTCAGAGAAGTTTCTGAGCAAGGATTGGCAGGACTTGTTAATGATTTGGATAGATATCTTTGGAATTTTTGGCTTGGGAGACTGAGTGGATAATGAAAGACAGTAATATAAGTAGGTTAGCAGAGAGGGAGATGAATTTGATCTTAGATACAACAGTTAGAACTGGACATGGAACAACAGGCTGGTTCCAAATAGGAAAAGGAGTATGTCAAGGCTGTATATTGTCACCCTGCTTATTTAACTGATATGCAGAGTACATCATGAGAAATGCTGGACTGGAAGAAACACAAGCTGGAATCAAGATTTCCGGGAGAAATATCAATAACCTTAGATGTGCAGATGACACCACCCTTATGGCAGAAAGTGAAGAGGAACTAAAAAGCCTTTTGATGAAAGTGAAAGTGGAGAGTGAAAAAGTTGGCTTAAAGCTCAATATTCAGAAAACGAAGATCATGGCAACTGGTCCCATCACTTCATGGGAAATAGATGGGGAAACAGTGGAAACAGTGTCAGACTTTATTTTTGGGGGCTCCAAAATCACTGCAGATGGTGACTGCAGCCATGAAACGAAAAGATGCTTACTCCTTGGAAGGAAAGTTATGACCAACCTAGATAGCATATTGAAAAGCAGAGACATTACTTTGCCAACAAAGGTTCGTCTAGTCAAGGCTATGGTTTTTCCTGTGGTCATGTATGGATGTGAGAGTTGGACTGTGAAGAAGGCTGAGCGCTGAAGAATTGATGCTTTTGAACTGTGGTGTTGGAGAAGACTCTTGAGAGTCCCTTGGACTGCAAGGAGATCCAACCAGTCCATTCTGAAGGAGATCAGCCCTGGGATTTCTTTGGGAGGAATGATGCTAAAGCTGAAACTCCAGTACTTTGGCCACCTCATGCAAAGAGTTGACTCATTGGAAAAGACTCTGATGCTGGGAGGGATTGGTGGCAAGAGGAGAAGGGGACGACAGAGGATGAGATGGCTGGATGGCATCACTGACTCGATGGACGTGAGTCTGGGTGAACTCCGGGAGTTGGTGATGGACAGGGAGGCCTGGCGTGCTGTGCTTCATGGGATTGCAAAGAGTCGGACATGACTGAGCAACTAAACTGAACTGAACTGAAATGATATGCTCATTTACCAGGTTTGTGGAACATCTATGTGGACGTGTCCATTCAGCAATGAGAAATATGAGTTTGTACTGGGCAGAAAGCTGAAGGATGGAATTTTACAAGATCACTAGCAATTGATCACATTAAAAGCCAGGGGCTTCAATTATCTTACATAAACTGTGAGAAAAAAAAAAAAAGCTATCTTGTTCATTTTTGTATTACTCCAAATTGAACCATGCTCCTGGGTAGCTCAGCTGGTAAAGAATCTGCCTGCAATGCAGGAGACTCCAGTTCGATTCCTGAGTTGGGAAGTTCCTCTGGAGAAGGGATAGGCTACCCACTCCAGTATTCTTGGGTTTCCTTAGTGGCTCAGACAGTAAAGAATCCAACTGCAATGAGGGAGACCTGGGTTTGATCCCTGGGTTGGAAATATCCCCTGGAGGAGGACATGGCAATCTACTCCAGTATTCTTGCCTAGAGAATCTCCATGGACAGAGGAGTCTGGCAGGTTACTGTTCATGGGGTCACAAAGAGTTGAACATGACTGAGCGAATAGGAACAGCCTCTTACAGAGTGGTTGAATAGTAATGGTTGACATTGTCTATACCCCCTCATATCTTTGTCTTTTTAACATTATAAAGTCATATGCTCAGACACTTCAGTCATGTCTGACTCTTTATGACTCCATGGACTAGAGCCTACGAGGATCCTCTGTCCATGGGATTCTCCAGGCAAGAATACTGGAGTGGGTTGCCATGCCCTCCTCCAGGGTATCTTCCCAACCCGGGGACTGAACCCACTTCTCTTATGTCTCCTAGATGGGCAGGTTCTTTACCACTAGTGCCACCTGGGAAGCCCATAAAGCCATATATGATAACTCATTTTTAATTGGTATATTCATTGTGATTCTCTGATCAAAGATTTTACATTTCTAGTCAAAGTAACTCCCTGCTTAAGTTTTCCCCTCTTTATTTTCATGTATAGCCAAGGCTAACAATAGTTGAGAATCCCAGTGGTTATAAAATCAACTCTCCCAAATCCTAGCCTTCTCATTCTAAAGTGGAAGCTACCAAGGCAAAGAGGGTAGCCCATAAAAATTTATAGTTTATTCTAATAATAAAATATAGTTTCATAGTTAGAAAATAATTCTTAGATATTGCCAATTTCTTTGGGGGAAAGGAACAAAGAAAAATATAGTCCAACCAAATGAGATTTAGGCTGATTTATCAGAATAACAGAGAATCTAATCTTTTAAAAAAACGTATTCGATTTTTAGTTTTTCCTCTCTTGTAGAAGAGAATCTAGTCAATTTTCATGGACCTTAGACAGAATCAAAGATCAGCATGTTGAAGTTAATCAGTAACTCGAAATGCCTTTTTTCATGTGTTTGGAAGAAAGAAAAGAAGACAGATTGCTCTAGAAGTATAAGATGTTATTTCTGCAAAAATAGTTGTATCTCTACCAATTTTAAATGTCAGTTTTATTCTCCTTAAGTTTATTTTACCTGTCTACTTGGATGAAATTCATAACTATCCATGTCTGAGAAATATTATCTTTTTCTTATACATTTTGCTATAGAGCATTTTGGGCACTGTATGTTGAAAAATTTGAAACTATATTATATAGTAGAAACAATTCAAGACTTAACTTGAAGAAGAGTCACAAATTGGACTGGAATGAAAATAATATATTTTGGAAAAGCAAACCAGTGAAAGCTGGACATGTTATATTCTAAAATAGTAGGTTACATTTCTTTAATCTTTGAAATAGTATTTAGTTATTATTTTCCCACAAAGTATTATCTATAGATAAGATTTTAAAATGAGGTGAGATTTTGGAGGTCATCTAGACCAATTGTACCACTTTAAGGATAAGGAAATATTAAACTTAGAAGCATTAAGTCCCCTTTCCAAGGTCATGCAGAAATTAGTAGCAGAGCATAAATGAGAATTTAACTTGAATGATTCTAGGATATATGTCTCTTTTTACTTCTCATTTGCTGTCTATATTGTCTGAATTTAAAACTAGGGTGTATATTATGACAGTCTAATTTGACTCAAATGGAAACAATGAAACAGAGTATTTGAAATCAAAACTGTTGATACTTGATAATTAACACAAAATTTATTTGTGTCTTCATTTTTCTTGTACCCTTTAGTTTGTTTTTCAATGTAAATGGTATATTTTTTGCTTTACCATTTTCATTATCTTCTTTAAATGGCTAAGCAGAAAAATGAAGAAAACAAAACACCAGTATTCCACACTTAGTGAATAATTTGAATACCTTTTAAATCTCCATTATCAAATATTAAGAATCCTCAGTACACATATCATTTAAAGTTAAATATAATAAATCCTTATGATCTGAACTTTATATGCTAAATAATGCAATAATGCATAACATCTTAAATAAAAAAAAAAACAAGGAAGCAAATAAGCTTCTTTAGAGTTGCTAGCTGGGATGGCAGTATGTATTAAGCAAAAAGAAAGTTTCCATATTCCTAGCTTCCTGAATTCTTGGATCTCACCATCAAAGGTACATTATCCCGTGTGAAACTATGGAGGGGAATAGCCTTTAGTAACAAAGGCTTTTAACCAAGGTAAAAATACAGAATAAGCAACATGCTCCTAACAGTCTGAAGAATACATTCTTGAAGAATAAAATCTTAGGCAAAAAGATGTCCTCTGAGTCTGGACTCATTATTCATGGTTTTGAATATTCAGGGTTCACAGGTCCAGCCTGTGCTTGGCAATGATTCTCTGTTTTCCTGAGCCCTGTGATGTGCACAGCTGCTTGTAAAATTAAGGAAGTGCTGGAGAAGGTGATGCATGGTAACAACATTTTTAATTCCTTTTCAGACTTGAAAGGGTGAGAATTTGGAAGAGGTAAGAGCCTATGTTGAGAGTCTTAATTAAAAAAAAATATTCACTCCTACTAACTCCTGGAAAGTCATCTAAAATAGTAACTTCTTTCAGATTCTAAACTGAAACATAACTAGTACTTGGCAATTTTTTCACAGGTTCTTGCGAGCAGCCTAGGAGCCACTAATAACAAGTAGCTGAACCTAAAGAAGCTCAGAGAATCAGTTTGGAAAGCTGAAAACCACAGCTGACCCCAATTCAGTTTCATTTCTTTTAAAAATTATAGTTGATTTACAATGTTGTGTTAGTTTTGGGTGTACAGCATAGCAATTTAGTTACTTGTTCAGTTGCTTAGTTGTGTCTGACTCTTGGCGACTGCATAAACTGCAGCACGCCAGGCTTCCCTGTCCTTCACTATCTCCTGGAGTTTGCTCAGACTCATGTCCATTGAGTTGGTGATGCTATCTATCTAACATTTCATCCTCTCTTGTCCCCTTCTCCTCTTGACCTCAATCTTCCCCAGCATCTGGGTCTTTTCCAGTAAGCTGGGTCTTTGAATCAGGTGGCTAAAGTATTGGCGCTTCAGCTATAGCATCAGTCCTTCCAGTGAATATTCAGGACTGATTTCCTTTAGAATTGACTGGTTTGATCTCCTTGGTGTTCAAGGAACTCTCAAGAGTCTTCTCCAACACCACAATTCAAAAGCATCAGTTCTTCAATGCTTCTTTATGGTCCAACTCTTGAATCTGTACATGAGTACTAGAAAAGCCATAGCTTTGACTATATAGACGTTTGTTGGCCAAAGTGATGCCTCTGCTTTTTAATATGTTGTCTAGGTTTGTCATAGCTTTTCTTCCAAGGAGCAAGTGCATTTTCATTTCATGGCTGCAGTCACTGTCTGCAGTGATTTTGGAGCCCAGGAAAATAAAATCTGCCACTGTTTCTATTTTTTCACTATCTATTTGCCATGAAGTGATGGGACCAGATGCCATGATCTTAGTTTTTTGAATGTTGAGTTTTAAGCCAGCTTTTCCACTGTCCTCTTTCACTCTCATCAAGAGGCTCTTTAGTTCCTCTTTGCTTTCTGCCATTAGTGTGGTATCATCTGCATAATTGAGGTTGTTGATATTTCTCCCAGCAATCTCGATTCCAGTTTGTGAGTCATCCAGCCAGCATTTCACATGGTGTACTCTGCATAGAAGTTAAATAAGCAGGGTGACGATATACAGCCTTGTTTTACTCCTTTCCCAATCTTGAATCAGTCTGTTGTTTCACATTTGGTTCTGTTTTTTCTTGTCCTGCATACAGGTTTCTCAGGAGACAGTTCAGGTGATATTTATAGTCTAATAGAGTTATATATATATATATCAGTTCAGTTCAGTTCAGTCACTCAGTCGTGTCCGACTCTTTGCGACCCCATGAGTTGCAGCACGCCAGGCCTCCCTGTCCATCACCAACTCCTGGAATTCACTCAAACTCATGTCCATCAAGTCAGTGATGCCATCCAGCCATCTCATCCTCTGTCGTCCCCTTTTCCTCCTGCCCCCAATCCCTCCCAGCATCAGGGTCTTTTCCAGTGAGTCAACTCTTCACATGAGGTGGCCAAAGTACTGGAGTTTCAGCTTTAGCATCATTCCTCCCAAAGAACACCTAAGACTGATCTCTTTTAGAATGAACTGGTTGAATCTCCTTGCAGGCCAAGAGACTCTCAAGAGTCTTCTCCAACACCACAGTTCAAAACCATCAATTCTTCGGCACTCAGCCTTCTTCACAGTCCAACTCTCACATCCATACATGACCACTAGAAAAACCATAGCCTTGACTAGACGGACCTTTGTTGGCAAAGTAATGTCTCTGCTTTTGAATATGCTATCTAGGTTGGTATACACACACACAATTTTTCAGATTCTTTTCTCTTATATGTTATTACAAAATATTGAGTGTATTTACCTATACGACTAAGAATAGGACCTTATTGTTCATCTATTTAATATATATTAGTGTATATATATTAATCCCAAATTCCTAATTTATTCCCTTCCTGTCCCTTCCCGCTTTGGTAACCATAAATTTCCTTTCTATGTCTGTGGGTCTATTTCTGTATTGTAAATAAGTTCATTTGTATCTTTTTTTTTAGATCCCACCTATAAGTTACATTGTATTTGTCTTTCTCTGTCTGACTTACTTCAGTTAGTATGATAATATCTTGGTCTATCCATATTGCTGCAAATCCATTCTTTCATCCTATTTTTTAGCTGAGTAGTATTCAACTGTATACATATACCACATCTTCTTTGTCCATTCATCTGCTGGTATACATTTAGGTTGCTCCCATGTCTTGGCTGTTGTGAATAATGCTGCAGTGGACATGGGGGTGCATGTATTCTTTCAAACTATTGTTTTCTCTGGATATGTGCCCTGAGTGGGGTTGCAGGATTGTATGGAACTCTGCTTTTCTTTCTTATACAGACTCTTTTAGTTCTCTCTTCCCAGTGTTCCCCATGTTGTGTTTCCAACTAATCCCACCTTTTCACCTTCTGAAAGGTACGTGTCCATGGTCCTTCAAAGCATAATGGAAAGATAGCTAGAGCAGGTAGAATGTTAGTTTTGTCACTCACGGACTTTGGGAAGATGGGTAGATGAGTACCTTATTTAATTTTTCTGAGTCACAATTTTCCCATCTTTAGTATAATCTGATAGCATCTGTCTTTTAGGTTTCTCTTGTGAGGGTTAAATATGGCAGAAAAAGTACTCGGAACATAGAAAGCATAATTATATAAGCTCCACCTCCTTAACTATGTGGCAAAAACCCTAGTCAAGGGTTAAGATTCTTTAGTTCCACTTCAGACATCTTCAATTCCACGATGTTTATCTTAGCCCCCTAACCAAATGGACAGCAGCTGGTTTTGGATGGAAATGAACAATGGGTAAGACAGATTTTCTCCCCTTTATACCTGAGATGAGTTCTGCTCAGAGAAACCATACTCTTGTTGATCTAACCTTATGGACATTACACGTATTCATGCTTATCAGACCTTTATTCATCGCCTCCAAAGCTAGCCTCTCTGAACCTGATGGCTTTTCCCTCTTAGTCTTGCCTCTCCTGTTGGCTTCTATCCCAAATATTTCCAGTATGCTTATGAACTTTCATTCTCTTTTAAGTAACCCTCTCATTGTCATTTTGCTTTGATTGAACTTTGTTTCTGCCACAAAGATACCAGTTCTTTTTTTGCCATGCTAAATCCAAGATGCAGTTATCAAACCTCATCTTAGTTGCATTCTCACTACTTCCACTGCTACTACCGTTGTCCAAGGCACCATCATTTTTTGCCCAAAACGATACATAGGTCTAGAAGCCAAGGATCTCTGCTTCTGCCTTTACCTCCCTATCATGCATTCTCAACACTGCATCCAGAGTGATCCTTATAAATGAAAGTCAGATCACTCTGTTACTACTTCAGAGCAAGGACCAAGCCACTTTATCTGTGAATCTCTGGTGTTAGTCATTGGAATTTAGCAAACACTCAAAAAATATTTTGCCAAGCCTCAAAAACTAAGAGAAGAAAGAGGAGGAAGAAATAATTGAATCACTTGCCACATCCTCTCTTAACCTCTTCAACATCTGTAACAATGCCTTATTTTGCTCTTAACTTCACATCATTTTGTTTGCAAACAAAACCATCATTAACAGAGGTAGGGCAAACTTATAAACTGAGACCCAGAGAGGTTAAGCGATGTGCCTAAGGTAATAAGGACAGTGGCACTGGGAGCTTGGCCTTGAACTGAGCCTTGTTCCCTAAAAAGCATGCTTTTCCTATTAGGCAAAGTTTTACATAAGGTTTTGTGGGGTCTCCAGGCTTGTCTGTCCCAAGGTGTGATTCTACAATATGTATCGTCTTTGGAAATATCTCCGGTAAAGATCAAAATTTGAAATTATGGGAAACCATAAGGTGGACATGGGCCCTTGACAGCCAGCTTGAACCCTCCTAACAAAAAGCCTCTTTTCTGTATCCCATCTTGAGAATGCACATCATTCAATACAGAACCTCAGAAACAGAGAGTATTATTATATGCTTGCAAATCGTTTCAAGCAAGCTTTAAAATCTGTTGATAAAAATGGTTTATTGAATAGGAAACCTGATTTGGCTATTGTCTGTATACTCATTATTACGTTACGTTGGTATACTCTGGAGAAAAAATTGGCAGAAAGCATCTAACTTATTAAATATCCCAAAGAAATTTAATTTTTTGGTCTGAATTGATAATAGAAAGTATTGATGCTAAAATTCTAGAAGCTGTGTTCGAGATGAATTCATAGTGTGACAAGATCTGGGACTAACATAAAGTACTTTACCTTGTAAGTAATCATCTTCCTTCAGACCAATGCTACCACTGGAAGAGGTTGTGGGGCAGAGTGAAAAAGAGGAGGGAGGCAGGGTTGATTTCATTATGGGCTTTGTAGAGAATGGCTTATTAAGCAACAAAACTACAGTGACAAGAGCAACAATAAAACTTTACTTTTCCAAAGTGCAGAAGATTAGGATGATATGGAAATACATTTCTGAACAGATTTGGAGTGGGTAGCCTTTCTCTTCTCCACGGCATCTTCCCAACCCAGGGATTGAACCCAGGTCTCCCACATTATAGGTGGATTCTTTACCAGCTGAGTCATAAGGGAAGCCCAAGAATGCTGGAGTGGGTAGCCTATCTCTTCTCCAGTGGATCTGCCCAACCCAGGAATCAAACTGGAGTCTCCTGCATTGCAAGTTGATTCTTTACCAACTGAGCTATGAGGGAAACCCTCTGAACAGTTTTACTCTTTCCAACTTGATAACTGTGGTCAAATAGATTTTCATGATTCTTTACAAGGGACTCTCTTAAGGATCCTAGTTGGCAGTTTCAGTTTCTGCCACATAAAATTGACTGTTGTAGTTTATTTTCTCATGTAAGTTTGTCCCATGGCCTGAACTAGATTGTGATAAGAAACTCGTTCCTGGTATGTCTTCACACTCATTCAAGCTCTCACATCTCTACATAATTCTGTGGCTCTAAAAGATGCCCAGTAAAATCTTTTGAGAAATTTACTTTCCAGTCCAAGAGTATCCTATTCATATTTGAGGGCTTTTAACCTCTGAGAGTTGAATACACATAAACAAAAGCATTTTTATACAATGTCTCAAAAACTTTTAAAAGTGATAGGCCTCTACCATCTGATGTCAGAATCTTTATTTATGGCACTCCCTGTAGGTTGACAACAATTGCAATAGAATCACATTTTCGCTTTCCAGAGGCGGATCTAAAGGACAGAGCACACAGTCTCACCAAGGTCACTGTCAGAGACAAGAGGGTTCCTCTACTTAAAGTTAGAGAGCTTGGATTCCCTGGTTCTTGACGGGACCACTGTGAACTTTGCTTAAAGACAAAGGATCACTCACTAAACAAGCAAAGAAATCACAGGCTCACACTTGGGCATTCACACGAATACATGAATAGCTACAGCTGTCACTGAGACAAGACTTTTTTTGTACAAGATTCTGCAACCTGTTAAAGGCTCCTTTGGTTCATTCTGATGCCATGGTCTGGCAACCCTGACATGCTCCACTCACTAACATCCTAAGAAACATTCCTACAGGGGGCAATAGGTCCCACAGGGCCTATTTCACTTGTCCACAGCCAGAATAAAGTCTGAGCATCTGGAGGAGAGTGTTATGTAAGCAAAGGAAGAAAGCATCATGGTCAGCAGTTCTTCTGGAAGCATACTTGGTCCATGAAGATTCGACATGTGTAATAATTAAGTGTAATGCCTTTGTTTCTAACTATACACTATAGTTAGAAAAAGCATGACCATAGTCAATTAAAAATGACTTGAAAATATATACTGAGATCCTTCAGTGGGCTACATTATCTCTGTGAAGACAGAGAATAAAACAATTGAAATTTTAGAATTGGAAAGATCTGAGTTCCTATCTGAACTAAGCAAATTATAAAAGCCGTGTGAATCTGAGCAAGTGGATTTATTTTTCCTGAACTTTGTTTGCATCATCTGTAAAGCATGTATAAGAAGAATTACCTCATTAAAATGAGATTTTTTGGCAAATCACATAAAACACTGCATGTCACTCTGTAAATGTCCAGTAACTAATACTATCCAATTCTTAATGTATGATTCTACATTTTTTTTTTTTTTTAATTTTTCTTGCCCTCCTCCTTCTGGCTCCTCTCTGAGCAGTGTTCAGAGAAAACACAGCTCTCCTCGCCGGGCCCGGCGCCGAGCGGCCCGCGGCCGGGGCGGGGACTCGATCTCGCCGCGAGCGGCGGTCTCACAAAGGGGCCGCGGCGCCCGGGCGGGCAGCCGGCGCCGGCCGCCTGATTCTACATTTAAAAGCTGTCCAGAAAGGTTAGTGGAGGAAAGGAGAAGTCATTATGCAAAAAAGGAAAAGTCATTAATTTATTTGGCTATACATACATTTTAAAACCATTCAGTAGGTTTACTTACTTAAGCTTTGTAGGTTTTGTCACTCTTATTTGGAATTTTGAAAAATGCATCAAAGATATCTGCCTAAAATTTCTTTTCATAGCTCAAGACCATTATATATATATAAATATAAAATGCAAATATATATATGGACACATATATATATCACACATATATAGATGGATGTTTGGATTTTACATATATATATTAATATACACATATGTCTCTTTTGGACTTTAGCTGAAATATTTTTCTCTTTTATTTAGAGTTTATGAAAATGTTTACATTTATGGCATGCATGGCTGGAGACTAGGGTAGTTCTCTAGTCTTCTCTTGAATATTATAGAGTATGTGCATATGTATTTAAATATACATATATACATCTTAAAAATCTTCAAATGTCACATAATATAGTTCAGATGCAAGAAACCAAAACTGATTAAACAAGCATTTCTTCCCTGACTTTTAAAGAGACAGTTCCTGGGGTGTTAACCACCAAACTCATGAAGGGAGATGCATCTCAGCTTTGAGGACCATACAGGCTATTTTAACCCTGTTGATTAAAACAAAAATCAGACTTTCGTTCCTCGTGTTTTGGTACTTGGTATAAATCACCAAGATACTACATTCATCTTACAGAGCACATGCAGCTATTTGCAGCAGGTGCTGGTAAGGAGAAGCAGAATATTGTTTATATGAAATGAGATAACATGAGTAAAGAGTTTATCTCAGTTATTCTGCACAAGTATTTATATAGAAACTGCCTTTCCCTATGTTCACTTAAAAAGTTTAGCAGTTATAATTTAGCTTCATTACTTGAAGTGATGTAATATTTCATGGCTGCAATTACAAAAGACAGAGGAGAAATAAAGAGGAAAATAGTTAGAAACCATCTTTGACTACTCTACTTCTCTGGTGACTCAGATGGTTAAGAATCCACCTGCAATGCAGAAGACTTGGGTTCAATCCCTGGATTGGGGCAATCCCCTGGAGAGGGAATGGCAACCCACTCCAGTATTCTTGCTTGGAGAATTCCATGGGCAGAGGAGCCTGGTGGGCTATAGTCCATGGGGCTACAAAGAGTTGGACATGACTGAGCAACTAACACTTAACCAAAACACATACATCTGTTATAATTGATCTTGCTCCCTCTTTATAGGTATTTGTGAAGTAGTACAGATGAGATAAGATCTTGATCTATTAACAACAAATATTTCTATTTGCTTTTTATAATTAAAAATCCTTTTATGGGAAGTATTTCTCTCCTTTGGAGTAGGAAAGGCACATCGATGAAAGCAGAGACAACAAAAAAAATCAGACAAATTTATCTTCATCCCTTTACATATTATTATCTTGGCATTTTATTTTAAATACAAGTTTCTTAATAGCATATATGCAATAGAGGGTCAACAGCAAGATTCAGATATACACATTGACTCTGATTCTCAGTTACTGAATCTATGAAAACTCTTCTGCATGCTTCTCAGAATATTTGAGAATTAAGAGAGACAACTTAGAATCACATGTTTGCATGACTGACTCAGTTTTCCCTCAAATAAAAAAATGTCTGTTAATGGCTGTGCTATTTATAGAAAATACTTATCCATTGAACAGTCAGATTTCATAGAATGTACATTTAGTCTTTTAAGATAGGCATTGATTTTGAAATGAGCTTACACGTCCTTGCATTTTCTTTGACATACATGTATATATATGAGGTGTAGAGCTTCCCTAGTGGCTCAGAGGGTAAAGAATCTGCCTGCAACTCAAAATGGATTAATGATCTAAACGTAAGACCAGAAACTTTAAAACTCTTAGAGGAGAACATAGGCAAAACACTCTCCAACATAAATCACAGCAGGATCCTCTATGACACACCTCCCAGAATATTGGAAATAAAAGCAAAAATAAACAAATGGGATCTAATTAAAATTAAAAGCTTCTGCACAACAAAAGAAACTATAAGCAAGGTGAAAAGACAGCTTTCAGAATGGGAGAAAATAATAGCAAGTGAAGCAACTGACAAACAACTAATCTCAAAAATATACAAGCAACTCTTGCAGCTCAATTCCAGAAAAATAAACAGCCCAATCAAAAAATGGGCCAAAGAACTAAATAGACATTTCTCCAAAGAAGACATACAGATGGCTAACAAACACATGAAAAGATGCACAACATCACTCATTATCAGAGAAATGCAAATCAAAACCACTATGAGGTACCATTTCACACCAGTCAGAATGGCTGTAATCCAAAAGTCTACAAGCAATAAATGCTGGAGAGGATGTGGAGAAAACCCTCTTACACTGTTGGTGGGAATGCAAACTAGTACAGCCACTATGGAGAACAGTGTGGAGATTCCTTAAAAAACTGGAAATAGAACTGCTATACGACCCAGCAATCCCACTGCTGGGAATAGACACCAAGGAAACCAGAAGGGAAAGAGACATGTGTACCCCAATGTTCATCGCAGCACTGTTTATAATAGCCAGGACATGGAAGCAACCTAGATGTCCATCAGCACACGAATGGATAAGAAAGCTGTGGTACATATACACAATGGAGTATTACTCAGCCATTAAAAAGAATACATTTGAGTCAGTTCTAATGAGGTGGATGAAACTGGAGCCGATTATACAGAGTGAAGTAAGCCAGGAAGAAAAACACCAGTACAGTATACTAATGCATATATATGGAATTTAGAAAGATGGTAACAACAACCCTGTATGCGAGACAGCAAAAGAGACACAGTTGTATAGATCAGTCTTTTGGACTCTGTGGGAGAGGGAGGGGGGTATGATTTGGGAGAATGGCATTGAAACATGTATAATATATGTGAAACGAATTGCCAGTCCAGGTCCAATGCAGGATACAGGATGCTTGGGGCTGGTGCACTGGGATGACACAGAGGGATGGTATGGGGAGGGAGGTGGGAGGGGGGTTCAGGACTGAGAACACGTGTACACTTGTGGCGGATTCATGTTGATATATGGCAAAACCAATACAATATTTTAAAGTAATTAGCCTCCAATTAAAAAAAAAAAAAGAATCTGCCTGCAATGCAGGAGACCCAGATTTGATTCCTGGGTTGGAATGATCCCCTGAAGAAGGGAATGGCAACCCACTCCAGTATTCTTGCCTGGGAAATTCCATGAGCAGAGAATCCTGGGGCCTACAGTCCATGGGGTCGCAGAGTCAGACACGAATGAGTCACTAAGCAAATATGAGGGGTAATAAAGTTTCTTTATGACTTTTGATTCTTTAATAAACTTGCAATAAACTGTGTCTAACATGCACCAGTCCTAAAGCAGGATGCTGGTGATTCAAAGGGAAGCAGATGTGGCCTTACTCTCAAGAAGCTCACAGGCTAAAGAGGAGATGAACATACAGAGATATACCTGTATTACAGTGAGGTGAGGCCATCTGGACCATGTGGACACAAAACTTCTAGGCACATAAAGATGGAGGTTCCTGATGCTGCTGAGGTGAGTGGCAGTGACAAAGCATTCTCTAAGGAGGTGTCTTTTGGCCTGGGTTTTGAAATAGAGCTAAGGGTTCTGCAGGTGGAATAAAATCTCGGATAATAAGGGCATCCTTATCAACGGGACCAGAATGTATATGCAATGCCAAAGAGGCCTGAAACTGGTGTGCCTTGTGATCTGTCTCATTGCTTTTAATTTACATATGTTAAGAGTTGGAAAAACTGAAGTGCTTTCACTAATAAAGATACCAGAAACATCTACTACAGGATGTTTACCAAGTGAGTCATTATCGCGGTTCCTGTTGCGGTTGAATTTTTTGTTTTTAACCTCAGAACTCTAGAGTGAAAAGTGTCACTTCTATTCCCACGGGTCAACTCTTCAGTGATTGGTAACTTTTATCTTTCACCTGGACTCTTGCCTGAAGCTTCCACTCCAGTCTTTGACCCATACAACATGTTACTACCAGGGGTACTGTTTTGCTTAGAGCTTTCATTTCTGAAAGACAGGTGATCCTACATTGTCTTAAAACATCAAGGACTCCCCATTACCTACATGATTAAGTCTTACCTGTGGGAGACAATGTTCTTCACAAACTTGACCCCAAGAATTCTTCCCAACTTTTTCCCAAGCTCTATTCCCAGTCCCTAAACTTACACTGCCATGAATGACTCATTGTTCTCCCATACTCTGCACCTTTGTCTAACTCATGGCTTTGTGCATGAAACAATTTCACATGTTGAGATAAAGGTAACTTGCTACCCTGTTGGAGCCCTGGGTAGAAGGGGAGCAGGAGAAGAACACGAGGCTGTTGAGATAATAGATGTGGACTAGATGAATTGCAAGAAGTTTTGGTTCTATTCTTCCTTTACTACATTTGTGCTCAGTCATGTCCGCCTCTTTGTGACCCCGTGGACCGTAGCCCACCAGGCTCCTCTGTCCATGGGATTTCCCTGTCAAGAAAGCTGAAATGGGTTGCCATTTCCTACTCCAGGGGATCTTCCCCACCCAGAGTTCAAATCTGAGTCTCTTGTATCTCCTGCGGCAGGTAGACTCTTTACCAATGGCACCACCTGGGAAGCCCATTCTTTATTTACAGTACTTCTCAAACATTTTGTCTGTTCCAAAGTATCCCAAAGAAGTGAGAAGACTATCCTGTCTGCCACCATAGGCTTTGGCTGGAGAGGCATCACAAGCGAAAAATTTATTTGACGTCTCCTTTCATATTTTTGCTTTCTGTTGTGTATTCTACTTGTTTCAATACTAAAGGCATATGTTACATTCCTTGCCATCAAGTAAAACTGAGTTCCCAAGAAGATGTTATCCTGAGGTGTTCAATTCCGCTGGCACACTGCCAGGACTCCTGAGGAATGTGTGTTTCAGACTCAGAAGCACAACGTGGGGGCGGGGAACCAATGGTAGGACTGAAAAAGGTGGTGCCAGCAACAGACTTGTGGTTAAATGTCTTCAACTGAGAGAAAAGGAGTGCATCAGTGTCACTGAAATGTGGTCATTCTGATGGTGGCTCAGAAGGTGAATTGAAGACATGGGGATGTAAGAGGAATGATCGATTGATTGTTATAGGTACCAACTGGATGGCAATACAGATGCCTGAAGAAAATTCTCAGCTCTTGGTTTTGGTATTTGAATAGATAGTATAATTATTTATCACAATAAATACAAAAACAGAAGATTTTCAACTTTGCACATCAAAGTTGAGATGATTTTGGAATGTACAGATGGAGACATTTGGTAGAATAATAAATATCAGATTTGGAAATCAGGAGATAAGTTGCTCATTTACATCTATCTCTCTAATCAATCATTCATTTACCTATGTACCTAATCAATCACTCATCTATCTATCTATCCACCTACCTACCTGTGTGTTCAGTTGCTTCAGTCGTGTCTGACTCTGCGACCCCATGGATCATAGCCTGCAAAGTTCCTCTGTCCACGGAATTCTCCCCGCAAGAATACTGGAGTGAGTCATCATGCCCTCCTCCAAGGGATCTTCCCAACCCAGGGATCATACCCAGGTCTACTGCATTGCAGGCAGATTCTTTACCATCCAAGCTATCAAGGAAGCCCATCTACCTACCAAACTGCCCTTTATCTATTATTTATCTATTTATAGTTGGAAATTGTCTTTAAGTGGAAATCAAAGCCATGAGAATTGATGAAATTGCCCCCAAATTAATATAGGTTCAGAAGGAGAAAGTGTTTCACAGAAGGAAAAAAAAAAAGAGGGCCCTAAAGAAAATAAAGCTAATAAGGGAGAAGAAAGAAAGGTCTATGATGGAATGGTAACACTGTAAACACATTTAGAGACCTTCTAACATAAAGTGTTATTTTATAAATTAAGAAGTCAAGGTTTACAAATAATGAAGGATTACCCTAAGAACATTTTTATTTTCAATTCCTGGTTGCATGTTCTTACCATATTTTAATTGATCTCAATTTATCAATAAAATTTATAGTGCTTTATGGGTTTCCCATCCACTATGGCAAATAGCTAAGTGTTTCACAATGAGCAGTTACTCAATACAGTTTTTTAAAACAAATTAATTAATTAAAAAAATACCTTGTGGGAATAAGAGTAAATAATAACTTTATTTGGGGCAGATCAAATCAAAATGTAAGCCTAGTAATATATAAAAAAAATCACAGCCATGTATCTTAAAGTAGCAGTGGAAAAATAACCACCTAAGACCCATTGCAAAGGGAATTTTCATAACTTTTCCCCAGACACTTCTCTGCAGAAGGGTTATTTTTGGCCCTTGTTCAGCTTCCCTGAGAACTTCTTTCTTTGCTTTCAGAGTTCTCTTTCTCAAATCCTCTTCCACGTCAGTGCCCTAATCCTCCTGCTTCGACACCACACCCAGCCCTGCTTTCCCCAAGTGCCCACACTTCTACATGAGCCCGAAACCCCAGTCACAGATGGCAGAGGAAAGAGTCAGCCAGCGATCTCAGGTCGGCTTCTGTTATACGTGGCTACATCCTGCTAGAAGTGGATGACGACTGTGTACTTTCCTAGGAGGGTCACTCGGTACCAGGGTTTGGTCCCATTCTGGTTGGGAGTTCCAGGATGGAATAGAATAGCATGTTCCTACACTCAGAGTGTCAGCAGGTGGGTGGCTCCCCTGGAACAGAGCCCATTTTCTATAGGGCTTTTCTGTCCTTGGGCGAAGAGAAGTGGAAGCATTCAAAATGCTGCCCAGGCTGATTCTCTAGGCATAAAAAGCAGTGGGCTTGATTCTTTGCGATTGTTCTCCAAGTAATGATTAGGTTGAACAAGGCAGCATTCGCCTTTTCTAAAATACAGGGGAACCACTCTCTTGGCTTCTGAGAAAACTGAAAGTGGCCGCTTGCCAGAGATTTCTGCAGCTTCCTGGCTTGGTGGGTGGAAAAAATAGCACAGACCAACGTGAGGGAAACATAGATTCTTCTTCCAACACGTGCCCATGATGGCTCCCCAGCAACGCCGGGCAGATGGTAAAGATCACCTTGGTGGCATTTTCTGCAGAAATCGGAGTCTGTGTGCAGGAAGCCTCCAATGAAAGGGGGTCTCAGGCTGAGGTGTGCAGTCCCCAGTTAGGAGTCAGGGTGATGTGGCTGAGATCTGCAACTGTGTGCGGAGAGTCTGAGAGGCACATCTGACAGGCTGCTAACAACAGCCATTCGCAGTGTTCAAAAGATGAGGGAGGGTCAGAGGAGCTAATTACTTAAGGTAAAAAAAATCTAAATGCTCAGAGGAGTTAACTGGTATTCCGTAATTAATTTAAGAAAAGACTCTTTTGGTTGAAAAATATGGTCTTAATATAGACATCAGTAGTTTGAATGCCATCCGTGGTTATTGCTTTCTGTGAAAATTATCTTATTGTACTGATAATGAGTTTGGCGACAGGAAGCTATGTTCTTTTGACCGGATTTCAAAGAAAATAAATTGAGAGTGCAGAAAAGACAAAGCGGAGAAAACAATATCTTTGATATCTTGCTTATTACAGTGCAGTAGAATGGATATCACATATACGCTTGGTGATAAAGATGGCTTAGATTGCTCTGCATTAAAAAGACCATATAATAGAAAAGAGTTTTCTTGTTGCTACAGATTTTCTGGTACACAACGATGACACAGATTAAATAGGAGCGTTTGACTGTGATGATAACACTTTGAAAAAAATATTGGAGACACAATGTGGAGGAATCTTTGAAATCATTAATTGAATTTTTCTCTGTGATCCGTTTTCTGGTACATATCAAGATGTACCAGCTGTACGCGTAGGTGAAACAGGGCCATGAAATGCCATAAGCATCCTACCTGATTTTTTCTTATCCGCCCAAATTGACCTCAAGTTGTGAGGGGCTAAGGGACTAAGTCACTTCAGTAGTGTCTGACTCTTTGTGACCCCATGGACTGTAGCCCACCGGGCTCCTTTGTCCATGGGATTCTCTAGGCAAGAATACTGGAGTGGATTACCATGCCTTCTTCCACAGGATCTTCCTGACTCGGATTGAACCTGTGCCTCTTATGTCTCCTGCATTGGCAGGTGGGTTCCTTACCACTAGCACTGCTTGAGAATCCCCAAGTTGTACTTTCCCCCCACTTATTCTGGAATCCCCATTGATGTCATGAAGAGGCTGCAGAAAGGGATTCTCCAAGAATTTGTAAGTCTGTGGTATACAACTGAATTCTAAGAATTTACCTATGAAAACAAGGAATGAAAAATCAGAATTATGTCAGGTTACCGTAGACAGATTGGTTTGTAGGTCTGTTACTGAACAGCAACCAGTTGAATGAATTGCAATTACTATAGAAAGATATTTTCTCTATTACAAAAGGAAGACGACAGAGGCCACTGTCAACAAGCGTTCTTCCAAACAGCTATGTCAAGGAGGGGAAATGAAGCCAACTGATGATGAACTTCCAGTTCCATTGGCAAGGTGTCAGTATTGTGGCACTGGATACCTTAAACTAATGACAACATGTACTTAATTAGGTCAAATTATCTTCTTTGGTTATAAGCTCATCAGATAAACTTCTCATTTTGATTTGGCTTCCTATATAGCAGAGGAACAGTGGTGATGTTAATTTCAGTGTTACAGACCTTGTAATAGGCCTATCTGTAGTTGGAGTCTGGTTTTATACATCTGTCAACAGTTTGGTTACTGTGAGTTTACACTGAGCACTTGTATTTGCTCTTGGTGACCTGAATGCATTCGGCTTTTGAGCCTGAGAGACTGAGGGCAAGCATGCTGTTGCTGTGAGTCCACTTGGAGGCAACCAGCCATTTTCTTCTGATGACATTTGTGTGCAACACTGTTGATCAGAAAAAACTATTCATGCTCCTTTAGTAGCTATCTGAGTATCTTTTTTTAAAAATTAATTTAGTGAAGGTGGCAACATTGGTTCTAAAGTAGGTTTCATATGTTACTAGGAAGAAAAAGAGAGCTTAAGGAAAGTAGGAGAAATAGCCCTCACCAATGAATACAATTTCAGCCAATGATTAGTAATCTATGTCTAAGCCAAGCTTTGTCTTGGAAAGCATTTAGAAGTTGTGGGACTTCTTCAGTTTGATGTTCTGGCCAGTCATTTAGACACATGTTGCAGCAACTGTAAAAGTGCCTGCCATAAGGGCTGACATAGCTTTTGTCTCATAAGAGACTGGTCCTCCTGGCTCTTTTTTTTCTCTTTGCCATGAGCAACTGGGGGGGGCAGCAGACACAGAGGTGATGGAGGGTTGGGGTTTTGCAAAGTGAGCAGCAAAGTGGACAAGCCACACTGGCATTGAAGGTGTGTGCTAAGGAGTGTTCATGATGGACCATAGATTTTAAGCTGGGTAAAGAGGGAAGGAAAGGATGTGTGTGCGTGTGTCGGGGGGCAGTGTGTGAAAAAAATAGGATCAATGGACTGTCAGTTTCAGGGAGGCTGGAGATTATGGAATAGTTATCCTAGAGGATGAATTCAAAAGATGGGGAACTGTGGTGGACAAGTGTGCTGTTGGAGAAAATCTAGGCAAACAACGGTCTGAAAGAAAACCACTCCCTGAAATTTGCTGTATGATGGTGCAAGTTATTTAGTTTTTCTCAGTCTCAGGCTTTTATATTTTTAAATTCTTAAGTCGGAATAATAATATGAAAAAGCTACAAAGCTTATGATGTAATGGATATAAATAACTTTGCACCATGGATAGCAAATATTTGATACTTCAGAAATGTCAACTCTTGCATTTCTACTACATAGTAAGTGCTTTAAAAGGCTGGACGTCTCTCTCTATGTGTGTGTGTCTCTCTTACACACACACACACACACACACACACACACACACACACATCCTAATACAAAAAGTGTTTGCTGAAAAGTGATCACAGAGCTGAGCCCTGATGCATTGTTAACAAATGAGTCTGGACCATGAAGTTTCTCAGGGATTTCTCCCCATAACTTAGGCCTGGGGTAGGTTTAGGTGGGGGTTGGGATAGAGAAGGAGGAGTTTGAACACAGTAGGTGAGAGCTGGAAAAAACAAGAAGCTTTCTTACTTTTAAGATTAGGTTTTCATCAACCATAATTATATTTGGGAAACATATGGAACCTGAAAGTTCTGATAAATTTTTTACTTTAATATTACACAGAAAAATACTTAGATTTATTTGTTGCTATCTTTTTGAGGAGTACTTGATTGGGAAATGCTTTATGGATTCCTTGGAGAATTTTTTTGGATATGAATATCATAAAGAGGAGATTCTGCAATTATTCCCTGATTGTTTTGGCGGAGTCAGTAGATACTTTCTGGAAGTTCGTCATTCTTGAAGCATCACTGGGAGAGGCTCTCTGAGGCTGGAGAAGGGGCAGGGTGGTTGTTCCACCCAGTGAGGTCAAGCTCTCTCTTTGGTAATCATGTCAGTTAATGGTCTCCAACTTCGTAACCATAATAGCTTTGCTGAAACTACTTTATCTGGGGCTCAGTAATGAGAGATATTAATGACATAGGTCTGAGCTACTGAGGTAAGTTTGGAGAAAAAGAGTGAGAGGTAATGCAAAAGATAGTGAGACCCAAGTGAATATAAAACCAAAAAGGCAAATAGATACCCCAAACTTCCAGTTATAAAATAAGTAAGTCTTGGAAACATAATGTGCAGCATGATGGTACTAATGAAGAATACTGTATTGTATACTTGAAAATTGCTAAGAGAGTAGAACTTTAAAGTCCTCATCACAAGAAGAGAAAAAAATTGCAACTGTGTGTGATGATGGATGTTGTTGTGGTGATCATTTTGCAACATATAGAAGTATGAATCATGTTGCATGTGTGCTCGGTCACTCCAAGTGTGTCAGCTCTTTGGTGACCCTACGGACTGTAGCCTGCCAGGCTCCTCTGTCCATGGGATTCTCTAGGCAAGAATACTGAGTGTGTTGCCATGCCCTCCTCCAGGGGATGTTCCTGACCCAGGGATAGAAGGCACATCTGCATACATCTCCCACATTGCTTACCCACTGAACCACCTAGGAAGCCCATTATGTTATATACCTGAAACTAATACATTGTTATAGATCACTCATCTCTCAAGAAAATAGATAAATAAACAAATGCATTCATGGAGGAACCATGCTTTGAGAGAGAATGTTGACTAACTCAGGGCAGGATTAGCCTGTCAAAAAATGAGTCTGACGAAGACAAGGAGTTTTAAAAACACAGAGCTCTGTGCCTGGAGAAAGGAGGAGATCTGTTTTCTTCGTGCTTTAGATAGTAAGAAATTTCGATGACAGAAATGTCAAACTATTCCAGAGAGATCTGAAAATCATGCACAGGGATGTCTGCAAGGTCACGAGTAGATGGGATGCAGACAAAAACCAGCAGGTGAAAAAAAATAAAAAAGAACCATCAAGTGAGAAGCAGGAGGTACCAGAAGGGAACTGGGCAGGACTTAGGAGGGATGGGAAGCTGGGGGTGGGAGTATTGAAAAAGAGAAAGGTTAGAACCATCAGAGACCACTAAAAGAAGTGCTGAAGAATGCCTTAGAGAAGAAGAGATGAGGGCAAAGTAGGCCAGAGCTGGCTTCCCAGAGAAGGAGCTCAAGCCCTTTTCTGAGAGCAGGAACTCTGGTGACTCAATTACTGTGCTACATCTGTCAGGCTCTCATGCCTAACACGCCAGGGACTGATGATCTGATTACATCAAACTTCAGAAAATATCAAGACTGCAATAAAAGTGAGCCCAGCATTGCTGGGTTTTATGTTTTTCTTCTCACCATTATGTGCATTAGTCACTACACTGAAAGAGCAGTGAGAAGATGTGCCAAAAATGATAGAGAAAACATGTCAACATTCAAAGAATAATTAATGAAAAGTGTTGCTGTTTTAATACCACCAGTGAAAGCTGATCCTAGCCTTACCCAGTTCTTCTCAACAGTACCTAGAAATCTCTGTCTCCTGGATACAGCCATACCTGCTTTCTACACTGATAATGGCTTAGGTTCAAGTTTGAGGAATGCTTCTTCACTATAGACCTCAGCCTGGCATCTGCTCTCTCTAGATAAATTACCTAAGTATCCAGGGGTTCACTAAACTGAGGCTTTCCTTGCAATCTTCACCTTTGATAGTCTAATGTTTGCTTTTTGTGGTGTGGGTTTTTACTTTCCGGAACTTCATTGTGACTGCGTCCCTGCCTGAAACCACAGTCTGCTTGGCTAAGTTCCCAATGCATTGCTCCCCACTTCCTGCCTCCTACTCCTTGGAGATTAAAAGTCTTCCAACCTCTCCTATCTTCCTACTCTCCCCTGCCAGGTAAGAAAGGTCCAGCTCCTGACTTTCTGGCTGGTGTTCAGAATCAGGTTCCTGATTTCCCACCTCGAGGAAGATACTCTCAAGAAAAACCACAAACTACAAACTTGAACTCAAGGGCTGGGTAGAATTATTTTTCCTGGCCCAGAGTTCTACATAAGTTAAAAGTATGAGTCATATTCCTGCTGGAATAGATTTATTCCAGCATAGAATTAGAAATCTCTAATCTCAATTATTCCTATTCATAATTTTCATTTTTAACACTCTTTGCATCCATAGCCTTTATTATGTCACTTATATGTCAAATCTAAAAAATGCAAAAAACTAACAAAGATAAAAAAAGAAGCAGATTCACAAATACAGAGAACAAACCAGTAGTTACAGTGGAAGAGGGAAAAGGGGAAGGACAATTTAGAGTTGGGGGATTAAGAGACACAAATTATTAATTACAAGATAAGCTACAAAGATATACAACACAGGGAATATAGCTAATACTTTTTATACGTTTATTTTTTAATTGAAGGATAATTGCTTTACAGAATTTTGTTGTTTTCTGTCAAACCTCAACATGACTCAATAACTATAAATGGAGTGTAACCTATAAATTATGTATCACTATATTGTATACCTATAACATATAATGGTTACATCAACCATATTTCAATTTAAAAGACTCTTGGGATCCATCTGTCATCTGCGTATCATCATCATCTATCCAGAGAAATATCTGTGTTTTTAGAGTGTGATTAGAGATCAACCTTTGTGATTAGAGATCAACCTTTGTGATTAGACATTTTTTCTAAATAACATTAATCTAAAACCACATTCAAAAACTATAGTTTTACACCACCTTCCCGGAGTCACCTGAGATGCTCCATAAAGTGCAGGAATCTGTGTTTGGGCTGAGAATCCGTATTACTGACGAGACTGCTACCCCAACCCCATCATTCTTAGGCACATTATATTTCCTGAACTCTGCAGATGAAGAATTCGTAAACCACAGAGCACTGAACCAGAGAAAGGACTATTTTGAAGTCAGATTAGTGGATGGGAGGTGTAAACATGTGTCTGGGAGCCACGTCAAATCCTTTGTGGATATTAAAGTTATGAATGAGCAAAAATGGACAGATGTAAATAAGTGAACATGTAAAAATATCTTTAAGTAGCTACTCATCAGTTTATTTTTCCTCTTAATAGGAATTGAATGCTTTATCCTATCCATTCTTCAAAGAGATTAAATCTCTTTCCCATTAAAACTTGCCAGCCTCTTAGAGCCCATAGAGCTATCTGTCTTCTAGAATAACAAAGCTGTTTCAAATTTACCAGTAATTCCCAATGTTCCATAGAAAACTGGTTCTTAAACTATCCCCACCACTGTAGAAAAAGATTGACATGTTTCTGAAAATTCAGATTAATAAATTAGGAAAATAGTACCAATTATATATTCACTATTTAAGCTCCATGACTTGTTATAGATTATGCTTAGCCTTGCATTAATATACTTCTTCACTTTTTAAAAATCAGGGTTTCTGAATCTTACTTGAACAAAAAGTCTTTTTCAAAAGCATAACATTTATCTACATTTTTCTCTTTGTCATTTATATGCTTTATGTTTGCAAATTAATTCATTTGGAGCCTTGAACTATCTCTTATAATTATTGTCCATCTTTTTATGCATTTGTAACTAAAGTATCTCTGATCAATGTATGTATGTGTCATGCATGATTGTGTGTTTGGTGTATTTTATTGAGTGAATTGTCCTGTTTACGTGTATTGGTACAGCAAGCAAAGCTTTTCTTCATGGGAGTGGACTTTGCTGGTGCTGTTAGATAGGATGAGGCAGGTTCTGAGACAGAAAATGAAACTGAGATGCAGGCTTTAGTTAAATAGAGAGGGAACTCCATTTACTCTGGGTCTTGCTATCTTTTATGGGTTTTAAATGATCGTTACTATTCTGATCATGATAATACTTGTCAGGTATTGTGCACTTAAGCTGGGCAGTGTGCTGAGTACTTGCTATTTCTTCTGATTCCAAAAACAATTCGATGAAGAAGGCGTTATTAATGCTATCGTCCAAAAGATAGTACATAGCTACTGGTTTCAATCTATGCAGGTGTGTAGCCAAATCGAGCTTTGAACTCAATCTGTGAGACTTCAAAGCCCATGATCACGATCATTCTGTTCATAGTCTGCTAAATCTAGAAGTGCTTGAGGGTGATCCCAAGGTGGTGAAGTTTGAAGGCAGCCTCTTCCAGATGAAAGGAGAGTAAGAGCAGCCAAGAGGAGACCCCCAAGCTGAAGATAAATACATACACATCCTAGGGCCCACGATCTTATGGCATGGTGTGTCTGTTTATTTTGTTTTTTTGTTTTCCTTTAACTGCTAATTAACAACATTTAAATATACAGGCTTGGGACTTTCCTGGCAGTCCAGTGGCTAAGACTCTGAGCTCCCAATGCAGGGAGCCCAGGTTTGCTCCCTGGCCAGGGAACTACATCCCACATGCCAAAGAAGACCCTGAGTGCCGCCATAAAGATCGGAGAGCCTGCCTGCCCCCATTAAGACCTGGCACAGGCAAATAAATAAATATATATTTAAAAAATAAATCAATATACAGACTTTACTTCAGGTATTCTATGAGTAATCAAGCAAAAGGTAAGATGGCCAAGACTAGGCCATCAAGCTAAATGGAAAACAGTTTCCCCATTCAAAATGCAAGAACTGGATTGTTTGCCAGAGGAGAGGAACACCAGGAGAGATTAGTACCTGCAAGAGCTGGCTGCTTTTGCATCTATCAAGATGATTTCGTTAATATCTAGAACTTATTTTTAGAAACACAGTATTCTTTAAAAGCACATCTTCTGTAACAAATATCTACTATTTTAAGGAAGGGACACTTTTTATTATCCCTTTAAAGTGTCCATAATGCTTATGGTAGCGTGTTCCAAGTAGGTGCTCCATAAATACAGGTTAATGAGAGAATGAAACTTTTTCTGAGTTAAATGGAATGGTGTTTGGGCACAAAGGAAAAAAAAAAAAACCTTCACTTGGTGCATTGAGTGTTCTAAAGTGTAAGTTTGAGATTAATAATGAGAATTATCACAATTTTTGAAATATATTCATTTGCTTAAGGTATGAAGACTAGCTGAGTTTCTAATTGCTTATCAATTTTTTGGCATCTAAACTTTTCATTGTATCATTTAGCGGCAGGCTACTCATCAGAGTTTCCTTTGACTTTCAATTGCATGATATAGTGAGATTCCAAACAGATATAATTTCAGGAAGGTGTTTGATCAAATTATTTCTGACCTCAGAAGAACATCCACAGAGCAGTTGTCTGTAGCTTCTATTTTATCTAATGGCTTCTGTTTAATTAAAATTGTGTCCCTAGTCTAGAAAGTATTTTCTAAGAAACACTTTCATTCATTCCATTTGTAGCAACATGGATGCACAGGGATTATCAGACTAAGTGAAGTAAATCAGAAAGAGAAAGACAAATACCACATGGTATAACTTATATGTAGAATCTAAAATATGCCACAAATGAACCTCTCTATGAAGCAGATACAGACTCACAAAGAGAATAGACTTACGGTTGCCAAGGGGGAGGCATGGTAGGGGAAGGACGGATTGGGAGCTTGGGGTTAGCAGATGGAAACTAGTATATATAGAACTGAAAAGCAACAACGTCCTAGTGTATAGCACAGGGAACTACATTCAATGCCCTGTGATAAACCATAATGGAAAAGAACATGAAAAAGAGCACATATATACATGTATATGTATAATTGAATCACTTTGCTCAGCAGAAATAAATGCAGCATTGTAAAATAATTATACTTTAATAAAGTTAAAAAAACACAAAAGTATAATGCAAAAAAAACTAAAGAAAAAGAAATGCTTTTTTTGCTAAGAAAGACTATTATATATATATGTATATTCAGGAAAAGTAACTATCCAGTGACTGCTGCTGCATATTGAGGAGAAACATGCATTTCCATAAATTTCAAATAAAGTTTTCTTAGGTTCCAATCTAATGTCACCATCTACTGAGAAGTTATGGCAGAAAGCAAAGAAGAACTAAAGAGCCTCTTGATGAGAGTAAAAGAGGAGAGTGAAAAAGCTGGCTTAAAACTCAACATTCAGAAAACTAAGATCATGGCATCCGGTCCAATCACTTCCTGGCAAATAGATGGGGAAACAATGGAAACAGTGACAGACTTTATTTTTTTGGACTCCAAAATCACTGCAGATGGTGGCTGCAGTCATGAAATTAAAAGATGCTTGCTCCTTGGAAGAAAAGCTATGACCAACCTAGACAGCATATTCAAAAGCAGAGACCATCTAGCTTTGACTACGTCTGTCTAGTCATGGCTATGGTTTTTCCAGTAGTCTTGTATGAATGTGAGAGTTGGACTATAAGAAAGCTGAACGCCAAGGAATTGATGCTTTTGAACTGAGGTATTGGAGAAGACTCTTGAGAGTCCCTTAGACTGCAAGGAGATCCAATCAGTCCATCATAAAGGAAATCAGTCCTGAATATTGATTAGAAGGATTGATGCTGAAACTGAATCTCCAATACTTTGGCCACCAGATGTGAAGAACTGACTCATAGAAAAGGCCCTGATGCTGGGAAAGATTCAAGGTGGGAGGAGAAGGGGAAGACAGAGGATGAGATGGTTGGATGGCATCACTGACAGGATGGACATGAGTTTGAGTAAGCTCCAGGAGTTGGTGATGGACAAGGAAGCCTGGCATGCTGCAGTCCATGGGGTTGCAAAGAGTCAAACATGACTGAGTGACTGAACTGAACTGAACTGAACTGAGAAATTACCAAGTTCATGCCAAGAAATACAGTTTCAATTTAAGGTACACTTGGGTCAAGTTTCTGATAATGACTAACACTGGAATCAGCATTAAAACAGTGGCTAAAAACAAGAAGAAAAATAAACAAAACAAAGCAAAAATAACCCCTCTGAACATATGACTTAAATAAAGATGTCTGGACTCTAGTCCAAGATTTGTCAATGCCTTGCTTCGTGGTTTTGGGTCCTGTACATCACAAAGGAAGAGGCTGAAACTTGCCCTTCTCATCTTTTTGTGATGACGAAGAGATGAAGACCAATGTGGATTTGGGTGAGACTATATTAAAGATCACTGCAGTAAAACAATCTTACTGAAATAACCAACAAGGACCACTCAACCCAATGGGTAAATCACAGTGGGTGGGATCAGAAGGCCTTTAGCTGCTGGTTGAAATGGAGGAGAACCTGTGTGTCTGCTCATTGGTGGAGGTGGGGTGGGGGACAGAGAGGTAGGTTTATCAGCCTGAAGCTTCTCTTTCATCAGTGGAAAATTCTGAGTAGTGCTTTTGTCTAAGATATTCCTAACTGTTGCCATACTGTTTTGGAAATGGTCTGGGAATTACAAAGAGACTCACTGTCATTCAGCAGTCTCAATTTTCATCACATTTTAAATTTTATGTGTGCATGTTCAGTCGCTACAGTCATGTCTGATTCTTTGTGACCCAGTGGACCATAGCCCTCCAGGTTCCCCTGTCCATGGGATTCTTCAGGCAAGAATATTGGAGTGGGTTGCCTTGCCCTCCTCCAGGAGATCATCCCCACCCAGGTATCAAACCAGCATCTCCTGCATGCAGGTGGATTCTTTACAGCTGAGCCACTGGGGAAGCCCTTTAAATTTTATATTACTTGTGAAAAGGAAGAATGAGGATTAAAACTGCTATTGGTGTCACTGGACACATATTTTTTTTTTTATGTTTACCATTTATTTATTTTTTTAATTTTATTTTATTTTTAAACTTTACATAATTGTATTAGTTTTGCCAAATATTAAAATGAATCCATCACAGGTATACATGTGCTCCCCATACAGGCAACTCCTACAGCTCAACTCCAGAAAAATAAATGACCCAATCAAAAAATGGGCCAAAGAACTAAATAGACATTTCTCCAAAGAAGACATACAGATGGCTAACAAACACATGAAAAGATGCTCAACATCACTCATTATCAGAGAAATGCAAATCAAGACCACTATGAGGTACCATTTCACACCAGTCAGAATGGCTGTGATCCAAAAGTCTACAAATAATAAATGTTGGAGAGGGTGTGGAGAAAAGGGAACACTCTTACACTGTTGGTGGGAATGCAAACTAGTACAGCCACTATGGAGAACAGTGTGGAGATTCCTTAAAAAACTGGAAATAGAACTGCCTTATGATCCAGCAATCCCACTGCTGGGCATACACACTGAGGAAACCAGAAGGGAAAGAGACACGTGTACCCCAATGTTCATCGCAGCACTGTTTATAATAGCCAGGACATGGAAGCAACCTAGATGTCCATCAGCAGATGAATGGATAAGAAAGCTGTGGTACATATACACAATGGAGTATTACTCAGCCATTAAAAAGAATTCATTTGAATCAGTTCTAATGATGTGGATGAAACTGGAGCCTATTATACAGAGTGAAGTAAGCCAGAAGGAAAAACACCAATATAGTATACTAACGCATATATATGGAATTTAGAAAGATGATAACAACAACCCTGTGTACGAGACAGCAAAAGAGACACTGATGTATAGATCAGTCTTATGGACTCTGTGGGAGAGGGAGAGGGTGGGGAGATTTGGGAGAATGGCATTGAAACATGTAAAATATCATGTATGAAACGAGATGCCAGTCCAGGTTCAATGCACGATACTAGCTTGGGGCTAGTGCACTGGGACGACCCAGAGGGATGGTATGGGGAGGGAGGAGGGAGGAGGGTGACACATATTTTTATATATAATAATTAGTGATCAATCTCTACTTTTGGGGCATTGCATTTGTTATTTCTTGATCCTTTTTCTATTCAAGCCAGTAGTCCATGAGGCACCGAACAATAGAGAAAAAAAAGAGTGAAAAGTTTGGATTTGGGGATCTTCAAAAGGTAAGGTCAAGATATAAGGCAAAATTTGAAAGAAGTTTTAATCAGTCAGGGTTAGTTTCCCAATTAGAAAGTCTAGACAGGGGAAGGCGTGGGGCCCAGGGGAGGTAAAAGCATAGAGCTTGGCTTGTTCCCTGGAAATCCTCCCGCTTCTGTCCTCCTTGGCCAGAGGCCCGGGACCTGGAAAAGGCTGGAAACCTGAGACAGAGCAGAGCCTGTGCCACCTTCCCTGAGGAGGGGTGGGGAAAGCAGCGTGGCTCTGGAGCCCAAGAAACCTCACAGGCAGTGTGCAGGAGGGGTGGACCTGCGTCAGCTCCCCAGGGTCCCACACTCTCCGTATATTTCCATACATTTCAAATAAAGTTTTCTTAGGTTCCAATCTAATGCCATCATCGACTGAGAAGTTACCCAGTTCATGTCAAGAAATCAAGAATGAAGAACTTGAAGTTTAAGATACACTTGGCTCAAGTCTCTGATAATGACTAACACTGGAATCAATATGGCCCAGTGGCTAAAAACAAGAAAAATAAACAAAATAAAGCAAAACAATTCCAAACATATGACTTAAATAAATCGTGGTGTGAGGAAGGCAGACCACTTTCCCTTGCTGCCCAGAGTGATGCAAATGTGAACAGGATGCCAGCAGGTCTCATGTGAGTATGAGGCAGATGTAGGAAAATGTGTGGACCAATAACTCCAATCCAAATTAGAGTTCCTTGGGCTGCAAGGAGATCAAATCAGTCCATCCTAAAGGAAATCAACCCTGAATATTCATTGAGGACTGACACTGAAGTTGAAGCTCCAATACTTTGGCCACCCAATGCAAAGAACTGACTCATTGGAAAAGATCCTGATGCTGGGAAAGGTTGGAGGCAGGAGGAGAAGGGGATGGCAGACGATGAGATGGTTGGATGGCATCACTGACTCAAGAGTTTGAGCAAGCTCCAGGAGTTGGTGATGGACAGGGAACCCGGTGTGCTGCAGCCCATGGGTCACAAAGAGTCAGACACGACTGAGTGACTAAGCAGCAAAAACAAATCTTACCAGCGCCCCCACTTTCAGTGATGCTCTGGTACTTAGTCAGATCCCCCCACCCCCACCTCCACAATGGCCTCTAGAAACTTAGATGTAACCCTGGCAGAAGGTCATAATTGGATGGAAGTTAAGTTTTGTCACCTGGGAGACTGTGAGTTTGTTATGGAAATCAATTCTGGTTACAGATTAATAAAGATGATGCACTTAGAAGTCTTGTTTTGTGGACCCGAGTTAGCTTCCACAAAGTGTCTGTATTGACAGCCACTGAAACTCCAGGGCAGCACTGGGTTCCTTGGTTGCCTTTTTCTAGATGTGTTCAGCTCGATCCCATTTTTCCCTTTTGGATTTTCATTTCTGAGCGCTGGTGGGTGGTGTTCTGATAAGTAACTAACAGCTACTCTCTGTTTCAGTTGAATAGTCTGGTTTGTATTAAATAACCAAGGTCACTTAGATACATACCTTATCATTACCTGAGGGTACTGAACTGCTGTTTTTACACATTAACTTGTATTATCTTTCAGTTCAGGGGGAAATAAAAACATATGTGGCAAAAGGAGAAGTTTTAGAATTTTATGAGTTATCATTTTTTTGTCTAAAGTCTGCTCTTTTATGAGCAATATAAGAGCAACTGCCTTCTGTTCGTCTAGTGTGTTACTGTATATATGCTAAAACAACAGTTTCCTCTTATTTTTGAAGGTTTCCCCTTCACTCCCCCAACTGGCAGACACTGTGGGGTTGCATGCACTCACCTGAAAGACAGAGAAAGACAGAGAAACTAGATCTTTTTTGCAGGCCTCCACTCACCGACCATTTGACTTTGTCAAAGTCATTTCTCTTCTTTGGACATCATCTGCCTTACCTGTAGAAGGAGGACTCCAGCTAGGTGTCTTTTAGTTCCTTATTAATAGATAGATGTCCTGGTTCCATGGGTACTTGTTCTCTGTGGGATGGTAACCAAAACAAACTGAGATCAGTAGCTGGGACACAATTAGGTAAAGCATTAAATATTATATTGCATTTATTACAATACTTTGGTAAATATGTGTAAGCGAAAGACCTTGTCTTTTTGTCCCTGTTAGCACTGGTGATCTATAACTCTGGATCTGGATGAACAGTGCAGTTTAGAAGATCTAACTTTGTTACTAGGAGAATATAGAGTTGGCTACAGGTTATAGGGATGGGCAAGTAATTCATAAGTGGTGGTTGTTCAATCCCTAAGTCCCGTTCAACTCCATTGCGACCCCATAGACTGTAGCCCACCAGGCTCCTCTGTCCATGGAGATTCTCCAGGCAAGAATACTGGAATGGGTTGCCAAATCCTTCTCCAAGGGATCTTCCTGACCCAGGGATTGAGCCCACATCTCCTGCATCAAAGGTGGATTCCTTACCACTGAGCCACCAGGGAAGCCCAATTCATGGGTTAGATACCCAATAAGGGATCATCTCTTTATCACCATGTCCAAACAATCCTTCTTCCTCACCTTCCCCAGGAACTAATTGCTCACTTTGAGTTCCCCCATAAGTGGGCCATGAGATGAGGATTTCATGGAAGCAGTTTACTTGGAGGTGATCCCAGGAAGATTGATAGGAAAGTAGAGGAGTAACATGGAGAAGAGAAGAAAGACATTCGATGTGCAGTCCTGCTGGGACGTTTGGAAGATGGAGAACCTGCATCAGAGTTGCCCTCTCTGCTGGGACTAAAGAACCAGGGTATTGATGTACTATATTTCTATCCTGTCCTGCTTACAAGCCAGAACTCCTCCAGAAGTCCTGCCTGCTCCCTGGATAGGCCAGGGCGTCTCCCTTGGCCAGAGAAAGCCTGAGGGTGGAGAGTCACAGATGCTTATGTAGGTGGCAGGTGGTGAGTGTGGAGACAGGCCTGATGATGCCAACGTGATTTGGGCAGGGCACCAATGGCATCTGCTGTGCTCCCCTCATCCAGACAAGAAGACTCCTCTTGCTCCAAAGATACCCCTTCTAGCCTCTAATTCTTCTTACTCTCATTTAGTTTATATGTATAGTCTAGAACAGCTCCTTAGATATTGAATGTGCTGTTGACTTTCCTCATCTCTATGCAACCTCATGTCACGTTACTCCTCAGCTTTCCTTCTGTGATCAAGCCAGTCCACACACGTGATTTTGCCTTTCATTCTTTGTTAAGCTGTTCTTTCCACTTGGAATGTGTTCATCAGTGGTTCACATGAATCTGTGTCCTTTCCAGTACACAGAAAGTTTTTTGTAAAGAATGTAGCTAATGCTTTATAATTATTTTCAGATTGATTTACATACCATCTCAGGGGTTCTCTCTTTCCAAAGGCCTCTGCAATAAATGCTTTAGTCAATACCCTCTCAGCCCTTGTATTCTACTCCTTCCCTTTTACCTAGCTAACATTATTCATCTTTTTAGTGTGGTGGTGATGGTTTAGTCACTAAGTTATGTCCAGCTCTTGCAACCCCATGGACTGTAGCCTGCCAGGCTCCTCTGTTCATGGGATTCTCCCAGAAAGAATACTGGAATGGATTGACATTTCCTTCTCCAGGGGATCTTCCCGACCCAGGAATCGAACCCAGGTCTCTTTCATTGCAGTTTAAAATTTTAAATTTTTAAATTCTTTACTGACTGAGCCACCAGGGAAGCCCATCATTAATTCAAGGAAGACTTTCTGGTGCCCTGTGATTAGATTAGATTTTCATATTGCCTGCTCCCAGATCATTCCATGCTTGTTCTTTGTAATCGATTATTTCTGTTCACCATCGGCATTCCAGGGTTTGCTTCAAAGGCCATGAGACCAGGTACCACAGTTTTACTGCATTCCTAGAATCAGACCTAGTGACTGGCACATAGTAGGCATAGATTAAAATTTGCTAAATCACTGTATGAAGAAACTATGCCACTTGGGGCTGATTCACATGTTAAAGAAGAATTGATTTGACTTCTTCTGGGTGTTTTCCTCATGAATGTATAAATCTGTTATAAGTCTAAAGTGGAGATTATTTCTCTTGTATTCCCTCTGGAGTGCTCTATGCAATGCACTTCATACAGTAGGAGCTAATGTGTTTGTAAATAAATTAACTTGATGACTCCAAGGCCCCACACTGCATGCTTCGGTACGAGCTAACTTGGCCCACCAAGGGCATGCTGCTCTCCCCAGGTGAAGTACAGCAACAATTCAACTAGAGTAAATTAATTGCAGGAGAGAGTCTGAGTAATAAAATCGGGTTTCAAATAGAAAAACAGTGAAGAAATATATCCTGTGATTAGGAAGGATAATGAAGTTACTGAAAATAGACACTGATTCTGAATGTGCAGGGAATGCTTGGGAAGATAAAAATATTGGGATATGTGTGCCAATTGGTCTTAATAAGACACACTAAGAAAAATAAATTAGTCTAAGGAGCACAAGCAAGCACAAGATTTGCAGTCATTAATTTTGGGGAAAAAAAATAGAGGATGGGAGCAAAGCAAACTAAATTTTTGAAAATGCAAAACATGTTGATCAGTTTAAATCAATATACATTAAAATAACAGAGACACTTTTGAAAAGATCTAGTGTTTAACAGAATAATCTCAGTAATCACTGTCAAAGAAAATTACTCTTAAATGTGTTATGTTTTCCTGGTAAGATCATACAATCAGAGAGTAGAACAGAAGAACATTATCTTTATATCTATATTATTTTATCTGCTTATAGACTCAATTTCTTTAATAAATATATATGTAGATATTTACTCAGCAGAGCATAAATTAAAAAAAAATAAATAAAAGTACTTTGGCTTAAGCATTCAATACAGTATGATAGAAGAGTTCATTTGCCCCTACTAGATTGGGTAGAAACCTGCTAGCTTTTTTGGAATATTATCCAAATAAAAAAAAGATAACAAAGGAAGTTATAAACAGGCAAAATATCATGTAGGAGGCTGTATATAAGTCTTCATCTTTAAATAACATGTAAATATTATATATTAACAAATACATATATTTGTATTTTTGGGCAATCAAAAGCCTTGACTGATATGGAATCTGTTTCCAAGAGTAGATTATTGCATTAGGCCTCTGAAAAAAAGGAAATCTGGGACTTTTACCTGTCAGAATCAGGCTAAAATTAGTGAAAGTGCAGGCTTTGTCAGTGATGGAAAGGTGGCAGATCATGGTGAACAGTGGTGAAACAGCTTCTTTTCCTGCAATCACTTGGAATCACGTGCACATTGAAAATACGGCTTTGGGTGTCAACCTGTTGCTATTACATAACAGCATGAAGGAATTCAAGTGGGAGTGGGAATGCCTGCTTTCTCTTTTTTATAAAAAAGAGAATTACAAGGTTAAATATGAAACTCAAGTCACCAACTTAAACCCAGGAGACTCTACCTGAGGATGCTGGCAGAATCTTTTGACTCTTACAGCTGCAAAGCTAAGGTACCCAACAAACAAAGGAATAGGCTGGCCATGGATTGTCAAGTTAACACATTATTTACTATGCCCTCTCTCCAGGTGCCTTCTGGGAAAGGTTAAAGTATTTAACAAAGCAGAGTAAGCCCCAGAACATTGAAATAAGAATTATGGGAGAGTTTGAAGGACCTGGATTATCCACAAACCCCCAATATTTTCAGCTTCTCCTGCTGGTGGATGCAACCCAAGTAGTTCATGGAGATTCTTTTCTTGGTCTTAATGAGCTAGTTCTCCCTTTCTTGATTGAGTCTGTTCTCTTCAGGTCCTCAGCCTCTTTTCCATAATGTTTATCTCAAATTGATAACTAGAGTTGTTATCTGAATACTCAATTATGTTGTTTACCATAGTCATATATTTATACAATAAAATAAGTATATTTAGCAATTTATATTATAACATACAAAGGAGAGATACATGGGACTAAATCCCAAACATGCTAAAGATGCTAAAGAGTGAAAAACTATAGTTTTACATTAACCTGATTTTTATAAAAACATATGTGCAATTATCTGAATTCATTGTGAAGGCAAATTAATTTTAATTCCTAGGTAGTTTGACTGACAGAAAGTTGTACTGAATGGTGATTACGCTAAAGAAGATTAAGATGCCATACATGATTTGCCATAATATATAGATAGGAATCAACAAACTAGATTTATGATATGAATCTTATGTACTTTCTGTGCTTCCTAAATAGGCACAGAAAAAGCCTTGAGAAATGCTTTGAAGAGGGAACCACTGGCATCATTTAAAAGTGCAACTGTGTATATATATATCAGGTATAAGATAGATAGCTGATGAGAAGTTGCTGTATAGCACAGGGAGCCCAGCTTGATGTTCCCTGATGATCTGGAGGGATGGGATGCAGGGAAGGGAGGGAGGTTATGGAGGGAGAGGATGTATGTATAATTATGGCTGATTTGCACTGTTTTAGGGCAGAAACTCAACATGGTAAAGATTTTAAAAGTGAAGTCGGTCAGTCGTGTCTGACTCTGCGACCTCATGGACTGTAGCCTACCAGACTTCACAATCCACGGGATTTTCCAGGCAAGAGTACTGGAGTGGGTTGCTATTTCCTTCTCCAGGGGATCTTCCTGACCCAGGGATCGAATCCAGGTCTCCCACTTTGTAGGCAGACACTTTACCCTCTGAGCCACCAGGGAAGCCCAAGATTTTTAAAAATATTTAAATTAAAAAATGGAAAAAAGAAATGAACTCTATGCCAGTATAAAATAAAAATTAAATTAAAAAAATGTGATTGTGATTTTTCGTGTAGATCAAGGATATTATTGGAGGACACTAATATTGAACTGATCTGCCCAATTACAATGGAGATGGGAAGATCCTATCGTGGAGGTGGGCAGGTGCAGAAGCCAAGTCAGGCACTTAACGTCCAGAGACTAGATGGTTGTACTTTTTCTAATAGAGACACAAGGGATTTGACATTGGTTTATTGATCATTGAGTCTATGGAAATGTATAGGCGACTCACAAACTTCCTAACAAATTTGCATTTAAAAAATCCATGTCTCTTCATAGAGCTCACCAAAAGGGAGACAGTCATTATCTCTATTTCTAGACCTGTGGTCATTTTATGGTGTAAGTACACTCTGAGGAAAGGAATATAAGTAGACCTTTCACCCTGTTTTTGGATAATGGATCCAAAATAGCACATTCCTGGCAAGGAAAATTGGCACTGTGGTTCAGTGATCAGAGTGGAAGCTTTTGGTGGTCAGGTGATGAAGAGAGTCTTGAGCCAAGTACACCACACAGTGGGCACAGTGGGACCTGAAGGCACATCCTCTTATTTTCCCTCCATTTCCTGAGTGTCTACTGGGGAAAAATACCAGGCAACGGCCTGATATTGACATTGGCATCCTGACTCAAAATGGGTTATTATGAGAGGAAGGACCAACGATGAGGGAAGTCCTAGACCTCACCTTCCTCACTAAAAGAGTAAACCAAGAGCAAAAAGCACATCCCTGTGGAAACCCAGAGATTAGTGCTACCACCCATGACCAGAAACATAGGGAGTGGTCATTTCCATCACAGCCCCATTTAACACTCCAATTAGGCTGATGGGGAAGACAGGTGGGTCTTGGAGAATGAGAGAGGATTATCATAAACTTAATTAGGGGAAGCTTCCAAGTGCAGCTGCTGTTCCAGATGTTTTTTCCTTACTAACTCAGATCAGTCCTGCCCCTGGCAATCATTCCAGGCTGAAGTGCAACCAGCTCTATCAGGCAGCCCATGGGATCTAGCAGATCCATGAAGCCTGAGCTGTCTGTGGCAGATTGGGGTGCTTTATGGAGCCCCAGTAGTCAACTCAGGGGTAAGACTCATAATATCATTCTTGAAATATAAACTATGGCCTCTTCAGCAAGTAACTGTTCCTATTTTGAGAAATACCTCTTGAATTGCTACTGGACCTCAGCAGAACCTCAAAGCCCATTTCTGTGAACTGAGCTTCCCATTATGAACTGGTCATTAGCTTATCCACCAAATCATGAAGTGAGACATACCCAGCAGTAGTCCATCAAATGGAATACACATTCAGGCTCACATCTATATAAGGAATGGACTCACCTCAATGTTGAATGGATAAGCTAAATTGTACAAGGAGGGTGTTTCTCGTCCCCATAGACATCTTCCTGTTCTACTGCTTCTCTCTCTATATAACATGGGAATGACCTCATGGAGGTATTCCCATGACTAATTAGTAGCTTGAGAAGCCATATACACATTTCTTCCTGGTGTTCTGGAACCAATATTAGGTGGATCTAATTCTACCATACTGCATCACTTATTACAGTTGTTTTTCTAAAGAGGAGGGATACATGCTTTTGAACTGTGGTGCTGGGGAAGACTCTTGAGAGTCCCTTGGACAGCAAGGAAATCTAACCAGTCAATCCTAAAGGAAATCAACCCTGAATATTCATTGGAAGGACTGATGCTGAAGCTCCAATACTTTGGTCACTTGATGCAAAGAGCTGACTCATTGGAGAGGACACCGATGTTGGAAAAGATTGAGGGCAGAAGGAGAAGGGGGTGACAGAGGATGAGATGATTGGATGGCATTACCAACTCAATGGATATGAATTTGAGCAAACTCCAGGAGATAGTGAAGGACAGGGAAGCCTGGCATGCTGCAATCTGTGGGGTTGCAAAGAGTCAGACATAACATCCTCTAACTTGCCTAGAAATAGTCATGGATTGAGTTAAGTAATAACACAAACTAATAGTGGTTAGTAGTGTGAGCAGGCAGTTAGGAGTTTGAGAGTAATAAGACTGTTTTGGTAGAGATATGTAGATAAACCTTTTGGGATGGCTCCAGGTGGGAAAATATTAGCATGCCATTTAAATGGTTATCAAGAGTCTCTAAAAGGTCAGAACAGATAAGATGGTCTACTCTCTAAATGTCAGTCAGCTCCTCTCCTTCTGACTAGTGCTGACTTAGTGGTCTCATGAGTGATGTAATTTATTATAGTGGGTTCAACGTTGCCCTCCTCAAATATATCCTTGTCCTAACTCCAGAACCTGTGAATGTGATTGTTTTGAGAAAGGGTCTTTGCAGATGCTATTAAGTTAAGGATCTTGAGACGAGATCACCCTGAATTATCTGAGTGGATCCTAAATCCAATGACAAGCGTCCTTATGAAGGAGAGGAGAGAACACAGACAGAGAGAAGGCCAGGCGAATACAGAGGCAGAGATGGGGGTTATGTAGTCAAAAACCAGGGAACACCTGAAGTTACAAGATGTGAGGGAAGGAATAGGACCGACTGATACCCTGCTTTCTAACTTCTGGCCTCTGAACCATGACAGATGAACCACCAAGTTTGTGGTAATTTAGTACGGCATTTACAGAAATGAACGTACCCAAAATTGGGACTTCTCTATATAATGCTTGTTTGATTGTCATCATTGCTGAGGGCTCAATTTTCCAGTAGAATTTGTTCACCCTGAACAAAGGGCTGAGGACCTGGGTGAAAATCCTGACAGGCTGCTACTTTGGACAATTTCCAACAAACATTCAGTATATGGATTTGCTTTTCCTGCCTGTTATACTCCTGAAAGCACCATTGATTATGGACTTAACATATAATCTTTTTACCTCATCAGAAGATTATGTTCAACATTTCTCTGGCCACACAATTGGTTTTCAGTGAGTAAAATCAGGCAGTGTGCTGCTGCTCATGGGATTATTGGTTTTATTGTATAGCTGTCATCCGAAAGCAGCTTACTTGTAGAATGGTTGCATGGCCTATGGAAGACTCCCTTTGAGTCCCAGATGAGTGAGTGATCTTGTGTGTGAGACTGGAGTGCCTTTTCAGGAGAACCTTGGGGACCTGAAAAGAACTGTGGGGACCCTTTTAACTCATAGATGGAATAGATGAGTCTAGGTAAGAGTGGATGGTGTTTGGTGTTACTTAAGATTACACCTTATAATGTACTCCAGAAAACTGTGCTAACTTCCAAGGCTTCTGGCTTCAAGGATTTGGTAAACAAGGGATGAATGTACTTACAAGGCATCATAATAAGGGTTCTTTTGAGTTGGAACCGGAGACTATCACTGGTCTTCACTGTGATTTGAATGTATGGAAAAGAGGGATTATGGGGCTGTCTGGGTGATTAATCCTGACACCGAAGGAAAAATGGGGCTATTACTTCACAATGGAGGCAGAAAACCATGTGGACAGAGCCAGCCAAGCTGAGAGCAGGGCTGGAGATCTCTGTAGTCATTTCTAGAAGTAAAAGAAAATAAAGGCAAGTTCAATCTTATATAGTAGGACCATCCAAGACCCAGGGCTCTTAGAAATAAAGGTTTGAAGTATCCTGGGGCAAAGTTACTCAACCAGCTTTTGCACTGGCTGATGGCAAAGAGAACAGGCCATCTATTTGTCTTCATGATTTTGAATAAACAGGGACTGCAATCCCTTGTATATGCTCTTACTTGCTCTCTCTGAAGGAGATCAGCCTTGGGATTTCTTTGGAAGGAATGATGCTAAAGCTGAAACTCCAGTACTTTGGCCACCTCATGAGAAGAGTTGACTCATTGGAAAAGACTCTGATGCTGGGAGGGATTGGGGGCAGGAGGAGAAGGGGATGACAGAGGATGAGATGGCTGGATGGCATCACTGACTTGATGGATGTGAGTTTGGGTGAACTCCGGGAGTTGGTGATGGACAGGGAGGCCTGGTGTGCTGCAATTCATGGGGTCACAAAGAGTCGGACACGACTGAGCGACTGAACTGAATTGAACTGAACTGATGACTACATATTTTATATACATTATATGTGTATTACATATGTATATAATTAATGTATCTCATTTCCTGCTCATTTGTGCTCACTATTATATATAAGGCATACCTAATCCAGAAACTCAACAATATTTATATGGGATATTTCTGTGGGATGGAGGCAAAACTAGAGAATGAAGGGATACTACCCAAAGATCTGAGACATGTTGTTGGGTTTGTATATAATAGGACTTTGAATGTTCTCCATGTTTTAAGAGTAGAAGAGTGTGTTTCAATTATACAGGAGATAGTATTTTACAGAAGTAGATTTTGGGGAGAAGAAGGATGTATATGGATGCTAAGTAGTGGAAAAGGTGGAATATAGGGATAACTTTCATATGTTTGCTGCCCAAGGTCCCAAGCTCCTCAGTTGGGGAAATTCTCCACTATTTGAAGATTCAAAATAAGGTTTATATATGTCCACGTTAGAAGCTCACATGGGATAAATATTCCTTTTCTCTGCAAGCTAGGGTGTGTGCACACAACCTAAACCTGGATAGTGAAAGACTCATGTCGAGGAGCTTTGAAACTAGAAGTGACGCAAAGGAGCTACAATATCCGTTCATTTTGAGAATGTCATTGGTGCTATGGGGTCTAGTGTGAATGACACTGTTTGTGGCAATGTTGGTGAATTCCAGGCAAGTCTGTGGAGTTGGCAGTTGTGCTCTAAGACAATCATTCCTGTGGAAAGGTCTTGACTGTGATCCTGGTTCCTGCTGATTCACTGAAGAAAATTTCCTGATTTTCTTCAGTGTTGTACAACACAGAATTTGGCTGGGCTTTGTCCCAGCTACTAGGAGGGAACTTCTAAATCCTTGGACTACCTGAGTGATGGAGTGTTTTTGTTATTCATGGTTGGTCTTTCAGATCACACCTGGTAGTTTATACTAACAAGGAAAGTGATGGCAGACTCGTGGATAGTTTCTCTAATGAGATAGACCAGGCTCTCAGACGACAAAGACCAACCATGAGATTAGCGGTTTAGTGCTTTGAGCTATGTGGTATCCACCTGACCTTCACAGAGGCTGGGGAGCTAGAGATTTAGTTCAATCACACGAGCAATGATTCAACTAATCACATTGATGGAAGGAAGCCTCAATAAAAACCCTGGACACCCACATTCTAGTAAACTTCCCTGGTTGATAATCATATAGCTATGTGCTAGGAGTGTGAAATATCCTGAGGACATGAAAGCTTTGTGTTTTGGATCTTCCCAGATTCCATATATTAAACATCTGTGCATTCAGCTGGTATTTATTTGTATCTAAATTAAAATAAAATTGTATTTGTAAGTAGGAGGACACTTTATTGGGGCTTCCTCAGTGGCTCAGTGGTAAAGATTCCACCTGCAATGCAGAAGCTGCAGGAGGCACAGATTTGATCCCTGGGTTGGGAAGATTCCCTGGAGGAGGGCATGGCTACCCACTCCAGTATTCTTGCCTGGAGAATCCCATGGACAGAGCCTGGCAGGCTACAGTCCATGGAGGTGCAAAGAGTCAGATACACCAGAAGTTACTTATCATGCATGCACGCATAACATTTTCCTGAGTTCTGTTCATTATTCCAGTGAATTATCTAGCCTGAGGGAATAGGGTAAACCTCTGAATTTGTAGCTAGTTGGGGAGAAGAGGCCTGAGAACCTTGGAGCTTGGGAAGCGAGGGGATTCTTGTAGAGGACTATGCTCTTAAACAAGAAATTTGGCTTCAGTCCAGGTTCTCAAGATCAGAATTGCATTGCATTCAGCTTTCTTGTCAATTCTGTGAGCCGCCCTCTTTGGGGTGGTTCTGAGACCAATTTCCAGGGCATGTTAGGAGGGGGCTTCCCCACAGTGAAAACAATTCTTAGATAACAGCAGAGTATCTAGAACTCAACTTGATTCTGATTCTATCAATAGCTACCCTGAGATGGCATCAGATAGTACAGATGAAGGGTTCAGTCCTCCATGCTCTCTGTGCCTATCCCCCACCCCACTTCACATGCCAGTTGCGAGTCCAGTTGTTACCTGTGCTTGTAACCAACTGGCTATAAGTCAGATGTTCCCTTAACTTTCTCTTTAGGTTAGTAAGATTCATTTGCTACAGTGGCCTGTCACAGAACTCAGAGACTTACTGTCTTACTGGTTTATTCTGAAAGGATTTAACTTAGAAAGAGTGAAATGAACAAGAAGCACAGGGCAAGGTATGAGGAAAGGGCTGGGAACTTCCATAATCTCTGGGTGTACCACTCTCTCCAACCCCCAACCCTAGTACTTTTTGCTTTTTATGGAATTTTCATTACGTAGGTGGGGCTTGCCTGGTGACTTACATGGTAAAAAATCTGCCTGCAATGCAGGAGATCTGGATTTCAGTCCCTGGGTTGGGAAGATCCCCTGGAGAAGGGAATGGCTACCCACTCCAGAATTCTTTCCCGGAGAACTCCATGGACGAAGGAACCTGGTGGGCTACGGTCCACCGGGTCATAAAGAGTAGGACACGACTGAGCGACTACCACTAACACACACACACTGCACAGGCATGAGTGTTTGAATCCTCTGACATCAGGGATTGACTCATTCTCCAGAGGCTGGGGGGTGGGGATGAGAGTTTGCATCCTTTAATCCTCATGGCAAACAGCACCCATCCTTAGGTATGGTCCCAAAATCACCTCATTAGCACGACATAAGACATCTTTATGACTCTCATCACTTCGGAAATTCCAAAGGTTTTGGGAGCTGTGAGCCAGGAACCTTGAATGAAGACCAAATATATATGGATAATATATACTGGTCATCTGATGACTAAATATGTATTTCATATAAATCACACTATTGCACACATGCTATAATTCCAATAAATTCCTATTTTTCTTACCTAAGTTAGAGCACCTTTCCATTGTTTGCAATCAAGTACCTTGAAAGGTTGAAGTAGTAATAGAGGAAAACTACTAAGGCTTTCATAGGAACTGAGGGTATGCTTTAGACCTTGATCTGAAGACTCTAAGCAGTCCATTTTCTTTTCTTTGAGCAAACTTATAAACAATAGACAGTAAAAAAGCCAAAAATAGTAGGCATATTTTGTATTTTCACATCACAGAAAATAGACACTGTGAAGCAGAAACACCTCTTAAGAAAAAATAATGAACTACATTTGTTAGGGGAAGCACACTGACTGAAACCACCCACCTTGGTCAGGCCCTTTAGGTCAGGCCCATTCGCATGAGTTGTTTTATGACAGGAGATTCTGGTAAGGAATACGGAACCAATAAGCCACCACCAACCGGAAGAGTTCGGGAAAAGTCAAAAGGAGACACCATGTGTCCGTCTACTTCCCAGAATCCCTCTCACCAGCATCCATCTTGGCTGAGTGATGCGTTCACCACCAGGAAAGACTCTGAATTAGAATGATTGGCCAAAGACAACCCGGAAACAACTCCCATCACCATAAAGCCTGAGACTGAGAGCCACGTGGCAGAGCAATTCTCCTGGGTTCCTTTACCCTACTGCTCTCCACCTGGGTGCCCTTTCCCAATAAAATCTCTTGCTTTGTCAACACATGTGTCTCCTCGGATAATTCATTTCCAAGTGTTAGACAAGAACCCAGTTTTGGGCCCTGGAAGTGGTCCCCCTTCCTGCAACACATTTATAATAATTATTTGATTTTTGCTCCAAGGAAGAGTCAATTTCTCAATGATGAACATTGTTTCATGAAATATCTCTCTTTGTTAGTTTAAAATTTTATATCAAATTTTAACCAACTGTATCAGTTAAGGATGTGTTAGATTGTTGGCTATAGGAAACTAAAAGACAGTGGCATAAAACAGAGAGGTTAATTTTTCTCTTATGTGAAAGAAGTCTTGTAGTTGGCAGGCTAAGCATGGTATACACAATGTCATTCAAAGATCTAGTCTCCTAACTTTCCCCCAGAATATATGCTCTTTTTCTCATTATTATAAGATAACTCTTGCCCCCATGGGCATGGCAACCAGCCTTCCGGACAGAAGAATGGTAAAAGGCAAGGGGCAAAGAATTCATGCCAGTGTAGGCAGCTCCTTTAAAAAAGCTTTTCTGGAATGCCCTCTGATGAGTTCCATTTACTTCTTATAGGCCAGAACTGTGTCCCTTGACAAGCCTAGCTGAAAGAGAGTCTGGGATTGTGGTTTATTTTTCTGCCGCATATATTGTCATCACAAATAAAAATCAGGGTCATAAAGAAAATTGAAGTATTCTTTTCTTTACCTTCTATGGGCTGTTGATAATTATTTGCATCTAATAAATTCCTTCTAACCTGGGATTTATTTTATATATCCACCAACTTAATAGCTGGTTAATAGATGGATACTCAATTCAGAATTTATTTAATGGCTAATCTTCATGTTGGATAATATTAAGACTTCCTCTATATTCCTTTGATGGAACTAACCATTAGTCACTCTTACAAATTGCCACTGAAGAGCAAATTCGGAGGGCAGTGTAGGAAATCTTAAAAATAATTGTATGGATTGAGAACTTGTAGTGCTAGTCTGTCAAACTGAAGTATTGTAAGTTGCAAGTAAAGTAGTTTTCATATTAAAGTATTTGAGAAGGAAATATCTCTTCAAAGGATGGCCTGAAGGTAAGATTGCAGAAGTTTAGGTATGAAGCTCTGGAAAGGAAGATCAGGTTCAGGGGTTAACATTGCCCTGGGAAGGAATATAGGCAGAGCATTTAGAGAATGTTGGAATAGAGAATTGGAAGAAATATCAATGAAATTTTATCCAATTGGGAAGTGGAATAAAGGATATTTTGAAAAATTCAGTAATAAATACTTAGAATGAAGGTGTTTATCCAGAAGGGAGAGTGAATGATTCCAGAATCTTGTCAGGTTGAATTCAAGCAATCTGAGGAGCAAAATTTTTCTGATGGCAAGAGAGGGGTCTGATTTGTTGACAGAAAAAATTTGATATGTCAGGTACCTGGATTTCTGGGCACGATAAACCAGGTGTGGCCAAGGAATAAAGGTAAAAGTGAGTTTTAAAAAGGATAGTGTGTGAAGTGTTAGTTGCTCAATCGTGTCAGACCCTTTGCGATCCCACTGACTGCAGCCCACCAGGCTCCTCTGTCCATGGAATTCTACAGGCAAGAATACTGGAGTGGGTAGCCACTTCTTTCTGTAAAGGTTAGGATGTAGGGAATGAAGATATATTGCTTTAAAATAAATGAAGCAATGTGGTTTAAATGAGCTTGGGAAGCCACGCAGTATTCTTTTTCCTTTTGGAAGAGGTGTGTTCTACTAGTATAATTTCAAATAGTGCTCATTTTAGTTTTTTCTTTCCTTCCTAGAAAAATCTAAAGATAGAAATAATCACTAGGTGGTCATTACAGAATTCCTGATTTTGTGGCACAACTGGTGAAATGATGTCAGGATTTGTTTGTTTGAAAAATGAGACTATTTGGAGTTTATTAAATATGAACACATGATTCTTTAAGTTATAAATAATACAGTGATATCCCCTCTATTTTCCATATAAGCAATTTATATTCTTTTCTTCTTAGGCTCATTTTTTCCCCCTTGGTGAATGTATCTGTACTGCTTAAAACATGATTTGATTTGACTTAATGTCAATCTACTCCTGTAACAGTTTTGATATGCAGCTTTTCTGTTGAGTATGTACAAATCTTTTTCTCATATTTGTGACATTTTTGCTTTATATCAGATCTTCCCAACTGTTGTTGTTGTTCAATCACTCAGTCGTGTCCAACTCCTTGTGACCCCATGGACTGCACCACACCAGGCTTCCCTGTCCTTCACCATCTCCCGCAGCTTGCTCAAACTCATGTCCATCAAGTTGGTGATGCCATTTAATCATCTCATCCTCTGCTGCCCTCTTCTCCTCCTGCCTTCAATCTTTCCCAGCATCAGGGTCTTTTTCAATGAGTCAGCTCTTCTCATCAGGTGTCCAAAGTATTGGAGTTTCAGCTTCAGCATCAGTCTTTCCAATGACAGGATTGATTTCCTTTAGAATTGACTGGTACTGTTCCTTTAGAATTCCATTAGAACTGTAGTCCAAGGGACTCTCAAGAGTCTTCTCCAACACCACAATTCAAAAGCATCAATTCTTTGGCACTCAGCCTTCCTTATGGTCCAACTCTTATATCCATACATGACTATTGGAAAATCCATAGCTTTGACTATACAGACCTTTGCTGGCAATGTCTCTGCTTTTTAATATGTTATATTTTAATAGAATTGTGTTTAATATTTGTTATCATCTTAGTGATGAACACTCAGTAAAATCACTATAAGAACACTAATAATAAATTTAAATGTTATGTGAACCAGGAAACTTACTCCCACTATAACTAAAAACTGGACTTGGAATATCTTTGGCCTTTCAGACGGTTGATAAATTGATTTCAGACTTACAGTTTTCTGAGAAAAGCCAAGATCAGCCGAAGGATTTCAGATATTACTGAGATTATATAATGCATGGCAGCTGGTAGTTTGAAGCCAGAGGGCCCCACCTTAATTCTTACTGAGAAACCTATTTGGATAATAAAGAGTAATTTTAAGTATTATTTTAATGAGATGAGGTGACAGTCACTCTAACATGAACCCATACTATACAATGAACAATAGACTGATCAAACATTGAAGCATAATTAAAAATAGACTGAATGTGAATTTAAGCATCAAACCTGCTTCTTGTAGGTGTGCACCAAAATCATCTTAATTTGACAAAAATCTCTTCTGTAGTATAAAGTCCTCCAGGGAATGTGATTATACATCCTACTTTACCCAATATCAATGTTTACAAATCATCTGGTAAGGAAATACTTTCTTATATTTAACCTGAATCCCTGTGTGGAAGCTTAAGCCCACTACTTCCTCTTCTGGCTTTAAGATACAATACAGCTGCCACTTCCAGATGGTCCTTAAAGATAAAAAAAAAAAAAAAAAAAAAAGACCTGAAGCTTATTTACATATAATCATCTCAGAGATCCCCTTTCTAGGTCCTCATCAACAACAACAAAACTGCATTGTCTCCTCTTAGTTTCCTCACTCCTTCTAAGAAGGTTGTACCATTACTGTTTTATTTCATCTTTGTAGTTAAATCTTTCCACCTGTCCCTAATCATTTCCGTATGACCAGTTTCCACAAGTGAAAGTCCTGGGTCAGGGGTGAGATGTATGGAAAGAGTAACATGAAAACTTATATTACCATATGTAAAATAGATAGCCAACAGGAATTTGCTGTTGGCTCAGGAAACTCAAACAGGGTTTGAGTATCAACCCTGTGCATCAACCTAGAGGGGTGGGATGGGGAGGGAGATGGGAGGGAAGTTCAAAAAGGAGGGGATATATGTATGGCTGATTCATGTTGAGCTTTGACAGAAAAAAACCAAAATTCTGTAAAGCAATTATCCTTCAATTAAAAAAAAAATAAAAAAAGGTAAGCACATTTAAACTATTTTTTTCAAATTCATACTGCCAACTCGCTCTTGAGATAGACTGTTTGTTTATACATCTATTGGCTGCATAGAAGCAAAATTGTCATCTTATCCTTGCCAATTACCCTTCTTTCATCTTTGATATTTTGGTGTTGCTTTATTTTAATTTTCACTTGTTTTCTCATCAATGATGAGGAATAATTTTTATGTATGCTGGTAATTTATTACCACATGTGTGTAGGAATTTTCTTTTTCATTCCTTTGACCATTTTTGGTTGGTATTTCTCTTGCATGTGATGGGTTTTTTTCAGAGGAAAGAAATTAACCTTTACTTGGCACATCTTACCAGTATATTTCTTCAACTTGTTGCTTGCTATTTTATTTTCTCATATTTGGAACAGGCAGAAGTTTAAAATTTTTATATAGTAAAATTTATTTATTATATAGTAAAATTATCAGTAATTTGTGAATTGATAAGGGGCCTAGTAACAACTTCAGATTATGTAAATATTCATATATATTTTCTTTCTTAGAATTTGTCTAATTTCAGAGAAATAGGGCAGGTATCATGGAGAAGGTGACATTTGAGCAAAGATCTGAAGCAGATGAAGGAGCTTCCTTCCAGGTGGCGCAGAGGCCAAGCGTGCAGCCTGCCGGTACAGGAGATGCAAGACACCTGGGTTTGATCCTGGGGTCTGGAAGATCCCCTGGAGTAGGAAATGGCAACCCATTCCAGTATTCCTGCTTAAAAAATTCCATGGACAAAGGAGCTGGTGGGCTACAGTCCATGGGTCACAAAGAGTCAGACACAACTGAGTGACTGAGCACAAACACTGAAGCAGATGAAGAAGAAGCCACATGCATATTTTGGGGAGAAGCATTCCAGGCAAAGAGAACCACAAATGCAAAAACCTTGTAACTGGAACCTTTCTGTGTTGTTGGAGGAGCAGCAAAAGTAAACAAACAAACAAACAAACAAACAAAAAAAACTATGTCTGGGGCAGAATGAATAAAGGAGGAGAAAAATAACATTTTGTTAGGGAGAAATTATGGGCCATGTGGCATTGGGCTGTCAGGGTCACTCTGAATCTTTTACTCTGGGAGAAATGGAAAACAATTAGGGGAATTTAAGCACAAAAGTCATGTGACTTACCTTTCATTTTAATGGAATTATTCTTTATTATGCTCTAGTTTAATCAGTTGACTTCAAACTGTTTACTGAATAACTTTTCTCTAGAGAGAGAAGCTTGTGGGTTTTTTTTTTATGTAACTTGTATAAATTATTAAATTCTTATGTATACTTAGAGTTAATATATACTTGGAACTTCCATTTTGTTTGCTTTAGTCTCCTGACTTTTTCTTGCATGAATGTAATACTGCTGTAATTTTGTGCCTTAAAATAGATTTGAAATCTTGGGAAGATTCCTGTTTATTAATCTTTTCTCAAATTGTTCTTGCTTCTTTTCAGGTATTTTTTCTCTATATAAACTTGAAGGTTATGATCAAGTTAAAAAATTCCATTGGCTTTGGATATTTGAATTACACACCCAGATTATTTTGAGCAAGAATTTAAATCAGTACAATACTGTCTTTCAGTAATTTAAGCCTCATTTAAGTCCTCTAGTAAAACTTTCCATTTGCCACATCTAGTACTTACATAGTTCTCTTAAGTTGATTTTAGTCTTAAGATCCCTTGATAATTGTCTTAAACTTGATTTCAGTATTATAAAAAATATTTTTTCCCTAATTAATCATTGTGTGGAGGACCAGTGTTCTAATTTCTTTGCTGCTTACACTTTGTACTGTAAGACATTTTGGTATTTCAGAAAAAGAAAGGTCTTGATTTTTAGTGATTCTTGATTTGAATCTCGGTTCTGCCATTTATATTGCCTTAAAATTTACTTAACTTGTTTGAATCTTGGTTTCCTCAATGATGTGATGATAATAATCACCCCTTAGAGGGCTTTTATGGAGATTAAACAAGGTAAGTCATGTAGAAGAAAGCACAAAATAGTCACTCAGTACATTTTTATTTCTTGACTTTTCTAGTGATTTATATTTTCCTCTTTGCTTTGCAGTCTATGTTTCATCTTCCCAGGGAAGATTTAAGACAAAAAGTAGATGATGCTTCTTCCTAATATCTAAGGCTTTTTGGTATCCCAAAGCCTTCACACTTTATATTTTTCCTCCATTTTCGCAGTCTTATATAAACTGGTTCTCTTTAAATCATTCTAAAATGTTAATAAATAATATCCTGAGAAATTATCTTCTGTGACAAAGATAGCTTCTAAAAAAGGGATTCCAATGACCTTTATCATGTCATTTCACTGAAATAACTTTCTCTTTCCATGAACTGGGAAAATTGATTCCACCTCAAAATATTTCACCACTGTGAAAAATGGCCTTGCCCTTCTAGATTTATCTGAAGCACTATCGGTATCAGTAAGACATGAGTCATCTGAATGAACAGAAACAAAAAGTTTATAACAGAGGGAGGGAATTCGGGGGTAATAACAAAAACTATATACAGAAGAGATAAACAGCCATCTTATTTAAACCAGCTAGTTTGACACAGCTAAACCCACCTTTTCATTTCATTCTCTTCCCATTGGCTTCTTCCCTATCAGTTCAGTTCAGTCGCCAAGTCGTGTCTGACTCTTTACAACCCCATGGACCGCAATACTCCAGGCCTCCCTGTCTATCACCAACTCCTGGAGTTTACTCAAGCTCATCTCCATTGAGTCAGTGATGCCATCCAACCATCTCATCCTCTGTCTTCGTCTTCTCCTCCCACCTTCAATCTTTCCCAGCATCAGGGTTTATTCCAATGAGTCAGCTTTTTGCATCAGGTGGCCAAAGTATTGGAGTTTCAGCTTCAATATCAGTCCTTCCAAAGAACACCCAGGACTGATCTCCTTTAGGATGGACTGGTTGGATCTCCTTGCGGTCCAAGGGACTCTCAAGAGTCTTCTCCAACACCACAGTTCAAAAGCATCAATTCTTCAGTGCTCAGCTTTCTTTATAGTCCAACTCTCACATGTACACATGACTACTGGAAAAACCATAGCTTTGATTAGATGGACCTTTGTTGGCAAAGTAATGTCTCTGCTTTTTGATATTCTGTCTGGGTTGGTCATAGCTTTTCTTCCAAGGAGTACGTGTCTTTTAATTTCATGGCTGCAGTCACCATCTGCAGTGATTTTGGAGCCCAAAAAAATAAAGTCTGTCACCGTTTCCACTGTTTCCCCATCTATCTGTCATGAAGTGATGGGACTGGATGCCATGGTCTTCGTTTTCTGAATGTTGAGCTTTAAACCAACTTTTTCACTCTCCTCTTTCACTTTCATCAAGAAGCTCTTTAGTTCTTCTTCACTTTCTACAATAAGGATGGTGTCATCTGCATATCTGAGGTTTTGATATTTCTCCCAGCAATCTTGATTCCAGCTTGGTCTTCTTCCAGCCCAGCGTTTCTCATGATGTACTCTGCATATGTTAAACAGCAGGGTGACAATATACAGCCTTGACGTACTCCTTTTCCTGTTTGGAACCAGTCTGTTGTTCCATGTCCAGTTCTAACTGTTGCTTCCTGACCTGCATACAGATTTCTCAAGAGACAGGTCAGGTGGTCTGGTATTCCCAACTCTTGAAGAATTTTCCAGAGTTTTGTTGTGATCCACACAGTCAAAGGCTTTGGCATAGTCAATAAAGCAGAAATAGACATTTTTCTGGAACTCTCTTGCTTTTTCAATGATCCAGCAGATGTTGGCAATTTGATCTCTGGTTCCTCTGCCTTTTCTAAAACCAGCTTGAACATCAGGAAGTTCACAGTTCATGTATAGTTGAAGCCTGGCTTGGAGAATTTTGAGCATTACTTTGTTAGCATGTGAGATGAGGGCAATTGTGTGGTAGTTTTAGCATTCTTTGCCATTGCCTTTCTTTGGGATTGGAATGAAAACTGACCTTTTCCAATCCTGTGGCCACTGCTGAGTTTTCCAAATTTGCTGGCATATTGAGTGCAGCACTTTCACAGCATCATCTTTCAGGATTTGAAATAGCTCAACTGAAATTCCATCACCTCCACTAGCTTTGTTCGTAGTGATGCTTCCTAAGGCCCACTTGACTTTGCATTCCAGGATGTCTGGCTCTAGGTGAGTGATCACACCACTGTGGTTATCTGGGTCATGAAGCTCTTCCTTATACTTGTGCTGAATCTTTTGTTCTTGTGGTTTTACCTGCAGTTAGAGTGAGCTAATACTTCCTTGTTTGTAAAGCTGATGACTGGAAAAGCCAAGTCCCTTAACGTCTGGAAAATGAATCTGCTTAATAAACTTTAGGTCAACACAGCCCTCCTCATTGAACTTGACCCTTCATTTGGCAGCATCTTCTGAATGATGGACATAGCAGTGCCCTTGATGGACCTCTGATGAGTTTCCCAGTCTACTCTCCTAGAATAAGCTTTACCTGATTCTATTTGGGGATCTGCCAGCAGCCTGATGGCCTCAGCCTCTCCACTCTCATTGTGGTTCACCTCTTACTCTCTGTTCTCATTTACTAGAAAGTGATTATGCATACCTTCACATTGCCATCTATAACAGGGCCACTTTAATTTCTAGAGGTTAGCTGCATCTCTTCACCTCTATTCTTTTTCTCCTGCTGCTACATTTTTTTTTTTGAATTTCTGTCACTCTAAATGAATACCTGGTGGAATATTAATCTTACATGTCATATATGACCATGTCCATGATGTCTTCTAAATAGCTATCCAACTAGGAATGTGGTTCCTCTCTCATTCACACCCATGCACTGAGTTGGCCAAAAATTTCATTTGGGTTATTTTGTTAGATGTTATGAAAAACCCAAACAAACTTTTTGAGCAACCCAATAATTCTCTTTACCTCTTCCCTGTATGACTCTGCAAATACTCTGTGCTATGTAACGATGCCAGTTAGTAGACTAGATACTGAGAGTACAAAAATGACAAGTACAAGACAGAGTAGAAAAAAAAAAAAAAAAGACAGAGTAGCTGCCATCAGAGATGCCAAAGTGGGCAGAGAGGCATATGAAAATAATACATTAAAACAAACATGGCTCAGGGGGGATGGACCTGAAGCCCCTTAAAATGAGCTTTGTAGGGTGTCCCTCCCTGTCTCCTGGATGAAAATCAGGCAGGAGCTAGGACTTTAAAGTCTCCTCTTAGGGCACAAAACCCCTTCTCAATTTGGTAGTTATAATGACATGTCCTACAGAATGTCACACACAACCTCAGTCTTGTGGTCAAGTTGAGGCATCTCTGACCATCTGAAACCAAGGGAGAGAGAACAGATGGTTTCTCCCTTCCTGCCTGTACATCAACTTCTCTGTCTCCTCCTATTATTAATATTAGGATTTTCTTTTTCTCCCTTCATAATCAGAGCTGGTGGGGGAGAAAGAAGAGAGAGGTTGGGGCAAAATAATCTTTAGTGTCTGTTATGTTACTTTCAAGGGTCATGTAGTGCTGTGCTGTGGTCTTGGTGGATACTAAATGCTGGTGCTTTCCACTACAGTTAGCCCTAACCCTAACCCTAACCCTAAACCTAAACCTAACTCATGGGTTCTTTGGACCCTTTCCCTCCTCCAGCTTCCTTACTCTCCCAGCATCATTTCCCTTGCCTCTACTAGTAGCTGAGGATTTCTATTTTCCTTTGGGCTTCCTATTTCCAGCTCCCTTAGCCTGAGGACTCTGGTGATACAACCAGTTTTTCTGGTGAGTCTGTTTCAACTTTGGGTGGCTTTCTAGGTCAACATTTCAGATGATTGCTCTTTTACTTATCTGACTGTATCTGGTCCAATAGAAACTTGCACGCTCTCATTGCCCCCTGCTCCCTCTCATCTCTGATACTCTGCTGCAATAAATTCTGGGTCTACACTCTGATCTTAGTTCAGCAGCAACTATTTCACCCTCCCACAGAGGAACCTGTCAGCCCACCTCTTATGCTTTAGATTTCCAAGCAAGAATCAGGCATCAGTCCTTTGTATCTCCCAACTAGATAAGAACATGTATTGAATCCTTCCAGTTGTCCACTTAAAACTCTAACTTGGAGCAGAGGATAAGTATCACACCTTTCCTCTCCAAAAATTCTCCTCACTTTTCTCAACTCTTCCTGACTTTTTAAAGGCATGCTGCTATCTCAGGTGCTACCAAATTAATCTATGGATTTTAGGTTTTTCAAATCTCACTTTGTAACATCTGTTATATTCATGCTTCAGCCAAAATAGAAATAGAGAATTCCATTTTAATATCCAGTTACATCTCTGTATTATAATAATGGTTAAGTAGGAATGCTTATTCTATGGATCATTTTACTTCTGAAGTAGGGAAATGACTTTAGCTGCTTTCTGCAGAAAGGGGCAGAGCATCTTTTCTCACTACTACCCAAGGAGCTATGGTGGTATCAACACTGGTGAAACTGAAGGTAGCTCATATCCTTTGTACCACTTCCCAGGTATTAATGGGTCAGGGTTCTCTCCCTAAACAATTCCTAGACTTAACTCTTTGCCTCTTGGACATATATGTCCTTAAAATCCCGGGGAGAGTTTCTTCCATTACCATGTTGGGTTATTAAAACATAATAGGAGATAGGAAGTCCTGAGATAGGAAGCCTACTGTGCTTTTTTAGGGCTTCCCAGGTGGCACTAGTGGTAAAAAAAAAAACCCACCTGCCAGTGCAGGAGATGTAAGAGATGTGGCTTTGATCTCTGGGTTGGGAAGATTCCCTGGAGAAGGAAATGGTAACCCCCTCCAGAATTCTAGCCTGGAGAGTCCCATGGACAGAGGGGCCTGGCGTGCTGCATAAAGTCCATGGGGTGGCAGAGAGTTGGACAGGACTGCAGTGAGTTAGGATGGATGGACTGTCCTCTTTAATTCAGCTGCTACTAGATGGCTTTCTCTAAAGGGAATGCATTTTCACTTTGGTTCTTGGCTAGGACTCTAGGATGGAAGGAATGTTAACTAACATCCCGAAGCAAACTCTTCACATTAGTAGACTGTGGCATCACTTTTGGTGGGTACGAGAAATGTCTTTTTTCTGCACAATAATTCAGTATCCCTCACAATAGTTTGAAATAATTAGAAATTCTATTGACATTTTCTTTAGTCATAATGCCCTTTGAGGAGTAGAATCAAAGTGCTGAACAAGCACAGAGTGGGGAACATCAGGTCCGTAACCAGTGAACAAAAGGGTGGGTGACATTACTGTCTGAGAGTGTAGCTGGAACAAAAACACATCGCACAGGGAAATACATCAGGGGGCTGTTTCATAGTGGGCTCAATAGAGAAAGAGCGCAGAGTACATAATGGGCATTGTCAAGTGTTGTTAAGCTTGTTTGGGCTGGGATTTTAAGGACCCTTAAATTCCACATTAAGAAGCTTGAACTAATTCTCATGGGTAAAGAGAATCTAAGACTTGGGCAAATATATGGAAACAAATGAAAGTCTCTGAAAAGAATGATGTGTACAAGGATGTTATCTTAATCGCAGAACACTGGAAGGGTTGAATGCCATCAGTGCGGACCATGGAACAAGTAACAGGTCTAAGAAGTAAGGTTTCTTGCTACCATCCACTGCAGGATACCCCTAGGGTTGAAAATAGGCATGCAAATCTTTTTGAAATTCATCCTGCATGGTGGTGAGCAGATTAGTAATTGTTTTGTTGTTGTTTAGTTGCTAAGTCATGTCTGACAGTCTGGTCTGTCCATGGAATTTCCCAGGGAATATTATTGGACTGGGTTGCTATTTCTTTATCCAGAGGATCTTTCCTACCCACGGATCAAACCTGCGTCTCCTGCATTGGCAGGTGGATTCTTTACCACTGAACTACCAGGGAAATCATTTATTAAATTCCTACCCTGGGTCATAAAAACAAGTATCAGTCCTCACAGAGCTGCAAGTCATTCTCGTGTTTACTTTCTAGATGAGGAAACAGGTACTCAGAGCAGTTAAGCAAGTAGTCCAAGTTTCCAGAACCATGACTGCAACCTGGTTTGATCTAATGTTCTTCATGGGTGGAGAGTCTGATGAATAGCTTCCTCCCTGTTCCCCTCAATTTTAAAGTCACTGAAACAATCAGAAACAGCTTAACTTGACTTCGTTCCTTAGAATGCTAACAAAGGTGAGGTTGGGGAGGTGGGCTTGCACGATTACCTGATTACTCTCTGGTGGTGGTGTTCAGTTGCCCAGTCATAACTCACTGGGTGACTGAACAACGACAGAGGGTAATCAGGTAATTGTGCAAGCCCACTTCCCCAACCTCACCTTTGTTAGCATTCTAAGGAACAAAGTCAAGTTAAGCCTGTTTCTCCTCTCTAATAAGATAAAAATGCACACTGTAAATTTACAAGCTGTAGAGATTGTATCCTGTAGTAGTAAAGACTGCATGGTTGTGAGTGTGGTGGGAGAGACTAATGAAGGAGACACGGTGAGAAAATGGATCTCAGGTCAAAACCCATCCCTGGCCACATTCCCTCGGTTTCTCCACATTGACGGTAGACAGTGGCCTAGTGGGCAGGATCAGACCTAACAGTCTGAAGTAACAGAGAATCACAGGAAATGCTGTCTTGTGAACACTTCTATCTACTCTTTTCCCTAACTTACTTTTGAAAAAATGTCTAGCAGGATATAGAAATCACACTCACTTTCTAATAAAAGACTGTCCCATAAAAAGGAAGAAAATAAATTCAAGGACACACTTTCTCTGAAGATACTCACTGCTTTTCATCTGTCGGGGATTCTCTCCCTGACTAATTAGCCGTGAGTAAAATCTATCTGCAATCTATTACTAATTGGTCATATTTCTCCTACACTTCTACCTCCCGTGTTCTTATCTGTCCATACTTTACTGTATTTTATTTTTCTGCCAATTTTTTAAAGGATGATGTTTACAACTTTCTTCTTTATTATTATTATTTTTAAACCAAGTCTCATCGGGAGAAACCCACACACAATTTCTCACGACACTACATGAGTTGTTCAGGTAGAAATAGCACTTGATGGAGAGGGTCTTTGCTCTCCATACTGAGATGCTGGAGTAGTTTTGCAATGACTGTCATCAGAGGAAAAGGTGAAAAAGTTATTGTAATCCCGTTTTTCCTCAGAACCTTAAGACAATAAGAACGAAGGAATATGGAATGCGAAGGATGAAAGACATTTAAAAATTGTATATGAATGCAGTTATTTGTCAAAAATCAGTTCTTGTGCTAGATAACTACAAATAAAATAAGTCCTAGGTTATATATTTTGTCGCAAAATACAATAAACTGCTGTTAACTATCTAAAAACTATAAATGTACCTACAAAATAAGCTAGAATCTAAGTTTAGAAGCAGTAGAGAATTTTCTTCTGTCAAGGTAATAGAATAAGGCTATAAAAATGAATAGTATCAAAATATGTACAAACTCAATGGCTCACATAAATCACTTTTTGATGTATGTGCTTGGTTACAAGACATTCTCCATTTTGGAAGATTGTTGCAATCTTCTTGGTAGGTATGGAAAATATTTTTTTTCCTGCACAAATAATTCAATATGTCTCACTAAAGTCTGAAATAAATGAAAACTTTGTTGATATTTTCTTCAGGAAGATGTAAAATTGTTTCTGCTAAACACTGCTAGCTTCCGCAACTGAAAGCTTTCCTTGGAAATTCTTGTCAGCAAGGGCTTTCTTCTGCCATCACAGCGTCATTTCTATGTACCTTGAGAAGCACAGTGCAGTCACTGAACACCTGGGATGATCTCAAAGTTCAGCCCAATCAACCTTAGGAAGGGCAGCAATTATTGGAGACCGCTGGCAGAAGGTGGGGGAGGGACTTGCAATCCGACCGCAGCCCTGGCAAGTATGACTCAGTTTCTAATGGCAACAAGCTCAAAGCTTCTCTGTGGGGCAGCTTCATAATTAAACGTTAAAATCGAAATGCTTTTCTGTGAAGGAGCACACTCTCCTTTCCAAATCCTAGTTTAATATTCAGCTCAGAGCTCACAGCTTAGTAAAAAAGTCAGCCTTAAGATTCGGCACACTTAAGCAGGTAGTATGTGATTAAGATACTGCTTTGGTGGTAAGACTTTGAAACTCAGTGCCTTTGTTTACCGCATATGTGGTTTATATGCTAAATTGCTTCAGTCGTGTCCGATTCTTTGGGATCCCATGGGCTGTAGCCCACCAGTCTCCTCCTCCTGTCCATGGGATTCTCCAGACAAGAATACTAGAGTGGTTTGCCATTTCCTTCTCCAGGGAATCTTCCCAACCCAGGGATAAAACCCGAGTCTCTTAGGTCTTCTGCATTGGCAGGGGAGTTCTCTACCACTAGGGCCACTTGGGTGGCTTATGAATCTGGGCAATCAGAACTCTGTATTCCCTCCATGTGAACAGTACACATTATTGTCATTGTTTCCTGTGGAGTCGTCCTTCAGGCACGAAGAATGCTGATGGTCTGAGTATCCCCAGGGCTAAGGGGTGATGATGTGAAGATTTTGCACCTCAGTGAGAAGGAGGTGCCTCTGCTGAGAGGCTGTGTGATGCTAAATCTGAGTGACTGCACAACAGTGTGTGTGGAAAAAGAAATATGAGAGTAATAACGTCATGGGGGAGGAGAAAACGTGAACCAAGGAACAAAAATGAACTAAAAAACTAAAAATGACTAGGAAGGGTAATGCCACAAGGATGAGTCCAGAGGTTGAGGACCTTCATGACGGTTTGAGTTCTGTTCCTGAGTGCTGTGTGACCGAGGGTGAGGTGCTTAATTTCTCTGGGTCATAGTTTCTCTCTTGGGTATATTTTGACCATGTAACTCATGTGGTATTTTATAATTCTAACATCCTAAGTATTCTATTATCTTTACGCTTATATTTTGACTTTCAATATGTTCGTACAGCTTATTACAGCAAAGCACAAGTGTATTGATTGTTGATGACATATTACAATGATTTAGCAAGAATATTAGTTTAAAAGTAGCCAAAAGAAGACTTAAAATTAAAAAAAAACTTCAACCTTAAAAAATAATGATATGCACATTAGTTCCCAACCTGATTGAAGGTGGAAGGAGAAGGGGATGACAGAAGATGAGATGGTTGGAGGGCATCACTGACCCAATGAACATGAGTTTGAGTAGACTCTGGGAGCTGGTGATGGACAAGGAGGCCTGGCCTGCAGCAGCCCATGGGGTCACAAAGAGTTGGACATGACTGAGCGACTAAATTGAACTGAACTGAACCTACTGGAGATTCCAGAGGAAATATACTACAAAACTGCACAGAAAAATTCTACCTGTGTAAATCAAATAAACCAGCTAGAAAGTATCTTCCCAAAACTCAAGACAATATTGTTTCAATTATTGTTGTTGTTTAGTCACTCAGTCATGTCCAGCTCTTTGAGGCCCCATGTACTGTGTGTGGCCTGCCAGCCTCCTCTGTTATGGAATTCTCCAGGCAGGAACACTGGAGTGGGTTGCCATTTCCTCCTCCAGGGGATCTTCCAAAACTGGGGATGGAACCCACAGCTCCTATGTCTCCTATGTTGGCAGGTGGATTCTTTACAACTGAGCCACCTGGGAAGCCTTTCCAATGGTTACTTCATGGGTATTCTAACATTAACAAGATGTTTTCTCTTGATTAATAAAACCACTAAGAAGATATTATTGGCATAATCCAAAGCTTTTGTGAAAGCTTCGTAGCTATTACCTGCTGAGCCATAATTCGAAAAAGAACAAAACAAATAAAAATGCAAATAAGTCCAATGGAATAACCCAAGAGCCTTGCAAGAATAAATCAGAAAAATCAATTCTTCCAGACAAGGCATAAACTCAAGATTCACACATTTCCATGTAGACACTCCTTCACAGGTGTTCTGAGTTTTCATTAATTAATAAGAGAGCATATGTTAATAAGTAGGCCAGGCATTAGGCTAGAAGTCAGGGGAATTTGGATTTTATTTTAAATTCTTTCATTTTTTACTCTATGACTTTCTCCACTCTTAAACCTCATGCCTCTCTTTCCATATCTGTTAAAATGGGGATAATGATATTCACCTGATCAATGTGAGATTAAATTATAGAATTTGAAAATCTATAATTAAATGTGCTAAAGACTATGCATTCCTAGTTAACAATACAATGATTCTTGCTATTTCAGTAAGACTGAGGTTTTTAAATATAATAATAAAAAATATAATCTTTGAATATGCCTGAAAGTCTCATTAGCTTCTCAGAGCCCTTAAAAATGTCCAGGTCTGCCTATGGTCTAGCTGTGAATGGACTCACCCTTTTTGCCCTCAGGTCACCCAGCTGACCGTAAAGTCACAAAGAGTTGGACATGACTGAACAATGACAGCTACTCAGAGAACACATTCTTTTAGTGAAACACAGGGCTCCCTGGATGATGAGTCAACTGGCCTACTCTGCTAAGGTGATCTCGGTTAGCATGCAGAACTCCGTGCTTACCTTGACAGTGATGAGACCACAGCCCAGTCTTCCTTTTCCATTTATGGGATAGGAGACTCAGAGGCTGAGGCTCTGTTCCTTCTGTGCTCAAGTTGCTTCTAATTCAGCCCTTCCCAACAGAGAGACAGAGTGATCCTACATCTCTGAGCCTGGTAAGCAATGGAAGCTTTGGGGGTCTGGGGAGGGCTTTCAGAGGAAATATGATTGAAAGGAAGACATGGGTAAGGGGTCTTTGCCCCACACCAGAATTCTCAGCTCTTGGATATACTATGAAGCCTATGAGAATGATGGGCTTCATAGTTTATTTAGACTATGTCATAGAATTATCCAACATCCCTATTTTAAAGTATAAATATTTGTTTTTACCAATCATAAGTTTGACCTTTCAGGTAAGCACAAACTCCCTGAAATATGATGTACTATATTTATTCATTCCATTGTCATGGTCATGAGATCAGAGGTTTATGAAAGTCCCTTTCAACTCATCAACTTTCTCCTCAATGGAGGAGAAGTTATCACATACATCAATCTTCGTGGAGTTCATGGTTTTCTTATGGGCATGTGAAATCCACTTATGACCCCCTTAACACTTTTATAAGATCAAATGTGTCACCAGCCCTATCTGATATTTTTCACACCATGGAGAATTTGGCCTCTTGTTAATTGCATCTGCAGTCTCAAAGCTCTTTATAGAATCTTCCCTAAGTGATATTAATAGCAATGGTGGTCCTTTATTAATAATGTATAATAACAATAGCTCTCATTAAAACTTCAGTTAAGTGATTAGAGAATGGTTAGAGTTGTGGTTAGAAAATGGGCCTGTAGACATCAATACTGCTGAAGTCATTTATTCCTTCCCTCATGAAACAGAAATAAATACAATGACCGACTAAGATGGTAATGAAATTCCGCCACAATGGCATCACTGCAAACTGGCATTTTTTATCTGTGGGAGAGTTTCCTTGGTGGTATTGTGTGATGGGGCATCCCCAGGAGGAAGAAGAGAACACAAAGCATTTTTCTCTATGATGTCCCTGTGCGTCCTGTGGCTTTCTTTCATTCTCTCCAGGCTGGAGTTAGCATTAGTAGCAGAAATGTGAGCAAAGGGCTAGTTCCTCTTCGACTCTGTTATAGGACATCATCCCCTGAACCTCAGTTTCTCTCATCTGTGAGATGGGAGGAATTATGTCTATTTGGCAGAAATTCCCTTTGGTCTGCAAGTAAAATTACACATGAGTTATACCTACAGGTGCACCTTGAGCCCACGCCTCCATTTCTTCCAACAATTTTGTCAGTACCTAATCTCCTGTATGGACTTCCCATTTGGCTCAGTGGTAAAGAATCCACCTGCCAATGCAGGAGATGCAGGTTCAATCCTTGGGTCGGGAAGATCCCCTAGAGAAGGCAATGGCAACCCACTCCAGTATTCTTGCCTGGAGAATTTTAAAACACCTGGAGTTTTAATGCAATGAACACTGACTAATGTAGATCTGATGTTGAGAATTTGAAGTGTTTGAGAGAATTGGATACATTAAATCTGTATTCAAATGTTTAATAAAGTTTGATGAGCTTCTTTAAAAAACTGCACAGAATGATGCTTTGTAAAGTAATTTAAAAGAATGATAAACGCTCTCCAATAATTTTTAGCCAGCCCCAGAAACAGGTGTACTTCTTTTGTCCGTTCACACCTCTGCTCCCAATTCAGATGCCCAGAGTGTGTAAGTCATTCTCTCAGGCACAAGGAGGCCTCTTGTGCACATTAAACCCGAGTTCCCCCAAGATCACTACTCTAGCTCCCCTTCTCTGCCTTGCAAAGGGTAACAGGATAAATGCAATTAATGAGATTATCATAAGATGTTGAGTGTTAACAACAGAGTTGTATTATTTCTTCCTTTTCCTCTCTCTTCTCTATCTTCTTTCCTCCTTCTCTCCCTTCTAAACGGGTATATCATGCCAAAATAGATGTGAGGGGATATGCACAGTTGAAAAGTACAAATATATTAAAGCTATAAACTGATTAAAACAAGGTAGGAAGCCATTACTGGAATGTGAAATGAATGGAGGAAAAATTATGCAAAAAACTCTAAAAAAAAAAAAAAAGAAACTCTAAGTCTGGGAAGCTACTGAAATTCATGATGAAATGTAACACTGAGCTTCCAGGCAGACAAAGACAAAAAGGGAAACAGTAAAAAAAAAAAAGTATTCAGGAGATAACATCTTATATGCAATTTTTCAAAAGTAGAGATAGTCTTCATAAAAGTAGAGACAGTCTTCTTCAGACTTTGTTAACAAATATTCACGTGGATAAAACACAAGCTGACCTCACATCCACAGTGACTCCTGGGGGTATTTGCATTTTTACAGTGAACTCTGATCTTAGCCCTGAGATGACTCACAAAATCAATTTCTGTGGTGTTAGGACCAGGAAGCTGACTTTGTAAACGGGACACTCTACCACAGTCATCGTTCTCTGCAGTTGCTTTGGCTTTGTGTGTGTAACTTCCCCACTGGGTTGGATTCAGTGTTTTCAAGGCCATGGCGGTTTTTGGAACAGGGGCTCAGACATGGAGAGAGAGCCTTGGAGACCATTGTCCAGGAATCATTTAAACCAAGTTGCAGCTATTGTTTTAACGCCCCTTGGAAGGAGAACACCTTGAAATTACTTCCCATCTAACCTCTCAAAAATATTTTAAAGTAAGCTTCATTAATCATTATTAGGCTGTTTCCTAGGCCTTGTCCCAAAGGTCTGGTAAGCTTTAAATCCCTAGTGACACCTGCTGGGCAGACCTCAGCTCACTGCTGCAGGCTCCATCCGCCTTCCTCTTCTTTAACATGCAAAGCTGCAGGCCGAGAGGTAAGGGGGCTGGCAGGCAGCCTCCTCAGCTCACAGCCAGTCTGCTCATTTCTCCTGTAAGTGACCTTTGCCAGGACTGTACTGCCCTGGAGTCTTCCCAGTACTTTCTCAGGGGCTTGGTTTTCAACCTGTCCCGCCCCCAGGAAAAAGCTGGGATTCATCAAAGTTAGAGAGAGAGAAGGAGCAGAGAGAGGAGCAGACAGTATCCGCCCCCACTTCCAGCCCCAAGTTACTATACGGTTGCTTCTTTGTCTGAAAACTCCGAGGTGAAAGATGCTACTTGAGCCGTATGTTTTGTTCCAGCACAAACCCAATTATGCTATACTTGCTTATATCTGAACATATTGGTTTATCTTACATAGAGTTTAATTGATGCAAACTTGAACTTCAGTATGTTAGATTTTCTGAGAAAACACCATGCCTGTGGATTTAGATTGCTGTGTTTTTCTCTGAACAAAGCAAAGAGGAGCCAGGCAATTACACCTTAGGTCTGTTCCTTTCTTCTGGATTCACCAGCCATTACAAAAATAGTGTTTAACCTCTTGTCGGACTACCTCTGGTGTCCTTTACTGTCCAATTGCAAAATTTCTTCCAGAGCCAACATCTGCCTCCTTGGACAGATCAACTAGTGTGCAAAGTCGGTGTTAGCTGATCAAGCGTGGCTTTGTTTGCGCTTATTCACAGCGCAACCAGCACTGCGTAAGTGGTTTTGCATATTAACTAAGTGCACAGTAACCTTCCTTTCCCTCCTCAGAGCTCCACCCCCTCCCACCAGGCCTCCTCGGGAAATCAACACTGTTACTCACTGAGGAAGCTGCCAAGAGGTTGCCATGGCAACTGTTCTGCTTTCAGCAGCTACTTTTCTGGTTTGAAGGTGGGGGGGGCGGGGGTGAGGAAAAAAACCCGAGGAGAACTAGGCAGCTTTCTGATCAGAGTTCAGATAAAGAGGGTCACAGTCATTTGCGGGCGCCGCCTAAAATAACCCCGCGGATTTGACAGTGACAGAAAAGAAGCAAATAGACAAATCCAAAAGGTAAGTCCAGTGGAAGGACAATCGTCCAGGTATTTGGAAGTGATCTTAGGCGGAAGCATTGCCAGCAGATATCAGTGCATCTCATCCAGGATGCAGTTTTATGAGTCTTTTCATTTTTGTCCAGAGCCAAACAAAGATAATGGGTTGTATTAGATTATAAACAGCAAGGGGGTAAAACAGCCCCAGAATGGGAATGTAACATCTGAAAGTCATTTTCTAAAACTTCATTCAGCACGGGAACAATGCCGCATTCAAGCAGCATGAGCGAAGGACGCGTGGTGCGCCAGGTCAAGCCGGTGACCCCTGAGCTCTTCTCTCCCCGAGTGGCTTGCCAAGGTTGGCCTCAGAACAGTCTCCTTTCAAAGAAAGGGGTGGGATTAGCCAAGGAAAGGTGTAAAAAGTCAAAAAAGGGAAAGCTGGGCTCACAGGATTGCTGGATTTCAGCGACAGACAGACAGCTGTGCTGAAAACTACTCCAGACACCTGGTTCCTGGGGTCTCAGCAACTCCTCGTGAAATAGCCCACAGTTTTCGGTGGTCCCTGGAAAAAAGCTGCCGGGGCTTGGGCAGGGCCAGTTCAGGAGGGTGGCAGTGAGTTCGACAGTCTATACCCCATCCTTCCTGTCTCCGTTCCGCCCATCCCCAGCGCACACCTGCTCCCCACCGGCCAACCAGCTTCTCAGCGTTGCTCTGGTTCACCTTCTCTTGCATTATTTATTCCGCGGTGATGAAATTGTAGTGCTTTAGCCGTCCACAGACAAGCTACTATTTTCTGTATAGGTTTGTTCAGAACCCGGTAACAGCTACAAGACCCAGATAATTTAAAGGAATTGTAAGTTACAGAGGCAAAACAAATGCAGAGTCTAAATGGCTTGGTAACATGTAGGGTCATGCTGGTGCCATTGTCGTTAATGTTTGATGACAAGATTATTGATATTAAGGGCATGGCAACCCACTCTAGTATTCTTGCCTGGAGAACTCCATGGACAGAGGAGCCTGGTGGGCTATAGTCCATGGGATCGAAAAGAGTCAGACACAGCTAAGTGACGAACACTTTCACACTTTCACTAGGATCTCAGAGTCAACACCTCTTTAAGGACATGGAGCATGTTTGAAGTAAAAAGAGCCAGTTTATATAACAACTTGTTTCTGACCTGAAATACAGCCATTTTGGCCTAAGTTTTAGTCTGAACATTTGTGTCTCCCCCACCCCCAAATTCATATGATAAAATTCTAACCCCCAGAGATGATGGTATTCTCAGGTGGATTTAAGTCATGAGGGTGGGGCCCTGAATGGGATTAGTGCTCTTGTAAAAGAGACCCACAGAGGTCCCTGTCCCCTTCCACCATGTGAGGACCCAAGGAGGAGACAAGGAGAAATCTGTACATGGAGAGGTCCCTCACCTCACCCTGATCTCAGGCTTCCAGCCTCCAAAACTGTGAGAAATACGTCTCTGCTGTTTATAAGCCACTCAGTCAGAGGCAATTTGTGTGCTAAGTCGTTTCAGTCATGTCCAACTCTTTGTGATTCTATGGACTATAGCCTGCCACGCTCCTCTGTCCATGGGATTCTCCGGGCAGGAATATTGGAGTGGGTTGCCATTTCCTACTCCAGGGGATCGTCCCGACCCAGGGATTCAACCCACATCTCTTATGTCTCCTGCATTGGCAGGCAAGTTCTTTACCACTAACACCACCTGCGGAGAAGGCAATGACACCCCACTCCAGTACTTTTGCCTGGAGAATCCCATGGACGGAGGAGCCTGGTAGGCTGCAGTCCATGGGGTCCCTAGGAGTCAGACACGACTGAGCGACTTCACTTTCACTTTTCACTTTCATGCATTGGAGAAGGAAATGGCAACCCACTCCAGTGTTCTTGCCTGGAGAATCCCAGGGATGGGGGAACCTGGTGGACTGCCATCTATGGGGTCACACAGAGTCGGACACAACTGACGTGACTTAGCAGTAGCAGCAGCAGCAGCAGCACCACCTGGGAAGCCTTAGGAGCCCAAATGGACTAAGACACTCCAGATGTGGCCCATATAATAGTTTGTCAACCTTCTGAAGACCTTTCTCACTAGCAGTTTTAAAATTTGTCTTTGACAAGTAGACGCATTTTGAGGTAGGAAGGAAGAGGTGACAATAGAAGGAAAGAAAATATAAAATTTGGAAAAAAAAATTTGCCAAAGCCAATTTACTCTACAGCAGGATTCAAAATTTTACATGGTTTGTATTGTAGGTGGTCTTCACAGATGACAAGAGAGAAGTTTGAGGATGTAAAGGAAATAAAGCCAAAGATCCACAGCATTTTATTTGAGCAAACCTGTGCAGACCACTACAAGCTGGTCTAGATGGGGACCAGGCATAGGGACTGCCCCCTACATTGGAGCTTCCCAAGTTAAAGCAAAGAACTAAGAGTTAAAAACAGCATGGACCCTCCTGTGTGTCATGGATGTAGCTGGAGGCCCTATGTTATATAACAGTAACAGGATGGAAAATGACAGTTCCTCACAGACTACAGTAAATGTGATTAAATTATCTCATCAGCTTCATACTCCAGAGTATTTCTACCATGGCACAGAACCATTCATTAACCTGACCTGATGGCTAGACGGCACTGGCTGGAGGTATTAGTATTCAAAGAAATCCCTCCCCCAAATGGCTGATTGGAGAGATACCAAGTTTAGTCTGTACAGCAGTTGAGTCCAGGAGGAGACACGGAGAAATAATAAGGGGGGGTGGGGAGGAATAAAAACGAAGGGAAAATTCAGAAATTTGTTTGAACTTGACAACAGCTTCTATTCCATTCCTTTGCACTGACCTGATCTAATTCCAGCAGCTATTATTCCTGTGAAACACTGCCACAGCTGAATTTATTTTTATTTTGCCTGCTCACAGGCAATGTAAAGTGAATTTGAGAGCACATCACCTTCAGGGAAAAGACTGCAGCATATTACTCACCACCTCCCTCCTCCCCTCTGCGTGAAAAGGTTAATTTGAATAAGGCTGCTGCTTCCACAAATAGAACAGTAACCAGCACACAGAGGAACCGCCAATGAGAGGGTTTTGCAGTGATGTCATACTTATACCTGCTCCTTATTATTTGCTGAGCTGTGACAATGTGTTCCTTGTATCTCACATTTTATTGGTTAAGAGCCCTGTCATTCTGAGTGCTCCTGGAGAGTTTTAGACACTGCAGTTTCTTTACAAGCCCAGAATTTTTTCAGCTTCTGCACTTCAACAAATTGTTGGAGACTATAGAGTATTTTAACACTATCGTCCTGAAAATAAATAAAAACCTTTTATAATTTATGCCTGATTTACATGGCCTCTGATGTCATGTCCATTTGCAGTATAACAGCAGAATAAGAAAAGTCTACCTTTTGCTTAAAAGAAAAAACAACCACGTGAACAGAGCTTTCATTGAAGTGTTCATAGAAAGGTCTTGCTAAGTTTAATATTATCGGCATTGACCTAATGGAAAACAAATTTTTCCATTTGTCTTACAAAAACTTATTGGTCCACGGAACAGAGCTTCCTAAAAAGAAGTGATAGTTTCTCGGTCACGTCTGAGTCTTTGCAGCCCATAAACTGTAGCCCGCCGGGCTCCTCTGTTCATAGAATTTTCCAGGCAAGAATACTGGAGTAGGTAGCCATTCCTTTCTCCAGGGGATCTTCCCAACCTAGGGATCAAACCTGGGTCTCCGGCATTGCAGGCAGATTCTTCATCATCTGAGCCACAAGGAAAGCCCCAACTAGCTCTAAAACTTGGCAGTTTGTAGGAGAGAAGGTACTGGAGGAAGGGAGACCTACCTGGTTTATTTTTGTGTTAAAGTAGATTTTATTTTTTAAAATCAGGTAGGTTTTTGTGTCATTAAAATGTGTGTCCAGGTCACTCAGATTCTAGGGCTTTTCTAAGGAAACCCCTGCAAATAGGTTTGAAAACCTATTGTGAGATTAAATTTAGAAAAACAGGTGCACAAATTAACAATGATGTTGTAAATTAGGAAGTAGGAACTACCAAACATTTTGAACATCCATCGCTTAAATTCAGTACCCATTATCAAATATTTCTGAAATAAGATTGTCTTCACAGCTGTGTATGATGGCTTGTTGTCTGCTGATTTTGATGAGAGGTTAACAGATGTTATAAAGATTTGATTATCTAATAATTTAAGTAAATGCTTGTACAAAATCATTGTGGACTTTGATCATTCAGTGGGAATCCTGTGTTGAGTGCATGAAAATGTGACCAAAAATAAAATTTAATTGTGGTAAAGACTAGAGAATATAGTTCTACCCTGTCGTTAAATGTGGAAGGAACCACAGTCATGTCTGTTTCACTTAAATATCACAGTATTTCTAGTAATTAACTGTATATAAATTTTGATTCCAGAGATCCAGCTGTCATAACTGCATTGTGGAAAGTATCATGGCCTCTGGTCTCAGACAGACCTGAGTTCAAATTCCAGCTCTAACACTTAGTAGCTATCTGACCTTGGTCATGTTCATTAATCTAAGTGTGATTTTTCTTGAAGGATAATGAGATGCCCATATATAGGATTACTGTGAGGATTAGCCTGAGCAATGTAGGTAAGTTTTGTCAGTGTAGTATATGTAGTGAATGAAAGATTCAAGCATTGTCTCAGTGTATGAAAGATTTCTTTGTTTTTAACTCTATTATGACCTTCAGGGTTTGTCAAGGACCTACATGATGACACCTGGTTGATCGTTTCCTCTCCTCTTCCCTCTCCCTTTGCTCCAGGATGTTGACCTAGGAATTTCCCAAACATGCCTAATGCACTTCTGCCCAAAGAACTTTGCAGCTTCTTTTGCCTGGAATGCCTCTCCTCAGAAGTCTAACCTCTTTATTTTATTCAGGCCTCAGCTTAAATATCTACTCCTTGGAGAAATCTGACTTAACACCCTGTCTAAAACAGCATCCCTATTGCTGTTTCTCATAGCGCCACATTTATGCTTTTTTATGATCACTTATCACTCGTAGACACATTATTTTATGGTTTATTTTCCATTTGTTCAACATCAGTTTTACTCACCTGGATGTCAAGTCTGTGTGAGCAGTGGTTTTGGTCACCTCTGTGCCCCAGAGCCTAGACAATTGCCTGATCATAGCAAGTTCTCAAAAAAGCTTGATAACAAACAACATGATGGTGAAGACAGCAGTGAAACCCTACGCTCTCCTGGATATTGCCATTACAGGGATATGAATGCATGGCCAAGGAGGAAACATCACAGTGGCCTCTTGCCAATGTTAAAAATGTATACAAACTTTTTTTATTGAGCCAAGATGAAATATTTAAATTTGCCCAACACATCTAAAGAATCAAATTATAAGACAAGGGAAATATATGGTCCCAATATTCTTTACAAAAGGTACCAGTGGTCATCAGGGTAGATGGAATGGGAGAAAGCTGGTACAAATCACTGGGCCACTGGTTTAGAAGAGATTCCAGGGTGAAAAACTGGGTGAAGAATTTTAGCTCGTGTACCTTTCTTTCATATCTTTCCCCTTCTGGGCTCTACTGAACCCATCTGTCTTGGTTTGGGTTCTAATTAATTATGTACAATCTAGAGACTTTGGATCTATAACAACTGGAGAGAAAAGAAAATTCAGGACAGGGTTTAAGACTTTCTCAACATTACACACACACACACATTAATATACACATGTATTGATTGAATGAGTGGACTGAAAGTTCAGAAAATATTTTAAGATCTTTCTGTTTTGTCCCCCTTTCAGTCAGTCATGATGATAAAATAGACTTGCCTTTGGATTTCTGTTTTCCTGGTACCTCGCTGAAGGACAATATAAGACAGCATAGTGCTTATGTAAGCATTATCCTTGCTGACATTCCAAATGAGCAGATCAAATGCCACCTAATCATTCGGTTACAGCTTGGATTTGGCAGTCTTTATAAAATACTGAATTGAAGGAGCATCTGCTTTCTACACTTGGCTATGTCAGCACCTGTGGCTGCTTCTTCTAGAAACTTCTTAGCATAATAAAAGTAATAGGAAATAAGATCATTGCTAAGCAGAAACCGTTTGAAAGATTATAGATTTCAAGCTTTGGAGCCTATTTTTAAAGACAATTTCCTCTCTTCTCTGACACCTACCTCCTCTATTACCTTCAATTTTAGATCTTGTAGATTAGTGCTTCTTTTACATGGTGATCTTGTTAAAATGCTCAAGCATGAAATGTGGCATTTCCAACAAACTTCTAGGTGAAAATGACACGGTGGCATGTGGACCATACTTGGGATAGACAGGTTTAGATGACACAATGCCATCAGTTTGAGTCTGCCCTTCCCAGTTAATGTAACATTTTAAAATAAAGTAGTTTACTATTCTCCCTCGCATACATTTTAAGATATCTGTGTTCAAAGACTTCATTCTGAAGTATATTCACATCCAATTTTTTGGAGTCTCTCTAAGAAGTGTTTCTTTTCTCTCCATCTGCACAGGAGCTTGCTCACTGAAGCCTTCCTCATCTCTCCCCTGCAAAGCTGCTATAACCTCTACCTAATCTCCTAATCCTCAGCCATGTCCTCTTCCAAGCCAACATTTTATATTCTGTCACATACTTTCCTTCCAAAACACATTTTTTTTTTGATGAGGTCACTTCCTTGATTAAAGACCCCCTGCTGGTTCCCTTGCTTAAAATAGAGGTTGGTGTAGACTCTTTTAACAAACCTGGGCTGGAATCCAAATTTCTTTAATTTCTTTTTATGTAACTTTGAACAATTTGCTTAACTTCAGAAAACCACACTTTCCTCATCTGCACAATGGAGATGATACTGCTTATCTCTGAGTGTTGTCCTATGATTTAGATGCACAATTGTAGTGGAGTGCCTGGTATGATACCAGCCACAGTAGGTGTTCAGTAACTTGGTGGTGGTGGTTTAGTCACAAGTCATGTCTGACTCTTTGTGACCCCATGGACTGTAGCCCACCAGGCTACTCTGTCCGTGGGATTCTCCAGGCAAGAATACTGGAGTGGGTTGTCGTTTCCTGCTCCAGGGGATCTTCTCAACCCAGGGATCAAACCTGCATCTCCTGCATTGCAGGCAGATTCTCTACTGCTAAACCACCAGGGAGGCCCTGTTCAGAACTTAATTACCTTTCCCCCCTGTTTCTTTCCAGTCTGACCACTTTTGGCCTTTAAACCTCTGATGTGAACACTTTTGAACTCCTGTCTTCTTGTCCTCCCTCCACTCCCTACAGGCCACATACATGCACTCTTTAGCTTCACTGAACATCGCTTTTCCTGATACATCTGCCAAAAGACCCATCCCATAGTCCTTCACTTGGCAAATCCCCTTCATCTTTCAAGGCACAGCTTCTCCTCTTTCTTTCCTGAGAAGACAGGACCTGCATACTCGGGTAGAACTTACCATTGTCTTCCTGTCTTCCCACAGCACTGGGACCACACCTCTCCCATAATGCACTTGCAGTAATGTGCTAACATGATCTGGGCCTCAATGGTGACCTCTCAGTGGGCAGGAGTTTCTCTTATTTCCTGATTCTTAGTAACTTGAGTGTTTGTTTAATAAAGGAAGGGAGTCAGTGTGGTATGTAGTTTAGAGAGATGGATGCTTGAGTATTATATTCCAGAAACTATATAGAAAAAATAATTCTGAAATTTCTTTTAGACCAAAATAATTGTTTAGAGTAACAATCCCCATTTTCACGTGTATTTAACATATTTTACTGTTTTTCAGGTCTGATTTTAAATGATTTACACAGGGTTTCATCAGATACATTTGACTGTTTTGTTGTAGGTGATATACTACCCAATTCACAGCTACAGAAACTGACATTCAGAAAAATTAAATATCCTCTATAGTCACGCAGTTTAAGATTGTTAGAGTAGGGATTTGAACTTATGTCTTTCTGACATCAATTTGTCTTCTACCCAGTATTATCTCGTGCAATCTGTTGTCATAACGTGGTTTCAGCTTCCTCTTAAATATAGGTTAAAATCATGGGTAGAGATCTCTGCTAGAGAAGAATTTGTGACACAGATAAAGCCACTGTCTGTGACAGTCACATATTTAAATGGTTTGGAGAGAGTAATTATTAGGTGGATAAAACATAACTCAGAACTGGAACATTCTAAAATCTGGACACCTTGTAAATCCTTTTCTTTTCACTTATTATTTGTTTTGAAGAAGCCATTAAGCAGTCTTCTTTCTGAGGGAAAACCGTTTTAATGATGCCTTTTTGACTTTCAAAGATACTTTTCATTTTTGTCACACATTAGTTTCATAGGCAGTCCTTACACAGATAATTTTCTTAACTAAATTATGTAGGAGAGTTCTTTCCTGTAGTCTCAAAGAAAACAAGCTGAAATAAGGCTGGTCATGAAAACTACTGTATGTTATCTGGTCTTGGGAACTGCTGTTTGTAACAGACTCTAGATATTTTCAGGAGAGGAAATCTTGTCTACAAGAGCCTGTGCTGTGTGCTAAGTCACTTCAGTCATGTCCGGCTATTTGATACCCCAAGGACTGTAGCCCGCCAGGCTTCTCTGTCCATGGGACACTCCAAACAAGAATACTGGAGTGGATTGCCCTCGTCTCTTAGATCTCCTGCATTGGCAGGCAGGTTCTTTACCACTGGTGCCACCTGGGAAGCCCAGGAACCTATAGACAATAGGTTATAAGCCCAACAACTTATAGACAATAATCATATAGTTAATTACATCTACAATTAGTGACAAATTTGTAGCTTGAAGAGCAAATGTGACCCCAAATGTGTTTGAAGCCTCTTGGCAAAGCAATGAAAAACTGTTAGAAAAGTTCTCAGTGGGGACTCTAGGAATACACAGTGGAAGTTATTTATTAGTTTATTTATTTATCTAAGGGTCTCTTTGATCTTTTGGAAACCTCTTAACGTAGACATAGCTGACATTCTGTTGAATTGATAGGGTTTTCAGAATTGGTTCAATGTATCTATATACATCTAGAATAAGCCAGAATATTTGGGAACAGGAAATTGATACTTAAAATACTTAATGCCTAGTGTATTCCCTGGAGCATTAGTTCCTTAGGCTATTAAGAGATGTTAAGTGAGAATGTAAAGTGTTCTAAGGTCATAATCACAGAGAAAAACAGAGTTTGAAAAAAGTCAACAGGTTTCTTTGCTACTGAAGTTTCCAGACTCTCTATGTCAATGTGTATTATTGCTCTCCAGGGAGAGTATAGTTGCTGTCTCTTCAGTTTGTTTTGTTCAGGGAGTATTTCAAAAGTACTCCTGGGCAGAGTAGACACTATTATGCTCTGGACAAGGGTGTTTTCCCCTCATACTTTCAAAGTATTTTGTCTGGCTGTGGGCTAGCGTCCTACTCACTGGTATGGCGTCATTGTAGCAACTCAGTGCAGACTTGATGTCTACAGAGTAATAAAAAAGAAATCCTTTGTAAAAATACAAAGAAGGATTCTGTAATTATAAAGATCGAAAATTTAAGAATCAACCGAATCTTCTATAGTATTATAAATACATTTGGAAAGACTTCATTTGGATAAGCCTGAAATTCTATGTTTTAAAACCACAGTATTGCTAAGAATATTGTTGATTTTCAACTAATTTTCAATTATCATAGGTAATAATAGTGAACTGACAAAAAATGGGAGAATTTAAATTTTATACAAATATCTGTGATATTTCAGAAGTCTGAATTCAAGATCTTGATGTCACTTTCTCTTTCTATTCTGAATTTTGTCATCTGGAAATCATGGCCTGTACAATGTGGTCAACAGGAATAAAATTAAGTTTATTATACAATTGCAGTAGCAGAGTCAATGTACAAGATTTTAAACCTAAACTTATTGTGAAGTCCTGACATCATTTTATTATTGATAAACATGTACTTTCTCATTACAGATACCTGAGGGATAACTTTCAAAGTAATTTTATTTATTTTTTCTAAGAAACTTGCCTGAAAACCATTGGCAGTAATAAAGTGTGACCGAGAGAAGATAAGGATATGGGGTTTGCAGGAGGATATAGAAGCAGATTGTAAACCGACCGCCAACCTCTATTTCCCTGTTTGGTAGTGAAATATATCTTCATTAAAGATGCCTCTGGAAATTAAGAATTCAGCCATGTTTCAAATGCTCTAGAATCACGTGACTAGTGGTTACTGTATTGAACAGTACAGATACAGAACATTTCCATCACTGCAGAAAGTTCTGTTGAACAACAATATTTATATACAGAATCAGATCCATGTGAGAGTTAGGAGTAGGGAAAAAGAAGAGTGGCTAAAATGCCAGGATTTTATCAGTAAGTAGTACTTTGTGTTGGGGCTTCCCTGGTAGCTCAACTGGTAAAGAATCCACCTAGCAAAGTGGGAGAACTTGGTTTGATCACTGAGTTGGGAAGATCCCCTGGAGGAGAACTTGGCAACCCACTTCAGTATTCTTGCCTGGGAAATCCCATGGACAAAAGAGCCTGGCGGGCTACAGTCCATGGGGTAGCAAAAGGTCAGACATGACTTAGTGAGTGAACAACAACAGTGTGTATATTTTAAACCCATTTGTCTTTAATAATAACTAGTATGAACATCATTTATGGAGTGTTCGTCATGTGCAAGGTCAGCTTTTAGATACTTGGAATAGGCTTCAGAGACATGGACAGGAATGGGGAAAACATTAGGAATGAAGAGAAGCGGGAGGAGAGCTTCCTGCTGCTGCTGCTAAGTCGCATTAGCCGTGTCCGACTCTGTGCGACCCCATAGACGGCAGCCCACCAGGCTCCCCTGTCCCTGGGATTCTCCAGGCAAGAACACTGGAGTGGGTTGCCATTTCGTTCTCCAATGCATGAAAGTGAAAAGTGAAAGTGAAGTCGCTCAGTCTTGTCTGACTCTAGCAACCCCATGGACTGCAGCCTACCAGGCTCCTCTGTTCATGGGATTTTCCAGGCAAAAGTATTGGAGTGGGGTGCCATTGCCTTCTCCGAGCTTCCTGAGCTGAAGCCAAATGAAACACAGATTGAAACCAATCAAGGAAATTACTATGTGAAAATTCACTGTAAAGACCATGGAATGCTACTATTTTAATTTTTAAGCAAGAAAAGTACAGAAAAGGCAATATGTATAATACCGCAAGCCCCAAAGAAGACTGTATTTGAAAGAAATATGTCACTAACATCTATGTACAATTTTAAATATGAAAAAACCTCTGAGTTTTTATTTTAATGTTAAACATGTCGAATTCCAATGTCACTGATTTAAGATTTAGGAACAAAGGTTTGTATGATTTTGCTGCAGAGACACAAAAATAAAGAGGACTTAGAAATATGAAATTACCTCAGGATTTCAAAGCTGGAAGTGCAGTCATTCTTCATTCATTTATTCAACAAACATTTGTGGAGGCCCTTCTCTGTGCAGGGTGTTGTTGTCAACACTTGGGGAGCAAAGCCAAGTCCATGCTGTAACGGAGCTTGCCTTTCAGTGGGGGAGGGCAGACCATAAACAAATCAACAAATGCATTCAGTGTCAGATGTTTATATGTGCTCTGGAAAAAATAAAAAAGGCTGCAGGGGATCATGATACTGGAAGTAGCAAGGACCACTGACTGATAGTGGAGGCTGCTGGTTTATAAAACGTGGTCAGAGAAAATCTAATGGAAAGGACAGCATTTGAGCAGAGATCTGAATGAAATGCAGGAGTTTTGTGGAGGTGGATGAACACTGTTCCAAGTACAGGAGGCAGTTTATGCAAAGGTCCTGAGGCTGACATATGTTTGGGCTGTCCAATAAACAACAAGAGGTTTAGTGTGGCTGGAATTGAGGGAATGAGAAGGAGAGGGAAGAAGTTGAGGTGAGAAAGGAAGGAGGGGCAGAGAGCAGATGGAAATCAAGGCCCTTTGCAAGGGTACTGGGCTTTTTTTTGTCAAGAGATGGGAAGCCATGGAAAGTTCTGAACAAAAGAGCCATGGGATCTGACTTACCCTCTTCTGGTGATTGCACCCTCTTCTGTTCTTACACCCCATATATTCCTCTCAAAATACCTTTTTATTTGCTTTCCTTATAAATTGGAGTAGAACATATCCATGATTACATCAGTATCATGGAGTTCTTTCCTATAAAAATTTGGGCAAATTTAATTAATGGTAGAATGTCTATTTGATTCTAAATGCCATTAACTTGTTTTAGGTTACGCAGCAACTATCAGCAAAAGCACATTAAAGTTTCTTCATAACTCCTAAAACATCTCTTTTTATAAACTCTCAGTTTTAAGTGCCAGTAAGATACATTTTGAAGGGAAATTCCAACAGCATGTGCATTCCAGGGAGGGACTTCAAAGCACAGAGAGTAGACCTTAGAAATCGTCAAGGGGCCTTCCTAGTTTTTACTTCTTCTTTAAAAATATTAAAAAAAAACACACACTTTTTTTTTTGTTGTTGTTGTTTTTTAAATCTCAGGTGACTTTGGCCCAAAGCAGGGCAAGAGCAGCAACAATGGCCTCAAGCTTCTAGTTCTGATTTTTCAGCTCCAGCAGTCCAGGGGAGGTAAAAGACGACAAAATAAGAAAGAGGAAGAGAGTCTACTAGAAAGTCAGAAAGAGAGAGAAATGCTAGAAAGTTCTCTCTTCTTCTTTTCCTAGACTGGATAGAATAAAGCAGATTTCATCTATGTATAAGAAGTATCATAGTATCTGATTACACTAAGAAGAAATTCTTTAATTACATGTGAAGACCTAGCTGGGTTTCCTTTTTGAGTGGAAACCATTTCAGTTGAATGGAGAAAATGATGCAGAAAAATATTTTTTAAAAATTTCTTTCAGAATGAGAGGGAAATTTTGAAGAAGAGGACAATGAAAGTGTTAGTCGTTCAGTCATGTCTGACACTTTTTGACCCTGTGGACTGTAGCCCGCCAGGTTCCTCTGTCTGTGGAATTCTCCAGGCAAGAACACTGGAGTGGGTTGCCATTCCCTTCTCCAGGGGATCTTCCTGACTCAAGGATGAAACCCAAGTCTCCTATATTGCAGGTGTATTCTTTACTGTCTGAGCCAAGAGGACAATGAAAATAAATAAATGGTATCCTTAACAATAAGAAAATAGTCTTTTGCGTTTCCTGACTACTAAATGTAGCTCTAGTTAGAGATTGTTCTGATTGCTCACATGTGACTTTATTTGGGTCGGCATAGTAGCCATCATTTGATTCATGACAGCATAAATAAGAGCGTGGTTCTCAAAGATGACCTCTAGGCTGTGACGGTCAAAGGGAGTGTATGGAGAACCAAGAATCAAGAACAAAGATATAATATTAATATTAAGAGGTAGGGTAGGAGTGTATGTCTGGACTTGTTTCTCCATTTCTCCTTAAGAGTCTCCCTAGGCTAGCTTCATTTCAGAGAGAAAATCATCATATTGCCTTCCTAAAAAAAATTTTTGCCATAAGTTTGAGAGGTGGTTGTGTCAAACTTCAGCTTAGACGTCACTGAATGTCATTTTTAAGATAAAATTCATTTCTTGTTTGCCATCTCATCACAATATTGAATAAAATTGAACTAAAAAGATTTTTAATAGTCTGCTCAAAAAAGAAAAGCTGTTTCCAGAATTAGCTGTGGGAGCTGGTTTTAGGAAAATGAATAATTGGGTCTGCGTTTTGGGATGGGATTGAGAAAACCAGGTCGGCTTCCTACCTGGGTGGGTTCTCACCGTTCTTGCTCGTGGACTTGCTCCTATGAGACTGACATTGACAAATAGGGAACTTCCTGGGATGTCCTTTACCTAAAGACAGTGCTTAAACAAATATTTTTTTGGTGAGAAAATTTCCCTCACACTCTGATATGTTGATGATTCACTATTGCATTTCTAGGCATCTAGCTTCTGAAGATGAAAAAACCACATTCTTAAATTCAGCTAACTCTGCCGTGTCTTCAAAAATCTTTTAAACTTGCATTTTTTAATATAGAATTCTACAATGGGGAACGGTATTTCAGTATAACTCTTAACTGACTACTGTTACTATTCCAGATCCCTGATTACTTTTGCAGCTAACAATGCAAACTCTGAAAAATCCCTACATGGAAATCCTAGTCTCCCAGTCACCCACACCACCCACTGTAGAGTGAGGGCCACTCAGAATAAATCAGTGCTGTAATTTCCATGATGACAGTCCCCCAAACAGCATTTTGTTATTGTTCCCTTCACATCCCTAGAATTCTTCCCATGTGCTGTCATGTCTCTAGATAACTGTGCAGGGAGATGAAATGTGAGTTTAAACGAACTTTTACGTGTGCCTCTATATTTTCTTCTTGGATTTTATTATTTTTAGAGGCAAGTGATGAAAGGCTATTCCCTGCAAGATTTAGCCAGTGAAACGTGCTCATCAAAAACCCGAAGCCCTGCAGTGGGACCCAGAAGAGAGCAAAGGGGGAAAATGTTCCACTGGGGCTGCAGCTTTTCAGAAGAGCGTGCAGGAATGATGTCATTTGTTTTTACAAAACCCAGTTTAAATTTGTTCCTGCCTTTCAAGAACTGCAGCAGAGTGCATCTGTGGAGACTTCCTGCATCCCATATTTCAGGACGTTAGAGTGTTTGCTGCATCAAAATCCAGCCAATCGCGGGGTGTGCAGGCTTGCCCTCCCCAATTTTCCTTTGCCTGCCCACCTGAAGCAAGCGTGTGCTGCCCGCCTTAGATCGCTGCTCAGCACCCTCTAGCCCTTAGAACGGCAGAGCCATCACTCCGTGCCTCGAATGGTTTAAAGGAGAACAGTGCCCCAATAAAAACTTCTTTCAGGTCACCCACACGCATTCATTTCATTGACAAATAAGCTCCAAGAAAAGGTCTGTTTGAGAAGTATGTGTTGTTTGTGTCAAATCTTAGCCCTTTGTTTTTGCAGCCCCTGCAGCAGCATTGGAACCAACACAGGAGGGTTAGGGGACTCTCAGAGGCAGAGGCAAGACCTTTAAAGTCACTACTCACAATTATCTTTTTACAGAGCACACCTCCCTTTGTGAGTATACATACGTGATGGTTGAAAAATAAGCAATGAAGCAGATAAAGCATTTTACAGTGATGCGGTGATGGAGGGAGATTATGGCATGGTGTTTACATACAAAAATAATGGTTAAGATACAGAGCGAAAAAGGAAAGTGCTGGCTAGTGAGTGTGTCATTCCTCCTTCCTTTATCCCCTTCATCTGTAAGTATGGCCTCTTGACTAAACATCGGGATCAATGTGGGTTCATTTATTGTGACTGGAGGAAACCGAACTCTGGCTACTGTCAACCAAAAAGATATTTATTGGAAGGCTATGAGGAAACTCACAGAATGAAAGAAAGACTGAAGAAACCGACTCCCAGACCACAGGACCGAGGCCCTTCTGGGGGTCTCTGCAGCAGGAACCACATGGTGAAACGGAGTCAGGACACTGCTGCGAGATTTCTTTCTCCAAGCTTCCCATCCCCTAACCCCTGCCCCGTCCTCTCTCATCTTCTCATTCTGCTCCAGGGGCAGAGTTCCAGGAGAGAATGTCCCATTGGCTCATTGATCTCATGCCACCCCTTGGCTTCAAGAAAACAGAGTGCCCTTAATTTACATAAAGGGCCAGGAAGGAGACATTCTCCCAAAGGAGGTGGGGAGGCTGTTTCAAAAAGATGGAGAAACGGCTGCTGTTTGCTCCCCTCTATCATCATGACCCCAGCCCTGGGTCAAGGTCTCTGAATATCTTGCCCAGGTTAGTGGTCCCCCTCCTTTAACTCATATTTTAAATCTCTGCAAGGTTCCTCATTTGTTGCTGCTGCTAAGTCACTTCAGTCGTGTCCGACTCTGTGCGACCCCATAGACGGCAGCCCACCAGGCTCCCCCGTCCCTGGGACTCTCCAGGCAAGAACACTGGAGTGGGTTGCCATTTCCCTCTCCAGTGCATGGAAGTGAAAAGTGAAAGTGAAGTCACTCAGTCATGTCCGACTCTTAGCGACCCCATGGACTGCAGCCCACCAGGCTCCTCCACCCATGGGATTTTCTAGGCAAGAGTACTGGAGTGGGTTGCCATTGCCTTCTCCATGACAAGATAAGGGAACGTTGCAGAATGCACAGAAGTGCAATTGATAATTACCCCAGGGCAGGAGGCATACGCTTGGACTGTCTTTGGCAAACTAGGATGTACAGCCATCCTCATGTTATCACACACTTCTACTTTTCTGTGCTTGATGAAAACCTACTCCATACATAGCAATTCAAGAGAAACTGAAAGCTCTTGCAAGATAGAAAAGGTTGCTTCTCCTTTGTGTACCCAGCATCTCATTTCATGCTTGGCACATGGTAGGTGCCCCGTGGACCTTCACTGTGGAATTATAATTGACCCTGGTGGACTGCCATCTATGGGGTCGCACAGAATTGGACATGACTGAAGCGACTTAGCAGCAGCAGCAGCATGAAGTCTTTTGGAGAAGGCAATGGCACCCCATTCCAGTACTCTTGCCTGGAAAATCCCATGGACGGAGGAGCCTGGTAGGCTGCAGTCCATGGGGTCACAAAGAGTCAGATACGACTGAGCGACTTCACTTTCACTTTCACTTTCATCCATTGGAGAAGGAAATGGCAACCCACTCCAGTGTTCTTGCCTGGAGAATCTCAGGGACGGGGGAGCCCGGTGGGCTGCCGTCTATGGGGTCGCACAGAGTCGGACACGACTGAAGTGACTTAGCAGCAGTAGCAGCACCATGAAGTCTTTATCTCCCACGTTTAAATTTCCCATGCATTTAGAGAGTGCACTAGCTCCCAATATCCACATTGGGAGGTATGGCTAACTCCTTTTCCCCTTGCTCATCATCACTCTTTTCTTCTGACAGTGGCACTAATGTGGCTTCCTGCCCACTAAAGAGTGTAGGTAAAAACTAAAGGAGCCTAGACCATTTCCACTTATGGAAGATGCTAATTACTTAATGAAAAAATGCTTTGGGGATGACATGGAAAGCAAGGTATTTTAAAAGTTAATTCTTAAAATCAGATGGCACCTACTTTATTACATACAGTGGAACACTATCATAGTTTTTCCCAACCAAACTTCCTTTCAGAGTTACTGGACTTACTTAAAAATCCTCTAGGTTGTCTTTTGAATAGAAATGACTCTCTGATCAGGGGAATACTGAAATCAGACTGAACTCTTCTGATCTTATGAGCACCAGATCTACTCTGGATTGTCTTTTCCGAGGTGAACTCTACCCTCAAAATGAATCACAAGGGCATGTTCCTGGTCCCTGGTTCTTATTCAGATTACATCCTAAGGACTTTCTTGAAACAATATCTTTCTGATAAGACAGAGATTTAAAAAGTCTTGATTTTTTTCCTGCATCTTTGCATCTCAGAATGAGGATCAAAGAGATTCACTACGTCAAGCAGAACATCAAGCAGATTCCTTCTGGGTCTCTTTGAAGGCGCAGTGGACAACTAATGAGCCAGCTTTCCAGTTGGGTGCTGGAGGGATTGGGAGCCCAAGTCATATGAGCAAATCCTATTCCACCACAGCTCTGTGATGGAGACCTCAGCTTTCAGCATAGACCAAAGCCCCAAACCAAATAAATTCCGTATCAGAAGCCAGGGCATTTCCTCTTGTTCTCATTATTCTCCAGCTTATCCAGTCTGTTTCCCTCTCTTGGAAATGTTTTCTCCTTCTATCAGTCATTCTTATTCTTCCAATTCTAGAGTAGGACACTGTACCCTTTCTTGTCACCATATTGGCTCTCTGTTTAGAGTGGATGGTGCAGAAGACAAAGGATAAGATGCTACTAACATATGGAATTTCAGCTGTTAAGTCCCAAGTGTCAGTACCAATTACTGCACCAGAGCAATAATATATTTTTAAAAAATACAATTAAAATGAGTCATTTAACATTATGCTGACTAATACAGTTTAAAATTTATATAGGGCTTACTTTATGATACCAAGTATTTGGGATTTCAGCTATTAAGTTGAGGAAAAAACAACTAACTATGGAGCAGAAGAGAAGAGGCTAATTTCATGTAAGGGGTGAATATCTCATAACCATTGAGGAAGTATGGTAGAGAGATGACCAAGTTCTTTGGAAGTAAGGTGAATGAAAATGCAGTGGAAAATAATGTGTAATTGATAAAATCAGGCTGAAGGTAGAGAGAAGTAGCTCTCAGAGTAGAGAGCTGAGAAGTTTTTAATATAAGAAAACATGAAGCAGTTCCCATCAGACATGATGTTTTACAAAATAAGAAAAAGTACTTTTCCTGTTAGAAATTCCACAAGATTTCACATTTTCTGCCATTCCTCTTGACTGATGATAAATCTTTTTTATACTTTTATTTTATTTTTTAAACACTCAATAAATTTTATTTGATTTCTGTGATTTGATACTCAGAGTGAAAATTAATCTCCATGTAATTATAAGAGAACTAATTAAAGCAATATCCACAGTTTTATTTTAGATGCTTTTCTCAGAGTCTATGTCTATATGGTCAGAATTAAGGTGAAACATGACTAATAATCTGGGTAATTCAATCAGTGTCTCTGGGAACACACTATTAAATTCTTCCCCTCCCTGTGGCCCTTTCCCCATGTCTCATTCTTATTTTCCCCAGTAGCACTCTTGAATTTTTTAGAAACCTTGAATTATCTGGATAAATATTTTCTACAGTTCACATTACTTGAATATATGTAGCTTGACTGGTATTAGTAAGAATTCTTTTAAAATCTCCACATCTGCAGGGGGTATCATAGAGAGGAAATAAAGAGCTACATTTTCATTGGCTATGCTGGTTACCTAGTTCAAATTTTTGAAATACTCCAACTTTTAAAATGGTGCTCATAGATAAAAGTATTTGCACAGTCATGTATTAGAATTGACTTAGTTATTTACATTTAACTTTTCTTCATTTAACTTTGTATAACTATTAAGGCTATTAAATATTACTAAATCTTCAGCTTTTTTTTTTCTTTCTCAATTGTTTTTACCTTAAAATCAGAAAAAACATCATGCTGTCTTTTCCTCTCTCTTTCTGTCTCTCTAGGATTTAAACTTTGTGAGGGCAGGACCTATATATTCTCTCCTTATAATAAATATGAAACTTTCTTCCTTGCTTACAGTTCAATGGGGCTCACTTAATAAGTCAAATTCAGTGTGAATCCTTAAAAAGAATCTTTCGCATCTCCCTGAAAACATCTTTCTAGTAAAATGTGTTTGTTAAATGACTAGGAATCCTTTAACAAATAAAACATAACCCTGTTTGCTGCTCTTTCCCTCTGAGGTGATGATAAATTGCTGAGGAGTAAAAGCCTTCATACTAATAACAGAGGAAAATTGACTCTAAGATCCCATCATTTTGTTTACCAGCTGTCTTTACAATCCTATAATCACCCTAGCCACATTACAAAAAAAAAAAAAAAAATTGTTCAGAGATAGGAAAATAGACCAGAAGCAAATGATCTCTGCTGAAATTAGTTTAAGCAGGGGAACAGGCTGGAAAGAAAGATTTGATCCAGAAACTTACCTATATCTCAGGCATGGTATCCGGTGACCACACACCCGGTGCTGAAACACAACTCAGGAGCATTACATCATCATGACAAACTTTCATTGGCTGCAGAAACCCCAAGGATAAGACAGGCTTTTAAGGTGCTGAGTGAAAACCCCTGTTGGTTCTTTATCAGACTTTTGCCAAAATATTGAAAGACAGACTTTTTCTAGTTCATGCTATCATGACTGAACTTACAAAACATTATTAACCATTTCCTAGGCTTATTTGGCTCCACTATAGTCACCAATTTTATATTTAACTCTAACCTGTTGGGAGAGTTTTTTCTTTTAAACATTAAAAAAAATTTTTTTAAGCTTATTTTTATTGAAGCTGCTCTTATTTCTCGTGTTACTCTTCAGGCTATTTTTCTCATTTTTAAACTATGTTTGACTCAGTAAATCTATTTTTCTCTCTATTACTTCTGTTTTTATTCTCTGTAGGCAAAAAGGGCCAGCACCCACAGATTTAAGAAAGCACACGTGCTTTATTTATTTTGAGCAGTGTAGTTGAAACTAGTGCACCAAGCCCCTACTTCCTCATTCATTTTCGTCATTAGCTTTTTTTCTGATTGAATTCTATGAGTTATTTGTGTCGTGCTTATTACCATGGTGATTTATAAACCAAAACCATGTGTGTGATTTGAGGGTGATGAGGAGCTTTCAGCGACTGAGTGAAAGTGATGGTTAGGGTTCCTGCACCCGCTCTGCATCCATTTCTACCACCTGAGGCAGAAGATTTTGATGTAGGGGAAGGTGATGTTTTCATAAAAAGAGAAACATTTTCATGATTAGAGCTCATTCAGGAGATGACAATAATACCGCATTACTAATGAGTGTCAACCTGTTTGTCTGTCTGCCTTTCTTTGTCTCTGTCAGTTTGTCTGTCTCTATCCCCGTCTCTTAAAATTTAGGACTACAGACAAGGACCAGGAGATGACAGGTGTGACTGAATCAGTGTCTCTTTTAGAGTCTCATGCCCACTCTCCTAAGAACTTGACTCTCTGGTCCCTTAAAGACAAGTAAACACACACACACACACACACACACACACATTCTCTATACATTCTCACAAGGAGAAACTGGGAAACCCATGTCTAGTGCAAACCTGCTCAACTAGGAGACCTCCCAGACTCCCGTTCTCAGCCACGTGCCTTGGAAGGGGCTCAACTGATCTATGGCAAGAGAAGGAGTGGCTACTGAGAATGTGATCTCTAGAGAGATCCCTTAATTATTATTTCCTAGAATCTGGTCTGGAAAGAATAGCTAGTGATTGTTTTCTCATTATAAAGACTGATAATGAGGATTCAAGGCCCTAGATAAGAGTTCTGAGAGATTTAAGAATATTTTTTAAACAGTGATCAGAAAGGAGAGAGAACCCTTTCTTATTTAGTCTCTGCTAAGTGGAGGGACATACCTACTGGTCAAGAGTTTCAACACCGAGTGTGTGGTCACCAAATGCATGCCTGAGATATAGGTAAGTTTCTAGATCAAATCTTTCTAGGATCTACAAGGTAAAAGAAATCACTTTCCCTGCCCTCAAGGTTTTTTATATGAGGGAAGGCAGAGTTGACATTAATTCACAATTACTATTGAAATCTGATAGAAATACGATGGGTATATATACAATGGTGGGCATCTCAGTGAGATTGCAAGATCCCAAAATAGGGTATATTTGAAATGAATTTTTATGAAATAGAAGTTAGCTAACTTAAGGGAGAGTAAAGAATTCTGTTAAAGAAAACAGAATGGAAAGGAAAGGAGGAATGACTAGCACAGTTTGTTTGAGGAACAGCATATAGTTTTCCATTTACAGAAGGAAAGAGCAGTGTGGAAGAGGAGACTAGATGATAGATATGATCAAATCATGGAGCTTTGTGGGCTAAGCCACGGGATATGGACTTTTTGAATACCACTGTAGGTTGCCCAAGAACGATCATTAGATTTTGACTGAACGCTATTAGTCTAGTGGTAGCATAAGAAGGATGGGAATGGACTGGAACTGGGGGTACAAGTTAGCCTGAGGTTCAGTTGCAGTCTTGGCAGGAAAGAGATGGCACTTTCCAGGGGCTAACTGTAGATGGATTACTGAGGGACTATTTATAGGGGTGTGAGCAAGGTTAAGGGAATTAGCAAAGGATGGTGAAGCATCCAGGGAACCATAATGGTAGGAAGCTCTTCGTGCTTTATGTCTATCACCAGAAGCTGAAACCAATGGGAGGCTGCAGAGAAGAAAAGCTAGACACTGCAGTAAGTAGAGATTACCTCTTGAAGTATAGAAGACAGTTTTATACAGAAGTGAAGAGAAAGTATCCTTTTATAAAAAGAATTGGAGTATAGATGCTTTACAATGTTGTGTTAGTTTCTGCTGTACAGCAACATGAATCAGCCACACATTTACGTATTTCCCTTCTTCCTTGGATTTCTTTCCCATTTAGGGCACTGCAGAGCACTGAGTAGAGCTCCCTGTTCTATACAGTAGGATCTCATTAATTGTCTATTTTATAAATAGTCGTGTATTTTACGAATCCCAATCTGCCAATCCACCCCATCCCCACTCCCCCTTAGTATCCATACATTTGTTCTCGACGTCTCTGTCTCTATTTCTGCTTTGCAAATAAGTTTATCTAGAGAGAAAGTGTCTTGAGGTGGAAGTATGATGGGAAATAAAAATATCCAGCATGGTTGCCTAGCATTGTCATCAAGGACAGAAACAAGCAAGACCTGAAGTCAGGTAGTGGGGCTCTGGAAAAGTAAATAGATATGAGAAATTTTAAGGAGATAGACTCAGTGGTATTGGCTAGTGGTGTGTTTGTGTGTGTGTGTGAGAGAGAGCGAGAGAGAGAGCAAAGGGAAATGGAAACCTCTAGGTAGGACAATTTGTGCTTTCTATTCCTGACAAATGGATGAACTGTTTTTTCATTGATAAAAAAGATTTCACAGATATATGCTGTGTTCAGTCTAGCAAAAGTTACATTTGGAGGCTCCTGGAATGTCTAGACAGAAAAGACAATTATGTCTCCATTTAGAGGTCAGGTGAGAAATCAGGATCAAAGATGGGGCTGCACACTCAGGAGATGTGGGTATATGCATCATTTTCAAAGCCATGGATGTGGATGAGATCATCCAATGAGAAAGTGCATATAATGATGTGAAGAAAAGAGAGCTGACTGTGAGCCTGGGGCTCACATCCAAAGGGGCAGCTGGAGTAGGGGGGTCCAGAAAGGAAAACAAAGAAAGAAAATGTTCAGACAGAAGAAAAATAAAACAGAGAGAAAAACACTGTTTCACAATAATGGGGAAGAAAAGAGCTTCCAGAAGAAGGAGTGATCAAGAGAATAATTCTGGAGAGAAGTCAAGCGAGGTAAAAATCATATAAATTCCCATTGGTTTGAGTATAGCATGGAGATCATTAGTAACCTTGGAAAGAATAGGTTTAGTACAGGAGTTCACATGCCAACATGTGTTGTGAACTGTCATCTGGCAGATGCTCTACCTACTGATTGGACCTATCTTATGAACAGCTCTTTAGCGATAAATGTGAGATGAAAGCCAGCATTTGGGGACCGGAGTTCTCAATGAGCTTAGAGAGAAGAGTATTTGGGGGTGAAAAGTGGTAAGTTGAAAGGCTGGGCTTTTGTGGTAAAAAGAACAGTTTGTGCTTTATGGTTGTAAAAGTCATGCCAAGTGTATTAGTCAGCAAGGGATGGTATATCAAAATACCCACACTGGATGGCTTAAACAACAGAAATTTGTTTAATTTATTTCTCACAATCTGGAAGCCCAAGATCAAGCGCAAGAAAAGGTGCTAAGATCCAGGCAGTGTTGATTTCTTTCAAGACCTATCTCCGTGGCTTAGAGATTCCACCTTCCCTCTGTGTCCTCCCATGGCCTTTCCTTTGTAGGCGGGCATATTTGGTATCTTCCTTTTCTTACAAAGACACCAGTCTTATTGGATTAGGATCCACCCTCATGACCTCATTTAACCTTCAGTTCAGTTCAGTTGCTCACTTGTGTCTGACTCTTTGCGACCCCATGAACTGCAGCACGCCAGGCTTCCCTGTCCGTTACAAACTCCCAGAGTCCACCCAAACCCATGTCCGTCGAGTTGGTGATGCCATCCAACCATCTCATCCTCTGTTGTCCCCATCTCTTCCGGCCCTCAATCTTTCCCAGCATCAGGGTCTTTTCAAATGAGTCAGCTCTTTGCATCAGGTGGCCAAAGTATTGGAGTTTCAGCTTCAGCATCAGTCCTTCCAATGAACACCCAGGACTGATCTCCTTTAGGATGGCCTGGTTGGATCTCCCTGCAGTTCAAGGGACTCTCAAGAGTCTTCTCCAACACCACAGTTCAAAAGCATCAATTCTTTCATGCTCAGCTTTCTTTATAGTCCAACTCTCACAACCATGACCACTGGAAAAACCAGAGCCTTGACTAGATGGACCTTTGTTGGCAAAGTAATGTCTCTGCTTTTGAATATGCTATCTAGGTTGGTCATAACTTTCCTTCCAAGGAGTAAGCGTCTTTTAATTTCATGGCTGCAATCACCATCTGCAGTGATTTTGGAGCCCCCAAAAATAAAGTCTGACACTGTTTCCACTGTTTCCCCATATATTTGCCATGAAGTGATGGGACCAGATGCCATGATCTTCGTTTTCTGAATGTTGAGCTTTAAGCCAACTTTTTCACGCTTCTCTTTCACTTTCATCAAGACGCTCTTTAGTTCCTCTTTACTTTCTGCCATAAGGGTGGTGTCATCTGCATATCTAAGGTTATTAATATTTCTCCCAGCAATCTTGATTCCAGCCTGTGCTTCTTCCAGCCCAGCATTTCTCATGATGTACTCTGCATATAAGTTAAATATGCAGGGTGACAATATACAGCCTTGATGTACTCCTTTTCCTATTTGGAACCAGTCTGTTGTTCCATGTCCAGTTCTAACTGTTTCTTCCTAACCTGCATATAGGTTTCTCAAGAGGTAGGTCAGGTGCTCTGGTATTCCCATCTCTTGCAGAATTTTCCACAATTTATTGTGATCCACACAGTCAAAGGCTTTGTCATAGTCAATAAAGCAGAAATTGATGTTTTTCTGGAACTCTCTTGCTTTTTCCATGATCCAGCGGATGTTGGCAATTTGATCTCTGGTTCCTCTGCCTTTTCTAAAACCAGCTTGAACATCAGGAAGTTCACGGTTCACATATTGCTGAAGCCTGGCTTGGAGAATTTTAAGCATTACTTTACTAGCGTGTGAGATGAGTGCAATTGTGTGGTAGTTTGAGCATTCTTTGGGCTTCCCTGGTGGCTCAGAGGGTAAAGGGTCTGCTTGCAATGCAGGAGACCTGGGTTTGATCCCTGGGTTGGGAAGATCCCCTAGAGAAGGAAATGGCAACCCACTCCAGTATTCTTGCCTGGAGAATCCCATGGACAGAGGAGCCTGATGGGCTACAGTCCACGGGGTCGCAAAGAGTCGGACACGACTTCACTTTCACTTTCACTTTCACTTTGAGCATTCTTTAAGCCCTGTCCCAAGATACAGTTACATTGGGGGTTAAAGCTTCAGATGTGAATTTTACAGAGACACAATTCAGTCCATAATAGAGTGTGGGTTAGGAGAGTGAGCTACTGTAGTGAAGAGTGAGTGAAGATCATCCAAATGGAGACAACTCAACAACTTGTACTCTCCCAATAATGCAACCCTGCATTTTGTGATTGAACTTTTTTGAATCATTATCTTCCAGTGGAGTTTTTATTGAATTTGCAAAATGAAGCTAGGAAGAAAAGCATAGCCATCAGTAGTAGTATAATTATTATGCTTATCTATAAAACATGTGAGACATTTATCAAGAAAACTTGATCAGTTAAACATTTCATAATTTTTTGTAGGACACTTTTGTAAGTCAAGTTGAAGAGTCTCTCTTTGTATATGTTTGTATATATCTATCTATCTATATCTACCATACTCACATACATGTATATTTTTGCCTCTGGAGAAATGTGTTAGAAGGTGAATATAGTTGATATGGAAATTCATGTGGAATAGTTTAGAATGAAAGTTCCACAAAATTCACATGGGATAGTCTACTTTTTCACATAGAATTATGAAATATGAAGTAGTTTTATATGTGGTCACTTAATGAATTAAATGATCACATAATGATTAATCATTCAGTTCAGTTGCTCAGTCGTGTCCAACTCTTTGTGACCCCATGGACTGCAGCATGCCAACCTCCCTGTCCATCACCAACTCCCCAGAGTTTACTCAAACTCATGTCCATTGAGTCGGTGATGCTATCCAACCATCTCATCCTCTGTCGTCCCCTTCTCCTCTGTCTTCAGTCTTTCCCAGCATCAGGGTCTTTTCCAATGAGTCAGCTGTTCGCATCAGGTAGCCAAAGTATTGGAATTTCAGCTTCAACATCAGTCCTTCCAATGAACACCCAGGACTGAACTCCTTTAGGATGGACTGGTTGGATCTCGTTGTAGTCCAAGGGACTCTCAAGAGTCTTCTCCAACACCACAGTTCAAAAGCATCAATTCTTCTGCACTCAGCTTTCTTTACAGTCCAACTCTCACATCCAAACATGATGAAAAACCATAGCTTTTACTAGATAGACATGAATTTGAGCAAATTCTGGGAGACAGTGGAGGACAGAGGAGCCTGACATGTTGTAGTCCATGGAGTTGCAAAGAATCTGACAACTGAACAGCACCGACAACAAAAATGGTCCTCGACACATGCTTAGCTGTGCTTGTGTGTATTTACAGTGCACTTATTTTCACAGCTGGACATGCCTGGAAAAGAACAAAAACCAAAACCAATCAGGTATTACTTGTTAGTGTCAGTTCTCTAGAGATGGAACTGAGGCTCACGAACTAATTAGCAAAAGATTAGCAAAACATTTGCAAGAAAGAGTTTAGCTGCCATTTCCCCCCCTACACTCTACATTAGCACAAATTCAGTAATTTCTTTAAGTAAATTAAGCTGTTTTAAAGTTTACTCATTAAACACACATTCCTCAAGAAGCATCAGCATGTTATTTTAAACTTTAGAGGCTACTGTACCATCTAGTTAGCTAGCTTTTTAGTCTTTAACTCAGAAACAGGGAAAGGAATGCTACCCAAATCCCTGGCTCCTGGCCCTAAAAACTGGAACCTGGACCCTGGAAGTCTCTTTACTGTCCAAGGTTCAGTTTGCTCTTCTGAAAGATGAGGCATTTGGTATAATCTCTTCTCACTCTAAACTCCTATGTTCCCATAACTTTTGCTTTCCAAGATTTCTAGGAATTTTTTGCTTGCTTGCTTGCTAAGAGTCTTCAGTTGGATCTGACTCTTTGTGACCCCAAGGAGTATAGCCCACCAGGCTCCTCTGTCCATGGGACTCTCCAGGCAAGAATACTGGAGTAGGTTGCCATTTCCTTCTCCAGGGGATCTTCCTGACCCAGAGAATGAACCTGCATCCCTTATGTATCCTACATTGGCAGGTGGGTTCTTTACCAATAGCACAACCTGGGAAGCCCTTCTAGGGATACACAGGAGTCAACTCTGATTCAGATATAATTCTCGACCCTAGAAGCTAAAATACCAAGGCTACAGCACGGCTGGCACTGGAAATAGTAAATTATGCAGACGGCTTTGGCATGCAATGGTGTCTCAGTTTGTCAAAAGGTACTGTGAAAAGTCTCAAAACGAGATTAACTGTATTCTACTTAATTGAACCGTATCATAGGTGAGAAAGCAATGGAATGAATTGATTAATCAAATATGATCATTGCCAGAACTCAAGTATATTAGAAACCATTGGAATAAGTTATCACACACAGACCAGAAAAGTCTATTTTTTTAAAGTGAGGAAAAATCAAGGTTATAGAAGCATTGATTGTGTAAACATAGAAGGAATAAATTTTGTTATACAAAGTAAAAAGACATTTGAAACTTAATAAATGCCAAAGGACCTTTAAAAAAGGAAATAAAATTGAAGATCACATCACTAGATTATATTTCAAGGTGGGGCAACCCAAGATGGGCAGGTCATGGTGGAGAGATCTGACAGAATGTGGTCCACTGGAGAAGGGAATGGCAAACCACTTCAGTATTCTTGCCTTGAGAACCCCATGAACAGTATGAAAAGGCAAAATGATAGGATACTGAAAGAGAAACTCCCCAGGTCAGTAGGTGCCCAATATGCTACTGGAGATCAATGGAGAAATAACTCCAGAAAGAATGAAGGGATGGAGCCAAAGCAAAAACAATACCCAGCTGTGGATGTGACTGGTGATAGAAGCAAGGTCCGATGCTGTAAAGAGCAATATTGCATAGGAACCTGGAATGTCAGGTCCATGAATCAAGGCAAATTGAAAGTGGTCAAATAAGACATGACAAGAGTGAATGTCGACATTCTAGGAATCAGCGAACTGAAATGGACTGGAAGGGTCAATTTAACTCAGATGACCATTATATCTACTACTGTGGGCAGGAATCCCTCAGAAGAAATGAAGTAGCCATCATGGTCAACAAAAGAGTCCGAAATGCAGTACTTGGATGCAATCTCAAAAACGACAGAATGATCTCTGTTCGTTTCCAAGGCAAACCATTCAATATCACAGTAATCCAAGTCTATGTCCCAACCAGTAACGCTGAAGAAGCTGAAGTTGAAAGGTTCTATGAAGACCTATGAGACCTTTTAGAACTAACACCCAAAAAAGATGTCCTTTTCATTATAGGGGACTGGAATGCAAAAGTAGGAAGTCAAGAAACACCTGGAGTAACAGGCAAATTTGGCCTTGGAATATGGAATGAAGCAGGGCAAAGACTAATAGAGTTTTGCCAAGAAAATGCACTGGTCATAACAAACACCCTCTTCCAACAACACAAGAGAAGACTCTACACATGGACATCACCAGATGGTCAACACCGAAATTAGATTGATTGTATTCTTTGCAGCCGAAGATGGAGAAGCTCTATACAGTTGGCAAAAACAAGACCAGGAGCTGACTGTGGCTCAGACCATGAACTCCTTTTTGCCAAATTCAGACTGAAATTGAAGAAAGTAGGGAAAACCACTAGACCATTCAGGTATGACCTAAATCAAATCCCTTATGATTATACAGTGGAAGTGAGAAATAGATTTAAGGGCCTAGATCTGATAAATAGAGTGCCTGATGAACTATGGAATGAGGTTCGTGACATTGTACAGGAGACAGGGATCAAGACCATCCCCATGGAAAAGAAATGCAAAAAAGCAAAATGGCTGTCTGGGGAGGCCTTACAAATAGCTGTGAAAAGAAGAGAAGCCAAAAGCAAAGGAGAAAAGGAAAGATATAAGCAACTGAATACAGAGTTCCAAAGAATAGCAAGAAGAGATAAGAAAGCCTTCTTCAGCGATCAATGCAAAGAAATAGAGGAAAACAACAGAATAGGAAAGACTAGAGATCTCTTCAAGAAAATCAGAGATACCAAGGGAACACTTCATGCAAAGATGGGCTCGATAAAGGACAGAAATGGTATGGACCTAACAGAAGCAGAAGATATTAAGAAGAGGTGGCAAGAATACACAGAAGAACTGTACAAAAAAGATCTTCACAACCCAGATCATCACGATGGTGTGATCACTGACCTAGAGCCAGACATCCTGGAATGTGAAGTCAAGTGGGCCTTTGAAAGCATCACCATGAACAAAGCTAGTGGAGGTGATAGAATTCCAGTTGAGCTATTTCAAATCCTGAAAGATGATGCTGTGAAAGTGCTGCACTCAATATGCCAGCAAATTTGGAAAACTCAGCAGTGGTCACAAGAGTGGAAAAGATCAGTTTTCATTCCAATCCCAAAGAAAGGCAATGCCAAAGAATGCTCAAACTACCGCACAATTGCACTCATCTCACATGCTAGTAAAATAATGCTCAAAATTCTCCAAGCCAGGCTTCAGCAATATGTGAACCTTGAACTTCCTGATATTCAAGCTGGTTTTAGAAAGGGCAGAGGAACCAGAGATCAAATTGCCAACATCCTCTGGATCATGGAAACAGCAAGAGAGTTCCAGAAAAACATCTATTTCTGCTTTATTGACTATGCCAAAGCCTTTGACTGTGTGGATCACAAGAAACTGTGGAAAATTCTGAAAGAGATAGGAATACCAGAGCACCTGACCTGCCTCTTGAGAAATTTGTATGCAGGTCAGGAAGCAACAGTTAGAACTGGACATGGAACAACTGACTGGTTCCAAATAGGAAAAGGAGTATGTCAAGGCTGTATATTGTCACTGAGTTTATTTAAGTTATATGCAGAGTACATCATGAGAAACGCTGGACTGGAAGAAACACAAGCTGGAATCAAGATTTCCGGGAGAAATACCAATAACCTCAGATATGCAGATGACACCACCCTTATGGCAGAAAGTGAAGAGGAACTCAAAAGCCTCTTGATGAAGGTGAAAGTGGAGAGTGAAAAAGTTGGCTTAAAGCTCAACATTCAGAAAACAAAGATCATGGCATCCGGTTCCATCACTTCATGGGAAATAAGTGGGAAACAGTGGAAACAGTGTCAGACTTTATTTTTCTGGGATCCTAAATCACTGCAGATGGTGACTGCAGTCATGAAATTAAAAGACGCTTACTCCTTGGAAGGAAAGTTATGACCAACCTAGATAGCATATTCAAAAGCAGAGACATTACTTTGCCAACAAAGGTCCGTCTAGTCAAGGCTATGGTTTTTCCTGTGGTCATGTATGGATGTGAGAGTTGGACTGTGAAGAAGGCTGAGTGCCGAAGAATTGATGCTTTTGAACTGTGGTGTTGGAGAAGACTCTTGAGAGTCCCCTGGACTGCAAGGAGATCCAACCAGTCCATTCTGAAGATCAGCCCTGGGATTTCTTTGGAAGGAATGATGCTAAAGCTGAAACTCCAGTACTTTGGCCACCTCATGCGAAGAGTTGACTCATTGGAAAAGACTCTGATGCTGGGAGGGACTGGGGGCAGGAGGAGAAGGGGACAACAGAGGATGAGATGGCTGGATGGCATCACTGACTCGATGGGCATGAGTCTGAGTGAACTCCGGGAGTTGGTGATGGACAGGGAGGCCTGGTGTGCTGTGATTCATGGGGTCGTAAGGGGTCAGACACGACTAAGCTACTAATCTGATCTGATCTGAGGGTAATGTGATGTAAAAATAAAGGTTCTCCAATAATTCTTGGCAGTGGCCAGAGGACTGGAAATGGTCAGTTTTTCATTCCAATCCCAAAGAAAAGCAATGTCAAAGAATGCTAAAACTACCACACAATTGCACTCTTCTCACACTCTAGTAAAGTAATGCTCAAAATTCTCCAAGCTAGGCTTCAACAGTATGTGAACCTTGAACTTCAGGTGTTTCAACTGGATTTAGAAAAGGCAGGGGAACCAGATATCAAATTGCCAGCTTCCATTGGATTACCGAAAAAGCAGGAGAGTTCCAGAAAAATATCTACTTCTGCTTTATTGACTACACCAAAGCCTTTGTGTGGATCACCACAAACTGTGGAAAATTCTTAGAGAGATGGGACTACCAGGCCACCTGACCTGCCTCCTGAGATATCTGTATGCACGTCAAGAAGCAACAGTTAGAACTGGACATGGAACAACAGACTGGTTCCAAATAGGGAAAGGAGTCCATCAAGGCTGTATATTGTCACCCTGCTTATTTATCTTATATGCAGAGTACATCATGAGAAATGCTGGGCTGGATGAAGCACAAGCTGGAATCTAGATTGCTGGAGAGATATCAGTAACCTCAGATATGCAGACGACACCACCCTTATTGCAGAAGGTGAAGAAGAACTAAAGAGCCTCTTGATGAAACTGAAAGAGGAGAGTGAAAAAGTTGGCTTGAAACTCAGCATCAGAAAACTAAGATCATGGCATCTGGTCCCATCACTTCATGGCAATAGAGGGGGAAACAGTGGCAGACTTTATCTTTTTCGGCTCCAAAATCACTACAGATGGTGATGTAGCCATGAAATTAAAAGAGGCTTACTCCTTGGAAGAAAAGTTATGACCAACCTAGACACCATATTAAAAAGCAGAGACATTACTTTGCCAACAAAGGTCCATCTAGTCAAAGCTATGGTTTTTCCAGTAGTCATGTATGGATGTGAGAGTTGGACTGTGAAGAAAGCTGAGCCTGGAAGAATTGATGCTTTTGAACTGTGGTGTTGGAGAAGACTCTCGAGGGTCCCCTGGCCTGCAAGGAGATCCAACCAGTCCATCCTAAAGGAAATCAGTCCTGAATATTCATTGGAAGGACTGATGCTGAAGCTGAAACTCCAATACTTTGGTCACCTGATGCAAAGAAATGACTCATTGGAAAAGACCCGTATGCTGGGAAAGATTGAAGGTGAGAGGTGAAAGGGATGACAGAGGATGAGATGGTTGTATGGCATCACCGACTCAATGGACATGAGTTTGAGTGAACTCCAGGAGTTGGTGGTGGACGGCGAAGCCTGACGTGCTACAATACATGGGGTCACAAAGAGTCAAACATGACTGAACAACTGAACTGAACTGAATTGAATAATTCTTGAGCTAGATTCTAGGTAACCTAACATAGGTAGGAAAATCCTGAAGCACTAACAAGACATTAGTAACCAGCAGTTTTGGGCCCTAGCTATAACATATATTGAGCAGTTCAAAGTAATTTTTGTTACATACTATTTACGGCAATTTCTAAGTACAAACTTTGTTATTAGGCCAAGAATGTACATGCTTTAAGAGCTCCAAAGGAAAGAAATCAGAAAAAAGAATGAAATAGAAAGAGTAGTATCAACTCAAGGAGATGTCTGGAATACCAAGGTTCTATCTAATAGAAAAACAAAAGAAGGTAGATTTTAAAACTGATGAGAGAGAATTAGGAGCTCTATGACATTTCAGTTAAAATTCTGAATCTGGAACAAAAGTGGAAAAGCAATCTTAGGATTAAAAAGTTAGTTTATTAAAAATCCAGCTTAAGTATTTTTTCTCCATTGCTGCAAAACACCTTTTTTATTGAAAAGGAAAATGATTTTCTAAACATCATGAATTTAATTTTTTCTGGTTATAGAATATACCAATCTTGCTTTCCATTCTGTCTTCTAAATGACAATTCCAGGCTAGTAAACATCCATGATACCCGTCGTCCAGCCACCTCCAGTGTTCTCATACCCAAGAATGAATGTGGGATTCATCTGTGTATCTATAGAGTCATCTAATCTATTCTTTTGTAGGTCAGCTGGTAAAGAATTCGCCTGCAATATGAGAGTCCTAGGTTCTACCCCTGGGTTGGGAAGATCCCCTGGAGAAGGAAAAGGCTACTCACTTCAGTATTCTGGCCTGGAGAATTCCATGGACTGTATAGTCCATGGGGTCGCGAAGAGTCTGACACAACTGAGCAACTTTCACTTTCACTGTCATCACCCCTATCCTATGGCAAATGTGGTTTTTGAAAGTTAAAAAATATTGTTATTGCATTTTACTAAATTAGCTAAAATTTAATCTTAGAAGGCTCCAGGTGCTTTGGAATGTACTGAAAAAGAACTTGGGGGAGGGAGGAAGGAAGTTTCTTTTTGAATTTGAGGAAGGTGGAATCTTGAGACCCTTCACAGTTAATTCCTGAATAGCAACTTCTGCAATTTCTCCAACAATCTCCTCTCACCTTGGAATCAGATGCATGATGATTTCAACTTTCTAGGATCATGTAATTCATAAAGTTATAGGTGCCACACTAGGTATCATTCAATATTACTCAAGATGTTTTAGATGCTAAAACATGGCAATTTGAATTTCCTTTTTGAGTCTGGCTTGGCATTCAGGCTCTGTAGAGGAAGTCTTATGAGTCTTAAAATTTTAGGATCAATATTTTAAAGCAGAAGAAACTGAACCAGACCTGCCTGTGAGTGTTTGAGGGTCTCCTATGGAGGTGTGCATTTGCGGTGGCCTGCCTCAGGGACAAAGACACTGTCAGCTGCAGTCTTGGGAGGCGCCTATTGGCCTAAGTCAATAGTTTTAGCCCTACTATAGAGCCTGTAGAGCCTCAGGCCAAACAGCTAACAGGGAGGGAGCACAGCCCCACTCTTTTAGCAGACAATTGGATTAAAGATTTACTGAACATGGCCCTGTCCACCATAGCAAGACCCAGTTTTCCCCACAGCCAGTTTTTTAATGAAGCTATGAGTCATGGCATGCAGGATGGGTCATGGTGGAGAGTTTTTGACAAAACATGGTCCTATGGAGAAGGGAATGGCAAACCACTTCAGTATTCTTGCCTCGAGAATCCCATGAACAGTATGAAAAGGTAAGAAGAAATGATACCAGAAGATGAACCTCACAGATCAGTAGGTGTCCAATGTGCTACTGGGGAAGAGCTGAGAAATAGCTCCAGAGAGAATGAAGAGTCTGGGCCAAGGCAGAAATGACGCCCAGCTATGGATATGTCTGGTGGTGAAAGTAAAGTCCGATGCTGTAAAACCACTATTGCATAGGAACCTAGAATATTATTAGGTCCATGAATCAAGGTAAATTGGACATGGTTAAGCAGGAGATGGCAGGAGTGAACATTGACATTTTAGAAATCAGTGAACTAAAAGGTACAGGAATGGGTGAATTTAATTCAGATATCTATTGTATCTACTACTGTGGGCAAGAATCCCTTAGAAGAAATGGAGTAGCCCTCATAGTCAATAAAACAGTCTGAAATGCAGTACTTGGGTGCAATCTCAAAAACAATAGACTGACCTCTGTTTGTTTTCAAGGCAAATCATTTAAGATCAGTAATCCAAGTCTATGCCCCAACCACTGATTTTGAAGAAGCTTAAGTTGACCAGTTCTATGAAGATCTACAACACTTTCCAGAACTAACACCAAAAAAGGGTGTCCTTTTCATCATAGGGGATTGGAGTGCAGAAGTAGGAAGTCAAGAGACCCCTGGAGTAACAGGCAAGTTTGGCCTTGGAGTACAAAATGAAGCAGGGCAAAGGCTAACAGAGTTTTGTCAAGAGAACATGCTGGTCATAGCATACACCCTTTTCCAACAACACAAGAGAGGACTCTACACACGGACATCACCAGATGGTCAATGCTGAAATCAGATTAATTATATTCTTTGCAGCTGAAGATGGAGAAGCTCTATACATTTGGCATAAACAAGACCTGGAGCTGACTGTGGCTCAGATCATCAGTTCCTTATTGCACAATTCAGGCTTAAATTGAAGAAAGTAGGGAAAACTCTAGCCCATTCAGGTATGGCTTAAATAAAATGCCTTATGATTATGCAGTGAAGGTGATGAATAGATTCAAGGGATTAGATCTGGTAGATATAGTGCCTGAAGAACTATGGATGGAGGTTAGTAGCATTGTACTAACTAGGACGCAGTGACCAAAACCATCTTAAAAACAAACAAATGCAAGAAGGCAAAGTGGTTGTCTGAGGAGACTTTACGAATAGCTGAGGAAAGAAGAGTTCTAAAAGGCAAGAGAGAAAGGGAAAAATATATCCAACTGAATTCAGCGTTCCAGAGAATAGCAAGGAGAGATAGGAAAGCCTTGTTAAATGAAGAATGCAAAGAAATAGAGGAAAATAGAAGAATAGGAAAGACTAAATATCTCTTCAAGAAAATTAGAGTTACCAAGGAAACATTTCATGTAACAATGGGCATGATAAAGGGAAGAAATAGTAAGGACCTAACAGAAACAGAAGAGACTAAGAAGAGGTGGCAAGAATACACAGAAGAACTATACAAAAAAAAGTCTTAATGACACAGGATCCACAATAGTGTGGTCATTCACCTAGGCAGACATTCTGGAATGTGATGTCAAGTGGGCCTTGGGAAGCATCACTACAAACAAAGCTAGTGGAGGTGATGGAATTCCAGCTACACTATTTCAAATCCTAAGATATGATGCTGTTAAAGTGCTGCACTCAATATGCCAACAAATTTGGAAAACTCAGCAGTGGCCACAGGACTGGAAAAAGTCAATTTTCATTCCAATATCAAAGAAGGGCAATGTCAAAAATGTTAAAACTACGGCACAGTTGTACTTATTTCACATGCTACCAAGGTAATGCTCAAAATCCTTCAAGCTAGGCTTCAACAGTATGTGAACTGAGAACTTCCAGATTTACAAGCTTGATTTAGAAAAGGCAGAGGAAGAACCAGAGATCAAACTGCCAACATCCACTGGATCATAGAAAAAGCAACAGAATTCCAGAAAAACATCTACTTCTGCTTCATTGACTATGCTAAAGCCTTTCATTGTGTTTATCACAACAAACTATGGAAAATTCTTCAAGGAATGGGAATAACAGACCATCTTACTTGCTTCCTGAGAAACCTATATGCAGGTCAAGAAGCAACAGTTAGAACTGGACATGGAACAATGGACTGGTTCAAAATTGGGAAAGGAGTATGTCAAGTATGTATATTGTCACCCTGCTTATTTAACTTACATGCAGAGTACATCAGGCAAAATGCCAGACTGGATGAAGCACAACTGGAATGAAGATTGCTGAGAGAAATATCAATAACCTCAGATATGCAGATGATACCACCTTTATGGCAGAAAGTGAAGAACTAAAGAGGCTCTTGATGAAACTGAAAGAGGAGAGTGAAAAAGCTGGCTTAAAATTCAACATTAAAAAATGAAGATCATGGTATCCAGTCTCATCACTTCATGGCAAATAGATGAGGAAACAATGGAAACAGTGACACATTTTATTTTCTTGGACTTCAAAATTACTGTGGATTATGAGTGCAGCCACGAAATTAAAAGTCACTTGCTTCTTGAAAGAAAAGCTATGGCAAACCTAGATAGCATATTAAAAAGCAGAGACATCACTTTGTTGACAAAGGTCTGTATAATCAAAGCTATGGTTTTTCTAGTAATCATGTATGGATGTGAGAGTCTGACCATAAAGAAGGCTGAGCGCTGAAGAACTGGTATTACTGAAATGTGGTGCTACAGAAGACCCTTGAGAGTCCTTTGGATAACAAGGAGATCAAACCAGTGAATTCTATAAGAAATCAACCCTGAATATTCATTGGAAGGACTGATGCTGAAGCTGAAGCTTTAATATTTTGGCCACGTGATGTGAAGCGGCAACTCATCGGAAAAGACCCTGATTCTGGGAAAGACTGAAGGCAGGAGAAGGGGGTGACAGGACGAGACAGTTGGGTGGCACCCGTGAACTACATGGACATGGGTTTGAGCAAACTACAGAATATAGTGGAGGACAGGAAAGCCTGGCATCCTGCGGTTCATGGGCTTGCAAAGAGTCAGACAGGACTTAGCGACTGAACAACAACAATTTTAAAGCAGACATTCTTCATGGACTAAGTCCACAGGTTTTTCAGAAGAGTTGGCCTGCCTCCCAAACCATGCCACAAAATGTACAGTTGTACCTTTCAGATCTGGCTAACTAAACATGCATTTCATTTTCAGTTGTAGACTCAACGTGCGTGAGATAAACAAGCAACCTTTGAGGGTTGAGTTTTAGTAGCAACAGGAATGTGCATAAAATTGAGCTTTGCTTTACCTTAGGATTCTCTCTCACTGGTGACTAATGGACACTTTTTGTCATAGAGTATTAAAGGTATTACTTACATGGTTGTGGCCTATTTATCTACTGCAGTTGTATTCAGTGAGTTCATTTCTAAAAGATTTCACTTCTTTTTTTCTGGAAGGAATTTCTGTCATTTATTTGAGAAGGCAGTACTTTTCTTGCCCCCCGCACATCAACCAAGCACTGCATTCTCCCTCACACAGCATCCATCAAACGACAGTCATCAAGGAAAGAGAGTAGGGGAAAAAAGAATCTTCCCATGTAACTGGGCATCTTTTCAGACAAAGCTCATGTAGCATCAGACAGTCATATTAGAAGGCGCTATATAAACACAGGCAGGAAGGGTAGTGCTAACACTCTTTCCCTCTATTAATAACTAAAAATAATCTGTAATTTAAAGCTATATATTAATAGAATATGGCCCATTTTGTTTCAGTTCAGTTCAGTTCATTTCAGTCGCTCAGTCATGTCCGACTCTGCGATCCCATGAATCGCAGCATGCCAGGCCTCCCTGTCCATCACCAACTCCGGGAGTTCACTCAGACTCACTTCCATTGAGTCAGTGATGTCATCCAGCCATCTCATCATCTGTTGTCCCTTCTCCTCCTGCCCCCAGTCCCTCCCAGCATCAGAATATTTTCCAACGAGTCAACTCTTCGCATGGGTGGCCAAAGTACTGGAGGTTCAGCTTTAGCATCATTCCTTCCAAAGAAATCCCAGGGCTGATCTCCTTCAGAATGGACTGGTTGGATCTCCTTGCAGTCCAAGGGACTCTCAAGAGTCTTCTCCAACACCACAGTTCAAAAGCATCAATTCTTCAGTGCTCAGCTTTCTTCACAGTCCAACTCTCACATCCATAATTACCACAGGAAAAACCATAGCCTTGACTAGATGGACCTTTGTTGACAAAGTAATGTCTCTGCTTTTCAATATGCTATCTAGGTTGGTCATAACTTTTCTTCCAAGGAGTGTCTTTTAATTTCATGGCTAAAGTCACCATTTTCAGTGATTTTGGAGCCCCCAGAAATAAAGTCTGACACTGTTTCCACGGTTTCCCCATCTATTTGCCATGAAGTGATGGGACCAGATGCCATGATCTTCGTTTTCTGAATGTTGAGCTTTAAGCCAACTTTTTCACTCTCCTCTTTCACCTTCATCAAGAGGCTTTTTAGTTCCTCTTCACTTTCTGCCATAAGGGTGGTGTCATCTGCATATCTGAGGTTATTGATGTTTCTCCCAGCTTGTTTCCAGCCCAGCGTTTGGAATCTTGATTCCAGCTTGTGCTTCTTCCAGCCCAGCGTTTCTCATGATGTACTCTTCATATAAGTTAAATAAGCAGGGTGAGAATATACAGCCTTGATGTACTCCTTTTCCTATTTGGAACCAGTCTGTTGTTCCATGTCCAGTTCTAACTGTTGCTTCCTAACCTGCATACAGATTTCTCAAGAGGCAGGTCAGGTGGTCTGGTATTCCCATCTCTTTCAGAATTTTCCACAGTTTCTTGTGATCCACAGAGTCAAAGGCTTTGGCATAGTCAATAAAGCAGAAATTGATGTTTTTCTGGAACTCTCTTTCTTTTCCGATGATCCAGCAGATGTTGGCAATTTGGTCTCTGGTTCCTCTGCCTTTTCTAAAACCAGCTTGAACAACTGGAAGTTCAAGGTTCACGTATTGCTAAAGCCTGGCTTGGAGAATTTTGAGCATTACTTTGCTAGCGTGTGAGATGAGTGCAATTGTGCGGTAGTTTGAGCATTCTTTGGCATTGCCTTTCTTTGGGATTGGAATGAAAACTGACCTTTTCCAGTCCTGTGGCCACTGCTGAGTTTTCCAAATTTGCTGGCATATTGAGTGCAGCACTTTCACAGCATCATCTTTCAGGATTTGAAATAGCTCAACTGGAATTCCATCACCTCCACTAGCCTTGTTCGTAGTGATGCTTTCTAAGGCCCACTGGACTTCACATTCCAGGATGTCTGGCTCTAGGTCAGTGATCACACCATCGTGATTATCTGGGTCATGAAGATCTTTTTCGTACAGTTCTTCTGTGTATTCTTGCCACCTCTTCTTAATATCTTCTGCTTCTGTTAGGTCCATACCATTTCTGTCCTTTATCGAGCCCATCTTTGCATGAAATGTTCCCTTGGTATCTCTAATTTTCTTGAAGAGATCTCTAGTCTTTCCCATTCTGTTGTTTTCCTCTATTTCTTTGCATTGATCACTGAGGAAGGCTTTCTTATCTCTTCTTGCTACTCTTTGGAACTCTGCATTCAGTTGCTTATATCTTTCCTTTTCTCCTTTGCTTTTGGCCTCTCTTTTTTCACAGCTATTTGTAAGGCCTCCCTAGATAGCCATTTTGCTTTTTTGCATTTCTTTTCCATGGGGATGGTCTTGATCCCTGTCTCCTGTACAATGTCATGAACCTCATTCCGTAGTTCATCAGGCACTCTATCATATCTAGGCCCTTAAATCTATTTTTCACTTCCACTGTATAATCATAAGGGATTTGATTTAGGTCATACCTGAATGGTCTAGTGGTTTTCCCTACTTTCTTCAGTTTAAGTCTGAATTTGGCAATAAGGAGTTCATGATCTGAGCCACAGTCAGCTCCTGGTCTTGTTTATGATGACTGTATAGAGCTTCTCCAACTTTGGCTACAAAGAATATAATTAATCTGATTTCGGTGTTGACCATCTGGTGATGTCCATGTGTAGAGTCTTCTCTTGTGTTGTTGGAAGAGGGTGTTTGTTATGACCAGTGCATTTTCTTGGCAAAACTCTATTAGTCTTTGCCCTGCTTCATTCCATATTCCAAGGCCAAATTTGCCTGTTACTCCAGGTGTTTCTTGACTTCCTACTTTTGCATTCCAGTCCCCTATAATGAAAAGGACATCTTTTTTGGGTGTTAGTTCTAAAAGGTCTCATAGGTCTTCATAGAACCATTCAACTTCAGCTTCTTCAGCATTACTGGTTGGGGCATAGACTTGGATTACCATTTTGTTTAGTGAACATAATAAATGCAGCTCCTGCTATACATATTATAAATAAATATATTAAAGAAATGCTTGACCTGGAAGAAAACCTGGCATATACTTCAGCTCAGAATTTACCAGGAGTTTTGTTAGCTTATTGTCCTAATAATTCATTTGTTTGTTTGTTTACCACAACACTAATGAACAAAATAGTCTAACAGGATGGCTAATTACATGAGGTACATATTGATGACATTTAGAAGCCAGTACAATTATGATTTTATAATTACTGCCTATAGCAAATACACTGAGTCCCATGAGAGCCAAAGCAATAACCTAGAAACACTTTGCTTTCCTGCTAGAAGTATATATTTTGATTCCCTTTTTGGTAATTCCAGTTAGACCTTGACTGCAACAGTCAACTGATCATACTGGACTTTATTATGCTAAGACAAATTTTATCTTTGATTCAGTATTCTATGTATGTGGTAATACAGATATTAGAACTGCATCACATTCCTATTATATCTGGTATAGCTTTAACCCTGGTACAAGTTATGGTTTCTCCTCGCTAATTTAGTTCTATCTATAAGACTGACTAGAGTTCTGTAAGATGATGTCCTGCTTTGATGATGATGTAGGATGATGCCTTTGACTTCCTAAAAAGAGTACCTCTATTTGGAATGTATTTATTTATTTATTTATTTTTCTAATTTTATTTTATTTTTAAACTTTACATAATTGTATTAGTTTTGCCAAATATCAAAATGAATCCACCACAGGTATACATGTGTTTTAATATGAGATTTCAAGAAGTTAAAGATGATAAAGATTAGAAGGACTGGATGTCAAGTTATGAAAGATAATTTGTCAAAAATTTAAGTGAATTATTATAATTTAATGAACAAACATAATGTAATTATTAATAAGTTTAATGACATGTATACACAGTAATAGGGGCTTCCCAGGTGCCTCAGCAGTAAAGAATCCACCTGCAAAGCAGGAGACACAGGTTCAATCTCTGGGTCAGGAAGATCTCTGGAGAGGGAAATGGCATCCCACTCCAGTATTCTTGCCTGGAAAACCCCACGGACAGAGGAGCCTGACAGGCTGCAGTCCATGTGGTTGCAAAGAGTTGGACATGACTTAGCGACTGAATAGCAGCAGCAGCATACATAATAATGTTTGCTTAGTATGATCAGAGTTATTGGAAAGCAAAACGTCTGTATGGAAAATATCTTTACCTGATTCATAATGTGTTAACTTGTGTTTTACCTCGTTTAGCGTACTTGAAGGAAAATGAACATTTATTGAATACCTACTATGATCTAACTATTATACTGGGTGCTGTATATGCTTTAGTGCACTTAATGCTCTCTTTGATACTAGCTAATAAAGAGGAGGAGCCTGGTAGGCTGTAGTCCATGGGGTCGCTAGGAGTCAGACACAACTGAGTGACTTCACTTTCACTTTTCACTTTCATGCATTGGAGAAGGAAATGGCAACTCACTCCAGTGTTCTTGCCTGGAGAATCCCAGGGACGGGGGAGCCTGGTGGGCTGCTGTCTATGGGGTCGCACAGAGTCAGACATGACTGAAGCGACTTAGCAGCAGCAGCAGCAGCAGTAAAGAGGAAATGTAACTTGATCATGGTCAAGGAGACAGGTTTACTCAGGGCTGTTTTACTAAAGCTACACAGTAATGTTTCCTCATTTAAATACACCAAAAGCCACTTTAAAGATCATTAACTTTGTTAAAAGCTATAAGAAAAATGAATGCTTCTCTTTTTATTGCTTATTTTTGAATATTTTCAGTAGTAATGATTAGAAGCTGAAAACAGCTAAATGGTTGAACATATATAATTTGCTTCTTACAGAGCATGTTTCATCTCCTGACTCCCAAACTAATTACGATACTAGATTTATCTATTAATTTCAAAAAGAAAGTAAATACTGTTATGGTGAGAGTCCATAAATACCAACCTACTTGGTGCTAAAGGAGCTGGTCTCCAATCTATGAAGCACTTCATAGTCATTACCAATTCAGGAGCCAAGAAGTCTTCAAGCACTGACTCTCTTGACTGCTTCTAAGCTCTCTCGCAGATTTGCCAGACAATTCAGGGTCTTCTTTTCTCCTAGATTCACTAAGAACCCATTTTGTTTTTTCCTAATGTTTTTAACCATCCATTTACATTTCCATAGTCTCACAATTAGTTTATTAAAGTCACAACTTTAGATTTATTATGTGGTTGTTGATGGGTGTCTTTATTTTACCTGTATTATTGACTGATTTATTGATTGATTAACTTAACACACAGTATTGAGAGTGAACCACATGTAAGAATCTAATCTGGATGTCCTAGGATGAAATAAGATGACTGTTAATTGATGCTTGACTTCAAGAGGGTTAGTTGCTATCTAATGAGCAAGACAAGCATAGGAAGAACAAACTATAATTCATACCAGAATTTGATTAAGATACATGTAATGGGAGAAACAAGTGATTAACTTTTTCTTAGGGGAACAAATCATATCATATCTTGGCTCAAAACCTTTAGTGTTTCTCCACTATGCTTAGGCTTACACAGTCTGTATCCAACATTCATTTATTCAATGATGACTTAATTTTAACCATTCCAACCTTATCTAACCACTAGCCTCCAGTACTCAATACACCCTTAATACATTCATTATAATCCTGATAAAACTACCTCCTCCAGAAATTGTTCCTTGACCAGGCCCATCTAAAATGCTTTCTTTCTTTTGGCAACCTGTGCAATTTAATATAATCATTTAATACATTGGATTAATAAATGCTTCCCCCCTGCCAAGTACTGGAGAAGACAATGGCACCCCACTCCAGTACTCTTGCCTGGAAAATCCAATGGATGGAGAAGCCTGGTGGGCTGCTGGCTATGGGGTCGCACAGAGTCAGACACGACTGAACGAGTTCACTTTCACTTTTCACTTTTATGGATTGGAGAAGGAAATGGCAACCCACTCCAGTGTTCTTGCCTGGAGAATCCCAGGGACGGGGGAGCCTGGTGGGCTGCCATGTATGGGGTCCCACAGAGTTGGACACGACTGAAGCGACTTAGCAGCAGCAGCCCCAAGTACTTAACTGCAATTCAAACCTCCTAGAAAGAGATCAAGTCTATATTTATTTCTCTGCAGTATCTCATGTTATATATGATACAGAGCCAGTAAATATTTGGTGATTGATCTATCTCAGAGGTCAGAGAGCCTGTTTGGTTGACTATTTTTACCTTTGCTGAGAGGTTCCCTGTAGGAGTCTTTGAGGATGCTTATGTTGCTGAGGCTAAAATGCAGTAATATTTATTATCTATTATAACAGTTTGTATCTGTATTTTTTTTTTCTAATTTGGCTGTAGTATCTTTTTAAGATCAAATTTTCACCACTGAGATTGTATTGTCATTGAAAATAAGAAATAAAATTCAGTTTACCATCAACTTATCATAAAATACCAATCAATATGTGAAAAGAGCTTGGCTAGAAAAACAAAACAAAACAAAACATATATTCAATGCAGTATAACATACATACTGCACATTGTGATATTTGCACAAATCCTAAGAATATAGCTTGATGAATAACCACCATACAGATCAAGAAACAGAATATTCCCAGTACTTCAAAAGTTCCCTTCTACTTCCCTCTATTGTCATAGATTTTCCAAAATATTTTTTTTTTCCAATTTGCATTCCCTTCATCAGTATGCCAAATTCTCAGTTCTTCCATTTCTTCAGTACCCCTTAGTTTTGTCAAAATATTTAACTTTGGCTATTCTAAGTTTTTCAAGGGGTGTGTAATGTTATGTTTTATTTTACAATTCCTGATAACTAACGAGACTAGCATGTTTTCCTGTGTTTACTGGCCATTGGTATATCCTCTTTTATAAAATACCTTAGACTTTTGCTCATTTTTCTATTAAGTTCTTCATATACTTGGCATAAGTGTTACTTGTTTATAAATGTTTCAGACACTATTTTCTCCTATCTGTGGCTAACCTCTTATACTCTCTTGAAGGTTTCTTCTGAGATACAGAATTTCTTAGTTTTAATTTATGATTAATGATATTTTAGTTCTGTTTAGAAAATCTTTGCCTATTGCAAAGATTTGAAGACAACTTCTTGCATTATTTTCTAGAAGCCTTACTCTGGCACCATTAACATTTAGATTAATAATCCACCTGGAATTGATTTTTGTATATGGTCTTAGTTAGGAGTCAACATTCAGTTGATTCCATGTACTCATCCAATTAACTCAGGATCATCTACTGAAAAGTCCATCCTTTCCCAGAATCACTTTTTGCAGTATAATTTTTGTAATGTCAGTTCAGTTCAGTTCAGTCGCTCAGTCGTGTCCACCTCTTTGAGACCCCATGAATCACAGCATGCCAGGCCTCACTGTCCATCACCAACTCCCGGAGTCTACCCAAACCCATGTTCACTGAGTCTGTGATGCCATCCAGCCATCTCATCCTTTGTCGTCCCCTTCTCCTCCTGCCCCCAATCCTTCCCGGCATTAGGGTCTTTTCCAATGAGTCAACTCTTCACATGAGGTGGCCAAAGTACTGGAGTTTCAGCTTCAACATCAGTCCTTTCAATGAACACCCAGGACTGATCTCCTTTAGGATGGACTGGTTGGATCTCCTTGCAGTCCAAGGGACTCTCAAGAGTCTTCTCCAACACCACAGTTCAAAAGCATCAATTCTTCGGCATTCAGCTTTCTTCACAGTCCAACTCTCACAGCCATACATGACCACTGGAAAAACCATAGCCTTGACTAGATGGACCTTTGTTGGCAAAGTAATGTCTCTGCTTTTCAATATGCTATCTAGGTTGGTCATAACTTTCCTTCCAAGGAGTAAGCAAGTGTCCTTAAAGCCTGGGTGTTTTTCTGGATTTTCTCTCTTGCTCTAGTTCTGCAATTTCTGTTCTGGACCTTCTCTACCCTTTTGCTAATACTGCTGCTGCTGCTGCTAAGTCACTTCAGTCATGTCCGACTCTGTGTGACCCCATAGACGGCAGCCCACCAGGCTCCCCCGTCCTTGGGATTCTCCAGGCAAGAACACTACATTGTCTTAATTATCATAGCTTTATTATAAAACTTTGGGGCTTCCCTGGTGGTTCAGGAGTAAAGGATCTGCCTGCAAAGCAGGAGTGCAGGAGACTCAAGTTTGATCCCTGGATCAGGACGATCCCCTGCAGAAGGAAATGGCAACCCACTACAGTATTCTTGTCTTGAAAATTCCATGGACCAAGGAGCCTAGAAGGGTAGTCCATTGGGTCCCAAAGAGTTGGACAAGACTTAGCAACTACAATAGCAACATTATAGAACTAAAAATCTTCCACTTTTATTCTTATTTAAAATTATCTCAGTTATTCTTGGTCATTTAGGTTAAGTGTACACATTTCTATAAAATATAATCTGAGGACCTTTTATTGAAGGGGGTTGCAGTGATCAAGTTGAAGAGAATTCAGTGTTTCAAATTATGAAAAAGTCTCGATTAATTTTTCCTTAAAATATTATATCATCTTTGTATAGAGTTTGTGCTAGTTTTTGAAATTACATTTATTGTTAGATGTTTCATGTTTAACATTGTCATTGTAAATGTGACTTCTTAAATTTATTTTATATAAATTTGTTGCTATTATATACACATAAAGTTGCTTTGAAATATAACACTGGCCTTGTATCTAGTGACTTTGCTAAATGCAATTATTAATTCCAAAGGAATGCCATGTTAACTGCATTAACTCCTAAACTCCTGATTAGAAGTCAGGCCAATGAAGAAGGCAAAATACATATCAGGATGAGTTTTTCTGAAGGTTCTTGGGATAAAAAACATGGAACACAAAGGCAAAGACTGAAGTAAGTAACAGGTAAGCAGTTTTGTTTGCTGCTGTGGTTTAGTCACTAAGTCCTGTCCTACTCTTTTGCTACCCCATGGATTGTAGCCTACCAGGCTTCTCTGTCCATGGGATTTCCCAGGCAAGAATAATACAGTGGGTTGCCATTTCCTTCTCCAGGGGATCTTCCTGGCCTAGGGATCGAACTCACGTTTCTTGCATTGGCAGGAGGATTCTTTACCACTGAGCCACCAGGGAAGCCAAGGAGTCTTAGGAAGGCTTTTAAAGAAGGAAAGAAATTAGATGAATTGGAACAAAGCCTTAACATAAGCACAATTTGGAGTTGGATGAATTTCATTTCATAATAAGGACCTGATTAATCTATTTGGGAAAGCTTGAGGTTGGAAAACTTTAACAGAGCTAGAACTTGGAGATGCGCTTTCTTGGAAGTTTTATTAACAAATGGCCAGGCAAAAGGTTTTATTCCAATTGTCTTGAATCGCATCTGCATCTCATCTGGTATAATCTAAGCCTCTGTATTTGTCTGTCTTTCACAACATGCGTACCAGATAATTTAGATTACAGTGAAACAATTAATATAAGCCACCATGTTTTCTCTCATGCCAGATACTTTGAATGAATCATCACATACATTATATCCATTCCTTTAATAAGCTCAAAATCCTCCATGATAGATGTGATTATTTTAAGCTTATAAACATAGTATATTTGTTGGAGCTCTCTTGTTCTAAGAAAGAGAAAACTTGTTTGAAAAAGTTTAAGCAGAAAGCTTAATTTGTAGGGAGAAGTATGCCAGGTTGGAGAAGGGCATGGCAACCTACTCCAGTATTCTTGCCTGGAGAATCCCACGGAGGACAGAGGAGCCTGGCGGGCTACAGTCCATGGGGTCACAAAGAGCTGGACATCACTGAAGTGACAGCATGCATGCACACACCTATGCTAGGTTATCTCAGAATAAACCATCTGTGAGACTGCAGCTGGGCTTTGCAGACAGCTGGATAGACTTAGATCTCAAGGCCATCAGGATACTGTCTATCATCACTGTTGTGTTTGTGGTCTTAGTTTTCCTCCCCCTCTGTTTCTTTCTCCTATTTATTTCTGGTTTTCTCTCCATAATGGAAACACTGTTGCTAATGACTCCTGAGCTTTATATCTTTCAGCCTAACTGCTGTTACTCAAAAAAAAAAAAAAAAAGGAAAAAATGCCTGGGAAGAGATTCTTTAGCTCAGTTTTGTCCAGGTACTCACAGGTGACATATGGCAGAAACATACAGTATTATGTGAACTATATGAAATCAGCACTATCTTCTTAAGAATAGCAGTTTCATCATTCAATCTAATAATTATAGCTAATAGTAATAATAATGTAATTGAGTGCCTACTATGTGCCAAGCATTGTTCTAAGCACTTTACAGATGTTTACTCATTTACATTTGTAACAGCCTTAAAAGTTAAATGCTATAATCATCATTTTATAGTTTAGGAAAGTAAAGCATGAGGAATTTAACTAACTTGCCCATGATCATATAATAAGTGTAAGTACCAGGATTTTGATCCAAGTATTCCTCCAGGGTCTATTACAACATATAGTAATGAAGAGCATTATAGACAATTGGGGGAAAGATACTTGAAGTGGTAGGTCAGGAGTATATGCCACACACTCAGTCCCACTGTTGTTACTGCTTCAATATGTTGGCAAGGAAATGGAGGCCCAGAGAGGAGGATAAGAAACCCATATATGACCACACAGCCAGTAAACGACAGGACTGAGACTGGAACTCAACTTCGTCTTTGTCCATTACATCATGCTCCCTATTAAATCAATTGGTTTGGGGAAGAATGATAAAGTTCATATTACTACAATAAATACCACTTCTTGTGTGTAGAGCATTCTTCTAGGTACTAATAACTATGGAATTACAAGACTTGGTTTTTGTTTTCTATTTGGAAGTAAAAATATTATATGCATTTTGAATGTATACACTGTTAAGCATTCTGTTTAGAGAAATACACTGGATATTACTTGCTTTTTTTTCCTTATTTTATTTTATTTTAAAATTTTTATTATTATTATTATGTTTATTTTACAATATTGTATTGGTTTTTCTATACATCAACATGCATCCGCCACGGGTGTACACATGTTCCCCATCCTGAACCCCCTTCCCACCTCTGTCCCCATACCATCCCTCTGGGTCCTCCCAGTGCACCAGCCCCAAGCTTCCTGTATCCTGCATCGAACCTGGACTGGCGATTCGTTTCTTATATGATATTATACATGTTTTAATGCCATTCTCCCAAATCATCCCCACCCCCGTCAGAGTCCAAAAGACTGTTCTATACATCTGTGTCTCTTTTGCTGTCTCGCATACAAGGTTGTCGTTACCATCTTTCTAAATTCCATATATATGCATTAGTATACTGTATTGGTGGAGAAGGCAATGGCACCCCACTCCAGTACTCCTGCCTGGAAAATCCCAAGGGCAGAGGAGCCTGGTAGGCTGCGGTCCATGGGGTCGCTAAGAGTCAGACATGACTGAGTGACTTCACTTTCACTTTTCACTTTCATGCACTGGAGAAGGAAATGGCAACCCACTCCAGTGTTCTTGCCTGGAGAATCCCAGGGACGGAGGAGCCTAGTAGGCTGCAGTCCATGGGGTTGCACAGAGTTGGACACGACTGAAGCGACTTAGCAGCAGCAGCAGCATACCGTATTGGTGTTTTTTTTCCTGGCTTACTTCACTCTGTATAATCAGCTCCAGTTTCATCCACCTCATTAGAACTGATTCAAATGTATTCTTTTTAATGGCTGAGTAATACTCCATTGTGTATATGTACCACAGCTTTCTTATCCATTCATCTGCTGATGGACATCTAGGTTGCTTCCATGTCCTGGCTATTATAAACAGTGCTGTGATGAACATTGGGGTACACGTGTCTCTTTCAATTCTGGTTTCCTCGGTGTGTATGCCCAGCAGTGGGATTGCTGAATCATATGGCAGTTCTATTTCCAGTTTTTTAAGGAATCTCCACACTGTTCTCCATAGTGGCTGTACTAGTTTGCATTCCCACCAACAGTGTAAGAGGGTTCCCTTTTCTCCACATCCTCTCCAGCATTTATTGTTTGTAGACTTTTGGATCACAGCCACTCTGACTGGTGTGAAATGGTACCTCATTGTGGTTTTGATTTGCATTTCTCTGATAATGAGTGATGTTGAGCATCTTTTCATGTGTTTGTTAGCCATCTGTATGTCTTCTTTGGAGAAATATCTATTTAGTTCTTTGGCCCATTTTTTGATTGGGTCATTTACTTTTCTGGAATTGAGCTGCAGGAGTTGCTTGTAGATTTTTGAAATTAGTTGTTTGTCAGTTGCTTCACTTGCTATTATTTTCTCCCATTCTGAAGGCTGTCTTTTCACCTTGCTTATAGTTTCTTTTGTTGTGCAGAAGCTTTTAATTTTAATTAGATCCCATTTGTTTATTTTTGCTTTTATTTCCAATATTCTGGGAGGTGGGTCATAAAGGATCCTGCTGTGATGTATGTCAGAGAGTGTTATTACTTGTTAAGTAGAAATCCCATCTGTATGTCTCCCTTGTATGTGCTCAGTTGCTTCAGTCACATCCCACTCTTCACGAACCTGTGGACTGTAGCCTTCCAGGCTTTTCTGTTTATGGGGATTCTCCAGGCAAGAATACTGGAATGGGTTGCCATGCCCTCTTCAGGGGATATTCTCAACCCAGGGATCAAATCAGCGTCTCATGTGTCTCCTGTATGGCAGGCAGATTCTTTACCACTGAGACACTGAGGAAGCTCACGTGTTTCCCTCAGAAATGATTATATGTGTGTGGGGGTGTCTGTTTGTAAACTCCCCCTTCTGACTGTTCACATGAAAATAGGCTGTGAGATACTTTTTCATTGTTGAGAACTGATGAGGGCTCTTAGATTTCTCAGATTCCCATTCTCTGCTCCGAGTGTCCCTGTGGAACTGAGGGAGGCCAGGGGAGCTGGACCTTTCCTGTGGATTCACTATTGTATCCTGGACTAAGTAAAAGTGAAATTGTTCTTTTGTATCTAAGTAAAATGGGGAAAAGTGGTTTGTGTGTAAAGTTTAATGGTGCAACATCAAGAACAAGACCAAACCTTAAAATAAGGCTGGCACATAGCTGATACATGCCCTACCTTGATGCCTAACTTCTTAGGTTGTAAGTGCCTTGTGGGATGAGAATATGTTAATTATCTGTTTTTCTGCAGTTTTACTATGATGTGTATAGATATGGATATCTTTTCATTTATACTGTAGATGATTTCTTGGGATTCTTGGTTCTATGAATTGATGTTTCTCCTTAGTTCTAGGGATTAAGTATACCTTTTATTAATGCCTTTATTTCATTTTCTCTGACCTATCCTTCTGTTCACTATATTTTCTGTCTCTCGATGCTGCACTTTCATTTCTTTGTCTGTTTCCTTACTTTCTTGGTAATTTTTTATTGTCTATTTATTGTCATGAATTCTCTCTTTAGCTATGTCTAATCTTATGCAAAACCTATTCAATCAGTTAAGTTCAATTTTTGGAGGGGGTTGAAATTGGGGCCTGGTTTATCAGAGTTTCAAATTTTGGGTTCTGGGCTTTGACAGCTCGAATAGTCTGCAGAAATGCTGTTCTATTATGATGATCTCCCCCATGCTCAGCAATTAACAAATGACCTCAGGATAAAGAAACTTGGAGTGCCCGGCTGATCTTTCTGTTTCTCAATTCCCTAGGTTTTTATCAGAAAATTGTTCACTCTCTTGTTAGTTTTTTGTTGTTTTGAATAAATTAAAGAACCATTGGTTTCCTCAATGAGAGAGATGATACTAATTACTGAGTTCTTCCCTATTTAAAATGAGGTCTCAACATTTGTCTTTGATGAGTTCATTTTTAAGTTGAGTAACTGAATGAATAAAATCAGTTAATGCTTATAACATTAACAATCTTAATTACCAATATTCTGCTAAGCAATATTGCTAAACAGAATTAGCAGTATTCTGCTTCTAACTGTGGCTTCTGAAGGGTTCAGCAATAATAACTTGATATGTCATTTTTACTTCATGGAAATTGCTGATTCTGCTCTGTGAGTTGTTGCATTGCCAAGTATGTATAGGTCTTTAAAGGTGGCTGTGGTGCTCCTTAAAAGACACTTGCTTCTTGGAAGAAAAGTTATGACCAACCTAGACAGCATATTAAAAAGCAGAGATGTTACTTTGCCAACAAAGGTCCATCTAGTCAAAGCTATGGTTTTTCCAGTATTCATGTATGGATGTGAGAGTTGGACTGTGAAGAAAGCTGAGTGCCGAAGAACTGATGCTTTTGAACTGTGGTGTTGGAGAAGACTCTTGAGAGTTCCTTGGGCTGCAAGATGATCAAACCAGTCAATCCAAAAAGAAATGATGGGAAAGATTGAAGGCAGGAGGAGAAGGAGATGGATGACAGTTGAGATGGTTGGATGGCATCGTCGACTCAATGGACATGAGTGTGAGTAAACTCCGGGAGTTGGTGATGGACAGGGAGGCCTGGCATGCTGTAGTCCATGGGGTCACAAGGAGTCTGACACAATTGAGCAACTGAACTGAACTGAACTGATGGTGCTTCTTTCACATATCTTGTGAGAATTGTGATTAGATGGGCTATGCAGATAAATGGCAGTGTCCTTGCCTGGAGAATCCCAGGGACGGAGGGACCTGGTGGGCTGCCGTCTATGGGGTCGCACAGAATTGGATACCACTGAAGCGACTTAGCAGCATGCAGATAAAGGCTTTATTTCAGTGAGTTTCCATGGCCTCAAGTCCAGAGGACTGTGGTGAAAGGTAATCAGGACATTAACCATTAGAGTTTTTATTAGGTAGATAAAGAAAGGTTTATAAGGATAGAATGCTATTTAACTTCCCTGTTCAAGTAGTGGCTCTCTCAATTGGTTTGTAATTGAATCTTTTGTTCTGGGAAATTTGAGAATCTTCAGAATAACCTTGATTGTGTGCGTGCTGAGTTGATTCAGTCATGTCTGACTCTGTGCAACCCTGAAGGCTGCAGCCTTCCAGGGTCCTCTGTCCATGGGATTCTCCAGGAAAGAATATTGGAGTGGGTTGCCATGCCCTTCTCCAGCAGTATAAACTTACCACTATAATTACTTTTTCTTGGAACCAATGGTCTGCAGTGAGTTGTTCTTTTTTCCGTGAGTAACAATGGAGAACATATAAATAACAGTTACTATGTGCCAGAATCTTTTCTAAAATCTTTACATTTATTAAACAGTTTTATCTTCATAGGAACATATAAGGAGATGAGATAAAGATAAGTGATAAAATTGCACAACCAGAGAGTTACAGAGAATAGGAGATCCCAGACAGTCTTGATATAGAGTCCAAGCTCTATCTGTTCTATTATAATAGCATAATCCTAACCTGACCTGCCTCTTGAGAAACCTATACGCAGGCCAGGTAGCAACAGTTAGAACTGGGCATGGAACAACAGACTGGTTCCAAATAGGAAAAGGAGTACGTCAAGGCTGTATATTGTCACCCTGGTTATTTGACTTATATGCAGAGTACATCATGAAAAATGCTGGACTGGAAGAAGCACAAGCTGGAATCAAGACTGCCGGGAGAAATATCAATCACCTCAGATATGCAGATGACACCACCCTTATGGCAGAAAGTGAAGAGGAACTAAAAAGCCTCTTGATGAAAGTGAAAGAGGAGAGTGAAAAAATTGGCTTAAGGCTCAACATTAAGAAAACTAAGATCATGGCATCTGGTCCCATCACTTCAGTGGAAACAGTGTCAGACTTTATTTTTTTGGGCTCCAAAATCACTGCAGATGGTGATTGCAGCCATGAAATTAAAAGACGCTTACTCCATGGAAGGAAAGTTATGACCAACCTAGATACCATATTCAAAAGCAGAGACATTACTTTGCCAACAAAGGTCCATCTAGTCAAGGCTATGGTTTTTCCAGTGGTCATGTATGGATGTGAGAGTTTAACTGTGAAGAAAGCTGAGCACCAAAGAATTGATGCTTTTGAACTGTGGTGTTGGAGAAAACTTTTGAGAGTCCCTTGGACTGCAAGGAGATCCAACCAGTCCATCCTAAAGGAGATCAGTCCTGGGTGTTCATTGGAAGGACTGATGTTGAAGCTGAAACTCCAATACTTTGGCCACCTCATGTGAAGAGTTGACTCACTGGAAAATACCCTGATGTTGGGAGGGATTGGGGGCAGGAGGAGAAGGGGATGACAGAGGATGAGATGGCTGGATGGCATCACCGTCTCGACGGACATGAGTTTGGGTAAACTCCGGGAGTTGGTGATGGACAGGGAGGCCTGGCGTGCTTCGATTCATGGGATTGCAAAGAGTCGGACATGACTGAGCGACTGAACTGAACTGAATAACAAGAAACACCATTCAGACACTTAGAAACACAATCTCTTGCCTGGGAGAAATGAAGATTATGACTCTCTACTAGATCTCCAGTTTTGGGCTTCCCTGGTGACTCAGCGAAAAAGAAACGGCCTGCAATATAGGAGACTTGGGTTTTATCTCTGGGTCAGGAAGATCCCCTGGAGAAGGAAATGGCAACCCACTCCAGTATTCTTGCCTGGAGAATCCCTTGGACAGAGGAGCCTGGTGGCTACAGTCCGTGATGCCCCAAGAGTCCGACATAACTTAGTGACTAAACCAGCACCACCAGGTCTTTGGTTTTAAAGGTGGAAGATAAAAATAAAGAAAGAAAGAATTTGAAAGAAAAATAAAGAGACCTGTGTTGGAAGTTAGTTGTCAGATAAGCAATGAAATGATTTTTCCAGGAGCATAAAGCAAGTGTCACAGCTGTGTTTTAAATTGGTATTTTCACTACAGTTGTTCATATGTCTATATAAGAACAATGTCAAATAAAACTATAGAATCACTCATTTTTACAAGGTGACTACTGGTGTATAAGCACTTCTGCTGGACCTATGATTTACACATCTTTCAATCACAGATAAATACAGAGCAGCTCGATGTAGCCAAGAATTGTCTCTTCACGTGGCTCTCTGCCAAAACACACTCAGCTCCCTACTCTGTCTGCTCTCCACATTGCTGCCCGCCCATAGAGAATATGAGGGCTTTGTGGCCTTTTGGTTCTTCTAGTGGAAAATTTTACGGACTAAGCAGAGAGAAAGTTAGCACAAAGGGGACAATTTGCAAATGGACACCATTCCGTGTCTAAGGCCCTCAGATTATACAAAGCAGCAGACCCCTGTGGTGTGAAACTGCTAGCTTCATACCATAAATGGAAATTGTTTTTAGAACCTAAAGGAGTTGTGATGACTGAGCACCAATACTGTTTGTCTTTATCCTTCATATAAAAATGGTAAAAGGAAATGATTCCAAACCAGCCAAGGAATGATTTTGAAAAGCTCGATGCCACTTCAAAGGGCACCACATAAAGTGAACAGCGTCATCTCATTGCTGAGAATGAAAAATCCATTGAAACTTAGTAAGAATATGTGTGTCTCTGTGTCTATATCTTTGACATAATTAAGGACTGCTGCTAAGTCGCTTCAGTCGTGTCCGACTCTGTGCAACCCCATAGAAGGCAGCCCACCAGGCTCTGCCGTCCCTGGGATTCTCCAGGCAAGAACACTGGAGTGGGTTGCCATTTCCTTCTCCAATTAAGGACTAGTCCATGTATAACATGATGAGAGACAAAATTTTTCTCATAGTTAGTGTGAATGATTATGGTTATATCTGTTTAAAAGATAACCTAAAATGTTCAATACTTTTTTTTCTTTCTTTTTTTAACCTGGGTTTAGGGAAGTTTTATATTGTCCTAATCTGAATTTGTTCTGATTGAAATATGAAGAATCCAAAATTACCCTGGTGTAATAGATTCAGTGACTGTTTATAAACATGACACATTACTTTTCCTTTTTTAGGTAGAAGAGGCCTTCAAGTGTTCCTAAAGGAGCTAAAAAAACACACAGAGTCTCTGATGTGTATATATTTTTGGCCAGGTCACACCACTTGTGGAATCTTAGTTCCCTTACCAAAGATTAAACCTGGGCCACAGCAGTGACAGTGTAGAATCCTAACTACTGGACGTCCAGGGAATTCCCAACTATGATATTTTATTATTATCCTTACTTAAGAATATCCTTACTTTCAAACTGATAGATTTTTTTTTCCCCTAAAACTGTCACTTAAATGGGGGTTAGATTCAATCAGGTTAATGAAATTCAACATCTATAAGACTTCTCCTATTAATAGCTTCAGGAGATGACTTTTGAATGTAATTCTTGTAATTTATTACAATGGGTAGGATAAATATGGTGTTAGCTTCATTTTAGGTGACATTTAGATAACTTGAATATATATTGGGACTTTACATTTTTTGTGTGTGATATATTGTTAAAAGTATAAGTAAATTTGATATGTTTTTGTGTCAGCTGAGTTAGACTAGATTATGCTGTGGTAACACAAAATCCTGAGACCTATTGGCTTTTAGCCACAGAGATTTATTTCTCAGGTACGTGATCAGGACTTGACTGAAGACCCTGGTTCATGCATCCTCACGCCGGGACCCAGGCTGATGGGGCAGACCCTGTTTTGAAGGTGGTTGTTTGCTAGTGCAGGAGGGAAAATTCTGCACTAATTCTTCAAGCTTCCACCTGAAGGTGACACACATCACTCCCACAGCAGGTCACGTGGGGAGAGAGCAAGCTCAATCCTACCATGCGCTCTGAAGGAGAACCAGAAATATTTAGTGAATTGCACTAATGATCACCATAATCTCAGTCCCTTGAAATAGTAAAAACTGATAAAGCAAATCCAGTATGTAAATCAGCACATTAGGGAAAGCTATACAGGGGGACAAACAGTTTCATCCAAAGTTTTTTCAGCTCCCTTCTTCAGCAAACCTCCTTACAAGGTACTACTACGCTCACTGTCTTCAACTGATTCATTTGTATTCTCTCAGCAACCCACTGGATCTTATTATTTTCCTAGTTACAGAAAAGCAGAGTCACCTTTCCATCTGAATCATTCCCTACATACCCACTTTGTACTTAAAGACATCAGCTTTATTTTCATTCAGCGTAAACTTCTAATACCCACAGGATAACTCTCAATGACCTCAATCATTCTGTTCAGTCGATTTGGGGAAATGTATGCATGGTATTGATACTTTGGATACTAAAGATGGAAATTTTCTCTAAATGGGGCTGATATTATCCAGACAGCTTGATAATAGGTGATATAGATACAGAGTAACTTTCAAAGTATTAAAAAATTTGGGTGTTAAGAATTGAACTAAGCTTTTGTTCTAGTCACTAAAATGCAGTAGCTTGAAAAGTCTTTGTAACAATTTTTGTGAAGAAAATCATCCCAGGCATATTTTAAAAAGTAGTATGTAAAACACCTCTTACTTTACTTGATACAACTGCCTTCATTCTCCCCCAATGCCCCTCCTTTTCCTTTTCTTCCTTCTTTCTCTGTACCTTCCTTGTTTTCTTCCTTTCATTCTAAACTTCTGACACTGGAATTTCAGGAGATAAACTTTCTTGGAATTAAAAAAAAAAAAAAAAAGCTCGTACAATATTTTAAAATACTCCTTTGTTTCTTTGATAATTTTTACTTTTTCCTTTAAATGCTTCTGTTCTAGTCCTTCTTATTCTCTGTTGATCTTTGATTTTGAGAATTCATTAATGATCTCTTACATTTTTAGCCGTTTTGCACTTGCCAGATAAATGTTTCTTTGATTTTAAAAAATGGTGCATTTTAAAACTTTTTAAAATGATATTTAGAAACTCCAGAATATATTTTAATAGTTATTTTACTTAAAAAGTTCTGGCTAAATAGAAAGAAATATATATATAAAGAAACAACACACTCTTTCAACTGTAGCAAAGATTATTTTTTTACAGCAAGGAAAGTGCTCTCATTTCTCCAGCATGTAAGATACTAGCCTATTGTATCTGAGGATTACTGTGTCCACTGGAGTATGTTGTTGAGAATCTTCAGTACTCCCATCTTTCTAGCTTATTTTTGTGTTTAGACTCATTTAGACATCATTAAAGAACAAACATGTTTCCTCTTTTAGGACAAAGGCAATCAAGCTGATCTGAAGCTTGATTTTACATGACCATCAAGTAGATCTCATGGTCATCAAGTGTAATAAAGCTCATAGCTCTCAGTACATGGGTCTTTGTGATTCTTTGATTAGATCGATCCAAAGGTAAACATATTTTGTTGAAATATACAATGTAGAACTGAATTAAATAGATGTAAATCTCATTGAGTCATAACCTCCTGATTTAGCAAACTCCATGGAAAACTGGCTCCTCACAGAAGATCACCTGAGAGTTCAGTGCTAAGTCGATTCAGTCATGTCTGACTCTATGTGATCCTACGGACTGTATAGTCTACCAGGCTTCTCTGTCCATTGGATTCTCCAGGCAAGAATACTGGAGTGGCTTGCCATTTCCTTCTCCAGTGGATCTTCCCAACCCAAGGATCAAACCTGCATCTCTTACATTTACTGCATTGGCAGGCAGGTGCTTTAAATTTAGTGCCACCTGGGAAGTATTAAATCTTTGCAATTTTTATCCTTGATATGTGTGTCCAGTTTATAAAAACAAGGTCAATGTGTGGATTAATTCATTTATCTGTTCTACAAATATTAAGCCACTATATTAGTTTTGTATTGCTGTTGCAGTAGTAGATATAATGGTCATCTGAATACACAGAAGAACTATACAAAAAAATATTCATGACCCAGATAACCACAATGGTGTGATCACTCACCTAGAGCCAGACATCCTGGAATGTGAAGTCAGGTGGGCCTTAGGAAGCATCACTACAAACAAAGCTAGTGGAGGTAATGGAATTCCAGTTGAGCTATTTCAAATCCTAAAAGATGATGCTGTGAAAGTGCTGCATTAAACATGCCAACAAATTTGGAAAACTCAGCAGTGGTCACAAGACTGGAAAAGGTCAGTTTTCAATACAATCCCAAAGAAAGGCAATGCCAAAGAATGTTCAAACTACCACACAATTGCCCTCATCTCACCTGCTAGTAAAGTAATGCTCAAAATTCTCCAAGCCAGGCTTTAGCAGTATGTGAACTGTGAACTTCCAGATGTTCAAGCTGGTTTTAGAAAAGGCAGAGGAACTAGAGGTCAAATTGCCAACATCTGTTGGATCAGCAAAAAAGCAAGAGAGTTCCAGAAAAACATCTACTTCTGCTCAATTGACTATGCCAAAGCCTTTGACTGTGCAGATCACAACAAACTCTGGAAAATTCTTAAAGAGATGGGAATACCAGACCACCTGACCTGCCTCCTGAGAAATCTGTATACATGTCAAGAAGCAACAGTTAGAACTGGACATGGAACAACAGACTGGTTCCAAAAGAGTACGTCAAGGCTGTGTATTGTCACCCTGCTTATTTAACTTACATGCAGAGTATATGCATAATGCCGGGCTGAATGAAGCACAAGCTGGAATTAAGATTGCCTGGAAAAATATCAATGACCTCAGATATGCAGATGACACCACCCTTATGGCAGAAAGTGAAGAGGAACTAAAAAGCCTCTTGATGAAAGTGAAAGAGGAGAGAGAAAAAGTTGGCTTAAGACGTTAACATTCAGAAAACTAAGATCATGGCATTCGGTCCCATCACTTCATGGCAAATAGATGGGGAAACAATGGAAACAGTGAGAGACTTTATTTTTTGGGGGGCTTCAAAATCACTGCAGATGGTGAGTGCAACCATAAAATTAAAAGACATTTTATCTTTGAAAGAAAAGCTATGACCAACCTAGATAGCATATTAAAAAGCAGAGACATTACTTTACCAACAAAAATCCATCTAGTCAAAGCTATGGTTTTTCCAGTAGTCATGTATGAATGTGAGAGTTGGACTATAAAGAAAGCTGAGCACCAGAGAATTGATGCTTTTGAACTGTGGTGTTGGAGAAGACTCTTGAGGATCCCTTTGACTGCAAGAAGCTCCAACCAGCCCATCTTAATGGAAATCAATCCTGAATATTCATTGGAAGGACTGATGCTGAAGCTGAAACTCCAATACTTTGCCCACCTGATGTGAAGAACTGACTCACTAGAAAAGACCCTGATGCTGGGAAAGATTGAAAACAGGAGGAGAAGGGGATGACAGAGGATGAGATGGTTGGATGGCATCACCGACTTGCTGGACATGAGTTTGAGCAAGCTCCAGGAGGTGGCAATGGCCAGGGAAGCCTGGTGTGCTGCAGTCCATGGGGTTGCAAAGAATTGGATATGACTGGGTGACTTAACTTCATGAACTGCTGCTGCAAGAAGTTGCCAGAAATGTAGAGGCTTAAAACAACACAAATATGTGATCTTGCAGCTCAATAACACTGAAGTCTGACACTGGTCATTCTGAGCTAAAAGCAAGGGGTCAGCAAGAATATGTTCCTTTCTGCAGACTCCAGCTTTTTCCAGATATTCCAGGCTATTCTATTCCTTGGCTTTTGACCCTTTCCTTCCTTCAGAATCAAAGAGGCATCTCCTTTAAACCCTTTTTTTGTTTTGTTTTGTTTTCACATCTGTTTCCCTGGCCACCTCCTGGAAATTTTCTTCACTCTTAAGATTCATGTGATTACATTGGGTCCACCTGGATAATCCAGAATGCTCTCCTCATCTCAGTGTCCATACACCTAGTCACATCTGGAAAGTCTGTTTCATCATGTAAGTTACCACAGTACAAAATGATCCATCAGTGAGGTTTGCAGGGCAGTCATTTAGGTAACATACCATCAATGGACAGGGTCACATTGAACAGTATGAGTAAAAGATATGGTTGAGAGACAGGCACACCTGGGTTCAAAATCTAGACTTATTACTTAACTGAGAACAATTTGGAATCTTACCCAATCTGATCAGGCCCCAATTTCTGCAACTGTGAAATGGGGGATAATAATTAGGAATTAAATGACATTGCATATGCAAAACTCACAATACTTAGGAAGAGAGTGAGTGCTCAAGAAATATCATTTCTCTTCTCTAAAGATAGTACATCTTTAAATACATTTGGAAACATAACTACAAGGTCAAACAACAGAGCTGTTTTTAGTTGGTGTCAATTTAGAAACATAAAGAAAATCTCTCTAACTCTAATTTATCTTCTATCACGTTTCCTGAAACTTTGTAACTAGAAACATATTATTTTGGTTTATGTGGGTTGCTTTCCAAGCGTGCTCGTTAAATATATAGCCGTTATCAAGAAAGATGGAGCATGAGCTGTTATAAGTAATTGCCACTGTGATATGAATTTGTTTGTCAAAGGAGTCTGTTTGAGAAAAAAGTTGGGGTCATTTTTCAAAATTTGCTTTGAGTGAAATAACAAAGTGAAAATAGTGTTAAGTGATAGTACATCTTCCAAGGAGAACAGATCCAGTTCAGGTGCCAAAGTTGGCTGCACTTGAGCCCCCCTTTTTTGTGCAGAGGGTACATAATTGAGGAAAAAAGTACAAATGAGAACACCAGAGGAATTTGAGTTCATGTCTCCCCATGGCTCTGTGTATCTAGGGATGGCCTTTTAGGCATCATCTATTCGGGGATATCAAAGAATGCTGAAAAATAATTTTAAATTTTTAAACTTAAAATTATTTAAATAATTAAAATTGTAACATAAGTTACAATTTTGGGCACAAACTCATATTTCCATTCAAGAATATTACTTCTACTATAAGTGAATATTGAGTTTGAATGTGTCATCCACATAGGGTTTAGAGCCAGACAGATTTCTGAAGGTTTACTTCTTGGTGGAGAAGGAAACCCTGCTAGATGGAGGCAATGACTTCTCTCTTTGTGAGGATGGAAGCTGAGTGAGCAGAGGAGCAGAAGCAAGCTGCCTGGGTTCCAGGGAGAGAGTTCACTAGGAACCAGGCGATGCCTCAAGAGTTCATTATGGAAGACTAAGATGAGGATGTGGGTCCTGGAGATTGCTTTAAGACCTGGAGCTCAGTTCTGAAGCTGGGCAGGCAGGTTGCTTGTATCGTAACAAAGGACAAACTTAAATCAGACATTGGAGTTTCATTCAATTAAGGAAGAGAAGGCTGAGTTAAATGTCTAAGATTGGGGTCATGTTTGATAGTAGTTCTTATATTATCAGAAGATAAACCTCTCACAAGGGAAGATGGTGAGCAAGTGTAACACAAAAGACTACAGGTTACGTTAAGATTGTGGGCAAATGAAGGAGGTTACGCTAACTAGTCACAGTAGCAGGTTTTGGAAATTTACCACTGGGGGTTGGGATACAGACTGTGACATATGTTGAGGAATAAGTGCTAAGGGCCAGTGGAGAGGAATTTTCTTGGGGAAGAGGCTGTATGAACGGGAGCTAAGTGTGAGGGCTCTAGGTCAATGGCCCAAGACCTCAGAGCTCTCAGTTCCTTGGCTGCAATACGGACATAAAATAATATCCACCTTAAAGTTTTGTGATGAAGTTAAAAGGAGATAATGCCTGCAGAGCACTTAGTGCAGTGACTGACACAGGGTAAGCACTCAATTCATTTTAAGTTTTTATCATTTATCTTGGTGTTGAAGCCACAGAGCTATTTCTCTACTTCCTCTAGGGGCCGAGACCTGGGATTTCTGACTGTTGGTAGTTAGACCTTCCAGCATAAGGGGGGAATATGGAAAAGAGTTTACAATCCTTTCCTTCCCATTGACTTTCTCCTATTGGGGATTAAAATTTAAGATGGAATATTATCAGTTCATGGGCTTCCCTGATGACTCAGTGGAAAAGTATCTGCCTGCCAATGCAGGAGATGCAGGTTCCATCCCTAGATTGGGACAATGCCCTGGAGGAGGAAACCAACTCCAGTATTCTTGCCTGGAGTATCCCATGGACAGAGGAGCCTGGCAGGATATAGTTCATGGGGTCACAAAGAGTTGGACATGATTGAGTGACTAAACAACAAACAACAAATTATCAGTTTACCTGGAAAGTATTTTCTTCCAAATATTATCAGTGAGAGGCATCTTCTTTCTTGCTTCTTTAGAACATTAACATCGTAACTCAAATAACTCCTCCCATCAAGTACTTATGGGGCACATACATATCAGGTGGGCTTCCCAGGTGGCACTCATAGTAAAGAACCTGCCTGCCAATGCAGGAGATATAAGAGATGTGAGTTCCATCCCTGCGTCGAGAAGATCCCCTGGAGAAGGGATGGCAACCCACTCCAGTATTCTTGCCTGGAGAATCCCACGGAAGAGGAGTCCTGGTAGGCTACAGCTCATACAGTCACAAAGAGTAGGACCTGCTGAAGCGACTTAGCATGCATGTGGGTACATATCAGGCACTGGTGACAGCAGAAACGGTAAACAAAAGTTGACATAATAGAGTTTGCAGTTTAGAGATAATTAATATAAGAAATAAAAGCCCCTAAAGATTGTCAATAGCTACTCCCGATATTTTAATGAATATTATCAAGATAGCTAGGTTATTTTCTTTCTAAGATTATCATGGAATGCATTTTAATATCAAATTTCCATATAGTAGCATACTGTTTCTATCAAGAATAATAAATTCCATATCACTTTCATTCACACATTTGTCACTGTACATAATCACTACTGAAATCATAGGTTTGAGATGAAAAAGAAAAAATATGAATGGCAAATCATACAGAGAAATCAAATTGGCTCAGCACATAAAAATATTCCATTTTCAAATGCTTTGCGATATAAATGAAATAGATTGAGTAATGCTATTTTCAAGGCTGTCCCCTACTCAGCATTTATGATGAAATCTCTTGAAATAAGAAAGAACATTCAGTCTCCACTGAAGTGTTCCTGGTACTTCTTAAGGATATGACTTTCAGTGACTTTATAAGAAATAAATACCCTGGAAATCTATGTCAGGACTATTATCATGATTAAGTAAATATCAAATCTTGAGAAGTTTAAATTAGAGTCTTGATTTTTTAAAATGTGCTAACAGGCTGTAGGCAGTTAGTAAATTTCCCTTTGGGAGAAGTTCAGCAATTTGAACATTTAAATACATATCCTTCATGCTAAGAAAATCAATCTGGCATATCCAGTCCCATGTAGTTATTGGGCCCCTCTAAATCCATTTGTGGGCAATTTGATCTCTGGTTCCTCTGCCTTTTCTAAAACCATGGCATCTGGTCCCATCACTTCATGGGAAATAGATGGGGAAACAGTGGAAACAGTGTCAGACTTTATTTTTGGGGGCTCCAAAATCACTGCAGATGGTGACTACAGCCATGAAATTAAAAGACACTTACTCCTTGGAAGAAAAGTTATGACCAACCTAGATAGCATATTCAAAAGCAGAGACATTACTTTGCCAACAAGGGTCCATCTAGTCAAGGCTATGGTTTTTCCTGTGGTCATGTATGGATGTGAGAGTTGGACTCTGAAGAAAACTGAGCACCGAAGAATTGATGCTTTTGAACTGTGGTGTTGGAGAAGACTCTTGAGAGTCCCTTGGACTGCAAGGAGATCCAACCAGTCCATTCTAAAGATCAGTCCTAGATGTTCTTTGAAAGGACTGATGTTAAAGCTGAAACTCCAATACTTTGGCCACCTCATGCGAAGAGTTGACTCATTGGAAAAGACCCTGATGCTAGGAGGGATTGGGGGCAGGAGGAGAAGGGGATGACAGAGGATAAGATGGCTGGATGGCATCACTGACTCAATGGACATGAGTTTGGGTGAACTCTGAGAGCTGGTGATGGACAGGGAGGCCAGGCGTGCTGCAATTCATGGGGTTGCAAAGAGTCGGACACGACTGAGCGACTGAACTGAACTGAAATCGATTTGTAAATCAAAACACACCTGCATGCTAAGTTGCTTCAGTGTGTCCAACTGTTTGCGACCCTATGAACTGTAGCCTGTCAGGCTCCTCCATCCATGGGATTCTCCAGGTGAGAGTAATGGAGTAGGTTGCCATGCCCTCCTCCAGGGGATCTTCCTGACCCAGTCATCGAACATGCATTTCCTGTGACTCCTGCATTGCCAGTGGATTCTTTACTGCTGAGCCACCGGAGAAGCCCTAAATGAATGCATATTTATTTTTAAATACATTTTATTTATTTATTTATTTATTTTTGGCTGTGCTGGGTCTTTGTTGCTGCTCCTGGGCTTTCTCTACTTGCAGTCATCAGAGGCTACTCTCTAGTTGAGATGCACAGGCTTCTCATTGTGGTGGCTTCTCGTTTTGCAGAGCACAGGCTCTAGAGCACTGATTCAGTAATTGTGGCACATAGGCTTAGCTGCTTCTCGGCATGTGGAGTTCTCCCTGATCTGGGATCGAACCTGTGTCCCCTTCATTGGCAGGTGGACTCCCAACCACTGGACTACCAGGGAAGTCCAATACATATTTACTGAGCACTGGCTATGTAACCAGTTCTGTGACAGATGCTGTGAAGTTAAGATATAAGTCAGTTATAAATTATAGTGACTGCTGTACAGGAACTTTTAATCAAGTTGGGAACTAAACACAGAAGAGTATATGTAACAAAATTTTGCACAGTGGAGGTCCAACTCTAAGAGCAATAGGGTTTAGAAATGAGAGGCCACTGTGACTCATACTACTTCAGGCGGGCAGCTTCAAGGAGGTTGCACTTAAGCTGCAAAAGAAGTTTTGCGTTTGAATGAGGAGAAGCGGTATTCCAAAACTGAGAGAGGCAAGCAGGGGTTTGAATGTGGCATCAATGAATGAGGATGACAACAGCAGAGGACACAGTAGGAAACAGTTTGCATTTGTAAGATAGAATTGACATATATACACTACTGTATATAAAATAGATAACTAATAAGAACTGCTGAATAGCACAGGGAAGTCTACTCAATACTTGGAAATGATCTACGTGGGAACAGAATCTAAAAAGAATGGATATATATGTGGGTATAATTGACTCACTTTGCTGTAGAGCAGAAACTAAAAACATTGTAAATCAATTATACTCCAATTAAAAAATTATTTAAAATATATAAAATGTGTGAAAAAGAGTTTAAGAGCTGAAAAAAAAAAAAAAGATGGGACCAGAATATTGAGGACCTTGATGTGCAAGTTGAAAAGCAGTAAGAGGCAAGGCGTGTTCCAAGCCCATATGGCCATCTAAAATACAACTTTTCCTATAGAACTTGAACTTGGGTACTGCCAAAGATGATGAAATTGAATGGTTTTTCCACCTTTGTTCTTATATAAGTAAGCCATGAAAATTACTTATTTTTAACTCTTTCCCTTGAACTGAAATATATACTGATAAAATGATATGAAGGACTTCCCTGGTGGCTCAGATTGTAAAGCATCTGCCTACAACGTGGGAGACATGAGTTCGATCCCTGGGTTGGGAAGATCCTCTGGAGAAGGAAATGGCAACCCACTCCAGTGTTCTTGCCTGGGAAATCCCATGGATGGAGGATCCTAGTAGGCTACAGTCCATAGGGTCACAAAGAGTCAGACACGACTGAGTGACTTCACTTTCAAAATGATATGATGCTTATTTACTTCCAAATAATTTGACTGTGGGAGAGGAAAGTAGGCGAGGACAGAGATGGGACAAAATTGGCCATGAGTTGGTAACTGCTGATGCTGAATGGTGGGCACATAGCCTTTGTTATAGAATTCTATGTAGATTTTATGTTTTTATTGTGAACGATAAAAATTTCAAAACATTCTCCTACTGTACCTGTATAACATACCATTCTTGTGAAAATTGCTGTCTATCTCATATTTCCTGCCAGTCTTCTTAGAAGTTAGTGCTGTTTAATGTATTTCAGGTAATTTTCTCATTTATTTTGTTTCATCCCCTCCCTGCTTGCCCTTCATCATCCGGCCCTTTCCCCACATGGCCCCAGGCAGGCAGAGGTTTTCTTCCTTTCTCTTCCTTCCTCCATCCCTCCTTCTTTCTTTCTTTCTCTCCCTCCATTCCTTTCTTTACTGTGCATCTATATTGCCTAAAATAGTGACTGGCACACAGTATGCAACTTATACATATTTGTTAAATGAATGAATAGATGAGACAATATATTTGTGCCAAAAAGTTCTGTTTATAATAGATGCTAAACCAAAAGTAACTTACTCATTTCTCTTTTTAAAAAAAGTACATTAAAATAATTATTTTAATTAATGTTGACAATAATTTTGGTTGTCATGTCTCTAAGCTAAAATCCTTGCAATTCAATGATGTGGCGTTATATATTGTTACAGATATTACGATATTTTGAGTTCATTAGCTGATTTCAACACAAATATTGAGTACACATCATGTATCAGGTATTCAGTTAGGCATTTATATACACAGAAGAATGAAATGCATTGCTATGGATTCCCAGGTGGTGCTAGTGGTAAAGAACCCACCTGACAATGCAGGAGATATAAGAGATGCGGGTTCAATCCCTGGGTTGGGAAGATTCCCCTGGAGAAGGACATGGCAACCCACTCCAGTATTCTTGCCTGGAGAATCCCCTGGACCGAGGAACCTGGTGGCTTACAGTCCATAGTGTCACAAGGAGTCAGACACAACTGAAGCGACTTAGCATGCATGCACGCACAGGAGTTTCCAGCCAAGTGAGGAAGCAGATATAAAAAGAGATCATCACATTATAGTAAATGTAATCAGAGAAATAAACAGAGAAGGAGCACTCAACCCATCTTGAAGGCTCAGAAAGAGCTCCTAGTGCAGATAAGACCTGGCCTGAGTGAGGCCATCATCAAAAAATCTACAAACAATAAATGCTGGAGAGGATGTGGAGAAGAGACAGGCCTCCTGCGCCACTGGTGGGAATGTAAATTGGCACAACCACTATGGAAAAAAGTATAAATTTCCTCAGAAACTAACAATAGAATTACCATATAATTCGCCAATCCCATTTCTGTGCATGTATCTGTGGAAAACCATAACTTAAAGAGATACATGAACTCCCAATGTTCATCGAAGTGTTATTTACAATAGCCAAGACATGGAAAGAACCTAAATTTCCATTAAAAGAGGAAATAAAGAAGATTTGGTATGTATATACGATGCAATATTACTCAGTCATAAAAAAGAATGGAAAATGCCATTTTCAGCAAAATGGATGGACCTAGAGATTGTCATCAGAGAAGGCAATGGCACCCCACTCCAGTACTCTTGCCTGGAAAATCCCATGGGCGGAGGAGCCTGGTGGGCTGCAGTCCGTGGAGTCGAGAAGAGTCAGACATGACTGAGCGACTTCACTTTCACTTTTCACTTTCATGCATTGGAGAAGGAAATGGCAACCCACTCCAGTGTTCTTGCCTGGAGAATCCCAGAGACGGGGGAGCCTGGTGGGCTGCCATCTATGGGGTCTCCCAGAGTCGGACACAACTGAAGCGACCTAGCGGCAGCAGCAGAGATTGTCATACTGAGTGAAGTAAGTCAGGCTGAGAAAGACATATCATATGATATTGCTTATATGTGGAATCTAAAAAAAATGGTACAAATAAACTTATTTACAAAACAGAATTGAGTCACAGATACAGAAAACAAACTTATTGTTACCATGGAGGGGAAAGAATGGAGGGATAAATTGGGAGATTGGGATTAGTACATACACACTGCTGCTGCTGCTGCTGCTAAGTTGCTTCAGTCGAGTCTGACTCTGTGCAGCCCCACAGACAGAAGCCCACCAGGCTCCCCCATCCCTGGGATTCTCCAGGCAAGAACACTGGAATGGGTTGCCATTTCCTTCTCCAATGCATGAAAGTGAAAAGTGAAAGGGAAGCCACTCAGTCATAAAATAGTTAATTAATAACAACCTACTAGGGTGGAGGAGCCTGATAGGCTGCAGGCCATGGGGTCACGAAGAGTCGGACACGACTGAGCGACTTCACTTTCACTTTTCACTTTCATGCATTGGAGAAGGAAATGGCAACCCACTCCAGTGTTCTTGCCTGGAGAATCCCAGGGACGGGGGAGCCTGGTGGGCTGCCATCTATGGGGTCTCCCAGAGTCGGACACAACTGAAGCGATTTAGCAGCATATAGCACAAGGAACTCTAGTTAGTATGCTTTTGTGACCTATATGGGAAAAGAATCTTAAAAAGAGGGGACATATGTAACTGATTGATTGATTTAGCAGTACAGCAGAAACTAACACAACATTGTAAATCAACTATATTGCAATAAAAATTTTTAAAAATGAGAGTTCCTCAGCCATCAATGCAAAGAAATAGAGGAGAACAATAGAATAGGAAAGACTGGAGATCTCTTCAAGAAAATTAGAGATACCAAGGAAACATTTCATGCAAGGATGAGCACAATAAAGGACAGAAATGGTATGGACCTAACAGAAGCAGAAGATATTAAGTGGCAGGAATACACAGACGAACTATACAAAAAAGATCTTCATGACCCAGATAACCGTGATGGTGTGCTCACTCACCTAGAGCCAGACATCCTGGAATATGAAGTCAAGTGGGCCTTAGGAAGCATCACTACAAACAAAGCTAGTGGAGGTGATGGAATTCCAGTTGAGCTATTTCAAATCCTAAAAGATGAGGCTGTTTAAGTGCTGCACTCAATATGCCAGCAAATTTGGAGAACTCAGAAGTGGCCACAGGACTGGAAAAGGTCAGTTTTCATTCCAATCCCAAAGAAAGGCAATGCCAAAGAATGCTCAAACTACGGCACAATTGCCCTCATCTCACACACTAGTAAAGTAATACTCAAAATTCTCCAAGCCAGGCTTCAACAGTATGTGAACTGTGAACTTCCAGATGTTCAAGCTGGATTTAGAAAACACAGAAGAACCAGAGATCAAATTGCCAACATCTGCTGGATCATCGAAAAAGCAAGAGAGTTCCAGAAAAACATCTATTTCTGCTTTATTGACTATGCCAAAGCCTTTGACTGTGTGGATCACAACAAACTCCGGAAAATTCTGAAAGAGATGGGAATGTCGGACCACCTGACCTGCCTCCTGAGAAATCTGTATGCAGGTCAAGAAGCAACAGTTAAAAGGACATGGAACAACAGCCTAGTTCCAAATAGGGAAAGGAGTACATCAAGGCTGTATATAGTCACCCTGCTTATTTAACTTATATGCAGAGTACATCATGAGAAATGCTGGGCTGGATGAAGCACAAGCTGGAATCAAGATTGCCAGGAGAAATACCAATAACCTTAGATATGCAGATGACACCACCTTTATGGCAGAAAGCGAAGAGAAACTAAAGAGCCTCTTGATGAAAGTGAAAGAGGAGATAGAAAAAGTTGGCTTAAAACTCAACATTCAGAAAACGAAGATCATGGCATCCAGTCCCATCACTTCATGGCAAATAGATGGGGAAACAATGGAAACACTGAGAGACTTAATTTTGGGGGGCTCCAAAATCACTGCAGATGGTGAGTACAGCCATGAAATTAAAAGACACTTGCTCCTTGGAAGAAAAGCTATGAGCAACCTAGACAGCATGTTAAAAACCAGAGACATTACTTTACTAACAAAGGTCCGACTATTCAAAGCTATGGTTTTCCAGTAGTCATGTATGGATGTAAGAACTGGTCTATAAAGAAAGCTGAACGTGGAAGAATTGGTGCTTTTGAACTATGGTGTTGGAGAAGAGTCTCGAGAGTCCCTTGGATTGCAAGAAGATCCAACTAGTCCTTCCTAAAGGAAATCAGTCCTGAATATTCATTGAAAGGGCTCACGCTGAAGCTGAAACTCCAATACTTTGGCCACCTGATGTGAAGAACTGACTCATTGAAAAAGACTCTGATGCTGGGAAGGATTAAAGGCAGGAGTAGAAGGGGATGGCAGAGGATTAGATGGTTGGATGGCATCACTGACATGATGGATATGAGTTTGAGTGGGCTCGGGGAGTTGGTGATGGACAGGGAAGCCTGGTGTGCTATAGTCCATGGGGTCGCAAGGAGTCGGATGTGACTGAAGGACTGAACTGAACCAATGAGCTACCGTTGAGGAAAATAAAATATAAAGATAAAGCCATATGGAAGCTAGTTTGAGCAAAGAACCAGGTGAAAATGCAAATAGCATGATATGTTTGTGTGTGTGTGTGTTTGGTGAGTGGGGAGTGTTGGGATTAGATAATACTTTTAGATTTTTAAGTGTTATATGCCTGGATGCCTAGTTTTTTTTAAATCTCCCTTGCTCTTTTTTCTTGTGGCTAATGTAAAGTTACAGTGACATATAGGTACTAAGTTTCATTTACATAGATAAACGGTGTCTTTGCACTTTCTTGTACATACTCTTTCTGTGGGATCAGGACTCTTTAGAGTATATAGTCACTTCGCAAGAAGACAATATTTTGCAGTTACAATTATCACTTAAGACATGTAGAGATGACTTAGGGAGGTTTAATATTCAGCTTGAAAAAAAAATAATAACTTGCTGTGTCAGGGGAAAAAAATACCTCTGCTTAGTTCTTCCAGAAACTTGTGTTATAAAGGGACAATTTGTTCAACATGACATTTTGCATATAGAAAAATAATTCTGCTTGTACTGTCTAAAACAAGCCAAATGGGACTTGTAAAACCCAGAGTATAATAGTTTCAGTTCAGTTCAGTTCAGTTCAGTCGCTCAGTAGTGTCCGACTCTAGTAAATCACAATTAGGTACGATTTGGGAAATTAAGAATTTGAAAATTAAAAGCCATGAATATTAAAAAAGAGAGTTTCTTGTACTTTTATATAAATACAGTGTTAACATTTTAATTTTACTTTCTAGAGAAAAAGAATCTTGTATTGGTCAAAAAGGAAAATTGTGATACTTGTATAATGACCTTGTGCAATTATTAGATGCAGCATATTAAACTCAAGAGAGAAATATTGAAACACACAAGTCTCTGATTATTCATCACAACTTGCAAAGTAAACACTGGAAAACTTATATTAGTTCTATTTTGTAGATGAGTTGTTGTTGTTGTAAATACATGCATTTCAGAGGCGACTCCCTCTTTCATTCTGGGTGTGATGCAATAATCGAGGTTATCAGAGAGCTGTTGTAATTTGAAGTTGATCTGTTGTCTTAATGAGCAACTCTATAACTGTTCTACTATTATTAATGGTCACTATTTGTTCCCTATAATCTCTTTCTCCTTTTGTCCTGAGCTTATGGCTTTAAAGCTAGAGTTTAGACTTCGTCGATTTCTTCCTGCTATGTTGTCTTGTGACTGTGTTTGAGCCAATGGGATATGATCAAAAGTTATTTGCCCTGGACTTTGACTCTCTCCTCCTTCCTGTTTTCTGGAAAATAAACATGTCCCTGGCCTTTTTTGTTCCAAGGAGATAAGGATAATACTGGAGGGATGACATAGTTGGAAGACAGAAAGAACCTTGATCCATGAACAACTTTGTGGAGCTGAGATACCCCGACAGTTTATACTGGCCAATCTGCTGTGTGAGAAATGAACTTCTGCCTTCTGTAGTTGTTGTATTATTGGCTTCTTTGCTACATCTTAGCTTTTATCCTAATTATTGTGTGTGTGTGCGCTTAGTTGACTCTTTTCAACCCTATGGTCTGTAGTCTGTCAGGCTCCTCTGTCCATGGGATTCTCCAGACAAGAATACTGGAGTGCGTTGTCATTTCCTTCTCCAGGGGATCTTCCCAAGCCAGGGATTGAACCTGGGTATCCTGCATTGTAGGCAGATTCTTTATGTCTGAGTCACCAGGGAAGCACCAACTAGCTCTAAAACTTAGCAGTTTGTAGGAGAGAAGGTACTTGAGGAAGGGAAACCTACCTGGTTTATTTTTGTGTTAAGTGGATTTTATTTTTTAAAATCAGGTAGGTTTTTTTTTAAACAATATTCCATTAAATTAACAACTTGTGGTTCAGATGATTTAGAACATTATTAATTTATTAATATTGAGAAAAAATTGTTTCTCTTAGTAAAAATCTCAAAAAATATTCTCTAAGAAAAGAATAAAAAATTTCTCTATTATGCAGGGCACATCTACATAGCATCAGAAAATGCAAATGGAAATATACATGGGTGCAAATTTCTTAACAAGAAAACTCTTAACTTATATGGAGAACTTTACTTCTTAGTTTCTAAATTTCTATCACCAGAAATTCTGACTCAATAGGTCTGGCCAAAGACATGGTGTCAGAAATGGGGAGGGAGGAAGAGGAATGCTTGTGTGTCTGAGTATTTATTACGGCTCCCTGAAGACACTGATACACTCCTACATTTGAGTTCCACTCATTTACTCAGCTTCTGCTGATGATACTGTAATCACATCAGTAGAACCACTTACCTGTCACCATCTTTAAAATGAAATTTGTTGCTTCAAGTTTCAAGAAATTTCAATAATTGATATAAATTATGTCATTGATTTGTAGATCTTTTCCTCCATCAACAAATTTAAATTTCTAGAAATAGCAGAAGTAAGGGAATGGGAAGAGAGGATTATACAAGAGTGTGTGTGTGTGTGTGTGTGTGTGTGTGTGAGTGAGGTGTGTGTTTATATAAGCATTGATGGTTGGGTGGGTGATAATGGAAGAAAAAATAGTTACACACTGTAACTGAAATCTCCTTGCCTAGCTGTCTAACTTGTGCTCAATCTTCAAGGCTCAGTTTAGTTATCACCTCCTCTATGAGGTATCTTTGATTCCTTGGGCAAAACTAGGCTCCGCTTTATCTCTGCTCTCATGCTGCTGCTGCTGCTGCTAAGTCACTTCAGTCGTGTCTGACTCTGTACGACCCCATAGATGGCAGCCCACCAGGCTCCCCCGTCCCTGGGATTCTCCAGGCAAGAACACTGGAGTGGGTTGCCATTTCCTTCTCCAATGCATGAAAGTGAAAAAGTAAAAGTGAAGTCACTCAGTCGTGTCTGACTCTTAGCGACCCCATGGACTACAGCCCACCAGGCTCCTCTGTCCATGGGATTTTCCAGGCAAGAGTACTGAAGTGGGCTGCCATTGCCTTCTCCATCTGCTCTCATGGCACCCTGTAAATAACCCTCCTACATATACATGGTGGTATTTTACAGCTCTCCTTCACCCCTGAAAGGGATTTCACCCTGTCTGCCTTTGGTATCCTGAATCCCTGGTATAGAATCTGGTATGGAGCGGATTCTCAACACATGAAGGAAACTGGACTTGAAAAGTGCCAGAAAATGGTGAAAATAGAAAGATATGTGTGTAAAGAAGAAGAAAGGACCTACTGGATAATATTAGTCTTTAAAAAATTGAATTAGAGCTGATTTACAATGTTGTATTAGTTTCATATATACAGCAAAAATGATTCAGTTACACACACACACACACACACACACACACATTCTTTTTCAGATTCTTTCCCAATACAGGATATTATAAGATATTGAATATAGTTCCCTGTGCTATACAGTAGGACCTTACTTTTTATCTATTTTATGTGTATTAATAATAGTGTGTAGCTATTAATCCCAAACTCTTGATTTGATAACTTTTTTGTTTTTAACAGGTTGCAGCTCAGAATTTTATTCATTAAACAAACACTAGTATACTGTCAAGGCACGAGGGTAGGCCAACCCCAGAGGAGAGATCTCAGCTCGGCTTGGATCTCTCTTTTTATACATTTTGTCTCCTCCCCGCTGAGCCTGCCCTATGCAAATTAGGGCTAGCCAGGAAGGGGGCATGTTTGTTTCACCTGAGGTTCTCACTCATGTCTGTGGATTTTTCTTTTGTTCCTTTTTTATGGGCTTTTCCCTTTGTCTTTTGTCTTTCTTTTGATAACTTTTTTGAACTTACTTGTTTAGAGTTTGTTGCCTGAGGCTCTTTTTATTTCTCACTTATTTTTACCCTTACTCTCATTTATTTCTCATTCTACCATGTTGGTGTTTAAGGTTTTAAAACTGTGATATGGTTATTAATACTTTATTAATATTAATAGAATCATTTAGAATATAATCACAATTATAATTCTCCTCTTTAGTTTTTTATTCAATAGTAAAAGTAGATGTTATCTCTCTCCAAGTATGAACATGGATATATGAAAGAATAAATTATTTTAACAGAGTATGAAAAACTGACATTTGCTAAGCATTTATTATATTCCAGGCACTGTGTTGTACACTTGTACTTAGATTATTTCATGTAATCCTTCTAGCAATCTGTGAAGTAGGTATTATATTTCACAAAGAAGAAAACAATATTAGAAAGGTTATAGTTATAGCCCAAGGACTCACAGTTGGCAAATAAATGAGCCAAAATTTGAATGCAGATCTAGCCTAACAAATTCTGGTGACTTGTAACCCGAACTAAATTTATTTGCAAGAATTACAATGATGCAGTAACACCTGTGCATCTTAACATATCCGAGAGGAAGCACCTGCTGTGGGGAAGGTCTTGCCTAACTCATCTGTTCTGCTTTGCATGCTTTGAATGTTTTAGCACCTTCTCATGTTCATAGCAGGGCTTCCCAGGTGGCGCTAGTGGTAAAGAACCTGAGAGACCTGGGTTCAGTCCCTGGGTTGAGAAGATCACCTGGAGAAGGGCTTGGCAACCCACTCCAGTATTTTTTGCCTGGGGAATCCCATGGACAGAGGAACCTGGTGGGCTATAGTCCATAGTGTTGCAAAGAGTCAGACACGACTGAAGCAACTTCATACACTCACACATGTTCACACCAGCCACCATGCTGTATTCCACTGTCATCCCTAAATCTGGGCCCGTGAATGTCTCCCATATCTGAAGATGCTCTATTCCTACTCTCAGAAGATTGAAGCTTTATTTTTATGAAATGTATCCCTGGTGGCTCAGGGGTAAAGAATCCGCCTGCCAATGCAGGAGATATGGGTTCAACTCCTGATCCAGGAAGATCCCCTGGAGAAGGAAATGGCAACCCAGTCCAGTATTCTTGCCTGGAGAACCCCATGGACAGGGGAGCTTGGTGGGCTATAGTTCATGGGGTTGCAAAGAGTCAGACATGATGTAGTGACTAAACTAAAACCATTGTTAATATATTTAGGTTCCAATGTTCCAGCTTGACAGCTATTTGAATTAATATGCAAGATTTCCATATATCAGAAGATTTAGATTATATACAGTCATCTATACTCATATCACATTAATCATTTCAATATAATCTCTGAAATAAACCTTATGTTCCAAACAAGATTACTTTCCATTCCCCAAAGAAATCAAATGGATATTTTAAACTCTATACACTTGCTCACCTCTTTTCCTGAAACACCTTTAAATATATGTGTAATAAAATACTGTCCATCTTTTAAGGATTAACTAGAATGTGCTCATTCCTCTGCACTAAGTGTGGGGAGGAAAAGATGCTGGGTTTTAATTGTGATCCACTTTGTAGAGCCTAGGATGCAAAGAGATACTGACCAAAGAGGCAGCAGAAATTATCTAAAGCCTAGTGTCTAAAAGGCACAGAAAAACAAAATATGGCTTAGACAAAAGTACAGGAAGTCCTGCCCAAATTTCAGGAGACTTCTAACTTTGAAGTTTTGTGGGATTGCAGTGGATTTGGAAGGTATTAATATTTGAAACAGAGCAAGTCTGCTTGCTACAGGGATGGGAATACAAAGAATATGACTTAACTCTCTGAAATAATGGTTGCTGAAAATTGATTTGCCTTCAAATCCTAGTCATCAGCTGGGCTTCAGGGTAAAATTAAAGTCCTATATAGGAACTGAACTACCAGGTAGGGTAAGTAGGCTCATGATACAGTGAATAAACAAGGTTGAAATCTATTCCCAGGCACAGGGATGAGAAAGAGATGATTAGGGAGTGGTATAGCTGAGAGATCACTCCAACTCTGCACCTCATTGCTTGTATCTGGCTTGCAGTGAATTATTAATTAACTAAATAATTATGTCAGTAATCCACAAGGTATTTATTAAGTATCATTCATGTATCAAGAACTAAGACTAAAATGAATAAAGCATAGTTCCTTAGAGTGGGGAAGAAAGAGAAATATTATGGGTTTAAGTTGAATAATATTGTTCAATGAATGGACATTGAATAGACATTACTGGTGGTTCCATCTGTCATTGACTCACATCACGTGCACTAAGGCTTTATGAAGGACCAAAGAAACCATACAAATGTGAGAGTTGGACCATAAAGAAGGCTGAATGTCAAAGAATTGATGCTTTCAAATCATGATGTTGCAGAAGACCCTTGACAGTCCCTTGGACAGCAAGGAGGTCAAACCAGTCAATCCTAATCAACCCTGAATATTCACTGGAAGGACTGATGAGGAAGCTGAAGCTCCAATATTTTGGCCACTTGATGTGAAGAGCTAACTCATTGGGAAAGACCCTGATGCTGGGAAATATTGAAGGCAAAAGGAGAAGGGGACTGCAGAGGATGAGATGATTAGATAGCATCAAGGCAGGACAAGTGTCAGAAGCCTTCTACAAATGACGTTGGTTGATGAAATTAAATGTCATTCTCAGAACTGGAATTGGATGACTTCTATTTTAACCCCTTCATCCCTCCCCTTCATCTCCAACCATTCAAATGATTTTGACAAACCATCCTTTGATTCAACATGGATGTCACACAGAAATATGGATGTGAATCTGAGCAATCTCTGGGAGATAGTGGGTGACAGAAGAGCCTGGCATGCTGCAGTCCATGAGGTTGCAAAAAGTTGGACACAACTTAGTGAATGAACAACAGTAACAACAATGACAACAACAGAGAAACCACATCTGCCTGGTTTCAGCCTACTGAGTTACAGTTCCCTAATGGAGAGCAGCTGGCACTGAGTCACTTGTCTTGGTAATTTTTCTGTGTGACATCCATGTTGAATCAAAGGGATGGTTTGTCAACATCATTTGAATGGTTGGAGATGAAGGGGAGGGATGAAGGGATTAAAATGGAAGTCATCCAATTCCAGCTCTGAGAATGACCCTTAATTTCATCAACCAAAGTCATCTGTAGAAGGCTTTCGACACATGTCCTGCCTTGATTGATTGTGGGTCAAGAAGTGAATAGGACTATCAAACAAGTCGGTGGTAAGTGTGAGTACAAGTGGTCTCAACTGTGAGGGAGCTAGAGTATCAGTGAGACAAGGACCGTTCTGCTGTCACTTCCTCCATAAAGCCCTTATCATCACCTGGACTGGCGTGATGGCTTATTACACTGTTTCCATCCATTTGCTACTTGCCTTATCCTACTATGACCTGGGAAGACTCAGGACTGCCTGGTTCTCAGGCCAGAAGGGTTTAGGGGAAACACAATGAACTTAAAATGTTAGTCCTGATACTACCTGGAGAGTATCAGGTAGTCTGGGCTCAGCTCTCAAGGGAAACAAAAGTTTCACAGTTGAATTCAGCTGTTGCTGATATGAGTTCTCTAAAAAAGTAAAGGATGGAAGGTGTGTATCAGGTGCTAGGCAAGGTGGTGGCTTTACTTTCCTAGGAGATTTATTCATCATGGCAGAGCCCTTAGTTGGATATTAAAAAAAAAAAAAATTCAGAAAACGAAGATCATGGCATCCAGTCCCACCACTTCATGGGAAATAGATAGAGAAACAGTGGAAACAGTGTCAGACTTTATTTTTCTGGGCTCCAAAATCACTACAGATGGTGACTGCAGCCATGAAATTTAAAGATGCTTACTTCTTGGAAGAAAAGTTATGACCAACCTAGATACCATATTCAAAAGCAGAGACATTACTTTGCCAAGAAAGGTTCATCTAGTCAAGGCTATGGTTTTTCCTGTGGTCATGTATAGATGTGAGAGTTGGACTGTGAAGAAGGCTGAGCGCCGAAGAATTGATGCTTTTGAATTGTGGTGTTGGAGAAGACTCTTGAGAGTCCCTTGAACTGCAAGGAGATCCAACCAGTCCATTCTGAAGGAGATCAGCCCTGGGATTTCTCTGGAAGGAATGTTGCTAAAGCTGAAACTACAGTACTTTGGCCACCTCATGTGAAGAGTTGACTCATTGGAAAAGACTCTGATGCTGGGAGGGATTGGGGGCAGGAGGAGAAGGGGAAGACAGAGGATGAGATGGCTGGATGGCATCACTGACTAGATGAACGTGAGTCTTAGTGAACTCCGGGAGTTGGTGATGGACAGGGAGGCCTGGCGTGCTGTGATTCATGGGGTCGCAAAGAGTCAGACACAACTGAGCGACTGATCTGATCTGATCTGATCTGATAGTTGCTTTACAATGTGTTTTAGTTTCACTGTAAAGCAGAGTGAATCAGTTATATGTATATATATATATATCCTCTCTTTTTTGGATTTCCTTCCCAATTAGGTCACCACAGAGCACTGAGTAGAGTTCCCTGTGCTATACAGTAGGTTCTCATTAGTTGTCTATTATATATATAGTGGTGTATATATGTCAATCCCAATCTCCCACTTCATCCCTGAACCCTTTACCCTCTTGGTATTTGCATTTACATTTGCTCTTTACATCTGTGTCTCTATTTCTTCTTTGCAAATAGGTTTTTCATCTCTACCATTTTTTTTCCAGATTCTGAATATATGTGTTAATAGACAATATGCTGTACATTTTGATACAGGAAAAAGGAAATGATAAGAGCTAGGCAGTGTATACAGAATCCATCCAAACTCTGCAGACTTGAAGGATGGGTTCCTGACTTTAAAGAACAATAATAGATGATAATGGTGATTTGCTTGTATTTAGAATGCACCTATCTACTTTCTCAGGCCCACTTCACTATTTTGAGACTAGATTCTGAATGGGGGAAGCAGACAGACTACAGAATTAATATTAAGGCAAAGCTGAATCCTGACCATGTTATTTGGGGACTCTGTGCACATCAAATTTTCCTTCCTGGAGTATGTATTTCAGGCTCTATTTGGTTTTTAGAGGGCTCTTGAGGGCAATGTGAAGTGAACATGCATTTTCTTGCTTCTGCTCAGCTGCATCCTCATCTCTGAACACTTTCCTTCTTGCTCATCCAACTGCAGTCTCAAACAGGCTGGATATGTTGTCATCAAGACCTTTGCACACACAACGATCCTTGCCTGGAAGGTTCTTTCTGCAAATGCCCACATGGTTTATTCTTTTACTTAGTTCAAGACTCTGCTCACGTTTCATCTTATTGGCGAAGATTACACTCTCTTTCCCCAGTTCTCTTTGCTTTTCTCCACAGCTGTTTTAATACTATGTATTTCTTTGTTGATTTTCTGTTTCCCAACACCAGAATGCAAACTCTGTGAGGCCAAGGCTTTGTCTATTGCTGTGTTCTCAGGGCCTACTACTGTGCTTGGCACATAGTAGATGCTCAATAAATACCAGATAAATATGTACCTGACCGTTAAAATTTAGATGTAGGATGTCAGTGATTACCAAGACCAACCAAATGGTGGGGCCATGGTATCCATTATCTTATGTGCTTTAGGAAACTTAATAGGGCTGGGTCTGGTCTGTGGGGTTGTTAGTGGGCACACCAATAGTAGCTGTCATAGACAGATGCAGGAGAAACAAGGCAAGGACATGCTACATCCTTTCTGATGGTACACAAGTTGGTTTGATCATTATGTTCCGACATAATAAGCTCCTCGGAGATACTTATTCATACTTAAGTATTCTTAATAGCAACTGGCTAAAGGCAGTACATATATAGTACTCAATAACACTTATTGAATGAATGAATGATTTGAAGTTAAAATTACAGAGCTACATAGTTGACAGTTATTTGAAGGAAGAACATCCGTAAAATGACTTTCTTAAAATGACACTTTGGGTGCAGATTATTATAAAATGAACTATAATTGTTTCACTTTGGAAATAAGAAAGTCATAATCTGAAACATCAGCCAACATAACATGCAATCAGATAAATGGAATGCTCTATCACAGGACTCTGAGAATTAACTGTACTACCACACGGAATGCATTCAAACAACTGGACATAGTAACATCTTGGTGATAAGAAGCAATTAGTACTAGTGTTAGTAGTGGTGTGCCATGGTGTGTGTGTGTGTGGTGTGTGTTACTTTCTCACATAGGGAGTAACTCCTGTATAGCAGAACCGTGTAACACATGTTTATGTGTAAAGATGAGGCTCAGTACAAATATATTGGAATAATAAATAAATCATTTTATTTGAAAATGTTTTCTCTCTGCATAACCTTTGGAATGTTGCTGTAATTGCTATTTGCAGGGAGGAATGGACAAGGGAGGCATAGTTTTGTGGTGAGGAATGTAGGCTTGAGAATTGAACAGTGTTGGGCTTTGGTCTCACTTACTAACTATGTTTTCATGGAAAAATTACTTAGACTTTGCTTCTCTCTCAGTAAAATGTGTAACACTAACATACCTCTCAGGATTGTCTTGCTGACTAAATGAGGCAATGTAGTGCCAGAATCATAGTATTGATATTTTATTTGTATCTTATTTTGCCAATTATAACTGATTATAATCACTCAGGAATCCACAGTTATATCTTATAAGAAGGAAAGAAATTTAACAACCTTAACATATAACATACCACATCCTTCCTCCTCTATCTTGTGGAGTTAGGAACACTGACAATAAAACAGCTTCTGTCAGTAAGTATTTCTCCTTCATTCATTTGGAAATGCATCATGGTCTATTTTGGGATTACTCCTGAATTCTTGTCTTGTGTTATTATGAAGAATTGCTCTTGTCTGGCCTGTAATCCACAAATTAGGTTAGCAGTTTGTGGGAAGACTGTGTCTCTGATCATGTTAGAGTTTCATCTGTGTCAGAGACTGTTCCTAATACTGGGCATTCCGGTGCTGTCAAGTGTGAATGAGTGAACTTTAGGCTGCAGGTTCTGAATCTGGGTCTCAGTGCCCACACCCACCCAGCAGTAGACCCACAGATAAATCCCTAAGCTCTCTGTGAAGCCACTTCCTTCTATAAAATGAACATAATCATCTCAGTGCTTTCAAAGGCCTATTGTGAGAAAATGGCTTGTTGTTGTTTAGTCACTAAGTCATGTCTGACTTCTTGACCCCATGAGCTGCAGCATGCCAGGCTTGCCTGTCCTTCATTATCTCCCCGAGTTTGCTCAAACTCATGTCCATTGAGTCGGTGATGTCATCCAACCATCTCATCCTCTATCATCCCTTTCTCCTCCTGCGCTCAATCTTCCTAGTATCAGGGTCTTTTCTAATGTGTCAGCTCTTTGCATAAGGAGGCCAAAGTATTGGAGCTTCAGCATCAGTCCTTCCAATGAATATTTGGGGTTGATTTCCTTTAGGATTGACTGGTTTGTTTTCCTTGCAGTCCAAGGGATTCTCAAAAGTCTTCTCCAGCACCACAGTTTGAAAGCATCAATTCTTTGGCTCTCAGCCTTCTTTATGATCCAACTCTCACATCTGTACATGACTACAGGAAATACAAGACTAATAAATCAACCATGATTTATTGACCAATTCCAGAGTGAATAATTTTATTATTGCTTAAGGCATTTTGTAAGTTATATTTTTGCAGTATTTTTCACAATTCCATGAGCTATAGGCATGAAAAAATGATTAACTTGGGAAAACTATTTCAAAGATATCTTATATTCTCTTATGTTAAGTCTCATACTTAGATTTTAGTTTTGGTTATTCATTATCTTTGGAATTTCTGCTTATTTCATAGTAATATTAAGGAAAAATGACTAGTGTGTAATTTAGCTATATCTCATACTTGAGAATTGTAAGAACATATTTACTTCTCAGATGGTTAAAATATACAAAAAATGCATTTTGTTCCTGTATCAAGAACACAAAATAGCCAAGATCAACAAAGATAAATGTAGGAGCACTTTTGCTTTAAGCATATAATTAATCACTTCAAAGATGCTAGACTGTTATCATAGACTGAGCAACAGCAGTAGAGGAATCAGAAGTAATTAAATATCTTGCAATCTATAGTTTTTAAAAATCATCATGTAGGTAGTAAAAGTAATCATTTTTCCTTCTATCTAAGTCCATTACTAATGTAATGACTAAATCCTTTGCTATAACAAAATGAGAATCAGGACAATGTTGACTTAGTGAGTGTAGGAGTAATTATGTTGATACATTTTTAAGGTCCACATATTTTTGCATCCTTTGTCTTAACTTTAATAATTTCTACTATAGTTCTCTGTCCTTAGTTAAGATCAATACATGCTGAGAACAAGATTTCTTCAAATGGTATTTCACGTCCTTTGACGAATGGATGAATGGATACAGAAGAGGTGGTACATACATACGATGGAATGCTGCTGCTGCTGCTGCTAAGTCGTTTCAGTCGTGTCCGACTCTGTGCGACCCCATAGAAGGCAGCCCACCGGGCCCCTCTGTCCCTGGGATTCTCCAGGCAAGAGTACTGGAGTGGGTTGCCATTGCCTTCTCCACGATGGACTACTACTCAGACATAAAAAGGAAGAAGATAATGCCACTTGCAGCAATACAGATGGACCTAAAGATTAGCATACTAAGTGAAGTAAGTCAGAAAAAGACAAATACCATGTGATATCACCTATATGTGGAATTTAAAATATGACACAAATAAACCTATCTACAAAACAAAAACAGACTCACAAATGCCAAGGGGGAGGGGGGTGGGTGAAGGATGGATGGAGTTTGGGGTTAGCAGATGAAGCTAGTATATACAGAATGGATAAACAACAAGGTCCTGCTGTATAGCACAGCTAACTGTATTTGATATCGTGTGATAAACCATAATGGAAAGGGATATTAAAAGAATATATGTAAATGAATCACTTTGCTGTATAGAAATTAAGACAATATTGTAAATCAAGTATATTTCAATAAAATAAATTTTAACAAAAGATTATTTTGGTACAGAATGTCATATACTACTGAAATGATAAAAAAAAATTCTGAAAAATAAGATCCACAAAAGTATCAGCATCTGCTTTTTTAGATATGAAACTTAAAGCATCAAGTTATATAACAAACAAAAAAGTGATTTTTTATATGCACAATTTCAAGTATACACAAATTAAGGAAATAAGAAGAACCTCAATATAACAATTATCCACATTCTAACATTATCAAGATTTTCTCATTTGGGCTTTCTCTGTCCTTCTGTCCTTTCCTTCTTTCCTACATACCTCCCCTTCTCTTCTTTTTAAAAGCCAATTTGGAGTACCATGCCATTTCACATCTATACCTCTACAAAATATGAACCTTTTCTTATGTAACCATGATGCCATTATATTGCATGTAATTAGCTTAAAAATAATATTTCTTGGACTCCTTTAGTAACCAATCCATACAAAATTTCTCAAACTTTCTCAGAAATGTTTTTTGCAATTGATTAGTTTGAATAAGAAAACAAACAATGCCCACAAATCATATTTGGTTGTTTTAGCTCTTTAAATATCTCAGTCCCCATCTTCCTACCCCTGCCTCCTTTTATCCACTGCAGTTGATTTAATACTGAAACTGAATTGAGTAATATTGAATTTATTGTTGCCTTGCAGAATTTCTCATATTTTGGATTTGTCTGTTTGCTTTGTTGTGGTATCGTTTTATTTGCCCCTCTATCTTCCATAATTTTTATAAATGGAGATTAGCTCTGGAAACTTGAATAGATTTAGGTACACAGTGTTTTGGCTGAAGTACTTAGGGAAACTGTGGGCTATGTGTTATATCTTATCAGAAGGACTAATGTTTCTCGTTTTCTGTTTTCAATTGGGTAGCCAGAACCCTCCACTGGAAATTTCCAATTGAAGTTTCATCTAATGGTTTCATCCACTGATAATTGTTGCTTGGATCAATTATTTTCTTAAGGGTTGCAAAATGTAGTTTCTATTAATATCTTCTTACCATATATTTTAGCTGTAGTTCAACTTGAAAAATAACTTTCTCACATCATTTAGGACTATTTGGTTACCCTGAAATACAGTTTATGCAGAAAAACAAGACAAATAACTATTTCTTTATCACCTAATTGCTAGTTTTCTGAATAGTAACAAGTGCTGCCAAATCCACTGTTAGTCTTAACTTTTCCCTCCAGTTCCATTGACAAAGCCCAGTTGCACTATTGCCATAACGTCAATAGGAGTTTCTTTCTCTAAATTGTTCTTTCACTCTCCATTTTTTTTTTAAACTACTCAAATGGTGCTTCTAAAATTTGCAATAGATTCAAAAGAAGCCTGAACCTTATGTTCAGAAGAAAGATCACAGTCCTTTGCTAAGACTTTTGGAACTCCAATGATTGCTCATGGACCTGCCTTTCTACTTTCTTTCTTTTTGTGTACTGAAGTGAAAGTTGCACAGTCGTGTCCGACTCTTTGTGACCCAGGCCAGAATACTAGAGTGGGGTTTCCCTTCTCCAGGGGATCTTCCCAACCCAAGGACTGAAGCCAGGTCTCTCACATTGCAGCAGGTTTCTTTACCAGTTGAGCCACAAGGGAAGCCCAAGAATACTGGAGTGGGTAGCCTATCCCTTCTCTAGTAGACCTTCCCAACTCAGGAACTGAACCATGGTCTCCTGCATTGCAGGTGGATTCTTTACCAACTGAGCTATCAGGGAAGCCCTTTCTTTTTCTAAAAAATATTTATTTATTTGGCTGCACTGAGTCTTAGTTGTGGTCTGGAGGCTTACTTGTCCCATGGCATGTGGGATTTTAACTCCCCGACCAGGGGATTGAACTCACATGTCTTGCACTGTTAGGCGGATGTTTAACCACTGAACCACCAGGGAGATCCCCCTACCTTTCCACTTTCAACAGTCACCACATTCTGAGAACACGTGGTACGTGTGTGCTCAGTTGCTTCAGTCATGTCTGATTCTTTGAGACCCCATGGACTGTAGCCCATCAGGCTCCTCTGTCCATGGGATTCTCCAGGCAAGAATACTGGAGTGGGCAGGGGATCTTCCTGACCCAGGGATCAAACCAGCATCTCTAACGTCTCCTGCATTAGCATGGAGGTTCTTTACCACTGCGCCGCCTGGGAAGATCCTGAGAACACAAGGGAGCTCAACAAACACTTCCTGTGTTTTCCTTCAGGTTCCCTGCATAATTCCCTCAGATGGCTGTGCCATTCTCCCTATATTTTTTCTCTCTAAATCCTACTGATCCTTTAAGACCCACTCCTATGCCACTTCTCCAGAGAAGACCAATTTCCACCAGTCTCCTCTCACCTCTCAACATATAGTGATCACTTTCTCCTCTGAACTGCCATAGTATTTCTAAGAACCTTGATTTTGAAAAATATTGCTGTAACTGTCCTTCCTGTACCTGGTCGCACATGCGAATCTTACTTAAGAGATCATGTATTCTTACGAAGCTTCATTTGTGTAACCTGCATATCCCTGTCACCACCACTTATATTCTGTAATGTTCAGACTACCGTCATGGAATTATTTGGACATGATCTCTTGTGATTTGTTGCCTTTGTATCAAGAATGTAGTTAGTATAATGAAATATAGTTAAATTCTAATAATATTGGCTAAACATTTTAACAAAATGTACTGAGTACCTAAGCATCAGGCAATATGCCCAATGTTTTACAGCCCTTCCCTTACTTATTATCATAAGAACCCTATGAGATAAGTTTTGCTATTATCTCCATTTAGCAAAGAGGAAACTAAGATATAAGAAATTACTTAAATTGTCAACAGCGTAAAGCAGTAAAAGAAAGATTTACATCCCACTATTTCTGAAAAAAGTCTTTGTCTTTAACATCATTTAGATGCTTTGCTCCTCCAAGACTGTTGAATGAACTGGTGTGAGGTGTGAGCTCAGAAAGTTGTTACCTGACAATAACTTGGTATGAGCTCTGTAAGTTCAAAATAAAATTGTGTGCATTTGCAGTCTTACTAAGGACAATAATTGCTATCATAAGCACATTAGTGATAAGTCTGGGAACACCAGACTTATCAGAATAAAATGGTAAAGTAGTAAAATTTGGGAAAAAAAGATAATTTACTTATAAGAAAATATTCTGAATTTATTAGTAATTTTTCATCACTTTTAAAATTTATATTTGCTAAGATATTTTCAATATACCACTTAAAGAAGATGTAGCAGTAGTTCCAAGAGAGAAACTATACAAACTTTAAATTTTGATGCATATATTCTATGGTTTCAAATTGTGGTACTGGAGAAGACTCTTGAGGGTCCCTTATGCAGCAAGGAGATCAAGCCAGTCAATCCTAAATGAAATCAACCCTGAATTTCATTGGAAGGACTGAGGCTGAAACTGAAGCTTCAATAGTTTGGCCACCTGATGAGAAGGGAGTCAACTCACTGGAAAACACCCTGATGCTCAGAAAGATTGAGGGCAGGAAGAGAATTGGGCAACAGAGGATGAGATGGTTGGATGGCATCACTGACTCAGTGGACTTGGGTTTGAGCAACTCAGGGAGATAGTGAAGGACAGGGAAGCCTGGCGTGCTTCAGTTAATGGGGTCACAAAGAGTCAGACAAGACTTAGGAACTGAGCAATAACAACAATTCAACAACATAGGACCTTTGTTGGCAAAGTAATATCTCTTCTTTTCAATATACTATCTAGGTTGGTCATAACTTTCCTTCCAAGGAGTGTCTTTTAATTTCATGGCTGCAATCACCATCTGCAGTGATTTTGGAGCCCCCAAAAATAAAGTCAGACACTGTTTCCACTGTTTCCACTGTTTCCCCATCTATCTGCCATGAAGTGGTGGGACCAGATGCCATGATCTTCGTTTTCTGAATGTTGAGCTTTAAGTCAACTTTTTCACTCTCCTCTTTCACTTCCATCAAGAGGCTTTTTAGTTCCTCTTCACTTTCTGCCATAAGGGTGGTGTCATCTGCATATCTGAGGTTATTGATATTTCTCCTGACAATCTTGATTCTAGCTTGTGCTTCTTCCAGCCCAGCATTTCTCATGATGTACTCTGCATATACATTAAAGAATATTTATACTGTGCTAGGTGCTGTGAGAAGGCACAAAACTGTATACAAGTTGACAATTGTTGACAAGTTACTTATAATATAACAGAGAAAATAAGAAATGTGCTTGGCCATGGACAAGAGTTAGCAATAACCCACCACTGCTACAGCAGGGTTTCCATTCCAGCCATAACTTCTATGGGAATTCTATGGAAGGAGAGAAAACCCTCCACACCATTAGAAGTATAGAAAATGGGTTTTTTGCTGAAGAAAACAGTTTATGGCAAAGTTAAAAAAATAGAAACAATTTTCCTATGATCAGATTTCTATCTTAAATAATTACTTTAAAGGACTCGCCAAAAAAAAAAAAAAAGTCCCTTTTAAGTATTTCAGGCTCAGTTAGTTAAGTAATCAATATGTCCAGTTTGGTTAGAATTGTATAAGAAAGTCACACATTTAAAAAATATCTCCACTATTCCAAAAAAATTACAAATGACGGAGTCTGTCAGTTGTATTCAAAGTACAAACTTTAGCCTGATCACGTTGGCAGGCATTCCATGATGTAGCATGGAGACTGCCTCATGTTTAATGAAAGGAACATGCCATCACGGCAGACTGAAAGCTGTCTGGTTCTGCCTTATGTCTTGCCAAGAACTAGCTGATCTTGAGATTTTGCACAAGTCACTCAATCTCTGTTATTTAAACTGAGTAGTTAAGTTATTTCTAACATCTCCTCTGTCAGTTACATTATGTGAGTTGATATCATCTCATTTCAGTTCACTTCAGTCACTCAGTCATGTCTGACTCTTTTCGACCCCATGAATCGTAGCACGCCAGGCCTCCCTGTCCATCACCAACTCCCGGAGTTCACTCAGACTCACGTCCATTGAGTCAGTGATGCCATCCAGCCATCTCATCCTCTGTCGTCCCCTTCTCCTCCTGCCCCCAATCCCTCCCAGCATCAGAGTCTTTTCCAATGAGTCAACTCTTCGCATGAGGTGGCCAAAGTACTGGAGTTTCAGCTTTAGCATCATTCCTTCCAAAGAAATCCCAGGGCTGATCTCCTTCAGAATGGACTGGTTGGATCTCCTTGCAGTCCAAGGGACTCTCAAGAGTCTTCTCCAACACCACAGTTCAAAAGCATCAATTCTTCGGTGCTCAACTTTCTTCACAGTTCAACTCTCACATCCATACAGGACCACAGGAAAAACCATAGCCTTGACTAGATGGACCTTTGTTGGCAAAGTAATGTCTCTGCTTTTGAATATGGTATCTAGGTTGGTCATAACTTTTCTTCCAAGGAGTAAGTGTCTTTTAATTTCATGACTGCAGTCACCATCTGCAGTGATTTTGGAGCCCCCCAAAATAAAGTCTGATACTCTTTCCCCATCTATTTCCCATGAAGTGATGGGACCAGATGCCATGATCATCTCATTTAAACACCTGCTAATAATGGAGACGTTCTTTAACTATTGCAAACCTATATGCAGATTTATCATTGTATGGCAAAAAGAAACAAAATGTTCCCATTCTTAAAGTTGGGACATACTTTGCTGCTGCTAATTTGGGCTTTGGGAAGTCATGTTAAAAAAGGAGATTTTTTTCCCCTCAGAAATGAATAAATAGAACATAATTAATTCATCCAACAAGTATTTGTTGAGCACATACTATGTTCCAGACACTGTTGGGTACTGAGAAATGCAATAGTGCACAATTGTCTCTGCCCTCATGGAGCTTTCAGTCTGGAGGGTGGTGTTGGGGGTGGGGGTGGGGTAAAAATAATGTACAAGATGCAGTCGAGGGGCTCTTTTTGTTCTTGCATCCTCTCTCAAAAATGAGAAGGACACAAAGACTTCCAAGCTACTCAATATCCTTAAGGGAAGGGAGAGATTACTCATGTAGCAGACGCCAGTAGTCAAACCCTTTCTGCAGGGGAAGTATCAACTATGGTTAAAAAAAAAATATTTCATGATACTTGTTACAGACGCTAAAACAGAGTTTATTGAAGACCATCACAATAGCTATAGGGACCACAGCAATGCAATTTTATGGTGAGAAAGAGAGAGATTGGGGTAAACCCCAAATACAGCACAGGCAGTAGGAATTTGTAGCCAGAGACCAGGGTTGGGGGTCAGTGGATGAAAAGTTACTAAGAGGAAACATCAGGGGTAAGGGGGTTATGGTTAAATCAATCTAACAAGATTCTTGGCGAAGTTAGGTCAGGGTGATCAGACACCATCTGGGAGATGGTGGAGAGGAACCTGCTTAGATATTGAGGGTGATCAGTTACCAAGAAATCTTTCTACAACTAGATTTTACAAGGAAATGCACAGGTGGACTTAAAAGTGGTCTCAGGAATTTGACTGAAGTTGGATTAAGCAAAGAGTCTTTGTCACTGCCTCTCACCTCCCACCCAGAAAACAGTGGAGGAGAAACTGAGATCAAGAACGAGGGTGAGAACAAGAGAGAAAGAGAGAGAATGAGAGAGAATTCCTCAGAGACCATTGTTAGGGCTTTAAGAGAGGGCTTGATTGACCTGCAAGGGCTTGATTGACATACGTGCCCGGAAGATGTGGAAGGCACTGCTGCTCCTTCCAAGAGACTAGAGATGGGTGTGCCTATCTGGTAGCAAAGAGAAAAATACTGCTCTGGGAGAAGCTTCTCTTCTACCAAAGTGCTGGGTAAGGACGAGAAGTTCTCTTTGTGGGCTCAGTGGCTACACAGGAGAGCTCCAGCACGCTGCCTGGAGGAAGAGACTGACCTCCAAAAGAAAGGTGGGAGGTGGATCAACCAATGCCCCCGAGGGCTAAAGGAGGGGATTTTTTTTTTAATGTCTTTATTTTTTATTTTATTTGTTTAATATAAATTTATTTATTTTAATTGGAGGCTAATTACTTTACAATATTGTATTGGTTTTGCCATACATTGACATGAATCCACCACAGGTGTACACTTGTTCCCTATCCTGAACCCCCCTCACCTCCCTCCCCGTATCATCCGGCTGGGTCATCCCAGTGTACCAGCCCTGAGCATCCTGTATCATGAGTCAAACCTGGACTGGTGATTCGTTTCACGTATGATAAGGGAGGGGATTCTAAAGTCTGTTGAGGAGTGTTATAATCTACCCTAGAGAGATGATGCAGGATTACCCTACCTTCCCTCTGCTAAAATATACCCCACAAGGGCACTCCATGAAAGTGAGGGGGTAAGGGGAGACTGAAGAGTGGTCCCTGTCTAGAAGGAAACAATGGTTAAGTACAAATACCTCTGCACCCCAAGAGCATGTTATTTCCACAGAGACTCTCTCCTGCTTGGTATGATGTTGGCTGGTGAGGATCGAGGAGCTGGAGTTAGGAGAGATGGAGCAAAGTTTCTTCAACAGCAGAGAAAAAGCTTTGAGTACGGGTGTTAAAATTTGTCCTCATTTCATCAATATGCTTATTTTCCTAGCTGACATGGGACTTTTCTAATGACTCAGAGTGTCTTGAAAAGCTTTAGAACCTGCCTGAGATTTCTTCAAGTGAGGGGAAAAAAAAACCCCACAAATTCAGAGAGAGGGTTTAGAGGGACCATCTAAGAAAGAATAAAGTTGCTTCATGATCATAAATCAGGTACATTTAACAAAAAGGTTTAACATTACACAAACATACTGATTATAAGAAGTTACTGAATAGTATTATCATGAAAATGTAATAATACATGAAAATGGGGGTTTAGACTGGGAGGCACTGACCGTTTCTTTCAGAAACTGAATAAAACAGACAGTGAGCACTGCTTTTCTTTCTCTTTCCTCCACCCATCACTTCCTCTCCTCCATCTCCTCATTCATTTCCATCATTTCCAGAACTTAGGCACATTTTTAGCTTAGTGTTTGTTATTTCAGATTCAGTCCCACAACGGGGCTGTATAAATATATCCGTAAGCCAGAAACATTACAAACTACCAAGGCGAATCATCAGATTGCCTAGTCATGTTGCTCTCAGTTGGGAAGAAGTGTGTTGAAGATAGAATCATTCTTAATCGGCAATTCTCTTCTAGGGACAGAATTTGATGTTAGATCTATGGTGATGTTGTTTGGTGACAAGGGATCTTTATCTTATATATCACCTTTAAAGCATTGATAGAATTAAATGAGAATGAGCAAGTTGAAGAAAAGGAAATGTAAAATGTCTTCTTTTCAGTAATGGTAGATAGGAAATGACAGGATACTAGGGGTTTTCATATGGATCTTTGCACATTTTAAAGTATTACAATCAATATTTAATTGCCAAAAGCTGTACAACTTCATCTGCATATTCGTAATTTAACTGAAATCTTGGTGTTCCTCAGACTTACCTACTTCTATATATGTTCATTATTTTACAGCCCTTCATCCTCTTACAGTCATAGGAAGAGGTGTTGATCCTTGTAATCAAGGTTACCCACCGCCCCCACCATAGGATCGCCTCCATGACCTCTGTTCCTACTGATTCCTACTCTATTCTGATTCCTACTCTATTCTGGACCCATTCTGTCTATAATGGCTTCTCCTGCTCAGCCTGTAAAATGTGATTAAATCTCCTCTGCTCCTAATATCAGAACAAAAACCTTCTTTGATGTTCCATGTCTATTTAGCCACTATTCAATTATTCCTGTGTTTTCAACCAATCCCTGGTTAAGTTCAATGGACAATTTTCAGTTTTTATTGTATTTATGATGATGCTACAGACTATCCCTGACTTAAGATGACTTATGACTTTGTGAATTCACAATGCTGTGAAAGCTATACGCATTCAAAAGAAATCATACTTCACATTTTGAATTTTGATCTCCTGGGCTGGTGATATGTAGTAGGGTACTCTCTCATGATGCCACACAGGGCAGAGGGCCGCAGCTCCCAGCCAACCACCCCATCATGAGGGTAAACAGCTGATAAACTAATGACAACTCTGTGCTCATGCAGCCTTTCTATTTTACACTTTTGGGACAGTTCAGTTCAGTTCAGTTGCTCAGTCATGTCCGACTCTTTCCAACCCCATGGACTGCAGCATGCCAGGCCTCCCTGTCCATCACCAACTCCCAGAGATTACAAAAACTCATGTCCATCGGGTCGGTGATGCCATTCAACCATCTCATACTCTCGGCCCTTCTCCTCCCACCTTCAACTTTCCCAGAATCAGTTCCAGTTGCAGTTTAGTCGCTCAGTCGTGTCCGACTCTTTGTGACCCCATGAATTGCAGCACGCCAAGCCTCCTGTCCATCACCAACTCCTGGAGTTTGCTCAAACTCATGTCCACTGAGTCGAGATGCCATCCAGCCATCTCATCCTCTGTCGTCCCCTTCTCCTCCTGCCCTCAATCCCTCCCAGCAACAGGATCTTTTCCAATGAGTCAATTCTTTGCATGAGGTGGCCAAAGTACTGGAGTTTCAGCTTTAGCATCAGTCCTTCCAATGAACAGCCAGGACTGATCTCCTTTAGAATGGACTGGTTGGATCTCCTTCCAGTCCAAGGGACTCTCAAGAGTCTTCTCCAACACCACAGTTCAAAAGCATCAATTCTTTGGCCCTCAGCTTTCTTCACAGTCCAACTGTCACATCCATACATGACCACTGGAAAAAACATAGCCTTGACTAGATGGACCTTTGTTGGCAAAGTAATGTCTCTGCTTTTGAATATGCTATCTAGGTTGGTCATAACTTTCCTTCCAAGGAGTAAGCGTCCTTTAATTTCATGGCTGCTGTCACCATCTGCAGTGATTTAGGATCCCAGAAAAATAAAGTCTGACACCATTTCCACTGTTTCTCCATCTATTTGCCATGAAGTGATGGGACCAGATGCCATGATCTTCGTTTTCTGAATGTTGAGCTTTAAGCCAACTTTTTCACTCTCCTCTTTCACTTTCATCAACAGGCTTTCTAGTTCGTCTTCACTTTCTGCCGTAAGAGTGGTGTCATCTGCATATCTGAGTTTATTGATATTTCTCCTGGCAATCTTGATTCTAACTCATCCTTCATCTAGCCCAGCGTTTCTCATGATGTACTCTGCATATAAGTTAAATAAGCAGAGTGACAATATACAGCCTTGATAGACTCCTTTCCCTATTTGGAAACAGTCTATTGTTCCACGTTCAGTTCTAACTGTTGCTTCCTGACCTCCATACAGATTTCTCAAGAGGCAGGTCACGTGGTCTGGTATTTTCATCTTTTTAAGAATTTTCCAGAGTTTGTTGTGATCCACACAGTCAAACTCTCTTGCTTTTTCGATGATCCAACAGATGTTGGCAATTTGATCTCTGGTTCTTCTGCCTTTTCTAAATCCAGCTTGAACATCTGGAAGTTCACGATTCCCATACTGTTGAAGCCTGGCTTGGAGAATTTTGAGCATTACTTTACTAATGTGTGAGATGAGTACAATTGTGCAGAAGTTTAAGCATTATTTGGCATTGCTTTTCTTTGGGATTGGAATGAAAACTGACCTGTTCCAGTCCTGTGGCCACTGCTGAGTGTTCCACATTTGCTGGCATATTGAGTGCAGCACTTTCACAGCATCATCTTTTAGGATTTGAAATAGCTCAAGTGTAATTCCATCACCTCCACCAGCTTTGTTCATAGTGAGGCTTCCTAAGACCCATTTAACTTCACATTCCAGGATGTCTGGCTCTAGGTGAGTGATCATACTATCGTGATTATCTAGATCATGAAAATCTTTTTTGTACAGTTCTTCTGTGTATTCTTGCTACCTCTTCTTAATATCTTCTGCTTCTGTTAGGTCCATGCCATTTCTGTCCTTTATTGAGCCCATTTTTGCATGAAATGTTCCCTGGATATCTCTAATTTTCTTGAAGAGATCTCTAGTCTTTCCCATTCTATTATTTTCCTCTATTTCTTTGCATTGATCAACAAGGAAGGCTTTCTTATCTCTCCTTGCTATTCTTTGGAACTCTGCATTCAGATGTTTATATCTTTCCTTTTCTCCTTTGCCTTTCTCTTCTCTTCTTTTCACAGCTATTTGTAAGGCCTCCTCAGATGGCCATTTTGCTTTTTTGCATTTCTTTTTCTTGGGGATGGTCTTGATCCCTGTCTCCTATACAATGTCATGAACCTCTGTCCATAGTTCATCAGGCACTCTATCTATCAGATCTAGTCCCTTAAATCTATTTCTCACTTCCACTGTATAATCATAAGGGATTTTATTTACATCATACCTGAATGGTCTATAGGTTTTCCCTACTTTCTTCAATTTACGTCTGAATTTGGCAATAAGGGGTTCATGATCTGAGCCACAATCAGCTCCTGGTCTTGTTTATGCTGACTGTATAGAGCTTCTCCAACTTTGGCTGCAAAGAATATAATCAGTCTGATTTTGGTGTTGGCCATCTGGTGATGTCCATGTGTAGAGTCTTCTCTTTTGTTGTCAGAAGAGGGTGTTATCAGTGTGTTCTCTTGACAAAACTCTGTTAGCCTTTGCCCTGCTTTATTCTGTACTCCAACGCCAAATTTGCCTATTACTCCAGGTGTTTCTTGACTTCCTACTTTTGCATTCCAGTCCCCTATAATGAAAAGGACATCTTTTTTGGGTGTTAGTTCTAGAAGGTCTTGTAGGCCTTTAAAGAACCATTCAACTTCAGCTTCTTCAGCATTACTGGTTGGGGCATAGACTTGGATTACTGTGATATTGAATGGTTTGCCTTGGAAATGAACAGAGATCATTCTGTCGTTTTTGAGATTGCATCCAAGTACTGCATTTCAGACTCTTTTGTTGACTATGATGGCTACTCCATTTCTTCTAAGGGATTTTTGCCCACAGTAGTAGATATAATGGTCATCTGAGTTAAATTCACCCATTCCAGTCCATTTTAGTTTGCTGATTCCTAAAATGTCAATGTTTACTATTGTCATCTCTTGTTTGACCACTTCCAATTTGCCTTGATTCATGCACCTAACATTCCAGGTTCCTATGCAATATTATTCTTTATAGCATTGGACTTTGCTTCTATCACCAGTCACATCCACAAGTGGGTTTTGTTTTTGCTTTGGCTCTGTCTCTTCATTCTTTCTGGAGTTATTTCTCCACTAATCTCCAGTAGCATATTGGGCACCTACCAACCTGGGGAGTTCATCTTTCATCTTTTTGCCTTTTCATTCTGTTCATGGGATTCTCAAGGAAAGAATACTGAAGTGGTTTGCCATTGCCTTCTCCAGTGGACCACATTTTGTCAGAACTCTCTACCAAGACCCATCCATCTTGGGTGACCTTACATGGCATGGCTCATAGTTTCATTGAGTTAGACAAGGCTGTGGTCCATGTGGTCATATTGGTAAGTTTTCTGTGACTGTGGTTTTCAGTCTGTCTGCCCTCTGATGGAGAAGGATAAGAGGCTTATGGAAGCTTCCTGATGGGAGAGACTGACAGAGGGGAAACTGGGTCTTGTTCTGATGGGCGGGGCCATGCTCAGTAAGTCTTTAATCCAACTTTCTGTTGATGGGTGGAGCTGTGTTCCCTCCCTGCTATTTACCTGGGACCAAACTATGGTGGACTTCCCTGGTGGCTCAGAGGGTAAAGCGTCTGTCTACAATATGGGAGACCTTGGGTTCGATCCCTAGGTTGGGAAGATCCTTTGGAGAAGGAAATGGAAATCCACTCCAGTACTATTGCCTGAAAAATCCCATGGACAGAGGAGCCTGGTAGGCTATAGTCCATGGGGTCGCAAAGAGTAGGACACGACTGAGCGACTTCACGAACGTATGTACGTATGTAAACTATGGTGGAGGTAATGAAGATAATGGCAACCTCCTTCAAAAGATCCCATGCATGTACTGCTATACTCACTGCCCTCAACCCTGCAGCAGGCCACCACCAACCCAAGCCTCTGCTGGAGACTCCTGGACACTGACAGGCAAGTCTGGGTCAGTCTTTTGTGGGGTCACTGCTCCCTTTTCCTGGGTCCTGGTGCACAAGTTTCTGTTTGTGCCCTCCAAGAGTCTATTTGCCAGTCCTGTGTAAGTTCTGGCAGCTCTATGGTGGGGTTAATGGCGACCTCCTCCAAGAGGGCTTATGCCATACCTAAGTCTACTGCACCCAGAGCCGCTGTCCCTGTGGGAGTCCCCTGCTGACCTGTACCTCTACAGGAGACACTCAAGCACAGTTCTGTCTCAGTCTCTGTGGGGTTCCTGGATCCTGGTGCACACAGACTTGTTTGAGCCCTCTGAGTGTCTCTGGCAGGAATGGGGTTTGATTCTAAAGGTGAATTTGCCCCTCATACCGTCTTTCTGGGGCTTCTCCTTTGCCCTTGGGTGTGGGGTATCTCCTCACAGCTGCTTCAGCACTGTGCAGTCGCCTCTTCAGTGCCTACCTTCTTGCTGGGGTTTCTCTGACCTTGGACAGGGGGTATCTCCTCATGGCCGCTCCAGCGAAGTGCAGCTGCTGCTCCTAACCTTGGACGTGGGGTATCTCCTCACTGCCTCTCCAACGCCTCACAGCTGCACGGTATTCCATAAATTATGTAAGATATTCAACACTTCATTATCAAACAGGCTTGTGTTAAATGATTTTGCCCAACTGGAGGCTAATGTAAGTGTTCTGAGCACATTCAAAGTGGGTTAGGCTAAGCTGTGATGTTTGGCAGGTTAGATGTATTAAATACATTTTGGACTTGATATTTTCAATTCACAATGGGTTTATGATGTAAACCCTGTGATAAGTTGAGGAGGATACGTAGAGTCCTGGATGGTTGGCCAGTTCAATTTCTACTAAGGAAAGGGAAACACACATATTTCAATGGAGAGTCACCTGTTTGACCCAGGGATTTTTGCCAGTACGTATTTCTTAAAATTGTCTGCTCTTTTATGTATTTTCTTAGTACTTCTTCCTGCTTCTTCCACATCTCTGACAACTTTTTCTGGTTTCCTCTATGGCACTCTCTTTTTATTTCCTCCTCTCTCTTCACTGTGTGCAATGCTCCTCACTGTTTCCACTCTACACTGTCCTCTCCACATGAACACTTAGTGGTTCAATTAAAAATCCACATTCTGAAAGTTTAACAATATGTATCTCTGCCCAACCTTGCCTTTGAACTTCCAAGTACATAGTAAATAAATCCTGGACACTGAAACACCAATTCTCTCCTTAAACTTGCTACATCTGAAACTAAACTTACCTTCTTCCCTCATTCGAATCCTCAGATGGAATCCTGCTTCTTCATTGGCCAGTCTATAGCATCGCCTTATATCTAGTCAACCAATAGAGACTCCTGGGAGTCACCTTAAAGTACTTCCTGTTTCTCACCATTCTCTCACTTCCTGCTTTCCTCCCCCACCCCATTAAAAGTGAAGCCCTAAATGTTAATGATATACCAACAGTGTTTTGATTCTCTCACCTCTTCTCTAATCCTGCTGTCACTACCTAGTAATATACTCTTGATGCCCATTCCAAAGCCCCAGAATGTTATAATGGCATCCTAACTACGTTCCAATCTCCAAATTTGCCCTTCTCAAATTTACCAGCCATACTAATAGTAGCATGACCTATCTAATATTCATCTAAAATGAATATAAACTAAACCCCTTACTCCACTAAAATATATCAGTCGTTCTCCATCACTTATCAGATAGCATTCAATTTCTTTGATGAATTATACAAAGTCGGCAATTTGCTGATCCCTACTTTTCTCTTTTTGTTCACTGATGTTCACATCAGAAGTGCAAAAACACTAAATTAGCTCCTCAAACAGTATACATTAGTATATAAACCAGTGGTCTTGTTTATGCTCTTTCTATTATGTGAAATATACTCTATTCCTGTTTCCCTTTCCTCGTCAAGTAATGAAGACTTATTTCAGGTACTACATCCTCCAGGAAGGATTATCCAAACTTTTTTTTAACCATCATGAGTCCCTCTTTACTTCCTTAGGATCCCTAAACATCATTATGATTAGCTTTACCGTGATACGTTTCAACAATGTATTTATTTTCCATGTCGACATAGGATGTTCTTCAAAACTATTTTCAACCTTATACACTCACGGCCCAGCACAGTGCTGCCCACAGATAGGCACACAGTAGATGTTATCAAACTGAAACTGAGCATTGCTCCATTATATTTCAATCATTTCAGCTCAAAGAAATTTTTTGCACTCAACTTTCTTGCAGAAAGAAGAAAGACAGCAACTCTCTAATTTCCTAATTGTTAGAGATAGATAATTTTTCATCTATCTGATCATTTAATTTTCAAACTCCATCTAATATTCTGCCTTTTACAATGATCTTAAACAAAATTGTGTGCATATCTGCCTTTGCACCATAAAGAGGAATATATAATCATTTTATTCATATAAAATGAGTTAACCTTATCAAAACAATGAAGGAAGTAAAAAGTTTGTGAAATACTTTGTAGGATTGCTACTAAATCCTGAGTTTCCCACTAAAATACTTGTATTCAGATCAGCTCAGTCAATCATTCATGTCTGACTCTTTGTGACCCCACGGATTGCAGCATGTCAGGCTTCCCTGTCCATTGCCAATTCCTGGAACTTACTCAAACTCATGTCCATTGAGTTGGTGATGCCATCCAACCATTTCATCCTCTGTCATCCCCTTCTCCTTCTGCCTTCAATCTTTCCCAGCATCAGGGTCTTTTCAAATGAGTCAGTCCTTCGCATCAGGTGGCCAAAGTATTGGAGCTTCAACTTCAGCATCAGTCCTTCCAATGAATATTAAGGACTGATCTCCTTTAGGATGGACTGGTTGGATCTTCTTGCAGTCCAAGGGACTCTCAAGAGTCTTCTCCAACACCACAGTTCTAAAGCATCAGTTCTTTAGTGCTCAGCTTTCTTTATAGTCCAATTATCACATCCATACATGACTACTGGAAAAACTATAGCTTTGACTAGATGGACCTTTGTTGGCAAAGTAATGTCTCTGCTTTTTAGTATGGTGTCTAGGATGGTCATAACTTTTCTGCCAAGGAGCAAGCGTCTTTTAGTTTCATGGCTGCACTCACCATCTGCAGTGATTTTGAAGCCCAAAAATATAAAGTCAGCCACTGTTTCCATTGCTTCTCTATTTGCCATGAAGTGATGGGACCAGATGCCATGATCTTCGTTTTTTGAATGTTGAGCTTTAAGCCAACTTTTTCACTCTCCTTCACTTTTATCAAGAGGCTCTTTTAGTTCCTCTTCACTTTTTGCCATAAGGGTGGTGTCATTTGCATATCTGAGGTTATTGATATTTCTCCTGGCAATCTTGATTCCAGCTTGTGCTTCATCCAGCCCAGCATTTCTCATGATGCATATAAGTTAAATAAGCAGGGTGACAATATACAGCCTTGACATACTCCAATTTGGAACCAGTCTGTTGTTCCATGTCCAGTTCTAACTGTCCCTTCTTGACATGCATACAGATATCTCAGGATGCGGATCAGCTGGTCTGATATTCCCATCTCTTTAAAAATTTTCCACAGTTTATTGTGATCCACACAGTCAAAGGCTTTGGCATAGTCAATAAAGTAGAAGTAGATATTTTTCTGGAACTGTTACTTTTTTGCTGATCCAACGGATGTTGGCAATTTGATTTCTGGTTCCTCTACCTTTTCTAAATCCAGCTGGAACATCTGGAAGTTCACGGTTCATGTACTGTTGAAGCCTGGTTTGGAGAATTCTGAACATTACTTTGCTAGAGTGTGAGATGAGTGTAGTTCTGTTAGTCTGTATTAGAGAAACAGAATCAGAGCTTGATTTATTGTAAGGAACTGACTGACACAGTTATAGAGACGGCATGATCTGCCGTTAAGTCTTCCCAGTTAGCTCAGTGGTAAAGAATTCGTCTGCTTATGTAGGAGACACAGGATCCCTGGGTAGGGAAAATTCCCCTGGAAAAGAGAAAGGCAACCCACTCTAATATTCTTGCCTGGGAAATCCCATGGACAGAGGAGCCTGGGGGGCTGCAGTCCATGGGGTGGCAAAGAGTTGGACCAGACTGAGCACTGACTGATGTAGTCAGCAAGCTCGAGGTCCAGGTGAGCTGAGGCTAGGAGTTCTAGTCCAAGTCTGAATCTGTCTTGAAGAAAAGAAAGGATTGCTGTCCCCCTTGAAGACTGTCCTGCAGAGAGAGTGAATGAATTCTGTTTTACTCTACCTCTTTGTTCTAGTCAGGTTGCTTACCCACAATGGGGAGGGCAATTTTCTTTACTTGGTCTACAAATTCCAACCAGAAAGATCCTCGGAGAAACACCTAGAATAATATTTAATAAAATATCTGGATATCCTGTGGCCCAGTCAAGTTGACAATCAGAGTAACCATCAGGAATGGTATATCATGTACATTTCTCATATCATTATTTATCAAAGCCATGATTTTATGATGACATAATTTTAAAGCTTATGGGATATATCAGTAACTATTATTAAATATTCCCCTTGCTGGATGTGAAATTGGTATGAATTTTTGCAAATGTAAGTAATAATACAATAGGCATATCATTACAACATTATAATACATAATATAATAATGTAATGGACAATGCCTTTGGTTATGTATCTATCATTTTGTAGCGATATATTGTTAACTTGTCTGTCTATCCATCTTTGTCTCATTTGAGTAAGTACTCACCACCATATTATGTTGGTGGGGCTATTTAACCTATCATCTCCTCTCCCCTAACTAGCACCACTTCAATAATGGAAATCAACATACCCCCATTAAACCAGATCAAGCTGGTCAATCAGAATGATCTGTTCTCATGGCTCAGGGATGATTCAGAGATGGGCACAGGGTTGGGAGTACTCCCACAGATTCTGTTGCTAGAACTATCAGGGGGGTAGGTTTGCTATGTTAGACTGGTTGAACTGTGAAGATGTGATCTGGATTCTTGGTGGCCATCTCTCTGGCCTGTAGGTAGAACATTTTCATAGAATAAGGTCAATATACAGAGTGAAGAAGGATTGAGATGCAGCAAAAGATGGACCTCTTCCAAACTTTATTGATTCCATATGCAGGATTGTCAATAGCAAATTTATTCTTGAATTCTCAGTTACTCAGACTATTATGTCCCCTCATGCATAAATAATCTTGAATTGTAGATCTCTCATTTTCAACCTAAGGGGGCGGTTTCTTAGAAATGAGATTATTTAGACATAGGTAACACTGACTAATAATTTTACCAGATTACTTTTCAAAAAGATTGCATTAATTAATATTTTTTAATCATGTCATTAGAAATAATAGAATAAAAATAGAAAAAGAACAGAAATGATAGCATTAGCAATAAATATTTAATTGGTTATTGCTACATGCCAGTCATTAAACCTAGGTTTATATCTACCAAGAAGATATTATTCCCTTTCCATCCACACGAATACTCACTGAAATGGACCTAGCCAAATGGGTCCAGAGTCTTAAATGTATATAATAAATCAAACAAAATGCAATTTATTGTGTTTGCTTTTGTTAAACTTTTAAAATGAAAATAGCCTGCTTAGCTATTATATGCTAAAGAAAATAAACAGCATAAAACAAATATAACCAATGATTTAAATGAAAGTAATGTTATTTGTGGAACTTCTGTGGTGGCTCAGACAGTAAAAAATCTGCCTACAATGCAGGATACCCGGTTTGATCCCTGGGTTGGGAAGATCTCATGGAGAAGGGAATGACTACCGACTCCAATATTCTTGCCTGGAGAATCCCCATGGACAGAGAAGCCTAGAAAGCCGTAGTTCATGTGGTTGCAAAAAGTCAGAAAAGATTGAGTGACTAACACTTATTTTACATGTAAGTCTCTGTGGCTAACACTTTGCAAAGATTACATTTTTTATTCAAACTGGATTGTTTTGAGAATGAAAGGGAGAACTTTTATCAAATGTACTGGGATGACAAGTATAAACTGGGATGGTTCTGGGCATCGTGGGACACAGAGTCACTTTAATTCATACAATAGATGTCTATTTATCACTTAAATAAAGAGGAGCTGGTGCAGTGGTGGAAATTTGAAGTTCAGCCTATACAATTATTTGTGGGTCCAGGTTCATAGAGACATTTTTATCATCAACATGTGGCTTCTATGGGTACCCTGGGTGTTACCATCCAGGAAGATTTATGGACCTTGCCTGGAAATGATGCAATTGTGTTTGCCCACATTCCATTGGCAGAGACTCAGTCTTTTGGCCACATCTAAATACAGTGGGAGCTTCGAATTGTAGTCCTGTTAAGTACTCAGAGGAAAGGAGAAATGGTTCACCAACAGCCAGTCAGGATATTTCCACAGATAAAAATAGAGTATTTTAAAAAATACTAACATCATTATAGAAATAAGCTAAACTTTTTTGGACCAAGAGAAATACAGCTATAAGAAAAAGAGAAATAAAACTATAGATTAATATTATATTTTATCTCATGAACATTCTGATATTCTTACTTTACTAAATGACTCCTGAAAGAGAGTCAATTAAAGCACGTTGGGCAAACTTCATTTCCTATTGGATTCCACTCTTCAAAAATTCCATTCTGTATTATTATTTTTTTTTATTAGAACTCACGTGCCTATACCCAGTTTATTTAAACAGATTTTTTATCATATAAAGAGCATAGGCTTCAGGATTTGAAAGACCTGAGTCACAATACTGATTACTATTTACTAGAACAAAAACCCTGGGTAAGCTCTTTAACCTTTCTTTTCCTGTCATATAAAAGGCAGGCACACCTATCTCACAGGATGGTTGTGATAACCCTTTGTTAAGACAAAGGCTTAACATGCCAAGCTTAATGTTGACCCATGAGAGATGCTTCATAACGCCAATCCCCATCTCTTAGAGTATTTAACGTCTGTTGGATATACTTCATTAATTGCTATTCCAGACAACTGTTCACTTACTCTAATTAATAAAATGCTTCAACTGGAAATAAATAATTTAAAATCCCTGGAGTACAGAAATTGTAGCTGCCAAAGTGTTGGCAAAAGTCACTCTCCTTCAAATAAAAGGAAAAATATAATTCAATGCAACAAATTTTAGTTCTCTACACAGTCCTAATTTTGTATAGATGATGCAACACAGTGAGTTCATTGTTCAAAAGATTTCAGACATGTTGTGTGAGTGCAGAAAAGCAGTCTTCATGGTGAAGGGTAGCAGAAAATGCCAAAAATACATCACTTTGGCATAAGGTGCTTAAGGCAATTGCAAAGAAACTGATTTAAAACAAACAAACACACAAATATTAATAAGACCTCTCCCACTATTTGCCTAAAAGCAAGGACATACATTTTTGGGCTTCCAGGTGGCCCAATGGTAAAGAATCCACCAAAAAATGGGCAAAAGAACTAACAGATATTTCTCCAAAGAAGACATACAGATGACTAACAAACACATGAAAGATGCTCAACATCATTCATTTTTAGAGAAATGCAAATCAAAACTACAATGAGATATCATCTCACACTGGTCAGAATGGCCATCATCGTAAAGTCTACAAACAATAAATGCTGGAGAGGGTGTGGAGAAAGGGAACCCTCTTACACTGTTGGTGGGAATGCAAACTGGTACAGTTACCATGGTGAACTGTGGAGAGTCCTTCAAAAACTGGAAATAGAACTGCCATATGACCCAGCAATCCCAGTGCTGGAGAATTCAAATTAAAAGACTCATGTATATCAATGTTCATTTCAGGACTATTTACAATAGCTAGGACATGGAAGCCACCTAGATGTCCATTGGCAGATGAATGGATAAAGAAGTTGTGATACATATACACAGTGGAATATTAGTCAGCCATAAAAAGGAATGCATTTGAGTCAGTTCTAATGGGATGGATGAACCTGGAGCCTATTATACAGAGAAGTAAGTCAGAAAGAGAAAGATAAATACTGTATATTAATGCATATATATAGAATTTAGAAATATGGTACCAATGATCCTATCTGCAGGGCAGCAAAGGAGACACACACATAAAGAACAGACTTTTGGACTCAGTGCGAGAAAGTGAGGGTGGGATGATTTGAGAGAATAGCATTGAAATATGTACATTATCATATGTAAAATAGTTGACCAGTGCAAATTCAATGAATGTAGCAAGGCACCCCAAAGTCAGTGCTCTAGGACAACTAGAGGATGGGGAGGGAGGTGGGAGAGGGATTCGGGGTGCGGGGGACACATGTATACCTGTGCTTATTCTTGTTGATGTATGGCAGAAACCATCACAATATAGTAAATTAATTATCTTCTAATTAAGATGAATAAATTAATTTAAAAAATCCACCTGCTAGTACAAGAGATATAAGAGATGCAGTTTTGATCCCTGGGTTGGGAAGATCCCCTGGAGTAGGAAATGACAACCACTCCAGTATTCTTGCCTGGAAAATCCCATGGACAGAGGAGCCTGGCAGGCTATGGTCCATAGGGTCACAAAGAGTTGGACATGACTGAAGCGACTGAGCATGCACTTGGCTTTCTTTGGAGATGAGCAGTTCTTAGGAACAGACTAAGAAATATGCCCGTAGGCCTTCGAAGAGTTCACTTAAAGGTCTTCTTTCACTCAGACAGATGACTTGGCAAGAGAGATGGGCTGTAGAAAATTTGCCTTTTCCAATTTCACACTTTGCTTTCCTCAGTCTTCATAGCTAACATAGATCTAATTTCCTCTCCTTTCTCATGTCAATTTTTGTAACTTGACACAGGGCATCTTCCATATTTTTTCTCATATCAAGGGCAGAGCTAGGCAGATCAAGGCAGAGCAAGCCTCAGCAGAATACTTATGCCAGTTTTTCAGATTTACAGGTTGCATGGAGCACTCAAAGTGGTCAAAGGAAAAACCAGTTTTGTTTCTTACTTATTTTAATTTGGTCTAATAAACTGAGAATCAAATGTTATCATAATTTTCCAGGACAAAGTTGAAATTAATGCCCAAAGAAAAGACTAGATGGCATTCCAGTGTTTTCAAAATGGAAGATAAAAATAATCTTTTATTCTTATCAAGCAAAATATTCCTTTTGAGAAGAACAATGTGATACAGGCAGACTTCACAGCCCGATGGGTGTCCTTGTATAGACAAAATAGTGGAATATCTGACTAAATTTTGTACTTCGGTTTTGGGTAGACACAACAAATATAAAAGACAGCTAATTTCACAATGGGTTCTTTATCTTTTCCAGATTCATATGGTCAACCCACTTAGGGTCAACCCACTTAGGAAGTTAAGGGACTATATTCAAAAAATGACAATAACCAAAATATGATATGCTCAAATAGTAGAATCATAAATAAAAGATTGAAAGTTTATATTTTCAAACATCTGCATGGGTTTGTGCTGTGATATATGAGTCTTAAAATTATTAAACTCAACAGTATCCAATTTTAATATTTACAATAAATGAGACCTCTGCAATTTTATTGATGTAATCTATGCATATGTTTGATATTCAGTTAACTAGTTGTAAGAGTGGCTTAAAATTTACCCAAGTTCTAGAATCTGGAAGTTTTTTTTAAATATACTTTTGATTTGAGTACTAATATTCTTATCATCTCAGTAAAATCAGCACTGGTTTTTACATTTATTCTGGTGAGTGTTTGTAAACATGTCTGTGTGTGTGTGTTAAGCATTGACCAAGGGTAGCAGCTGATACAGATGGCTAACAGGCTCTTTCCCTTTGAGAAATCATAGACTGTAGGAGTTTTAGAACATCAGTTGTAGACTTCCCTTCATTTCTATTGTCATAGAGAGAAAGCGAGGGCTTATCATCTCTTGAGTTGATTGCAAAAGAGCTTTCCTGATATTTCTCTGTAACCAAAGTGTTCTCATTCTCTTTCTTTGCAGGCCCCTCGGCTCTTGTTTTCTGAAATAAATCACTCTCTTTCCTCCCAAAGCAAAATGAAAGGGGCAATTATACCCTTGGTGATTCTTAATTGTCCCAATTAACTAAGTCAGTTTCTGGAGTCTGAGCTGAAAATGAAGCTTAGGATGTGCCTTCAATAAATGGAATTTGTTAAGTCAACTTGAGTCTTTTTTTTTCCTCCAGAAAAAGCCAGCTATTTGGATATTGAATTGCAGTCACTCTGCTGGTGCCCTCAATTTAGGTTAGAATGAAACTAACGTGCTCTCTCCCTATACCCTTAGTTAAAGGGAACAACAACAAACAAAAATCCAATACTGAGTACCTCTTAAATGGATTTTATTTTAGGCAATAAGTTTTCATTTCTTTAACATATGTTACCCTTACATCAAATTAACATTTACAGTATTCATGCCAATTTATTTGCCAGTGAGTAATAATATATCCATTAAGTTTTACTAAGAACTGATATAAAAGCACTGCTGACCCAATAGAGACAGTAAAACCTGGCTTACGTAACCTGCATGTACTCTGATCTTATGAACGGAAATATTAGGAAGATTCATTCATTAGTTAGTCTGATAATTAGAGGAATTTAAATTAATAATGTTTTAGAAAAACTTAAAGGTTATCACTAGGGTAATTAAAATAAAACATATTTGTTTCAAATCATTGCATCGGAAGAAAATAAATACAATATCCATTCATCTAAATCAAAAGAGGAGTGACATCATCAAGGTGGTGACATAGGAGGTCATTTCTGGCTTCAATTCCCATCACAAGGAAACGAACTAGCAACCATAGATGAGACACCATTGGGAAAACCCCAGAACATGGAGTTGAGGCTGAAGCACACCTCTGGAGCACAGAGGCAAAGAAGGACCTCATTAGAAGGGTAAGAGAACGGCTGCACACTAGCCACATTGCCCCTCCTCCAGGCTGGTACAGGGATACACTGAGATGGTTCCTCTAGGCCTGTGGCTTCTCCAGTGTGGAAAACAGAGCTCAAGATTGACAGCCAGCTTCCCCAACTTTGTGGGATGCTACCAGAAGACCAACTTATGTAACATCTCACAGGAAATACCTAGCAGAGAGCCCAGACAGTGGCTTTGTTCATCTGCAGAGCTGAACTGGTGACACTGTCTGGCCAGTGGTAGGCAGGAGCTGCCTGATTTGAGTCCCCAGTTGAAATTTTCTGGCCTTAGAATGTTCAACAGCTCTGTCAGGGCAGGAAAACAAATTTGAAACCACATCTGCTACTGAATATAGCTTCTAACTCCATCTGAACAGGAAGCTTAAATAGAGCATCTGAGAAGCTATGTAGCTCAGCCTGTAATGCCACTTATAACAGCAGCTGAGCAGAGAACCCAGCCAATGGCTCTGTCCATTTTCAGATCCCAGTCAGTGGCCTTGTCCAGCTATGGAACTTGGTGGAAAGTTCTGGCTAATTCATGTCCCCAACCACAAGTCATGCTGAGCCTATTCTGCCACCACACACAAGTAGGAAGGTCTGTGCCTGTGCCTACTGTTGAATATAGCCATCACTTTTACCCGACCATGAAGTTTAAGCAGAGCATCTGGGAAGCTGTGGGGCCCACCTTACATCCCTGCTTGCAGTGGCCCTTGAGCAGACAGTTCAGCCATCAGCCCTGGCCATTAACAGAGTGAAGCTTGTAGCCCAGGCTGGCCAGAGAGCTCAGTGAACAGTACTGTCTGATTCAGCCAACAAGCCACACTAGTCATAGAGCCTGTTCCACAGCCCTGGTGGGGCTATGAAGCAAATGTGAAGCCTGCCTACAGCTCAATATAGCCTAGAATATAGGACCTTTTCTAAGATTAATCAAATGTTACACCACAAAATAAGTCCTAACAAATTTATTAAGATTGAAATAAAACCAATTGTTTTTTCCAACCATTTTGGTATACAATTAAAAATCAATAGTTGGAGGAAAAATGAAAAATTCACAAGTACATGGAAATTAAAGAACACATTGTTCAATCAATAGATCAAAGAAGAAATCAAAGGGAAATAAAAAATTTCTTGAGACAAACAAAAATGGAGTGACAGCATATGGGATGTAGCAAAAGCAGTTCTGAGAGGCATGTTTATGGCATTAAATACACATGTCAAAAAAGGAGAAATGTCTCAAATAGACAACTTAACTCTACACCTCAAGGAGCTAGAAAGAAGGAACAAACTAAGTCCAAAGTTAGCAGAAGAACAGAAATAATACAGATTAGAGTGGAAATGAAATACAGAACAGGAAAACAGTAGAAAAGTTATAAAAACTAAGATTATGATCCTTAAAAAGATAAACAAAATTCACAAACCTTTAGCTATACTAACCAAGAATAGAAAGGACCCAAATACATAAAATTATGAAAGAAAAGGGAGACATTACAAGTCATATTACAGAGTATAAAGGATTGTAAGAGATTACTCTGAATTAACCATATGCTAATAAATAGGACAATCTAGAAAAATAGTTAAATTCCTGGAAACACTGAATTATGAAGAAATAGGAAATCTTGACAGACCAATAACAAGTAAGGAGATTGGGCCAGTATTCAAAAACCTCCCAACAAACTAAAGTCCAGAACTAGATAGTTTCACTGTTGAATTTTACTGAACATTCAAAGAAGAATTAATGACTGTTATTTAAAACTCTTCCAAAATACTGAAGAGATGGGAACACTTTGAAACTCATTTTATGAGGACAGAATTATCCTGATACCAAAGTCAATAAGGACAACACAAGAAAACTAGAGAATTATAACCCTCATTAATATAAATGCAAAAAATACTCAACAAAATACTGGAAAACTGAACCTTGCTGCTGCTGCTGCTGCTAAGTCACTTCAGTGATCATTAAAAGGATCATAAACTATGATCAAGTAGGATGATTCATGCAAGCAAGTCAATCAGTGTGATATATCACATTAATAAATAAAAGAATAATTGGAAAAATCATATGATCATTTCAATAGATGTGGAAAAATTGCTAAAATTCAACCCTATTCATGATAAAAACTCTCAACAAAATGGGTATGGAAGGAATATGCTGCTGCTGCTGCTGCTGCTGAGTTGCTTCAGTCGTGTCTGACTCTGTGCGACCCATAGACGGCAGGCCACCAGGCTCCTCCATCCCTGGGATTCTCCAGGCAAGAACACTGGAGTGGGTTGCCATTTCCTTCTCCAATGCATGAAAGTGAAAAGTGAAAGTGAAGTCGCTCAGTTGTGTCCAACTCTTTGCAACCCCATGGACCGCAGCCTACGAGGCTCCTCCATCCATGGGAGTTTCCAGGCAAGAGTACTGGAGTGGGTTGCCATTGCCTTCTCCGATGGAAGGAATATAACTTAACATAATAAAGAACATATAAGACTAGCCCACAGTCAACACCATGTTCCTTGGGAAAGCATGAAAGCTTTTCCTCTGAGATCAGGAACAAGACAAAAATGTCTACTCTTACCACTCCTACTCAGAATAGTAGTGGAAGACCTAGCTAGAGAAATCAGGCAAGAAAAGAAAAATTAAATGGCATTCAAATCATAAAGGAAGAAGTAAAACTATCATTATTTTTAGATTGCATAATATTATATATAGGCAATCCTAAAGGCAACACCAAAAGACTTTTAGAACCAGTAAACAAATTTAGTAAACTTGGTGGGTATAAAAGCAATATACAAAAATTGGTTGAATTTCTATGCATTGAAAATTACCTAAAAATGAAATAAAGAAAGCAATCCCACTTGCAATAGTATAAAAAATAAAATAAACTGGAATAAATTCAACTGTTAAATATATATATATATGTATTTATACTTAAAGCTATAATATATTGATGAGCAAAATTGAAGAATATGCAAATAAATGGAAAGATATCCCATTTTTATGAGTTGAAAGAACTAATATTGTTAAAATGTCCATATTACCCAATGCACTCTATAGATTCAATGCAACCTTTAACAAGATTATAATGGCATTTTTCATAGAAATAGAAAAATCAATCCTAAAATGTGCATAGCACCACAAAAGACCCTAAATAGCCAAGGCATGGACTGAGCCAAGGCATTACTGAGAAAGAAGAACAAAACTGGAAGCTCACATGTCCCAATTTCAAACTATATTACAAAACTATAGTAACCAAAACAGTATGGCACTGGCATTCAAAACAGACACACAGACCAACAAAACAAATCAAGAGTCCGGGAATCAACCTGTTTATATACCTTTAACTAACATTTGACAAGGGAGTCAAGAATAATCATTGAAGAAAAGATAGTCTCTTTCCTAAATGGGGCTTCCCTGGTAGCTCAGACGGTAAGGCATCTGTGGGAAGGCTGGGTTCGATCCCCGAGTCGGGAAGATCCCCTGGAGAAGGAAATGGCAACCCACTCCAGTACTCTTGCCTGGAAAATTTCATGGATGGAGGAGCCTAGTAAGCTATAGTCCATGGGATCACAAAGAGTCGGACCCGACTGAGCAACTTCACTGTTTCAGTTCAGTTCAGTTCAGTCGCTCAGTCGTGTCTGACTCTTTGCGACCCCATGAATCGCAGCATGCCAGGCCTCCCTGTCCATCACCAACTCCCAGAGTTCACTCAAACTCAGGTCCGTAGAGTCAGTGATGCCATCCAGCCATCTCATCCTCTGTCGTCCCTTTTTCCTCCTGCCCCCAATCCCTCCCAGCATCATAGTCTTTTCCAGTGAGTCAATCTTTGCATGAGGTGGCCAAGGTACTGGAGTTTCTGTTTAGATCTTCCTAAATAGTGCAGGGAAAACAGGATATTCACATGCAAAAGAATCAAGCCAGACCCTTATTTTACATGCTCCAAAATTAACTTGATAAAGATTAAAGATGTAAATACTGCTGCTGCTGCTAAGTTGCTTCGGTTGTGTCCAACTCTGTGCAACCCCATAGACGGCAGCCCACCAGGCTCCCTTGTCCCTGGGATTCTCCAGGCAAGAACAGTGGAGTGGGTTGCCATTGCCTTCTCCAATGCATGAAAGTGAAAAGGGAAAGCGAAATCTCTCAGTCGTGTCCAACTCTTAGTGACCCCATGGACTGCAGCCTACCATGCTCCTCGGTCCATGGGATTTTCCAGACACGAGTACTGGAGTGGGTTGCCATTGCCTTCTCCAAAGATGTAAATATAAGACCATAAAATTCCTAGAAGAAAACATTGGGAAAATTCCTTTTTATTGGTCTTGGCAGTGATTTTTCTGGATGTGACACTTAAAGCACAAGTAAATAAACAAGTGGGACCACGTCAAACTAAAAAGCTTCTGCACAGTAAAAGAAATAATTTACAAAATGAAAAGCAACCTATAGAATGGGAAAATCTTTTTTCATATCATATATCTAATAAGAGGTTAATATTAAAATTATATAAGGGACTCATACAACCCAACAGTAAAAAAAAAAAAAATACTCCAAATAATCCAATTTAAAAATGGACAAAGGACTTGAATAGTTATTTTTCCCCAAAAGACATTCAATTGGTAAGCAAATATATTAAAAGGAGTTCAGTGTCACTAATCATCAAGAAATGCAAATCAAAACCACAATGAGATATCACTTCATACTTGTTAGAATGGCTATCATCAAAAAGACATTAGATAACAGGTGCTAGTGAGGATGTTGTGAAAAGGGAATCCTTGTGCACTATTGATGGAGATATAAATTATGACCACCATATCATGGGGAATTCTGTGGGGCTTTCCTGGTGGTGGGTCAGTGGTAAAGAATCCACCTGCCAATGCAGAAGACATGGGCTTAATCCTTGATCTGGGAAGATCCCACATGCCATGGAGCAGCTAAGCCTGAGTGCCACAACAATTGAGCCTTGCTCTAGAGTAGTCATGTATGGATGTGAGAGTTGGACTATACAAAAAAGAACTTCATGACCCAGATAACCATAATGGTGTGATCATTCACCTAGAACCAGACATCCTGGCATGTGAAGTCAAATGGGTCTTAGGAAGCATCACTATGAACAAAGCTATTGGAGGTGATGGAATTCCAGTTGAGCTATTTCAAATCCTGAAAGATGATGCTGTGAAAGTGCTGCACTCCATATTCCAGCAAATTTGGATGACTCAGCAGTGACCCCAGGGCTGGAAAACGTCAGTCTTCATTCCAATCCCAAAGAAAGGCAATGCCAAAGAATGTTCAAACTACTGCATAATGTACTCATCTCATATGCTAACAAAGTAATGCTCAAAATTCTCCAAGCCAGGCTTCATCGGTTTTTAAACTATGAAATGCCAAATGTTCAAGCTGTATTTAGAAAAGGCAGAGGAACCAGAGATCAAATTGCCAATATCCATTGAATCATCGAAAAAGCAAGAGAGTTCCAGAAAAAAATATCTACTTCTACTTTATTGACTACACCAAAGCCTTTGACTGTATGGATCACAACAAACTCTGGAATATTCTTAAAGAGATGGGAACACCAGGCCACCTGACCTGCCTTCTGAGATATCTGTATACAGGTCAAGAAACAAAAGTTAGAACTGGACATGGGACAGACTGGTTCCAAATTGGGAAAGGAGTACATCAAGGCTGTATATTGTCACCCTGTTTATTTAACTTATATGCAGAGTACATCATGCAAAATGCTGGGCTGGATGAAGCACAAGCTGGTATCAAGATTGCCAGGAGAAATATCAATAACCTCAGATATGCAGATGACACCATCCTTATGGCAGAAAGTGAAGAACTTAAGAGCCTCTTGATTAAGTGAAAGAGGACAGTGAAAATGTAGGCTTAAAACTCAAACATTCAGAAAACGAAGATCATGGCATCTGGTCCCATCACTTCATGGCAAACAGATGGGGAAACAATGGAAACAGTGTCAGACTTTATTTTTGGGGGCTCCAAAATCACTGCAGATGGTGATATAGCCATGAAATTAAAAGATGCTTACTCCATGGATGGAAAGTTATGACCAACCTAGACAGCATATTAAAAAGCAGAGACATTACTTTGCCAACAAAGGTCCATCTAGTCAAAGCTATAGTTTTTCTAGTAGTCATGTATGGATGTGAGTTGGACTAAAAGAACATTCAGTGCTGAAGAATTGATGCTTTTGAACTGTGGTGTTGGAGAAGATTTTTGAAAGTCCCTTGGAAACAGCAAGGAGATCCAACCAGTCCATCCTAAAGGAAATCAGTCCTGAATATTCATTGGAAGGACTGATGCTGAAGCTGAAACTCCAATACTTTGGCCATCTGATGTGAAGAACTGACTCATTGGAAAAAACCCTGATGCTGGGAAATATTGAAGTTGGGAGGAGGAGGAGAAGGACAGATGAGATGGTTGGATGGCACCACCGACTGGATGGACATGAGTTTGAGCAAGCTCTGGGAGTTGGTGATGGACAGGGAAGCCTGGCTTGCTGCAGTCCATGGGGTTGCAAAGAGTTGGACACGACTGAGAGACTGAACTGAACTGAACTTTGCCTTACAGCCACAATTACTGAGCTCATGTGCTGCAAATATTGAAACCTGCACTCCCTAGAGCCTGTGCTCTGCAACAACAGAAACTACCTCAATGAGAAGTCTGTGCAGCAGAAGTATAGAGTAGCCTCTGTTTGTCCCAACTAGAGAAAATCCCAAACAGCAATGAAGATACAGCATAGCCAAAAATAAATAAACAAGTAAAATTTAAAAAAAGCAAACTATGGTGCTTCCTCAAAAAGTTAAAAAATAGAGCTACCATATGATCCAGCAATTCCACTTCTGAGTGTATATATATGAGGGAAATAAAATCACTGTCTCAAAGAGGTATCTGCACTTCTGCGTTTATGGTAGCATTATTTACAATAGCCAAGACATGAAAATATCCTAAGTATATATTCACAGATAAAGAAACATGGTAAATATACACAAATAGAATATTAATCAGCCATAAAAAAGAAAGAAATCCCATCACTTGCAAGTACATGGATGAACCTGGAAGATATTACGCTACATGAAATGTCAGACAGAGAAAGATAAATAATATATGTTCTCACTTACATGTGGAACCTAAAAAAATCCAAATTCATAGAAACAGAACAGACAGGTTGTTGCCAGAGACCGAGGCTGGCGATCAGGAAAATGGGTAAAAGTGGTCAAGAGGAACGAACTTCCAGTTACTACAGGAGAAATAAACTCTGATGGTGTGTTGCACAGCATGGTGACTAGTTAATAATACTTTATTGCATGTTTAAAAGTTGCTGAGAGACTAAGTTTTAAAGTTTTCAACATAAAAAAATGCTAATTACACGTGGTGACAATACTCTATTGTGTATTTGAAAGTTGCTAAAAGAGTAAATCAGACATTTCATCATAAGAAAAAAATTGTAAATGTGAGGTGATAGATGTGTTAAACTGAATTTATTGTGGTAATCATTCCACGATATTTACATGTATCATTATGTACAACTTAAATTTATATAATGCTACATGTCAATTAAATCTAAATAAAACTGGGAAAAGGGGAAAATCTAAGTAAAAAATAAAGCAAATAGCTAGGAAATGGAAAAAGCTGTTATGTATTCATAAACTGACATGGATTCATTATTTCAAGAAATACAGTTTTTACTCTTTATATGTTCTTAAAAAGCAAAGACTTTTAGAAAGATTTAAAATGTAACTGTATGCTGTTTTACAAGGGATGCATTTAAATCTACATGATATAGAAAAGTTTAATATAAAATGGCCAGAAAGAATTTTTACACAAATGCAAACAGAAAAGATAAGCATAACATTCTTTGTTTCAGGATGCAAACATTAAATAAGACAAAAGGCAACGTTTAAAATTGTTAAATGGAGCAATTCTCCCTGTAGCTCTTCGAGTTGTGATCATTATAAAAAATAGTGTAGCATTATAATACTTGAAGCAAGAAAAACATTAGAAATGTGAAGGAAAATGAAGAGAAATAGAATTATGGGAAAATTAAGAGAACCTTCTCAGGCTCATTCAGAATGATGCATATATGCCCTATTTTCTTGGGCAGTTTCGATGGAATATGACCCATCCAGTTCCTGGCTGGGTTTTTGAGTGAACACACTCAGAAACTTATCTCAGATTAGGTTACCTCCTGTTCTAAAAATATTACCCTTATTAACAGCTATTGTAGGTTTACCAGCATTTATAGAAGGGATTTCATCATTTTTCTCTTCAAAATCAATTCTGTCTTTGGTTTTAGAACCCATTTTATTGTAACAAAATTCACTCAAGCTATATGCCATGCTATACGCCTGACTGCCATGATTCTCCTCATCCCTCAATCTCTCTATTAAATCTGGCTCTTATTTTCCTCCTCATTATCATTACCTTATTATGGCTTCCCAGGTGGCTTTAGTGGTAAAGAACCCTCCTGTCAATGCAGGAGAGGACGCGGGTTTGATCCCTGGGTTGGAAGATCCCCTGGAGGAGGAAACGGCAACCTACTCCAATATTGTTGCCTGGAAAACTCCATAGACAGTTTGGAGACTGTCTATGTAGTCTAGGGAGACTACAGGCCATAGGGTCACAAAGAGTTCAAACAACTGAAGCAACTTATTCTCCTCTTCACTATCTTATTTTAGTCTTTTTTTTGATCTAATTCATACTGTCCATGGCACTGGACTCTTACTAACCTGATCACATCACTTTCTTTAGAAAGCTCTGTTAGTTTTCTTTGCTCAAACGATAGGACCAAATTCCAACTCATTATACTGTTATATCCTTAACAATCTGCTCACCTCCCCACATCTGTCCAGATTTCTCTCTCACCATTCTTCCTCTAATCTTCAATTCATTAAGATATGTGTCTTAATGAATTGAAAACATTAATCAATTCATTAAGATGCTTTGCTTAAATTTTTACAATTAACCAAACACCAGACCCACTTATAACTGTTCTTCTAACTGCTATTCTCTCCTTTGGAATAGCCTTCTCTGACTCTGTTTTATTTATTTTTAATTTATTCTTTAAGATGCAGACTCAACTGTCTCTTCATTTCAGAAACATTCTACCACTTCCCTGGAAAAATTCAGCTTGGTGCTGTTCATGTTCATTTTAATATCACCGAATCAGCACATTTATATATGGTTTTATCCAGCTACGCATCTGCCTCCTTCACTAGTAGTGAAACCACATAAGAAATATGGAAATTTTAAAAGTTAACAGAGGTAGCAGACAAGAAACTTGCAAATTCTGGCCTTCTGTATTTATGATCTAAACCCTGTAGACTGGAGAAACCCACACCACCAACTGTTGATAAGTGGAGTAACCATCAGTCCTGGTTTTTTATCTACTCTTCTGGTATAATTATGAGTAGCACCCTTTCACTCTCAAGAGTCCCAGTTTGAACAATGCTCACTGTATGTATACACAAAATGAGTTTTTAAAGACAGTAATTTTGTAGCTTTTATTAAAAATATCCATTGATAATATCTGCCTCTAACTCAATTTCTGTCTGTTAGAAATTGAGTTCACTTACATTTAATGTAACATTGAAATGATTGGATTTAAGTCTCCCATCTTGGCTTTTGGTTTTATATATCCCATTTGTTCTTTGTCTCAGTTCCCCTCATCTTACCTTCTTTTGAATGAACTACACACTTCTTCGTATTTCACTTTTTCTTAAGAAATGCTTTTCTAAAGTTATATCTCTGTGAGTGTGTGTTCACGGTTGCTCTAGAATTGATATGGTATTACTGTCAATAATAGTAAGCTGCCTTGGTCAAGAAACCTCATGCTTGTATCCAGGATAATATCAATCGATCAATCATTAGGAAATATTGCTCCTTCTTAATTGTCATTACTATGTTCTCATTTCCCTCTTCTTTCTACTCTTTTGTACTTACCACCTCTGTAGATAGCAAATCTATTTAGTTCCTGATTTATACTTCCTGCATTTATTTTGCATATGAGTGTAATGCATAGTTTCTAATATCCCCTTTTAATATAACAACTTTGTTGACATAGTTCTCATGCCATAAAATTTACTCATTTCAAGTATACATGCCCTTGGTTTTTAGTGTATTCACATGGTTGTTCAATCATTTATTTTAGAACATTTTCATCTCCCAAAGAAATCCTGCACCCATTCATCATTCTCTCCCACTCCCAGTCCTAGATAACCACTAATCTATGTGATCTTTGATAACCAATTTCTTGTACTTCAGTTCAGTTCAGTTGCTCAGTCGTGTCCGCCTCTGTGTGAACCCATGAATTGCAGCATGCCAGGCCTCCCTGTCCATCACCAACTCCCGGAGTTTACTCAAACTCATGTGCATTGAGTCAGTGATGCCATCCAGCCATCTCATCCTCTGTTGTCCCCTTCTCCTCCTGCCCCCAATCCCTCCCAGCATCAGACCTCCCAGGGTCTTTTCCAATGAGTCAACTCTACACATGAGGTGGCCAAAGTACTGGAGTTTCAGCTTTAGCATCAGTCCTTCCAAAGAACACCCAGGACTGATCTCCTTTAGGATGGACTGGTTGGATCTTCTTGCAGTCCAAGGGACTCTCAAGAGTCTTCTCCAACACCACAGTTCAAAAGCATCAATTCTTCGGCACTCAACTTTCTTCACAGTCCAACTCTCACATCCATACATGACCACAGGAAAAACCATAGCCTTGACTAGACGAACCTTTGTTGGCAAAGTAATGTTTCTGCTTTTGAATATGCTATCTAGGTTGGTCATAACGTTCTTTCCAAGGAGTAAGCATCTTTTAATTTCATGGCTGCAGTCACCATCTCCAGTGATTTTGGAGCCTCCCAAAATAAAGTCTGACACTGTTTCCCCATCTGTTTGCCATGAAGTGATGGGACCAGATGCCGTGATCTTTGTTTTCTGAATGTTGAGCTTTAAGTCAACTTTTTCACTCTCCTCTTTCACTTTCATCAAGAGGTTTTTAGTTCCTCTTCACTTTCTGCCATAAGGGTGGTGTCATCTGCATATCTGAGGTTATTGATATTTCTCCTGGCAATCTTGATTCCAGCTTGTGCTTCTTCCAGCCCAGCGTTTCTCATGATGTACTCTGCATATAAGTTAAATAAGCAGGGTGACAATATACAGCCTTGACGTACTCCTTTTCCTATTTGGAACCAGTCTGTTGTTCCATGTCCAGTTCTAACTGTTGCTTCCTGACCTGCATACAGGTTTCTCAAGAGGCAGGTCAGGTGGTCTGGTATTCCCATCTCTTTCAGAATTGTAGTTAGCATAATATTAATATTTTCAAAGTTCACCCATGCTTGGATCAGTACTTTAATTTTTATGGTTGAATAATATTCTGTTGTATGGATATACCCCATTTTATTTATCCATTCATCAGGTGATGGACATTTAGATTGTTTCCACTTTTGGGCTATCATAAATCTTGTTGCTCTGAACATTTGCATAAACATTTTGTATGGATATATGTTTTCATTTCTCTTGAATACATGACTAGGAGTGAAATTGCTGGGTTATTTGGTGACTTTATGTTTACCCTTTTGGAGACTTGCCAGACTATTTTTCCAAAGTGGCTGCACCACTGCATTTTATATTCTCCTTAGCAGTGCTGTGAGAGTTCTAACTTTTATACATTTGTCAACTTGTTATTATCCATCTTTTTATTAATGTCAAGTTAGTAGTCCCTTCTTTCTTACATGAAGTGTAGAATACTGTAGCTACTCCTTTGCATTTTACTTCCTCATTTAACAATATGTCCTAGAAAATACCCAAATCAGTATAGAGGAATCTTCCTTATTCTTTTATACCTGCAGAGTATTGTGTTATATAAATGTATCTAATTTATTCAATAGTTATCCTATTTATGGATATCTGGTTTCTTTCTAAAATTTTCAAATACAGTTGACTCCTGAACAACATGGATTTGAATTGCCTGGGTCTACTTCTATGTGGATTTTTTTTTTTTTGTATAAACACTGTAGTACTACATAATCTGTGATTGGCTGAACCTACAGAAGCAGAACTGTGGATGTGGAGGGCTAACTGTAAGTCCTTCAAATTTTCAAGTGCACAGAGGACCCCTGGGACCCTTATCCAAGGGCCAACTGTGCAAACAATACTGCAATACATAACCTCATACATATGTACTTGTATACTGTTTGAGGGTTGTCTGTACAAACAACACTGCAATGAATAGCTTCATGCATATGTATTTTTATATTGCTAGAAGAGTATCTTCAGGGGAGATTCCTAGAAGTGCGATTGCTGAGTCAGAAGGTAAGTGCATAAGTAGTTTTGTTGAAGATTGACACATTTTCCTTTACAAGGGATACAATAATTTCCCAAGGACAACATATGAGAGTGTCCATTTCCCCCATATCTTGCCAAAAGAATGCATTTTCTTGTTTTTTTAAAACTTTTTCCAGTCTGATATATGAAAATAATACTTTAGTATTGTTTATATTGGGCTTCCCTGGTGGCTCAGATGGTAAAGAATCTGCCTGCAATGCAGTAGACCTGGGTTCCATCCCAGGAAGATCCTCTGGAGAAAGGAATGGCAACCTACTTTAGTATTCTTGCCTGGAGAATTTCACGGACAGAGGAGCCTAGAGGGCTATAGTCTACAGCGTTGCAAAGAGTCAGACATGACTGAGTAACCAACACACACAAACACACACATCATTTATATTTTAATTTCTCTAATTTGAGTGAGGTTGAAAACATTTCAATTTTAAATCTTTGTTTTTAAATCTCTATTTTTTAAATCTTCATTTTCAAGTCTTTTTAGTGAGTTTTCTGTTCATCCCTTAATTAAATTTTAAAGAGGTAATGAATGACAAAAATGCCTTTCCTATTTATTACATACTTAGCATTTCTAGCACCATTTACTTTCTATGGATCCAAGTTTTCATTTGGCAGCATTTTCTATCAGTTTGAAAAACTATCCTTATCATGTTTCTTATTATAGGTCTGCTGGTAACACACTTTTTCATCTTTTGCTTTTCTAAAAAAGGTCTTCTCTTTACCTTCATGTTTTGACAGATATTTTTGCTAGATATAGAAATCTAGGTTGCCAGCTATTTTCTTCCAGGCCTCTATGTTGTTCTGTTGTCTTTTGGCTGACCCCTTCTCTGACAAGAAGTCTGCTGCCCTCTGTTCTTGTTGCCCTGCCTGCCTCTAGGCGGTAGTGCACAAGCCCTGAGCACTTAGTGAGCATCTCTGGGAAAGAGTCTTCAGGTTTGTTCAGTCTTCTATTGTGTCTGTACTGCCTTAGAATTTTTATCTGTCATGCTTGCTCACACTTTACCATTAAACACCTATTAATGGTTTGGCTGGTTACCTTATTCTAGTTTTCTAAGGAGGAGAGTAGACTCAGGTCTTTCATAGGAAAAGTTTATCCCTTTCTGGGATTTTGTTCATTGAAGTCTCCTTGTGTACTCAACTTTGTGACGAGTTTAAAAAAATAAAAAAGAGGTTATGACTTTGTACTTTCTCCAGCTTGTTAGTGTGGGAGCAATAATGTCTTGGTCATGTGATCTGGATCTAATAGAGCAGAAGTTCATGGATTCCAATGGCAGTGTTTGCTGTTAGTCAATTTAGCTCACTTGCGCATAATGTTTGCTTACTTTTCATTAAGGCATTCTGTTGAGATGTGATCATCTTTTATTATAGGAAATGTGGATTTTAGCAAAATGATGTAAAGTATAATTATTAAACCTGGAAATAATTAATATATATTCTTCCACTGTTAACTGAAGAGTGATTGACTTTTGTGTTCAAAACTTTGTATCTTCAAAGGATTTAAAGTTCTGTTTTTCTTTTGCATTTCTGTTGAGCTGACACTCCTCTTGCACAGATGTCTAGCAAACTCAAATGCAGGTCTCTACTAGAAAGTGGAATTTTGGGGAATAGGTACAGATTTCCAGTTTGTCTCAATTTCACTTTTCTCTTACATTATATGCATGAGGTTTCCTCAGTTTCACCACCGAGATTATGTAACCTCCACAAAAATTTCAATGGCTAAGAAAAGTTTAGGCCATACTTTCAACTTGTATTAGATAGTATATGTTATGTTATTACATTTAGATGCAATTATTTGCACAAATAGGTTAAGTACTTCATTTCTAGGAGTGAACAAAGTCTCTAACACTTCTTTTGCTTTCTGAAAGAGTAGCAATTGAAGAGGGTTATGTTACTTTTCATTCAAATAAATGTCAGATAGTAGGAGGTGCGATGAAATGCCTTTACATTTAATTGCATCACAGCTGATTTTGGAATAACTACATATTTTTATTGTTTCCAAAAATATTAGTGTGCTATGAAATTAATATCTTTTTATTATTCTTTCCAAGGTGAATACTCTAAATTTATTAGTTTTTATTTAGGGATCAATTATTTGATAGTATAAGTCTATTTATAACCCACTCCAGTATTCTTGCCTGGAAAATTCCATGGACAGAGGTGCCTGATGGGCTGCAGTTCAAGGGGTTGCAAAGAGTTGGACATGACTGAGGAATTCAGCACATTCATAACTAACTTAGAAAAGCATCTGAGTATTCCACTCTCCTGGTGTTTATAAATCATGTTGAATATTTTTATGTTTGGGCAGTGTTTGTATGAGACGTGTCTTCTTTCCAAGGCATACTTTCCCCATGTTTATTTCTTACCCATTGCTTGAAATGAAGTGGAATGAGGTACATAAGGAGAAAGTTGCTTCCTTTCCCCATTCCTACCTATGCCAATAGAAAGAATAGTCAGAACTACCAACACTTTGGCCTTTGAGGAAGGTGTGGTTGGCAGAGGTAGGATGAGGTATGCAGACTGAGAAATTATCTTCCTTTTCTCTTCTTTTCCTGAACCCTTCCCTCATGTGTGGGGATTTACCTGCATTCTCTATCACCCTTTCTATTACAGAATTACTGGATGGAAGCCAATGAAATAGAGAGAGGGTACAAGGTTAAACCAGCAAAATCTGTCCTGAGCCTTGAGTTTTTAAAGCTTTATTCTACTTGGACTAGCTGGAAAGGGAGATGTAGTCTGTGACTTCCATCTTCCATCACCATCATAGGTTGAGTGGCTCTAGAAGTGCACTTAACTTCCCATTGACAAATAGGTAGAGTGGATGATAAAAATGCTTTCAGTTTGCTTAGGACTTTATCATTTATTTTATTATTTTTACAATTTACTCTTAATAAATTTATAAAGTAAGCAGAACCCAGACTGTTAGTTCAACTTTACCTATGAGGTAACTGAGCTGAAAGGATTATTAAGCAAGTTCACACAGTGTGCAAATGTAAAACCAAGCACATGTAAAACCAAGGGTGCAGACTTTGGATTCTTCTATTATTAATAGATACAGCTGCTTTTCCACTTTGCAACCAGCAATTCACTTACCTGGGTAACTGCAGGTTTGAACTTCTAGGGGAGCCTAGTACTGACATCTATATATTCTGCTCTTATATATACATGTGTGTATACACATATGTACATATATGTGCATATATGCATATATATATATACATATGTATATATGTGTGTGTGTGTATATTAGCAAAATGACTAAAAGCAGAGAGTTTTAGAAGAAGAATAAAAGCTGTATTGGATGGATTGAGAAGAAATATAAAGAAAAATCAAGGGAGAAAAGAATTCCCAAGTGCTTTTAATTTTTCTACTTGTACCTTTTTCTTTGGTCTCTTTTAAGATCTCAACTCTGTTTGGCAGTTTTACTATCAGTTCTTGTTTTCCATATCCTGAAGTCACACATATAATTACCTTGTTGTTTGTAAATTCAGTCATTCAGCATCTATTGAATCCCAACTGTATACTAACCACTGTATTTGGCCTAGGAATTAAAAAATAATTTATAAGTATTTCCTGCATGCAAGAAGTATGTGTAACAGCATAGTAAGCAGGACACAAAATTTAGCAGAGAACATAGTCCTTCTATTGATTACAAATAATGATCACATGCAAATGTAAAAAAAAAAAATAATTTTTCCCTCCCTCTGCCATTGTCCTTTCCCATTGCTGCTTAACCTAAGAATTCTGTTTTCTTGAGTAAATGGTCTTTTAGAAAATGCTCTTTTAGAGCCTATTCATTCTGAACGGGCTTTGCAAAGGCACATGGTTCTATTTACTTATTTTATAAACCCAGAAAGAGTATGACTTTCAGTCAGAGAACTTCTACAAACACTGTTTATCCTCTTAGAAAAGATTCTAAACAAGGACCTACTTACTTATGGCACATGGAACTATATTCAATATCCTGTGATAAACCATTATGAAAAAGAATGTGTATATATATACATATATATATAACAGAATCACTTTGCTATACAGTCAAAATTAACACAGCATTGTAAATCAACTGCATTTCAATAAACAAATTTTAAAAATTCCATATCTTTCTCTGTGTAAACACTGTCTAGTATTATTGGGTTGACCAAAAAATTTGGGTTTTTCCGTAAGATCTTACAAGAACTCTTTGGCCAACCCAACATTTTGTAGAATGACACATTTTGCTATTATGATAGAGTGGAGGCTCTCAAAGTGTGGTTCATGGAAGCCTGGGGGTCCCTAGAACCCATTTAGAAATCTAGAAAGTCAAAACTATTTTTATAATTAAAGGAAAACATTCTCTATTCAGGAGAAGGCAATGGCACCCCACTCCAGTACTTTTGCCTGGAAAATCCCATGGATGGAGGAGCCTGGTGGGCTGCAGTCCATGGGGTCGCTACAGTCAGACACTATTGAATGTCTTCACTTTCACTTTTCACTTTCATGCATTGGAGAAGGAAATGGCAACCCACTCCAGTGTTCTTGCCTGGAGAATCCCAGGGATGGGGAATCCTGGTGGGCTGCTGTCTGTGGGGTTGCGCAGAGTCGAACACGACTGAAGCGACTTAGCAGCAGTAGCAGCAGCATTCTCTATTCACAAGACTTCTGACACCAAACATGGGTTTTTTTCCACGCTGATGACTAATTCTCTGACTCCCTGGACAACAATTGGTGTTCAGTGATTCAGTTCAATGCTGACATTAACTACCTAGGCTGAGATCCCACATGTTAAGAGCTCATTGCCACAAGACTGCCTCCACTTCAGACACTATCACAAGCCCCAGGCCTCACATACTTATTCAACAGACAGCTACAAATTGGGGATTCCCTGATCCTCTTCTCAGGTGGATAATTTTCCAGAGGCCCTGACAGAACTCAGGAACAGTTTATTATACGGGGCTCCCGTGCCCTCACTGGGTAAGCCACTCTCCCCAGCTCCTCAGTGTGTTCACTGATTCACATGCATTCTGAACACTTTCATTTGGTATTTTTATGGAGGTTTTATTATGTAGGTTACACTGATTAAATTATCGGTCATTGATGTTTAACTCAATCTCCAGTCCCTCCTAAAGGAAATTATCCTGAATATTCTTTTGAAGGACTGATGCTGAAGCTGAAGCTCCAGTACTTTAGCCACCTGATGTGAAGAACTGACTCATTCATTGGAGACCTTGATGCTGGGAAAGATTGAAGGAAGGAGAAGTGGACGACAGAGGATGAGATGGTTGGATGGCATCACCAATTTGATGGACATGAATTTGAGCAAGCTCCTGGAGTTGGTGATGGATCGGGAAGCATAGCTTGCTGCAGTCCATGGGGTCTCAAAGACTTGGACACGATTTAGTGACTGAACAACAACCATCTCTCTCCCTTGCTTGAAAGAAATTTAATTTTTGTTAAGATTTATGTTGTAAAATAATATACTCATGGTCTCCTTAACATGAGAAAAATTGACATTTTAAGTACAAAGACCACTTAAAAGAGACCAAAATATCATGGTAAATAGCCAAGAAAGAAAAAAAGGTTTGATTATAATGTCATCTTAAAATGAAATTATATATTAAACAATGCTATGTATGTTATATTTGTATTACCAAGAATAATTCAAGGTTTGATTTTAATGGGTATAATTTTTCAGACAAAATAGTATGAAAACAGATAATCTTCACTTCACCCTTATGCATTATAATCATGAAGAGTCATTTGTCCTGAAGATCAGTTGTCTTAAATGTCTCTTTTAATCCTTTTTTAGTCATCATTCTTGTCTCTTCCTATCATTCTTTCCTTTTTCTCTAGACTGATTGTTGACCAGTCTAATTTTGCTGGACATTAATTTATCAGTAACTTTGTGTATGTTTTAAGTAATCTTTCAACTTCAATTTCCATTTGCAAAGGAAATGTATAGCATTATCAGATATCCCAAAGTCATCGAGAGACCTGTGCTCCCAGCAGACACTAGAGTTGCCTATGGAATGGTGCCGGTTTATTAAGGAAACTTTCAGATTAGGATGACATTTGCTTCTGTATGCAACCTCAGAATACAAAGCACTCACAGAATGGATACTTAGATAAAGATAACAAGTTCAAGTATATGCTTAAGTATAGAAACTGGCAAGCTTACTGAATTCCACCTTTTAAGCATTTCTGGAGCCCTGTTTTCTTGGACAGAGAGACATAACATTCATGCTGAGATAGACTGAACTGATGAATACTCTTCCAAAATAGCAGAACATCCTGTTTCTTTGCATAGCTATTGCTTATGGAGGATGCTCATTATTAAATAAGAAGCAAATCAATATGCATTTTATATTAAAAGTAGAAAGAAAAAATTTGATAAATAAAACTTTAGGAAGGTAACTGAATATGTCAGTCAGTCAGTCAGTTCAGTTGCACAGTTGTGTCTGACTTTTTGTGACCCATGGACTGCAGCACGCCAGGCCTCCCTGTCCATCACCAACTCCTGGAGTTTACTCAAACTCATGTCCATTGAGTTGGTGATGTCATCCAACCATCTCATCCTCCGTCACTCTCCTCTGCTCTGGCCTTCAATCTTTCCCAGCATCAGGGTCCTTTCCAATGAGTCAGTTCTTTCAATCAGGTGGCCGAAGTATTGGGGTTTCAGCTTCAGCATCAGTCCTTCCAATGAATATTCACTGATTTCCTTTAGGACGGACTGGTTGGATCTCCTTGCTGTTTCCAAGGGACTCTCATGAGTCTTCTCCAACACCACAGTTCAAAAGCATCAATTCTTCTGCACTCAGCTTTCTTTATAGTCTATCTCTCACATCTATACATGTAGAAAATACAATCTTATTGTTCATTTTCCTCAAAGTAACAAATGTGTATATATCAGAATTATAATCTGTGTTTCTAGATCTATGTTTTTAAAAAAGAATTAGGAACACTTTTGCTTTCCTTTGGAAGTATATTGATTTATGATACTATTTAAACTTATGATTTTAAAAGAAAAATGTCTATCATAAGTCTCTTTTTTTGCTGTTTGGTTTATTGTAGATTCCAATTTGTATCTTAACCAAAATATGTAATAAGTCATATATCATACAATGTTTTGTAATCATCTGCTTGATTTTTTAAATTTAAAAACATTATGTATGTATCAAAAAGAAAACAAGAAGATGGAACTTTTAAAAGAAATTCTTTATATCTTAAAATGATGGTAATATTTCATTGTGAAAATCAGACAGGCCCACTAATAGAAAATATAAGGAGGCAGGAAAGTAGGAAAAAAGCCCACCAGAGCAACTATCGACATTTCCAGTATTTTCTTTCAGTTTTCCCCTCTGCTTCATACATTTTATATATTTCAAATCAAACTTCAGATGATATTTGTTTTCCTTTTTTCTCTTTATAGTAAGAAGAAGAAAGCTTAAAAAACCCTTGAGAGGAGTCTTACACACACTAAAGCTGCCTTCTCCATTATTTTTGTCAGAGGAGAATAGTATGACTTAGTTCATGGTGGTCATGTTTATAATGATATTTTGAGTCTATTTACCTGCATCATATCATCCCATCTCCTGAAGAATGAAACAATGGCATTGCAACCCACTCCAGTATTCTTGCCTGGTGAATCCCCATGGACAGAGGAGCCTGGCAGGCTTCAGTCCATGGGTTCGCAAAGGACAGACTGAGTGACTAAGCACAGCACTACTATATTCATCTTACAGGCAAGAGAAGACTCTTAGAGATTTGGTGATTTGTCCAAGATTTTATTGTCATTAGGGCTTCCCTGGTGGCTCAGATGGTAAAGAATCTGCCTGCAGTGTGGGAAACCTGGGTTCGATCCCTGGGTTGGGAAGATCCCCTGGAGAAGGGAAGGGCTACCCACTCCAGTATTCTGACCTGGATAACTTCATGAACTGTGTAGTCTATGGGGTTGCAAAGAGTTGGACAGTACTGAGCAACTTTCACTTTATTGCCATTAAGTGCCTGGGGCTGGAACCCAGATTTCATTTGCTTTCAAAACCTTTAAGTTTAACCTTGGTCTATGTTGCTAGCCATGTCAAGGTGGTTGATTACTATTGAAAAGAAAAAGAGGCCAGGTGGCTTAGCGGTCATCACAATCGTGGAGACCACCTTTCCAGATTTGTACTTTCCTGGTTGAGGGATTGATACATTACCTTTTGGAAGGGGAGATCTGAGTGTATCTTACTAAGCTTGGGCTTTTTCCATGGGCTAGGAAAATTGAGACAGTAGTTCCCCAAACCCCTGGAGTGTGCTGACTGCTGCAGGTGGCCCTCTGCTGGAGGGCCAGAGGAGTGCATGGTGGCAACCTGCACAAGGATGCGCGGTTTAAGTCTGCAGTGGCGCACGGGTGAACCAGAGCACTGTGGTGGTGACTAGCTAGTGCTAATCCACCTGGGGAAGGTCACTGTGATTAAGACAGCAGTCCTCAAAGTCCTCTTGGGGAAATATGACCAGGATGACAACTGGGATGAAAAAATTTTCCAGAAACTGCAGATTTCTGCTGTCATTCTACAGCCCAACTACAACCTCATCCTGCTCAATGCTGACATTGCTACTCTGAAGCAACCTCCTAGACAAGACCCACACCAGCACCTGTGTCCAGCCCATCGTCCTCTCTGCAGAACTCAACACTTTTTCCCAAGAGTCCCACATACAGAGGCTACTGGAAGGCTCTGGCAACATGAGGAGCACTGGCTTCAAGAATCATCCCTGTGCTCTGGGGGTGGTCTGGATGGTAGACTTGTTGCTGTGTGAGGGGTGGCATGAAGACCACTGCATCTAATTGAGTGTCATGGAAAGCATGTTCCTACTTACTGGGACCCTACCTCCTTTCCCCATATCTGCATGGCAGAGGTGTGTGTATATGTGTGTGTGTGCATCAATGTATGTGTGTGAATGTGTATGTCTGTGTGTGGTCCACCCATCCATCCATTCATGTGTTGCATGAGCCAGTATGGACCTGAAATGTGATTTTTTCCCCTGTGAATTTGGCTGTTCCAGGAAAAGGCTTCTGATTTGAGGGACAAAACTCAGTGGAGGACTGGTAGAACTCAGTTTCCGGTAGACCACTGCCTCCTAACTGCTTAGACAATCATCAGGAAGACATGAGGTTGTGCAAGAACTGAATTCTTTGATAAGAGACCATTATGAACATCAAAGCAAACTTCCCCATTCAACTAACCCGGTGGCCCTCTCCATCCTCCAGTGGAGTGAAGGACATGGGTAGCTCTGGTTGACAGAAGGCTAACTGGAAGAGCTGGATTTCAGGAGACCTGTTTGGAGGCTCCAGTCACACCAAGTTCCAAACTGCTGCCTGCAGACAGTCTAGGACTGTGGAGTCTGGTGGGGTGCGTGCCTTTGTGCACACTGCCACACTATAGTGTGGTCCCTTTACTTTCCAATCTCCTGTTCACATACAAATAATTTTAAAAAGGCTGGTTTCTAACCTGTCAAAAACTAACTGGAAAGCAAACCCCCCTTCACCTCCTTCTCAAACAAACAAATGAAACAACAAGAAGGAAAAAAAACCTTTGGGTGGAGTGAATGCCTGGTAGCTTGGAATTTGAAGGCATTGAATGCACGGAGAAGAAACAAGAGAAGGAACCTGAGTCTCTTGAATGAACACAAGGGGAAATGCCCTCAGGAAGTCAGAGGGAAAAGTGTTTTCTCGAGGGAGTGGAAGAGAGGAGCCCAGCTAAGAATCTCATGGGTCACAAGCAGAAGGGAGGAACAGGAAGACTGGAAAGTGACTGAGATAAAAACTGAAGTAAAGCAGCTCAAGACTTTTCGTGATCCAGTTCCTGGCAGTGGCATTAGGGGATGATTTCCTCTGAAGGGAAGAGGAAGTGAAGATGGTATGAAAGGCTTTCCAGGGACTGAGTGGGTGGTGAAGCATTCATACTTGAGATGCCAAGGACACGTTCAAATTCTCTAATGAGGGTTTTCCAACATGAAGTTCAACTGGTACTGAAGATATTTTAATTTGGCATGTGGCTAGAGTTTGATTTAATCTATCTTGTCACTTGATGAGGTGAGCTGCCTTTGTCCCCATGATTATAGCCAATGCAGTGTCTCTACTTACGTAAGGAAGCAGGACCTTATGGGGCCTTGGTGGGGCAGACACCCACTCATTTCCTCTGCTTCAGCTCCTCTCTGAAGTACCTAGGTAATAGTATCTGGTGCACATTCCCTGAGCTGTTTTACAGATGCTAAAACCCCCATCAAATGCAAGAAATTAACTACTTGATGACCATGATCACATATTACATACCCTGAAATGACCCTCCCTCACCTTGTCTCTAAAAATGCTCTGCTGAAAATGGCACTATTTCATCCCTTTTTATGGTTGAGTGATATCCCATGGTATACATGTACCACATCTTTATCCATTCCTCTGTTGATACAAAACAGTGCAATTTGCAGAAATGAGGATAGATCTAAAGACTGTCATGTAGAGTGAAATCATAAACAGAAAAACAAATATTGCACAATATGGCTTACATATGGAATCTAAAAAATGGTACAGGTAAACTTTATTTATAAAGCTTGGTGTCCATAAGCTGTAGAGAACAGATACAGAGAACAAACTGATGGACACCAAGGTGTGAAGTGGGGGGGTGGAATGAATTGGGAGATTGAGACTGACATATATACACTGCTATGTATAACAGATAACAAATGAGAGCCTACTGGATAGCACATGGAACTCTACTCAGTGCTTTGTGATAATCAAAATGGGAAGGAAATCTAAAAAAGAAAGAGGGGATATATGTATCTATATAACTGATTCATAAAAATTTTAAACAAATGCCTCGCTGAAACCCATTGGGGAGCTCAGGTGTCCTGTGTACTAGCTGCTCTGGACTCTGTTTGACTCCCTGCAATAAACACTGTATTTTCCTTCACCACAAACTCATGTCATTATGTTGACTTTACTGCATGTGGGACAGGGGATCCAAGTTTGGTTGAGTAGCACTTTCAAGACAACAAAAGATATATCTCACTTTAAATATCCTAAAAGTTTATACAACTTCAGATTTTAAATATCAGTCTTTGATTGACTCTCTTTGCTTAATGTTTTCTGGAGGTCAGGAAGAGTGGTTAACTGTTTATGTTGACTACAGGGAAAGCTACTGCTTATTTTAACCTATTTGTAGGTTTTGAGGAGGGTATTTCTAGCATTTGCTGCAGTTGGCTTCCTCAAGTTTAAATGGGAACCAAGATTCAGAACCAAGATTTTGTTGGATCAGTGGGAAGACTCCAGAAATTAAGCCATTGGTTAAGCTGAATCTGGCCCAGATACTTTAAAGCCTTGGGGGAATAGTCATAAGATCATAATTTTGGCCTAAAAATATTGTAATGCTGTTTTTTCATAAGTTAGTTCATAGTGAACTTCATTAATTTTTTTCCTGAAACATTTTAGTAATATACTGTCCTTAAGGAAAAGTTTATGTAATGCTTATGTTTTGACTTATTTTATAGAACACTCATGGAGGAGGAAATGGCAACCCACTCCAGTGTTCTTGCCTGGAGAATCCTGGGGATGGCGGGGCCTAGTGGGCTGCCGTCTATGGGGTCGCACAGAGTCGAACACGACTAAAGGGACTTAGCAGCAGCAGCAGCAGCAGCATAGAACACTCAAGTAATGTTTAACAAAGACTTTTTCTCAAGTGCTTACTATTTTGAAATCACTGTGTTAGATGCTATCTTTAATTTCTTTCTCAATATGCCCCATTTTGAAACTTATACTATTCAATATTTTGGTATTTCCAAGGTCACTCATTTTCTCTCATAATAAATCTGACAACAAACCTTGATTTTTGAGGTGTTACATTTCATACCCATGTGTCCACACAAAATTAATGTATTGTGTGTATTAAATATTCTTCATCAATGAATATTCTTCATCCTTAGTTCTTACAAGCCTAGAGTACTTGCAAAAATATTTTGGTGAATGATTTAACCCATGGAAATTGTGGGTCTTAATGGAAATTTATTGAATGGGCAAAGAAATGAATAAATTTGGACTGATTACCAGTGCATTAAAAATAGAGGAGAATCAAGAATGGGAAAATAACCACATTCTTTTTTTAAAATTTAAATTTATATCAAAGGAGTGAAAAATGGAAGAGCTCACAGTGCCATTATAATAGTGCGGGTATATTTTCAGCACCTAAGAACTTTAAGTTGAAATACATCATGTGGAATGCTATTTCTACAACTGCATTTTTGGAGACAATTTAGAAAATAAACATATATCAGTGTACTCATTTGATCACAAGGAGAACAGTAAACAGAAGTTCTACTTATCCCCCAGGGCCTTTGTCATGATTAAACAGGAATAATCCATCCAGAGCTTCTGAACCAAGTTATCCAATAAGCATAGGGGTTACACATTACCTAAGATTGCTAGAAAAATTTCTAGGCATTCTTTTTCAAAGCAGATAAACTATGACAATCACTACAGCATTATTGCAGGTTTAATTCCTTAAACATTTTGCAGTTATTAGATTCTAAGTAGGGGCTTTCCAGGTTGCCCTAGAGGTAAAGACGTTGCCTGCCAATGCAGGGGACATAAGAAATGCAGGTTCAATCCCTGGGTTGGGAAGATCCCCGGAAAGAAGGTATGGTAACCCAATCCAGTATTCTTGCCTGGAGAAACCTGATAGAGGAGCCTGGTGGGCTATAGTCGCATGTGGTCGCACACTACTGAAGCAAAAAATTTTTACTTGGTGAAACAGTGTTGTGCTGTGCTTAGTCGCTCAGTCATGTCTGACTCTGTGACCCCATGGACGACCCCATGTGCGACCCCACCAGGCTTCTCTGTCCAGGGGGATTCTCCATACCCTCCTCCAGGGGATCTTCCGAACCCAGGGATGGAACCTAGGTCTCCCACATTGAAGGTGGATTCTCTACTGTCTGAACCACCAGTGAAAAGTGAAGTCCCTTAGTCGTGTCCAACTCTTTGCAACCCCATAGACTGTAGCCTACCATAAACTGTAGCCTACAGGCTTCTCCATCCATGGGATTTTCCAGGCAAGAGTACCAGAGTGGGTTGCCATTTCCTCCTCCAGGGGATCTTCCCGACCTAGGAATAGAACCTGGGTCTCCTGCATTGCAGGCAGATGCTTTACCCTCTGAACCACCAGAGAAGCCCATATACTGGAGTGGGTAGCATATCCCTTTTCCAGGGGCTATTCTCTACGTAGGAATAGAACCCGGGTGTCCTGCATTGCAGGTGGATTCTTTACCAGCTGAGCTACCAGGCAAACAGTGTTAGGTGATATAAATGAGTGGGCTAGTCTTCGTTCTCTTTAACATTATGAAACCAATTAATGAAACATTCAAAACTTCTTTTATAATATGTAGTCTAAATGAGCAGAATTTTGAGTGGTATTGAGAAGCTAATCACTTCAATTCATTTTTAGCATCACAAACATAAGACACAGATTAATAACAAATAAGGTATTCTATACTTGAGTAACTGGAGAATGGGATGTTTTGCCAGTTAAAGTGGTTAGCTTCTGGATATCCACTCAAAATTCTGCTCATTTAAACTACGTATTATGAAAGAAGTTTTGAACGTTTCATTAATTCCTAGGAGAGTCTCTTTCTTGTTAAGGTACAAGTAATATATATCCTAATATGAATCAAATCATTTGGGGGAAATCCTTCCTAAAGGTTTAAGCTTGGCCATGAGTACAGCTTTGAAGACCTTAATTAGAGAAATAGCCCTGCATTATTTAAACAGTTCCTATATAGACCTGTATGCAAATCTATTTTTCAGGTATTCAAAGAGATTAAGAAAAACTCTTGCAAAAGCCAACTTCAAGATCTTCGGAAAAATATTCCTAACTGAACGTAAATCTGCTAAGCTGTCCAGTTAGCCTCTTGAAAAGTGCTGGTGCATCTCAGTGACTGAATGAATCTTGACTCTGATGCTGGGCATCGCTTCCTGATTTTAGCCCAACCCTCAATAAAAGGTGGACTTCCCAGGTGACACAGTGATAAAGAATACTCCTACTGAGAGACATGTGTTCAATCCCTGGGTAGGGAAGATCCCTTGGAGTAGAAAATGGCAATCCACTCCAGTATTCTTGGCTGGAAAATTCCATGGAGAGAGAACCCTGGTGGGCCACAGTCCATGGGTTTGCAAAGAGTCAGACCTGACTGAGCACATACACACAAGCAAAGGCTTTCAAACATCACTGTTCTGTTTTCTATGCTTGCCAATGAAAACGTCACCAAACAGGCTAAATAAAAAACAAGATTTCCAAGAAATATTTTCTAAACAGAACAGCCAATTTCAGTGATGGATTAAGCAAAATGGTAGCCAAGCTTTTCTCTTATCATTATTTGACCAATATTTCCAAATAATTATTCAGTATTCTCAGTTGTAAAGTTCCTGAAACATCTTTTCAACTGCTAATACACCTCCCAATTTGTGATTAATGAACAAAGCATGTGCACACAATTCCTTTAAAATAAATACAGCACCTGGAGGATTTTAGAAAATTCAGGGATTTTCAAGTAATTGAGAGCTTTGAAAAGAGCACTTTAGAAGTCAAACCTCAGAATCAGTTTGTAGTGAGGGAACTATAAGCTTTTTGGTAAAGAGACATGCCAGGGTCCAGCCCCAGCTGATCCAGGGTATTCGAAGGAGAGACGGTGCAGGCAACCTATTTATTTAAATATTTATCAAAGATATAAAGAGTAATAGAATGAGGATAGCTCAGTGAGGAAATTCAGTGGAGAAAAGTGGCTGAAATAAGGATAGCTCAGTAGGAAAATTCAGTGAAGAAAAGAGGCTGAATAAAGTTCCAAAGCAGGGAATTTACGTCACCTACGAAGGCCGCAGGCGTCCTCCCGTTCTCCCGAAGGAGAGGAGACACTAAGGCCTCCCCGGTCAGATCTTAGAAGCCCAGGCAAAATTAGTAGGCTTGACGAGCTTCCCCACCTCAGAGGAAAAATTCAGCCAGAAGGTGAAAGAAAGAACGACATGGGGAGACCAAATTTCGGTGAACAAAGAAGGGCGTACTTTATTTTCCAAAGTAGTTTTATACCTTAAGTTGTGCATAGAGGAGAATGGGGGAAGGGATGGAGTCATGCAAGGACAGCAGTTCCTGGTCCTAATTGAAGCAAGGCTTTCAAACTTATCGAATGCAAAAATTTAGGTGATTTACATCATCTTCTGGCCAGGAGGCCTGTTAACATTTTAAGTAACTTATTTTTCTCTAAAGGTGATTATTCTAAAGTCAGGTGCCAGCCTCCAAAAAAGCATTGGACAAAGCTGCATTCCTATAGGGCAAAGGTGAGGTGGGCTCAATCAAGAAAAGAATTAACTCAAGGGTCCAAGGTTACAAACATTGAGGCTGCTACTTACATTCCTATACACCCATTATATCAATCAATACACTGCCAAGGACACAGTAGGTAAGGGGTATGGAGACTTAGCAGCAAACATTGGCCCAATAAGTGAAAAACCCTTCACCAATACAATTTCTAATCAATCTTTTAACTACTCAAAGGAATCTGTGTTTAGACAGTTTAGAACATCTCCTGCGTCTCACAGTTGGGAGGCTCTGAACAATCATATGTGGCTGGAAAACCTATTCAGGCAGGCTAGAGGATTTCCACAGGAGTTTGTAGGTTGAAACACTGTCACACCCAGGAATTACTAACTGGAGCTGTAAGCTAACTCTTTTTTCAGAGCGAGGTAGTGGGGGACAGCCCCCCATAAAGTCAGAGGTGTAGGTGAAAGCACAAAGCAGAAAGTAGGCAGACTCTGGTTTGGGGGGTAGATGCTCGAGAATTTCCAGGGGGACTCCTGAGGCTCAATCCCTTTGCGTATGCCAAGCCTCCTTCCTCATGACCTTTGCCACGGGCGGAGTTCCTCACGCTGGCTCCCGGTAGTGATAGAATTCCAGTTGAGCTATTCCAGATCCTGAAAGATGATGCTGTGGAAAGTGCTGCACTCAATATGCAATATGCAATATGCACTCAATATGCAATGTGCCGGCTCCCGGAAGAGACAGAAAATGGAAAGCAAGAGAATTCTCGTTCTATAAAGAGGACTCAAATCAGTCCAGAATATGATTTTTTTCTTGAGTTGAGTAACTCAATATTCATAAGAGGTAGATTTCCACCCCTCCCCCACCCTCCTCTGCGCCCTCACAATATATCTTGCTTTTTAGCCTTCGCAGTGAACTCTACTATAATTAATGTCTTTTACATATGTGTGAAATTAGTCAGGAATGAAATGAACTCCAGATCTCTGGATCCTTGCCTCTCTTCCATAGAATTACTGGCGGACTATGAAGTACTGTACCATGAGGGAAGAATATGAAGGCCAATGTGTCTGCTTATATGTGTCTGCATATATCTTGTTATTATTTGCAAGTCTTAATGCTAACCATCACTTCAAGTTTTATAGGATGTAATCTGGTACATGTAAATAAAACTCAGGGTTCTTGAAACCAAAACATAAAAGTAGCATATCGCAATCAAAGAGCAGATGTTTTGTGATGTCAAGCTGAATATTTATGGTCTTGTTTCAAGCCAATCACTGAAACTGACAATTTGTCACAAATTATTTGCCTGTCCAAAGAAGCAATTTCATTAGAAAGATGTTTAAAAGTTTGCTTTTCAGACAAACCAATTAAAAAAAAAAAACTCAGATTTTTAATCTTATGGAAAGGAAAGAAATTCAATACAAGACTGAGGTAGAAAAAGTCTACAAATACATTCAAGAGTTTCTGATTAGTAGTAACAAGTGACCCATAACAACTAGCTCAGATATCTCTTGGATTGTGCTAAACACTCCAATTTACCTGAAAGTTGAAAAAATTACTCTCAATTTGGTTTCTGCTAATTAAATGCTCAATCAAATTAACTTTAGTGATTAAATTTGATATAAAAAATGTTTGATGAACATCTTATTTATTTGTTGGTCTTGGAAGTGTTTCCAGTTTATTCTGGCTCTTTAGAGAAGGGCTCAGAAAGAAACTGGAGAATCTATTTTTTGCAGACAAACACATCATTTTTCCTTTTTATTTTAGATGAGGGATACAATTACAGTACCCACTCCAGTGTTCTTGCCTGGAGAATCCCATGGACAGAGGAGCCTAGTGGGCTGCAGTCCATAGGGTTGCAAAGAGTCAGAAATGACTGAAGCGACTTAGCATGCACACACAATTACAGTAAGTCTCCTATATAGGAACAAGTTCCATTCTGAGAGCATATTCGTAAAGTCTAATTTGTTCATAAGCCCAATTTGTTCATAAGTCCAACAAAGTTAGCCTCAGTACCCAACAAACACATTTGGTTACATAGTTCAGTTCAGTCTCTTGGTTGTGTTCAGCTCTTTGCAACCTCATGGACTGCAACATGCTAGGCTTACCTGTCCATCACCAACTCCCAGAGCTTGCTCAAACTCATGTCCATCGAATTGATGAGCCAGCCAATCATCTCATCCTCTGTCATCCTCTTCTCTTCCTGCCTTCAATCTTTTTCAGCATCAGTTATATAGTGCTGTACTTTAATAGGTTTATGGTACTTTTCACACAAATAATACATAAAAAGCAAACACACAAAAATAAAATATTTTGAATCATACCTTACAGTATCTTGAAAAGTACAATAGTATAGTACCACAGCTGTCATACCAGGGCTGGCATCAAGTGAACAGGCAAGAAGATTTACTGACTGCAGGAGAGAGAGGAGGTGGGAGATTGCAGAGCTGAAAGATCATCAGCAATAGGAGATGGAGGGCAAGCTGAAATTTTACTCATGCCTGACACTGATGGAACAGGTTCTGGCTCCTTGCTGGATTTAATTCTATCTACCCACTTGACACTTTGGTAACCTTATTACCAAATTCAGACTTAAATTGAAGAAAGTAGGGAAAATCATTAGACCTTTCAGGTATGACCTAAATCAAATCCCTTATGATTATACAGTGGAAGTGAGAAATAGATTTAAGGGCCTAGATCTGATAGATACAGTGCCTGATGAACTATGGATGGAGGTTTGTGACATTGTACAGGAGACAGGGATCAAGACCATCCCCATGGAAAAGAAATGCAGAAAAGCAAAATGGCTGTCTGGGGAGGCTTTACAAATAGCTGTGAAAAGAAGAGAAGTGAAAAGCAAAGGAGAAAGGGAAAAATATAAGCATCTGAATGCAGAATTCCAAAGAATGGCAAGAAGAGATAGGAAAGCCTTCCTCAGTGATCAATACAAAGATATAGAGGAAAACAACAGAATGGGAAAGACTAGGGATCTCTTCAAGAAAATTAGAGATACCAAGGGAACACTTCATGCAAAGATGGGCTCGATAAAGGACAGAAATGGTATGGACCTAACAGAAGCAGAAGATATTAAGAAGAGGTGGCAAGAATACACAGAAGAACTGTACAAGAAAGATCTTCATGACCCAGATAATCACAATGGTGTGATCACTGACCTAGAGCCAGACATCATGGAATGTGAAGTCCAGTGGGCCTTAGAAAGCATCACTATGAACAAAGCTAGTGGAGGTGATGGAATTCCAGTTGAGCTATTTCAAATCCTAAAAGATGATGCTGTGAAAGTGCTGCACTCAATATGCCAGCAAATTTGGAAAACTCAGCAGTGGCCACAGGACTGGAAAAGGTCAGTTTTCATTCCAATCCCAAAGAAAGGCAATGCCAAAGAATGTTCACACTACTGCACAATTGCGCTCATCTCACATGCTAGTAAAGTAATGCTCAAAATTCTCCAAGCCAGGCTTCAGCAATACGTGAACCGTGAACTTCCTGATATTCAAGCTGGTTTTAGAAAGGGCAGAGGAACCAGAGATCAAATGCCAACATCCTCTGGATCGTGGAAACAGCAAGAGAATTCCAGAAAAACATCTATTTCTGCTTTATTGACTATGCCAAAGCCTTTGACTGTGTGGATCACAACAAACTGTGGAAAATTCTGAAAGAGATGGGAATATCAGACCACCTGACCTGCCTCTTGGGAAATCTGTATGCAGGTCAGGAAGCAACAGTTAGAACTGGACATGGAAAAACAGACTGGTTCCAAATAGGAAAAGGAGTAAGTCAAGGTTGTATATTGTCACCCTGCTTATTTAACTTATATGCAGAGTATATCATGAGAAACGCTGGGCTGGAAGAAACACAAGCTGGAATCAAGATTGCCGGGAGAAATATCAATAACCTCAGATATGCAGATGACACCACCCTTATGGCAGAAAGTGAAGAGGAACACAAAAGCCTCTTGATGAAGGTGAAAGTGGAGAGTGAAAAAGCTGGCTTAAAGCTCAACATTCAGAAAACTAAGATCATGGCATCTGGTCCCATCACTTCATGGCAAATAGATGGGGAAACAGTGGAAACAGTGTCAGACTTCATTTTTTTGGGCTCCAAAATCACTGCAGATGGTGACTGCAGCCATGAAATTAAAAGACACTTACTCCTTGGAAGGAAAGTTATGACCAACCTGGATAGCATATTCAAAAGCAGAGACATCACTTTGCCAACAAAGGTCCGTCTAGTCAAGGCTATGGTTTTTCCTGTGGTCATGTATGAATGTGAGAGTTGGACTGTGAAGAAGGCGGAGTGGGGAAGAATTGATGCTTTTGAACTGTGGTGTTGGAGAAGACTCTTGAGAGTCCCTTGGACTGCAAGGAGATCCAACCAGTCCATTCTAAAGGAGATCAGCCCTGGGATTTCTTTGGAGGGAATGATGCTGAAGCTGAAACTCCAGTACTTTAGCCACCTCATGCGAACAGCTGACTCATTGGAAAAGACTCTGATGCTGGGAGGGATTGAGGGCAGGAGGAGAAGAGGACGACAGAGGATGAGACGGCTGGATGGCATCACTGACTCGATGGACTTGAGTCTGAGTGAATTCCGGGAGTTTGTGATGGACAGGGAGGCCTGGCGTGCTGCGATTCATGGCGTTGCAAAGAGTCGGACACGACTGAGCGACTGAACTGAACTGAACCCACTTGACAAAATGGTCCAGTGATGTCTGGGTAGTAGCTCTTTTTTTTATTATGAAAATGAAAGTCGCTCAGTTGTGTCCAACTCTTTGTGACTCCATGGACTATACAGTCTGTGGGATTCTCCAGCGTAGAATACTGAAGTGGGTAGCTTTTCCCTTCTCCCGGGGATCTTCCCAACGCAGGGATTGAACCCATATCTCCTGCATTGCATGCAAATTCTTTACAAGCTGATCCACAAGGGAAGCCCAAGAATACTGGAGTGGGTAGGCTATCCCTTCTCCAGTGGATCTTTCCGACCCAGGAATCAAATTGGGATCTTCTGCATTGCATGTGGATTCTTTACCAACTGAGCTACCAGGGAAGCTTTTCTCATCACAGATGACAGGATAACACTGGACTGCATTCTGAGTGGCTGCTGCAACCTTTGTGTACCAGTCTATATTGGGGTGCTTTGCCTCAAAAATGAACAGTGCCTCTCAGATGAAGAAAACCCCCTTGCCGTTTCCTGCATCATGAGTCTCTTTGGTTCTTCAGTCTCTTCTACTTTCTCTTGACTGTCTTGGTTCTTTCTCTGGGACTCATTTCCAACAGTACTTCATCAGTAAGCTCCATGTTTACATCTTTGAAAGTTCAAAACGTGAAGGTTCATATGTAGAGGACTCACTGTACTCACCATGTTTCTCTTATGCTAAGACATGGAAGTTCATAATCAAGTAGAACCATAAATAATGGCTCTTAAGTCTAAACGGTTTAGTGAAACTTGAGCCCTCCATTCAACATCTCTAGCCCCTTGTTATTCTGTCTTTACTGGAGTGTTCCAGCAACATGTTGTCTGACTGAGCTTTAAAGTTGTATCAGTCACAAATCCACTCAGATTTTTGAGTGCCTACTATATGACACAAACAGTCCATTGAAGCAAACACAATCCCTGTCTGTGTGGAATATATAGACTACTTTTTTCTGTTTTTTCATTATGTCAAATCTTATATCTCTGCATCTATCTTTTGTTATCAGTTTTCATCATATCTACCTTTTGCTCCTCTCATCTGAAAACTTAACTAGGCCTTCTTTTGTTTACTGATCTATACACTGATCTTTACATGAAATCTGATTTTTAAGGCATTTTGAAGGTGAAAATTTGAGTTAGCAGTGGTATAATTTACCTGTAAAACATTTCAGCTAAAACCTGCATGATTCTGAGGTGTTAAAACAGGTGTACTGAAAGGCTTCCCTGGTGGCTCAGTGGTTAAAGCGTCTGCCTGGAATGCGGGAGACCCCGGTTCGACTTCACTTCACTGAAAGTTTTACCATTTTCTCTCCTCTGGTTCACATTCCTACGTGAAAGTGAAAGTGAAGTCGTTCAGTCGTGTCCGACTCTTTGTGACCCCATGGACTGTGGCCTACCAGGCTCCTCTGTCCATGGGATTCTCCAGGCAAGAATACTGGAGTGGGTTGCCATTTCCTTAAGCTTGCTTCATTAAAGCTCAGTGAGTAAAACTGATTGACAAGTAAAGCAATGTAAATGCAAATGCCTCAATCTGTAATAGGGCAACCCCTTTAGAAGGGAACTGATGCCTCTGTAAATACAATACTCACTAAGTACTTACTCATATATTGAGAATCACCTGCAAAAAATATCATTTTGTCCTTAGAAATATTTTGTTGTTGCTTTATTGATAGTCACCAAAATTATTTTTTAATAATTTAAAACCTTAATTTTCTGCAGGTTATATATAAGAAAGAATTCAGCATATGATCTCATGCACTAGAAGGCCAGTTATTCTTTGAAACAAAGCTACCACCACCAATAATGGAATGCCACCTGTATTTTCTTAACTGGCTCATGAATATGTTAAAGGGCTAGAGTTATGACTCTGCATATTTATTAATCCTATGTTTTCCTATTTATCTAGTAAGTGAACTTTGACAAAGAACTTATATTGACTTGATTTATTTTTAATTTATGAAAAACTGTATTTTATGTCTCAATTTAATATCTTCACAGTGTATACAGAATAATTAATGATTTTATCATTCCAAAACATGGTATATGGATTATATTCAGACCTGACCTTTATTTTATATTAATGCAAAATCTCCTCTTCAATACTTCTAAATGTTACTTCTACTTTGTCAAGTAGATCCAGATGTTGTAATTGTCCTTATACAGAATATTATCTGTCATCATTGTTTTCATTATAAATGAAAGCATCAATTTTATTAGCATAATCCTCTATCAACACTCTGGTGCTAAATATGTTCTAGTTGATAAATATTGGCAAAAGAGATCATCTGAATAAAAGGAGGAGAATGCTTCTGAAATCTTTTTATTTCTGTTACAATGACTATCTTTTTGCTTTCAGACCAGGAAGAACCAGAGGAAGTACGGAAGCATTTGTCATCCTGCAATAGAAGGTCACGGAGAAGGCAATGGCACCCCACTCCAGTATTTTTGCCTGGAAAATCCCATGGGCAGAGGAGCCTGGTAGGCTGCAGTCCATGGGGTCGCTAAGAGTCGGACACGACTGAGTGACTTCACTTTCACTTTTCACTTTCCTGCATTGGAGAAGGAAATGGCAACCCACTCCAGTGTTCTTGGCTGGAGAATCCCAGGGACGGGGGAGCCTGGTGTGCTGCCGTCTGTGGGGTTGCATAGAGTCGGACATGACTGAAGTGACTTAGCAGCGATAGAAGGTCAGGCACCAATCATGAGGATGATTCAGTTAATGATGGAAGAAAAAGCAGAAAGGAGAGAAAAGTTCCAATGTGTGAACAGATCTAAGTGGGGAATTGAGTCACCAACCAAAGTGTTGTTTGCTGTACAATTACTCTTCACTCCCAAGCACAGTTGCCACGTCCAGCTGTCAGAATGAAAGGACTATTTCCTAATGTATTGTCCTATCCAGGCTGAATCCATGGGAAACTGGCCTGTTGATATAGTAGGATCACATTTTTACCTACTAGTGAGTGAGATATGAAAATCTTTACTACTGTGTACCAGCTCAGTGCTTCTCAACCTTGGTTCTGGTCATGGGCATTCTTGAGATAAAAACAGATAAAAGATATAAACCCTCTTCTCAGAAAAGTGCACACACATGCACAAATTTCTGTAAACAATTTGAAGTGATTCACTTGTTTCCAAATACCCAATTATGATTCTCCCTTGGGCTATAGATTTCAGGTTAAGGATCTTCTATATTAGAGACGAGGGAAGTAGTTTTTATCAGTATTCCATGTATCAGATATAATAATAATAATTTTTTGTTGTTGTTCATTTGCTATGTATGACTCTTTGCAACCCCATGGACTACAGCATGCCAGGCTTCTCTGTCCTTCACTATCTCCTGGAGTTTGCTCAAACTCAGATCCATAGAGTTGGTGATTCCACCCAACCATCTCATCCTCTGTCACCCCCTTCTCCTCCTGCCCTCAATCTTTCCCAGCATCAGGGTCTTTTCCAATGAGTTGGCTCTTTGCATCAGGTGGCCAGAGTATTGGACCTCTAGCTTCAGTATCAGTCCTTCTAATGAATACTCAAGGTTGATTTCCTTTAAGACTGCCTGGTATGATCTTCCTATCCAAGGGACTCCAACACCACAGTTCGAAAGCATCAATTCTTCTACACTCAGTCTTCTTTATGGTCCAACTCTCACATCTGTACATGACTACTGGAAAAACCATAGCTTTAACAATACAGACCTTTGTTGGCAAAATGATGTTTCTGCTTTGTAATATGCTGTCTAGGTTTGTCATAGCTTTCCTTCCAAGGAGCAAGTGTCTTCTAATTTCATGGCTGCAGTAACTGTCTGCAGTGATTTTGGAGCCCAAGAAAATAAAGTCTGTCACTGTTTCCATTGTTTCCCCATCTATTTGCCATGAAGTGATGGGACCAGATGCCATGATCTTAGTTTTCTGAATGTTGACTTTTTAATAGTAATAATAAGCTATAAATTATATTATAATAAGCACTTTATATGGACTATCTTTCAGTAACCCAATGAGTTAGTTTTATCATCCCCATTTTTTAAATAAGCTGATGAGTATCAGAGACTTGTTTGTAGTTAAGCAACCCATCATTGAGGACTTCAGAATACTAAATAGTCTCTTCATTGGTACTTACTGCTAAATTTTCCCACCCTCTTTTCTCTGTTTTCTATCCTGTGTAGCTAATATTCCAAATTGTGTTCAGGACAGATTCCTGGTTCTCAGATCCCTAGAATATCACTTTGTTTCCCCTTGCATTCACCCAGGCCAGTATTTACTCATTTCCCCACTGCAAGCTCCTACTCTGCTTTATGGCTGGCCTTCTGTGTCACACTGTCTCTAATTTCACCAGCTGCCCAGCATCTAAATCTTCTGGTATATAAGCCCCATACCCTCATGTACCCTCCCCCCACCAAAAACCCCTACAGGTTTATTTCCACATCTGTTCCTAAGCCAATGCTAATTGAGGCAGGAAGTAGATCTTGGCGTAGTGAGTCTTGGAATTAAATTACTTTAACAAGATCCATTGATCTAAACTCCAACAGCTGGACCCCCAAGTGTCCATGTCTGCCAACCAGATAGGAATCCAATGTGTTTTGTTTATGCTTTATGTGCCTCTGTAGTTTCCAGTTCAAGGTATTTCCTTTGACAGCCTGTGAAGACTTTTACTCTCTTGCAAATTAAATAAAAGAATATCCCTTGAGAGTTAAAATGTTAGGTAAGACACCAAAGCACAGGTAAGTTATGGGAAAAGCAAAGGACAGTTTTCATGCTAACAGGATCCGATTGTGATGTGGTTAGCAAAATAGATTTATTTAAATAAAGACTATATCTTATAAAATCAAGCTTTGCCAGTCATAGATATATAGAATATGAAGAGTTACAGGAGGTAGATCTTGGCAGTACTAATGCAAGAATAGTCAAGAGAATGGTTGCCTTCTAAATACCCACTTTGAGACTCAAAAACTTCCTTCCCAAGAAAGACATCCCTCTTATGAAGAGAGAAGCAAGAAACTGAAGGTTATGGATGCAGCAGGTTCTGTATCCATTCACAACAAGAAAATTTTATAATAAAGTAGATGTGTTTTATGTTATCTTAGCCTAATGGCATTAAGCAATTTATACATCATATCACCCCTGCTCAGTTACTATCTAATTATGATTTGATTTTTCAATTAGTTTTTTCTGCAGGCAAACATTAATTGCTCATACAGATGATAAATATCTTTGTTATCTATGACAATGATTTTTCAAGATGACTTAATAAAGTTGTCTTTGAATATTATTTGATTTCTCTTAAGACCAGACTGCAGCTGAACACTTGCTGAGGCCAGAAATCTGCTCAGTGTGTCAGTTAGATTTCTCATTGAGTATTTGCAAGTCAGGATTTATGTGCCTTCTATAGTCTTAGATGCATTTGAGTTACAATCTTTCAGTCTCTTATCACCTATTTTTCTGACCACCATCAAGAAGGGGAGGTTGTACATTCATTGCAGAAGGCAGATCCCTTAAGTGATTTAACTTATTGAGGCAGTTCCTAGGGAGACCCCATCCAGAACCATGTAGCCTTCCCTTTATGGTACCACAACCAATTTTATCCTTCTGAATAGGTTTTCACAGTGTTTGCTCTAAGTTAGGATCATGTCTATCGTTGCTCCCAACTCTTTGGTCAATCTAATTCTTTGGCTTATTATGTATCCAGCCCCTGGCTTTGCCATGAACTCTAGCCATTTGGATGGTATCCAGAGGCCTAGAGACAAAGATTTGGCTTGACTGTGAATTGATGATAAACTTGCCGAGTGCCTGGCTCAAGAACTGTGCTATAGCTCGTCCCTGTCTCTATGGATTCCTGGCTGAGGGCCTTTCATATAGAGAAAAAACTGCAAATGATGCCTCTTGGCCACTGAATGTTTGATGACCATCTGGATCCTCCCCTCTGGTGTCCAATATTCCAAGAGAGGTGAGCAGGCATAGTGACCTGATTTATGTCTGAAGTTTCTATGTCTTTTGAAAAGTCTCCTTGAACTGTCCTTACCAAAACCAGAACCTATGGGCAGATCAGTTTTCCCAACACTTTCTTCTGCTTGGTTCCAGTTTTCTTTCCCTCACTAACGGTCATCTTATAGAGGATCTTAAATAACAGTATGAGAGATATTAATAGATCCATACATAAGTCATGTCATCTCATCAGGGGAAGTTGTACCCTCCACAGACTCATAGGACAGAAAATGAAGAATGGATTAAAAAGGGAGGACACTTTTAGATAGCATCTAGATAGCCTAAATAGGGGTCTGACATCTGCTGTGTGTGTGTGTGTGTGTGTGTGTGTGTGTGTGTGTAAATAATGTTTAATAGAATGCAGCCATCTTCATTTGGGATTCCCTGGTGGCTCAGAGGGTAAAGATCTTCCTGCAATGTGGGAGACCTGAGTTCAATTCCTGGATCGGGAAGATTCCCTGGAGAAGAAAATGGCAACCCACTCCTTTATCTTTGCCTGTAAAATCCCATGGACAGAGGAGAAGCCTTGAGGGCTACAGTCCACAGGGTTGCAAAGAGTTGGACATGACTGAGCGACTTCATTTTCACTTTCTTTCATACGCATTCACGTGTGTATTTTCTATGGTAGCTTTTGCTCTGCTCCAGAAGAGTTGAGTTGGAGAAGGCAATGGCAACCCACTCCAGTACTCTTGCCTGGAAAATCCCATGGACTGAGGAGCCTGGTAGGCTCCAGTCCATGGGGTCACTAAGAGTCGGACACGACTGAAGCGAGTTAGCAGCAGCAGAAGAGTTGAGTAGTTGTGACAGAGACCTATGCAAAGACCAAAATATTTGCTATCTGGTCATTAACAGAAAAAAGTTTTCAGACTCTTGGTCTACATGACAATCATGGAGACCTAGACTAATTACAGGGTTAGCAGTAAGAATGAAAGAAATAGTTATGAAGAACATTGAAGAATTTTTATTGCAATTTTATTGAAATGCCTAAGAGTTTTTTATATTTAAGTCTACTTCAGTTCAGTTCAGTTCAGTCCAGTCACTCAGTCATGTCTGACTCTTTGCAACCCCATGAATCACAGCATGCCAGGCCTCCCTGTCCATCACCAACTCCCGGAGTTCACTCAGACTCATGTCCATCGAGTCAGTGATGCCATCCAGCCATCTCATCCTCTGTTGTCCCCTTCGCCTACTGCCCCCAATCCCTCCCAGCATCAGACTCTTTTCCAATGAGTCAACTCTTCGCATGAGGTGGCCAAAGTACTGGAGTTTCAGCTTTAGCATCAGTCCTTCCAAAGAAATCCCAGGGCTGATCTTCAGAATGGATTAGTTGGATCTCCTTCCAGTCCAAGGGACTCTCAAGAGTCTTCTCCAACACCACAGTTCAAAAGCATCAATTCTTTGGCGCTCAGCTTTCTTCACAGTCCAACTCTCACATCCATACATGACCACAGGAAAAACCGTAGCCTTGACTAGATGGACCTTTGTTGGCAAAGTAATGTTTCTGCTTTTGAATATGCTATCTAGGTTGGTCATAACTTTTCTTCGAAGGAGTAAGCGTCTTTTAATTTCATGGCTGCTGTCACCATCTGCAGTGATCTTCAAGCCCAAAAAAATAAAGTCTGACACTGTTTCCACTGTTTCCCCATCTATTTGCCATGAAGTGATGGGACCAGATGCCATGATCTTCATTTTCTGAATGTTGAGTTTTAAGCCAACTTTTTCACTCTCCTCTTTCACCTTCATCAAGAGGCTTTTTAGTTCCTCTTCACTTTCTGCCATAAGGGTGGTGTCATCTGCATATCTGAGGTTATTGATATTTCTCCTGGCAATCTTGATTCCAGCTTGTGCTTCATCCAGCCCAGCATTTCTCATGATGTACTCTTCATATAAGTTAAATAAGCAGGGTGACAATATACAGCCTTGATGTACTCCTTTTCCTATTTGGAACCAATATGTTGTTCCATGTCCAGTTCTAACTGTTGCTTCCTGACCTGCATGCAAATTTCTCAAGAGGCAGGTCAGGTGGTCTGGTATTCCCATCTCTTTCAGAATTTTCCACAGTTTATTGTGATCCACACAGTCAAAGGCTTTGGCATAGTCAATAAAGCAGAAATAGGTGTTTTTCTGGAACTCTCTTGCTTTTTCCATGATCCAGCAGATGTTGGCAATTTGGTCTCTGGTTCCTCTGCCTTTTCTAAAACCAGCTTAAACAACTGGTAGTTCATGGTTCCCGTATTGCTGAAGCCTGGCTTGGAGAATTGTGAGCATTACTTTACTAGCATGTGAGATGAGTGCAATTGTGCGGTAGTGTGAGCATTCTTTGGCATTGCCTTTCTTTGGGATTGGAATAAAAGTGACCTTTTCCAGTCCTGTGGTCACTGCTGAGTTTTCCAAATTTGCTGGCATATTGAGGGCAGCACTTTCAAAGCATCATCTTTCAGGATTTGGAATAGCTCAACTGGAATTCCATCACCTCCACTAGCTTTGTTTGTAGTGATGCTTTCTAAGGCCGGCTTGACTTCACATTCCAGGATGTCTGGCTCTAGGTCAGTGATCACACCATCGTGATGATCTGGGTCGTGAAGATCTTTTTTGTACAGTTCTTCTGTGTATTCTTGCCACCTCTTCTTAATATCTTCTGCTTCTGTTAGGTCCATACCATTTCTGTCCTTTATCGAGCCCATCTTTGCATGAAATGTTCTCTTGGTATCTCAGATTTTCTTGAAGAGATCTCTAGTCTTTCCCATTCTGTTGCTTTCCTCTATTTCTTTGCATTGATTGCTGAGGAAGGCTTTCTTATCTCTTCTTTCTATTCTTTGGAACTCTGCATTCAGATGCTTATATCTTTCCTTTTCTCCTTTGCTTTTCGCTTCTCTTCTTTTCACAGCTATTTGTAAGGTCTCCCCAGACAGCTATTTTGCTTTTTTGCAAAAAGTCTACTTCAGATATTACATTTCAACTTTTTGGGTAGTTTTCTCAGTGTGAATTATAGGCACTTCACTTACTCCCCACTCCCCAAAATACACCCCCCCACAAAAAAAAAAAAAAAAAAAAGGAAAAAGGAAAAGAGTGGACAAAAAGAAAAAGAAGAATCTATTCTGATATTCTAGCTTGTCAGAAAATAGTAATGTATTACCTGTGAAACAATGCCTGTTTTCCTCTGGAATCCTATGATTTGGGGTATAAACAAGGTAACCAATGAACTCAATCATAAATAAAATGGAATGATAGTGAAGGCAGAAGAAATGCATGGTGGCTTTGCTAAGGCACAGCTTCAGACAAAATGGGAAAATGGTAAAACTCTGAGAAATAAGCAATGGACATGTCTGAATTCTCTAGAGAAAAAAAAATAGTTCTCTAGAAAGATAAATATATGAATATGCAGTTGGCTAGACAGATGCATAGAATCCTATTATGTTAACTGAAATTCTTCTCTATGTGATGTGATCTATTTCCCTTTTTTTCCAGTGACCTTTCCCCTATCAATTCATTAACACACAATGTCTCAGGGGATAAATTACATTGAATATAGTGGACAAAATGTCAATACCTTGGCTTCTGGGTTCCAAAATACACTCTTGAGACTCATAGTAGAGACATAGTCTCGAAAGCTAGAGCTTTTGACCTGTAAGGGTCAGCATATTATATTTCTAAAAGGCTAAGCCAGAAGACCTACTGTTGCTTCTCTAATAGTGTGGAAAAATAACAAAAGCCTATCCTTGGACCTTAGGTTAAATATTGTCGAAACTGTGGGAGGGAGGAGAACTGAAGAGGAAGCCACCACTCTGCTTTAGAAGCTTGTATCGAGAACTGTGACTTCCCTAAGATGACCTAGAAGTGAACTGCTAGTGGGTAGAGTGCTCTATCACCTGTTACTGAGCTTGGGGCAGGGCGGTATGGGATACAGAGAGTGCCTGTGACTTGTATTTCAGAGGGTGACTGGAGAGTGGGCAAACCTTGTAGGTTGGCATGCCCTGTGTCCTGCATAATCCCTAAGCTATGCAGTAGCAATGGCTGCAGAAGTTCCCAGGCTGATGGGTTTCAGGCAGCTCCAGAGTTTGAGGAACATAGTCAATTACTAATACTTGCTTCTGTATCCCTCAAACAGGGTCTGGATGTAGCTGAGAACTGAGAATCAAAAGGGTTTGTTGTGGAAAGAGGATAAAGAAGGCTTGACCTTGGGAAGGAAGACTAGACGGTATGTAGGAGATCTCAACACCAACAAGAGTAAATGTGAACAAACAAATGTGTGAACAGATGACATGCGAGAGGATCAGCCTCTACTCCTCCACCCCTATGTGGTATTTCGAACTAAATAAAATACTGGATACAATTCTAGAGATAAGAATAGCGGGAAAACCTGACTGAAAAAATTCTATTTTTTCTGTGAAAATACTTCACTGACTTCTCAAACTCTGATGGGAATGAATTAACAGTAAATTAAATAAGATAAGGTTTTGGCTAGTAGATGGAGTGTTTACCTGAAGGTGAGAACTACTATTTTAAAAATATATAGTAGGGATTTTATATTCTGAATGTTTGCACTCACGGTTTATCAACAGAATTTTCCAAATTGTTTGCCTTTAGGAAGTAAGATAATGACCATTTTGGGGGCATGTTTTGTAATATGCTTAAGATTATGACTATTTTGAATGTTTTGTATTGTGCTTAAAATTTTACCATGGGTATGTATTATTTTAGTAAATATGAACACTGATCTGTTCCAGAAATACTGTGTTGGCTTTAAAGTTTTTTTTTTTTTTTTTTCAAGTGTACAGGGATTGTACAAAGAGAATTTTGGTCCTATTGATAGCTTATGGTGAACGATGTTGGATTCATGTTCTCTGAAGAAGATTTAGTATTGTGACTAGGGACCAAGGACCAGGCTTGATCACTCAAGAGCTTTTGTTTGTAGCAGAGTTTTATTGAAGTGAAAAAGGGATAGAGAAAGCTTCTGACACACATCAGAAGGGAGATGGAGAGTGCCCCCCTCGCTAGTCTTAGCAAGGGAGATATATACTTTTTAAATTGGTTATTACAGTAAATCAAAAGAATGTTTCAAGGTTGTAAAGATCTTACTAGACCCACTCCCAGTTTACATTTTAAGATAACAGGATTAGAATTTAACAATAGAAAGATTTTACCAGACCCACTCCCATTCTAAAATATCAGGACTAGACAGAAGGTTTTCAGGAGGGAGAAACTGTCCTTAAGCTGGATACATTGTCCTTGTATAATCCTTAGTACAGAGTTTAAAATGCAGAATTCAGACTTAAATTCAGCCTTAAATTGAAGAAAGTAGGGAAAACCACTAGACCATTCAGGTATGACCTAAATAAAATCCCTTATGATTACACAGAGAAAGTGAGAAATAGATTCAAGAGATTAGATCTGATAGATAGAGTGCCTGATGAACTATGGATGGAGGTTTGTGACATTGTACAGGAGACAAGGAGCAAGACCATGCCCAAGAAAAAGAAATGCAAAAAAGCAAAATGGCTGTCTGAGGAGGCCTTACAAATAGCTGTGAAAAGAAAAGGAGAAAAGGAAAGATATGCCCATTTGAATGCAGAGTTCCAAAGAATAGCAAGGAGAGGAGATAAGAAAGCCTCAGTGATCAGTGCAAAGAAATAGAGGAAAACAACAGAATGGGAAAGACTAGAGATCTCTTCAAGAAAATTAAAGATACCAAGGGAACATTTCATGAAAAGATGGGCTCAATAAAGGACAGAAATGGTATGAACCTAACAGGAGCAGAAGATATTAAGAAGAGGTGGCAAGAATACACAGAAGAACTATACAAAAAAGATCTTCACGACCCAGATAATCATGATGGTGTGATCACTCATTAGAGCCAGACATTTTGCAATGCAAAGTCAAGTGGGTCTTAGGAAGAATCACTACAAACAAAGCTAGTGGAGGTGATGGAATTCCAGTTGAGCTATTTCAAATCCTGAAAGATGATGCTGTGAAAGTGCTGCACTCAATATGCCAGCAAATTTGGAAAACTCAGCAGTGGCCACAGGACTGGAAAAGGTCAGATTTCATTCCAACCCCAAAGAAAGGCAATGCCAAAGAATTCTCAAACTACTGTACAATTGCACTCATCTCACACTCTAGTTAAGTAATGTTCAAAATTCTCCAAGCCAGGCTTCAGCAATACGTGAACTGTGAACTTCCAGATGTTCAAGCTGGATTTAGAAAAGGCAGAAGAACCAGAGATCAAATTGCCAACATCCACTGGATCATTTAAAAAGCAAGAGAGTTCCAGAAAAACATCTATTTCTGCTTTAGTGACTATGCCAAAGCCTTTGGCTGTGTGGATCACCACACACTGTGGAAAATTCTTTAAGAGATGGGAATACCAGGCCATCTGAACTGCCTCTTGAGAAATCTGTGTACAGGTCAAGAAGTAACAGTTAGAAGTGTACATGGAACAACAGACTGGTCCCAAATGATGAAAGGAGTATGTCAAGGCTGTATATTGTCACCCTGCTTATTTAACTTATATGCAGAGTATATCATGAGAAATGCTGGGCTGGATGAAGCACAAGCTGGAATCAAGATTGCCAGGAGAAATATCAATAACCTCAGATATGCAGATGACACCACCCTTATGGCAGAAAGTGAAGAAGAACTAAAGAGCCTCTTGATGAAAGTGAAAGAGGAGAGTGAAAAAGTTAGCTTAAAGCTCAACATTCAGAAAACTAAGATCATGGCATCTGGTCCCATCACTTCATGGCAAATAGATGGGGAAACAGTGGCAGACTTTTTTTGGGGGGCTCCAAAGTCACTGCAGATGGTGACTGCAGCCGTGAAATTAAAAGACACTTACTCCTTGGAAGAAAAGTTACGACCAACCTAGACAGCATATTAAAAAGCAGAGTTATTGTTTTGCCAAGAAAGATCTGTCTAGTCAAGGCTATGGCTTTTCCAGGAGTCATGTATGGATGAGAGAGTTGGACTATAAAGAAAGCTGAGTGCTGAAGAATTGATGCTTTTGAACTGTGATGTTGGAGAAGACTCTTGAGAGTCCCTTGGACTGCAAGGACATCCAATCAGTCCATCCTGAAGGAGATCAGTCCTGAATATTCATTGTAAGGACTGATGCTGAAGCTGAAACTCCAGTACTTTGGCCACCTGATTGTGAAGAATTGACTCACTAGAAAAGACACTGATACTGGGAAAGATTGAAGGCGGGAGAAGAGGGCAACAGAGGATGAGATGGTTGGATGGTATCAGCGACTCAATGGACATGAGTTTGAGTAAACTCTGGGACTTGGTGATGGATAGGGAGGCCTGAGGTGCTGCAGTCCATGGGGTCGCAGAGTCGGAGAGGACTGAGCAACTGAACTGAACTCAAGAGTGTTTAAACTGAGTTATTTGTTGTGTAACCATCAGTTTCAGACTTAAAGAAAAAAAAATTTTTATGTGACTAAGACTAAGGAATGTAAAGAAAAAAAGTTGTTTGTCCTTTGCTCCTCCTTGAGAATTCCAGACCCCTGTCTCCTCCTTGGGTACCCAGACTTCTTATCAACTTGCTAGGAATTGACTCTCTCACTATCTCTTCACAGAGACCATGATTCAGCTAATGGCTATAATCTGGAAAAGGAACTCAGCCTCTCATTCTCTGAAGGAACACTTATGAAGGTCTCTTTCAATCAAGGCAAATATTGGGCAAGTATGCACAATTTGCAATCTGGCAACCTGAAGGAATGGGGATGATATGATAAAAGGGTGTTCCTTGTGATGACTATTTATTTGGTCATGCAAATTGGTTAATGAGAAAGAGAGAGAGAAGGTAGGGGGAGACAGAGAGAGACAGGTAGGGGAGGGTGACTCAGTGACAATCAACCTGATAGTAAATGACACCCTGCTCAGTGCTGCTGCTACGGTCACCAGAGGATACCTTAAACGCCAAATACATTGCCCTGACCAATCTTCACATTGTTTGTCTTTTTAGTGTCAAAAACAATTATAAACAAAAGCAAAATCTCGCTTTAGCATTTTTGCAGAAGACTCATACCTTTAATATCCTTACTATAAAATGAGAACAACCTTGAAACTGACCTAGAGTTTCTTTTTTGTGACTCAGTAGGGAACGTTTTTTCCCAAGAAGCATATAATGTCTTTATCAACATTAATTTTACAGGTTGTTGATGAAATGGGAAAAATTTATTATTACAATATAGAAATATTTTGAGGACATAAGTTTTTTTGGCACCACTGAGTGCAGTTTACTAAAATTTCATTTTGCTATTTTTAAGTTGATTTAAAATACAGTTGTTAAAATGATTTAGTGTCAAATAATGACATGCAACATGTGCTTGATGCTAATTTACAAAAACTTAAAATTATGTGTCTGTGTTGGTGTGTAGGGGTGGTGGTGGCGGGGAGAGGGGACTACGTAATTCATTGACATATATTTGCAAATATCCTGGGAGGTGGAGAGGTTTATTTCTGTTGAATAATAGGAGACCCAAGAAATACATAAATCAGTAATCATAAAACAAAATGAAAAGAAGCTGGAATTGAGATGTTTTCCTTTCTTCTACTCAGGTGCATATTTCAGGTATAATTATTACCCAAAGGGGCGACATTACATGGCTGATTTAGGTTACCTAAACAAAAAGAATATTATACTTTAAAGTTGAATAGGAATAGGCAATGACAATTTATGTCTCTACTGCCAAAGAAACAAGGAGCTTTAGGAAGAAGATTAAATGTAATGACAGTTTAAAATCTTTCAGTATTGCTGATAAAATTGTCAAAATTGAAAACTAAGACCATATATAAGGGAACTTGCATAAACTTTAGAAATAAAATGCATAAAACTGGAGTGGATAATTTATTTCTACCTTAAATTCATTGCTTCTATTTTATTAATCAAACTTGGTTTGTATTTTTTTCTTTTCTTTTTCCATATATTCCTAGACTTTTTATTTGATTAGATATATATATATGTGTATATATATATATATATATATATGTTGAAGCTTACTGATAGGTGTATTCTTACAAATAAAAACACCAGTGACACCCCATTAGATAAACTCTTTGGAAATGCAACAATTAGTTATGCAAATCAGTAGTATTTGGGCTTCCCCAATGGGGATAGTGGTAAAGAACCTGGACGCCAATGCAGGAGACATAAGAGTTGTGGATTGGATCCCTAGGTCTGGAAGATCCCCTGGAGGAGGGCATGGCAACTCACTCCAGTATTCTTGCCTGGAAAATCCCATGAACAGAGAAGCCTGGTGGGTTACAGTCCATAGGGTTGCAAAGAGTTTGACACAATTGAAGTGATTTAGCATGCTAGCATCAATAGTACTTATGAAACAGTTCTGTGTATAATACTTTGCTATTAAAAAATAAGGAATTTTACATTGTCAGTCATTAATCACTTGATCCTTAAAATAGCTCTGTTAGTTAAGGACTTGGTTGTTGTTCCCATTTGATAGATGAAAAAATTGAGGTCAGAGTTATATACTTAAGGCAAGGGATTATATTTTCTTTCATGGAGAAAAGAAATTGATCAGAGAAATGCAAATCAAAACCACAATGAGGTACCATTTCACACCAGTCAGAATGGCTGCGATCCAAAAGTCTACAAGCAGTAAATGCTGGAGAGGGTGTGGAGAAAAGGGAACCCTCTTACACTGTTGGTGGGAATGCAAACTAGTACTTCCACTATGGAGAACAGTGTGGAGATTCCTTAAAAAACTGGAAATAGAACTGCCTTATGACCCAGCAATCCCACTGCTGGGCATACACACTGAGGAAACCAGAATTGAAAGAGACATGTGTATCTTTTATACACTGTTTATAATAGCCAGGACATGGAAGCAACCTAGATGTCCATCAGCAGATGAATGGATAAGAAAGCTGTGGTACATATACACAATGGAAAGTCCCATGGACGGAGGAGCCTGGTAGGCTGCAGTCCATGGAGTTACTAAGAGTCAGACACGACTGAGCGACTTCACTTTCACTTTTCACTTTGCTGCATTGGAGAAGGAAATGGCAACCCACTCCAGTGTTCTTGCCTGGAGAATCCCAGGGACGGGGGAGCCTGGTGTGCTGCCGTCTATGGGGTCGCACAGAGTCGGACACGACTGAAGTGACTTAGCAGCCAATGGAATATTACTCAGCCATTAAAAAGAATACATTTGAATCAGTTCTAATGAGGTGCATGAAACTGGAGCCTATTATACAGAGTGAAGTAAGCCAGAAAGAAAAACACCAATACAGTATACTAATGCATATATATGGAATTTAGAAAGATGGTAATGATAACTCTGTATGCGAGACAGCAAAAAAGACACAGATGTATAGAACAGTCTTTTGGACTCTGTGGGAGAGGGAGAGGGTGGGATGATTTGGGAGAATGGCATTGAAACACTTAAATTATCACACGTGAAATGAATTGCCAGTTCAGGTTTGATGCATGATACAGGGTGCTTGCATTGGCAACCCACTCCAGTACTCTTGCCTAGCAAGTCCCATGGATGGAGGAGCCTGGTAGGCTGCAGTCCATGGGGTCGCTAAGAGTCAGACACGACTGAGCGACTTCACTTTCACTTTTCACTTTCATGCCCTGGAGAAGGAAATGGCAACCCTCTCCAGTGTTCTTGCCTGGAGAATCCCAGGGACGGGGGAGCCTGGTGTGCTGCTGTCTGTGGGGTCGCACAGAGTCGGACACGACTGAAGCGACTTAGCAGCAGCAGCAGCACAGGGTGCTTGGGGCTGGTGGACTGGGATGACCCAGAGGGATGGGATGGTGGGGGAGGTGGGAGAGGGGTTCAGGATGGGGAACACATGTACACCTATGGCAGATTCATGTCAATATATGGCAAAACCAATACAATATTGCAAAGTAAAAAAAAAAAAAAAAAAACTAAAAAAAAAGAAAGAAAAGAAATTGAGGGGACAGACTAATGCTTGCTTAAAACTGAAGAACAAAATACCAAACCATGTCCAAGCAAGGTCTTGGGGTGAAAGAGAAAAATTATTCTAAGGGACCTTCAGTCGAATATATCATTAAAATTGATTCCCAGATACTCTTACTTCATCAAAATGGTGGATGGACTGAGAAGGTTTACCAGATTTGCTTCTGAGAAACTGAAAAATTCAAGACTCAAGAATCTTCTCAAGAAGATGAAAATTTTCATCTTTAAGCATGTGTGAAGATTTCACCCCTTGCTTAAAACAAAAAAAATCTTGGCCTTGAAAAAAAAAAATTTAGTATATTTGAGTGTTTTCTTTAAGACACAATTTAAGTACTATTTCAAGGGTATATACTTACTTATTCATCAAGTATTTATTAAGCATCTATAATACACCTGTGATAGATGAGAAATTCTGTTAGAATCTTGGGATGGAGCACAACTCAATGGGAAAACAATCTATGCCTTAAAAGAATTTAAAAATGGGGAAGATGAATAGTATACAAATACATTAACAAATACTTAATTAGAAGATATAGTTTTAATTGAAGACATTTAAAGAGTAGGGTGATTCAGGCAGGTGACTTAGATCCAAGATTGTAAAGACTCCCCTGAGAAAGTGCTATTAAATTTAAAACCTGATGGAAAATTAGGAATTAGGGTAAGTGAGGAGAAAGAATCTCCAGATAGAGCAGAGGATGAGGGTGGAGATAAAGCCTGCTCCATGTCCCTGACAAATTTAATTCTTTTTCTTTGGTGAAGTATTGTAGGTTTTTAAACTGAAGATTACAGAGTTAAACTAGCATTTTTAGTTAATTTAACTCCTGGAGAGAAAATGGATTGAAGGAAAATGAAGATACAGGAGGCCTAAATCAGAAGTTTTGGTGGGTTGGACTAGAGTCATGGGAAGATAGAGACATTAACCTATTTGTGATTTATCTATTTCATCAAAAAAGAAAAAAAGAGAGCACTGCATGGACAAATGTGTGTGTGTGTGTCTTCAGTCTCTCAGACGTGTCTGACTCTTTGTGACACCATAGATTGCAGCCCGCCAGGCTCCTCTGTTCATATAATTCTCCAGGCAAGAACACTGGAGTGGGCAACCATGCCCTCATCCAGGGGATCTTCCTGACCCAGGGATTGAACCTGTGTCTCCTGCATCTCCTGCAGAGGCAGGTGGATTCATTACCACTGAGCCACTGGGGAAGCGTGATACTGATTATTATAATTTGGTTAAACTTATATCTTTTCTGGACTGAGGCTGAGGCTGAAACTCCAATAGTTTGGCCACCTCATGCGAAGAGTTGACTCATTGGAAAAGACCCTGATGCTGGGAGGGATTGGGGGCAGGAGGAGAAGGGGACAACAGAGGATGAGATGGCTGGGTGGCATCACCAACTCGATGGACATGAGTTTGGGTGAACTCCGGGAGTTGGTGATGGACAGGGAGGTCTGGCGTGCTGCGATTCATGGGGTCGCAGAGTCGGACATGACTGAGCGACTGAACTGAATATGTAGCAACACTTTCAAATGAAATCTATAGTCTGAAATATTAATGGGATAGTATTGTCCCTATAACTTTGTGGATCTGATGTCCTATATATGGAGAGCAGTTGAAAAGAAAATGCTGAATGCCTGAACTTTTTGAAAAACTGCGTATCTGGCATAGTGTTATAGAGATTTGCGTCATCCTATAATTTTGTAAGTCAACTACTACTTTAATTACAAAAAAATAAAAAGATGTCCCAGATTTGCTCAGTTTTGAGATCTCACAAAAACTAAGTACCTAAAAAACCAGTAGTGTAAGTACCACCCTGGCAGTGTTCAGGAGGTTTAGTCTTTTACCAGTTTTATTCGTCAGGGAAAATGAACTTGTTTCCCAAATCTGTCCTGGCAGCCATCTGCCACTTGAGCAAACCAAGGGTCTCTAGACCCAGCCTGACTTTTGTATGAGTCACCACCTGTGGCCCTGAGGCTGGATTCTCTCAACAGGCTATCAGTCCTTTTCCATCTACCCGCCACGGGTTGCATTCCCTGGCCTCTGATTCCCCACAGTGATAAGTGAGTCCATAATCCTTGAGAAGATTTTCTGAAGGTTTGGTGATAGCAGACAAGATTTGCAATTCAGAGGGAACAAAGCTGAAAACTATAAATAACCTTTCCCAGTTCATAACCCAGGCTCTCCCAGCAGGACCTTTTTTTTCTCCCCACCCTGTAGTCTGTAGCCTGAGTACCTGCAGGTACTTCTTGCTTCCAAAGTGACTGTCTTCCACTTATTCCTCCCCCACGGTAGGTCTATCCCCTCCCCTTGACTACCACAACCAGACAGAAATGCATATTTCTCAGTAAAAAGTATCAGCAAGTGTACAATTCCACCCCCGGTGAAGGGCATCTCAATGTTATTTTGCAGAGCAGTTAAACCTGTTAATCTTGTGTTATGCTAAGTCACTTAAGTCGTGTCCAACTCTTTGGGACCCTATGGATCCAGAGAGCCCGCCCGTCTCCTCTGTCCATGGGATTCCACAGGCAAGAATACTGGAGTGGGTTGCCACGCCCTCCTCCAGGGAATCTTTCCCAGGGAATCTTTCCACAGGGATGGAACCTGTGTCTGTTACATCTTCTGCATTTGCAGGTGCGTTCTTTACCATTGGTGCCACTTTGGGTCTCACCACTGCAGGGTGAGATTTATGTTTTACATTTGCCAAGGCAGAAAAATTGTAAAATGATTACCCTCTGGACAAAAATCACAATTTCCCTTCAGTTTGGATTCAACCTTTAGAAAAATAGACACCTGATCAAGTGCCAAAAATATTTGAGTCTATATTAGATTCCTAGGGCTACCAAAACAAAGTACCACAAATTGGGTAGCTTAAACCACAACATTATTGCTTACAATTCTGAGACAATAAATAAAAATTCTAGAAGTCCACCATTGAAGTGTTGGTGAAGTGGTAAGCAAGATGCTCTGCCCTCCCTTCTCTGGCTTTCCTTGCCTGGTAGAGGCATCACCTCAGTCTCTGCCTTCATCTTCATGTGATGTTCTTCCCAGGTCTTCCATTCATCTTCCTTCTCTGCATATCTCTGCATCCAAATCTTTCTTTTTATAAGGATACCAGTCATAATGGATTGTGTGCGTGTGTGTGTGTGTGTGTGTGTGTGTGTGTGTGTGTATATGTGCTCAGTCACTCAGTTGTGTCTGACTCTTTGCAACCCTGCCAGACTCCTGTCCATGGGATTATCCTGGCAAGAATACTGAAATGGGTTGCCATTTCCTATTTCAGGGGATCTTCTTGACCCAGGGATTGAACCCACATCTCTTGAGGCTCCTGAATTGGTAGGTGGATTTTTAACCACTGAACCACCTGGGAAGCCCATAGTGGGTTAGAGGCACCCCATTCCAACTATCCTAATCCAGTATAGCCTCATGCAAGTTAGCCAAATACATCTGTGACCGTCCTATTTTCAAACAAAGTCACATTCTGAGGTACTAACTAGAGTTAAGACTTCAAAATAGAATTTTTTGGGGGGGACACGACTCGACTCATAACAAATTCTTATATCTGGTGAGGAACTATTTGGAGGACTTTGGTGAGGAGATATTACAAATCACATCACTTTACACAATGATTTGCTGAACAAATCTTTGGCCTGGAGAAAAGGGGGAACCCTGGAGAAAACTGCCTTCCTCTTCCTATGAAAGAAATCAGCAAGGAATCCTTTGAGCACAGAGACTGTGATGGCCACCAGAGTCAATGGAGTTATACCAAGTTTATTTCATTTTTCCCCTTCTTATAATCTCATTGTTTTCTTTTAGATTATGAAAGCATTATATGACTGTTACCAAACCCAAGTTCACGTGTCTGATGCACCGTGAGGCCAAATAACCTGAAACGTTGGAGTTTGGACTGGAGAAAGGTTTATTGCGGGACTCAGCAAAGAGAACAGGATGGCTCATGCTCAAAAAAAGACATGAACTCCCTGACGGTTTTTAAGGAGGAGTTTTTATAGGCAAAGCTTGTGGGGGAGGGCTACAGGGTGTGTGACCTTCCTCTGATTGATTGGTGGGGAGGTAACAGGGTGGTGTTCTAGGAATCTCAATCATCAGCCCTTTGGTGGGGGCCCCAGCTCCGACAGAAGAGCTCAGAGATTTCTATCAGGTTGTTATGCAGGGTAACCAGGACCTGCCCAATTGCTGTACTTTTTTTTCCTTTTGGTATTCTCTCACTGATGCTAAAGGTCCAATACTCTGGCCACCTGATGTGAAGACCTGACTCATTGGGAAAGACCCTGATGCTGGGAAAGATTGAGGGCAGGAGGAGAAGGGGATGACAGAGGATGAGATGGTTGGATGGCATCATTGACTCAATGACATGAGCTTGAGTGAACTCCAGGAGATGATGAAGGACAGGGAAGCCTGGCTTGCTGCAGTTCATGAGATTGCAAAGAAGCAGACACAACTTAGTGACTGAACAATAACAGTTCTCTCACTTCCCTATTTAGTAGCAGTTTGAAGCTGCTCTTTGGAACCCAGGGATGGAGGATAAAACCTTTTTCCTGCAAACAAGAAATAGGGGATACAGAAAAACTTGTGAACCTGGGAGGGCTCTTCAGAATCCTGTTTGGTTTCATGATCATTGTAGAACATGTAGAAAATATAGGTGATTTTGTTGTTCTTGTTTAATTGCTAAGTTGTGTCTGACTCTTTGTGACCCCATGGACTGCAGCCCACCAGGCTCCTCTGTCCATGGGATTCTCCAGGCAAGAATACTGGAGGGTATTGCCATTTCCTTCTCCAGGGGATCTTCCTGACCCAGGTAATGAACTGAGTCTCCTGCATTTACCACAGCACCACCTGGGAAATCCAAAGGTAATTTTAGAGAAGAAAAATAATAGATAATTATACAAGATGAATAATTCCAATAGCCATTATTTAAAAATGGAATCTTGTTTATTAAAAATTGAAATTGCCTTGTATAAACAGTTCTACATCCTGCCTTTTCCACTTAACATTATATCATGGACATTGAAAAATACAGTAATATGCTTCAATAGTATGATTCTTTAAATAAAATGAGTCATGGTATTTTGTTACTGGATACAGTGTAATTTATTTAATCATTCTTCTCCAGTTGGTTATTTAGATGTTTTCTGGATTCATATTAAATGTAGCAGGGCCATAAAAATTTTTGTACATAAATCTTGGGTGCATCTCTGATTATTTGTCTGTGTACATTCCTAGGAGTGGAGTCTCAGGTCACATTTTTAAAGCTTTTGTTTTGCACTGCGATATAACACCCCAAAGAGTGATTTATATGTTGCATTATATCAAATAATACTTATTTTACTGATCTTTTGTCAACATTGGACAAGAGTAACACAAATCCCAAACTGAAAAGTAAAATAACCTCATAGAAATGGAGCAAAACCTCTGGGGCCAGGGTGCAAAACCTTTCCATGTTCCCCATTTCTTGTTTGTAGGAAATAGGCTTCCTTCAGCTTCCTTGGCCTTCCCTGAGTACAAAAGAAAGTGAAAGTGAAGTAGGGATTTTCCAGGCAATAGTACTGGAGTGGATTGCCATTTCCTTCTCCAGGGCATCTTCCCGACCTAGGGATCGAACCCAGGTCTCCCGCATTGTAGACAGACCCGGCTGAGCCGCCAGGGAAGTCCAAAAGGGCAGATTCAAATAGTTGCTAATCAGAAAAGGGAAGGAATGCAGAAACAAAAGAGGAGCAGTCAAGATATAGTAGTGAAGAGATAAAGCAAAGTCCTGGTTCCTTCTCAAGGAATAGGCATAACAATAACTTTGAAAAGGTAAGATATACCCATCTGAATGCAGACTTCCAAAGGATAGCAAGGAGAGGTAAGAAAGCCTTAAGTGAACAGTGCAAAGAAACAGAGGAAAACAATAGAACGGGAAAGACTAGAGATCTCTTTAAGAAAATTAGAGATAGGAACATTTCATGCGAAGATGGGCACAATAAAGGACAGAAATGGTATGAACCTAACAGAAGCAGAGATATTAAGAAGAGATGGAAAGAATACACAGAAGAACTTTACAAAACAGGACTTAGGATAGTGTTAGTCACTCAATTGTGTCTGACTCTTTAGAACCACATGGACGGTGGCCTGCCAGGCTCCTCTTTCCATGGGATTCTCCAGGTAAGAATACTGGAGTGGATTGCCATTCCCTTCTCAAAACAAACAAACAAACCAAAAGACTTAGTGACCCAGATAACCATGATGGTGTGGTCACTCATCTAGAGCCAGACATCCTGGAGTGTGAAGCCAAGTGGGCCTTAGGAAACATCACTACAAACAAAGCTAGTGGAGGTAATGGAATTCTAGCTGAGCCATTTCAAATCCTAAAAGATGATACTGTTAAAGTGCTGCACTCAATATGTCAGCAAATTTGGAAAACTCAGCAGTGGCTACAGTACTGAAAAAGAGTCAGTTCTCATTCCAATCCCAAAGAAGCCCAATGGCAAAAATATTCAAACTAACACACAATTATGCTCATTTCACATGCTAGCAATGTAATACTAAAAATCCTTCAAGTTAGGCTTCAAGAGTACGTGAACCAAGAAATTACAGATATTCAAGCTGGACTTAGAAAAAACAGAGGAACCAGAGATTGAATTGCCAATATCTGTTGGATCATAGAAAAAGAAAGGGAATTCCAGAAAAAACATCTAATTCTATTTCATTGACTATGCTAAAGCCTTTAACAGTATGGATCACAACAAGCTGTGGGAAATTCTTAAAGACACAGGAATACCAAGCCATCTTACCTTCCTCCTGAGAAACTTGTATGCAACAAGAAGCAACAGACATGGAAAAATGGACTGTTTCCAAGTTGGGAAATGAGTACATTAAGGCTGTATATTGTCACCCTACTTGTTTAACTATATGCAGAGTACATCATGTGAAATATGGGCTAGATGAAGCACAAGCTGGAATCAAGATTGCAGGCAGAAATATCAATAACCTCAGATATGCAGGTGATACCACCCTAATGGCAGAAAGTGAAGAGGAAATAAAGAGCCTCTTGATGAAGGTGAAAGAGGAGAGTGAAAAAGCTGGTTTGAAACTCAACATTCAGAAAATTAACATCATGACATTGGGTCCTATCACTTAATGGCAAATAGATGTGGAAAAAATGAAAACCGTGACAGCCTTTATTTTCTTGGGCTTCAAAATCACTGCTGATGGTGACTGCAATCATGAACTTAAAAGACACTTGCTCCTCGGAAGAAAAGCTATGACAAAACTGGATAGCGTATTGAAAAGCAGAGACATCACTTTTCCAACAAAAGTTCGTACAAAGTTATCGTCTTTCCTGTAGCCATGTGCAGATGGACCATAGTCGTGTAAAAGTTGGACCATAAAGAAGTGCTGAAGAATCAATGCTTTTGGACTGTGGTGCTGGAGAAGACTTTTGAGAGTCCCTTGGACTGCAAGGAGATCAGACCAGTTAATTCTAAAGGAAATCTACCCTGAATATTTATTGGAAGGACTGATGCTGAAGCTCCAAAACTTTGGTCTCCTGATGAGAAGAGTTGACTCAATAGAAAAGACCCTGATGCAGGGAAAGACTGAAGGCAGGAGCTAAGAGGGTGACAGAGGATGAGATGGTGGGATGACATCATTAACTCAGTGGACACGAGTTTAAGCCAACTCTGGGAGATAGTGAACAACAGAGAGAAGCCTGGCATGCAGCAGTCCATGGGTAGCAAAGAGTGGGACACAACTGAATGACTGAACTACCCCAGGTGGAGGATCATAACTACTGGTTGAGCACAGATTTTGCAGAACACCATCCTGGTACTTCACCACCAATCAATCAGAAGAATGTTCCCAACATTGGAAAATAGTGAAGATCCTCCAAATGTGTCTCCCTTTAAAAACTTTCACGGTTGAACACAATTTTCACAGTTGGATTTTGGACATGAGTCTTCCTTCCCCCAGGTTCCCAGCCTCCTGAATGGAGCAACATTTCCTTTTTCAGTTCAGTTCAGTTCAGTTGCTCAGTCGTGTCCGACTGTTAGCGACCCCACGAATTGCAGCACGCCAGGCCTCCCTGTCCATCACCAACTCCAGGAGTTCACTCAGACTCATGTCCATCCAGCCATCTCATCCTCTGTCGTCCCATTTTCCTCCTGCCCCCAATCCCTCCCAGCATCAGAGTCTTTTCCAATGAGTCAACTCTTCTCATGAGGTGGCCAAAGTACTGGAGTTTCAGCTTTAGCATCATTCCTTCCAAAGAAATCCCAGGGCTGATCTCCTTCAGAATGGACTGGTTGGATCTCCTTGCAGTCCAAGGGACTCTCAAGAGTCTTCTCCAACACCACAGTTTAAAAGCATCAATTCTTCGGCCCTCAGCTTTCTTCACAGTCCGACTCTCACATCAATACATGACCACTGGAAAAACCATAGCCTTGACTCTACGGACCTTTGTTGACAAAGTAATACCTCTGCTTTTCAATATACTATCTAGGTTGGTCATAACTTTCCTCCCAAGGAGTAAGCGTCTTTTGATTTCATGGCTGCAGTCACCACCTGCAGTGATTTTGGAGCCCCCCAAAATAAAGTCTGACACTGTTTCTACTGTTTCCGCATCTATTTGCCATGAAGTGATGGGACCAGATGCCATGATCTTCGTTTTCTGAATGTTGAGCTTTAAGCCAACTTTTTCACCCTCCACTTTCACCTTCATCAAGAGGCTTTTGAGTTCCTCTTCACTTTCTGCCATAAGGGTGGTGTCATCTGCATATCTGAGGTTATTGATATTTCTCCTGGCAATCTTGATTCCAGCTTGTGCTTCTTCAAGTCCAGTGTTTCTCATGATGTACTCTGCAAATAAATTAAATAAGCAGGGTGACAATATACAGCCTTGACGTACTCCTTTTCCTATTTGGAACCAGTCTGTTGTTCCATGTCCAGTTCTAACTGTTGCTTCTTGACCTGCATACAGGTTTCTCCAGAGGCAGGTCAGGTGGTCTGGTATTCCCATCTCTTTCAGAATTTTCCACAGTTTATTGTGATCCACACAGTCAAAGGTTTTGGCATAGTCAATAAAGAAGAAATAGATTTTTCCTGGAACTCTCTTACTTTTTCGATGATCCAGCGGATATTGGCAATTTGGTCTCTGGTTTCTCTGCCTTTTCTAAAACCAGTTTTAACATCTGGAAGTTCACGGTTCACATATTGCTGAAACCTGGCTTGGAGAATTTTGAGCATTACTTTGCTAGCATGTGAGATGAGTGCAATTGTGCGGTAGTTTGAGCATTCTTTGGCATTGCCTTTCTTTGGGATTGGGATGAAAACTGACCTTTTCCAGTCCTGTGGCCACTGCTGAGTTTTCCAAATTTGCTGGCATATTGAGTGCAGCACTTTCACAGCATCATCTTTCAGGATTTGAAATAGCTCAACTGGAATTCCATCACCTCCACTAGCTTTGTTCATAGTGATGCTCTCTAAGGACCACTGGACTTCACATTCCATGATGTCTGGCTCTAGGTCAGTGATCACACCATCATGATTATCTGGGTCGTGAAGATCTTTCTTGTACAGTTCTTCTGTGTATTCTTGCCACCTCTTCTTAATATCTTCTGCTTCTGTTAGGTCCATACCATTTCTGTCCTTTATTGAGCCCATCTTTGCATGAAATGTTCCCTTGGTAGTTCTAATTTTCTTGAAGAGATCTCTAGTCTTTCCCATTCTGTTGTTTTCCTCTATTTCTTTGCATTGATGGCTGAGGAAGGCTTTCTTATCTCTCCTTGCTATTCTTTGGAACTCTGCATTCAGATGCTTATATCTTTCCTTTTCTCCTTTGCTTTTCACTTCTCTTCTTTTCACAGCTATTTGTAAAGCCTCCCCAGACAGCCATTTTGCTTTTTTGCCTTTCTTTTCCATGGGGATGGTCTTGATCCCTGTCTCTTGTACAGTGTCACAGACCTCCATCCATAGTTCATCAGGCACTCTATCAGATCTAGTCCCTTAAATCTAGTTCTCACTTCTACTGCATAATCATAAGGGATTTGATTTAGGTCATACCTGAATGGTCTAGTGGTTATCACTACTTTCTTCAATTTAAGTCTGAATTTGGCAATAAGGGGTTCATGATCTGAGCCACAGTCAACTCCTGGTCTTGTTTTTGCTGAGTGTATAGAGCTTTCTCCATCTTTGGCTGCAAAGAACATTATCAATCTGATTTCGGTCCATGTGTAGAGTCTTCTCTTGTGTTGTTAAAAGAGGGTGTTTGCTATGACCAGTGCTTTCTCTTGGCAAAACTCTATTAGACTTTGCCCTGCTTCATTCTGTATTCCAAGGCCAAATTTGCCTATTACCCCAGGTGTTTCTTGACTTCCTACTTTTGCATTCCAGTCCCCTATAATGAAAAAGACATCTTTTTTGGGTGTTAGTTCTAAAAGGTCTTGTAGGCTTCATAGAACCGTTCAACTCAGCTTCTTCAGCATTACTGGTTGGGGCATAGGCTTGGATTACTGTGATATTCAATGGTTTGCCTTGGAAACAAACAGAGATCATTCTGTCATTTTTGAGACTGCATCCAAGTACTGCATTTCAGACTCTTTTGTTGACCATGATGGCTATTGCATTTCTTCTAAGGGATTCCTGCCCACAATAGTAGGTATAATGGTCATCTGAGTTAAATTCACCCATTCCAGTCCATTTCAGTTCACTGATTCCTAGAATGTCGACGTTCACTCTTGCCATCTCCTGTTTGATCACTTCCAACTCTGAAGTATTGACTTTCGAGCAGCAAGTTGCTGAACTTGAGTTTGCTTACATCATTGTTGCTTTGTTTGCGTATTTTCCTTTTTATAATGCTGTTGAACTTTTTTCTTTTATCCACATTACCTATTTTGTGAATTGCTTTTCAGTATTCTTTGTTCATTTTTCATTCAAGATTATTATTACTATAATAATAATAGCCATTATTATTAACAATTTTTTTTTAACTGATTTGTGAAAGCTCTTTTTCTGTCATACGTGACACAGTGTATTTTTTCCCCAGGATGCCACTTGCCATTTCATTATGTTTATGGTTTGTTTTGAAGTATAAAAATTTAATTTTTATGCCACTGATGATATCAGTCTTTTCCCTATGGTGTATATCTTTGATTTTATGCCTTGAGATTGCTTTCTCAACCCAATAGCATATAAAAACTCATATATATTTCATTCCTGTTTTGTGTTTTGTGGATTTTGTTGCTTTTTTTTTTTTTTTTACTACATTTGATTCTTTGGACTATCTGGAAATCATTTTGTGTGTGTGAAATGAGAAATGAAGCACATTTATATCTTTTACATGTTTTACACATTTGTCTGGGCTTTGTAGGTGGTACAATGGTAAAGAACCCAGCTGCCAATGTAGGAGATGCTGGTTCAATCCCTGGGTCAGGAACATCCCTTAGAGGAGAAAATGGCACCAACCTCTAGTATTCTCTCTGGGATAATCCCATAGACAGAGGAGCCTCGCTGGCTACAGTCCAGTGGGCCCCAAAAGATTTGGACACTACTAAGCGACTGAACTCACATGCACCTATGCATACAGCTACCCCAACACATAGTTCTCCTTTTCCCAACTTGAAATGCGATTTTTGTCGTAGACCAAATTCTTAATTGACTAGAGATGGGTTTTGCATTCTATTCCATGGAGTGATCTTCAAGGTCTCCTATTTTGTATTTTATTTTTATATCTTAGTATAGACATAAATACTTGAAGAAGTAGTTCAAGTATTTATGTCTATAAATACAAAAAATAGTCAAAAACTAGTCTTCGGTACTGTGGTAACTTAGACTCAGTTCTCTAGTGTGCCCTTTTTCCTAGGACAGCCTTAGGACTGGCTGCTTTTTAGCTTTTGGAAGTTGGAGGTGGACCAAAGTTGAGGTAATGGGAGTGGTCAGCTTGCGTGTAGACAATAAGGGTGTGCATTGACTGCAGAGAATCCACACAAACAACAAAATAACTGACGAATGTTAATCTGCTTTTTATTATTCCTATGTACCAGCAAATTTAAACAAAGTTAATGATAAAATAGGACTTCCCTAGTGGCTCAGCAGTAAAGACTCTGCTTGCAATGCAAGAGAAGTGGGTTTAATCTCTAGATTGGGAAGAAACTTTCCTGGAGGAGGAAATGGTAACTCACTCCACTAATCTTGCCTGGGAAATCCCATGGACAAAGGAGCCTGATGGGCTATAGTCCATGGGGTTGCAGAGTCAGGCATGATTTAGCAACTAAACCACTGCAGTGATAAAATACTCCTCTCCTAAAAAATCTTTTGTTGATTTAAGTTCTAAGCAACTGACACAGTTATGGTTGAGATTTAATAACATATACTGGGCTACAAATTAGTACATTTTAAAATTACTTATCACTGGATAAACATCGTATTCTCTATGGAAGGTAATTCAGAGAACTCCAAATTATATAGTTAGCTCCTAACACAGAGATTAGCTACAAATGCTTGTTTGAAGAGTAAATTTTAAAACTTCATGATAATTTAAGCTTGCTTGGGGAGTCGTTTCCCAGCTCCTGAGGAAGTGGATATTCCAGCATTTAAATAGTAGATACAAAATGAACAAAGGAGCATGTGTGTGTGTTAGTTGCTCAATCGTGTCCAACTCTTTCTGACCCCATGGGCTGTAGCCCGTCAGGCTCCTCTCTCCATGAGACTTCCCAAGCAAGAATACTGAAGTGGGTTACCATTTCCCCCTCCAGGGTATCTTTCCAACCCAGGGACTGAAGCCAGTTCTCCTGTATTGCAGGCAGATTCTTTACCTTCTGAGCCACCAGGTAAGCCCCTCAAAAGAGCATAGTGGTTTTAAATGAGAAGAAACAGGACATAATGAATTTTCTGGTGAAGGAATGTTGGTGGAAATTTTTTGACTGTAGAGAAATTTGAAGTCTGCTTTAATCAATTTTGAAGAAGCAATGACACAGGCAGTTTGCAGGTTATGGAATTTATTGTTAAATGAAATTTTTATAACTATTTGCAAAAATTATCTTTATATTTGAAGCTTTTCTTGTATGTATATCATCACTTTATTCAAAAATATTTTTAAAAGAAAATTAATACAAATAGTTTTTGCTCAATTAAGAACAAGTATAGCAATAAGGCTGCACTGTCTATGAATGTGAATATGTGAAGGAAAAATAGTTTTTTAAACATCATTTTCTAATCTGTTTAAGTCCTGTTATTGTTTTTATTACTTACTGCAACAGACCTGTATGTAGATTTATGTTTTATTTCTAGTTACATTATTACTCCAATACTGATTTTTCTTTAATTAATAAGTTTATTTTATGGGGATAATTATGACAAAGTTACTGAAAAGGAATTTTCTATACCCATGGCTTTTTTGTTGGTCATTATTGTAATTTGCTTCTTTTCATGATTATTACTGAAAATAATTTTATTGCATAGAAGAAAAGGTGTAAAAAAGTGCTCTGCTCCAAGATTTAAATGTGCTCTGTGTACCTGCTACTAGGTAGCACTCCTTTCTGGAGTAGGCCTCTCCCCAGTGTCAGCATGCCTGGCCACTAGCTCATAGAGGAGTTCTACTGCTTCTATATTATTTGTACCTGAAGCAGCCTCCTCTCTCCCTTGGGTTTAGAGGATGTAAGGATATTCTGCTTTGTCTCCTCCGTTAACTTTCAAGGTGTGTTAGTTAGCTAATGATTACTCTGTCCAGTCATTCCAAGCACCTCAAAATTTCTGGTATACAGATAGCATTCTTCCTAGTATTATGTACTATTGTACATTTCTACCACCTTCCTGTGAAATTTACATCTGGTAGGTTGGTCCCATGAAATTACCTTTGCAATGTCTTATCTGTAAGCCAAATACTGACCATTAGCAACAGGAAAGAGAAGATAGGGAGGTAGCAGGAAACAATTTCCCATGTAAAATATGATCAGAGAACTCCATGGGCTTTTCTGGGCAAAAGGGAGTGACCTTCTGATGCATAAAAAGAAGGTAGTTTATCCTCTGCAATGATGCTTAAGCCACCTGTGTTATTTCTATCTTTAGTAATAAGAATTCTTGCTTTGAAATGAGTGGCTGAAATGCATTTTCTTTGCTGAAAATGCACACTGAATTTTAGATCTAGAGCTTGCTGTCTAAGCCCTTCATTTTATAGATGAGAAAATTAAATCCCAGAGGAACCAAGTAACTCAAGTTAATTCCTCAAGGTAGTTAGTAGCAGAATTGGAACCAGAGCTCAAATCTACTTATTCCTAATTAAGCATATTTTCTATTAGAGATACTGTTGTGCTCACATTGACGTCACTCTTAACCTTTCTCCACAGTTCCAACCATTGTGAGGATTAAGTACAATAATATATATTAAAAATGGGCCTGAACTTCTATCAGTCCTAGAAAAACCTGGCAGCCTTGCTCTTATTCTAATAAATGCTCCATGTGACACAGGTTTTAAAAAAGATGAAAACTGTGCCTGTTTTTTCAGCTCTGTATCGGCTACAGCTTATTATTTTTTTTTCTTTTTCTTCTCGAGTGTTATTGACATACTTCTGCTCCAATGAACTAATGTTCCTATCTCAAATGACTGCTTTGGCAGAAAGGAAAATTAACATGTTAATCCAAAAAAAAAAAAAAAAGAGAGAGATGGGAAGAACTCAACATGGGGAATGGTAGAGTGGCTTATAAAAGTTATCAGGAGTCAAATGCCAGTGCCTGATTTCAATTTTAAATGAATGCATTGGGTGTCTATATAACAGCCTGACATATGCAGATGGTTGTTCATGACCATGATCATCACCCCTCCTTTTCTTCCTTCTACTTACCTACTTAAAGATTTAATGGTCTTTTCATTAGTTTCCATATCATCCAGTCCTTCCTTACCTCATACAGCTATTTACTGAAATTTTATTACAGTCTACATGATATAAGCATAGCTTAGAGAGAGAACAGACGTGATCATAGCAAATTATTAAAAGAATTAGGTCAGCAGAACTAGAATGTTAGAGAGGAAAGGAAAACAAAATTTAGAAAACTTGGTACAGTCAGATCTGCTGTAAATAAGCAATGCTGTTAAAAGTGTTTATAGGGGGACACAAGTGAAACCAAAGGCTTAAGGATCATTTTTGAAGTCTGCTGCTGCTGCTGCTAAGTCGCTTCAGTCGTGTCTGACTCTGTGCGACCCCATAGGCGGCAGCCCACCAGACTTCCCCGTCCCTGGATTCTCCAGGCCAGAACACTGGAGTGGGTTGCCATTGCCTTCTCCAATGCATGAAAGGGAAAAGGGAAAGTGAAGTCGCTCAGTCGTGTCCGACCCTTAACGACCCCATGGACTGCAGCCCACCAGGCTCCTCCATCCATGGGATTCTCCAGGCAAGAGTACTGGAGGGGTTGCCAGACAAAATTTTTTGTCCATCCTAACTGAGGATAACAGGGAGATGGCAACTTTTTGAACTCATTTGAAACGTCTTCTCTGAGAGATTCTTCACTTTGCAAGTGTGACTCTGGTTTCTTTGCTTTGAGACATAATGAATTCTAAGCTGGATTCTAAATAGCTTGGTTTGAGAGCTCATAAAACATTTTCCATTCAGAAAATATTATATACTGAAATGAAGCATCTTGAGTGGAATATTTGGAAATATCTATAATATGACCAATGGCCAACAGTGACATGATAAGGCAAAGATGGTTGATAGGTATGGATTCAGAAATAAAAAAGAAGTGCCTTGCAGGAAGGTTAGACAGGGGTGGTAGAAAGCATGTTTATAAGAAATTATTTTATTAAAATGTGATTTTGAATAATACACTAGACTGGTTCACTGTTCCTACAGATAGTACATAAAATATCTTTCCAGCAGGTTAAGAAATAATAAAAAGGTAAATAATTGAAATTATCTTCAATTGCAAGAATGAGAACCAGAAGGGAATTACTGTGTAGTACTCAGGTGAAAGTGAAAGTCACTCAGTCATGTCTGTCCATGGTTATAAGGGCATAATTCAGTGATGAACAGATAATTCCTTTCCATGGATGAATTTCACAGAATAATAAATTTTAACAATGGACAACCTTAATGTAGATGATTAAGAAATACCACAAAGTAATTGAGAATAAAAACAGAAAAGAATTTGGAACTTCTCTTATGATCCAGTGGTTAAGAATCTGCCTTGCAATGCAGGGGATGTGAGTTCAATCCCTAGTCTGGGAACTAAGATTCCACATACCGAAACTAGAGCGTCTGTGTGCCACAGTGAGGATCCTGCAAGCCACAACTGATGCAGCCAAAAAAATAAATAAAAAAAATAAAGGAATTAGAAATGCAGCATCATAAAGGGAAGAAAGGGAGGGATAAGTAAATCTAAGTAAAGGCAAATAAGGGCACTCAGATCTGTCTTATGCTCCCATCATGTACAATAGAAATGAATAAAGTCAGCAATAAAGACAACGTGAACACCGGGAGATATTGGAGAATATTTTATGCCCTGTACACAGCCAGTTATTCAAAAATATAATGAACGTATTATGCATTAAAAAGAGTGTCAATTGATGTAACTACAGATGACTAGCAATAAGTAAGACTTGCCCTAAATAAAAATTTAAAAATTGATGTAAATTGTTTATATACATGCAAAGATTTAGGCTGCAGATTTAATCCTTGAATTGATCATAAACCAAAGCAAGATAGCAGAAAATAAGTGAGATTGAATTTTTCACATACCCTCAAATCCTATTATTTTGAGCTGGGAATGCAGACATAAGAAATAAAATTTAGTTGTCTGTTTAGGAAGCATACTTCTTACATACTTAAACAACTTTACCATTTACTTTGTGGCATTGTTGGCGATGGATGGGGAAGGAGTTCAGAGGGAAAGAGAGAAGCATGTTTTCCATGTTGTTGACAGTCTGATCACCTCTGATGTTGACCCTTCTCCAATACCCATAAACACATACAAGTTATATACTTCATTTTCATTTTGTAACAGAGAGAGAAAGAGAGAAGGGAGAGAAACTTCTACTATCACATGCTGGCCCGACATGGGACCAGGTACAAATCCAAGCTATCTGATTTCCGATCATGTCACTATAATGCCTCTCTGATGTGAGTAAAAATAGAATGAACTATTGAAAATCTTTTTACATGTATTTATCCATTACTTTTGTTTCAGAAAAGAAGCCACTTCTGACTCCATGTTGGAAACTGTATCTTTGACTTGCTTTCTGTTGCTTTTAACATAATTGCCTGCCTTTTAAAAGACCCTGCCCCTCTGCTACTTCTCCTGCTGCTAAGTCGCTTCAGTAGTGTCCAACTCTGTGTGACCCCATAGACTGCAGCCCACCAGGCTCCGCTGTCCCTGGGATTCTCCAGGCAAGAACTGGAGTGGGTTGCCATTTCCTTCTTCAATGCATGAAAGTGAAAAGTGAAAGTGAAGTCACTCAGTCGTGTCTGACCCTCAGCGACACCTTGGACTGCAGCCTACCAGGTTCCTCCATCCATGGGATTGTCCAGGCAAGAGTACTGGAGTGGGATGCCCTTGCCTTCTCCTCCATGCCCCTCTGCCTGACTGTAAACTAAAGTGCTTTTGTTCAGCTAATAGAAAGATAATCTGACCCTGCTCACCTATGAATAGAAGAGATTAACACACCCTCTCCAAAGGCTGACCCTTCTTGGAGAGGTTTTGTAAGACTGAAGGCCATTTTAACTTTACTTCCTCACTGCCTCTCCCTCTTTATTCTTCCTTTTGACTTTAGTTCCTCATTGTCTGTCTCTGACTCTATAAAAGAACCTGGCGTCCAGGCCCCAGCAAGACGGTTACTCTGAGACATTAGCCTGCCATCTTCTTGGTCAGCTAGCTTTCCAAATAAGGTCGTATTCCTTGCCTAAACATCTTGTTTAGATGTTTGGATAAGAAAGCTGTGGTACATATACACAATGGAATACTACTCAGCCATTAAAAACAAAACATTTGAATCAGTTCTAATGAGGTGGATGAAACTTAGCCTATTATACAGAGTGAAGTAAATCAGAAAGAAAAACACCAATACAGTATGCTGCTGCTGCTGCTAAGTCGCTTCAGTTGTGTCCCACTCTGTGCGACCCCATAGATGGCAGCCCACCAGGCTCCCCCGTCCCTGGATTCTCCAGGCCAGAACACTGGAGTGGGTTGCCATTGCCTTCTCCAATGCATGAAAGGGAAAAGGGAAAGTGAAGTCGCTCAGTTGTGTCCGACTCTTAGCGACCCCATGGACTGCAGCCTACCAGGCTCCTCCATCCATGGGATTTTCCAGGCAAGAGTACTGGAGTGGGGTGCCATTGCCTTCTCCCCATTACAGTATACTAATGCATATATATGGAATTCAGAAAGATGGTAACGATGACACTATATGCGAGACAGCAAAAGAAACACAGATGTATAGAAGTCTTTTGGACTCTGTGGGAGAAGGCGAGTGTGGGATGATTTGAGAGAATAGCATTGAAACATGTGTATTATCATATATGAAACAGATCGCCAGTCCAGGATCGATGAGTGAGACAGGGTGCTCAGGGCTGGTGCACTGAGGGATGGGATGGGGATGGATGTGGGAGGGGGGTTCAGGATGGGGAACACATGTACAAAGGAAAAAAAATAAATAAATAAACATCTTGTCTCTTGGATTCATTGGCCTGTCATATGGTGAGCAGAGCAAGTTTTGACTCAGTAACAGTTTCAAATACAGAACAATGTAGTTCAGTCAGTGCTGTTGCTCATTCGTGTATGACTCTTTGTGACCCCATGAACCACAGCATGCCAGACCTCCCTGTTCATCATCAACTTCCAGAGTTTACCCAAACTCATGTCCATTGAGTCGGTGATGCCATCCAACCAGCTCATCCTCTGTCGTTCCCTTCTCCTCCTGCTCTCAATCTTTCTCAGCATCAGGGTCTTTTCAAATGAGTCAGCTCTTTGCATGAGCTGGCCAAAGTACTGGAGTTTCAGCTTTAACATCAGTCCTTCCAATGAACACCCAGGACTGGTCTCCTTTAGGATGGACTGGTTGGATCTCCTTGCAGTCCAAGGGACTCTCAAGAGCCTTCTCCAAAACCACAGTTCAAAAACATCAATTCTTCAGTGCTCAGCTTTCTTTATAGTCCAACTCTCACATCCATACATGACCACAGGAAAAACCATAGCCTTGACTAGATGGACCTTTGTTGATAAAGTAATGTCTCTGCTTTTTAATATGCTGTCTAGGTTGGTCATAACTTTCCTTCCAAGAAGTCTTTTAATTTCATAGCTGCAATCACCATCTGCAGTGATTTTGGAGCCCAGAAAAATAGTCTGACACTGTTTCCACTGTTTCCCCATCTATTTCCCATGAAGTGATGGGACCAGATGCCATGATCTTTGTTTTCTGAATGTGGAGCTTTAAGCCAATGTTTTCACTCTCCTCTTTCACTTTCATCAAGAGGCTCTTTAGTTCTTCACTTTCTGCCATAAGGGTGGTGTCATCTGCATATCTGAGGATATTGATATTTCTCCCAGCAATCTTCATTCTAGCTTGTGCTTCATCCAGCCCAGCATTTCTCATGATGTACTCTGCATATAAATTAAATAAACAGGGTGACAATATACAGCCTTGACGTACTCCTTTTCCTATTTGGAACCAGTCTGTTGTTCCATGTCCAGTTCTAACTGTTGCTTCCTGACCTGCATACAGGTTTCTCAAGAGGCAGGTCAGGTGGTCTGGTATTCCCATCTCTTTCAGAATTTTCCACAATTTATTGTGATCCACAGTCAAAGGCTTTGGCATAGTCAATAAAGCAGAAATAGATGTTTTTCTGGAACTCTCTTGCTTTTTCCATGATCCAGCAGATGTTGGCAATTTGATCTCTGGTCCCTCTGCCTTTTCTAAAACCAGCTTGAACATCTGGAAGTTCATGGTTCACGTATTGCTGAAGCCTGCCTTGAAGAATTTTGAGCGTTACTTTACTAGCATGTGAGATGAGTGCAATTGTGTGGTAGTTTGAGCACTCTTTGGCATTGCCTTTCTTTCAGATCGAAATGCCTTTTCCAGTTCTGTGGCCACTGCTGAGTTTTCCAAATTTGTTGGCATCTTGATTGCAGCACTTTTACAGCATCATCTTTTAGGATTTGAAATAGCTCCACTGGAATTCTATCACCAACAACATAATCCTCCCTGCCAATTCAGTGCCTAGATTTTTTTCTTCTACTTTACACCATTTCTTTATCTCTTTTAAGAGAGATAAATTTTCTAATCCATTTAAAACATTGACCAATGAGTTTGTGATAAATATCTAATCTGAGGGCTGCCAATCTGTGTAAGAAAGAATCACTTGATTCAGTTAGAATTATTGAATTAGCCATACTCCCAGGGTGTATTCTTTTATGTGAACAACCACAATAACAATAAAGTTCAGAAGAGACTGTCTGGAGAAAGCACAAAATTCCTAGAGCCCAAGATACTGCCATCTTTCTGTGCTCCTTGATTTGCATCAGCAAGATAATTGCAGCGATTTCATCTGCAACACTGAGATAGCGAAAAGGAGAGAGAGAGAGAAGTGGAAGAAGAAGAGGAGAAATTCCCTGGATATGTTCCAGTGTCTCCTAACTTATAGTCTATGGGAACTTCAATAGAATTTGTATCCTACTGTTGTCTGAAAATTGTATAAATCTTAATTATGTTGAATTGGTTTATGGTGCTTTTCAGATATACCAAGGCACTTCTGGTAGCTCCGTTGGTAAAGCATCTGCTGCAATGCGGGAGAGATCTGGGTTCAATTCCTGGGTCAGGAAGTTTCCCTGGAGAAGGAAATGGTAAGCCACTCCAGTATTCTCGCCTGGAGAAACCCATGGACAGAGGAGCCTGGCAGGCTACAATTCATGGGATCACAAGAGTTGGACATGACTTAATGCTATCTTTCTCTCAGGTCTGCTATATCTTTCTACTTTTCTATATATTCATTCTGCTAATTTTTGAGATTTTGATATTGAAACTTCAACTAAAAATCTTACTTTATCAAAAAAATAATTGTAATACATTTATTAGTATACATACTAATAAGTATGTAATACATAAGTGTAACTATATGTATTAATAACTTTGTTCCACATTTTCCAAGTCTCTGTACATGTGTTATCATACTTTCATAATTTAAAAAATAAGAAAGAAGAGGAGAAAGCATTATTTCCCTTCTAAAGAAACTTCCTAGAAAATCAGCAGCGTACTTGTATTTGATCAAAAAATTAGTCATTGGCTACATCTAATCATAGAAAACAATACAAAACAAAAAACCTGGGAACTGTAGTCTTTGACCTGAGCACACTGTCATCCTGAATAAAACTTGAGTTCTGTTACTAAGGTGGACAGTGATGATAGATGTTGGTGAAAGAAATAGCAATGTGTTGCAGAGTAAAGAAACTGATGTGACTCTAGAGGTCTATGAGAAAGGGGACTGGGAATCAAAGCCCAATTCAGAAATCCACGTTAAACCTCAAAGAGTAAATGGGGGGCAACTGTGTGCTGGGAAACTGGATGAGGTCTATTCCCACTCATTTATAATGGATTACAATTTTAATTGTTGAGAGTCAACTTCCACCTAAAGGGGCTTCTTATAGGTTGGATTAATGTAACAATAGTTACTTTAACACTTTAAAATTCTTTTAGGAATGAAAGAAAGCCCCAATTTAATTATTCTAAGCCTGCATTCCCTGAAATCAATCAGACATGGACTCAGCCCTCCCCTTTCTGTTCCTGAGAATATAACACAATGGCTTAAGAGGCAAGTAAAGAACCTCTCTTCCTTTTCTTTATTTTATCTGCCTCAAACAACCATTGCTGAGTTCCAAGGTACAGTGGAAATATATGCCAAAGAAATCTGTAGATAATTACAGTCTATGCATTTCATCTTACTTCAAATTATAGAAATGAAACTACCACCGGATAAAGACATTTTCATAACCATTTTGCTTCTGTGTTCCAAAGGATGCTGATGAGAGAACATATGTATGCACAGCCATATTCACAAACATTTATAACCTCCAGCAACTATAAAGTCTCATCTGTTCTGTAAAGAAAGGCACTGTTCCCAGTGCCATTTGCCGGTGGACACTTATCACTTGACAGTTACACTTAGAGGCAGAAGGTTCTTGACTCTGAATCCTATGCACTAAACACCTGTTCCCTGTCAGATGTTGCAGCTGACATTTTTTCCAAGAGACCAAATTATTTTGTTGGGACAGTTCCTTGCCTTATGAACTGCATAAAGAATAATCAGTGGATTGCCTGAGACTTCAATAGGCTCTAAGTTGAAAACAGAGCCCTCAAGGATTTTGACATGTGAAAATCATCACCAGAAGATCCAAGTTTATCAACAGACGAAGTCTCTTTAGCTGCCTCACCCCGAGTCCTGCCGTGTAGATCCTCTGATGCTATTAATGGCGCATTATTGAGACATTGCACCTGGCTTTATGATTCTTTTAAAAAGCAGCATTAAACATCTGGTTCTATCTGTATTTGTTATAGTAAGATTGCAGCATATAAAGAATCATAAATTTCACAACCTGCATTATTAACAACTGCAAACTGCAAACTTAGCCTGTCATAGTTTTATGGATGCTGGTAGAAGACATGAGTCTTCTATGTTAGAGATAAAGGACAGTTTATTACAACAATAGAGTTTTAGCATGTCCTGATCTAGTTCCTGAGCCTTAGTTGCCACGGGGTCATACAAAGAGGGCCCAAGAACACCCCTATGCACAGTGGACTGTACTACAGAAGATGGACACTGAGCTTAGGGAAACTGAATCATTTCTTATGGGCAATAGCCTGTCAGGACTTGGTGTCAGAGGAGACACTATCTGTATTAAACTGAATAGTACTACCTGTATCTTCCAAGGCTGTTCACAATACAAGCATTCCTAGAAAGACAGTCTAAAAAAAGAGTAGTCAATACCTCTACTTGTGAAATAAACAGAAATGCAAGAGACCCATAAAAAGAGATCCCCAAATATATAAACGAATTACAACTAAAATATGTAGTAAAAAGAACAACATGGAATCTTGGGGGGAGGGCAGATATGTATAAACAAACATATATTTACTTTAAAAAGTTAGACCCTTCAGTAATACTATGTCATAAACTTAACTTGAGAATATTTTGTGCTTTTTGCTCAATAATTTTATAAGATGCTGTGTTCCTAAATATAGATTTACTGTTCAAAAAAGATTCCTAATTTGGGACATTTTCAATGTTTCTAAAGTTTTACTATTATAAGAATTATCTACTGAAAAAATTTTGTGCACAGGCATAATGGTTTTCCTAGTGTAAATTCCAAAAGAGATGTTTCTGGGTGAAAGTTAGTGGTTATTTTTGAAGCTTTTGATAAATCTTGCCAAATTATTCTACAAAAAGTATGTATCAATTTACACTCCCACCAACAGTGTATAAAGGGATTTCTATTTTTTTTTTTTTGGATTTCTATTTTTAAGAAGACATTTTAATTTGAAAACTAAAACTAATATTCAAGTAGTAGTTGTGATTTCCATCATTAAATAAATTATACATATTCATGAAAGTGAAAGTCACTCAATTGTGTCTGACTCTTTGCGACCCCATGGACTGTGTCTGAATTCTCCAGACCAGAATACTGGAGTGGGTAGCATTTCCCTTCTCCAGGGAATCTTCCCAACCTGGGGATCAAACCCAGGTCTCCTGTATTGCAGGCGGATTCTTTACAGCTGAGTCACAAGGGAATTGAATACTAGCTTCCTTCCTTTTCAAAGCATCCTGTCAAGGTTCCCTTTCAATGGTTCAGAATTCAGGATCATTGATTATTGGCATCTGCATCCAGCAAGCACTCAGTTAAGAGAGGGCTGGGAAGCACCTCCAAATGATCATCCTGTTTATTATAGCAAATAAATGTAAATGCTAAGCTAGATCGTAAGCACAAGAAAACCAAAAGGAATAGGTTTCCTACTCTTTGCATGCGTGCTCAGTTGCTTCAGTCATGTCCCACTCTTTTTGACCCTGTGGACTATAGCTGGCCAAGCTCCTCTGTCCATGGGATTCTCCAGGCAAGAATACTAGAGTGGGTTGCCACGCCCTCCTCCAGAGGATTTTCCCAACTCAAGGACTGAACCTGTGTTTTCTGCATTGCAAGCGCATTTTTTTTTACCACTGAGCCACTGAGGAAGCCCTTCCTACTCTATAAGAGCTTGCAATCTAGGGTTTATTGGGCATCAAAGAAGCTTCAAATAAACCTTGGTGTGGTACTACACTGCGTAATCTGACAATATAGTTTGGAGTATGGAATTTGCTCAGAATAAAGTACATTTCAGTTCAGTTCATTTCAGTTCAGTTCAGTCGCTCAATCGTGTCCGACTCTTTGCGACCCCCTGAATCACAGCAGGCCAGGCCTCCCTGTCCATCACCAACCCCCGGAGTTCACTCAAACTCACGTCCATCGAGTCCATGATGCCATCCAGCCATCTCACCCTCTGTCGTCCCCTTCTCTTCCTGCCCCCGATCCCTCCCAGTATCAGGGTCTTTTCCAAGGAGTCAACTCTTCGCATGAGGTGGCCAAAGTATTGAAGTTACAGCTTTAGCGTCAGTCTTTCCAATGAACATCCAGGATTGATCTCCTTTAGGATGGACCTCACAGACAAAAGATGTATACTCATATGTACATAAAACATGTACACTCATTTGCAACAATCTAGCAAATGTCAGACGGCTTCATTTAAATAAGCATCTATGTAAAATTGTTCCGCTAACAAGTAATAAGAGGCATTTGTTTATTTGCCTATCAGTTTACCCATCCAACAAATATTTATTCAATCCTTCTTTCCTTGCTTCCTCCTTTCTCTCTCTCTCCCTTGATTCTCATTTTTCTCACCAGGACTTTGTTTCTTTGACTGAGATTTTACAGAGAACTTAATACATAATAGTTCTTTCCTATTCTCTCAAGTTTAGAGCCAATGGAGAGATAACCATAGGACTCAGGCAAAAAATGAATATCAAGGTACCCGCTTTATTACCTATTCTCTACAGAATGTGAAGATACACTTACACTTCACCTCAGAATTAAATTTACTCATCCAGTCATATTCTGAGTTAGAAAACACCAGGCTTTTCGACCAGAGGTCTGAACTGGAAAACTTGAGCCTTAGAAGAATGGGGGAAGTATGCTTTGTGGGGTCAGGCTGATGCCTCCACAGGAATGGACTTCCAAATTCATTAATTAGGAGAGATGTGAGGGTGAGACCTGGAATTATCATTTTTGGAAGTCTTTCCCTATGTATAGGTGAGAGGGGGGAATTTAGTGTTCTACCTGATGTCCAAGGGATAAGAAAGCAAGGGATGATGCTAGAGTTCTATGAAACCATTTAATGATGTAGAAAATCAGGGAGAATAAATTGTCCAGAACTCACAATGAAGAAGAGATAAAACTAGGATTAGATGCCAATTTCCATGGATGTCAGTACAATGATATTCCAGAACACATTTGTCAATCAGGGGAAAAAATGAGTCTGCATTTTAAAAAATTAGTCAACATTCAGGCTTAGCGAAATTTTTGATTTTTTCAATTTCCCAACTACTCAGGTGGTTGTTTTGCTGTTGTTAATAATGAATATTTTTCACAATTTAGATTTAAAGTATTTACATATAAAGTGTGAAGAATGTGTTTCATCCTTATTCAGATTTTCAAAGAATAAGTTTATTATACAAGGAACTTACATTTGCATTATTTCAGAATCCAATGCCCTAGGATGAGTAAAGATGAAACTTGGCCCAAGGAGGAAGAATGGAGGTTGATAATCAAGAGCTAAACTCTACGTCTATGACCGTTTTGATGAACTGACTCATTATTGTTTATACTTTAGTGGAAGATGCTTAGAATAGAGAGAAATATGCAGACAGCATCCTGGGATAACAGCTTTGAAGAATTCACAGTAGAGTGGAGAAATTGGCTAAACCACCCTATAATTTTTATTTAATGACTTTGCTCCACACTAGGAGAAAGGCGATTTCTCCAAAGTTCTTTGTTAGGAGAGGAGGAGGGTGTGGTGCAGGCAAAGAAAATGACAGAGGAGATGCTTATTGTTGCTGGTTATTTCATAGGTTTCAGGCACTCACTTGCCACACATATGTGTGTGTAAGAAAAATGGCAAAATAGAGGGCAGAACAAGTGATCATCTTGGGATTATCCTATGAAACAGAAACTGGATAAAAGAAGAAAATGACTGGCAATCAAACCCCTGAGTGACTTTTCATTGCCTTTAATACTTCTCTAATCAAAGGGCAGCACGCGGTAGAGAGAGCTGGCCAGAGCAGGCGAGATTATGCAGACAGTGACTTCATTCAGTGAAATCTTGGCATGATTCCTAACCTTTAGCCTGAGGGAGCAGTTCTAAATTTTATTTGTGTTCTTCACCTGAGAGAATTGATGCCTTCAAGAGAGCACAAGACAGAGGCTAAACAGATACACAATAAAATTATCCTCCTTGGATGGGGTCAGGAGCTGCCTGATAACTTAGTCTACGCCTACATCAGTCCCAGAGCAGAAAGGAGCATCCGCCCTCAAGGAGAGTTGAAGGTGGCAGGGTTTACAGTGGCAGATCTCCTGAAATAAATACACAGAAGGCAGACCCTCAGCGAAGAAGCCAGATATGGAATGATTAGTAATGACCTCTGTTTATCATTCTGTATGGTTCGCGACTTTCACCATAAGCAAGTGTTGTTTTCTTAAAGAAAAGTCAATAGTAAATTAATAAAAATATGGACTCAATTGTCACTGACTACTCAGAGGAAGCTGTAATTTGCCTGCACTTTTGTGAAGATCACAAGCAGACTTCTTCCTTTTTTTCCTTTTTCTTTATAAAAGTACATTGAGGCTGATCATCCAGTTCATGCATTTGGGTAAATGGATAAGCAAAGATTACATTTGGCATCATCGTTTTCATTATTCCTTGTTTAGAAATTAAGTTTATAAAATGTATTCTAGCAGAGGTTTAAGGAAATCAGGCTATCTTGTGGTCATCAGAATTTGTGGAACTCTGTCCAAAATCCTCCACTGGATTAGATTTTAGCTCTGCAAACAGTCTTATCTCTTAAGAGCTAGGACCTGAAATTAAATTATAAATTGATACTATCAATAGCAGGAATGTTATCTTTAGCCTGGAAGGCCAGAAGGCTGATTGAATCTCATTCATCACTGATGGCACTTTGCTAGTGATGGCTGTGTTTAGGTGTGAGGGTGTGTTTATGTGTTATAACCAGTGGGCTGGTTATCTGAGCTGGTTAGCTGTGCTAATGGGCACAGCAGGAAAAAGCACTACAGCTCCATAAGACAGTTAACTCTGCTTTGTTTAGTGATGATTGATGGTGATTCAGATCCTACATGGCAGTCTCATATCCGGCTGATGATCCCAATAATAGAACCAACTTTATAGATAAAAACTTAAAGCTGTATTTTCTTTCTGGATTCAGAGAGGTGCGAAAAGTTGAATGGGTAAGCCAGGCAAAGCGCTTATAGCCTGTTTTTGAGAATCTGCATATAACTTTTCATGCCCACATTGTCTTCCTAGCGATTTCTACACAAAGTATATGTAGTAACTATACATTGGTTCATTTGACCTGGAAATACTAGCATTCTTGAACTAGACTTGAAACAAATGTCAACTAAAACCCAACCATTTGTAGACCAGTCAGTGGCCTTAATGAGGGGGCCTGCCATGAGAGCTAGACCCCAAAATTAAGTAATAAAACTGCTAAAATCTTCTTTTTTAGGGGGTTTTAGAATAAAAGGCACAGAGAGGGACACAAACACATAAGTGATGCAGAAATGGAGCTTGATGAGAGAGAAGGTAGTAAGAAGATGTGATAATCCAGTAGAAATTACAAGGTAGCAGATGTTGTGAACAAGAAAGAATTGTGCAGCAGATTGCAGAGCAGAGGATATTTCATCAGGAGCAGTTGCAGCACAGGAAGCAGTGGCAGAGAGGAGCGGAATAACCACGCTGAGCAGTGCATAAAGGGAGCCTGCTACCAGTGGCATAAAATGACAGCAAGGTCTTTCCAGCCACGTTGTATTCTGAACAGCATTTCTTTTCTCCATGAGCCCCAGCTCTGTTATTGTGGAAGGATTCTGAAAGTTATCCTAGTCTCTTGAAAACCTGGCTATACAGCTGTTTCTTGTCTGTCTTACTTCCTTGTACATCCTTTAAAATAAAACTATTATGTGAGGTATCTGAAGGTGGCTTTGCACTTGCTGCTTGAAAGGTCCTAACGTGCAAACATTACTTATCTTAACAAAGATATTTTATTGCTTTGGGAATTAGTTTTAAAATCTCAGATTATCATCAAGTTTAACCAGTCTACAGTTGTCACTAGCCTCTACTCCCATTTGGCCTGCAAGTCAATGGTTTTACATTAAATCACTGAGAAACAACACATTCATAAAGTCCTAAAATAAATTCAAAATATTATTGAAAAGATTCCATCCACATCTGCCACAAATATTAAGTAAAGACTCATTGTATTCTTGGGCTCTTAGAAACCATTTCTCTTGACTTTGGAGTATTATATAACCAATAATATGTTGACAAAGGCTCTGAAGGTGGTATTTGGAAAGATTTCATAAGGAAATACAGAACACATTCAAACTGTGTGGGGACAATCCCTAAGCAGAAGTTTTTGAGATATAGATTGCTATGTAGGTTATTGATTATGATTCTATCTCTCCACTGGAAAGGTATCAGAAACCAAATCAAGTTATTGTGTTGATCCATGGTCATATGGTTGGTCAAATCTTTCTCTAATTGTGCATATCATTTGAAGGCTAAATTTTATTCTATAGGAACACAGACACAATATATACAATGAAAATCAATTAAAACAGATGATCTCATATGCAGAAATTCATTTTTCACGGCACATATTTACATACTTTGATTCTGTATATGTAGGAAGATTAGAATTGAGCATTTATTCAGGAAAGAATAGAGATACACAAGAGAACAGTGTAGAAAGAAAATCACATTACTCTTAATCATAAGATGAAGAAAGAATGAAAAATAATTTCCTAACTTAAAAAAAATGAAACGAATTTCTTTTTACAAGATAAATATAAAATTAACAAATAGTCATGTATTTGAAAATATCATTTATTTGGCTAATTGCTGTTTCAACTAGAAACTGAGGCATAGAATTAATGTCTGTCTTAGCAGATTTCAGTTTGTTCAGTGCTACTGTGTCAAAAATACCATAGATGGAGTGGCTTAAACAATGATACATTTCTCATAGTTCTGGAGGCTGAGAAGTCCAAGATTAAGGTGCCTGCAGAATTGGTGTCTGTGAGGACCTGCCTCCTGGTTCATAGACAGCTATCTTCTGTGTACTCACATGTGGAAGAGGTGAGAGTTCTCTGGGGTCTTTTTTATAATGCACTAATCTCATTCATGAGGGCTCCACCCTCATAACATAAGCACCCCCAAAGCTCCCACCTATTAATACCCTCACTATAGAGGAAAGAATTTCAGCTCGTAAGTTTTGGGAGAAATAAACATTCAGTCCATAACAGCAAGCTTAGCTGTGAATGGAGCTCAGTTCAGTTCAGTTCAGTTCAGTCACTCAGTCGTGTCTGACTCTTTGCAACCCCATGAATCGCAGCACACCAGGTCTCCCTGTCCATCTCAGTAGGGTCAATGAAGGTACTTAGAAATGGAGAGTAATTATGTTGGCAGTATCACTTAGAGAAGCAAGAGCCCTCTCTTCTCTCTCTCCCTTTTTTCTATTCTGAATATTTTTAAACTTTTTATTTTGAAATATTTTAGACTTTCACAAAGAGTTGTAAAAATAATACTTGGAGTTTTCATATATTTTTCCAAAATGTCAACATCTTCAATAATTAGAGCACAGCTATCCAAACCAGTAAGTTAATAATGATTGTTGTTCAGTCACTAAGTCATGTCCAACTTTTGCAATTCCATGGACTATAGTACACTATGCTCCTCTGTCCTTCATTATCTCTGGTAGTTTGCTGAAATTCATATCCATTGAGTCAGTGAAACTACCTAACAATCTCATCCTCTGCCACTCTCTTCTTTTGCCCTCAATCTTTCCCAGCATCCAGGTCTTCTCCAGTGAACCAGATCTTGGCATCAGGTGGCCGAAGTATTGGGGCTTCAATGTCAGCATCAGTCCTTCCAATGAATATTCGGGGTTTATTTCCTTTAGGGTTGACTGATTTGATCTTGCTGTCCTAGGAACTCTCAAGAGTCTTCTTCAGCACCACAATTTGAAGTATCAGTTCTTCGGTGTTCGGCCTTCTTTATGATCCAATTCTCACATCCATACATGACTATTGGAGAAAACAGAGCTTTGACTGTATGGACCTTTGTCAGCAAAGTGATGTCTCTGCTTTTTAAATATGCTGTCTAGGTTTGCCATAGCTTTTCTTCCAAAGAGCAAGCATCTTTTAATTTCATGGCTGCAGTCACTATCTGCAGTGATTTTGGAGCTCATGAAAATAAATTATGTCACTGCTTTCACTTTTTCCCCTTCTACTTGCCATGAAGTGGTGGGACCAGTGCCATGATCTTAGTGTTTTGAACATTGAGTTTTAAGCCAACTTTTCACTCTCCTCTTTCACTTTCATCAAGAGGCTCTTTATTTTTTCTTTGCTTTCTGCCATAGGGTGGTGTCACCTGCATATCTGAGGTTATTGATATTTCTCCAGGCAATCTTGATTTCAGCTTGTGCTTCATCCAGCCCGGCATTTCACACAATGTACTCTGCATGTAACTTAAATAAGCAGGGTGACAATAGACAGCCTGGACAAACTCATTTCCAAATTTGGAGGCTGCCAGCTTTTCAATGTCTGGTTCTAACTGTTGCTTCTTAAGCTGAATATAAGTTTCTCAGGAGACAGGTAAAGTGGTTTGGTATTCCCATTTGTTTAAGAATTGTCCACAGTTTGCTGTGGTCCAGTCAAAAGATTTAGTATAGTAAGTGAAGCAGAAGTAGATGTTTTTCTGGAATCTCTTGCTTTCTCTATGATCCAATGAATGTTGACAATTTGATCTCTGGTTCCTCTGTCTTTTCTAAATCTAGCTTGTACTTTGGAAGTTCTCAGGTCACATACTGTTGAAGCATAGCTTGAAGAGTTTTGAGCATTACCTGGCTAACATGTGAAATGAGCAATAATATGGTAGTTTGAATCTTCCTTGGCATTGCCCTTCTTTGGGATTGGAGTGAAAACTGACATTTTCCAGTCCTGTAGCCATTGCTGAATTTTTCAAATTTTCTGACATACTGAGTGAAGCACTTTAACAGCATAATTTTTTAAGATTTTAAATAGCTCAGCTGGAATTCTGTCAACTCCACCAGCTTTGTTCATAGTATTGTTCCCTAAGGCCCACTTAACTTCACACTCCAAGATGTCTGGCTCTAGGTGAGTGACCTAGATAACCATCATGGTTATCTGGGTCATTAAGACTTTCTTGTATAGTTCTTCTGTGTGTTCTTGCCACCTCTTCTTAATCTCTTCTGCTTCTGTTAGGTCCATACCGTTTCTGTCCTTTATTATGCCCATCCTTGCATGAATTGTTCCTTTTATATCTCCAATTTTCTTGAAGAGATCTTTAGTCTTTCCATTCTATTGTTTTCCTCTATTACTTTTCACTGCTCATTTAATAATGGTTTCTTATTTCTCCTTGGTATTCTCAGGAACTCTGCATTCAGTGTGGTATCTTTCCCTTTCTCTCTGTCTTTCTCTTCTCTTCTCTCCTCAGCTATTTATAAAGTCTCCTCAGATAACCACTTTGTTTTCTTGCATTCCTTTTCCTTGGGGATGGTTTTGGTCACTGCTTCCTGTACAATGTTACGAACTTTCATCCATAGTTCTTCAGGCACTCTCTCTACTGGATCTAATCCCTTGAATCTATTCATCACCTCTACTGTGTAATCATAAGGAATTTGATTTAGGTCATACCTGAATGGGCTAGTGATTTTCCCTATTTTCTTCAATTTAAGCCTGAAATCTGAAATAAGGAGCTCATGATCTGAGCCACAGCCAGCTTCAGATCTTCTTTTTGCTGACTGTGAAAACCTCTCCTTCTTTGGCTGCAGAGAGTATAATCAATATGATTTTGGTGTTGACCATCTTTCGATGTCCATGTGAAGAGTTATCTCTTGTGTTGTTGGAAAATGGTGTTTTCTGTGACTAGTGTGTTCTCTTGACAAAACTCTGTTAGCTGCTGATTCATTTTGCACTCCAAATCCAAACTTGCCTGTTATTCTGACTATCTCTTGACTTCCTAATTCTGCATTCTGATCCCCTATGATGAAAAGGATGTATTGTAGGTCTTCATAGAACCAGACAACTCCAGTTTCTTTGGCATCAGTGGTTGGTGCATACACCTGGATTACTGTGATGATGAATGGTTTGCCTTGAAAATGAGCTGAAGTTTTACCCAAGTACTGCATTTTGGACTCTTTTGTTGACTGTGAACCCTACTCCGTTTCTTCTAAGGGATTCTTGCCTCCTATAGCAGATATAGTTGGTCATCTGGATTAAATTTTCCATTCCCATCCATTTTAGTTCACTCATTCCTAAAATATCAATGTTCCCTCTTGCCATGTCTTGCTTGAGTGTCCAGTTTACCTTGATTCATGGACCTAACATTCCAGGTTCTTCTACAATATTGTTCTTAACAGCACTGGACTTTACTTTCACCACCAGACACATCACAGCTGAGTGTCATTTCTGCTTTGGCCTAGTTGCTTCATTCTTTCTGGAAGGAAGTGAAGTCACTCAGTCATGTCCGACTCTCTGACCCCATGGACTGTAGCCTACCAGGCTCCTTTATCCGTGGGATTTTCCAGGCAAGAGTACTGGAGTGGGTTGCCATTTCCTTCTCCAATTCTTTCTGGAGCTATTAGTAATTTCCCTCTACTCTTCCACAGTAGCATATTGGATACTTTCCAACTTGGGGGGCTTATCTTCTGGTATCATATATTTTTATCTTCTCATACTGTTCATGGGGTTCTGGTAGCAATAATACTGGAGTGGTTTGCCATTCTCTCCTCCAAGAGACGACATTTTGTCAGAACTTCTTCACTATGACCCGTCCATCTTAGCTGGCCCTGTACAACATGGCGCATAGCTTCACTGGGTTGTGCAAGAGCCTTTACCAAGACAAGGCTGTGATCCATGAAGGGGAATATTGATCCAATACTATTAGCTAATTTGCATACACTTTTTGAAATTTGCCAACCGTCTCATGTATCTTTTTATGTTTTACCATCCAACCTAGGATCTCATTGTTGCATTTAGAGGGCACATCTCCTTTCTCTTCAGCATGTTGACTTCAATGATCTTTCTTTCTGTCTAATCAACCCAACAAATTTGAAGAGTACTAGCTAGTTATTTTGTAGAATTTTACCAAAAAGAAGTTTTGCATTATTGGCAAGAATGTCACAATAGAGATGCTGTGCCCTTTCCAATATATCACACCAGAAGATACATGATTTTTATATGTCTTATTATTGGTGATGTTGATTTCAATCACTTGGTTAAAGTGGTACCTGCCAGGGTTCTCCATTGTAAATTACAATTTTCCCTTTGTAATTGATAAGCATCTCATGGGAAGATCATTTGAGATGTTACATTATCGTATTTTTGCCATCTAATTTTATCATGGACAGGGAGGCCTGGCGTGCTGCAATTCATGGGGTCGCAAAGAGTCGGATATGACTGAGCGACTGATCTGATCTGATCTGATAGATGATTCTTACCTGCAACAGTGATTTGTCCATGGTTTTGGACAAATTGTGATTTTCTATCTCCATTTTTTATTTATTTTTATTAATTAGGATACTATTGTAGAGAAGAGCTATCCTTTTTTCTCATTTATTTATTCATATGAATTTTCTTTCATTTCAGCTCAGAAGTTCTCCCCATCCAAATGATTACTTTCATTAGACAATGTCATCTTTTCTTCACTGGGGTCTCTAGCGTTGGTCATGAACATAGATTGTTACTCCATTCTCCCACTTTATTTTGTCATGGGTAGTGTCTTCACGGATTGACATGAGTAATTGCCTTGGGTTTCAGGCTAATTCACTTAACCTGACACTGAGTTCTTAACTTTCACTAACTCTGTTGGTGTTGGTTCTGGTTTTCAGCATTACATTCTTGACTACCCATTGTTCTTATTTAAGCCTGACTTTTACCAAAAAAGTCCTCCTACTATTAGAAAAGTAATCTTATTTAATTTAGGAAACTGGAGAGTATGTTGCCATGACTCTCAGTGTGAATATTTTATCTGTTGGTTTCTATCCTTTCTTGTTTTAGTAATGAATTCAATTAGGGGTGACTTTTTCCTACTGTTTGTTGGTGAGGTGGGGTTCCCTGAAAAAGTCACCTGCCTTCCCTAAGGGATGGGGCATCATCATTCAACTGCTGATGCCCACACTCTCTCTGCCAAGACTCCAAACTCTGAGTAGGGTGAAGCAGAGACAGAGAACAAAAGCAGTTGGGACACGTTGATCCCCATGGTAGAGACCTAAAGATACTGTCACTTAATTCATGCTAACAAGGCATCTGAATCTCTCCTGGTATTTTTAAAGCCTTGTTGTCCAAGCTCCTTTTGACTTTGTGAGTTTTATGGATTTTCTCAATAAATACGTTTCATATACCTTAGCTAGAATCATTTTCTGTAGGTTTGAGGGTAAAACGCACTAATTCTTTTTCTAAGAGAAATAGAGAAAAGATGACTACCTTTCTGGTGTTAAAGACTTCAAGAGAAGAAAATACTAGGTGTTCTGTTGATGGAAACTGTGTTGGCAGCAAGGTCAGGAGGCTGACCTTTCCTCGCAGGATTGTCCTGGGCCATTACACGTGGCAAACTTGGGAAAACAGCGAGTGAAGGCTTCAATGCGTCAGCCATCGAGAGATCTACGTGCATCGCTCCTGGGTCTCCTTTTCTGGTTTCGCTCACACTGCTCCCAACCCTTCTGTGTGCCCTATGGGCTTGGCTTGCTTCTGCCCCTCTCAGCTCCCATGCTCTGGCTAAGGCCATTTTCTGCTGCTTCTCTCAATCCAGTTCCCCACCTGGGAACTCCATACCACTTTCAAATTATCCCAGTTCGTCAAAGTGTAACCTTAAACTCTCCACTGAGAATGGAAGGGAAAATACAAGTCTCCAGTCTAGTACTTTCTCCCATCTTTACTACCTATGGAAGAAAGGGGATATCCCTAACAAATGCTGCAGTGACAGGAGAAAATCATGATTCCTTTAGTAATTGTCTGTGCGTCCCTGAGAAAGAGGTTTATGCTGTAAACTGAGCATCTGTTCTCGTTTCTGACACTGAGCCACTCGCTCTCTGGGCTAGAATGGACCTCTTTTTTAGGTAAGTTTAGGCTAATTTACAATGCTTTATAACATGTTACTCATGCAAACCAAACAAGAGTGTGGTAGCATGACCATGAGATAAAGACAGTGTGTAAGTCTTGTTATTATCTTGAGGGGATTATGAGGTTCAAGAGTAAAAGGCAAACTTTACACAGGCAAGCATATGTGGGTTGGAACTCTGCAGATTCCTGCAGTATGCATAAACTAGAGTTCTCCAAACAAAGATATCAAAATAAATGAAATAATCTTATGATTCAATATTGAAAAAACATGTTATGCTCACATCATTTTCAAAATATTTTCCAAAGGCCAAGAGAGAAAACCGTGTCAAGATGGGGTCAAAGTAAAGAAATAGTTACCGTAATATTCATGTTCCCAAATGAATATTACTTTGGAAAACTCTGAGAGCTGGTCTAGAGGATGAGAAATGAAAGGGGTGGAGGCAAGCTCCATTGTATACCTTCTTTCAGGAGTGAGATGCCTGCTCTTCCTCTCAAAAGAATGTGTATGGCCAGTTATCCAAACATTTCTAGGGTGGCTATAGCCAGGATTGCTCAGAAGTAGGGCAAATAAGATGGTGTTAATATACTAAATGGACATCCTACCTTTATTTGAACTCATATAATACCAACTTCCTCCTTGAACAAAAAGTACCATAGAGACTTTGAGGAGGGCTTTCGCAGTCCAACAAGACATTGTGCTTAAGTTGACTGAAATCCTGCCTGTGTGCCAGGGGCAGATTCACATGGAAAAGCTACTCCCCAGACAGAGACAGGAAGCTTGTCTCTGTGAGATATTCTCTTCCTTAAACCCACAAGCTGAGCACCACCTACCTCCTCCTCTGCATTCCCTAGAGACTTACTTCACTGTTATCAGCACTGTTCATGTTGTATTATGACTGTTTGTTTATACATTTTTCTTCCCTGCTAAGCTGTGAATTCCTGAGACACAAACTGCGGCATTTTTGACATTCTAGCCAAAGCACCTAGCTGAGACTGGCTCCTATACAAGACGATTAAGAAACAGATTAAAAACAACCTTCTGACCTCTGGTCTCATATTACCCTTGCTTTTCTGTACTGTCTTATACCATTATTTTAATTTTCTCATGTGTAAATTCTTCAAAGTTCTGTGTTCATTGTGAAAATTTTAAATTTCACATATAATAGGTAATGCTAAAGGAAATTTGAAAGCAGAACTTCTCTCATAGTGTTTTTATTTGAAATTTGTAAAAAGAAAAGAAAAAAGAAAAATTACTATTGTAGAATAGAAATTTATATACACTGTGAAAAAAGATTCAATGTTTATTTCTAGGAATGCTACTATTTCTCTCATTAGACCATGAAGGACTAGCCAGCAAAGGAAGGAAGTAACTTCCCAAAATTGCCCTGTCTGTCTGCCCTTCCTGGGTGTTCATAGCACATCTGTCCATCCTTGCTTCTGGAATTTTCTATCCCCGCAGTCAACTGTGGGCTGATGATCACCCAACTGGAAAGGGGAAAATATCTTTTCTGCTTAATTCAGCAGAGAAAAGATCACTTAAGAAAGTAGGAGTATAGTTGTTTCACAATGTTGTGCTTGTTTCTCCTGAACAATGAAATGACTTAGCTATATGTACACATATATCCCCTCCCTTTTGAATCGCCAACCCCCATCCCATCCCTCTAGGTCACCACAGAGCACCGACCTGAGCTCCCTGTGCTATACAGCAGGTTCCCACTAGCTATCTGTTTTATACTTGATGGTGGACATATGTCAATCTCATAATTAAAAAAACCACATGCACCCCAATGTTCATTACAGCACAATTTACAATACCCAGGACATGGAAGCAACCTAAATGTCCATCCAGATGAATAGATAAAGAGGATGTGGTACACACAGCCATTAAAAGGAACAAAATTAAGTCATTTGTAGTCATGTGGATGAACCTAGAGTCTGTCATAGAGAGTGGAGTAAGTCTGAAAGAGAAAAACAAATATTGTATGTTAATGCATATATGTGGAATCTAGAAAAATGGTACAGATAAACCTATTTGCAGGGCAGGAATAGAGACCCAATACTTAACAATAAACTTATATTAGAAACTAAGAGTAAATGAACAAAACACAGATAAGAAAATACGTGAAAAGTAGCTTCTAGACGTTGCTTTTTCATGGATTAAGTAATTCTGGATCACTGGATACCTACACCCAATTCCATACATTTTCTATACTTCTGGAGCTTCTATCCCATCTTACCCAGGGACATACTCTTTTATCTCACACTCCTGGGGAAATAAAGCTATGCTACTGGACTGTTAGAATCAGTGGTAGCAAAAGCACTTTTCAAAATGATGACAGAGAACCTTTGGAAACCATTCCTCTGTAAAAGCAATGAGGACTCTGGAAAAATTGTCACAATCAGCTTTTTCAGAACTCTGAAAATTAACCAAAAATTTCCAACAATGAGAAGTATTTATTCAAGAAAAATGACAAAGTATCTGTAAGAGCAGTGAAGCTTTTGGTATTTTATGTGTTATATTCCCACACCCTCTACCCAGCTCTGCAGTATTTGTGAAAACCAGCATCCTCACAACTAATCTCTCTGTGAAAAACAACAGATTGGGAATCACTGGAAGATATGGACTAGGTTTGGAGCTTCATTCAAAGCCTCATTCCTAGATAATTGTCGGAGAAGGCGATGGCACCCCACTCCAGTACTCTTGCCTGGAAAATCCCAAGCAGGAGCCTGGTAGGCTGCAGTCCATGGGATCTCGAAGAGTCGGACACGACTGAGTGACTTCATTTTCACTTTCACTTTCTTGCATTGGAGAAGGAAATGGCAACCCACTCCAGTGTTCTTGCCTGGAGAATCCCAGGGACGGGGGAGCCTGGTTGGCTGCCGTCTATGGGGTCGCACAGAGTCGGACACGACTGAAGCGACTTAGTAGCAGCAGCAGCAGATAATTGTCATTTGACTTGTCTGGCATTTCCCTGGAATTTCCTACCTGCAATGGTCATCCTTATTGGATTTGACTCAGAACTCACTCACTGTGAGGCAATTGATGAAAACAGTCAATGGCAATCATTTAGTGTAGTGCCTGAGGCAGAAATGGTATTTTGGGCGAACAAGAGGCAGACCAAAACACTTTAAAGGAGAATCTGGGCATGAACTATCCAAAGAGAGCTTTGAAATGCTCTAATATAATCCTGGGAAGCTAGAAGATCATCTACAAATAAAGGCTGACCTTGAAGCTTAGCATACATAGAGGTGAAAGTTTAATACATGTTGAACATGTGCTCTAATACTCATTCATAACACACTGACAAAGGCTATGAAACATATGGATCAAGGCATTTAAGAAAATCTTTGTCTAAATATTTGCTGACCACTAAGCTAACTGACCAGAGTTTCCAGTGGCTACAGATGTCAAAGAACAGAAATTTAACAGAATTATCTTGGGAAAGTCACTAAACAATCAATCAGCAGCAGCAACAATAACAACAAACCCTGGGAAAAAAGAGTTTCTCCAGTTTCTGGAGTTGCCACATTATATTAATTAAAATGTCCAATTTTCAAGAGAAAATTATGAGACATCTCAAGAAACAGGAAGGTCTGAGCCATACACAGAGAAATGAACCAACCATCCTAAAAAAGGCTGGATGTTCAAACTCAGTTCAGTTCAGTTCAGTTGCTCAGTTGTGTCCAACTCTTTGACACCCCATGGATTGCAGCACGCCAGTCTCCCCAGTCCATCAATTCCTAGAGCTTGCTCAAATTCATGTCCATCGAGTTGGTGATGCCATCCAACCATCTCATCCTCTGTCGTCCCCTTCTCCTCCTGCCATCAGTCTTTCCCAGCATCAGGGTCTTTTCCAATGAGTCAGTTCTTCACATCAGGTGGCCAAAGTATTGGAGTTTCAGCTTCAGCATCATTCCTTCCAATGAATATTTAGGACTGATTTCCTTTAGGATTGACTGGTTTGATCTCCTTGCAGTCCAGGGGACTCTCAAAGAGTCTTCTCCAACACCACAGTTCAAAAGCATCAATTCTTCAGTGCTCAGCTTTCTTTATGGTCCAGATCTCACATCCATACATGATTACTGGAAATCAAACTCACTAGACAATTTAAATCAGCTATTATAAATATGTTCAAAGAATGAATTAAAACAATGTCTAAGGAATTAAAAGAAATTATGAGCAGGATGTTATAACCAAGTAGAGACTATCAATAAAGAGATATAAACTATAGAGAAGAAATTCTAGAGTTGAAAAGTACAATTTACTAAAGAGGTTCAACAGCAGAATTGAGTTGGCATAAAAAGGAATCAGTGAACTTGAAGATTGTCTGGTCAATTGAGATTACTTGGTTTAAGAAATAGAAATAAAAAAGGACAATGAAAAAATAAACAGCTTGATAAAGAACATCTACAAAAAAAATTTACAGCTAGCTCCAAACTTATTGGTGACAAAGTAAATGCTTTATCTCTAAGACTGAGAAAAAGGTTATATGTCCCCTCTCACTGGTCCTATTCAACATTGTACTGGCGGTTCCGGCAAGAAAGGAAATGAAAGGTATATAGAGTGGGAAAGAAGAAATATAACTGTCTTTGTTTGCAGATGACATAATTGTCTATATAGAAAATGTCACATGATTAACAAAAAAACTTCCTGGAACTAATAAATTACAGCAAGGTTGTAGGATAGAATGTTAATATATATATAAATCAACCCCTGGTGGCCTAGTTATAAGAATCCACCTGCTATCACAGGGGACACAGGTTTGATCACTGGTCTGGGAAGATTCCACATGTAACAGAGCATCTAAGGCCACAGGCACCACAGCTGCTGAGCCCCTATTCTGCAGCTTCTGCTGCCCACTCACCTAGATCCCACGCTCCACAAGAGAAGCCACTGCATGAGAAGCCTGAATACCTTAACAAAGAGTACCCCTGCTTGCCACAACTAGAGAAAGCCAGTGTGCAGCAACAAAGACCCAGTGCAGCCAAAAAAATCAATGGCTTTCTTATATACCAGCAATGAACATCCGGTTTTATAACTTATTCATATATCACTGGAATTAGTTGTTTTTAATCCAAAAAAGATTGTTATAAATTAAAATGTCAATTGTAATTCTCAGCACAAACACGAAGAAAATACCTCATGCACATGGAACATTTATGCAATAAATAAAAATATTATTAAAATCACATAAAGTATGTTATCCAACCTGAAGGGAATAAAATTAGAAATCAATAACAGAAATAAATCTTGGAAGATCACTGATATGTGGAAATTAAACATCACACTCTTAAATAATCAATGGGTCAGTGAATAAATCATGGGGAAAATTAGAAAACATGAATGAAAACAAAAATGCAACACACCAAGAACTTATATAATGTAGCAAAAACAATGCCTAGAGATGTAAGTATCTGTATTAGAAAAGAAGAACTATGTAATAATAAATTAATAACCTGACCTTCCATATTATGAAACCAGAAAAATAAGAAAAAACAGAACTCAGACAAGCAGAAGGAAGGACATAATTGAAGTAGAGAGTAGAAAAATCAATAAAACAAAAATTTAGCTATTTAATAACATGTGACAAATCAAGAAAAAAGAAAAAAATACAGATGACTCAAATGACTAACTTCATGAATAAAAGGGGAGACATTATTATTAATGCTACAGAAAAAATGAACTATAAGGGAATACTGTGAACAGCTATATGTCACAAATTATGTGACCACAGTGAAATAGGCAAATTCTTAGAAAGACAACTGCTGAAACTGATTCAAAAAGAAATAGAAAATCTGAGCAGACTTAAAACAAGTGATTGAGTTAATACTCAAAGAAAGAAAAGCTGATTTCACTAGTGAATTCTACAAAATGTTCAAAGAAGAAATAGCTGCATACATAAAAATTCTTCCAAGGACAAGAAGATAACACTTCCTAAACACTTTGCAATGTCAGCATTAGCCTGAAAATAATACTATTAATTAATACACAGACCAGACAATTATATCAAGAGTAAACTCCAGACCTGTATACATTTGCAAATATGCATGTGAAAAGGTCCATCACCTTATAATGCTGCTGCCGCCACTGCTAAGTTGCTTCAGTCATGTCCAACTCTGTGAGACCCCATAGACGGCAGCCCACCAGGCTACCCTGTCCCTGAGATTCTCCAGGCAAGAACACTGGAGTGGGTTGCCATTTTCTTCCCCAATGCATGAAAGTGAAAAGTGAAAGGGAAGTCGCTCAGTCATGTCTGACTCTTAGTGATCCCATGGACTGCAGTCCACCAGGCTCTTCCATCCATGGGATTTTCCAGGCAAGAGTACTGGAGCGGGGTGCCATTGCCTTCTCCCATTGTAATGCTAAAAGCACTTAAAAACTAGCAATGAAACAAAACCTAACACAATAAAAGGCATTTACTAAAAACTCAACAGTTAATATATTTAATGTTGAAAGACTCCTCCTCCTCTCATTTCCTCCTGTTTCACCTCCTACTCCTCCTTTTTTTCCTCTCTCTCCCCCTTCCTTTCCCCTCTCTCCCTCCAATATATCAAACTCAAAACTATACAGCAAATTAATTTACATAGTGTACATGTGGTCACTTCAGTTATGTCTGATTCTTTGTGACCCTATGGACTGTAGCCTGCCAGGCTCGTCTGTCCATGGGATTCTCCAGGCAAGAATACTGGAGTTGATTGAATTTACAGACTTTGATCTAAAACCTTTTCATAGTTAATCAAACCAATTCCTAATTCCTTTAAGAATGAATTTATAAGCTCTCACTTTGTATGTGTTCCATAAGCATCTTGTGTATAGTTCTAGGTGAAAGTGTTAATCACTCAGTAGTGTCCGGCCCATGGACTGTAGCCCACCAGGCTCTTCTGTCCATGGGATTCTCCAGGCAAGAATACTGGAGTGGGTTGCCATTTCCTTCTCCAGGGAATCTTCCTGACCCAGGTATTGAACCTGGGTCTCCTATATTGCAAGCAGATTCTTTATGGTCTGAGCCACCAGGGAAGCCCATAGTTCTTTTTACTTACATACAATATTATCACATATTATCAATATGATTTATTTAATAGTCTATTATTCTCACTAGACTTCAAACTTCTCAAGGTCAGGGACACATTATTATAGTCCTGACAGTTAATCCATACTAAGATCCCCTGGAGAAGGGAATGGCTATCACTTCAGTATTCTTGCCTGGAGAATTCCATGGAGAGAGGGGCCTGGGCGGGTATAGTAACTGAGTGAATAACAATTTCACTTAACAACAAATGCCTATAATATGGCACTAGAGTCTTAAAAGTCTTAGTTACTCCCTTCTTAGATTCCGATTTTATTTTCATTTATATGGCAACCCACTCCAGTATTCTAGCCTGGAAAATTCCATGGACAGAAGAGCCTACAGTCTATAGGATTACACTCTGTAGAGTCACAGAAGATCAGACATGACTGAGCATAGCACACACATACATATAATCAAGGTTATAAGTGTTTTTAACATTTTAAAAATTTCCCAAGTGCTAAAGACTTCTTTTCTATTAGGTAGAATCTAAATGCTTAGGGGAGGAACTGTGCCCTATTTCTCTATCTCCTCATAGGATATGTAGAATGTGTTCAATCAACATTTGTGGATTTTCAAAGCTGATGGAAACACTCCAGTAATAGAATCATGGTAGTTAAACACACTGGCAAAATCTTGACTATTAGTTTGAATGTAGATGATTTATTTGTAATAAAATCCCTTCTTAGCGAAAAAGAGATGTGCATATTTTTGATCATATTTTTATGATTATATCCTTGTTGTTCAGTCACTAAGCTGTGTCTGACTCTTTGTGATCCTGTGGACTGAAACCCCCCAGGCTCCTCTGTCCTCCACTATCTCCCAGACTTTGCTCAAATTCATGTTCATTGAGTTGCTGATGCTATCTTACCATCTCATCCTCTCCCACCCCCTTCTCCTTTTGCCTTCAATTGATTATATCCTTAGAGATAATATATATTTTTAACTTCCTGTGTTCAATACCAGTTCTTACTCTCCTTTGCAATGTGACCTTAGGCAACCTTGGTATACCTTCATTTTCCCATGTGTAAAGTGGGGATGATAATAGTACCTTCCTCATAGTATTATTGCTGCTGCTGCTGCTGCTAAGTCGCTTCAATCATGTCTGACTCTGTGCGACCCCATAAACGGCAGCCCACCAGGCTCCTCTGTCCCTGGGATTCTCCAGGCAAGAATACTGGAGTGGGTTGCCATGTCCTTCTCCAATGCATGCATGCATGCTAACTTGCTTCAGTCATGTCCGACGCTGTGTGACCCCATGGACAGCAGCCCACCAGGCTCCTCTGTCCACCGAATACTCTAGTCAGGAGTACGGGAGTGGGTTGCTATTTCCTTCGCCATCATAGTATTACTGGGGAACTTAAATGTACATTGATATGATCTGGCACATGGAATTACTCCACAACTGTTTGCTGTCATAATTACACTTAAGAAATCTTATCTAAGCAGTGCACTGAGTACAGAATCTGGCACCTCCTATGGGAAAATGTTTCATAATGTGGAAGAGGAACTTACACCACATTGTCGGTGATCACAGAGCTCTACACACCGTATCTCATGTGATTCTAGCAACTCCAAGAGGTAGATCAGGCAGGAATTATTTATTAGTATACTAATTCTATAAATGTGGAAACAGACCAAGTTTAATTGACTCCATAGCTCTTCAGGATCCAGGTAACTAGTTTGTTTGAACTATATCCTGAAGAAAAATGAATGCTGAAAAAAAGTCACAAGTTTTGTTTTTATTTGGTAGAGCTTCTTACAGTGCATGAAACCCTCTTGTCCAGGTTTAGGGGTGTGAGGTTTGTTTGTTATATCTCTTTTAAAATTTTTTAATTGTTTCTATAATTGAATTCTCATTCTTTTTTCCCTCAGTTAAAGAAAAATGTAAAATGAAACTGTGCTTCTCAGCTTCAGGACTCACTGGCTTCTAGATATCCCTAGGCATATCACCTTAGTTAAAAGCATCATTTACGCTCTCTGTGCCTCAGTTTGCTCATATGTAAAATGGGAATAACAGCAGTATCCACCTCCTTGAGGCTCATGAGTGCTAAATGAATCAATAAAAAGCACCTGAAAGAGTGTTTAGCACATACTGAGTGCTCAGACAGTGTTGGCTTGACCTTCAAGGTCAGAACTCTTCAGAGAGGCACCAGGGGCAGGAATGTACTTAAGCAGTCCTTCCTTTTCTATCTTCTCCCATTTTGGTGCTCCCTGCCTATGTCAATGAAAATTACACATTACCCAGTGCTTGAAGCAAAACATCAAAGAAGAAAGAATTGCTAATAATCAGAGAAATGTAAATGCAAACCATGGTAAGGTATTACCTTACACCTGTCAGAATGGCTGACATCAAAAAGAGCTCAAATAACAAATGTTGGCGAGGATGTGGAGAAAAGGAACTCTTGTACACTGTTGGTGGGAATGTAAATTGGTATAGACACAGTATGGAGGTCCTTCAAAAAACTACAAATAGAATTACCATATGGCCCAGCAATTCCATTCCTGGGCTTAGAGCAGAAAAAAATACCCACTAACTTGAAAAGATACATACATCCGGATATTCATAGCAGCATTATTTACAATGGTCAAGATCTGAGAACAATCTAAGTGTGCATCAACAGATGAATGGATGAAGATGTGACACACACACACACACACACACACACACACATACATATACACAAAGGAATATTACTCAGCCATAAAAATAATGAATTTTTGACATTTTCTACTGCATGGACATACTTGGAGGGTATTATGCTAAAGTGAAGTAAGTCAGAGAAAGACAAATGCTGTATGCTATCACTTATATGTGGACTGTAAAAAAGACACAGAAAACTAGTAAGTATAGTAAAAAATGAAGCAGACTCACAGATATAGAGAATAAAATAGTGCTTACCAGTGGGGTGAGGGAGGGAGGAGGGGTAAGATAGGGGTCGGGGAGTAAAAGATACGCGCTATTAGGTATAAGATATGGTACAAAGATACATTGTAAAACTTGGGAGAGTACAGCTGCTATTTTATAACTACAAATGGAATATAACCTTAAAAATTGTGAGTCACTATATTGTACACCTATAATTTACATAGTATTGTACGGCAACTATAATTCAATTGAAAAATAAAGTGCCATTAAATGGGAGAAAAAGTAGTTTAAGAGAAACCAAAAGAAGAAGGAAGGAAGCTGCCACACCTCCCTGGTGGAAGGGGAGGAAGGTCAGAGAAGACCTTGGCAGGACTACAGGGAAATCAGGAAAAAACCAAGTAGAATCGCTATCGGATGATTTGAATTTAAAACAAATTTTCTTTTCTTAACTTTTCCCCTTAACATTTTAATGGGTACTATTTGGACCTCTGGTAAAAGTTCTCATTTTTGCTACAAAATTGTGCATGTGCATATGTCAGTGTGAGGTCAAAATTATTCCATTTTTTTAAGGTCAATTATCCTTGGCCATAAAGATTCAAACATCCAATACACCCAGAGATATGGACTACAACAAAGCTTTGGATTCACAAGAGTAAGAAAATTAAGCCTCTGGGGAAAATTAGCATACCCAGCCTCTGCTTTATCCCGCTTTGCCTTGTGAAAGTATTTTTCATCTCTGTTATGTCCCAACCTACTGTTAAGAATTCTTAAATACTTTCAAATGCTTAGTGGTTAATATTGAGACACTGGGGCTTCCAGTAAAGCCTCCTTCTTCCTTCTTTGTTTCTAAAGCAAGTTTCCCTTCACAGAAATACTTAGTGATGTTATTTTGGTAAAAATTTTCTATTTCAAGAGGATGACTAAAAGAAAACTTTCTGACCCACTACAAAATGATTTATGCATTTTATTCTAAAGAAAAGTTCCCATGTGCTTGAACATTATTTAAATACTGTAAGTTCTCAGAACTCCAAAGTCAGTTGGGCACCATTAAAAAACTTTATTTTGGGGGGGTTCCCAGATCACTGCAGATGGTGATTGCAGCCATGAAATTAAAAGACGCTTACTCCTTGGAAGGAAAGTTATGACCAACCTAGATAGCATGTTCAAAAGCAGAGACATTACTTTGCCAACAAAGGTCCGTCTAGTCAAAGCTATGGTTTTTCCAATAGTTATGTATGGGTGTGAGAGTTGGACTGTGAAGAAAGCTGAGCACCGAAGAATTGATGCTTTTGAACTGTGGTGTTGGAGAAGACTCTTGAGAGTCCCTTGGACTGCAAGGAGATCCAACCAGTCCATTCTGAAGGAGATGGGTCTTGGGTGTTCTTTGGAAGAAATGATGCTAAAGCTGAAACTCCAGTACTTTGGCCACCTCATGCGAAGAGTTGACTCACTGGAAAAGACTCTGATGCTGGGAGGGATTGGGGGCAGGAGGAGAAGGGGACGACAGAGAATGAGATGGCTGGATGGCATCACTGACTCGATGGATGTGAGTCTGTGTGAACTCCGGGAGTTGGTGATGGACAGAGAGGCCTGGAGTGCTGCAATTTATGGGGTCGCAAAGAATCAGACATGACTGAGCGACTGAACTAAACTGAATGACTTCCTTTTGCTTTTTCTTCTTTTTTCGCTTAAACATTTTATTTTGTAATGGAGTGTAGCCGATTAACAATGTTCTGATAATCTCAAGTGTATGACTCAGTCATACACATACATACATCCATTCTCCCCCAAACTCTCCTCCCATCCAGGCTGGCACACAACATTGAGCAGGATTCCCTGTGCTATACAGCAGGTCCTTGTTGGTTATCTGTTTTAAATATAGTATCTCAAACTATATGTCGATCCCAAACTCCGTAACTATGGCTACCCTCCACCCTTGCTTCTTCTGAGTCACTATTCTGCCTTCCATGTGTTTCTCAAACTAAGCATAACTTTATGTGTTTAGTTACATCCCTAACTAGAGGGAAAGTGTACGAAGGAGTTAGTTAGGGAGACAAAGGAAATAAATTAATAACACAAAATTTAAATATGTAAGTTCCAGAGCCAGGACTCATTAAACCTACTGCAGGTAAGTGAACATCTTTAATAATGAGAATGGAGGGACTTCCCAGTGGTCCAGGGGTGAAGACTCGCCTTTCAATGCAGGGGGTGTGAGTCTGATCCCTGGTCAGAGAGCTAAGATCTTACATCCCGTGGGGCCAAAAAACCAAAGCATAAAACAGAAACAATATTGTAGCAAGTTCAATATAGACTTTAAAAATGGTCCACATTAAAAATATCTTAAAAAAATAAAGAGAATGGAGAATTTAAAGTGTATCCATACCTTTTGGATAAAGCAAGATCTCACTTCTATATCTGTTAATTGAAAAATAAACATAGCCTAAAATTTAAAGCTTTACTGGTTGCATCTTAGCCCAGTACTTTTGCTCAGTGGCAGTAGATATGCAACAACACATTCTTTTTATAATTATCATAAAAATTGTAGTGTGTCTATTAAAAATTAGGTTCAAGTTTGTTATACTGATATGCGTATGCTGCTGCTGCTGCTAAGTCGATTCAGTCATGTCCGACTCTGTGCGACCCCATGCACGGCAGCCCAGCAGGCTCCCCCGTCCCTGGGATTCTCCAGGCAAGAACACTGGAGTGGGTTGCCATTTCCTTCTCTAGTGCATGAAAGTGAAAAGTGAAAGTGAAGTCGCTCAGTCGTGTTCGACTCTTCGAGACCCCATGGACTGCAGCCTACCAGGCTCTAACGCCCATGGAATTCTCCAGGCAAGAGTACTGGAGTGGGTTGCTATTGCCTTCTCCAGGTATGTGTATGATGTGTTTATAATTAAAATCCTATGAATAACTCTGAGCGCTATGTTATCCTTAACAAAATACTAAAACTGCAAGGTAACTTGAGTTTGGTAGCTGCTACAATTCAATACTTGCTCTTTTTCCAATTGTCTGAACATCCTCACAATGAGCACATGCCTACAAAGGAGGCAGAAGCTGTTTTTGAACCTATGGTGTGATTTTCATGGTAAAGAATGTATGAACACAGGATTTGGTTGTGCACTGAATAGAGCCTTTCCTGGAGTTTTACAGTAAGGACTTAATGGGAGAATTTGTTTTGTCCATCAGTCAAGGACCAGATGGGAGAAGGCAGTGGCAACCCACTCCAGTATTCTTGCCTGGAAAATCCCATGGACAGAGGAGCCTGATGGGCTCTAGTCCCGGGGGTTGCAAAAGAGTCAGACACAGTTTAGTGACTAAACAAAACAAGAACCAGGTTTTTGCCTCTAAGTTTGTTTGTTCCCACAAAAGAAATGATTATATTTTTAGGAATGACTTCCATAGGGGGAAAAAAGGTACTAGTCAAAGTACTATTTTCATATAAAGAATGCCCTTTAATATCAGGCCAAAAATTATAAATGCAGAATTTTAGTAACCAAAGTGAAACACTCAGTGTTCGGCAGTAGGGGTGAGGAAATGGGCAGGAAGAAGAAAAGGGTGTGTGTGGCTGAGACAAAGGCTGGTAGATGGGGATCTCTCCCTGCTCCTTTACTCATCTCTTCATGCTGATACCCCTGATTTGGTTCCCAGGGAAGTGTCTGCGCTTGTGTTTCTGTAACTGTGATTCTGTCATCTCCTATTGGTCTCTTCAATTTGGGGGCCAGCTGTTTGCCCTGTGACCTCACTTCTTTTATGGATCTAAGAGGAGTTCATTTTTTCAGTCTGTAAAGCTTTTTTACTTTTTATTAGGGCAAAGTTGCAACTTTCACATTCTGGACCAGTAACTGCTCTTCAACTAATAGGAAAGGAGAGTTCTAGCATAACTAGGAGCTGTGAGTTCACTACGCCATATTAACAAGTGCGTGCATGCGTGCTTAGTCACTCAGTACTGTCTGACTCTTTGCTACACCATGGACTGTAGCCTGCCAGGCTCCTCTGTCCATGGGATTCTCCAGGCAAGAAGACTGGAACCAGGGTATCTTCCTAACCCAGGGATCCAACATGTGTCTCCTATGTCTCCTGCACTGGCAGGCGAATTCTTTACCACTGAGATACCTGTGAAGCCCCCATGATAAAAAGAGAAAGCTTAATTTGGTGGTAGAATCACGTTTATGAAGAATTTGAAAGATGGTAGCCTGAGAGCAAGATGGCTGCATAGGAATCTTAGCCCCACTGTTGTTTAAAGGGTGTGACCAGAATCTTGGCAGTATTGCAGAGAGAGGGAAAAATAGAGCAGAGACAGGAAAGGGGCCCTCAGCTATACTGTTGGGGCTGTGCTATATTGCCAACAAAGGTCCATCTAGTCAAGGCTATGGTTTTGCCAATAGTCATGTATGGATGTGAGAGTTGGACTGTGAAGAAGGCTGAGCGCCGAAGAATTGATGCTTTTGAACTGTGGTGTTGGAGAAGACTCTTGAGAATCCCTTGGACTGCAAGGAGATCCAACCAGTCCATTCTGAAGGAGATCAGCCCTGGGATTTCTTTGGAAGGAATGATGCTAAAGCTGAAACTCCAGTACTTTGGCCACCTCATGCGAAGAGTTGACTCATTGGAAAAGACTCTGATGCTGGGAGGGATTGGGGGCAGGAGTAGAAGGGGACGACAGAGGATGAGATGGCTGGATGGCATCACTGACACTGACTCGATGGACGTGAGTCTGAGTGAACTCCGGGAGTTGGTGATGGACAGGGAGGCCTGGCGTGCTGCGATTCATGGGGTCGCAAAGAGTTGGACACAACTGAGCGACTCATCTGATCTGATCTGATATTGTGTGTGCACAAAAAGGGGCCCAGAGAGGAAAAATAAAGGAAAAGAAGACTGGGAAGGACTATTAATTAATATTTTCTCTCCAGAAATGTAATGTACCTCTCTCTACACATTTTGCAAAATTACAGGATACAACAGAGAGACACAAAATAAAGTCCTGGTTCAGTTCAGTTCAATTCAGTTGCTCAGTCCTGTCTGACTCTTTGCAACCCCATGGACTGCATCACGCTAGCCTTCCCTGTCCATCACCAACTCCCGGAGCTTACTCAAACATGTCCATTGAGTCGTGATGCCATCCAACCATCTCACCCTCTGTCATCCCCTTCTCCTCCTGCTTTCAATCTTTCACAGCATCAGGGTCTTTTCAAATGAGTCAGTTCTTTGCATCAGGTGGCCAGATAAAGTCCTACTGAAGTGAAAGTGAAGTCGCTCAGTCGTGTCCGACTCTTAGCGACCCCATGGACTGCAGCCTACCAGGCTCCTCCATCCATGGGATTTTCCCGGCAAGAGTACTGGAGTGGGGGGCCATTGCCTTCTCCAAAATAAAGTCCTAAGTGGTGTTCAAATATGAACACACTTGAAATTCTATTCCTCTTAATTTTTTTGGTTGGTGTAACATCGAATTAAAAAAAAAGTCTTGTAAAAAATCTTATGTCCCACCATATTAAATTGTAAGCAATTTTATTTTAGGTGCATTTCTCCAATTTACTCCCCCTTTTAAGGACCTTTTGTTAAAATTTTCAGGAGAGGAGACTACTGTGAAGTTGGCGCAAACCCCACGACTTGGGGTGCAGCCCAGAAGCAGCTGCTTGGGTAGTTCCTTCCCTGCTGCTTCTTCCTCATTCACAGTCCCGGGGTTTTGCTAAATGCCGCGGGTAGAACAAAATTATCTCAGTGCTTGGTGCCAACCAAAGAAAGGCAGTTAGCTGATTAAAACAAAGCAGAAGATGTCTTCCTTCTTCCCTAAAGGTGTTAACACCAATAGCCTTTTTTTGGAAAGGAATAACAAGAAGGGGAGGGCATACAGCAGGGGTAGTTGGAACCGGAAAGTCCACCTTTGAGTCTTTGTTGTAGAACTTGCCATGGCCTTCCTTTTGGGTGTGGTGGGCAAGGATGCCTGGGACATTTGTGTGTGTGAGGGGGGTGAGGTGGGGGGCTGGGGTCGGCTGGGGTCAGGGCCTCTCTCAGAGGCCCACCCTGGGCTCCAGCTGCTCATCATCTTTTGTGCTGATTCCTATCAAATAGAACTATCCCCCTTGTTCCCTCCCTACCACCTCCATCATAAATATATTTCTCTTTCCCTCTCGTCTCTGTTAAATATGGTCCAAATTGAACTTGTCATTTTTACCCTTCCAGTCCTACTTTATACTAAACAAAAATTTTTACTGGCAATCCGGCCTTCCCTGGGGCTGCCCAGCTGCCATTGGGGTGATTAGGGTGTTTCCTGCAGCTGAAGTCTCTTGTAATTAGCAAGCCCTTCAGGCAGTCTGGACTCTGAATTTAGCTGCCATCTGGTGTCATCTGTAAATGACAATGGCACTGTATCTTCTCTGTTGACTCAGCCCTGTCTGCACCACCTCCCCCCCACTCCACCCCCAGCAATCCTCAGCTTCTCTTGTCAACCTATAACTATCAAGGCACCCCAGGCTCTAGTTAACTTGCCAGGAGTTTCCAGATTCTTCAAGAGGTTAAGGCAAAAGGCCCCCATGGGACAAGTAGCCTCTCCTGTCACTCTCTACCAGTGCTTCTTAGAGTATGGCTTCAGGACTGGCAGCAGTGGAATTCAGCATTGATTTGCTTTGTCACTGAACTGCTTGTCTCTGGAATTTTAGGATTGGAATCATCTAGGGACTTACTAGAAACACAGATTCACAGGCTTCACCCTAGACCTAATCAGAAAGATTGGGGATGAGCCCAGCAACCTGCATTCTAACAAGCCGTCTAGGTCATTCTAACACATGCTTAAGTTCTGGCTTCCCACCAAGGCTCCATGGACATTTTGGGCAGAATAGTTCTTTGTTGTGGGGGGCTGTTCTGTGCCTTGTAGGTTGCTTCACAGTTTCCTTGGCTTCTGTCCACTAGATGTCAGATTCAGGAAATTTGAGTTGGATCCTAAGGTGGTACATTTTTAATAAGCTCTAAGTTTTGCCCCTGTTGCTGCTCTGAAAACTGCGCTTTGATTAACAACGTTCTACAGTCCCTTGAAAGATTTATTGAATAAAGAAATAAATAATTAAAAGACAAAGATATATATATTTTAGAATGTATCCTTTAGAATATATCCTTTCAGAAAGGATATCTATTTTTTAAGCATTGACTCTTTTTGTCCTTCTACTCCTCCTTTCTGGACCTTTATCACTTTCATTATTTCTATGTTTAAATATTGAGAAAGATCAACTTCATTTTAGTAAATGAAGCTTATATATAAAAAAACACCAAAGACCTTTGCATATGAATTATGCTACATTTAGGCTTCCCTGGTGGCTCGTATGGTAAAGAATTACCTATAATGCGGGAGACTCAGATTTGATTCCTGGGTTAGGAAGATGCCCTGGAGAAGTAATGGCAACCCACTCCAGTATTCTTGCCTGGAGAATTTCATGGACAGAAGAGTCTGGTGTGCTACAGTCCATGGGGTTGCAAAGAATTGGACATGACTGAGAGACTGACACTTTCACTTTATACTACATTCAGAGATACACACAAGTAAATTCTCCAAACCTGTTTCCCAGCCAGTGAAAGATATATCATGCTATTCTAAATTCTAATGCACTCAACTAATATCTGTAATAACACTTTCTCTATGTAGAGCATGCTGGTCAACTGCTCATCTAAAAATATATGAATACTGTTTGCAATAAATGCATACCTACAGCTGTTTACTTTCATTATATATAATTCCAAAATGTCATGTTTACTGGGAAAGGTTAATGCCTCATGGCCAAAAAAATCCACATAAAAGAGAAAATTAGCCAGCAGGCCTAACTTGTTTTTATTGTCATCTCAGTTAGTGAGAAACTGATTTCAAATGATCGTCTATGCCTAGGCGAGAATGATGACATTTGCAATTGCAGAAGTGGCAAAGTAGTTTCCTTCTAGAGCTAATGAATTCCTGGTGCTTTCTTTGTTTCTCAGTTAATCCACTGACAGGCATGGCTCTGAGATGCAGAGAAGTCTGAAATCTTGGGGATGGAGCCATAGTTTCAGAAGTTAAAGGATTCTTGAGAGGACTTGAAATTGGAAAACCCACAAGGAAAGGCACACTACTAAATATTCCTGCATGCACAATGATATTGTGTGATGGATAATAAGTAACATATCAAACCCGACATGCTATTTTGTACCAAGACTAAAGACAGAACTACACTGAATGTCTCAATTTCAAGAATATATAAATGCGCTCAATGGACACATTTTCATCATAGCATCTCAACATGCCATTGGCTGTTGGGGGCCAGAGTGAGGTACTCCGCCCATGGCAAAGGTCATGAGGAAGGAGGCTCGACATACGCAAAGGCGGGATGGAGCCTCAGGAGTCCCCCTGGAAATCCCCGAGCGTCTACCCCCATAACCAGAGCCTGCCTACTTTACTACTTTGTGCTCTTACCTACACCTCTGACTTTACGGGGGGCTGTCCCCCACCACCTCTTTCGGAGAAGGAGTTAACCTAGAGCTCCAGTCAATAAAAACTCTTGGGTGTGACAAGAGTGTTTTAACCTACAAACTCCTCTGAAGGTTCTCTAGCCTGCCTGACAGGCTCCTCCGGCCACATGTGATTGCTCACAGCCTCCCAACCGTGAGAGGCACAAGATGCTTTAAACCCTCTAAAAACAGGTTCTTTAGAGAAGTTAGAAAACTATAAGTATAAGTATAGTGGGCTAATTAGAAATTGTGTTGGTGAAGGGTTTTTCATTTGTTGAGCCAATGTTTGTTGCTAAGTCTCCATATCCCCTGCCCTTACACACATTAATGAATATATAGAATTAACCTTTGATATTAATCACGTTAGACCTTAGGCTAAGTAAATTCTTTCCTTAACTAAAACCCACTACATCCTCACCCTGTAGGAATGTAACTTTATTTGGGTGGCGTCTGTTTTGAGAATAATCAGCCCTGGAGAAATAAGTGTCCTGATTGACTGACCGCTGTCACAAGGAGAGGGTCGTAAATTGTCAGCAGGCCCCCCTGGCCAGAAGATGATGTAACACCCCTAAGACCTCTGTATACATTTGTGTGAAGCACCTGACTTTAATAAGTCAGGACTGCTGTCCCCACGTGACTTTTGTATAACATCTTAGTGTATAAAAACAGACTCTGGAAAATAAAGAATTGGGATCAGTTTCTCAAAATACTGGTCTCCCCATGTCTCTCTCTCCCTCTGGCTGAGTCTCCATCTGGAGCGCGGAACCCACCAAGCTTACTAATTTTGCCTGGGCTTCTAAGATCCGACCGGGGAGGCCTCAGTGTCTCCTCTCCTTCGGGAGAACGGAAGGACGCCTGCGGCCTACGTAAGTGGTGCAAGCTTCTTGTCTTGAAGTTTTATTGGTCCCCCGCGTAAACCAAGCTACTCAGCCTCTTTTCTCCACTGAATTTTCCTACTGAGCTATCCTTATTCTATTACTCTTTATATCTCTAATTAATATCTAATTGAAACTATCGTATCCTGACCCTCGCCGACGCCGTCTCTCCTTCGAGTACCCTGGATCAGCCGGGGCTGGTCCCCGGCAATTGGCCTTCAAGTTAAATTGTGCTTGGGTTGCCAATAAGTCATTGGCCACTGATGAACACATTATACTTAAGTGCACTCTTTCTAGAAGCATATGCATTCTTATTTTACAATGTGCGTCAGAAACTTACTAGCTGTTCAATTAGCTTCCTTCCTTTCCCTCCTGGGCAAGTAGTCAGATTATATTTCCTAGTCTTCCTTTAAGTTAGGTCTGGCCATGTAGCTGAATTTTGGTTACTGAAATGTGTTCTACCTCCACACTTGGCCCATGACATCTTCCCAGGCACGAGCTTCCACGCTCTCACATCTTGAGGCAGTTTGGCACAGTGAATTTGGAAGGCATGTTTTGAAGATGGAGAAGCCAAAATATAAAGAAGTCTGGGTCCCTATTCAAAGGAAGCTGTACTCTAGTTAGGAACACTTGCTTTGGTCTTTACATACATGAGAAACAATTTTCTCTTGTGCATGAGCCATTACACGTTTTGGAATTCATCTGTTCCAATTGCTGGCATTACTTTAATTAACATGCAATGTATTTCTCACATATAATTGGATACTCCACTAGAGATGCCCATTTACTATTGCAGATGCTGCTTTCACAAGTTGATTTTGGTTCCTTTCCCTCCTTTTTTTTTTTTTTTTTAAAATACAGATCCTAGACCATATCACCCTCTTTTAGCTCCTTACCACTTCATTGTTCTCATTACTTGGTTCTGGTCCTTGTCTCTATCGTCTTGTTTTAGAGCTCACTGATGGCCAGGTGTGTGAGACAGCAAGAGAGAGGGCAAAGGCAACAGAAACCTCTACCTCACTACTCCTGTTCCTGCCCACTCTACCAATCATTCCTCTATCTATCCCTTTCTCTCCTTACTCTTATCTTCCTTGGATGCTATTCCTTTATGTCATCACTTCATAAAAATTTTATTCTTATTTGTCACGATGCTAGAGCCTCATTACTGCTGTTGGTTATAACCTTAACTCCCTCTGCTTAACCAGTCTCTGGTTATACCTTATTCCCTCCATCATGAGCAATTTCATCATATGAATATATAATTTTAGGTGTAACAGAAGGCACAAGGGTAGGAAGATCATATAAAGAGTGCAGAACAAGAAGAAAAGAATCCTAAGACATATCAGCCAGCGCAGTGTTGAGTCATAAAAGCCAAAGGAAGGGATTGTTTAATGAAAAGGAGAAGAGTTGATTATCTTGGGTGTGGCTGAGATGTCAGGACCCAGAAGAAATGTCTCTCCACTTTGGCAATGCAGGTCATCAGCGGCCTCCACGAGAACAATTTGGATGAAGTGATCAGAAAGATGTTATCCTGCAAATACATTAAAGAGTTAGTGGGAGATGCAGAAAAAAGAAATTATGTATAGAAAACTCACTTGAGTATTTTGTGAAAGATAAGAAAATTAGAGACCTAAAGAAACAGACCAAAAATATAAATGCCTTCATGGAAAAGTGGAACTGATGAAGGAAATGGTTGTCAAGGCATGTATATGCAGACTTACAGACTCAGGTTGAGGGCGATGTATGGCTACCGGTAATAGACGGTCCTGATCAAAAGAGTAGACACATGAAAACGAAGGGAGAAATAGAAAATAAAAATCAAGAGGGCTAGCAGCAAATTTTTCTACTAAATAATTATGCCTATAAATGAGCCTGGTGGCAATTTTTCCTCTAAGAAAGTCATAGTCTCATAAATAAGAAAACATTATTTTGAGTGATCAGAGAGAGAAAGAAGGAGATGAGAATTGTAGCAACATTTAAATTTATATATACACGTGTTTACATATATTTATTTACACGGTAGAGAGATTCACTGTTAAAAGCCTATTGAAGTGGAACTGAAATGCTGAAAATATAAGTGGGTCTCCAGCTTTGTCAGAATATAGAATGAGGTGAAAACAATATCATTCGCTTGTTCTTTGCATAACTGAGCATTCCATTTCTAGTACCACGATTCTCAATGATGTTCTGGTCTTACTTGTTAACAATTATAAGACATTGACAAAATCAGTACTTTACAGCACAGGAATGCTATGTAACTTTAGCTCAATTACACAAAAATGGAATCAGAAAATATTCAGGAAAGACATTGACTTTCATTCTGACAAGCAGACTGTATAATATGCATCACTCTGATGTCTGTACCTCAAAAAGTGGAATCATCAGGGAATAAAATAAATTTATCTTTAGCTGCAATGATTCTAATATTGAAGTAATAGGACAGCAGTGAACAAATCATTTAATAATAAGTGTGTCTATGATAAAAGCGGAATATTTATTAAAACTTACATTTTTATTCTATTCTACAGCTAAAGAAGTGAAATGTTGTTGTTCAGTCACTATGTCGTATCCAAGTCACACAACTTAATTTGATTCAATTCAATCCAATTTAGCTCCTAGTCAACTCAAAAATATACATTTATCTAGGAAGCCAAAGTCATACCAAATCTTGGATCTTTAAAATAATTGATTTTCTCACACTTATAAATAATAAAATAATAATATAAATAACACATTATTTATTTTCAGTTCAGTTCAGTTCAGTCACTCATTGTGTCCGACTCTTCATGACCCCATAGACCACAGCATGCCAAGCCTTCCTGTCCATCACCAACTCCTGGAGTTTACTCAAACTCATCTCCATCGAGTCAGTGATGCTATGCAGCCATCTCATTCTCTGTCATCCCCTTCTCCTCCTGACCCCAATCTCTCCCAGCATCAGGGTCTTTTCCAATGAGTCAACTCTTCACATGAGGTGGCCAAAGTACTAGAGTTTCAGCTTTAGCATCATTCCTTCCAAAGAAATCCCAGGGCTGATCTCCTTCAGAATGGACTGGTTGGATCTCTTTGCAGTCCAAGGGACTCTCAAGAGTCTTCTCCAACACCACAGTTCAAAAGCATCAATTCTTCGGTGCTCAGGTTTCATCACAGTCCAACTCTCACATCCATACATGAATACTGGAAAAACCATAGTTTCACTAGATGGACCTTTGTTGGCAAAGTAATGACTCTGCTTTTTAATATGCTGTCTAGGTTGGTCATAGCTTTCCTTCCAAGGATATAATATACTATATTATGTTATTAAATATATTATTACATTTATTTATTTTATTTAAATTTATTTTATTAAATTTATTTATGATATTTAATAATATATTAAGGATATAATATATCATATTATGTTTATTAAATATATTATTACATTTCTTTATTTAAATTTATTTTATTAAATTTATTTATGATATTTAATAATATATTAAATATATTTATTTAATATATTATTATATTAAATGTATAATATAAATACTATATCATGTAACAATATAAATTATTACATAATTATATAATATAATATTAATACTAATATTATTACATCATAATATTACATAATGTATAATCTATATATGCAATAATATAAATAATAGTAAAATAAAATAAAAAATAATAAAACTTTCACAATTATATAAAAAGATTATATAAATATAATGTTATATATCAAAGAAGGAGAAATGGCAGTCCAATCCAGTATTCTTGCCTGGAAAATTCTGTGGACAGAGGAGCTTGCTGGGCTAGAGTCCATGGGGTTACAAAGAGTCAGACATAAATTAGCGACTGAGCACAATGCTGTACATAGCATATATAAAATATTGTACATATATATATATACACACACGTGTATAATGCTCAAAATTCTCCAAGCCAAAAAAAAAAAAAATTCTCCAAGCCAGGCTTTAGTAATACATGAACTGTGAACCTCCAGATGTTCAAGCTCGTTTTAGAAAAGGCAGAGGAACCAGAGATCAAATTGCCAGCATTCGCTGGATCATCAAAAAAGCAAGAGAGTTCCAGAAAAACATCTACTTCTGCTTTATTGACTATGCCAAAGCCTTTGACTGTGTGGATCACAATAAACTGTGGAAAATTCTGAAAGAGATGGGAATACCAGACCACCTGACCTGCCTCTGGAGAAACCTGTATGCAGGTCAGGAAGCAACAGTTAGAACTGGACATGGAACAACATATCGGTTCCAAATAGGAAAAGGAGTACATCAAGGCTGTATATTGTCACCCTGCTTATTTAACTTATATGCAGAGTACATCATGAGAAATGCTGGGCTAGAAGAAGCACAAGTTGGAATCAAGATTGCCAGGAGAAATATCAATAACCTCAGATATGCAGATGACACCACCCTTATGTCAGAGTGAAGATGAACTAAAGAGCCTCCTGATGAAGGTGAAAGAAGAGAGTGAAAAAGTTGGCTTAAAGTTCAACATTCAGAAAAGGAAGATCATGGCATCCGGTCCCATCACTTCATGGCAAATAGATGGGGAAACAGTGGAAACAGTGGCTGACTTTATTTTTGGGGGCTCCAAAATCACTGCAGATGGTGATTGCAGCCATGAAATTAAAAGACACTTATTCCTTGGAAGGAAAGTTATGACCAACCTAGATAGCATATTAAAAAGCAGAGACATTACTTTGCAAACAAAGGTCCATGTAGTCAAGGCTATGGTTTTTCTAGTAGTCATGTATGGATGTGAGGTTGGACTATAAATAAAGCTGAGTGCTGAAGAATTGATGCTTTTGAACTGTGGTGTTGGAGAAGACTCTTGGACTGCAAGGAGATTCAATCAGTCTGTACTAAAGGAGACCAGTCCTGGGTGTTCATTGGAAGGTCTGATGTTGAAGCTGAAACTCCAATACTTTGGCCACTTTATGCAAAGTGCTGACTTATTTGAAAAGACCCTGATGCTGGGAAAGATTGGGGACAGGAGGAGAAAGGGATGACAGAGGATGAGCTGGTTAGATGGCATCACCGACTCAATGGACATGAGTTTGGGTAAACCCCAGGAGTTGGTGATGGACAGGGAGGCCTGGTGTGCTGTGGTTCATGGGGTTGCAAAGAGTCGGACACGACTGAGCGACTGAACTGAACTGAGGGTACATTACCAGGGTATGAAAACATATTCTTGGAACTTGGTAATTTTAGCAGGAGATCTCATTATAGGAATGGCACCAGTAAAAAGAAAAACATGTGCCAGATGTATGTTTGGGGATATTCTGGAGAAATTGATATTTTTCTTAATTACAGATACCATATAATTGATACCTTTTATTGTTGTTGGCAACTTCATATAGATGAAACTTTAGAAATTTTGTTTTGAAACTATGCAAGTTGAAATGGCATTCTGGAATCTCTGCTTTCTCTGTTGCTCTAGAAGAACACTGGGGAGTTGGGATGACAGAATACTTTGGGGAAAGATAGGATTGGTACCTTAACTAGAGGCTTAAGGACATTAGGAAGAAACTGGTGGTCTAGGGGAAACACCTCATGGCTGTGTATCACTTTTCCAGGCTTGCCGTAGCTAAGTATCACAAACTGAGTGACTTAAAACAACAGGTTTGTCGTCTTACAGTTCTGGAGGCCTGTTGTTGCTGTTTAGTCGTGAAGTCACATCCAATTCTTTGCTACCCCATGGACTGCAGAATGTCAGGCCATCCTGTCCCTCACCATCTCTTGGAGTTTGTCCAAATTCATGTCCATTGAATCAGTGATGCCATCCAGCCATCTCATCCTCTGTTGCCCTCTTTTCCTGCCTTCAGTCTTTGCCAGCATCAGGGTCTTTTTCAGAGAGTCAGCTCTTCGCATCAGGTGGCCAAAGTATTGGAGCTTCAGTTTCAGCATCAGTTCTTCCAGTGACTAATCGGGGTTGATTTCCTTTGGGATTGATTGGTTTGATCTCCTCACCATACAAGGGACTCTCAAGAATCTTCTCCAGCACCACAGTTCAAAAGCATTGCTAGAAATCCAAAATGAAGGCATTAGTAAGGTTATGCTTGCTCTGAAACCTGTAGGGAAGAATCTTTCTTTGCCTCTTTCCAACTTCTGGGATCCTTGGCCATCCTTGGTGTTTCTTGGCTTTTTGCTGTATCACTGTAAACTCAGTCTTGATGGTTACGTGATGTTCTCCTTGTGTGTCTGGAGCTCCACATGGCACTCTCCTCTTCTACATAAACACCAGTCATGTTGAATTAGGGCCCACTCCAAAGACCTCAACTCAAATTGATTAATCAGCAAAGATCTTATTTTCAAATAAGATCATGTTCACAGGTACCAAGGGTTAAGAGTTCAATACTACTTTGGGGACACAATTCAGCCCATAACAGCAGGTAGGACTCAGATACTTTTCTACAGAGAGTGAGATGTAATATTCTGTATTGTGTTATCAGCAGAGCTGTTCTCTGTCTAATGTGACTAGTGCTGTTATCCCCAAATCTTCAATAAACTTCTATCACTTCCTGATTGAGTAGCATGTTCACAAAATCAAGGTAAAAGATCTTTGTTCCAAACCTTAACCAGTATGGGACAGAGAGAAGAAATAGATAGTGTGGGACAGAAGAGAGAAGAATTGAGTGCTGAGTAATATAGAATACAGGCTAAGTTTCTGTAACAAAGAATGCACAAACATAGCGGTTTACCTAAAACAGAAGTTCTATTCTCTCTCATCTCACAGTCCAAGGGTCAGTCATCGGTCCAAGTCCGGCAGGCAACTCTCCACCAGATCATCAAGGGACCCATGTTAGTGAGCATTTATAGGTCCAAGTTGACTAAGTTATTGTTTACGAACTTCTAACTAGCATAAAATGAAAAATAGAACAAAAGGCAAACAGCTCCTTTTTAGAAGGCAATGATGCAGAAGTTGCAAACATTGTCTCCTCTTAAATATCACTGGCCAAAACAAGATCAGATAGTCCCATCTGGGTGCAAAAGAAACTGGGAAATGTAGTCTCTATCTGACCAATGCTGTGCCTTCCTGAAGCCTGGTAGGAGGGGAATTCTAAGTCAAATGATGAGTGGGCAGTTAGCTATCTTTGCCAAGGATAACAATAACGTGAGTGAGACCAGGAGTTTACTGAGAATAAGAAATTGTTAGACGTAGAAGGCAATGCCGCCCCACTCTAGTACTCTTGCCTGGGAAGTCCCATGGACGGGGGAGCCTGGTGGGCTATAGTCCATGGGCCGCTGGGAGTCAGACGCGACTGAGCGACTTCACTTTCACGTTTCACCTTCATGCACTGGAGAAGGAAACGGCAACCCACTCCAGTGTTCTTGCCTGGAGAATCCCAGGGACGGAGGAGCCTGGTGGGCTTCCGTCTATGGTGTCGCACAGAGTCAGATACGACTGACGTGACTTAGCATAGCAACCAAGGTAAACCCCAGGAATTCTCATAAACCCCAGCACTTTCAAAAGACAGCATAACAGTCGAAAGTGTACATTGGGGAGCTAAGTGTAGCATTTGGCAAGGACCTAATTAATGTTTTTTTCTTTTTTTTTTTTTAATTTTGAAAGCATGTAGTGACTATAGCTGGTAACTAGATTTCATATAGTGAAAGAGGGAGCTTTATGTTGGAATCAGCACTAGAAAAGTGAAAAAGAGGCAGCTACAGTAAACTACAGTAAAGCAATGTAATAAATTTGGCTTTACTAAAGGAGAAGAGTCATCAAAGTTGATTTGTAATCAATTAACACATATTTATTGAAAAACAAGCAACAAAAGAATTTTAGTGAGAAGTTATAGAGAAATACAAAGGATAGGAAAAAAGCAAATGAAATCATCTTTATCTTGAGATTTACAGCAAGGCATTAAATTTCTAACAATAATGTTGATTTATTTATATATATATATAATATGTTTATTTATATATATATATGATATGTATATTTATATATATGTATACATCCTATAGTATTATATGTATCTTATAAAGTTCTAGTAACAAGACCCAAGAAGAAGATGAAAATTCTGAGTAATGAACTTAACATATTGTCTCCTAAACCACTTTGAAATAGACATTCATTTGGATATATAAATAATCTAACATTTGCTTAAAAAACAGTTTAAGAAAAACTACCAGAACTAGCACACACACACAAAAATGTCCTTTTCAACATTGGAGGTTGGAATGCAAAAGTAGGAAGTTGAGAGATACCTGGAGTAGCAAGCATGTTTGACCTTGGAGTACAAAATGAAGCAGGGCAAAGGCTAACAGAGTTTTGTGAAGAGAACACACTGGTCATAGCAAACACCCTCTTCCAACAACATAAGAGACAAATTTAAACATGGACATAACCAGATGGTCAATACTGTAATAGATTGATTATATTCTTTGCAGTCGAAGATGGAGAAGTTCCATACAGTCAACAAAAACAAGACCAGGAGATGACTGTGGTTCAGATTATGAATTCCTTATTGCCAAATTTAGACTTGAATTGAAGAAAGTAGGGAAAGCCACTAGACAATTCAGGTATGACTTAAATCAAATCCCTTATGATTATACAGTGGAAGTGACAAATAAATTCAAGGGATTAGCTCTGATAGAGTGCCTGAAGAACCAAGGATGGAGGTTTGTAACATTGTACAGGAGGCAGTGATCCCCAAGAGAACCATCCCAAAAAGAAAGAAATGCAAAAAGGCAAAATGGTTGTCTGAGGAGGTCTTACAAATAGCTGAGAAAAGAAGACAAGCAAAAGAGAAAAGGAAGATAACATCCATCTGAACTCAGAGTTCCAAAGAATATCAAGGAGAGATAAAAGCCTTCCTAAGTGATCAATGCAAAGAACTAGAGGAAAACAAAACAATGGGAAATACCAGAGATCTCTTCAAGAAAATTAGAGACACCAAGGGAACATTTCATGCAAAGATGGGCTCAATAAAGGACAGAAATGGTACAGACCTAACAGAAGCAGAAGGTATTAAGAAGAGGTGGCAAGAATACACTGAAGATCTATACAAAAAAGATCTTCATGACCCAGATAACCACGATGGTGTGATCACTCACCTAGAGCCAGACGTCCTGGAATCTGAAGTCAAGTGGGCCTTAGGAAGCATCACTATGAACAAAACTAGTGGAGGAGATAGAATTCCAGTTGAGCTATTTCAAATACTAAAAGATGAAGCTCTGAAAGTGCCGCACTCAATATGCCAGCAAATTTTGAAAACTCAGCAGTGATCACCGGACTGGAAAAGGTCAGTTTTCATTCCAATCCCAAAGAAGGGCAATGTTAAAGAATGTTCTGAGTACTGCACAATTGCACTCATCTCACATGCTAGCAAAGTAATGCTCAAAATTCTCCAAGCCAGGCTTCAACAGTACTTGAACCAAGAACTCCCAGACGTTCAAGTTGGACCTAGAAAAGTCAGAAGAACCAGAAATCAAATTGCCAACATCTGTTGGCAAAAGAATTCCAGAAAAGCATCTATTTCTGCTTCATTGATTACACTAAAGGTTTTGACTGTGTGGATCACAACAAACTATGTAAAATTCTTCAAGAAATGGGAATATCAGACCACCTTACCTGTCTTCTGAGAAACCTGTATGGAGGTCAAGAAGCAACAGTTAGAACTGGACAAGGAACAATGAACTGGTTCTAAATGGGGAAAGGAGTATGTCAAGACTGTATATTGTCACCCTGCTTATTTAACTTATATGCAGAGTATATCATGTGAAATGCTGGGCTGGATGAAGCACAGCTGGAATCAAGATTGCCGGGAGAAATACCAATAACCTCAGATATGCAGATGACACCACCCTTATGTCAGAGAGTGAAGATGAACTAAAGAGCCTCTTGATGAAAATGAAAGAGAAGAGTGTAAAAGCTGGCTTAAAACTCAACATTCAGAAAATGAAGATCATGGCATCCAGTCCCATCACTTCATGGCAAATAGATGGGGAAATAGTGGTAACAGTGACAGACTTTATTTTGGGGGGCTCCAAAATCACTGCAGATGGTGACTGCAGCCATGAAATTAAAAGACACTTGCTCCTTGGAAGAAAGGCTATGACCAACTTAGACAGCATTGAAAAGCAGAGACATTACTTTGTGGACAAAGGTTCACTTATTTAGTCAAGGCTATGGTTTCTCCAGTAGTCATGTATGGATGTGAGAGTTGGACCATAAAGAAAGCTGAGTGTTGAAGAACTGATGCTTTTAAACCTTAGTGTTAGAGAAGACTCTTGAGAGTCCCTTGGAATGCAGGGAGTTCAAGCCAGTCAATCCTAAAGAAAATCAGTCCTGAACATTTATTGGAAAGATTGATTCTGAAGTTCAAACTCCTTTGGCTACCTGAAACTCTAATAATGACTCATTAGAAAGGACCCTGATGCTGGAAAAGATCAGGGGCCTATAGAGGATGAGATGGTTGTATGGCATCACTGACTGGATAGACATGAGTTGAGCAATCTCTGGGACTTGGTGATGGACAGGGAAGCTTGGTGTGCTTCAGTCCATGGAGTCACAAAGATTTGGAGACAACCGAGTGACTGAACTGAACTGATTACAAATATAACGCTTAATGGTGAAACATCCAAAGTTTTCCCTCAGCTTGAGAACAGCCAAAGATAATTACTATTACAATATATTGTAGGCTGTTGCCAACACAATCAGGCAAGAAAATGCAAAAAAAGTTTATAAGGAAACTACTAGCACTTAGCAGCTGAATTGCTGAATAAAATGGGAATATAAAATCAATTTTATTTTTATATACCAGTAACAAAATGAAAGTAAAATTTTAAAAGATAGCACTTACAATATATTCAAAAAACATGAAGTATCCAGCAAGAAATCTATGAAAAATATTTAGCACTTCCACACTGAAAATAACATTATTAAAGTTTTTAAGAAGTATTGAAATAAATGCAGCTTGCTCATTGATTGGAAGACAAAATGTCAAATGTCAAACCTCTTCGAACTATTCTATAGACTTATCACAATGTCAATTAAAAGCTGGAAGTTGTTCATGGGAATGACATTCTTTAATAACATTTATATTGATATGGGAAGACCAAGAAGAGTTAAGTCAATTTCAATTAGTAAAAGAAAGCAAGAGGATTTACTCTACCAGATTTCAAGACTTATTGAAAACTAAAAATGACAGTTGGTATTAGTTCAAGGATAGATAACTAGACAGACCAAGTAATAAAGAGAAAAATTACCATCTTCTTCCAAGAAATTAACCACACACACAGATGCCAGATTGATGTCAAAGGTGATACTGTAGTACAGTGGAATGTCTTTTCATTAAGTGATGCTGGTTTAACTAACATTCACTTGGAAAAATGTAAGCTTGATCTCACACTATACACAAAAACTAAATCCAGGTATATGGCAGATCTAAATTCAAAAGGTAAAAGATAAAATGATTTTTAGAAAGAAATATGGGAGAGTATCTTTGTTACCTTGAGTATGTTACCTTGAAATTGGCAAAGAACTTTACAGAAAAGAAAAAAGTGGATAAATTGAACTATATTTACATTATGAACTTCATTTTTTAAAAAGACACTTTACTGAACTGAGAAGAAAAGCCTCATCTGGGGATATAATATTTCCACATATCTAAAAAAGACTGTATCTAGAATTCACAAAGAATGCCTACTAACCAGTAAGAGCTAATCACCTCAAAAGAAAACTGGACAAAAGCCTTGAGGGCATATCACAAAGAACATATCAAAATGGCCAATAAACATACAAAATACTAATGAAGTAGCACACATGAAGTAGCAACAAACATATGAAAAAGTACCAAACTTTGAGGGAAACTCATAAGGGAAATGTAAATTAAAAGCATAATGCTATAGCATTACGTATTATTATAATCCATACTCATATGAGTGATTAAGAAGGAAAAGTCAGACAAATTCAAGTGTTGAAAAGGATTTGAAATAATCTGAACTTTCCAGTACTGATGTGGGGGTAGAAATTGGTAAAACCATTTGGAAATTCCTTAGTAGCATCTACAGTTTTTCTAGCAGTCATGCACAGATATGAGAGAGACCATAAAGAAGGCTCAGCACTGAAGAATTGATGCTTTTGAATTGTGGTGCTGAAGAAGACTCTCGAGACTCCCCTGGACTCAAGGAGATCAAACCAGTCAATCCTAAAGGAAATCAACCATGAATCTTCATTGGAAGGACTGATGTTGAAGCTGAAGCTCCAATACTTTGGCCACCTGATGTGAAAAGATGCCTCATTGGAAAAGACCTTGATGCTGGGAAAGACTGAGGGCAGAGGAGAAGGGGACAACAGAGGATGAGATGGTTAGAAAGATTACCAACTGAGTGGACATGAATTTGAGCAAACTTTGGAAGACGGTGAAGGACGGGGAGCCTGACATGGTGTATTTCATGAGGTCAAAAAGAGTCGGAGATGACTTAGTGACCGAACAACAATTACAGTATCTATTAAGCTGAAAATATACATAACCCATGACTCAAAAGTTCTACTCCTAAATATATATTCTACTGAAAAGGGTACATATTTTCACCAAAAGACATGTATAAAGATTCTCTTGGCAGCAATACTTATACTAGTCAAGAGCTGGACTTTGTCAAATGCCAGAATGTCAAGAGTAGAAAGATGAGTTAATTAACTGTGGTATATTCTGTCAATAGAATCGTATACAGAGATGAGAATTAGTGAACAGACACTATTTGTGACAAGGTGGATGGATCTCACAAACATGGTAAGAAACACAAAAAAGGCCAGACACAAAGAGTGCATAGATGATTTTATTTTTTAGTGTTGAAAATCAGGCAAAAATAATCTGTGATGTTAGGAAGTCAGGACAGTGTTTACCCTTAGTTGAGGTCAAGTGATGAAGAGAAATATGAAGAGAACTTCTGGGGATATTGACAATGTTCTGTTTCTTGATTTGATAGCTGGTTACATGGACATATTTAATTTTTATAATTCAGTGAACTGTGCACTTAGGATTTTTGTATACTTCTACATTTAAGTTATACTTCAATACAATTAAAAACATCAATTATATTATGGTTACATATCATACAAAATAATTACAGGGTGCAATTTTAGCTCTTAAGGAACTTCATAAGTTCAAATAAGGAAAATGAAATTCATGCTGTAATATGATTCAAGGGACATAGAAGAAAGAATTACAAAAATAATATGCCACAATTAAATGAGGAGGCTAAATCTAAAGAAAAGCAAACAGGAATAAAAGAATTGCAAAGATAAGCCTTTTCTTCAATTTTGATTTAGTTTGGCTACAGTGTTAGGAAAAGACATGCAATGTTATATTTTTAAAATGCATATATCTTTTAGTTTTATAAAAAATGTGATTTATGCAAATGAAAACTTATAATGAAAGATTCCAAGGAGATAAAACAGGCTATAGGAAATTCTGAAGCATTTTCAATGACCAGACAATAACAAAGTTTAAAAAGATCTCCCTATCAAGTGAAAGTTTGTGAAGAAGAAAGAAAAAGACCATGATTTCATAACACTTATGTAGCCATTGATCTCCTATGCAAGGATAAAATTTGTCCTTCCAGTCTACTAATTTTTTAGTAGTCTACTAATGACTTTTTCCAGTCTACTAATTTTTCATCCTTTTTTTCCCCTGTGCCTGCTCAAGTAGACATGTATATGTGGAATTGAAAGAAATATTTTGCAATCCCAAATACAGATCAATTATTACAACTGCCATGGCTTCAACAGAAACCTAGAAAGAAATGATCACAAAATGCAAATAGCATCACCTTATTCAACAACAAATTATAGCTCTTCTGAGTGACCTGACATGTTAACTGTATAGTAAAATTAGGGTTACAAAATGTAGACTCCACTATAACTTGTATGATATACTCTAAGACAGTTTGCATCATGGACTTTTATGAGATCTATTCTCAAAACAGAAATCGAGTCTCTCTTGGGAGGATCTAAAAGAAGCACCTGCATATGAGAAATGCTGGGCTGGAAGAAGCACAAGCTGGAATCAAGATTTTGGGAGAAATATCAATAACCTCAGATTTGCAGATGATACCACCCTTATGGCAGAAAGTGAAGAGGAACCAAAAAGCCTCTTGATGAAAGTGAAAGAGGAGAGTGAAAAAGTTGACTTAAAGCTCAACATTCAGAAAACGAAGATCATGGCATCTGGTCCCATCACTTCATGGCAAATAGATGGGGAAACAGTGGAAACAGTGTCAGACTTTATTTTTCTGGGCTCCAAAATCACTGCAGATGGTGACTGCAGCCATGAAATTAAAAGACGCTTACTCCTTGGAAGGAAAGTTATGACCAACCTAGATAGCATATTAAAAAGCAGAGACATTGATTTGCCAACAAAGGTCCGTCTAGTCAAGGCTATGGTTTTTCCAGTGGTCATGTATGGATGTGAGAGTTGGACTGTGAAGAAAGCTGAGTGCTGAAGAATTGATGCTTTTGAACTGTGGTGTTGGAGAAGACTCTTGAGAGTCCCTTGGACTGCAAGGAGATCCAACCAGTCCATTCTAAAGGAGATCAGCCCTGGGATTTCTTTGGAAGGAATGATGCTACAGCTGAAACTCCAGTACTTTGGCCACCTCATGCAGAGGGTTGACTCACTGGAAAAGACCCTGATGCTGGGAGGGATTGGGGGCAGGAGGAGAAGGGGACGACAGAGGATGAGATGGCTGGATGGCATCACCGACTTGATGCACATGAGTTTGCGTAAACTCCAGGAGTTGGTGATAGACAGGGAGGCCTGGGGTGCTGCGATTCATGGGGTCCTAAAGAGTCGGACATGACTGAGTGACTGAACTGAACTGAGAGCTTTGAAATTCTCTCTTAATTCTATCCCTGTAAAAATCATATTTGAAGGATCTGAGGCAACAATGAGCTCCTTAGTAGGTCTTCAGGCCACCTGAGAAATTCCAATGAGTTGAGAGGTTCTGTAAAATAGTTGCTCAGGAGTAAGGTTACATGTTTATTCTGTACATGTCATCAAAGACTTTGCAATGAGAGTATTTTCATTATTCTAATAGATTTCAAGAGTTCTACCTTTTCTTTTTTCTATGCTAATGTCCAGAGGTCATTATAAAGGGAGAAATTTTAGAAAATCCTTGAACGAAAACCAAACTAAATATCCCCGCCAACCTGTGAATTAGCCAAAATTTCCAATTGACTTATTTTATTGATTTATTTGGATTATCTGATAATTATATTGATAAGTAAGAACAGCTCCCCTAGTAGCTCAGATGGTAAAGAATCTGCCTTCAATGAAGGAGATTCAGGTTTGATTCTTGGGTCAGGAAGATCCTCTGGAGAAGGGAATGGCTACCCACTCCAATATTCTTGCCTGGAGAATTCCATGGACAGAGATGCCTGGGGGACCCCTGGTCCATGGGGTCTCAAAGAGTCAGGCATGACTGAGTGACCAGCAATAGAACAATAATCATCTCCAGTTTATTCTATCTGCTTTATACAGCCAATCTTTAATGAGTAAGATCTGCTGAAATTCAGATGTCAGTAGCCAAGTCATACTTTGAAAAAAGTGAAGACAAAAAAATGACTGTGAAATTTGGTTAGATGGAAACTTCTTTTAAAAAACAGTGGAAGAACAGTATTTTGAGGTGTGGTTCTTTCCCTTCTTGCTGTCTCAGGCACTCAATCTCATTTTTCAAGTTGTGTACCTCCTCAGTGAAGGACAGAAAAGCAGCATTTATACTGCTTAAGTATGAAAAATATACAGTGAAAAGAAATGCACAAATTTTATGTTCCACAGAATATTGAGGAATATTCTGAGAAAATTCCTCAAATCAAGATTTGCTTTTGAAGAGAAAAATCTCTTTAGTTCTGTGGCTATTGTTAGCTCATTATGTGGGATTACCAAACCTGTTCAACTCGAGTTGCTTGTTTCAAATGCCTACTTTTCCTTGCATTTTCAAAGTGCATTATATATGTATGTAGACACAGTCAAGGGTAATGCCTTGAAGTTTCTGTTTCTTGGATTCTAACCTCAGTACCTAATATAAAGGTAGTAGTATAATGACCTCCATAAAGAATCCGTGTGCAGTGTAGGAGATGCAGGAGAATCAGGTTCAATCCCTGGGTTAAAAAGATTCCCTGGAGAAGGAAATGGCAACCCACTCCAGTATTCTTGCCTGGGAAATCCCATGGATAAAGGAGTCTGGCAGGCTACGGTCCATGGGGTCACAAAGAGTCGGACATAACTGAAAAACAGCACACACAGGCTCGCGTGTACATGTGCGCCCCGCCCCCCACCCCACCCCACCCGCCGCCACACACACAATGATGTAGGAGATTTTTAAGACAGAGAGTTAGATTTTGAATAGCCGTCTCTAGTCTTTATTCCAGAGAAGGCAATGGCACCCCACTCCAGTACTCTTGCCTGGAAAATCGCGTGGGTGGAGGAGCCTAGTAGGCTGCAGTCCTTGGGGTCGCTAGAAGTCGGACATGACTGAGCAACTTTCCTTTCACTTTTCACTTTCATGCATTGGAGAAGGAAATGGCAACCCACTCCAGTATTCTTGCCTGGAGAATCCCAGGGACGGGGGAGCCTTGTGGGCTGCCGTCTCTGGGGTTGCACAGAGTCGGACACGACTGAAGCGACTTATCAGTAGCAGCGGTCCTTATTCTGGAGAAGGCAATGGCACCCCACTCTAGTACTCTTGCCTGGAAACTCCCATGGAAGGAGGAGCCTGGAAGGCTGCAGTCCATGGGGTCTGGAAAGTAGGACATGACTGAGCGACTTCACTTTCACTTTTCACTTTCCTGCATTGGAGAAGGAAATGGCAACCCACTCCAGTGTTCTTGCCTGGAGAGTCCCAGGAACGGGGGAGCCTGGTGGGCTGCCGTCTGTGGGGTCACACAGAGTCGGACACGACTGAAGTGACGTAGCAGCAGCAGCAGCAGCAGCAGTCCTTATTCACATATCACCACTTCCACCTTTGATTTTCTGCTCCTATACATTCTCCAAATTAACTTTATTCTTATTCCTCATTTTCACTACAGTTTCACATGAATTTAGTCTCTCACATTCTTCTGAAAACCTCAATCTTTATTTATCTCAAATCATTTGTTTCTTTTCCTCTGTCTCTTAGATGGTGCCATTTATATATTTTCCTCATAATTAGTCTTTTTAATACTAGATGAAAAAAATCTTGGTCTAGTCTGTGGAAAGAACTGGAGTTTGTAGTGGGAAGCTGCAATTGCATTTTGTTGGAGGCATTTTGAGAGCTAAGTTAGAACTTCACTACTGTATAGAACATTAGACTCAGCTGCTTGGAAGTTTGGGGACAGGAAAACTACCAGAACTCTTCAAGATTGTTCTGGAGAAAGAGCCATTGCTTCTGAACATAGCTGTCTAAGGAGCCTTCATCAATTCTTAAGAGCATATGTATTCTATTTAACTTTTTCATTTTTCTTTTTCTCTCTTGTTTCATGCTTACAGATGAGATGTAATATTTGAGAAAACACACGATAAACCACAGATAGGCATAGCATTTAGAGAAGTACATCTGAGAGGTCTGAGATCTTTTTATCTTTTTGGCAACTTAGACTCAGGGAAGTGAAATGAATTGCTCAAGAATAGTATTTGGTGGGCTAGGAACTGAAACACACAGCTTGACTGAGTCCACTGGCCCTTTCACTCTTTCACTCAATGGTCAGAGTCAGATACAGATGACCACACTTATTGTTGCTGCTGCTAAGTCACTTCAGTCGTGTCCGACTCTGTGCGACCCCATAGACAGCAGCCCAGCAGGCTACATGCAAAGCATGTAGTTTGATTGGCTTCTTGTTTTGAAGGGATAAACTCACAGGATATTTCACATAATGGATAATGAAAGTGGGATTGACCATCAATAAAGAAAGTGTAGCAAATAAATAAAAAGTTATAATGCTTTAAATGAAATTGGAATTGAAGACAGTATTATAGCAGAAATAGTTGACCATGAAGTGTAGAACATGGCCACGGTTCAAGACACTCTAGATATACTGGCAAGAGATTCAGTAAAGGTGAACTGATGAACATAAATGAGGGAAGTGGTGAGGAGGAAAGGATGGATATGTCCCAGAAGGAGTGACAATGGGAAAAGAGTACTTTACACAAAAGGAATTCTTGAAGAAGTTTCATGACATTGAAAGCAAAAAGGATAAAATGTTGGAAGTTGATTCACACTTAGAAGGGAATATGGCAACTGACCATGGCATTAAAAAGATCCTTGCTCCATATCAATCAGAGGAAGGAAAACACTGTTTAAACTACTTGAACAATTTCTTAAAATGAGATGAAAGACTTTAGTTCTCAAAATTTCTGGTATGTAGGATGACAGTGTACTAAATACATATTGATTTTATATTTTTTCAATTACCTATATGTTTATAACCAACAGTAAGACAGCCTTAATGTTTTGAGAAAAAAATAGACTGGTCACAGAAAAATTGTAATATTTCCTATTGATTAATGTTTATCTCATAATTTCAGCTTGCACAATCATTTTTACTGTTTCATAGGGCTGTGCAAAATAAGAACTGCCTGTGATAGTGTTTTGTTGGGTTATCATTATCTATATATGTCTGTCTTCCACATGAGACCATTGAGCTTCAGTGGAATAGGATCATCTTTCGTACATTTCCCCCAAGATTGTCTATAGTAACTGGCACATAGTCGACTCTCAAAAATTTTGTTGATTAAATGAAAGGAATATCTTCTATTTAAATCTCAAAGATTTTACATGGAAAGCATATTGAACAATATATACTTTCCACATTTGTGTGTTCTTGTACCTAACATCACTGAAGACATAAGGATTAAGGGCTACCTTTCATTAAGACTAAAGATTTTTGAACTCTGTGTGCTTCCTTTGTGGCTCAGCTGGTAATGAATCCACCTGCAATGTGGAAGACCTGGGTTCAATCCCTGGGTTGGGAAGATTCCTTGGAGAAGGGAAAGGCTACCCACTCCGGTATTCTGGCCTGGAGAATTTCATGGACTGTGTAGTCCACGGGGTTGCAAAGAATTGGACAGGACTGAGTGACTTTCACTTTTTGTCCTTCCAAAAGAAAAGTATAAATACTCATTATAAATAGTTGATTCCTGTTAACATTTGAATCAAGAATGTCTTGATAACAATTTTTTGACAAAACTTTTGATTTCAAACCAAATGCAAGGGAAACCTTTATTAGGGGTTTGTCTAACTGATTACTATATGTTAAAATAAGCACATCTATGGACCTAGAGTGTGTTTAAAACACACCAGATCTAAAGTATATTTTTATTTTTGGCTATAACTATTTAATCAATTTTACTGGAAAGTTGGGGTAATAGTGGATCCAGTAGACTAGGCCAACTTGTCTAAAATTAATATTTGGCAAAATGCAAGAGTTGTTAGTATCTTGCCTTCTATGTTGATCCTCTGATCTGCACACATCAGATGAATTGTTAAAAGTCATTAGAGAACAAAGATTAGTGGAAAGTGAAAAGTTTTGCTCTCTGAAGTTTGTTATATATTTATTTTTAAAAATTATTTATTTATTTTATTAATTTAAATTTATTTATTTTAATTGGAGGCTAATTACTTTACAATATTGTATTGGTTTTGCCATACATCAACAGGTATCTGCCATGGGTGTACACGTGTTCCCCATCCTGAACCTCCCCGCCCCCCTACCTCCCTCCATGTACCATCCCTCTGGGTCATTCCAGTGCACCAGCCCCAAGCATCCTGTATCCTGCATCAAACCTGGACTGGCGATTTGTTTCTTATATGATATTATACGTTTCAATGCCATTCTCCCAAATCATGCCACCCTCTCCTTCTCCCACAGAGTCCAAAAGACTGTTCTATACATCTGTGTCTCTTTTGCTGTCTCACATACAGGGTTATCATTACCATCTTTCTAAATTCCATATGTACGCATTAGTATACTGTATTGGTGTTTTTCTTTCTGGCTTACTTCACTCTGTATAATCAGCTCCAGTTTCATCCACCTCATTAGAACTGATTCAAATGTATTCTTTTTAATGGCTGAGTAATACTCCACTGTGTCTATGTACCACTGCTTTCTTATCCATTCATCTGCTGATGGACATCTAGGTTGCTTCCATGTCCTGGCTATTATAAACAGTGCTGCCGATGAGCATTGGGGCACACGTGTCTCTTTCAATTCTGGTTTCCTCTATGTGTATGCCCAGCAGTGGGCTTGCTGGGTCATAAGGCAGTTTTATTTCCAGTTTTTAAAGGAATATTCACACTGTTCTCCATAGTGGCTGTATTAGTTTGCATTCCCACCAACAGTGTAGGAGGGTTCCCTTTTCTCCACACCCTCTCCAGCATTTATTGCTTGTAGACTTTTGGATCGCAGCCATTCTGACTGGCGTGAAATGATACCTCATAGTGGTTTTGATTTCCATTTCTCTGATAATGAGTGATGTTGAGCATCTTTTCATGTGTTTTTTAGCCATCTTTATGTCTTCTTTGGAGAAATGTCTGTTTAGTTCTTTGGCCTATTTTTTGATTGGGTCATTTATTTTTCTGGAATTGAGCTGCAAGAGTTGTTTGTATAATTTTGAGATTAGTTGTTTGTCAGTTGCTTCATTTGCTATTATTTTCTCCCATTCTGAAGGCTGTCATATATTTCTTTTAAGCCAGTGCCTGAAACTATTGAAAAATTGCTGAGGACTTACATTCAGTCTTACCAAGTTCATGTCACAGGCAATTAATGACATGTATTCAACCACATCAAATGAGTCATCCTGTTCAAGAAGATGAGTCCATTGATCACATCAGAGATGTGTCAGATTGCTATAAAAGTTTCTAAGACCTACAAATTCTATATATACCTTGTTGTAGATGAGTTAGTGGTCCATACTGAGAGTGACCCACTCACAGGCTAGTCTGTGTTATGCATGATCAGCATTTTAAACTTTTTGATCACTAGACCTTGAACTTCTCCCCTCTTCAGACATATATTCTCATAGTCACATCCTTTCTCACACTCAGTACAAAACAGGTGTTCACAAAATGTTTATTAGATAGACAAATAAGCTAACAAACTAGTAAGTGATGGAGAAGCCACAAATTAAAACAGACGTATCTATGAAAGGACCACTATGAAGGGAACAGAAACTCACAAGTGAGAAGTGAGATGCCACAAAGTGAAACTGTCATTGCCTAATTGTTGCTGAAGTTGGGATTTAACATTGCAGTGGAGTCTTAAACCACACCTCTAGTCAAAATCTTTTCAGCTCATAGACACAATTTGTGATCCAGTTGGAATATTGTGAGGCATGGAGAGGGGTCCTTAATGATTTCAGGAAAGCTTTCCTTCAAGATAAGATTAACAGACTGACTTTGCTGCTGCTGCTGCTAAGTCGCTTCAGTCGTGTCTGACTCTGTGCGATCCCATAGACGGCAGCCCACCAGGCTCCCCCGTCCCTGGGATTCTCCAGGCAAGAACACTGGAGTGGGTTGCCATTTCCCTCTCTAATGCATGAAAGTGAAAAGTGAAAGGGAAGTTGCTCAGTCGTGTCCGACTCTAGCAACCCCATGGATTGCAGCCCACCAGGCTCCTCCATCCATGGGATTTTCCAGGCAAAAGTACTGGAGTGGGGTGCCATTGCCTTCTCCAAGACTGACTTTAGGTATCTATAAACCAGAAGGATTCTTCTGATTCCCTTTCCTGCCATGTAGTCTTTAGATCTCTGAGGCTTAAAATGGTGTTGTAAGTTGCATTGTGTGCAAAAAAAAACAAAAACAAAAAAACCTCACAACACAACTCTGCTATAATAATAAATTTAAAATAAGATTGAAACTTATTCAAGTAGATGTTAATAGTTTTCATACTCAGAAGATATACTGAAAACCTGATTTAGAGTAGATTGTTTTCTAAAATCTCCTTTCCTTTTTGACATACCTATGTGTATGGCATATCTTTCCACCAGCAATATAAAAAATAGGAAACAAATATTTATTTTGTAAAGGAAATATTTTCCTTTTCAGTTCAGTTCAGTCGCTCAGTCATGTCCGACTCTTTGCGGCCCCATGAATCACAGCACGCCAGGCCTCCCTGTCCATCACCAACTCCCGGAGTTCACTCAGACTCATGTCCATCGAGGCGGTGATGCCATCCAGCCATCTCATCCTCTGTCGTCCCCTTCTCTTCCTGCCCCCAATCCCTCCCAGCATCAGAGTCTTTTCCAATGAGTCAACTCTTCACATGAGGTGGCCAAAGTATTGGAGTTTCAGCTTTAGCATCAGTCCTTCCAATGAACACCCAGGACTGATCTCCTTTAAGCAAATAATTTTCCTCAAAAGTATATTTTACATATGCAGACAGCCAAAAGAGTGAAAGTGGAATTAGCAGTGAATAAATAAGTAAATATTTTAACCAGTATTCTGTAATTTGCACATACAAATAGGACAATGAATTATAGGATAATGAGCAAAGGAAACATAAAATGCTTAATGGCCCTGGCACTCAGTTCACTGTTGTAAAAACCACTTTGAGTCGTGTTTAATTGAAACATATGCTTTCCAACAGTTTGCACAATTGTTTTGAAAAGTTAACCTGCCTCATATTTTACCTAAAGAAAGGATAGATAAAAGTGTAAAAAATTTGGTTTTTTTTTTTTTTTAAAAAAAAATGGTTTTCTTAGGAATTTTTGTGATGATTTGTCATGAAAAAAGTCTTTGTTAAATTTCTGCCAAAACTCCGTTTCCAGTATTCAAGTCATATTCATGTAACAGCTACTGGTCTTTCATCCCTTCTGAAGAAATAAAAATGCAGTTCAGGCCTCCAAGGGCTGGTTAACATCATGGTGACATCATTTCCAAAAGTGTTCCAACTCCAAATGAACACAAATCCATTTAGAGTTAGGCATTACAGAGGTAAAGAAAAACAGTTTTATCTTCCAATTGGATACTGTGGACTATTCACTTAATTTCAACTTTGGCAGCAAACATGCAATTAAGATGCTGTGTAGTATGTGATCATTTTTGACAAAATGAAAAGATTCAGTTTGGAGGTGAAAATAAGAAACAAAGTCTGTCAGGTAATTATAAAATCTTAAGCATGAAAATGATCAGTATCCTTCATTTTATATGATAGTGTGTCCATGAAATTTGGATGTAAATGGAAGCAGCTGGAATTTTGCTTTAAGGGAAATGGAGGATTTTAATTCTTAAGGAATCTTGCTTTACAAAAATTCTTCTGCAAACTGAAAGCAATTCTACCCTAATTCATTCATTGTATGCTATAGACTAATTTCTACTAATTTACATGGCAGAATTTATAGATACATTTGGAATAATTTTGATTATATGACTCAACAACTGCACATTAGGTGTTGATAAACAAATATAAAAACAAAATAAATCTATAATCAAAATGCCTAAAAATGCAATCTACTGTCAGTATAAATTTTCTTTTTTATGCAAAGGGAAGAAATTATTTTCTTTGTTGGTTTCTTCACTGATTCAACAACAGCAAAAGTAATTTTATGGGTAGTTGCAGTTACAAGATAAGTTTTCAAAGTTTTCATTCTTTTGAAAAATAATTAAGGATTTGTAGTGTAATTTTGTCATCATTGTTTATACATTTTAAAAACTTAATACAGTTTAAAACTTCAGAAGCTATCAGCTAATATTTCTCTTCTAGTGTCATCTGATTGTGTACAAAAATTGTGGTTAAAATATGATCTTGTACAAGTATTTGGTGGCCAAATAAAGAGGAGCTATTAATTCTTTTAAATCCATAAATGCTATTTTAGAATAGTCTTTTTGAAACACAAAGACGATTGAATCTAGTTATGTCAATAAATGTGTAGATCATGGACAACTTTTGAATAGTATCACATATTTTGAGAATTACAAATAATGGGATTAATGCCAGATTCTTGTTCCTAATTAATCATCTGTTTAACAAAGAGATGTTAATCTTAGACTAGAAATCAGAAACACGAGTTACAATGAGAAAGGACTGAGTGGATCCTCAAAGACAAAGTATACCGTAAGAGTTGTAGAATTATCTTCATATTTCAAAGCAGAATCAGCTCCAGGGACATTATTTCCAATATGGATGCCATTCAGTTCCCTTTACAACACCCTGCCAACTTGTCCAGCCTCTATTCATGTCTTTTATGAAAGGAAACCCAATGTCCCTGAGGACAGACAAATTCTGAGGAAGTCTGTGGTTTGTTTTCCTTATTGATTTGAAATCTTTCTAAGCTTCTCCCTAATGGGTCAGCATGGCCAAGTAATAGAAGAGAACTTATTTCCCAAACTCCTTTGCCTACTCTCAACCCCCTCCTTCCTCTGTTTGCACCAGCCCTTTCCTTTCTGTCCTCTTTTTGAAGTTTGAAAAAGGGCAGTAAGTATGTACTCTTGGTGTTACAGAATATGTCAAAATGAGAAGAGAGAATGAGAGAATAATTAGGGGAGGAGAGAGGAGTCAGAAAAAAGAGAGGATGTAATAGACTGAAGAAAGACCAGTAGTCTGTGGACCATGGGTCTCACACTCCCACTTGGTTGGAATTGCTCATCCAAAGAAGGTCTTAACCAGGAGGATTGGGGTCAATCAATGTGGGATGAATTAAAGAGTCCAGTGGTCTATACTTGATGTTGGTCAATACTCAAGGCTTTCTGAGTAACATCAAATACATTTTGATTGGCTTTTATTTCATTTATTTAAAAATTATTTTAATGTTAATTTTGTTTAGATAATATACCTACATATATTCATAAGTCAAATTTATGAACATGGAAAAATCTGTCTACTCTTTTCCCTAAATACCCACTTACTCACTCTGGTAGCCATCAATTTTATTAGATTTTCAAATAAAAACTCTCATTAGGCCACCAGTAGAGACTTACAGGTCTTTAATCCCCAAACTTTGATTTGGAAACTCTGTGACAGCCATGAGGCAATTTTGAGGTATACTCTTCACATATGTCTTTGTTACTTGTTTTTTCAGTTCTCAGTAGTGGGTTAGTTATTCCCAGTGAATATATTTTCGAAATTGAGATGCTGCTTTGTTAACCTGTCATGGTGTTATGTATTTCATGCAGACCTTATGCATTATCTATACCATCACAGAAAATCTTTTATGAAGAAAAACTGGATATGTTATGTTTCATGTAGCCCTTGATCTATGACTTTGTCTTAGACTTGTGTTTCATCAAAGGGGTAAAAAAAAAGCAGCTTGGTACTGTTTTGTCTGTCAAAGATAGCTTCTTTAACAAAGTCTGAGGAGACCCAATCATATTACATTGGTCTGATTCAACTCTTCCAGGCAGTATATAGAAGGGTGAAAGGTCTCTGATTCTATCATAGGTGCCCTGAAAAATAAATCTTGTGATTTGTTCATCTTCTCTCCATCTATCAAAAGGAAACTAATAAACAGTCTCAGATGCAGTGGTAGAAAATGGAACATAAAATTTCCCCCATGCCAACCCAGTAGAAACTGCTATTTACCAGAAAGAGAGCTTATTGTCAGTCTCCCCACACACCCAACTCTACTTATTTGAAGAAGAATGAACACAAGTAAGAGAGCAAAAGAACTGAACTCTCCGATTAGTAGAGTTAGCACTATTAGCACTCTTTTATTTGCTGGTAAATATTGGATTTTGCCTAAAAGTTAAAATGTGGACACAAACTGAACTGGTGAATAGAGGCATGCATCTGTGAATTACTCTCTCCATGTTACTTTGCGGTGGAAAATTACTCTGTAAGCTCTGGATTTATAATCACGCATCTCACAGGTAGCTGACTTGTAGTGGAAATGGTTTAGAAATAAGTTATGTATGCAAGGCCATATATTCTTACATAGATGGATATGCAGAACAGCTAATATTATGGCATGAGGGTACTGCAATCCTATTTTGAAAGACTATTTGTGTGTGTGTCACTCTCAGATGACCAAATTGGGCTCTATCTCCTTCACCAATGTGCTAGTTTCATCAGCTCTGTCTTCTTCATGATGTCATTGTGGAATGAATGGCCAAGATGATTCTCGGTTTACTAAAGATTATTACCCAGAAATGAACTGGAAGAGTACATTGGTCAGGAGACGAATCCTGCTTTATGTCTGTAGTGTGTTCATAGGGGCCAGTGTGGCGGGAGATTTCTGCCCCATATGGTCATCCATGGATCCAGACTCAAAGGATCCACCATCCTGTGATTATATAACCTGGAACACACAGCCCCCTTTGTCATCACAGCAAGAGGAAAGAGTGCAAGAATATCTCACACCCATGCTTGTGTGCTTCAGTCTGAGTCACAAGTTTACCAGAACCTGTCTTCTCATCACAAATTACAGAGTTGACTCTTCCTATTAGTTGTGGAACACACACATCTCTTCCTCAAGACCTCCTCTAAGAGACCTCTTTCCCCTCCTTTGAGACAATTCAATCCCATTTAGACATAGCATTGAACTCAAGTTTTCAAATTTCTGGATTCACAACAGTCCTTATATTAGATGTGAATATAGTCTGTCTTGGTCTGGAAACTTTGATTGAAAAATACAAGTTATCTGCTTCCCTACACTTCCACTGTCCTTCAACACACACGCACAGTATAGTAGCAGAAAAGGGAAATTGTAAAAAAAAAAAAAAAAAGAAACAAAAACCTCAAAATTTTAGTTGCTCACAACAACAAATACTTATTTTTGCTCTCAGATATTTCCAGAAATAGGAGTGTTCCATGATTGGCACTAATTGTAGTCTTTGGGAAAACTCCTTTATCAATTGAACCCTATGGACTCTAACTTTGCCTTCTTTTTTAAAAAAATTAGCATATTTTAAAATTGGAGTATAATTTACTTACAATATTGTGTTAATTTCAGGTGTATAGCAAAGTGAATCAGTTATATGTATATATATATACACATATAGATACATATATATCTATATCTATCTATCTGTGTATATATATAGATATATAGATATGTATATGTATATAAATATTATATATATATATATATATATATATATATATATACACTCTCTTTTGGATTTAACCTAAAAGTTAAGAATCCCCCTTGGCTCAGAGGATAAAGTGTCTGTCTGCAATACAGGAGACCCAGGTTCGATCCCTGGGTTGGAAAGATCCCCTGGAGAAGGAAATGGCAACCCACTCCAGTATTCTTGCCTGAGAATCCCATCGACAGAGGAGCCTGGCGGGCTATAGTCCACGGGGTTGCAGCTAGTTGGACACGACTGAACAACTTCACTTCACTTCACTTAAAAGTTAAACACTTTTATCCAGTGACTTTCTTTTATATCTTCCAAAATCTCTGGTAAACCAAATTCCTGAAACTTTTTTTTTTGGATAATTTGTTAAGCCTTCTTGGCACTTTTTCTTTCGGCCCTATTCTTATTGGCCATCTCAGAAGTTGGCATTCAGTAATATGCCCATGTTGGGGGCTGAGCAACTTTTTCAGTCCACTTTCTTCTTAAGGAAGTTTGAGATTCTAAGAGTTGTTTAAAATATTCAAGAAGTCATAGATTTTTGTTTTATTTTGTTTTGTTTTGCTCTGGACATTAACTTCTCTGTATTACACATTCCACAAAACTTATTAGTTAATCTATTTTGATTCCAGTCATTTCCAAATTCCAGAATCTACAAGTGCTGTTCTTTTGTAGATATACTACAGACTTGCTATATATTTTTGCTTTTATCTCTCTTAATATTCTCTGTCTCAGTATTAGTGCTTCCCAGGTGGCACTAGTGGTAAAGAACCCACCTACCAATGCAGGAGATATAAGAGACCTGGGTTTGATCCCCAGGTTGGGAAGATGGGCATGACGAACTATTCCAGTATTCTTGCCTGGAGAATCCCCTTGACAGAGGAGACTGGTGGGCTCCAGTCCATGGAGTCACACAGAGTCAGACATGACTGAAGTAACTTGGCAACTCACACATGCACCTCACTATTAGATAATGGCCTTTGGAAACAGAATTTGCCCATAATCTTATTTTTTACCTTGAGCCTGCTTTAATATTTATGGTTAACACCAAGTGGGATAGCTCCTCTAGACCCTCCTGCACCCACGCAGCAACCAGTCCTTGGACGTGGGGTTGCTCCTCCCAGCCACCGCCCCTGGTGAGTACATCATGAGAAATGCTGGACTGGAAGAAACACAAGCTGAAATCAAGATTGCCGGGAGAAATATCAATAACCTCAGATATGCAGATGACACGGCCCTTATGGCAGAAAGTGAAGAGGAACTCAAAAGCCTCTTAATGAAAGTGAAAGTGGAGACTGAAAAAGTTGGCTTAAAGCTCAACATTCAGAAAACGAAGATCATGGCATCTGGTCCCATCACTTCATGGCAAATAGATGGAGAAACAGTGGAAACAGTGTCAGACTTTATTTTTCTGGGCTCCAAAATCACTGCAGATGGTGACTGCAGCCATGAAATGAAAAGACACTTACTCCTTGGAAGGAAAGTTATGACAAACCTAGATAGCATATTGAAAAGCAGAGACATTACTTTGCCAACAAAGGTCCGTCTAGTCAAGGCTATGGTTTTTCCTGTGGTCATGTATGGATGTGAGAGTTGGACTGTGAAGAAAGCTGAGCGCCGAAGAATTGATGCTTTTGAACTGTGGTGTTAGAGAAGACTCTTGAGAGTCCCTTGGACAGCAAGGAGATCCAACCAGTCCATTCTAAAGGAGATCAGCCCTGGGTATTCTTTGGAAGGACTGATGCTAAAGCTGAAACTCCAGTACTTTGGCCACCTCATGAGAAGAGTTGACTCATTGGAAAAGACTCTGATGCTGGGAGAGATTGGGGGCAGGAGGAGAAGGGGACGACAGAGGATGAGATGGCTGGATGGCATCACCACCTCGATGGACGTGAGTCTGAGTGAACTTTGGGAGTTGGTGATGGACAGGGAGGCCTGGCGTGCTGCGATTCATGGGATCACAAAGAGTTGGACACAACTGAGCGACTGAACTGAACACCAAGTGAAATGGACATGTTTTGGTATGTGGAGTCTTTGAATTTTAACACATATAGATTACTGGAACTACCATCACAATCAGGATAAAAAACAGTTCCATTTCTCCCCATATCCCGAAAATGCGTCTTTGTAGTACCACCTTCCCCCATGATATCAATACAGGAGTGTCCTTTCCCGCTTTTTAATTCAGAATGTGAGGATATCTGCTATCATTTACTTTTAAGAGTCCTCAGATGGTTGCTTGACTTCTTTCATGATTTTATATTTGCATTCAGTGGGATAAATGGAAAAGAATCAATTGCTTGGTCTTGTCTGGAACCAGAATTTCACTGAAGTGTTTTGAAGAGGGGACTTTTAAGCATAGCAGCTATAATGAAGTGTGGGGAAATAAAAGTCAATGGAAAGGATCTAGGTTTTTCCTTAGTTAAATTTCCAGTTAAGAAAACTAAGCAAATTCTCATATACCATCAAAGCAAAGCTATCTTTTTTTTTTTTTTTTCCTAGAATGTCTAATCACTCAGTCATATTTGACTCTTGGCAACCCCATGGATTGTAGCTTGCCAGGCTCCTCTGTCCATGGGATTTTCCAGTTTAGAATACTGGAGTGGGTAGCCATTCCCTTCTCCAGGGGATCTTCCCAACTCAGGGATTAAACTTGGGTCTCCTGCATTGCAGGTGGATTCTTTACTGTCTGAGCCACAGAGGAAGTCCCTTTTTTTCTAAAGAATTTTTTATTTAATATACTTTTTAAGCATCAAAGTAGTAAGTGTAGACAAAATATTGTTTGATTTCATTAAATTTATTTTTTAAGTTAGTATATTTTTATTTTGGCTTACAAATAGGGGCATTGTTATATCCTGTGTTTAGAGCACCTAAAGTCAGGTCACTAGTGATATCATCAGGCAATTCCAGCTAATCCAGTCTTTAAACATCATTTCAATATCACCAGAGAGCCCTCACAACTTGAATTTTGGAACAGTGGGATCAATTTTGGATTACAAATACCTTTACCTCTTCATCTCCTGTATCTTTCTCATCACCTACTCATGATATGTGACTAGAAATTTTCACACAGCAATTGACTAGGTACTCTCAGAACTAAGGAAGAGGAACAAAAGTCAAAGTGAAGTCGCTCAGTCATGTCCGACTCTTTGCAACCCCATGGACTGTAGCCTATCAGTCTCCTCCGTCCATGGGATTTTCCAGGCAAGAACGCTGGAGTGGATTGCCATTTCCTTCTCCAGGGGACCTTCCTGACCCAGGAATCGAACCCGGGTCTCCCGCATTGCAGGCAGATGCTTTACCATCTGATCTACCAGGGAAGCCCAAGAGGAACAAAAGTTACCATTAAATAACTGAGTAGAATGTGAAGATACATTGATTATCTCTTTTATTCCCCACTGTTTTGAAGGTATTAGTTCAGTATTGCTATTCTCAACATACAGGTGAGGAAACTGAGACAGATATTCAGTAACTTGTCCAAGGTTGCAGCACTAATTCCAAAGTTCATGTTCTGTCCTAATGCCACATGGGTCTATCCATCCATGCCACCTATACTTGAGAAGATAGAAACAAACAGGTAACTTAGAGCTAACGATAATTCAAGAGATTAGGATCTCATGGAATAGAATGGAGTGGGAAGAATGTAGGAATTTTAATAAGAGACTGAAATCCTTTACATCTTTGTGTCTGTTTTATGGGCTTCTCAGGTGGCTCAGGGGTAAAGAATCTGCCTGCCACACAGGAAACCCGGGTTTGATCCCTGCATTGGGAAGATCCCCTGAAAGAGGAAATGGCAACCTATGCCAGTGTCCTTGCCTGGGGAATCCCATGGACAGAGGAACCTGGTGGGCTATAGTCCATGGGGTCGCAAAGAGTCAGACGCAATTGAGTGAGTGAGCATGTGTGCATGTCTGTTCTATGTTAAAGTATCTATGGTATTTGAAACAAGCAGTCTACTTCCAAATGTTTTTATGAACGTATTTTTCTTGAGGCTGTGGTATTGGGTACTGATGTTATACCACAACCTTTCAAACCTGTTGTCCATTTGTTTTCTGAGACTTTCTGAAACCTACCTATTAATCTTGCTTCTGCTGTTCGTTGTCTGTTTTTTATGCCAACACGGAAAATAAAGGATGAAGGGTTGGTCTCCTGGTTAAAAACCTATGTGAGATTTTTTTTTTTTAGGCTGGAACCTAGGCAATGACAATGGCTTTCCTTGGCAGGCCTCCATGGGACAACTGCCCTCCCCACACCAGACTTGGTGCTTGGCCAGGGCAATATAGTCTCAGAAGGGAGTTGTGGTCAAGAATTCAGGTCCTTCTCGCTAGTCATGTTCTGTCATGTATTTTTATATGCGGTCCTAGGGCATTCATTCTTAGGTCTCTTTATCTGACATCTTGGGCCAAGGTCTTCTTCAGATGCCTCTGCTAAGGCCTTCTTATGAGGAGAGGAAGGAGAACACTTGAAGCTAATTTTCCCCACTCTGACTCAGTACCCACTTCTGTTCTACTCCTAGTCCTTCCCTTACATCCTCCCCCCTTATCCTAGAGTCCATAAAACCTCCAGAGGCTTGTTCATGGAGATGACCTCCACCTCTGTGTTGTTCTACCTGACTCTGGACCAAAGTGACATTCCATGGAAGAAAATGGAACGGTGTTTCCTTGGGTATTAAACTTCTACTCATAACATCCATAGTAAGTGGTTAAAGGTTTACTCTCTCATTTTTGACCTCTGCTTTGATTGGACTTCCCAGGTGGCTCCAGTGGTAAAGAGTCCACCTGCCAAGGCAGGAGATGCAGGAGATGCAGATTTGATCTCTGGGTCAGGAAGACCCCAGGGAGTAAGAAGTGGCAATTCACTCCAGTATTCTTGCTTGGAAAATTCCATGGACAGAGGAACCTGGTGGGTTACAGTCCACAAAGAGTTGGACAGGACTGAGCAAGTGAGGACTTGACTGGCTACTCAGACATCTGACAGCTAAACTTTTCTCTTCCATCTCATCCAACCTCAAGACAGAAAAATGCCCCTCGGAGTTTAAATAAGACTGGAAGTTGTGGACTCCATTGAATATCCTCGAAGCAAACTTATAGACCTGTTTTAGGAGAAGAAGGAGAATTAATCTCAACAAACATTCCCATTTATTTATCAAACTCCACTTAATTTCTTTTAAAATCTAAGCTTCATAATTGTCATCTTTAGCAAGCTTTTATGGTAGGAAATTGTTTCATAGTGATGTCTGCTATATGCTGACCAAATCATAAAGTCATTATGCTTTGACTTCATAAAAATATACAAAGAACATAAATATATTAAGCAAATACAAATGTTCCATCTACTGTACGTACTCACATGTCTGATGAACAGCTGACTGACAGAATAAATGAATGAATGACCAAACAACCATACAGGGGCATCAAAAGTGAGCCTTGGAATGAGAGCAGAGAGTAGAGTAAGCAGAAAGAATGTGGTGATTATGGTTTCTGAAAGAGAAAGGAAAGAAGAAACAGAGCAGCAGGTAATAGGGAGGAGAGGAGAGGAGAAAACACATGAAGGAAAATAGGCAATACCTTCTGTTTTTACCTCAAAAATCAAATTTTTTGTCTCCCGATTGATGTTTTAGAAAGCTTAATATGCTTCTGAAGAACAAGACCAGGAAATTAGAGAATGTCCCCAACACTACCCTGCTGAGTTCCACCAACTCTAGTTTGATTGAAATGAAAAAATCAAAGTACAGCTATGTTTCATTTCCAACAGAAGGTATAAGGTTTTTTCCCCTTCATTTTTTTTTCCTTCATAAAAAATTTACCTTTTGAAAAACTCATAGTACATCTAGGTTCACATTAGTCATCTCCCTTCAGTAAAAATAATTTTGACCAATGTTATGCTGGAGATCTCATTGTCTTGTCAACAACAACATGGTAATTGGTATGAATGTCCAAAAATCAAAGCCTTTCAGAAATGATAGGCTTGATTTAGCCCCACTGGCATGGCTCTCATTAATTCAGTGAGGACTGTGTAGTACAAATGTACAGATTCCTTTATTCATCACAGTAATGACCTCAGGGAGCCTCATTGAAAATGTACATGACAGATCAGGTAGGGAATGCTGTTGCCCAAATGAACAGAAAATAGCAAATGAGAGCAAGATAATATGAAATTTACCTTAGAAAAAACATTAAGTAATCATTACTTGAATAAATTATGTATTTTATATAATCCAAAATATTCTGTACTTAAAAGCCCCAAAAGGGCAAATGCATATTTCACTAAATGTTTAAAGATTCTGAATTAAATCTGAAAGGAATCTCTCTTCATTATTATGTGTTAACATAGGTCCACTGGATTCCTTTGGGTGAGAATATTTAAATAATCTCACTTATAAAAACCATGCAGTAGATTTCTGCCTCAGTGACCACCACCATCACTGTCTCTACTTCTCACCCATGCCTACCACAAAAGCACATCTGCCCTGCTATGGACCTAATGTCTGTGATGCTCCAAATTCATATGCTGAAATGCTAATCCTCAATATAATGCTGTTAGGAAGTGGGGCATTGAGAGGTGACCAGATCACCAGGGCAGAGTCTTCGTGAATTGGATTACTGCCTTTATAAAAGGGACTGAAGAGATCTCCCTTGACACTTCTGGGATGTGAGGATATGGCTAGATGATATCCGTCTGTGAACCAGGAAGCAGAGACTCACCAGACCGAATCTGGTGGTGCCTTCATTGTGAACTTCCTAGCTTGATAAACAAATGTTTAAGGCATCCAGTCTGTGATGAATGAACTAAGGTATGCACCCGTATGTGTGTATACACACAGATTCACAGATAGGAAGTGAGGATATACTGTACAGAAATCTCTCTTGCTGTACCGTAGAGGCTTCCCAGGTGGTTCAGTGGTAAAGAATCCCCCTGCCAATGAAGGAGACATGGATTCATTCCCTGGGTTGGGAAGATCCCCTGGAGGAGGAAATGGCAACCCACTCCAGTGTTCTTGCCTGGAGAATCCTAGGGACGGAGGAGCCTGGTGGGCTGCCGTCTATGGTGTCGCACAGAGTTGGACATGACTGACGCGATTTAGCAGCAGCAGCAGCAGCAATGAGTTCATTTTAAATCTCATTCAATGAAATATAATTACTAAAGGAACAAAAGGCATTTTAATCTGTGAGACTGTCTTAGAAAAGTAAGTGAGAAAGGTGAAAAGTGACTCTTTCACAAAGTTGGCTCTTATTGGCATAACAGGGTTTAAGTTTTGAAAAGCTAATTGTTGTAATATTTTGAAGTTAGGAACAGCTATCCTCAGTGATAAGAGTCTTATTAGCCTAGATATCTAGTGGATCTCTTAGAATAAATGATATTGAGGATTTTGAAAAAGCTGATAACTTGATATCAAGGTGAGAGGATTAAGACTTAAAATGGGCTGTTTTAAACAACAAAGAGCAAAATGAAGCAACTTTTGGGAGTCCCTCCAAAGAATTAATATATTCTTAAGAAGAACGCGCCCATATCTGCTTTTTTGGTGGTAACAGCATGTATAATGAACATGCATGACCCTTCCACAGTGAAGGTGAACACAGGTATCTTGCTTCAGTGACAGGCTGGGTACATCAGTGAAGACCACAGGGGTGGAGGAAGCTCAGTTTTTGTGCCTAAACTGAGAACTTTCCACTTGTCTTGAGAGTTCTCTTGATGGGTTTTACAAACTCAAGACTATTTCCCCTTTTATTATATTGTGACCAGTTCTTTTGATTAACCTCTTGTGATTCAAAACAACCTCAGGATTCCCAAACCAGGCAGTGATAGCCACAGGAGAAGCCAGGAGTTAAAGCAACTTGTGTAATAGAGGAAGTGTGGGTCATGCTCAGAGTAAAGTGCTTCAAAATTCAAAATAAACCAACATGAAAGAGAAAATCATCCTTGTTTCAGAGACTATAAATAATGCAGCAATCTTCCAGGAAGAAGCCAGTTTTAAGACCATGTTTGCTTGCTGAGCTGTGGAAAACCACATCATGTCCAGAAAGCTGGTAATCTTATTTTTTAAATTGTCTGAAATTCATATGTCACTGTCTCCCTCAGGAGATGGAAAAGCTGATTTTGGTCTGGAACTTGTTGCCTTATAGTTTTTCATCTTATGCGATGTGAAAATGTCCTCTCCTATTTATGTGATTGTGATACTTACAAATGTTCCATTTAGCTATTTGGATAAATTCTGTTCTTATTTCTCACAAATTTTTCTTCATAACATGCGACAGACAGAGCTTTTAGTAGCCAGATACTCAAATATCAGAAATTCACCCTTGCTGAGCTCAAACATGCTAGGATTATGAGTGATGGAAAAATAAAGTACATTGAAAAGTAGCTTAGATTAAGCTCGAGGACACTGGTTGAGCATGAGCGCCCAAGGATGCTTTTGAAAGATTCACTGAATCACAGCCTGAAGCAATGTAACATCACAGCAGAGAACAGAGAAACAACTAAAGCCGAGAGAATGTACTAGTATGCAACAGCCAAGGACAGGGTGACTTAGTTTGAGCAAAATTGCTGTCTACTGCACCAGGACACCATTCTTCAAATCGCAACAAGACCCACAGCATAGTTACAAGTGACAAATATTAGGAAAATCCTTTAAGGTTTATCAATGTGATGTGGCTTTACAGTATTATGTATTTAGCGATTCCTGTATCCAGATGGGGCTTCCCTCGTGGCTCAGATGGTAAAGAATGTGCCTGCAATGCAGGAGACCTGGTTTTGATCTCTGGGTCAGGAAAATCCCCTGGAGAAGGGAATGGCTACCCACACCAGTATTCTTGCCTGGAGAATTCCATGGACAGAGGAGCAACAAAGAGTCAGACACGATGAGTAACTAACACACACACGCACACACATATCCAGACAGAAGAATCACTAGTACATTGTCTTCATTTTCAAAATAAATTAGTTGTGAGTATATTGGACACATATAGTATTACAATCCTAGGATAACATCATTTGATGGAAAACAATTAGAAATGAGAAAATATACATATTCATGCCAAATGAAATGGAATAAATGAAACAAGTGTTAAATTATGAGGGAAACTTACAAATTGCTTTTGTGCCATGGGCTCCAAAGAGGGATACTATATCCCTAATATAATTAGGGATTTTGGTAGATCTTGGTGAAAATGTCTACCAGTCATTTCACACCCTTTATCCATGTCTTTGGTAGCACTGTCCCACATAGATTCTATATCCTAGTGGTCAATCTGATGATTTGCCTGGCCATTCAGGCACTAGTAAACATGATGTGAGCAGAGACTCAGAAAGCATTTGCATTTTGAGCCTTGGTTCCATGATCCTATTTGAACTCTGAGACTCCCATGTAAAGAAGCATAGACTAGCTAGAACAGGAGATACTATATGAAGCAAAAATGATTTGTCCAAGCTGAGGTCCTCTTAGACCAATAAGGTACCAACTGCCAGACATGTGACTGAAGTGGTCTTGAACAAAATAATTTAAATGAGCTAGGCTTGAAGAACACCAAGCCAATCCATGGAATCATTTTAAAAAATTGCAACTAATTTGGATATGTTTAATTATGCAACAAAACCTTACCATTACATGCTCAATTTAATAATAATAATAACACTAACAATTAAGGGGCTACCATTTAATGTGTCAGACACTGTGTGAATATATTCAGTTCAGTTCAGTCACTCAGTTGTGTCTGACACTTTGTGATCCCATGGACTGTGGCACGCTAGGCCTTCCTGTCCTTCACCAACTCCGAGAGCTTGCTCAGACTTATCCATTAGTCGGTGATGCCATGCAACCGTCTCATCCTCTGTTGTCTCATTGTCCTCCTGCCATCAATCTTTCCCCAGCATCAGGGTCTTTTCAAATGAGTCACTTCTTCACAACAGGTGGCCAAAGTATTCAGCTTCAACTTTAGCATCAGTCATTCCAATGAAAATTCAGGATTGATTTCCTTTAGGGCTGACTGGGTTGATCTCCTTGAAGTCCAAGAGACTCTCAAGAGTCTTCTCCAACACAACAATTCAAAAGCATCAATTCTTTGGCACTCAGCTTTCTTTATGATACAACTCTCACATCCATACACAACTACTGGAAAAACCATAGCTTTCACTATATGGACCTGTGTTGGCAAAGTAATGTCTCTGCTATTTAATGACAAAGTGTCTAGGTCATAATTTTTCTTCCAAGGAGCAAGTGTCTTTTAATTTCATGGCTGCAGTCATCATCTGCAGTGATTCAGTTCAGTTTGGTTGCTCAGTTGTGTCTGACTCTTTGTGACCCCATGGACTGCAGCACACCAGACTTCCCTGTTCATCACCAACTCCTGGGAGTTTACTCAAACTCGTGTCCATTGAGTCGGTGATGCCATTCAAACATCTCATCCTCTGTCATCCCCTTCTCCTCCCACCTTCAATCTTTCCCCCAAATCAGGGTCTTTTCAAATGAGTCAGTTCTTCGCATCAGGTGGCCAAAATATTGGAGCTTCAGCTTAAGCATCAGTCCTTCCAATGAATATTCAGGACTGATTTCCTTTAGGATTGACTGGTTTGGTCTCCCTGCAATCCAAGGGACTCTCAAGAGTCTTCTCCAACACCACAGTTCAAAGCATTAATTTTTCTGTATTCAGCTTTCTTTATAGTCCAACTCTCACATCCATACATGAATATCGGAAAAATCATAGCTTTGACTAGATGGCCCTTGTTGGCAAAGTAACGTCTCTGCTTTTTAATATGCTGTCTAGGTTGGTCATAACTTTTCTTCCAAGGAGCAAGTATCTTTTCATTTCATGGCTGCAGTCACTATCTGCAGTGATTTTGGAGCCCCCCAAAATAAAGTCTGTCACTATTTCCACTGTTTCCCCATCTATTTCCCATGAAGTGATGGGACCAGATGCCACAATCTTAGGTTTCTGAATGTTGACTTTTAAGCCACCTTTTTTGGTCACCTCTTTCAGTTTCATGAAGAGGCTCTTTAGTTCCTCTTTGCTTTCTGCCATAGGGTGGTGTCATCTGCACCTCTGAGGTTATTGATATTTCTCCCGATAATGTTGATTCCAACTTGTGCTTCATCCAGCCTGGCATTTTGCATGATGTACTCTGCATATAAGTTAAATAAGCAGGGTGACAATATACAGCCTTGACATACTCCTTTCCCAATTTGGACCCAGTCTGTTGTTGCATATATGGTTCTAATTGTTGCTTCTTGACCTGCATACAGGTTTCTCAGGAGGCAGGTCAGGTGGTCTGGTATTCCCATCTCTTTCAGAATTTTCCACAGTTTGTTGTGATCCCCACAATCAAAGACTTTAGCATAGTCAATGAAGCAGATGTTTTTTCTGGAATTCTCTTGCTTTTTCTATGATCCAATGGATGTTGGCAATTTGATCTTTGGTTCCTCTCCCTTTCCTAAATCCAGCTTAAATATCTGGAAGTTCTCAGTTCATGTACTGCTGAAGAGTAACTTGGAGATTTTTGAGCATTACTTTTCTAGCGTGTGAAGTGAGTGAAGTTGCTCAGTCGTCTGACTCTTTGTGACCCTATGGACTGTAGCCTACCAGGCTCCTCCGTCCGTGGGATTCTCCAGGCAAGAATACTGGAGTGGGTTGCCGTTTCTTTCTCCAGGTGATCTTCCCAACCCAGGATCGAACCCGGGTGTCCCACATTGCAGGCAGATGCTTTACCATCTGAGCGTGTGAGATGAGTGCAATTGTGCGGTAAACATTCTTTAGCATTGCCTTTCCTTGGGATTGGAGTGAAAACTGACTTTTTCCAGTCCTGTGGCCACTGCTGAGTTTCCCAAATTTGCTGGCATATTGAGTGCAGCACTTTCACAGCATTATCTTTTAGGATTTGAAATAGCTCAACTGGAATTCCATCACCTAGCTTTGTTCATAGTGATGCTTCCTAAGGCCCACTTGACTGTACATTCCAGGATCTGGCTCTAGGTGAGTTACCATCTTGGTTATCTCGGTTGTGAAGATCTTTTTTATACAGTTCTTCTGTGTATTCTTGCCACCTCTTCTTAATATCTTCTGCTTCTGTTATGTCCATTCCACTTCTCTCCTTTATTGAGCCCATCTTTTCATGAAATATTCCATTGCTATCTCTAATTTTCTTGAAGAGATCTCTAGTCTTTCCCATTCTATTATTTTTCTCTAGTTCTTTGCATTGATCACTGAGGAAGGCTTTCTCCACTCCTTGCTATTCTTTGGAACTCTACATTCAAATGCTTATATCTTTCCTTTTCTCCTTTGCCTTTCACTTCTCTTTTTTTTCTTAGCTATTTGTAAGGCCTCCTCAGACAGCCATTTTCTCTTTTTGCATTTCTTATTCTTGGGGATGGTTTTTTTCACTGCCTCCTGTACAATGTTACAAGCCTCCATCCATAGTTCTTCAGGCACTCTATCAAATCTAATCCCTTGAATCTGTTTGTCACTTCCACTGTGTAATCATAAGGGATTTGATTTAGTTCATACCTGAACACTCTAGCGACTTTCCTACTTTCTTCAATTTAAGACTGAATTTTGCAAAAAGGTCAGGAATTTCAAATATATATATATAATACATATATTATATAATATACTTTATAATTATAAATATATATAAATATTATATATTAAATAATATATAATAATATTATATAATACATATAATATATATTTGAAATTCCTGACCTTTAAATAAGGTAGGTATTCATAGCACCATTTTACAGGTATTATAATTTATGTTGTGAAGTGTGAATATAGCCAAGCAAATAGGAAATAACAATGCCAAGATTCATTTTCAGCCTGTGAGTTCCATGTCCTTTCCATTTTGCCAGGCTGCTGACTGCATGGCCTCTTGAGTAGGAATGAGGCACAGCCTTAGATGGGCTGCTCAGGTTTCCTCACAGTGGTAAAGCCTTTCACACTCAAACACCTCAAGGATTCTTCATTCACCTCATGCCAAGCTGAGTAAAATATTTCTTCATTGAAGTAGAGTTGTTTTACAATGTTATGTTAGCTTTAGTTGTACAACATAGTGCTTCAACATTTTTATAGATTATATTCCATCTGAAGTTATTACAAAATAATGCACGTGTTTTTCTGTGCTATAACAATCTATCCATGTTGCCTACCTATGTTACACATGGAAGCTTATGTCTCTTAATCCCATAGCCCAATCTTGCCCCTCTCTGCCTCTCTCTCTCCACTAGTAACCACTAGCTTGTTTTCTATATCTTGGAGTTTCTTTTTATTTTGTTATATACACTGTTTTATTTTTTAGATTCCACATATCAGTCTATTAGTCTTTCTCTTACTTCACTAAGTCTTACTGCACTGAAGTCTTACTTCATTACGCAGAGTACCCTCCATGTATATTCATGTTGTTGCAAATAGCAAAATTTCAGTCTTTTTACTGCTGAGTAATATTCCATTGTGTTATCATGTCTTCTTTACCCATTTAACCTAAATGGACATTTAGGTTGCTTCATATCTTGACTATTAAAAATGACACTGTTATGGTCATTGGACTACATGTATCTTTTCAAATTTATGTATTTATTTTCTTTGGATATATACCAAGGAGTAGAATTGCTAGACCACACAGTGGTTCTAATTTTAGTTTTTCTGAGGACCCTCCATAATGTTTTCCATAGTTGTTGCACCAATTTGCGTTTTCACTAACAGTGTACAAGATTCTTCTTTTCTCTTCATCATCACCAATTTTTGTTATTTGTCTTTTTGATGACAGCTATTCCAACCGGTGTGAGTTGTTTCTCCTGTTTTGCAAGGCAGATTCTTAACCACTGGATCTCCAGAGAAGTGCCAATGTTGTTACAGTATTACTGACTATAGTACCTCTGTGTATATTATACCCTTGTGATTTATTATTTTATAGCTGGGTGTTTGAGCCTCTTAATCCTTTTCCACTTTGGGGAATTTATTTTAAAAAATGAAAACACAAGTTCAAAAAGATAGATGTACCCATATGTTCATTATAGCACTATTTACAAAAGATAAGATACAGAAATAACCTAAGTTGTTTAGCAGTGGGAGCATGGATAAAGAAGAGGTGGTACATAAATACAGTGGAAATCTACTCAGCCATAAAAAGAATGAAATGTTGGCATTTGCAACGACATGGGTGGACCATGAGGACATTATGCTACATGAATCATTGAATTTTTAAAAAATGAGTTTTAGTGGGAGAACAAGCATTCCAGGGAGGTGTGTCTAACTTGTGAACATGACTCAGCATACTCTACTTCAAAGTTCATAACTAGTGATATCTTTTTGGCAATCAGTTTTGTTCTTGGTAAAAACCGAATCACCAGTTTAAGTGTAGATGGAAATGATTACACACACTAGTAGATTATATAGAGAATTAGACTAAATTATCCTCTATACCTGGGGTCCCCAGTGCCTGGGGCAAACCAGGCTGTATAGTAGGAGGTTAGTGGCCAGCCAGTGGGCAAAGCTTCATCTGTTGCTCCCCATGACCCACGTTACTGCCCAAACCATCCGTCCCTCCCACCCCCATCTCTGGAAAAACTGTCTCCCGCAAAACTGTTTCCTGGTGCCAAAAAGATTGGGGACCACTGCTCTATACAGCATTAAGGGTATTATTACGTTGCTTTATGCTCATAAGCACAATGGGGTTTAAATTTAGTGAATGAGTTCAAACAAAAAAATAAATTCCTGTAATGCAATGTAATATTTTTGATGTCAACCAGAATTATATTTGAATCTTGACTCCATACATAACTTGTGTGTCATTTGGGGCAAATTACGTTAGTTATACTGAGCCTCAGTTTCTCATCTCTATTGTGGGGAAAGTAAAATTTCCTTTGCAGGGTTATTGAGAGTTTCAACAGGGAAAATTAAGTAGATAACCTAGTATGGTGTTTGATTGGTAAACAAAACAAAATACCACCTCAATAATTCATAGCACATTCTTTTTATTAAAAGGGTAAGGATTGAAATCTAATGCAGGCGTTAGTCTGTGCACTGGTGCCTTTCTGAGCTCTGCATCAAGCATATAATTTGGGGAATGAAATATACTCTTAAAAATAATTTAACCTCTTAGGACCCCTAAGCCTTTATGAAAGAAAAAACAATCAGTGTATAAATAAATAAATAAACAGGCTAACAACTCCTCTAGATTTTTGAGCTGGAGAATATGCCAGAGGGAGAGCCTAATTAAAGTCACTGGAGCCTTAACAATCAATCAGAGACAGAGAAGGAAGCAGGGGAAGAAAAAGAGATATGGGAAAGGAGGAGGGGAAATGCAGTTTCTAAGAGTGATGAGTGAACACCAAGGTCATGGTTCAGTGGACTGTGGAGCAGCTTGTAATTTCTACCTCTGTTTCTCACAAAAGCAATAGTTTCACAGCACCTCACCTCTATCTCCATAACTGAGAATTAATGCCATAGTGGATTGTTTCAGCCCAGTTATGATAATCAAAACAGCTTATCTTTTTATGATGTGCTAGGGTTCATAGAATGCCTTCATAACCACCATCTCATTTAACTCCTACAGCATCTGGAGAATATGCAGTATTGGTAACTTCATAATTGTAAAAATGATCATTTATGGAGAAGAAGGGCAAATGAGAATGTTTAAAAACAGCAATGCTATAATGTCCTCAATAGTTACCATATCTTGGTTTATTTATACTGTTTATCAGAACTATCCAATGTAATTTACAGTTCTTGAAAGACATAGTACTGACGCTGAATTTTACATTAAAAAAAAGACCTCAGGGCTAATTTCTTCTTTGCCTTCATTTAGCAAAAAAAGATCAAGAGTTCACAAGTATTGAGTCATTCAAAACTGAACTAGAATTCACTCCAAACTCTTGACTATTATCTTATTTCAAGATAGCAAGCCTTCTTATGTTCTTTTATTTTTCCCCAGAGGACCCAGGAGCCCATTGGCTTGTTTTAAAATGTAATACCCAACATGCTTTGATCTGGGGCCTAAAGAAGATCAGCAAGTGAAGGTAGAAAGATGCAAATTAAGTCAAAAATAATGAAAATAAGGCTTACACATTAAGGGTGGGAAGAAGAGATGTCTTACCCATATTCCATGGGTTCATAGAAGTCAGTTCTCCCATGTAACTTTTTCAGACTATTAAGAGACAGACCATATCAAAGAGATGAGAAATGTAGGAACTATCACTTAGAAACCCAAAGTGTTACAACTTTGGGAAACTTGTTTAACCTCTTGGGCTTCATTTTTCCAACCTGTAAAACAGTGCCAAGTATAGTATCATTTAGAATAGATAATTATAGTGTTTACTGCAGAGGGTTATAGTGAAGATTCACTAAATATTGCATGACAAACATTTTGAATATTAGCACAAAATAAGAGTTAAATCAGTCTTGCTGTTACTTACTATTTTTACTATGATTATTTATCATTCTTTAGTAAAAGCTACAATTAGGCACATGATAGCTTGACCATTTACTGCCTAATAATCCAAGTCCTGGTATGCTTCACTGGATTTATCATTTCTTGTCAGCCATATTTTCTCTCAGAATTGGCTTCTTTCAAAAGAACAAAACAATAACAAACCATTTGGTTGTCATTTCTAGGGTTATTTTTTTTGTGGAAAGAAACCAAGATTCCATAAAATATTTATATAGATATTCTGTGAAATTTTTAGGAATCTCTTTTAAGCCTCTTGTTATAAATTGACATGTTCACAGTCCTTTTAAATCAATAAGAATTGATGACAAGATACTAACTATATAATCTCCTTTTTGTTGTTTGATCACTAAGTCATGTCTGACTCTTGTGAGCCCATCGACTGTAGCCCACCAGGCCACTCTGTCCATGGGATTTTCCCAGCAAGAATATTGGAGTGGTTTGCCATTTTGTTCTCCAGGGGATTTTCCCCACCCAGGGATCAAATCCCCATCTCTTGCATCTCCTGCATTGGTAGTCAGATTATTTACTAATGAGCCACCAGAGAAGCCCAGCCTCCCTATTACTTTAACTGATAATATAACCACATTTATGTTTAATTTTTTCATGCTCATATTAAGAACTAAAATAAAAAGTGTATTGTACTTGATGCTACAAGCCTAGGGTTACTTTGCAAGTGTTTCTTTTGTTGGATTGTCTTCCACCGTTGACCAGTTTGTTTGGCTTTGTAAAAAGGTTAAAGTAATGCTTTTTAAAATCTTAATTGGAGATTCTGAATTCAAATTCATAATGCTAGTAGGAAAGTAATGTCCAAATATTTTATGAAGTCAGTTCTAAGTACTATGTTTACACTATAGTGACTGATTATAGCAATAGTAAATTTAGGGGTCACATGGTGAAAACTGGAATGAGAAATCCATTTAGTTGTCACAGGTCACTAATTGATAACTTTGCAGAAAACTTATTGCCAGAGAGGAACTTAGAGCACAAGGAAATGTCCTATTGCAAATGCTATTCAATTTGCCCATTAATTAAACACTTGGGAAGCTTTGTTAACTTGGACAGGACTCAAGACCATTATTTTGGTCACTAGAGCAGCACTGACTTAAAAGCGTTAATTAAATTTCTTAATATGCTCATAAGCTAGCTGAATGACAACCTGCATTATTTTTTATACTTCAGATGAAGAACCAGAGGGCAAAGCTGATTCAGATAAAATGTCTTTATGGAGCCTGTATAATATTATAATTAAAACAAGAACAATTAAGACAGCATCTGGCAATGTTGAGGTAGAAAGCATGTCAAGTAATAACATCACTGTTACAGCCACACCCTGTGGCTGTTTCTGGTCCTTTTCAGAGCTACCTTTTCTGAAACATTTTGCCCGGTTGCTACATCCTCTTGCTCAATGTTCTCTTTCCCTCTGACACTCTCGTGTCTTACTCTTGCTTCCATTCCTCTTTCTCTGACTGATTCTACTCTATCCTTAGTTACTTATAACTGTGGCTGCCACCTACCATACACACACATCATGAAGGTTTGTTTTTATGGATATTTTCTCATCCTTTTTCTCTTTCCCCACCTACTTTATTCCAAGGCAAGTACTATGGGCTGAATGTTTGTGTCTCCCCCCAAACTCATATGTTGAAACCCTAATCCACAGTGTTATCATCTTTGGAAGTGAGGCCATTGGGAAATGATTAGGTTTAGATGAGGTTAGGTGGGTGGGGCCTTCCATGATGGGCTAAGTGCCCTTATTTGAAAAGGAAGACATAGAGATCTCTCTCCACACCTGTGAAAAGAAAAGGTTCTGTGACCACACAGTGAGATAGTGGCCAGCTGCAAGTGAAGAAGTGGGCTAACACTAGGAACTCAATCTACTGGCACCTTGATCTTGGAGTTCACAGGCTCCAAAACTGTGAGAAATAAATGTCTGTTGTTCAAACCACCACTCTATGGTACTTTGTGAGAGTAGCCTGTGCTAAGACAGGAAGTAAATTGTTTTTACTTCTGGCTTTTATAGTCAATTTCATGGGCTGATCCTCCAGTATAGATGCCCATCCAGATACCTAGTTCCAGTTGCCAGCTAAGCCAGGTTGGTACTTTAGCATCAAGAGCTCTAAACAGATGCTATTAATCCCAACTCTCTACCTTCTTTCCTACTTCAATTACTGAGACCATTATCCTCCTTCTAACCCAGATTCCAAAGTCTGGAGGCTATTTGTTTTCTTCTGACCCATTACCCTTTACTCTGAACCCTTTTAATCAGTTAGCAAGTACTATTGATTATGTGGGCTTCCCTGGTGGCTCAGATGGTAAAGAATCTGCCTGCAATGTGGGAGACCCAGGTTCGATTCCTGGTTAGGAAGATCCCCTGGAGAAGGGAATGGCAACCCATTCCAGTGTTCTTGCCTGGAGAATTCCATGGACAGAGGAGCCTGGTGGATTCCATGGACAGAGGAGCCTGGTGGACTGCGGTCCATGGGGTTGCAAAGAGTTGGACACAGCTGAGCAACTAATACCACCACCACTGTTGACTATGTAGCGTACTGATAATGCACAATGAATATGTAACTTCACATCCTACATAATTCTTTTATATTTTTTAAAAAATATTTATTGAATTTGTCACAATATTGCTTCTGTTTTATGTTTTGATTTTTTGGCCACGATGCTTGTGGGATCTTAGTTCCCCACCTACGGATCAAACCTGCACTCTCTGCCTTGGAAAGTGAAGTTTTAACCACTAGACCACCAAGGAAGTCCGTCTATATAATTCTAATATCATTTTTGAGCTCACAGCTTATTTATTCTGGTGATGGTGGTGGGTAATCGGGTGTTGTGAGTACTTAAAACTGCCAATTTGAGGTATATCATCTCTTCCTATTTAAAGTAGTTCCTCAGGTTCACAATGGTCTCTTTTGTAAAAGTGATCTATCGTTCCAGGTTTCATTCTCTCTCTTTTTCATAAGTGATCTTGATATGACAGAGCTAGTCTTAAAGGTTATTGTCAAAATTTTCCCTTAATGATTAAGGGCTCAATATTGCCTTTTAGGTTCTCTTTCACTTTTATTACTACATTCCTAATAATTCCTAAGTCAAATGTCTGCCACTAGCTGAAGAGGGCAAAAGTCATAGAAAAATGAACTTGAGGAGAAAGCATGTTTATATATGTTCTTCTCAAGTAGGTTTTGGCACCTGAATATTATCCCTATAGTAAACCCAGTCTCCTTTGCATCAAGGCCAAGCCTTCCCCAACCAGGCCTTATGTCCTGAGAAGTGCACTTGTTCTATACTTTCACTAATAGAGACTATTCATTATTCTATAGATGTGCAACTTCTACTCCTTCCCCTGTATGTATTGATATTGTTGCTCAGAGTGACTCTGCACTCCCCTGTCTTCCAGTGAAATTCTATACATCCTTAAATGATTTGTTCAAATGTCACTTTCTCCATTGAGTATTTCCAGATTCCCTTCTCAGAAGCTAATTCCTTGTTCTTCATCCTGCCTATGTTACTTTCTCTGGATGTCTTTTGCATTACTTTTTGCATTATATATTGCATTACTCAGAGAAGGCAATGGCACCCCACAATGGTACTCTTGCCTGGAAAATCCCATGGATGGAGGAGCCTGGTGGGCTGCAGTCCATGGGGTCACTAAGAGTCAGACACGACTGACTTTCACTTTCACTTTTACTTTTCACTTTCATGCAATGGAGAAGGAAATGGCAACCCACTCCAATATTCTTGCTTGGAGAATCCCAGGGACGAGGGAGCCTGGTCAGCTGCCATCTATGGGGTCACACAGAGTCGGACATGACTGAAGCAACTTAGCAACAGCAGCATTGCATTACTGGTGGCTCAGATGGTAAAGAGTCCACCTGCAATGCAGGAGATCCAAGTTCGATCCCTGGGTCAGGAAGATCCCCTGGAGAAAGGATTGGCTACACACTCCAGTATTCTTGCCTGGAGAATCCCATGGACAGAGAAGCCTGACAGGCTACAGTCCATGGGGTTGCAAAGAGTTGGACATGACTGAGTAACTAACACTTTAACTTTTTCACTTTTAATATTGAATTACAATTAGTAGTGTATATGTCCTCTTCTCTATGTTCTGATATTCAAGTTCTTTGAGGCTAGGAGTTAAGACATATTTATATTTTGTATCACACAGAGTACCTAGAAATATCAGATCCTTAATGACCATGAGCTGAATTGAACAATAAAAATGTTGGAGATAATAAAAGTCAAATAGTTGCATTTTATTATCCCTAGTACATTGTCTGTATACCCTGGAGACTACATTGCTGGCATATTTTGTATTCCTTGAAGTTATGCTCTCAATTCCCAGGAGGTTCTTAGATAAACAGAAAAATATTCAATTTTTCCCTTAATGGAATAAATATAATGCCTTTATCAGGAGATTAATAACATCATTTCAGATTCCAAAGAAATAACTTTGAAAAGCTTGCCAAAATCCATCATTCTTTCTTTTTCCCCATTGAGCTTAAAAATTGGGTTCCTGCGAAAGAGAAAATAATTTTTCTCTCCAGATAGATTTGTATGAATAAAACAAAATTCAGGTAGCCAGCCAAAACAAACTAGCTGAAAGCAGTTGAAGAAGCCCCAGACAGAGAGGTTATTTCATTTTGGAGTTCAAGTGGCAAAGCAGTCATTGTATTATATGAATCCTAAATTGGCATTTGGCAGCAAACAAGAATCGTTTGCAGGAAATATCATCCCTCATTTCCCTAAATGCCAGTCACCTTTGAGATTCAGTCTAAAGTCTCTAGTTTCATCACTCCATGAAGAAACCCCTTCCCCTTTCTTTTTCTAGGGCTTAATAATGATGCTATATATTATTCATTATACTGTAAGGAACCTCAGATTAGCAACATAGGCTTTCATTAGCAATCTCCATTTCAGCATGGTCCCCAATAACATCTGTAATCACCTGGGTTGCAGTTGAACCAGGTAAGGAAGGAAAAATGGCTCCTATAAAGCTGAAAATTATGATGCTTTTTGAGAAGACACATAAAGCACCCAGCTATGTTATCAACTTATTTTTCAAAGCCTCTCTTTAGATGTTCAGCGACTTTCTTAAAAGAGTGATTTGCTCTTATCGAAAAAAAATAAAGTTTCCAATCCTTCTGGTTGCAAAGATAGGTCCTTTTACTGTAAATCAATGTGCTGCTGTCGTGTTTGCTTTGCAGCAAGAAAGATGGACACAGCACGGAACCAATGGTGCTGCTCCCTTGCCTCATTTATCTTGTGGGCCTGCTCCCAGTGGAGCTGGCCTTAACCACTTCACCTCCTCTTTGCTGCCGTTGTTGCCACAGCTATGAAGACAGGTGCTTAAAAATAGATGAGCTTATCTTATTTTTCTGGATATAAGGTGCAAAAGATTGGGTTAGTTATACTTCTCAGTTTATGGCACTCTACCTTTACTTGTCCTTGCCAAACTCCTTTCTTGTTATTACTTCAGTTACATTTTAATTTATTTCCTTTTGACCCCAGGCCTCACACTCTTCCCTTCCATACCCCTAGACACAACAATTGACAATCATTCAAACACCAAATGTAGCTTTATATTTTTATGTGTTCTTGTAAAACTTGTATTGTTATTTTGTGCGCCTAAAATGTAAGTTGACATAAATGATATTGCAGTAAAAATTTCATTTGGTTGCCTATTTTTTAACTGAGAATTATGCTTTGAACATTTTCCCCAGGTTGCTGTGTGTACATTTACTCTTTGCTTCTAATATTACTTTGTATTCTACTTACATGCATGCTTGCTCAGTGCTGTCCTACTCTTTGGGACCCCATGGACTGTAGCCCATCAGGCTCCTCTGTCCAAGGGATTTTTCATGCAAGAATATTGGAGTAGTTGTCATTTCCTACTCCAGGTGTATTTTAACTGGTGGTATCTAATAGCCATTGAAGGATACTTTGACTCCAATTCCCTGTCAACTCACCACATACTGCAATAAATATGCTCTAAGAGCTTGTTGTGCATGAGAATATAGTCAGGATGGATACCTTACTACCTGTAATGAGACTGCTGGATCATGCATCTGTGTAATTTATCAAGATGTTGTGCATTTTAATTGAGCTATTTATTTGACATTTTTTAGTTTCTTTGCCATTGTGAATGATACTCTCTTAGCTTATTTCTGGTACAGACAAATGCTATAGATTCTTTGAAAGTTTGTCTCATTTTTAAAAATTTTTATTGAAGTGCAGTTTATTTACAGTGTTGTGTTAGTTTAAGGTGTACAGCAAAATGAATCAGTTATATCTGAGCTTCTCTGATGGCTCAGATGGTAAAGAATCTACCTGCAATGAGGGAGAGCTGGGTTCGATCCCTGGGTCAGGAAGATCCCTTAGAGAAGGGCATGGCAACCCACTCCCGTATTCTAGCCTGAAGAATTCCATGGACAGAGGAGCCTGGCAGGCTACTTTCCATGGGGTCATAAAGAGTCAGACACAACTGAGTGGCTTTCATTTCACTTACATATATCCACTCGTTTTTAGATTCTTTTCCCATCTAGGCCATTACAGAGTATTGAGAATTTCCTGTGCTATACAGTGGGTCCTTATTCGTTATCTATTTTATATATAGTAGTGTGTATATCGGAGAAGGCAATGGCAACCCACTCCATTATTCTTGCCTGGAGAATCCCAGGGAGGGGGGAGCCTGGTGGGCTGCTTTCTATGGGGTCGCACAGAGTCGGACACGACTGAAGTGACTTAGCAGCAGCAGCAGCAGTGTGTATATGTCAATCCCAATCTCCCAATTTACCACACTTTTTCCACTCTGGTAACCATAAATTTGTTTTCTACATCTCTATTTCTGCTTTGTAAAATAGTTCATTTGTACTCTTTTTTCAGGGTTCAAACGAACTTATTTATCTTGAAGTCAGTTACTTTGTAGAGTTCTCATTATTTCTAATAGCTTGAGGAGTATATTTCAAATCTAAAAGTACGATTATTTTACCAGTTTATATCATTTCTTACATCTTATTTTCTTTTCCTTTTAGTGCTGGGGAGAATCTCTAAAATTATATCAAATAGTAGTATTGAAAGAGATATATTTGTCTTTTCCCAGTCTTAATGCTTCTATATTAAAAATACTTGTAATAGGTTTTGTTATATAATATTCACCAATTTAGGGATATTCCATTTTATTCCATATTTTCTTGCTATATAATGTTGAATTTTATCATATGCATGGCTTGCATCCACTGTGGTAAATATGTGTTTTCCCCCTATGGCAATTGTTGTAAATTAATGACATTTCTGCTGTTGAATTATCCTTGCATTTTTGGAATAATTAATCTTGACTATATGTATTTTAAATATGTCTTATAAAAATCACTGTTTTATTTAACATATTTGGATCTGTAAGTAAAATGGGGCTGTAATTTATTTTCTTTGATTTTCCTTATTTGTTTTTGGAATGAAGATTTCATCAGATTCAAAAATTAGTCAGTTCAGTTCAGTTCAGTTGCTCAGTTGTGTCTGACTCTTTGCGATCCCATGAATCTCGGTATGCCAGGCCTCCCTGTCCATCACCAACTCCTGGAGTTCACTCAAACTCATGTCCATCGAGGCGGTGATGCCATCCAGCCGTCTCATCCTCTGTCTCATCCTCTTCCTGCCCCCAATCCCTCCCAGCATCAGAGTCTTTTCCAATGAGTCAACTCTTCCCATGATGTGGCCAAAGTACTGGAGTTTCAGCTTTAGCATCAGTCCTTCCAATGAACACCCAGGACTGATTTCCTTTAGAATGGACTGGTTTGATCTCTTTGTAGTCCAGGGGACTCTCAAGAGTCTTCTCCAACACCACAGTTCAAAAGCATCAATTCTTCAGCGCTCAGCCTTCTTCACAGTCCAACTCTCACATCCATACATGACCACAGGAAAAACCATAGCCTTGACTGGATGGACCTTTGTTGGCAAAGTAATGTCTCTGCTTTTCAATATGCTATCTAGGTTGATCATAACTTTCCTCCCGAGGAATAAGCATCTTTTCATTTCATGGCTGAAGTCACCATCTGCAGTGATTTTGGAGCCCAGAAAAATAAAGTCTGACACTGTTTCCACTGTTTCCCCATCTATTTCCCATGAAGTGATGGGACCAGATGCCATGATCTTCGTTTTCTGAATGTTGAGCTTTAAGCCAACTTTTTCACTCTCCTCTTGCACTTTCATCAAGAGGCTTTGTAGTTCCTCTTCACTTTCTGCCATAAGGATGGTGTCATCTGCATATCTGAGGTGATTGATATTTCTCCCGGCAATCTTAATTACAGCTTGTGCTTCTTCCAGCCCAGCGTTTCTCATGATGTACTCTGCATATAAGTTAAATAAGCAGGGTGACAATATACAGCCTTGATGTATTCCTTTTCCTATTTGGAACCAGTCTATTGTTCCATGTCCAGTTCTAACTGTTGCTTCCTGACCTGCATACAGGTTTCTCAAGAGGCAGGTCAGGTGGTCTGGTATTCCCATCTCTTTCAGAATTTTCCACAATTTATTGTGATCCACACAGTCAAAGGCTTTGGCATAGTCAATAAAGCAGAAATAGATGTTTTTTTGGAACTCTCTTGCCTTTTCCATAATCCAGCAGAATGTTGAAAATTTGAAATCTGCTTCCTCTGCCTTTTCTAAAACCAGCTTGAACATCTGGAGATTCATGGTTCACGTATTGCTGAAGCCTGGCTTGGAGAATTTTGAGCATTACTTTACTAGCGTGTGAGATGAGTGCAATTGTGCTGTAGTTTGAGCATTCTTTGGCATTGCCTTTCTTTGGGATTGGAATGAAAACTGACCTTTTCCAGTCCTGTGGCCACTGCCTAGTTTTCCAAATTTGTTGGCATATTGAGTGCAGCACTTTCACAGCATCATCTTTTAGGATTTTAAATAGCTCCACTGGAATTCCATCACCTCCAGTAGCTTTGTTCATAGTGATGCTTTCTAAGGCCCACTTGACTTCACATTCTAGGTAAGTGATCACACCATCGTGATTATCTTTGTTGTGAAGATCTTTTTTGTAGGCTTTCTTATCTCTCTTTGCTGTTCTTTGGAACTCTGCATTCATATGCTTATATCTTTCCTTTTCTCCTTTGTTTTTCGCTTCTCTTCTTTTCACAGCTAAATGTAAGGCTTCCCTAGACAGCCATTTTGCTTTTTTGCATATCTTTCCCATGGGGGTGGTATTGATCCCTGTCTCCTGTACAATGTCACGAACCTCTGTCCACAGTTCATCAGGCACTCTATTTATTAGATCTAGTCCCTTAAATCTATTTTCAGGTAAGTCTAATCCTTTTTATTTTATTTTTTCTAATTTTTTGAATAGCTTAGTTATGGTAAGAATTAAATATTCCTTAAGATGTTGGCAGAGTTATCTATAAAACAATAAACGTTTGGTGGTTTTGGTGAGGGGCATACTTTTTCTTATCATTTGATTTATTTAATGTTTGTTGGTTTATTCAGGTTTGCTATTTCTTCTTTAATTTTGAATTTTTTATCCACTTGATCAACTCTTTAAAATATAGCTGTTGATACTTTTCTCTCAGTAATTTTCTACCTCTGTTATTTGGTAATAATTTCATCATTTTCATTTTATGTTGTTATCTGTATATTCTTTCATATTTTTGTTACTTGTCTGATAAGTTTATGTCATTAAACTTTCCAAGAACCAATTACTGATTTTGTTAATATTTTTTATTTGTTTTCTATTTGATTAATCTTACTATATCTTTATTATTTCCTTTCTTCTGGATTCTCTAGTTTACTTTCTTACTCAATTTCTATTTTTTTCTTATTTACTAATAAATGTATTTAGACTTGAACTTTTGTTCTAATTAATATTTAGCATAATTCTTATCTCACAATTTTTGCCCTTTATGGTTTTCATTGATATTCAGTTCTAGCATTTTTCAGTTTCTTTTTAATTCAATGGTAATTATATGAAATATTTAAAAAATTTTTCAATCATATGGCTTTGTTGTTATTTTTAATATTATTGAATTATAGTCAGATAACACAGCTTGCATGACACTGACACTTGGATTAAAATGAAGCTTTCTTTCAGCTCAGTATATGGAAGCTTAATTTTCTATGTGTGTGCATAAAATCTATGTATTCTCTGTTTTATGTTGTACAGTTTTATATTATCCAATAGCCTGACTTATTAACTGATTTATTTAGATCTTTGATATTACTATTTATTTTTTGTTGGTTTGAACTGGGATTTCAAAGGGTATATTAAATCTAAATTTTTAATTAATGAGATTTATCAATTTTTCTCTGAAATTCTGTGAGTTGTTTCTTTATACAGTTTCAAATTCTATTGTTATGTATATCTTTTCTCATAAAATCATATCTTCCTGCTCTGTCTTTTACCAATTTATAACCTCCATTTTTCATTTTAAAATAGTTTTCAAAAAAAATAAAATACTTTTCTTTTTCATTAATGTGGCTACACATGATCTCTTTGGCTCAAATTTACCTGAAATTGTCTTCTACAAATGTGCATTTTTGACATTTTTGGGGCCTTTTTATATCCAGTATGTCTCTTGCAGAAAACATATGGCAAAATTGTAAAGAAGAAAAGCAAATTCTTTGTCTTTATATTGATGATTATGAACACTTTACATTAAAAAATAACTTTAAGAGTTACTTTTGTCATATCTTCCATACTTTTTACCACTGTGCATTTTATTTTTCTTTTTCCCTACTTTTTTTGTGTTAATCAAGGTTTTCTAAGTTGGCTTAAGAGTTATACATTAAACTCTGCTTTTATTGCAATTACCCTTAAAGCCCAACAATCATGTTTATTTACCTGTGTTAATTCTCTAAATTTATGACTGCTTACATATCTTTTTCCATAAAATATATATTTTAGCATATTTTCTTATTCACTTGGTCTCCGTCTACCTGTTCTGATATGTCTAGAATTTTGAGTTCTTAAAATTTTTATTATCTTTTTTTCATCTAAGCTGTCTTTGACAGCAGTGTTTACATTGGAATTTGATGGTATTTTATCACCCTTATTTCCTATATCTCTAATGAAAAGCTCTAAAATTTAATGCTTTTCTTGTTTCATTATTTCCAAGAGTTCAGTTCAGGTCAGTTCAGTTGCTCGGTCATGTCTGACTTTTTGCAACCCAATGAACTGCAGCACGTCAGGCTTCCCTGTTCATCACCAACTCCCAAAGTTCACCCAAACTCATGTCCATTGAGTTTGTGATGCCATCCAACCATTTCATCCTCTGTCGTCCCTTTCTTTGCATCAGGTGGCCAAATTATTGGACTTTCAGCTTCAACATCAGTCCTCCCAACGAACACCCAGGACTGATCTCCTTTACGATGGACTGGTTGGATCTCCTTGGAGTCCAAGGGACTCTCAAGAGTCTTCTCCAACACCACAGTTCAAAAGCATCAATTCTTCGGCACTCAGCTTTCTTTATAGTCCAACTCTCACATCCATACATGACTACTGGAAAAACCATAGCCTTGACTAGACAGACCTTTGTTGGCAAAGCAATGTCTCTGCTTTTTAATATGCTGTCTAGGATGGTCACAACTTTCCTTCCAAGGAGTAAGCGTCTTTTAATTTCATGGCTGCAGTCACCATCTGCAGTGATTTTGGAGCCCAGAAAAATAAAGTCTGACACTGTTTCCACTGTTTCCCCATCTATTTCCCATGAAGTGATGAGACCAGATGCCGTGATCTTCATTTTCTGAATGTGGAGCTTTAAGCCAACTTTTTCACTCTCCTCTTGCACTTTCATCAAGAGGCTCTTTAGTTCCTCTTCACTTTCTGCCATAAGGGTGGTGTCATCTGCATATCTGAGGTGATTGATATTTCTCCCGGCAATCTTGATTTCAGCTTTTGCTTCCTCCAGCCCAGTGTTTCTCATGATGTATTCTGCAGATAAGTTAAATAAACAGGGTGACAATATACAGCCTTGACATATTCCTTTTCCTATTTGGAACCAGTCTGTTGTTCCATGTCCAGTTCTAACTGCTTCCTGACCTGCATACAGGTTTCTCAAGAGGCAGGTCAGGTGTTCTGGTATTTCCATCTCTTTCAGAATTTTCCACAGTTTATTGTGATCCACATAGTCAAAGGCTTTGGCATAGCCAATAAAGCAAAAATAGATGTTTTTCTGTAAGTTTTTTGCTTTTTTGATGATCCAGAGTGGATGTTGGCAATTTAATCTCTGCTTCCTCTGCCTTTTCTAAAACCAGCTTGAGCATCTGGAAGTTCATGTTTCACGTATTGCTGAAGCCTGGCTTGGAGAATTTTGAGCACTATTTTACTAGTGCGTGAGATGAGTGCAATTGTGTGGTAGTTTGAGCATTTTTTGGCATTGCCTTTCTTTGGGATTGGAATGAAAACTGACCTTTTCCAGTCCTGTGGCCACTGCTGAGTTTTTCAAATTGGCTGGCATATTGAGTGCAGCACTTTCACAGCATCATCTTTTAGGATTTGAGATAGCTCAACTGGAATTCTATCATCTCCACTAGCTTTGTTCATAGTGATGCTTTCTAAGGCCCACTTGACTTCATATTCCAGGATGTCTGGCTCTAGGTGAGTGATCACACAGTCATGATTATCTGGGTTGTGAAGATCTTTTTTGTACAGTTTTTCTGTGTATTCTTGCCACCTCTTCTTAATATCTTTTGCTTCTGTTAGGTCCATACCATTTCTGTCCTTTATTGAGCCCATCTTTGCATGAAATGTTCCCTTGGTAGCTCTAATTTTCTTGAAGAGATCTCTAGTCTTTTCCATTCTGTTGTTTTCCTCTATTTCTTTGCATTGATCGCTGAGGAAGGCTTTCTTAACTCTCCTTGCTATTCTTTGGAACTCTGCATTCAAATGGCTAATAGAGTTTTGCCAAGAGAATGCACTGGTCATGGCAAACACCCTCTTCCAACAACACAAGAGAAGACTATACACATGGATATCAGCAGATGGCCAACACTGAAACCAGATTGATTATATTCTTTGTAGTCAAAGATGGTGAAGCTCTATATAGTCAGCAAAAACAAGACTGGGAGCTGACTGTAGCTCAGATCATGAACTCCTTATTGCCAAATTCAGACTTAAATTGAAGAAAGTGGGGAAAGCCACTAGACCATTCAGGTATGACCTAAATCAAATCCCAAGAGTATTAGATATGCTCTTTTTAAAAATGGGTTGCTGTGTGAAAATATTTTAAAGACTTAAATGATAATTGGTTGTACATCTAGTTCTAGTTTCATAATTATTTTACTCTAAAATATCACCTCTTTGGCTTTCTAATCTTCAATTCATGCTCAAATGCATGATGGCAGTTGTTCTTGCTGTTATTTTTGGATAATCTAACCTTTCTCCTTCAAACCCCTAAGATTTGTGCTTTGATATACTTTAATGTTTGGAGAATGCAATGGCACCCCACTCCAGTACTCTTGCCTGGAAAATCCCATGGACGGAGGAGCCTGGTAGGCTACAGTCCATGGGGTCATGAAGAGTCAGACATGATTGAGCGACTTCACTTTCACTTTTCACTTTCATGCATTGGAGAAGGAAATGGCAACCCACTCCAGTGTTCTTGCCTGGAGAATCCAAGGGATAGGGGAGCCTGGTGGGCTGCCTGGTGGGTCGCACAGTGTCGGACACTCCTGAAGTGACCTAGCAGCAGCAGCAGCATACTTTAATGTTACTGTATAGTCTGATTGTGGGGCCTTCCCTTTGACAGTCTATTTGGTGCTATCACACTTGGGTCTTTCATCCTTTAATTCTGGGGACTACTTGAAATATTTCATTCTATTCATTCTTTTACTCTCCTTTTAGGACATTTAATTTCTGGATCTGGCAATTCCATTTGTATCTTCCATGTCTCTTTTTATTTTTGCTGTTTTTTTCCTTTTCTTCTGCCAACAGGGACTTTCCTAACTTGATATTTCAGCCCTCTAATTTATTCTACTTGAAGGTTCGTCCTACTTTTTCCCTAAGCATTGTGTTCTGTAATTTTCCCACTCTATTTTTTATACTTCATACCACCACTTGGTTCTCTCTTAAAAATAACTTCTCTGTTGTATATATTATAGATATATAGTTTGTATTATTAAAGCATAATATGGTGTATATATATATATATATATATATATATATGTTTAATATCTCACTTTATATTTTAAGTCCATTAACCATACTCAGTATATTTTCCTTGCATATTTGAGAAGAGGGAGGGGATGAACTTATGCCCAGAGAAATCCAAGTGCCACAGAACCATTATTAAAGATTCTGCTTGCTAATTTTTGGTCAGGTAATACCTCTTAAGGAGAAGGCAATGGCACCCCACTCCAGTACTCTTGCCTGGAAAATCCCATGGACAGAGGAGCCTGGTAGGCTGCATGCAGTCCATGGGGTCGCAAAGAGTTGGACACGACTGAATGACTTCCTTTTCCCTTTTCACTTTCATGCATTGGAGAAGGAAATGGCAACCCACTCCAATGTTCTTGCCTGGAGAATCCCAGGGACGGGGGAGCCTGGTGGTCTGCAGTCTATGGGGTCACAGAGTCAGACACGACTGAACTGACTTAGCAGCAACAGCAGCAATACCTCTTAAAAATAAGCAGATATAGGAGAGTCAGCGTCCTTAGGTTGTGTTGTACTATACCTGGATTAAAGGTGGTGGGGAAGGTGGAGCTGTGGTTAACATGGAGGGGACAGTGAATACTTGAGGGCAGCTGGTCAGCCTCAACCGGGTTTAATTAATTCTACATTCCAGTGGAGCTTTCAAGCTACCCAGATAGTACACCTCCACTGATTCTCCCCAGGCCGACTAGACAGACACAAGAGAAGAAAAATAAATGAAAACTCAAATTTCATGTAATAAGATGACCCTCAGAGAAAGTAAACTTTTAAGAGGCTTTTTCTAAAGTCATCAAAAATTATGAGAGTCATCAAAAGCCTTTAAGAGGAGTGACGTTTAAAAAGAAGTAAAAATAAAAAGTCAACAATGTGAGTATCTTGGAAGAATGTGGCTGAAGGAAGGACAAATGTGAAGTCTCTGAGAGAAGGAGAATGGTCCCATATCCAACCAACAGTTGGAACACAGTTGGTAAATAGATTTGTCTATGAGATTTCAAACTATTCAGGAGTAAGACCTGTTAGGGTTTTCAACATCAGAGTGTAAAGTTCTAGTTTTATTCCAAGTGCAAATGGAAGTCATTGAAGGGTTTCAGGAGATCCTAGCATGCCATGATTGTATCTGAAGTAGTGTGATTACAGGGGCTTCCCAGGAGGCTTAGTGATAAAGAATCTGCCTATAATGCTAGATACATGGGTTTGACCCCTGCATAGGGAAGACCCCCTGGAGAAGGAAATGGCAACCCACTTCAGTATTCTTGCCCGGGAAATCCTAAGGACAAAGGAGCCTTGCCGACCACAGTCCATGGGATCACAAAGACTCCAACATGCCTTAGTAACTAAACAGTGGCAGCAGGAGTGTGATTACAATGAATAAAAAAAGGGGCAGCAGTTTAAAACATATTTGGTGAATATCATTTCTAGCATAAAACATTCATTTGCATCATGTTTCATAATTTCTGTTTTTTTCCAACTTCATTTTGTTGGGAAAGTCAAATCAATATCTTCAGTATTTCAAAATGCTGATGTTTAATCTAGATGTTCTTTCATTATGGTCTGCCTGTCAATCTTTATCTTTCTATTAGTAAAATCTTTATATATCATACCAACTGGATGCTGAATGATTTACATTGAAGTATCAATTTTTCTCAACTTAATGTATACATTCAGACATAGACCATAAGTATTTTAAGCAGATAAAGGACTGAATTTCTTCATGATTAAAAGGCTATTCCTTTATTCATTTTAGAGTTCTTTGTAGTTCACAGTCACATGGTTCTCATCATTGCTCTCAGTCCTATACTGCCTTTCTTAAAGCTATCTCATCTCACAAAATGGATACAATGTCTCCTTTCACTGTCCAAGGCATAAGACAAATTTTGTACCATAAGAGAATTATGATGCCAAAGTGGATAATTAAATGTGCATCAGACATCTTTGCTCCTGAAGTCAGTAACCACAGTCCATCACAGAGACTCCCCGATCTGTGGACTAGTCAATGATGAGGGTCTTTTTCTATAGTGTGTAAAGCTACATGGCCATCCTGGTGTCCTTTCCAAAGCAGTGTCGTGTGTTATTTCTACTACTAACAGCCAGTAACTTTGATGTGTGCTCATTTTGCTACAATACTTCAAAGTTCTTCACTGGGCATCATGGGACATTAAATTTTTACAAACATGGGGCCACTATATGTGTTCCATTATCCCCTGCTTTTTAAAATATAACAATGTATTGTTAACCTTATAAAAATTTCAATGAATGTACTGTTAAAGTATGAGTTTTAATAATAACAACAACAATGCTAGCTTTTTTGATCTTTTTTTCCTTAAGTGCTTTCCATGTATTTATTTATTTATTTATTCATTTAGTTCTCACAATTTTCTGATGTAGGTATTATTGTATATCCAAAGCTACATGGTTAAAATTGCCAAGTTTATAATTTCTAACAATAATAGCTAATATTTACAAACTTCTTGCAATGGGATAGTCATTGTGATGATTGCTTAACAGAAATTATCTCCTTAATATTTACCTTTCTCCTGATAATTGTGTGAACTTGTCCCATTTGTTACATGGGAAAACTGTTCATAGAGACAAAATAACAAAGTTAATTAGTCACAATTCAAACCCAGGTTTAAAAAAGAATGAGTTTTAAAAAAATGTTATAGTAAACGTTACTCAATTCCTCTCATCATTTTAAGTGTTCAAGTGCCAAGAGATCCGGTCCTAACCAGAGCCTAAAGTAACTTGCTATCTGGTACTTGGAGTTTTCTGGAATATGAAAAATAAGTGTTGTCAACCTAACAGATACATAGAATGATTCCTTGGTTACTGCTTTCTCTTATTTCGTAACAGATCTGTTTTACTCCCTTTCCTGCTCTGTGCCTAAAAGTTGCCCCCCTGGTTTTCCCTTGGGGTTGGCCAGAAAAAAGAATCCATACAAGATGGAGGAGGGGGAAGAAGAAAATCAAAGCATGTGTAACCCCCCTCCTTCCTTAGTGCTAGGTCTCTCCACAATCGCACCTACTGCCCTGCAGTTTGCTCTAGCTTGCCTTTCCCACTGATCTCTGAAAGTGCCTCTTCTTCAGCTCCAGCTGAGAACAGCTATGACTATTACTAATCTCTAGAAGCCTCTTAATTCCTTGTGTATGCATGCTAAGTTGCTTCAGTCATGTCCAACTCCCTACGATCCTATGGACGTAGCCCGCCAGGCTCCTCTGTCTATGGGATTCTCCAGGCAAGAATACTGGAGTGGATTGCCATTTCCTCCTCCAGGGGATCTTTCCAACCCAGGGATGGAACCCACATCTTCTGCTTCTCATGCATTGAAGGTAGATTTTTTACCTACTGAGCCACCTTTAATCCTGCTCACTCCTTCTATACATTATTTGTTTATTACAATCTCTTTCTATGAACCTTTGAAAATGACTTCTGTTTCCTACCGGTGTCCATGTTTCATGGAAGTTTCAATTTCACTAAAAATTGTCAATCAGCATCTATCTGATCTCAGGTAGCTTTGGCCTGCAGCAGATTGAAGCAGGGTTTCGGTTCTCAGCCAGAGATTGAGGTTGGGCCAAAGTAGTGAGAGCACTGCATCCTAGCCATTAGACCTGGCCTTTCGGCTTAGCAGAAAAGAATTCCCACAAAGACAAAAGAGTGAAACAAGTATTTATGAGGAGGCGAATAGTACAGTACATGTGGATGGACACATGGGCAGACTCAGAGAGAGTCTTGCCCTTTTGGTAGTTTGAATCACTTTTTTGGGACATTTATTCTGGGTTTCCTCTGGCCAATCATTTTGATTTTCCCAGTTCCAGTCCATATTTGGTATATCCTAGGATCCTTCCCCATGTGTGTGAGCATGTCTTAGTCAAGATAGAGTCAGGCAAAGAGACCTATGGGTAGCCTGGACATCATTCTTCTTTTGACCTCGAATTTATGGTCAGGAAGGTCTCCTTGTCTTTGAGAATGAGAAATACATGGTCTCTTGTCTCTTATCTGGGCAGGGCTTAGCCTCCTGCTATTATGGAGTTTTTGTCCACAGGGAATGAACTCCAGCTGTTTGGCCTGGGGCCCATCTATCTCCTGCTTCTGAGCCACTGAAAAGATGTTGGACCAAGAAAATGGAAATGATGAGTAATAAAGATGCTGTGAGATACTCCGTAGAGACATTCCTTCCTGTAGAGTTAGAGGAAGTGATGGATTTTGCAATATAGCTGGGAGAGATAACTATGAAATTACAGATCCTGCTTTAACCCCCAGGCCAGCCGTGTGGATCCCCACTATTGCAAGCTAATTTGGCACTATTGTGTGGCTTCGGACAGGGAAATGGAACCACCGTTTTTAAATTCTCAGACTAACTCAATCTAAGATTTATTGGAACTTCCTCTCTAAGAAAAAAGCTTGGGGAATCATATTTTGTTTTGAAAATGGCTTCTTTGATAATTGGCTATATTTACACAAAGTGTTTTCCTTTGCACTAGAGTTTAATTTTTATATTCCCTCACAGCTTTGTGCCACAGAAGAAAATCGTGATTCCTGTAAATACACTAAGCTCTCTGAATCTTATGTGATTTTGCTTAAACTTATGGAAATGTCTTATTTCCTCCATATCACCCCAGGCAATCTATTTAGCAGAAGCCTACTTCTTTTCAAGAGACTGATCATGACTAACTCTGGCATGAAGTCATTTCTGACATTCTCATTTCTCTTTTCCCCAGGTAAAATGCATCACTATTTCTGTTGTTATCGCTGGTCCCTGGACAAAAATCCCTATAGGGAGGCAAAACCACCTCTACCCACTTTAGGTTTGCAGCTGAAACTCAAAAAGACAGATTACCAGGAGAAAAACACAGATTATTACTGATGTAGTACACATCAGACAGAAGAACATTAAACCAAAGGTAAGTAACTCAAAACGATGGTTTAAAATTCCAGCTTATCTAGAACCTTCAACAAAAGACAATAACTTGAAAGAGAAATGACATGTCAAAGGACAGTAGTTTTAGGCTGAACACTAATGGAGGAAGGTTCATTTGCAGATGGTCTCTAGATTGATAAGAGTCTCTCCAGTAAAAAGAGAATTTATATCCTGTCTGGGCAGAAAAGAGGGAGATTTTTCTTTCCTGCTTTTTTAGTTGCTTTCACGTCAAAGGAAATTTTACATCACAAGGCATATTTGGGGGTACTGTATTCTGGTTTTCTTTAATCCATGCATTTTTAAATTGTAAATAGTCTTTCTTATCTACCAAATTGTAAGCTCCTTGAGGGTAACTTTGTGTCTCCTTTGTCTCAACATCTAAACGACAGTGCCTACTCAGAATTTGCATATAATAATGACTTTTGAGTGAACAGGTAAATATCTTGTTGTTGTGGTTGTTGTTGTTTTTCAGTCATTAAGTCTGTCTGACTCTTTGTGACCCCAAGGACTGCAGCACACCAGGCTTCCCCAGAGTTTGCTAAAGTTTATGCCCGTTGAGTCCATTATGCTATCCAACCATCTTATCCTCTGATGCCTTATTCTCCTTTTCCCTTCAACCTTCCCAGCATCGGGATATTTTCCAATGAGTTGGCTCTTTGCATCAGGTAACCAAAATATTGGAGCTTCAGCTTCAGCATCAGTCCTTCCAATGAGTATTTAGGAGTGATTTCCCTTATAATTGACTGGTTTGATCTCATTGCTGTCCAAGGGACTCTTCAAGAGTCTCCTCCAGCACTACAATTCAAAAGCATCCACTATCTTTTTAGCCCAATGTATAATGTGAAGATATTTGAAACGTATAATGTGAAGGAGCTTTCCTGATAGCTCTTGCTGGTAAAGAATCTGCCTGCAATGTGAGAGACCTGGATTTGATCCCTCAGTTGGGAAGATCTGCTGGAGTAGGAAATGACAACCCTATCCAGTATTCTTGCCTAGAAAATTCCATAGACAGTGGAGCCTGGTGAGCTACATAGTTCCTGGGGTCACAAAGAGTTAGACACAATTGAGCACACACACGTAATCTGAAGAGCAAGTAGAGATTGGTCCAACTTTTTAAAAATTTGCAATTGTACCTTTTTTAATATGATAGAGAACTCTCTGAAAAATTATTGAGGCTACTCCCAACTGTCCACCCAATATTCATTTTTCCCTTGCTTTTCAACAGAACCCTAATTTTTGGAGAGAAGAGATGTATTGAATTTAAAGTAGTTCTTTTCTTAGATTTCCTTGATGGTCTTGTTTTTCAGATGGAGCTAATGTGATATAAGTGGAAGTATTCATAGGAAAATGGAGCTTTCTGGTAACTTACATAATAAGTATGAGTGCATTAAACACACACACAAACATAGACTCAGTGAATTGGTGTAAATTTTTGCTGCTTCATCTATATCCTTCTTTCACTGAATGTAGATGTGGTGCCTAGAAATATAACTGCTTTTCTGTCTTCTGTGACCAGAGATAGCAGTACCCTGGCTCTTTTTGTATGGTCCCACATGACTTTCAACTTTATTCCTTATTATGTGAGATTAAAAAAAAATCCTTTGTTGTCTGAGCCATTGTTTGTCAGATTTCTGTAATATGCAGCTGAACACAATTCTCAGCCATTTATCAATGTAAGTCTCTTGGTAGCTTTCATTAACTTTTCACTTGTCATCAATTCTGTGGATAGGAAAATGGCTACTGGCCAAGATACAGTAGGTTAACACAGATTTCCAGTTATTCTAAAATAGTTTCTAGTGTTGATTCAGTTGTTCCCCTTTATCTTTAAAATTATACCTTAGTGATCTGATTGCTTTTTAAAGTAAAGTTTATATATGGGCCCCTCTAGTAAGTAATGACATCTTTAACAGTTTGAAACAGGTGTGGCCTTAAGAGACAAATGATTCTGGAATCTGCTGTTAAATAAGATGTACTCCATGTAACTGTGAGAGAACTACAAGCTTATCCTGTGACAGAAATTCCCTAATGTTGAATGGACTTCTTTAAAATAATTCTACATATTTAGAAAATATATTTGGTATTGAGGTTGTAGATGTGTGTGTGTGTGTGTGTGTGTGTGTGTGTGTGCGTACATGCTGGTGTCTGACTCTTTTCGATCTCATGGACTCTAGCCCTCCAGGCTCCTCTGTCCATGGGATTCTTCAGGCAAAAATAATGGAGTGGGTTGTCAGTTCCTTCTCCAGAGATGATAGATATAATAAGCCAAGAAGCCATGTTGGCCTTCACTGGTTTTGATGCTTAGCTTCATTTCCCTACAAGGATGTTTCTAAGATTACCCTATGTCTGGCACAACTATGGCAACACATCCTCTGAAAATGATTCAGGAAAAGATACACTGTCCTGTTCCCTAGTGTGGAAGTTTGTGGTCTCTGTTAAGGACTTTGCTTAGGGCCTATTCAATGTCACATTCTCAAGTAAAAATGATGTTTCCACTAGGAACTCCTACAGGAAGAAGTAAAATGGTCTTCCCCCTGGTGAGAAAACAGTATAATTGATAGACAGCTCTTCCCTCTTTCTGACCAGTTTTCATTCTTATGCTTATGGATATACCTTTTGAAAATACCAGCATCCTAGTTTCTTGTCATGTTTGCAGCATGCTCAGTTCACTAACTCATGTCCCACTCTTTACAATCCCATGGGTTGCAGCCCACCAGGCTCCTCTGTCCGTGAGATTTCCCAGGCAAGAATGCTGAAGTGGGCTGCCATTTCCTCTTCCCAGGGGATCTTTCCAGCCCAGGGTTTGAACCCACTTTTCCTGCATTGGCAGGTGGACTTTTTACCACTGAGAAACCCTGTTCTTGTCATAGAAGTAACCTAAGATAATTTCTTTAAATGATACAACTACTTTATTTTTTTTTAATTGTATTTATTTTTGACTGTGCTGGGTCTTTGTTTCTGTGCAGGGGCTATACTTCATTGTGGTGCATGGGCTTATCATTTTGTGGTTTGTTTCAGAGCACTGGCTCTAGAACACATGGGCTTCAGTAGCTGCCACTTCAGTCATGCTTCAGTCACTGTGGCACACAGGCTTAAGTTGCCCTGTAGCATGTAGAAACTTTCTGGACCAGGAATCAAACCCAATCCTCTGCATTGGCAGGTGGATTCTTAACCAATGGACCACCAGGGAAGTCTTAACATAATTTTAAAATTAATAAAGTGTAATTTGGGTTAGAAAACTCAAGTCAAAGGGAAGTGCTTTCAATTCATTCATTTAGGAATTCTCAGTTCAATCTCACTTGAATAAAGTTGAAAGGCATATTTGATTCTCACTAGCCTTAGCTGAGATGTGCTTTCATATGAGCCCTTGACCATTAGCAAAGATGCAAGAGAAATGATCATATAAAATATATCTTGGGGATTCGGAAATGATAAATAACAAGGACATTGAATCACTGAAATAGTCATTTTGGGTTGCCTATAACAGTATTCATTCCTCCTTCCTCTTTTCTAACAAGTCAGTTTTGTTACAGTCTTTAGCCCTACAATACACAAGTATGAGGGTAGTTGATTTTTCCTCCTTTTCCAGAAACTTACTAATATAAGTTTTGTAGTGAGACATGATTAGATTTCTGGGGGATTCTGTTCATGCTACAACCTATGAATAATTGATCAACTTGGATGTAGTCTCTGCTGTCAAGGCATTAGAACAATTTAGACTGAACATAGAAATGGGTTTCCTAGTAGGGATGATAAAGCATATGCTCCAAAATCTATCTTTTATTCCCATTCTCTTCACTTTATTCCAATATTTCACCATGTAAATTTCTGTTTTTTCCCCTAAATTTTAATGTTTATTCTTTCATATTTTTGCTTTTTTTAAAATACAAGTATGAGCACACACATATCATTGTATATGTATATTATATAGTGTCTAATTATATTGTATTAATATGTATATTAATATATAAATATGCACACACATGATTCAAAATGAATTACCACACTCACAGGTTTTGTGAACTTATCTTTCTTAGTTTTACAATAAAGATAATACTACAATTCATATTACTGTGATTAGTTTACTGTTGCTGTTGATTAGTCACTGAGTCATGTCCTATTCTTTTGTGATCCTATGGACTGTAGCCCACCAGCTCCTCTGTCCATGGGCTTTCCCAGGCAAGAATACTGGAGTAGGTTGACATTTTCTTCTCAGGGGATCTGTGGGGATTCCCCTTCTTCACAGGGATCTTCCTGACTCCAGGATCGAAACTGCATCTCCTGCATTGGCAGGTGGATGCTTAACCACCAAACCACCAGGGAAGCCGATGAGTTTATTAAGAGTCTAGTAAAAGGTCTTGTAGCTCGTCTCGGCCACTACCCCTGACCTCGGGTGTGGGGTAGCTTGCCTCGGCTGCCACCCCCTCAAACTACTGCACAATTGTGCTCATCTCATACACTAGTAAATTAATGCTCAAAATTCTCCAAGCCAGGCTTCAGCAGTACGTGAACCGTGAACTTCCAGATGTTCAAGATGGTTTTAGAAAAGGCAGAGGAACCAGAGAACAAATTGCCAACATCTGTTGGATTACGGAAAAAGCAAGAGAGTTCCAGAAAAACATCTATTTCTGCTTTATTGACTATGCCAAAGCCTTTGACTGTGTGGATCACAATAAACTGTGGAAAATTCTGAAAGAGATGGGAATACCAGACCACCTGAACTTCCTCTTGAGAAACCTGTATGCAGATCAGGAAGCAACAGTTAGAACTGGACATGGAACAACAAACTGGTTCCAAATAGGAAAAGGAGTACTGGTTCCAAATAGGAAAAGGCTGTATATTGTCACCCTGCTTATTTAACTTATATGCAGAAACATCATGAGAAACGCTGGGCTGGAAGAAGCACAAGCTGGGTACAAGATTGCCGGGAGAAATATCAATAACCTCAGATATGCAGATGACATCACCCTTATGGCAGAAAGCGAAGAAAAACTGAAGAGCCTCTTGATGAAAGTGAAAGTGAAAGAGGAGAGTGAAAAAGTTGGCTTAAAGCTCAACATTCAGAAAACGAAGATCATGGCATCTGGTCCCATCACTTCATGGGAAATAGATGGGGAAACAGTGGAAAGAGTGTAAGACTTTATTTATTTGGGCTCCAAAATCACTGCAGATGGTGATTGCAGCCATGAAATTAAAAGACGCTTACTCCTTGGAAGGAACGTTATGACCAATCTAGACAGCATATTAAAAAGCAGAGATATTACTCTGCTAGTAATAGTCAAGGCTAGTCAAGGCTATGGTTTTTCCTGTGGTCATGTATGGATGTGAGAGTTGGACTGTGAAGAAAGCTGAGTGCTGAAGAACTGATGCTTTTGAACTGTGGTGTTGGAGAAGACTCTTGCAAGTCCCTTGGACTGTGAGATCCAACCAGTTCATCCTAAAGGAGACCAGTCCTGGGTGTTCATTGGAAGGACTGATGCTGAGGCTGAAACTCCAGTACTTTGGCCACCTCATGCGAAGAGTTGACTCATTGGAAAAGACTCTGATGCTGGGAGGGATTGGGGGCAGGAGGAGAAGGGGATGACAGAGGATGAGATGGCTGGATGGCATCACCAACTTGATGCACATGAGTTTGGGTGAACTCCGGGAGTTGGTGATGGACAGGGAGGCCTGGCATGCTGCGGTTCATGGCGTCACAAAGAGTCGGACATGACTGAGCGACTGAACTGAACTGAACTGAAAAGGTCTTGTATCATTCTATGAAGTATGTAATTAATGAAGGTGAAATGATACCTGTGTCACGCTTCAAAATTCATATTACATTGAAAATAATATTTTATGAGAATTTATCATATAGTTAACTGAGTTAAAGATGATCTAATAATCTGTCTTTTCACTAACAAACTTCATTTGTATTTTGTAATCTCAAAAAGACTTTAAGTGCTTTCATATTTAGGCTTCCCAGGTGGAGCTAGTGGTATAGACCCTGTCTGCCACTACAGAAGACATAAGGAACAAGGGTTCGATCCCTGGGTCGGGAAGATCCCCTAGAGGAGGGCATGGCAACCTACTCCAGTATTCTTGGCTGGAGAATTCCATGGACAGAGGAGCCTGGAGGGCTACAGTCTATAGATTGCAAAGAATCAGACACTACTGAAGCAACTTAGCACACATGCACATTCTCATATTATTTGCTTTTCAGATTTGGGCAATGCTCTTTGCCAAAAAATTGTACATATTGACCTTTTCTGTTCATTAGCATATTTATATAGTGACATTATTAACATAAGCATCTTTTCCAACAATGATCAGCAATGAGAATGCTATAGATCCTACATTAATGGTTACACGCATGCTTTCTGATTATGGAAAATATTTAGGACTTTGCAAAGGCAACTGCACTGTAAGCACTTTTGGTAAAAAGATGGTAATATCATGCTGGTTTTCCACATTGAGCAGAATAGAAATAAAGGGTATGATTTATTGTCCTTTTTCCAAGGCTCATAGAGAAGACTCTCTGTGTTTTACCTTCAGCAAATTAAAACAAACAAGAAGTATTGCTGAGTACTTAATATGTGCCAAAATTTGTTCTAAAAATACACATTTTACAAATTAAAAAATTAAAATATTCCATAATGGTTTAGTTGTTTTGAAATATGTAGTTATTTATTTATTAACTAGCGAGTCATGTTTCTATAACATAGCTCAAAGGGCAAGTTAATCAGAAGTTTTGGCAATAATCTAATTTTTTGTGTCCATTTTTTAGTGTGAAAAATTGCTAGCAGAATCAAATGATCACTAAAGTTATCTATAAGTTTCACTGATTATATATATACATATATATATATATATATACACACACACACACACACACACACACAATGAAGACCAGTCGTGCTCAGTACAGAATTTGTGAAATGGCCAAGCAGTAAAATTCTCTGCCTGCTCTTCTCATTCTTTCACTCAAGAAGTGTCGAAGAATTCATGCTTCAGGGAATTGAGAGATATAATTTCAGCTTATAACTGCTCTAAGAACAGCAGTTATTCTTTCTATCAAAAACTGAGATGGTATAACATTTCCCCAACTGCTAATGTGCAGGACAAATGGTAGAACTGAGTATACTGAGAGCCAAGATAGCAGAAGGAAAAGGTGTCCTCGGAACAGGTAGAGCAAAGAATCATCTGGGTCTCACAAGTCATCAAGAGAAACCCTTCCTAGAAGTCCTCAAATAGGAAGGGCTGACATTTTTAGTGTTCATTATTGGTACACATTGCACTTGACATCCATTTACTCATCTAATCCTCACAAGACCTCTTCCAGTAGGTCCCATCATTGTCTTCATTTTACTGATGATGAAACTAAGGGGTCAGAATGTCAGTGACTTTTCCAGGGTCATAAGCTAGTGTGTAAGCAGTAAAGCAGAGATGTGAACACAGGTCTCTCTATATCAAGTACAAATATAAAAAGAGATGTGGCATCAATTCAATTACTATTGAAAGTCCTTGAAAAAGGCATATTTTGTGTGAACCATGCTGGGGTTCAGAATGATGATTTTCATTTGCAAATTTAGTTTTTGTTTTCGTCAAAGATCTGTAGATAACACAATTTTAATAAACATGTATTTCAACAAAATTTATTTATGTTCAAACACAGAACATTATAAAAAGACTATTTACTAGGCCACAAAAATTTCTTCACCCAAAAACAAAAATTGAGATTATCTTCAATGGCCATAACAGAATTAGTAATAACACAGTTTAAGAAATAACAATATGGTAAAGTAATTAGCCTCAAATTAAAATAAATAAATTTTAAAAATATATTAAAAAAAGAAATAACAAGAGAAAACTATATAAATTTTATAGTTCTTAAATAATTATTGTACCAAAGAACTATCTAAAATTATTGGATTATGTAAAAAAAAAAAAGGATTATGTAGAACATAAAGAAAAAGATAATATTACTCATTAACAGTCCAATTTATTCCCTATTGCCTTAAAACTTAAGAAATGGAGGGGGAAAATGCATTCATTAAGTGAAGAAATTAAAGGAAAGTTAAAAACAAACAAAAAAATCAAAATAGAAACCAAGGTAAATAACACAAATGAGTGACTCAGAATACATAAAACAGAAAAAAAAAAATGATACAGCTATGAGCTTAGAAAATTCATAGCTTAAAAAATATGCAATGGTGAATGGAAATGTTTCCTTAATTTCTCTTTCTATTTTCTCATTATTAGTGTATAGAAATGCCAGGGATTTCTGTGTGTTGATTTTATATCCTGCAACTTTACTATATTCATTGATTAGCTCTAGTAATTTTCTGGTGTAGTCTTTAGGGTTTTCTATGTAGAGGATCATGTCATCTGCAAACAGTGAGAGTTTTACTTCTTCTTTTCCAATTTTTCTTCCTTTTATTTCTTTTTCTGCTCTGATTGCTGTGGCCAAAACTTTCAAAACTATGTTGAATAGTAGTGGTGAAAGTGAGCACCTTTGTCTTGTTCCTGACTTTAGGGGAAATGCTTTCAATTTTTCACCATTTAGGATAATGTCTACTGTGGGTTTGTCACATATAGCTTTTATTTTGTTAAGGTATGTTCCTTTGATTCCTGCTTTCTGGAGAGTTTTTATCATAAATGGATGTTGAATTTTGTCAGAGGCTTTCTCTGCATCTATTGAGATAATCATATGGCTCTCATTTTTCAATTTGTTAATGTGGTATATTACATTGATTGATTTGCAGATATTGAAGAATCCTTGCATCCCTGGGATAAAGCCCACTTGGTCATGGTGTATGATCTTTTTAATGTGTTGTTGGATTCTGATTGCTAGAATTTTGTTAAGGATTTTTGCATCTATGTTCTTCAATGATATTGCCCTGTAGTTTTCTTTTTTTGTGGCATCTTTGTCAGGTTTTGGTATAGGAATATATCTACCTAAAGAAACTAAAGACCTATATATAGAAAACTATAAAACACTGGTGAAAGAAATCAAAGAGGACACTAATAGATGGAGAAATATACCATGTTCATAGATCGGAAGAATCAATATAGTGAAAATGAGTATACTACCAAAGCAATCTATAGATTCAATGCAATCCCTATCAAGCCAGCTAGAACAAATAATTTCACAATTTGTATGGAAATACAAAAAACCTCGAGTAGCCAAGGCAATCTTGAGAAAGAAGAATGGAACTGGAGGAATCAACCTGCCTGACTTCAGGCTGTACTACAAAGCCACAGTCATCAAGACAGTATGGTACTGGCACAAAGACAGAAATATAGATCAATGGAACAAAATAGAAAGTCCAGAGGTAAATCCACACACCTATGGACACCTCATCTTTTCCAAAGGAGGCAAGAATATACAATGGATTAAAGACAATCTCTTTAACAAGTGCTGCTGGGAAAACTGGTCAACCACTTGCAAAAGAATGAAACTAGAACACTTTCTAACACCATACACAAAAATAAACTCAAAATGGATTAAAGATCTAAACATAAGACCAGAAACTATAAAACTCCTAGAGGGAGAACATAGGCAAAACACTCTCTGACATAAACCACAGCAGGATTCCTCTATGACTCACTTCCAAGAATACTGGAAATAAAAGCAAAAATGAACAAATGGAACCTAATTAAACTTAAAAGCTTCTGCACAACAAAGGAAACTATAAGCAAGGTGAAAAGACAGCCTTCAGAATGAGAGGAAATAATAGCAAATGAAGCAACTGACAAACAGCTAATCTCAAAAATATACAAGCAACTCCTGCAGCTCAATTCCAGAAAAATAAATGACCCAATCAAAAAATGGGTCAAAGAACTAAATAGACATTTCTCCAAAGAAGACATACAGATGACTAACAAACACATGAAAAGATGCTCAACATCACTCATTATCAGAGAAATGCAAATCAAAATCACAATGAGGTACCATTTCATGCCAGTCAGAATGGCTGCGATCCAAAAGTCTACAAGCAATAAATGCTGGAGAGGGTGTGGAGAAAAGGGAACCCTCTTACACTGTTGGTGGAAATGCAAACTAGTACAGCCACTATGGAGAACAGTGTGGATATTCCTTTAAAAACTGGAGATAGAACTGCCTTATGACCCAGCAATCCCACTGCTGTGCATACACACTGAGGAAACCAGAATTGAAAGAGACACATGTATCCCAATGTTCATCGCAGCACTGTTTATAATAGCCAGGACATGGAAGCAACCTAGATGTCCATCAGCAGATGAATGGATAAGAAAGCAGTGGTACATATACACAGTGGAGTATTACTCAGCCATTAAAAAGAATACATTTGAATCAGTTCTAATGAGGTGGATGAAACTGGAGCTGATTATACAGAGTGAAGTAAGCCAGAAAGAAAAACACCAATACAGTATACTAATGCATATATATGGAATTTAGAAAGATGGTAACAATAACCCTGTATGCGAGACAGCAAAAGAGACACAGATGTATAGAACAGTCTTTTGGACTCTGTGGGAGAGGGAAAGGGTAGGATGATTTGGGAGAATGGCATTTAAACATGTATAATATCATATATGAAACGAATCGCAAGTCCAAGTTCGATGCATGATACTGAATGCTTGGGGCTGGTGCACTGGGACGACCTGGAGGGATGGTACAGGGAGAGAGGAGGAAGGGGGGGTTCGGGATGGGGAACACGTATACACCCGTGGTGTATTCATGTTGATGTATGGCAAAACCAATACAATATTGTAAAGTAATTAACCTCCAATTAAAATAAATAAATTTATATTTTTAAAAAATGCAGACAAAATTTTAAAAATATAATCCTGGAGCACTAGAATTCACTGAGACATATAAAACAGGGACTAATTAGGTCAACCAAGAGACAACAAAATATAACTTTGTCAATATTTTTTTAAAAAATCAGTAAAATGCTTGTTTTTTTCATTATTAAGGAGTGAAAATCCTACCAAAAACATAAAATGCAATTAAAAGTTTATTAAGGAAATAGACAACATAATGGGTAAGTTCTTTCCAACTCTTAAGGAATCAATAATTCCCATTCTATGTATACTATTCCTAAGTTCATGGAATTTAGAATAAATAAATCCATGCATACTTCTGAATTAAATAAATATTAAAGCAAGAATAATTAACAAATTTATTTTATATTGTTAATGTAATATATCTTCTCACTGACCCCAAATTATACACCAATTTCTAATATAAATACAGAAGAAATAATTCTAAATAAAAGATCTATGAACCAAATTTTGCATAGTGTATATATTGGGTTGGCCAAAAAGCTTGTTCAGGTTTTCCATAGCATCCTGTGGAAAAGCCTGGATGAACTTTTTGGCCAATTGAATCCAAAAGAATTTTCCAAATAGTTCTGGTTCCAGCAATAGAAGCGTGTCTTATATTGGGAAATCTACTACATGGCAAGAATCTGACAGGCAGTGGTTTACCAAGGACAGGATGATGGGAGTTATCAACTCTGTCTGCCTCCCGGTACGAAAGACTGTACTGTTGTGGAAAGTTAATTCAATGAAATAAAAGTTCCTCTCCTTTTTACTCTAACCATGCACTGACAATAAAAGGTTAATATCCTCATTTTATAAGAAGGTCTTAAAAAATGAGGGACTGTTAACACCAGCATGTCAAGAAAGAATGGGAGCAAAGAATATGAGCTTATAAATTCTTACAGTTCATGAAAGCTGAAATATAGACAGCCACCTTCCAGATCCATCAGCATCTGAACCAGCGATGAGGGGAACATTTGAGTTCCTGCTCAATTAGCAATCATAAAAGCTGTTCCCGACTGACCCCAGGATGCAAATAAGCACTTTGGAAATATTTGCCATAGCAGAGTGTATGTCTATATACATGTTAATGAGAAGTGTGAAAATAAACGATTCTAGATTTTCATTTTTAAATATCTTTCTGTATTTCCAACTTTCTGCAGTGGGCAGTTATAATTTAAAAAAATATAAAAATTACATATATATACATACATTATATATACATGTAATGTATATATAGTCTATTTGTATGAGGCAAAAGGATTACTGTTAGATCTTCAGTTGCAAACCACAGGATCTACAGATAACAATAAACAAATCCAACAACCTTCCATTTAGGAAGTTGGCTGAATGGCTTGATCTGTAAAGGAAGGGCTCTGACCTCTTGGTAGAGAGTGACTTATAAATAAATATTACTTTTTATAAAACAAATGTTTTTGAAGGATCGCTAAAGTCTTTATTAAAACAAGCATTGTGCTCCTATGAGATTTCCCCATCTCTAAGATTAATATCCTATTTGAGGACACGGGAGTATTTCTCTTGTAATCTCACATGAAGGACTATTTTGTGCGATGCCACAGGTTAAATGCATATCATGAAATTCACTTTCCTCTCTAGTGCCCTTTCTATCGCTTACTTCAATGAAAGCCCACCAAAATACAATATGATTCAGAATATTGAAGCTGTAGCTAAGCAAGAAAAGTTCATTCAAAATTGATTTTCTTTCAGGAATCCTTGGTATTCTTCATTCCAATTGTTCACCTCTACTGTAGGGCTCGGTAAACACTTAAGGAAGTTGCCATGCACTGCAGCCTGCCAGACACATGAAGGAATGCAGAGCAGGATAATCACAACATCATCAACCCAATTCTCCAAGGGAGCTGGCCAATAATGCTGTTCTAATTGAATAACTTATCCACAGCGATTTCCCCCGGGAGAGCCGAAGGCTCAGCCTCGGTGAAGAGGCAGATGGTGCCGCATATACAATGAAACCTGTAATTTTCTCTTGCCATTGGACATGTTAACAGTGGGCTGTTTCTGCTTATTCTTTAATATTTTATTTTAATAGTGCCTTCCCAAATTATAATGTACCATGAAGCAGCTAAAGATGGGTGCAGTGAGTGATACATAGCATGTTTAATTTATCATACCTCTCGCTCATCGAACAACTCACTTGATAATCAGCAGCAGTATATGTCAGTCAGGTGCAAACTGATATGAAAGCAACAGAAAGAACCCAATTAAAACCAAAAGGGGAGATGGGTCTTGCAGGGGGCGTGGCATTCACTAGCAGCAAAGTACAGAACATCAAGTGCATTCTAATTCTGATTTTTTTTTAATGGTAATTTGTTGTGGAATATGCACACCCAGTGTATTTGGGAGGACAATGGGAAGGTTGTGTTTTCTGCTTTGAGACTGAATCAACCACTGGGATCTGGAGAAGGATGAAGGGCTGTGAGGTTGCCTGATTTTATCATCCAGTGGCAGCCCACGTTGGAGGAGGGAGGAGCGAGCTCCGGGGTTGGGGGAGGGGGGAGGGCAGGCAGCGACAGCCCATCAGCGGTCTAACAACACGACAGATGACAGGCCCAGAGGCAAACCCAGGGCCGCCAGCCCATCAGCTTCGAAGGCTGCGGAGTGGCAGCTGCAGCAGTGGAAGGTCATCCAGACTTGAATATTTGGGGCTTGCTGGGGTCTTTTTGCCCTGGAAAGAGCCCTTCCTGGAAAAGAGTGGAACTAAGGTCAAAGGGACACAGTAAAAGGAGATCTATTACTCTGGTGCAATAATCCCAAGGCAAAAGCTGTGTCATAAAGAATGTTCCTGCTACTAAAGATATGTTTCTGTGGCTTGCCTATGAGGAGGAACGCATTCATAGCTCTAGTGAGTAAGTGGACCATGGCTGATGTTTATCAGAAGTGCCAAGATACAGGAAGAAGGCTCTCAGGGTCACAGGGTGGCACAGTTTGGCCCATGGTAATTGAGAACAGAAGATGAGATTTGGTTGATTTTATTTTGGGAAAGGTACATCAGTGCTGAAGCATATGACATGGATAATTCATAAAGCCTCTGGTTTGTATTAGACTCCCAATCTGCCTTTCTGAAAGAAATGACACAACAATTAATGTGTCAAATAATAATGTGCCACTTGCAGAAAGATAATTGTACCCAGTGTTAGATAGTTATTAGGTCAGAACGAATGCTCATCCTTTCAAAGGCAGCCGCCTCTATTCACTCCAGCATCCTACTGTAAATACAGTATTGTGTTCATAATCACACAGACCGTAGCCAGGAACACTGGGTTTTATCTGATTTTCCTCCGTTTGGAATAATACTCTGATGATTCCTGAAATAGCAAACTCAGTCATGTGAAACACAAGTGAAGATAATGAGAGACAGATTGTTAAAGGTAGGGGAGGGGGTTTTGGTTTTTTTGCATAAAATAAAGTATGAGTACCATCCCTGAGATGGTTTCAGCATATAACCCAAACTATCAGACCTGAGTTTGCTCATGGGTAAAAGATAGTCTTTCCTTCTGATGATTTAATATATGAGGATATCAAGAAGTCCTTGCTTAATCCCTGATACCATAATTCATTCCATGTGGAGTTTGGACATGTCATTTAACCTGAGATTTCATTTCCTCACTTGAAAAATGCTAATTAAAAAGTTTGCTACCTATTTAACTTTTATTTCTATTGAGGAGGTCAAGATAAAAGGATATGAAAAAATATTTATAAATATTAAGGACTGTATGGATAAAAGGAATTTGATGAATGTGCCTACTGCAGATCAGATGTGCTACCTCTTGAAAAGAGCTAGTTTTATTTTAAGAAAACTGGGCAATAGATTAGGTGCTTAAAAATAAGAGAATATGTAATAATTAGGGGGCCCTCAAGACCATCTCTCTCCTAGACTGAACTAGATACTTCATCCAACCAAGAAGGAGGAAATGAAATACATGATTATTACATATGCATGGGCTTCTGCTTTATTGACTCAAGCATAGATGTTGTGTGATATGAAAAAAAAAAATAGCCATTTGCAGAAGGAAAGAAACACTGCATTTTGGGATTATTTTATCTGCAGAGTCCATTGAACTGGTTATTGTCATGAAGGTATTTAAAATAAATGAAATATTTAAAGTGCTCAGTTGTACTTTATGGACAGGAATAGGACAATAGATTGTCCTTTGTGAGGGAGCATTCTCAAGTGACATCCTAACTAGTAGATGGATCACAAAGAGGAACAGACCTTACAGTGACAGACATTCTTACCTGAAAGAGATCTTGTTAGAGGAAATCAAGCTAATACATAACAGATAATTAACGAAAGTGTGCTAAGAGAGAGGGGAGAGGGTGAGTTTACCCGTTGAAGATAAATACTTTACAAATTCAGATTACAGAATATAGGTATGTCTGTTCTAACATCATATAAATGATACAGAAAAAACCCTTTGTAAACTGCAAAAGAGTGCTCAGAAATTAACAGAACTTATAGGCACTTCCCTGGTGGTTCAGATGGTAAAGAATCTGCCCGCAATGTGGGACACCCAGGTTCAATTCTTGGGTCAGGAAGATCCCCTAGAGAAAGGAATGGCTACATACTCCAGTCTTCTTGCCTGGATAATTCCATGGACAAAGGAGCCTGACAGGCTATAGTTAAAAGGTTGCAAAGAATTGGACACAACTGAGCAATTAACGCTTTCACTTTCATAGGCAAAATAGGGTTGGGACTCAAAACCTACGGACTACTGTAAGCAGAACACCAACATAATGAAAGCTATCAAATCTTCATTGGCATTTATACGAATCATAATCATCAGTCCATCCTTTGCGGTCTTAAACCTGAAACTTTTTGTTTTCTTCTTCAAAACTTAGGACATGGAGGGATATTGATCAAAATTAAGAACTAGACTTCCCGTTCCTCCAAGATGCAGTAGTCCCATTCCTCCCAGCTCCTCCCCTTTAAGAATAGCAACAGCGAAATACCCTTGACATACTACAAGCAGAGAAAGTCTCTGAAAGCTGAAAGGAGACTGATTGCCTAGGACCTTAGGACTTGAGGAACAGTATGGTGGTGGTTGCCTCCCCAGATAATTCCTCTCATACCTCCCAGAGAGTGCCTCAGAAGCTGCCAACCCATCATCAGCATCAGGCACAGACATAAAAAGCTCCAAGAAAAACCCTGTTTCCTTTTGCCAAAGGATGGGGAAAACAGTGGTCTATTTAAGGAAAAAAGTTTCAGGAATATTCACTCTACTCCAGCCCAAATACAAGAGAAAAACTTCTGAAAGCTCCAGGTTCACAGAGGCGGATGAGGTGGTAGCAGGTGGGCTTGGGGGTTATTGGCATGTTTGCCCTCTGGTGGCAGTGGGGGCCAGAGAAGAGCTGATCTAATGCCCTCTGTGTGAGTTGGTACTCTCCTTCCACTGGAAGGTTATCAGCTGGATGAAGGAGAGCTGAACTTCAACCTCACCTATCTGCTATGAGGCAGTGAGTCATTGACCCACTTGAAGTCTTCGTGTTACTCCTTCACTTCTGCCTTTTGATATTCAATAGAAGTAAGTCACTAAGTCCAGCCCATCTCAAGGGGAGGGGATTAAGCTCACCTCTAGAGGTGGAGGCAGGTGGAGAATCTGTGGACCATCTTTTAAACCACCACAGAGGGTCTCTTAGGGGTGGGGAGTGCTCTAAGAAGAGGGGACAAAGTACAGGGAGAAGCCCAAGACCTGAGGTTTGAATCCTGTAAGCCCATGATCCTTGGGATCATCTTATATTGGCAGCCACTGAGTAAGGCAGTGGCAAGCAAAACTGAACAATCCAGCCTGTTCGTACAGCCCTAGGAAACTAATACACCCTCTCGTCTCATAACTCTAATTGCTTCCATTCCTCTTTTCCCACCACTGGGTGATGTCATCTTGCATTTCATTCATAAAATCAATGCAATCAGATGAAAACAATCTCATCTTCCCACCAAACCCATAAATCCACTTGTATTTGTTTGGATAGCTTTATCTTCTCTTAGGGGCTTTCCTATCAAAGGCAACCTCTCCACTATACTTTCTTACTCAATTTGCTCACCCAATTATCCCCATTTCTATTCTGTAATATAATCAGTCTCTACTGGATCATTTCCATTTATTTAAAAACATGACTTGAAAAAAAATAAAAAAATAAAAACATGACTTGATATTGTTGATCCTAAAATTACATATATATATATATTCCCCTTTGACCTCACACCCCTCTCCAAATACTATTTCTCTTTTCTGCTCCCCAATAGATAAATTTCAGAAGAGTTGTCAATATTCACCCTTTCCACTTTTCTCACTTGTTTTTTCTGTCCAATTTACTTTAAATTAAATTAAATTTAAGTTTTCTTTCCACCATTCCACTGAAAGACCTCCTATCAAACTCATTCATGTCTTGTTCAGTTGCTCAGTTGTGTCTGACTCTTTGCAACCTCATGGACTGCAGCACGACAGGCTTCCCTGTTCTTCACTATCTCCCAGAGTTTGCTCAAACTCATGTCCATCGAGTTGGTGATGCCATCCAACCATCTCATCCTCTGCCACCCTCTTCTTTTGCCTTCAGTCTTTCCTAGGATCAGGGTCTTTTCCGATGAGTTGGCTGTACATATCAGGTGGGCAAAGTATTGGAGCTTCAGCTTGCATTTTGCCAAACCCAACAGCTAATTCTCCATCTTCATTTTACCCAAACTTGCAGCGGTCAACACAGTTAACCAGTGTCTCCTATCTGCCACTTCCAGTATCAAGCGCTTGTCAATTTTACCCCTTCATCATTTCTAATGAAATAATTTGGGGAAATGATGTTTGCAAGAAGCTCTTAATTTGTAGTCTTTCTTTGTGCTTTTGGATGTGTCTTTTCAAGACTTGGTTGGAGAAGGCAATGACACCCCACTCCAGTACTCTTGCCTGGAAAATCCCATAGATGGAGGAGCCTGCTGGGCTGCGGTCCATGGGGCCGCTGAGAGTCGGACACGACTGAGCGACTTCACTTTCACTTTTCACTTTCATGCATTGGAGAAGGAAATGGCAACTCACTCCAGTGTTCTTGCCTGGAGAATGCCAGGGACGGGGCAGCCTGGTGGGCTGCCACCTATGGGGTCACACAGAGTCGGACACGACTGAAGTGACTTAGCAGCAGCAGCAGCAGCAGCAGGAGGTTTAGGGTTGATTATATTGTTTATTTTCACCAGTTATGCACATGGGCCGAATGTTCTAGGAACTGAGGAACATTTAGAGATAGTCTGAAAAGCCACCATTTATGGCTAAAATAATTTTAAACAAAGATTGAATCTCTGTTAGCAAAGTTTCACCGATAAGATATAAGTACACATTAAGATTGTCAAATAGGATAAGCAAGCAGATTCTAAATTTTTTCACATCTGTTATGCTTGTTTGTCTTTCTGTCATAGTGGCAGACAAAGAATGTAGATACATGTGCATAGTTTCCAGAGTAAGATTCTAAATTGGGAACATAGCTCACTGTCTAGAGTGGGGCTGGGCTGTGGAAGATTTTTTGATGCCAGATGTGAGACACAAGAGAGAAAATTTTTTTTATTGGGAATGCTTCTAAGTGTTATTCCTAGATATGACAGAAGAAAACTAGCAGAAATCCAGATTAGTATTTAAAGAGAGCAGAAGGGGACTTGGGACACGGTGGTGGTGTGTGTTTGATGTGTAAATGCATTCTCCACAGGGATAGTTGGTCTAAGCTAAAGCAAAAAATGAGAAAGAACAAGTGAGGGAGAAGAAGAATAGGAGGAAGAAAGAAGAGGAGGAGAAAAACAAGAACAAGAAGAATAAGAACAAAAGAGGGAGGGGAAGGGGAAGAAGAAGAAGAAAAGGAGAAAGAGTGGGGAAGGGGAGGAGGAGGGGGAGGAAGAACACAGCAGCTTCAAGCCAATGACAGGGAAATTGGTGTTGAAATACTCCTACTTCCTTATCTCTCTGGAGGGATAACTCTGCTTCCTTTATGTTCTTTATGGGATTAATAGGGTATCCCTTGTCACCACTGTGGTAGCAGTCTCAATTACACATCTTTCTTAAGTCATTTCCCCACTTCTCTGCTCATGTTTGTGTACATCCCAAATAACTACTTTCACTCAAAGTCTTGTCTTGAGATTTGTTTATGGAAGAACGATAACCAAGGCACCACCTATGCTGTTGCATATCCTGGTCCAAGGAAAGGATCAACACACATGTTGTAAGTTGAACTGTGAAGTGAAGTGAAGTCGTTCAGACGTGTCCGACTCTTTGCGACCCTGTGGACTGTAGCCTACCAGGCTTCTCGGTCCATGGGTTTCTCCAGGCAAGAATACTGGAGTGGGTAACCATTTCCTTCTCCAGGGGATCTTCCTGACCCAGGGATCGAACCCAGGTCTCCTGCATTGGAGGCAGACACTTTAACCTCTGAACCACCAGGGAAGCCCCTCCCAAATTCAGGTGTTGAAGTCTATCAGGGTAGTACCTCAGAATGTGACATTATTTGGAAATAGAGTTGTAGTGTATAAGATTTGTTAAGATTAAAGCAGACCCCTAATCTAATAGAACTGGGTGCTTATGAAAAAAGGAAAATTTGGAGACAGAAATAGATCTGCACAGGGAAAACCCCATGTGATCCTGAAGGCAGAGATCGGGGTTGCTATGGACTGAATTTGTCCTCGCCAAAATCATCTGAAGTCCTAACCTTCAATGTGACTATATTTGGAAATGAGGTCCATAAGCAGATAATGAAAGTCAAATAAGGTCATCAGGGTGGGGCTCTAATCTGATTGAATTAGTGCCCTTATAAGAAGAGGTACCAGAGTGCTCTCTCTCTGTGTCTGTCTCCAAAACCCTTCTCCACAATGTAAGGACACAGTGATCGGGTGACTTTCTATAAGAAAGGAAGAGAACTGTTACAAGACCCCAAATCACCCAGCACCTTGATCTTGGACTTCCTAGCCTCCAGAACTGTGGGAAATAAATACTAGTACAGGGATGATGTGTCTAAAAGCCAAGAATGCCTAAAATTGTCAGAAATCCACCAGAACCTGGGACAGAGGCCTGGTACAGAGGGAACAGCCCCCAGAAGGTACTAACCCTGTTAGCACTTTGACTCAGAGTTCTAGTCTCCGGAGCTGGGAGAGAATAATTTTTTGTTATTTAAGCCACCTACTTTGTGGTGCTTTGTTACAGCAGCCCTAGCAAATTCAAAAAACACAGGACTGAAAGATCATTTCAGTGGATGCAAACTTAGACACTCTCTGTGGCCCACAGCTTGGCTGAGCTGGGCCTCTATTTGGGTGTACATCACAGGAAAGCCAGAAACTGAGTCAGATGTTGGACTTATTTCCCAAGAAGAGATGTATTTCTGTTTAACTTATTGTTCATTTTTTTCCCTTTCTATACTGTTAGCAATGTGGTCTAGAGACCTAACAGTACTTAGCAAATTATAGCAAATTGCTATAAAGCGTCTTTTACTTTTGAATAAAGTAAATAAATTAATTTGATGCTTACGAGTCTCTTTTCTTCCAGGAAAAGAGAGATAATCACCAACTAGACTTTTAAAGAAAATTCCTGTGTCTAGAAAAATGAAATAAGCAAGTTCATTAAAATCTAATAAAATAAATGAATATGTAAATAAATAGCTTAGGTCTTAACACAGAAAGAGTTTTGGAATCAGGACAGGAATATCTAAGTCTAAAGATGGGTTTAACAGATACTAATTAAGTTTAGAAAAATTGATATCCCCTCCTCAGTGCCCCCTTTCCTCATCTTCAGGACGAGGAGATTGGACTTGGCTCTCTCTAAAGCATACAGGCTTTTCTAATTCCAGTATTTCTGTGATTCTGTGATCCATCCTCACCTGTGCCAGGCTCAGATGGTGCCATGGAGCGGAACCAGGTGGATCTGGAAGGCTCTGTTCCTCCTGCACAGTTGGAGTGCCAGACCAAACCAACCATAGTGTTTGCCAGCAATGACCTTGTAGAGAGTGTTCAAAGCCTGTACATTTATACACATAGATTTTCCTCATTATTATTTTCAGCCTCACTGCACATTTTGTTTCATTTTGTTTCTGAGAAATATTTTGGAAGCCTCTCTCTTACTAGACACTTTGACGGTATTGGCAATCATGGTAGCTTTCTCCCCCACACTGTGACTTAATGTGGAGTCAGTCTTGTTCAGAACATCTATCTATTGCAGAGCTGTGGGCTCTGTTTTTCTCTGTTTTCCTTCCCCTTAGATATAACAGAGCAAAAAAAACTGGTTGGGGGAAATTTTTAATTTCTTCTAAGGGTTTTTTTTTCCTCTGTTATCATTGAAATAACAAACTGTGAAACATAAACTCTATGTTTAATATCATTCTATATATTAAAGAGTAAAATCTTTTATTATTATAAGATGTGTCAAGGCTGGAATTCAGAGCAGGTAGAAAACTGCCTGATTGATCACATTGTTGAGACTTCATCACTGGGGTGGGGTATGGTCTGGGCCTTAACTAAGCTTTATATTTAAAGACAGTAATCATGGAAGGCATTATTGGAGAAGCATACATGTAAGCAAATATGGGAACTAAAAAGACATCGACCACATTCAGAAACACAGCTAATTCCCCAGTTTCAGTTCAGTTCAGTCGCTCAGTCGTGTCTGACTCTTTGCGACCCCATGAACCTCAGCATGCTAGGCTTCCCTGTCCATCACAAACTCCCAGAGTGCACCCAAACCCATGTCCATCGAGTCGGTGATGCCATCCAACCATCTCATCCTCTGTCATCCCGTTCTCCTCCTGCACTCAATCTTTCCCAGCATCAGGGCCTTTTCAAATGAGTCAGCTCTTCACATCAGGTGGCCAAAGTATTGGAGTCTCAGCTTCAACATCAGTCCTTCCAATGAACAGCCAGGACTGATCTCCTTTAGGATGGACTGGTTGGATCTCCTTGCAGTCCAAGGGCCTCTCAATAGTCTTCTCCAACACCACAGTTCAAAAGCATCAGTTCTTCAGTGCTCAACTTTCCTTATAGTCCAACTCTCAGATCCATACATGACTACTGGAAAAACCATAGCCTTGACTAGATGGACCCTTGTTGACAAAGTATTGTCTTTGCTTTTTAATATGCTGTCTAGGTTTGTCATAACTTCCTTCCAAGGAGTAAGCGTCTTTTAATTTCATGGCTGCAATCACCATCTGCAGTGAATTTGGAGCCCCACAAAATAAAGTCAGCCACTGTTTCCACTGTTTCCCCATCTATTTGCCATGAAGTGATGGGACCGGATGCCATGATCGGTTAATTCCCCAGTTTAAGCCAGATTAAAAAATGACCTAGGGGGCTTCCCTGGTGGCTCAATGGTAAAGAATCTGCCTGCCAATGCAGGAGACATGGGTTCAATGCTTGGGTCAGGAAGATCCCCTGGAGGAGAGCATGATAACCTACTCTAGTATTCTTACCTGGGAAATTCCATGGTCAGAGGAGCCTGGTGAGCTATAGCCCATGGCATCACAAAAGAGTTAGACACAACTTAGCCACTAAAAGCAACAACAACAAGTATCTAAAGTAATTTCTTAATGGGTTTGAATTTCCTTTTGGAGTGATGAAAATATTTTGGAACCAGATAGAGATGCTGTTTGAACAACACTGTGAATGTACTGAATGTCATTGAATTGTTCATGATAAGATGATTAATTTTATGTTACATGAATCTCATCTCAATTTTAAAAGTACCTTAAATGTCAGGGACCTTAAATGGCAGGCCCTTTGTGAGATTTTGCTTAATTTGGTGAGCAATGTGGGGCCATTGAAATCTATGGACATGGAGAAGACACATGATCAAGAAAACAGAACATGGTGACAGTTTTGGAGTTGAATCAAACAGGGATATATATGAGGTGGGGAGACCAGCTATGAGGTTATTGGAGTATTCTATTTTGTAATGTAAAGCCTAGGAGTGATCTTTTCTTTAAACATGATTTTGTGGAAATTTCCATACTAAAATTTAGAGAAAATAGTTTAATGAATTGTACATACCTATCACCCATTTCAACTGTTCTCAACATTCTGCCAAGTTGATTTCAATCCGCACACCACCATCTCTGCACCTTTTGTTTCAAATAGTTTCGTTCAGTATTCTGAGGCAAACATAGAATATCATATCATTTCACCAGGGATAAACAAGCTTTAGACTACATCTTTGATTTATAAGGACATCTTTCTTTCTTCTTCTTCCTACTAAAAGTACACCTAACAGAATACAGAGCCAATTCTTTTTATTTTTTTTTTCAATTGAAATATAGTTGACATACACTATGATGTTAGTTTCAGGTGTACTACATAATTATTTGACACTTGCATGTGTGATGAAGAGCACATTCTTAATTCCATCCAATGTTTTCGTGATGATATCAGAGATAATTTTGAACAGGTGGATTGTTCTAATGAGCTCTACATAAAAACCATATATTGCATTTAATATTATGTTTCTTAAATGTCTTTTATGTTACAGTGGCATCTTGAAACTTTTTCCATATGCCATTATTTGTTGGAGGAAATGTGTAACTCGTCTTGCAGAATATTCCACATTTTGAATTTGGATGCTTAATGCCAAATGGTCCCATCTTGGACCAGTGGAAGCCATTTCAATTTGGATTCTGTTTCCTATTGACCTGAAGATGAAACTGAGAGACAATAGTCAAAGAGCTGGAGTGTTCATTGCTATCACTTGTCATTGCTTCTGGGAAATTTCAGAAAATAGAGCTAAATAGGTACATACAAGAAAAAAGGATAGTGAGCTTATAGTGATATTTACAGTAAAATATAAAATAATGTGGTTTTACTTAATTTCTTGGTTGAATTTTTGTATTTATCATCTCATGCTGAAAATACTAGCTTTAGTTTAACAATGAAATATTTATTTGTAAGCTAGTTTTGAAATAAGAGTATAATATTCCTAACAGATTTCTGAAAGCAGCTTGCATTTCCTTTGCCAGGAGATCTTTGAGATCACTTTTTTCAACATCATTGTAATTGATGGTGTGCCAATTCCTTTCAGCTTTATTGGCAAACACATGTCAAAAACTCTCTCTCCATTTCCCTTCCTACTGCCATGGCCCCAATTCAGTTGAACAGTTCTACTAAACCAGATTATTTCATAGTTTCCTCATCTGTTTCTCTCCTTTCCAACCTCTACTTTTCCAAGTTATTCTGTACATTTTTGTCAGAGGCATATTTCTAAAGCACAAATTTGATTAAAATAAAAAGGCAAGAGAAGCTAAATTTCAGTGGCTCTTCATTACCTGGTTGATGAAATCCAGACTCCTTGCTCTGAAGATCAATGCCCATCCCCCTGGGATAATGCATATATCAAATATCATCAGTTCTCATGGTCTCTGCTTCTAGGTATCCTATTAGGAGTTCTCCCATATGGGTACAGAACTCAGCACGCCAGTGTATCTGCTACAGAATGTACCATATACATGGGAAAGACAGACAAAAGGACTGATACCCAAGGGCTTCAGAGAACAACTTAAAAACTGTCTTGTTATGATTTGGGAGAGTAGCATTGAAACATACACATTGCAATATGTAAAATAGATAGCTAGTGGTAAGTTGCTATATAACACAGGGAACTCAACACGGTGCTCTGTAACAAGCCCAAGGCTGGGGTGGGGAATGGGAGGGAGGTTCAAGAGGGAGAGGACATATGCATACTTATGGCTGATTCACATTGTTGTATAGCAGAAGTCAATGCAACCTTATAAAGCAATTATCCTCCAATTAAAAATAAAAAGACCTGTGGCCAATTCATGTTGATGTATGATGAAAAACCATCACAATATTGTAAAGTAATTATCCTCCAATTAAAATAAATAAATAAAAAGAAAAAAATGTCTTGTTAGATGTCTCCTTTAAACCTCTCTTTGACTGTTCTTTAACAGTTTTTTTCTCCTTTGGCCCTTTTCCCAAACAGTATCTAATCTGACTCTTCTGAATCTTTTTCCTGGATTTTTTTTTTCCCTTGGAAACATCATATTTTTACCTGTCCCCTTATACAGAATAATTCTTTCTCAACTCTCACCTTGAAACTTCTATTTGCAGCATTACCCCCACATGTAGGAAAACAATGGTATCTTCTGGTAACCAGACTCATTATCCTCACAGTTTAAAAGCTGTATTTTATAACTTAAATATTCCTTTTTGTTTCTCTCCCATGCTTCAGTGGCTTATCTATGTTTCGTGCAATCAGTTGCTCAAATATCCAAGTTTCCTCATTTATTTTTACATAAGGTTTATCCCAAACCATCTTCCTTATGTTATGTTTCAAGATTACCATACATTCCAGTGCGACAATGCCCATTTAATTTTTTTCTTTTTACTTCTACGATATTGAATCTTCCCTAACTGGATTGCATTTCTCATCATTTCCACCAAATGAAATTCCAAGCATCACTCAAAATTCTGCTTAGATGCCATCTTCATGGATTATTTCCCCTGTTCTAATGCCAATGCAGGCCTCCCAGAATTCCTATAGAATTTATGTCTGTTCCACTTAGGTCATTTATGGCATCGTGCCTGCTATTATATTTGTCTATATACACATATGTCTCCTTTATTAGGGTATACTTTGCCTGAGGGGAGACCTTATTTAATTCACATTAAGGTGACCCAGTGACTTCATAAATCTTATTTTGAAACAAATAAGGCAGCTTATTATTACCTAGATTTAAATAATCCAATATTTTCTGTATTCTCATGATATCTTCTGAAATTCAATAATGACATAGTAAAGAATAATATAAAAGGTAGGACAGTAGGTCTCACTGAGAATCCAGTGGATTTTATAGATCCTCTTCCTAAAAAAATAGCATATTGCCTACATTTTGCAAATCTTTGCATGGTCACACTTGTGTTTCTTTTGCTACCTCAGTGGGGATGAAGAACTACTGGTCTCCTGTTATTTCTATTTACATGTCTGGGCTGTTGAACTCTTCTCCATATTTTGTCTATTTAATTGTTCCTTAATTTGAAATTAGTGTGACTAGTGACATTTCCTGAAAATAATTTGATTACAAAAGAAAAATTTGTGTATTGGAATAATGTGTTCCATCCAACAAACTCCAGATATTCATTATGGAACTGAATCTTATTGAACACTCACTGAAGTGTACATGCATGCGTGTGTGTGTGTGTGTGTGTGTGTGTGTGTGTGTGTACTGGGCTAGGTGCCTTGCTAGATGTTATCATTCATGTCAGGTACGCAGAGACAAATCAAATAAAACAGAACCAGTTGGTACCTGAAAGTGTGGGCTGCTTACAGATGTGCGAAAAAATTCACACATAAAATAAACTGTTAATAAACGTAATTATTCCACTGCTTTCCCTTGTAAGTCCTTTCCGTAGGGAGCTATGAAAAAGCCAGATGCTGATATGGGAAATGTCCCAGAATTATTCTTTTAAAAAATATTAGCACTCCATTACAAAAGGTCTTGCCTAGAATTATACTGAAACTCAGCTCCTGACGATTATAAACATTTAGAAGTAGCAATACATTGCAACAAAACTTGAGATCTGAGGGTGAACATTTTTACTATTAATTAGAAAAACGTGAACTTTGGAATTATCTATAAATATTATCACACTTAAATGGCATGGACAGATTTCTTCTGGTGGTTGATGGTATAAATGCTATCTGAGACAAACTCCTCAATCGTTACACAAAACAGAGGTGCTAATTGCATAGTTCTTAGCGTGGAGTTTCCCCCCAGCTAAACTGCTTCTTCTGGGGCAGCTGGTGGGGTTGTCATCACTGCTGTACACCTCAGGTCTTATGGCAATTGTGAACAGCATTTCTCTATCTGCTAGGTATTAGTGAAATCTCTGAATTTTAAGTTAAAATATGGAAGGAATCAGTTCAGTCAGTTCAATCGATCAGTCGTGTCTAACTCTTTGTGACCCCATGAACTGTGGCACACCAGGCTTCCCTGTCCAACACCAACTCCCAGAGCTTGCTCAAACTCATGTCCATCGAGTCAGTGATGCCATAAAACCATCACATCCTCTGTCATCCCCTTCTCCTCCAGCCTTCAATCTTTCCTAGCATCAGGGTCTTTTCCAGTGAGTCAGTTCTTTGCATCAGGTGGCCAAAGTATTGGAGTTTTGGCTTCAGCATCAGTCCTTCCAATGGATATTCAGGATTGATTTCCTTTAGGATGGACTGGGTGGATCTCCTTGCAGTCCAAGGGACTCTCAAGAGTCTTCTCCAACACCACAGTTCAAAAGCATCAATTCTTAGGTGCTCAGCTTTCATTATAGTCCAACTCTCATCCATACATGAATACTGGAAAAACCGTAGCTTTGACTAGATGGAACTTTGTTGGCAAAGTAACATCTCTGTTTTTTAATATGCTGTCTAGATTGGTCATAGTTTTTCTTCCAAGGAGCAAGCATCTTTTAATTTCATGGCTGCACTCACCAACTGCAGTGAGTTTGGAGCCCAAGAAAATAACATCAGCCACTGTTTCCATTGTTTCCCCATTTATTTGCCATGAAGTGATGGGGCTGGATGCCATGATCTTAGTGTTCTGAATGTTGAGATTTTTAAGCCAACTTTTTCACTCTCCTCTTTCACTTTCATCAAGAGGCTCTTTAGTTCTTCTTCACTTTCTGCCATAAGGGTGGTGTCATCTGCATGTCTGAGGTTATTGATATTTCTCCTGGCAATCTTGATTCCAGCTTGTGCTTCATCCAGCCCAGCATTTCTCATGATGTACTCTACTTATAAGCTAAATATGTGGGGTGACAATATACAAATTTGACGTACTCCTTTCTCTGTTTGGAATCAGTCTGTTGTTCCATGTCCACTTCTAACTGTTGCTTCTTGACCTGCATACAGATTTCTCAGGAGGCAGGTAAAGTGGTCTGGTATTCCCATCTCTTTCAGAATTTTCTGCAGTTTGTTGTGATCCACACAGTCAGAGGTTTTGGTGTAGTCAATAAAGCAGAAGTAGATGTTTTTTTGGAACTCTCTTGCTATTTAAATGATCCAGTGGATGGCAGCAATTTGATCTCTGGTTTCTCTGCCTTTTCTAAATCCAGCTTGAACATCTGGAAGTTCATGGTTCATGTACTGTTAAACCCTGGCTTGGAGAATTTTGAGCATTACTTTGCTAGCGTGTGAGATGAGTGCAATTGTGCAGTAGTTTGAGCATTCTTTGGCATTTCCTTTCTTTGGGATTGGAATGAAAACTGACCTTTTCCAGTCCTGTGGCCACTGCTGAGTTCTCCAAATTTGCTGGCGTATTGAGTGGAGCACTTTCACAGCATCATCTTTTAGGATTTGAAATAGCTCAACTGGAATTTCATCACCTCCACTAGCTTTGTTCTTAGTGATGCTTCCTAAGGCCCACTTAACTTTACATCCCAGGATGTCTGGCTCTAGATGAGTGAGTGATCACACTCTTGTGGTTATCTGGGTCATGAAGATCTTTTTTGTATATTTCTTCTGTGTATTCTTGCCACCTATTCTTAATATCTTCTGCTTCTGTTAGGTCCATACTGTTTTTGTCCTTTATTGTGCCCATCTTTGCATGAAATGTTCCCTTGGTATCACTAATTTTCTTGAAGAGATCTCTAGTCTTTTATATTCTATTGTTTTCCTCTATTTATTTGCATTGACAACTGAGGAAGACTTTCTTTTCCCTCCATGCATTCTTTGGAACTTTGCATTCAAATGGGTATATTTTTCCTTTTCTCCTTTACCTTTGGCTTCTTTTCTTAGCTATTTGCAAGCCCTCCTTAGACAACCATTTGCCTTTTCGCATTTCTTTTTCTTGGGGATGGTCTTGATCCCTGCCTCCTATACAATGTCACGAACCTCCGTCCATAGTTCATCAGGCACTCTATCAGATCTGATCCCTTGAATCTATTTCTCACTTCCACTGTATAATTGTAAGGGATTTGATTTAGGTCATACCTGAATGGTCTAGTGGTTTTCCCTATTTTCTTCAATTTAATTCTGAATTGGCCATGAGAAGTTCATGATCTGAGCCACAGTCAGCTCCCGGTCTTGTTTTTGCTGATTGTATAGAGCTTCTCCATCTTTGTCTGCAAAGAATATAATCAATCTGATTTCAGTGTTGACCATCTGGTGATGTCCATGTGTAGAGTTTCTCTTGTGTTGTTGGAAGAGGGTGTTTGCTATGACCAGTGTGTTCTCTTGGCAAAACTCTGTTAGCCTTTGCCCTTCTTCATTTTGTACTCCAAAGCCAAATTTGCCTGTTACCCCAGGTATCTCTTGACTTCCTATTTTTTGCATTTCAGTCCCCTATAATGAAAAGGATATCTTTTTTGGGTGTTAGTTCTAGAAGGTCTTTTAGGTCTTCATAGATCCGTTCAATTTCAGCTTCTTCAGCATTACTGGTTGGGGCTTAGACTTGGATTACTGTAATATTGAATGGTTTGCCTTGGAAACAAACAGAGATCATTCTGTCATTTTTGAGATTACACCCAAGTACTACATTTCAGACTCTTTTGTTGATGATGATGGCTTCTCGATTTCTTCTAAGGGATTCTTGCCCACAGTAGTAGATGTAATGGTCATCTGACTTAAATTCACCCATTTCAGTCCATTTTATTTCACTGATTCCTAAAATATCAATGTTCACTCTTGCCATCTCCTGTGTGATCACTTCCAATTTACATTGATTCATGAACCTAACACTCCAGGTTCCTATGCAATATTGCACTTCAGAGCATCAGATTCTATTTCCATCACCAGTCACATCCACAACTGGGCATTGTTTTCACTTTGGCTCCGTCTCTTCATTCTTTCTGGTGTTATTTGTCCACTCTTCTCCAGTAGCATATAGGGCACCTAGTGATCTGGGGAATTCATATTTCAGTGTCATATCTTTACACCTTTTTATACTGTTCATGGGGTCCTCAAGGCAAGAATATGAAGTGGAATAGAATATCATTTTTCCTTTCTTGCTAAAGGTAGAGGAATCCCTCTGTGAGCACAGTACTATGCTTGAGTAACTGTGAAACATGCTTATTGTTTTATGGAAGTTTAGAAGTCAGTGGGTTTTTAAATTGTAAGTATACTATCTAGTTTTGCAGAAGGAAATGGCAACCCACTCCAGTATTCTTGCCTGGAGAATCCTCTGGACAGAGGAGCCTGGTGGGCTGCTGTCCATGGGGTCTCAGTAGACTCTGACAGGACTGAATCGATTTTGCATGCTTTGGAGAAGGAAATGGCAACCCACTGCAGTATTCTTGCCTGGAGAATCCCAGGGACAGAGGAACCTGGTCGCTTGCCATCCATGGGGTCGCACAGAGTCAGACATGACTGACGCGACTTAGCATGCGTGCTATCTAGTTTAGTACTCTGATGTAGTAGGACCTTAAATCTGTTTTTGTGATTTTGGACAATTGATTTTTTTAAATTTATTTTTATTGGAGGATAATTACTTTACAATGTTGTACTAGTTTCTACTATACAACAGTGTGAATCAGCTATATGTATTCATATACTCCCTCCCTCTTGAACCTTCCCCACCCCTCACTCCTGTTCCTCTAGGTCATCACAGAGCACTGAGCTGAGCTCTCTGTGCTATACAGCAGCTTCCTGCCAACTATCTATTCTACACACGATGGTGTATCTATGTCAATTCATCCTACCCTCCCCTCCCGCACCGTGTCCACAAATCCATTCTCCACATCTGTGTCTCTACTCCTGCCCTGCAAATAGGTGCACCAGTATTATTTCTCTAGATACTATATATGTGTATTAAGGATATTCAGAATTTTGAATGAAGACCACAGGCTTACAAAATGGAATAAAATGGTAACATTTAACACCAAACTTCAGTGAAGTGGAGCTTTTGGAGTGGAATTTTTCAAATATCAGGGGGCAAACTTCTGGGGACAGTGGCCCCATGCATATTGGAGCCAGACTTGTGCTTTACAGGAAAGAAATTTATAGCGTGTTTCAACTTCACACTAAAGGATCAAAATGTAAGGAATAGGCGTGATGATATGTCTAACTCTTTTTTTTTTTCCATTATGCAAAAGAAATATATTGTGAATGGCAAGAACCTTGTGAAAACACTAAGAAAGCCAGAGGACCGTTCATAGAAAACCAAGCACCTGGTTCTTATTAAGAACTACCCACACACTAAATTACCTTTGGCTCTATATGGTACAGTTGGTTTGTGGGACATAGGGGTTAATTAAATATATTCAAAATGTACTGTCTGGATGATGGAAAAATTAAATGCTCAAATGTAATGAGCGATTTGGATCTGAAGAATACAGAAGCTATTTTTACCATGTGGTGATTTCAACTATATTTGCATCCAGACCCACTCTCAAAAGTATGTGGTTAGTGCTTTTAGTGAAGGAGCCCAAACCTGCTCAGTTAAGTAGCCTGTAACAACAGAGAATAACTGTGCACACTCAAAGAAGGCTGAAACTGGGAGGTAGAGATTAACTACTATGCAACTACTCACATTTAGCAAGCAAGAAAAGAAAATTTTAACTTCAGGTGGGTAAGAACTAGAGACTTCAGTGACTGTGTGTGCAACTGGCTTGGTGGATACACGGAAAGCTGAGGGAGGAGATAAGGAAACTATGCTTCCTCTGAGTTATCAGCCCAAATCTTTGTAATTTGTCCAAATTAGAGATAGTTGTATACATTGAATTGTTGGGCCACCACTCCCTGTTTGCTGTTTTGAATGTTTCTGTAGGATTTGCCATTTCAGATCTTGGCACACAGTAGCCTACTCAACTTTCTTGCATATCTTCAATCCTAATAAATCAGCATGTGGTTGAAGGAAAGATCTATCTTGGATTTCTTCATATCCCTAACACTGAACTCAGTGGCTTGTGCTTATCACATACATGGGAGATGGCAGGAGGCCCAAATTCCTTCAAGCACAAAGATTCATAATTCTACTGCAGAACTGATTTTGAACAACTCCTAAAAACTTCAGTTAATTATGTAATCTGAAAACTTCTTATTTGAGATCAATCATTCTGAGAAAATTCATAGGTCTAGTGCAGATGAATTGAAGTATCTTAGTTCTCTGAGGTGTGAGGGAAACTTAAATGCTTTCTTAAGAACTGCACAGTCAGTGCAACGCTGAGATTATTTGTGTTATTATGAGGATTTGAGTAGAAAGAGCTGCTTCTCAGGGCTTCATGGGGCACACGGTAATATCAAGTGTTACTTCAACTGATGTTGATTTGGTTTGAGATTGTGGTGTTATATCTGCTGCTGCTGTTGCTGCTAAGTCGCTTCAGTTGTGTCTGACTCTGTGTGACCCCATAGATGGCAGCCCACCAGGCTCCCCCGTCCCTGGGATTCTCCAGGCAAGAACACTGGAGTGGGTTGCCATTTCCTTCTCCAATGCATGAAAGTGAAAAGTGAAAGAGAAGTTGCTCAGTTGTGTCCGACTCTTCGAAACCCCATGGATTGCAGCCTACCAGGCTCCTCCACCCATGGCATTTTCCAGGCAAGAGTACTAGAGTGGGGTGCCATTGTGTTCTCTGGGTGTTACATCTAGGATATAGTTAATAGTAGAACTGGATTTGTGGGACTTGATACTGGGGGGAAGATACATTTAGAAATATAATTAGAAAAATTATTTGCATACATGTGTTATTTAAGGAGAGATTGGAATTACCCAAAGAAAGACTGTAAAGAAAGTAGAGAAAGGAGAAAAAAAAAAAGAAAAATAAACAAAATTTCTTTGGTGAAGGTTGCTGATGTGAGATACTCTGACAGTTAAATCCAATGAGAAGAGGTGATAGAAAGTGATGAGGTGTGTACCACGGAGGTGGGAAGGTGTTGGCAGATGAGAATTGATGGTGATGATGACAGAGGAGGAGCAGGCAGAGAGAGTGGAGAAAGAGAAGGTTGCAGAAGAGTGGCTATTTGAGAGGGGCTGTTCTGGCATGCCACTTGCATTAACTCATTTCATCCTCATAGCAACTTACAGGAGAAGGCAACGGCAACCCACTCCAGTACTCTTGCCTGGAAAATCCCATGGACGGAGGAGCCTGGTAGGCTGCAGTCCATGGGGTTGCGACGACTGAGCGACTTCCCTTTCACTTTTCACTTTCATGCATTGGAGAAGGAATGTCAACCCACTCCAGTGTTCTTGCCTGGAGAATCCCAGGGACGGGGGAGCCTGGTGGGCTACCATCTATGGGGTCTCACAGAGTCAGACACGACTAAAGCGACTTAGCAGCAGCAGCAGCAGCAGCAACTTACAAAGTAAGCAGTACGTGCTGCTGCTGCTGCTTAGTCACTTCAGTCGTATCCAACTCTTTGCAACCCTATGGACTATGGCCTGCTCGCCTCCTCTGTCCATGGGATTCTCTAGGCAAGAGAACTGGAGTGGATTGCCATGCCCTCCAGGGTATTTTCCCGATCCAGGGATCGAACCCAGGTCTCCTGCACTGCAGGCGGATTCTTTACCACTGAGCCACCAGGGAAGCCCAAACAGTATGTAATACAATCCACATTTTACAGAGAATCATAAGTTGCCTAAAGTCTCAGAGCTAAACGGTGGAGGATGCAGGATAGAACTTAAGGAGCCTGACTCTAGAGCCTAGAGAAAGAGAATCTGAGACAAAGCTGTAGAAAAATTGACTCTTTCCATGATACAGGAAGCCACCAAATGCCCACATTAGGGCCTATCATGGCATCATCTATAAATTTCAGCTATGCAGGAGAGTACCTGAAAGTTAACTCAATTATACTCTAGTAATTCAGATATATATGCACATTCCATAGAAATACCAGTAAAAAAGGTAAGATTTTACAGTTAGGCCATAAATGCTATTTTTATCAGTAATATGGCTGATACTAATTGTTTCTTGTCAGTTATAACAAATCTACTTACTGAAACCTTACTTCTTGCTCCTTCCATTTCTTGAGGTACCAGCTTCTGTTTTTTTGTTCCACACACTGTATATGTGGGTTCTAGGTTGAAAAGTGTGGGTCAGTCTAGTATTATACAATAGTTTCCATAGAATATTCCACTCCATGTGGCACAGTCAGACAGAATTATAGCAGCTCATAGCTGACCCGAGTTCCTTGCTACAGCCATGTTAGATGTTGATGGACTGATTCAAGGAAAGAAAAAAAGAGCAAAAGCAGTAACCTTTCTCAGCACACACTGAGTAGGGAGTATAATGCCTTGGGGAATAGGTCTTTTGCCCAGACACTGAAGGGTGATCTGTCTTGTTACCACATGTTATATATTCAGAACTTAAGAAATGGCTGTAGTTTTCTAAATAGAAATATTAAGTACATTTCTAAAGAATTGATAATTTGGTTCCATTTATATTCTGAACACTAAAAATATACTTAAAAACTTTTATTAGCAAAAGACAAATGACAAGAAGGGAGAAGAGAGAGCTGGGTCCCCCAACTCCCCACCAACTCCTTTGAATCATAAGAAACAGAATAGACACATGCTGGAGAAGGCAATGGCAACCCACTCCAATACTCTTGCCTGGAAAATCCCATGGACGGAGGAGCCTGGTAGGCTGCAGTCCATGGGGTCGCTAAGAGTCGGGCATGACTGAGCGACTTCACTTTCACTTTTCACTTTCATGCATTGGAGAAGGAAATGGCAACCCACTCCAGTGTTCTTGCCTGGAGAATCCCAGGGACAGAGAAGCCTAGTGGGCTGCCGTCTATAGGGTTGCACAGAGTCGGACATGACTGAAGCGACTTAGCAGCAGTAGCAGCAGACACATGCTAAAAGCACTGCAATACTGAGTCTTCTGAGTAGATGTATAGGTGAGCACCAAAATGGAGCCTTGCATATGAGGAAGAGCTAGTGATGCCTTCATGGAAAAGTGATGATGGACAGAGACTGACCACTACTTGTCATGAAAATGAAGCTTCATGTCTAGATTGCTCACTTTTGGGGGGTCAAGAGTCCTATCTGAATTACCTTTACATTCATAGCATATACAAGGCTACTGCAATTCTTACAAATAAAGCACACACACACTAATGAAAGGCTAAACTGGGAATTTTCCAGCTGGGTTTCCTGCACAATAGAAATCCTTGAGTCCCCTCAGTGCAGTTCAGGAGAGAGAGAGAGAAAGGTGTTCTGCAGGCCTCGCTTACCTGCACCTGGCTTTAATCCCAGAAGCCCTGCTTTTCTCTGTTTCATCAGTTTACACTCAAATGACTAAAAATAATGATCATTGTCTTGTTTGTGCTGCTATAACCAAATGCCATAGACAGGGTGGTTTAAAAAAAAAAAGAGAGAAATTTATTTCTTGCAGTTTTGAAGGCTGGAAGTCTGAGAATGAGGTGCCAGCATGGTCAGGCTATGGTGAGAGCTCTCTTTTGGTTGCAGACTGTTGACTCCTTGTTTCTTCATAGGGCAGAAGGGACAAGAGGGCTAGCTCTTTGGGGTCTCTTTTACAAGGGTACTTACCCCATTCGTGAGGCAAGATCCCCTGGAGTAGGACACGGTAACCCACTCCAGTATTCCTGCCTGGAGAATCCCATGGACAGAGGAGCCTAGCAGGCTACAGTCCATAGGGTCGCAAAGAGCTGGACATTACTGAAGCAACTTAGCATACACACATCCCATTCTTGAAGGCTCCACCCTCATGACCTAAGGCTCCATCACCTAATACCATCACATTGGGGGTTAGGATTTCAACCTATGAATTTGGGAGGGACACAAACATTCAGTCCATTGCAATTATGATAATGATAATGGTGAAGATGATAATTAAAACCCATTGCCTTAAAACACAATGCACCTTTAAAGAAGTTTTTAGTACTTATTTTCATTATCTTGTATAAGTTGGTGACAGAAAAGTGTTCCATTTTATCCCATCATTTCAACACTGATGAAAACCATCAACTTAGGACCACTTAGATTTGATCCAGATCTTTAGAAATAACTGAAAGTGATATTTTCACTTGGGGCTTCCAAGAGGCAATTAAAATATTCATTGGGAAGAAATAAAATATTTAATATTATAAACTTCAGAATTCACTTGCAGTTATTTTTAAGTGTTTTAGAAATAAAAAACTAGACAAAATTATAAAATAGGAAAGGGTATGGTATCAGAGGTTGAGCTTTAAAATTAAACATGCCCAGGTCCTGTTTCTTGTTCAACTACTTAACAGATGGCCCAAGGGGAAATTAAACAACCTCAGTTCCTTCTTCTTTGAAATAGTAATATGATATTTACCTTCTGAAATTACAGAGATTAAATGAGGTATGTAAATTGTCTCACAAGACTGACCCTCTCATTAGCTGCCATCTTTTCTCATCTGTGAGCAGAGGTGGCTAGGTCATGCTTCTCTTCTGTTGTTATTCAATGTTGGTGATCTGTATCATTCACTCTGCTAGGCAGGCTGCCACACTGACAGTACCAGTTCTTGGTGTTAATGCTAATATGCTCACATCAGGAATCTTTTGTATTGGGCAAACTCTGTCTACACCTGGGCAAAGTGCCAGTTTCAAAGTTCAGTGTTTCTGCCTCAGTTACATGGAACTCATCATTTATATAGCTCTTCCTCTTTCTGGCCCTAATTTCCATGACACAAACTCAGTCTTCATTCAAAGACATGAGTATTTTATGTAATTCTTCCAAAGGCTAATGGACATGATGTTCTCCTTGTTGAAAAAGAATGAGTCTTATGCTGTTCCCAAGTAAGGATCTATTCTAAGGCTGATATCTGGAAGAGCCTTTCCCATTATTCAAAGACTTTCCCTTTGGAAATATCTGTTTTGCATAGTAGATGATCTCACTAATGAGACTGAAATATTTTTAACCTGCTTGTGTGAACTGAAAGTGTTAGTCACTCAGTCGTGTCTGACTCTTTGCCACCCCATGGACCATAGCCCACCAGCCTCCTCTGTCCATGGAATTCTCCAGGCATGAATACTGGAGTGGGTAGCCATTCCCTTCTCCAGTGGATCTTCCCAATCCATAGACTGAACTCAGGTCTCCTGCACTGCAGGCAGATTCTTTACCACCTGAGCCAGACTAACCTTCTTGAAGGAAGCAAAAACATTTATTGAGCACCTACATTGTCCCTACCAGCGATATACATTTTCATATACATTTAAAATAGTTTTTAATTTCATTATTTAAACTAGCCTAGTAAAAAATTGGGTGAAAAAAAGGTATTTTGAGAATATCTATTACAGAAGGAAACATGAAAGTCCAGCTACTTTTTAATTCTTTTATGACTACTGTACCAATTTATGATTTTTTTTTTTGGTTGAATTGAATGAAAATCGTCTTTAATGGCTAAGACTTTGAAAATGTGCTATATCATGGGAAGCACAAGTAAATATGAAATTATAACATGCACATTTTGTATCCCTTACAGAAAAATATTGCATACCAGTAACAAACATTCCTGCTTGTGCAAAGAACACACTTTAAGGCCATGATGTGTGTGTAACATGAGTGCCTTGAAACTCATAACGGCCTTGAACTATGGGCATCACCTACAATGTGCTTACTCTTATCAGCATTTGAGCCACCAGAGTTGGGCTGCAGTATTCCAGCTCAGAGAAGACTGTGGCTTCTTTTTTTATGAAAGATAGTAAGAATTGGAATACTTTCGGCCATATCAATAAACAAGGATGTCACAGTCACAGGGTTTCCAGCCCTCCAGGGCACTCAGGAAGGAGAAAAACACCTGCAATCAGCAGCCATCAGACTGCAGCCACTCCCTACGGTGAGCCCCAAGGGATCTCAAGATGTGAAAAACACAGAACACTGCCCCAGGTAGCTTGAAAGTGAAAGTGAAATCACTCAGTTGTGTCTGACTCTTTGCAGCCCCGTGGACTATATCCTACCAGGCTCCTCTGTCCATGGGATTTTCCAGGCAAGAGTACCAGAGTAGGTTGCCATTTCCTTCTCCAGGGAATCTTCCCAACCCAGGGATCAAACCTGGGTCTCCCACATTGCAAGCAGATGCTTTACTGTCTGAGCCACCAGAGAAGCCCAGATAGCTTAGATGTATATGAATGAATGATTTCAGTGAATTCAGTCTCTTGCATCTTCCCATATATAGCAAAGCACTAAATTCCTTAACTTGGGACAACTGGTTTTCTTTAATTAACAATAGTCTTTTGATGTTCAGACTACCTGCCCTTTGTTGCAAAACTTCTATATAACCTGGCTTCTCCCCTCTCCTCCTCAGAGCAGTTCTCTCAGGGCTACTTGACATGCTGCCCCGTGAGCTTAAGTCCTAAAAATTTCTGATGAATAACACATAAGTTTCAACTTTCAGGTTGTGACTATTTTTTAAGTTGACAATAGCAAAGTTGCCACTAATTTTTGCTGTTTTGAAATTTTTTTCATATACACAATGGAAAAATATACTTCGAAATAAGAGGAAAACTTGGTAATTTATTCCATATTCATTTGGTCAAACCAACAAATCAAAAATCAACTACAAAAGTGTTTTAAAATTGAGCCTCTGCATTTTTTCACAAAGTCATCAGTGTGGCTTAAATGTTCCCAAGGTAAAGATATCCAGGCAAAGAACACATTTTTTGTTTTGTTATTTGTTTGTTTATTTTTCTTGATTTTCCCCCAGGTCCTTCCCATAGTACAGAAGCTTCACTGAGCAGTTCTCCTTGCTAAAAATTAGCAATCCATCTCCCAATCACATCTTGTCCTCATTTGGAGGCCTCCAAGAGCCTCCCCATTAAAAACTGTCTAGTTCGGTCCTCCCTGGCATTCCCTGCTGCTGCTGCTGCTGCTAAGTCGCTTCAGTTGTGTCCGACTCTGTGCGATCCCATAGACGGCAGCCCACCAGGCTCCCCCGTCCCTGGGATTCTCCAGATAAGAACACTGGAGTGGCTTGCCATTTCCTTCTCCAATGCAGGAAAGTGAAAAGTGAAAGTGAAGTTGCTCAGGTGTGTCTGACTCTTAGCGACCCCATGGACTGCAGCCTACCAGGCTGCTCCGTCCATGGGATTTTCCAGGCAAGAGTACTGGAGTGGGGTGCCATTGCCTTCTCCAGGCATTCCCTGCTGGATGAGCATAAAGATCTAGGCTGAGATGGTGCTCCTTTTCCTAACATTCAGCTCACTGGAGCCAGATTCTCTTGCCCTGGGCAAGGTGGCCTCCCTTCCTCGGCACGTAACAGACTGAGGAGCAGCTCTGAGAGCACAGGAAGGTGCACTGAAAATGGTAGAAAACACTGGAGACATAGTATGGAAAGGATAACTAACTTCTCTGCTCCTCTCTCTCCTTTCCCTTTCTTTTCACCTTTAATGCTAAAAACAGCTGTTATTTGGATCTGAAAAAATGCCATTACCTCTCCAAAACATTATGCTAAAGAAATATTTGGTTCATCCACGAACAACCCAGGCTTCGTGAGAAGGTTGCTCATGTGACCCCCCAAGCTCTATTAAAAAATAATAGAAATGGCCAGAAACTCAGAAGAACCTAGAATAATTGGGGCTGCAAGAAAAAGGATGATGAAAAAAAATGCATTCAAAACTCTCAGTTGCCTTTCCCAGAAGATGAATATAGTTTTAACTGGACTCTTTCGTATTTCTTAGCTAGAGTGGGCTGGCAAAAGACTAGGCTAGCGAGCTCCTTAGAGGCACCGGAGGTACTTCGAGGGAAGAAAAGGTATCTGCTTACCCCTAGCTCTCAGGGGATTTAGTTTCTAAGCTTCACAAGGCATTTGTTTCTCTCACTTCAAATGCTCTCTTTATTTCTTAAAGACCTTTTAAACAGTGGTCTTGGTTTAGCTTGTTTAAGAAGGTTCTTTTTCCATTTACTTTGCTGTCTAAGAGATTGGGAGAGGCAGCTGCTTCGATGAAAATTAGAGGAAAACCTTTTCCACAAATAGAAGAAGCTAAGAGGAAAAAAATAGGACCATTTCATGTTGCAACTGTTACTGGTGCAACCAGAAGAGGAAATGGCCTTATAAGTACCTGCAGCTTATTTAAGCCAGGAATATATCACAAACAAAAGAGGCAATAACGTATTGTGAATGAAGCAGCCAGTGAAATTTGCTCTGTTTATTGGGGTCTGGAAAGAATGCAGGATTAAGGGTAGGGAGGGGACAGTAGCTTAGGCCTGAAGCAACTGGTTTATATCAGTAACAAAAATCAAACTTTACCTTTACACTGGGATTTGCACCTGATTAAAGTCGTATAAACTCTCTCTCAGAAGACCATGCTCTATTTGTGTTTCACATCCATGACGAGACTGATGGGAGGGAAACAGGCAATATTCTGTCTGTGAATTTACAGTCTCTCACCAGGGAGCTGGAAAAACGTGGTTTTTTTCAAAAGAGGAGTGATCATTTTTAGGAACTTGGAATGAAGACTTTACATCAGTCTGATAAACATTCTTCATGTTTCCTGATCTGGAGCCAGAATAGCCTATTTGCCTTTTATGTACACATTAATACATATATACCTATCTTCAGGTAGCTTCAACTGTATACTGGTCATTCACTATATGGTTTATACAGCTCACACTGAATCCTCTCAATGGTCCTGAGAAATATTAATAGCTATAATTTTGTATAAATTTATAGATGAGAAAGTTTAGGGTCAGAGAAGTTAATTAGTTTACCCAAGGCTGTGCTCATGTCTGCTCAGTCTCTTCAGTGGTGTCTGACTCTTTGCGACCCCATGGACTGTAGCCTGCCAGGATCCTCTGTCCATGGGATTCTCCAGGCCAGAATACTGGACTGGGTTGCCATTCCATCCTCCAGGGGATCAAACCCAGCTCTTCTGCATTGCAGGCAGATTCTTTACCATCACAGCAACCAAAGGAAGCCAAATGGTTTTCTTTTAAATGGCTCTGAATTGTTGTTTTTGTTGTCTTTCTTAGGTCAAATTTGAAGCTACTTTGTAACATGACTTTTGCCTTCTCTTCAGGGTTATCAGTGCCTAGCACTGTAGTTCAACTCCTGGGACTATAACATATCAATAGCTCCTGACACAAGAAGAAGAAATTCACCTATGGGCCAATGTGACAGGGGAAGAAAACTGCTTTCCAAAGCTATGCGTTTGTTTTGTTTTACTTCTCTGTGGTTCGTTTCATGGTTCTTCTGTCTCTCTGGTGATGATGGAAATTTTCTATCTATATTACTTGCTCTACCTTACTCACAGGCTTGTTTTAAGAATTAAATACTATAATAGATGGATAAACAGGTACATCAGAAAACATAACACTCACAACTACCTTAGACACAACCAGTATATGTATCTTTAAGAAACATAGTTCTGATCAAGTCACCTCCCTGTTTGTGCACCTTCAAGGATGATCTATTACCAGCAGAATATGTTTAAGTGTCTAAGCCTCATATTTAGTAGCCTATACCCTTTGGCCCCCTGGAGTAGGAAATGACACCCACTCTATATTCTTGCTCGGAAAATTCCACGCACAGAGGAAGCAGACTACAGTCCACGGGGTCAGAAAGAGTCAGACGTGACTGAGCATAGAAGTATCCTTTGGTCTCTAGATTTCTGATTGCTTCCTTTTACGTATCCACTATCCAATCACTCCAAGCTACTGAGTAGCTGCCTTGTTGGACAGAAACAGACCTAAGTATTGTTCTATTTCATTTCATGCTCAAATAATACCCATTTATCATTACCTAGTACATAGGCAAAAAGACATGACACTAAAAGAAGATGGAAGTAAAGTCTGATGCTGGAAGTAAAGAACAATGTTGCATAGGAACTTGGAATGTTAGGTCCATGAATCAAGGCAAATTGGAAGTGGTCAAACAGGAGTTTGGCCTTGGAGTACAAAATAACGAAAAGCAAAGAATAACAGAGTTTTGCCAAGAGAACGCACCAGTCATAGCAGACACCCTCTTCCAACAACACAAGAGACGACTCTACACATGAACATCACCAGATGGTCAATTCCGAAATCAGATTGATGATATTCTTTGCAGCCAAAGTTGGAGAAGCTTTATACAGTCAGCAGGAAAAAAAAAAAAAAGATAGAGAAGCTTTACAAAGTCAGCAAAAACAAGACTGGGAGCTGACTGTGGCTTAGACCATGAATTCCTTATCGAAAAATTCAGAATTAAATTGAAGAAAGTAGGGGAAACCACTAGACTATTCAAGTATAACCTAAATCAAATCCCTTATGATTATACAGTGGAAGTGACAAATAGATTCAAGGGATTAGATTGGGTAGAAAGAGTGCCTGAAGAACTATGGAGGGAGTTCATAACATTGTACATAAGACTGTGATCAAAACCATCCCCAAGAAAAAGAAATGCATAAAGACAAATGAATGGTTGTCTGAGGAGGCCTTACAAATAGCTGAGAAAAGAAGAGACATGAAAGGCAAAGGAGAAAAGGAAAGATATATCCATCTGAATGCAGAGTTCCAAAGAATAGCAAGGAGAGATAAGAAAGTTTTCCTTAGTTGTCAATGCAAAGAAATAGAGGAAAACGATAAAATGGGAAAGACTAGAGATCTCTTCAAGAAAATGAGAGATACCAAGGGAATATTTCATGCAAAGATGGGCGCAATAAAAGACAGAAACCGTATGGACCTAACAGAAGCAGAAGATATTAAAAAGAGGTGACAAGAATACACAGAAGAACTATACAAAAAAGATCTTCATTACCCAGATATCCATGATGATGTGATCACTTACCTAGAGCCAGATATCCTGGTGTACGAGGTCAAGTGGGCCTTAGGAAGCATCACTATAAACAAAGCTAGTGGAGGTGATGGAATTCCAGCTGATTTAAATTCCAGGTGATTTAAATTCCAGGTGATTTAAATTCCAATTAAAAATCCTAAAAGATGATGTTGTGAAAGTGCTGCACTCAATATGCCAGCAAATTTGGAAAATGCAGCAGTGGCCACAGGACTGGAAAAGGTCAGTTTTCATTCCAATCACAAAGAAAGGCAATGCCAAAGAATGCTCAAACTACCGCACATTGTACTCATCTTACATGCTAGCAAAGTAATGCTCAAAATTCTCCAAGTGAGGCTTCAACAGTATGTGAACTGAGAAATTCCAGATGTTCAAGTTCAATATAGAAAAGGCAGAGGAACCAGAGATCAAATTGCCAACGTCCATTGGATCATCGAAAAAGCAAGAGAGTTCCAGAAAAAATCTACCACTGCTTCATTGACTATGCCAAAGCCTTTGACTGCGTGGATCACAACAAACTGCTGAAAATTTTTCAGGAGATGGGAATATCAGACCACCTTACCTGCCTCCTGAGAAATCTGTATGCACGTCAAGAAGGAACAGTTAGAAATGGACATGAAACAACAGACTGGTTCCAAATTGGGAAAGGAGTACACCAAGGCTCCATATTTTCACTGTGCTTATTTAACTTATATGCAGAGTATATCATGTGAAATGCCAGGCTGGATGAAGCACAAGATGGAATCAAGACTGCTGGGAGAAATATCAATAACCTCAGATATGCAGATGACACCACCCTTATGGCAGAAAGCAAAAAAATACTAAAGAGCCTCTTGATGAAAGTGAAAGAGGAGAGTGAAAAAGTTGTCTTAAAGCTCAACATTCAAAAAACTAAGATTATGGAATACTGTCTCATCACTTCATGACAAATAGATGGGGAAACAATGGAAACAGTGACAGACTTTTTTTTCTTGGGTTCCAAAATCACTGAAGATTGTGACTGAAGCCATGACTCTTGCTCCTTGGAAGAAAAGCTATGATCAGACTGCTGCTGCTGCTGCTAAGTCGCTTCAGTCATGTCCGACTCTGTGCGACCCCATGGATTGCAGCCTACCAGGCTTCTCCGTCCATGGGATTCTCCAGGCAAGAACACTGGAGTGGGTTGCCATTTCCTTCTCCAATGATCAAACTAGACAGCATATTAAAAAGCAGAGACATTACTTTGTCGAAAAGTGTCCATAGAGTCAAAGCTGTGATTTTTCCACTATTCATGTATGGATGTGAGAGTTGGACCATAAAGAAAGCTGGGCATTAAAGAATTGATGCTTTTGAACTGTGGTGTTGGAGAAGACTCTTGAGAGTCCCTCGGACTGCAAGGAGATCCAACCAGTCCATCCTAAAGGAGATCAGTCCTGAATATTCATTGGAAGGGCTGATGCTGAAGGTGAAACTCCAATACTTCGGCTACCTGATGCGAAGAACTGACTGATTAGAAAAGACCTTGATACTGGGAAACATTGGAGGCAGGAGGAGAAGGGGACAACAGAAGATGAGATGGTTGGATGGCATCACCAATTCAAAGGACATGAGTATGAGCAAGATCTGGGAGTTGGTAATGGACTGGGAATCCTGGCGTGCTGCAGTTCACGGGGTTGCAAAGAGTTGGACATGACTGAGCGACTCAACTGTATTGAGAACATAGGTTGAAAGTCAAAGAAAGTGAGAGTCACTCAGTCTTGTCCAACTCTTTGCCACCTAATGGACTGTAGCCTGCCAGGCTCCTCTGTCCGTGGAATTTTCCAGGCAAGAATACCATTCTTGGGCAGCCATTCCCTTCTCTAGGGAATCTTCCCAACTCAGGGATCGAACCTAGGTCTCCCCCATTGCAGGCAGATTCTTTACCATCTGAGCCACCAGGGAATCAGTATACTTAAGGCCTGCATTTAAACCCTTACCGGTCACCTTCCTTTTCATCTTGTATCTAATTCCATTGAGGCCTCATTTTGGATTTGCTCATATTCCATATCCCCTACTAGATGATAGGCTCCTTCTACTGAGATCAACAGTGTTGCCCCCCAGAACTTTGACCGCCATATCCAACATTTGCTGAGACTATCACAACTTGCCCTGAATGAGGGTCACTCAGTCACTCACTTAATTCACCAGCCCACCCACCCGCCTTCACTGATTCTTCACCAGGCTCAGTGCAGGATCCATGTCAAGTCTGAGAGTTTCAATAATTGACCAAGGGGTGCTGGAGATAGCCTGATCCACAACCAACGAACACTTTGTCTTTCTTTTTTAAAAACTTATTGGGAGTATAGTTGCTTTGCAATGTCATGTTAGTTTCTGGTATATAACGAAGAAAATCAGCTAGATGTATAGATATATCCCCTCCCTCTTGGGTCTCCATTCCAGCCCCCGCCCTCATCCCATCCATCTAAGTCATCACAGGGCATGAAGCTGTGATCCTTTAAATAAGCACCCCTCCCTGCCCTCAGTGGTCCCACTGTAACTCCTGTTTCTGAGGACCAGCTCCCTACTCACTAGACACAGGGGAGGGAGATGTGAATAGAACTACTTGGTACTGGGAAAGCTCCCAGCATTTCAGAGAGAGGGAGAGAGAGTCTCAAGCATCCCATGCAAAACGGAGGTGGCACAGGCAGCCATGTGCCTTTGGTCCTCGAACAAGGAAATCTCCCCCAGTCCTTCAGGCAAGCCGCCTTCTCCAAAAACTTCCGTTTGAAGCCCATCAACCAGGGAAGGAAGAGGAGATGAAAAGGCTTGCTTGTAAATGTCCTTTCCTCTCAGCAACGGCGTCTGCAAGCCCCGGACCTTCCTCGGATGGCGCGCATTGGGCAAATGTTCAGGCGCGCAGCATTTCAATTGATGAAATTTCTTTGTGGAACCCGGTTCCCAAGGGCAGGGGAAATTGAAGGGAGAACAATTAGAGGCTGGCATGGCCCGAGCGGCTGTCTGCTGCGCGCCTCCGAGGGCTGTCAGAGCCTGCGGAGGGTCGGCTCCAGCCGCTATCTGCAACCGGCAGAGCCCGGCCCGCGCGCCCCGCCCTCCAGGCCGCGGGGCTGAGCGGAGACCAGACTCCGAGTCAGGCGGAAGCAGGGAGGGGGGGCTGCGAGGGGGAGGGCCAGGCAGCAATGAAGTCAGAGGCGCAGCAGCCACTGCAGCTGAATCAATTTGGAGATAAAAATAGTGCCTGCCGCCCCTGCCTCTGCAGTGATTTCATAAAGGTCTCAGCTGCGTTGGAGAGAAAGCCAGCAGGAGTGTCCCTACCTCCTCTCCAAACTGGAGAGAGAGAAGCAAAATAGCAGCCGCAACCAGAGCTGAAACTACTTCTCCCTCTGCCCCACGCCAGTTCCCTCTTTGCCTGTCTCCCACTCTCCCCGAGCCCCCGGAAGTGCCTCTGGCCTCACCTGTTCCTCTCCTTAATGGGATCATTAAAGACAGGGAAAAAAGAGAGGAGACAGGGATGCCAGGCATTTATAATGAAGCCTGATGACACTTCCCCTGACTTTCAGCCCGAAGACATCAACAGGGGATGACCCACGGGCTCTAAAGACCGAAGCTCTTTATCAGATTGGAGGTAAAAACCCTTCAAGAATGGGTCCCTCGAAGTCAAACCCACCTGATATTTCCACAGAGGAACTTCCTTTCCTGAGCATTCAGAGAAAACAAAACCTGGGATTGCCAATTAGTGCGACTGTCCTGGGAGACGCAGATTTAGGGGTCAGTTTCGGTGACTGATGAGAGAGACCTCTCTGGAACTGGAACCGAAAGAGACATGGAGTGAATAGAGCTCTGGCACTTTGCAGGGTGATTATTCCTGCAGTGTGGGAGCTAACCTTTTCTGCTGCTACATTCTGACATTTGAATCGAGGCAAATGCATCATTGGTAATTGCACCTGAGTGTCAAAGCCACTTGATGTGTGTGTTCCAACCAAGGTAAGAATGAGGACTTTAGCATTAAGGGAAGGGAGGCAAAGAAGAAATGCAGACAAATTATAGGAGAGGAGATAATGGAATTGGCCATAAAAAGTAACAGCCAGGATTGATGTCTCCTTCATGCAAAAGGTGTATGTTCAGATTAAATAACATATTGCTTGTGAAAGTGCCTAAACTAGTGTCTTACTCTTAAAAACACTGCGTAGTAAATACCATTGTATATGTTTTCAAAATGAATATGCTTAAACATCCTTTGTGAGGAAATATACAAGTGGCTCAAATGGGTATAAGAATCCACCTGCAATGCAGGAGACCTGGGTTTGATGCCTGAGTTGGGAAGAGCCCTTGGAGAAGGGAATGGTTGTCTACTCCAGTATTCTTACCTGGGGAATCCCATGGTCAGAGGACTCTGGTGGGGTACAGTCCTTGGCATTGCAAAGAGTTGGACATGATTGAGCAATTAACACTTTTACTTTCACACACAACTAGGACTGTAACGAAAATAAGAAAATCAACAGTGTCATGCACAGGCAAACACGTTCAAAGTACAACCTTCGCCGCCTCCTGTTTTCATCTGATTCTGTTATGTCAGGCGAAGTTTAGCCACAGATCTTTAACCCAGAAGGTGTTAAATACAGGACCAAGAGACATCATAAAGACACCGGACCCAAAGATCTGTAAAACTGAGAAGTCCAATGTGAGAAGCTTGCTGTTGACTTTACATATAACTCTGAAATAATTTCATTTTGTTAGAAAGAATAAGTAATTCCTGCCAGAGCATGTTAGTCGCTCAGTCGTGTCCAACTCTTTGCAAACAATGGATTGTAGCCCACGAAGCTCCCCGTCCATGAGATCTCCCACGTAAGAATACTATAGTGGGTTGCCATTTCCTTCTCCAGGGGATCCTCCCCACCCAGGGATTGAACCTGGGTCTCCTGCATTGTAGACAGATTCTTTACCATTTGAGCCACCAGGGAAGCCCATCCTGCCACAGAGAGGAATATAATATTGCCAAATTCTCCAATTTGGCAAATACAGCAAACTGTTAGTCAACCACATTGGAAATCTGGCTTTCTCATGGGGGCCTATTGTTTACGGAAATATCTCAGCTGACAAATTAAGCAAACATTTCTCCTGAACAAACTGTGATACCATTCACATGGCTTTTCAAGGATATTTGCAACCACTGAGGGAAAATCTTTAGAAAATATAAAATCACCACAAAGGTCCCTTTTGGTGATTCTGAAAATTGTGATGCCCTTTGAATATCCTGATGACTGTTTTCCCACTGACACACAAAGGCATCTGAAGCAAAGCCAGTTTATGCTGTGTTGGGTTTCTAATACAAATTAGTGAAAACAGAACAAGGTTGGGAGGAACGGTATGTACTTGATAAAAATAAATCAAGATTTGAAATATAATTGAACTTTGTTTATTTTCTTATGAAATGTATTTTAAAAGCCGAAATACATTTTGAAATTCAGCCAAACAACCTTTGTCTTATGGGTATTCAGAGCATAGCTGGCAGTTTACAGATCATTTTAGGAGCACCCTAGAACTTCCTGCTTTGGGTTGCTTAGGACAGAGCCAAAGAAAGCTATTCAACACTGCACAGTGTTGGTGTGTTGCTAACTACAGTAGGGAGGATGAGGATGGGTGTGTGCTCAATTTGCACAGTCACATCAGACTCTTTGCGACCCCATGGACTGCAGCCTGCCAGGCTCCTCTGTCCATGGAATTCTCCAGGCAAGAATACTGGAGAGGGTTGCCATTTCCTACTCCAGATGGGTTGCCATTTCTACTCCAGGGGCTCCTGCCATCTCAGGGATCAAACCAATATCTTCCATATCTCTTGCATTGGCAGGCAGATTCTCTACCACTGGGAGAGTGGGAGGCTCTTCCTTCCTATGTTGTTGTTGTTGTTCAGATGCTCAGTTGTGTCAGACTCTTTGCAATGCCATGGACTGCAGCACACCAGGCCTCCCGGTCCCTCACCATCTCCCAGAGTTTGCCCAAGTTTATGCTCATTGCATTGGTGATGCCATCTTATATTCCTTCCTATAACCAGATTCTAATCAATTTCTCCCACCTGGGAGAGGATGAGGATGTTCCAAAGGGTTCAATAAGACCAGCAACTTGGTGTTGAACTCTGTTGTGAGTCTGTCTCTTCTAAATTTGTTGGAAAAAAGATGGAAGCATGTCCTTCTAAGCCTTATCATTAGCCAGGGTTGTCACAATATTGCCTACACAGTGTCCAAGGATCAAAATGTCCAAGTTTACCTAACAGAGGTTACAAGTGGAGAGAGTTAAGGGAGACAGTTGAAAATAGAAGCACTCCATACATCTTATTCCAGCACTCTGATAAGATGGGATAAGGTAGACTGCTCATACCTCTAATGCATAGATATGCTGCAAAATGTTGTATTTATCATTTATCTATCTACTGGTCTAATCTTTAAAAGAACAGTGGAAATCTTCAGAAGCCAAAAGCAAAGAAGAAACTCAAGGTCTGAGAAGTAAGCATATGAACCTAGACTGGGGCAGTTTTGGGGCTATCAAGCTCAATTAAAGAACCAAATGCCAGGGAATGAAATTTTATCTGCCATGAAGGGTCAAGGGCATGGCAATGGGCATATGCAAGGGAAAAGAATGGAAATAATGCCTTTTCATAAGGTCAGGCCTTTGGAATATATGCCTTCTCCATGAAAGGGGATAAAAGAGATCATCCTTGCTGAACCAAGAAAGGCACCTGGGGTGTATGAGGTGTTGAAACAATAAGGCTACTCAACACAAGTATCAAGGGTCAATTTTACATTACTCATAAGGCATTCGGCGCAAGACCCCAGATTTATGAAATTAACAGACATCAGATCATGATGAATAATACCCCTAACATAGTACAAAACAAAACAACTCTTTAGGAATGCTATGGATACGGATTTTCCTACGGGCCTTCCTTGGAAAACACAACTGTGAGTAATAAGAACTGACCTTGTTAACTATTTGGAAGACTCAGAAAACATAAGTAAGGAGGAGAATATAGGGTATCACAATGAACAGATTATTATGAAAAATGGAGAGACAAAATTTTAAAAAATAACTTCAAGAAGTGAAAAAAGGTCATTGAAATGACATCAAGGAATGTGTTGATTAGTGTATTTTACATAGCTGAGTGGAAAAATTAGTGATTTGGAAAATGGATCTCAAAAACTAGACTGCAATATGCAGATAAAGAAATGGCACATATGAGATGTCAAATGACTTGGAAGCTAGAATTTAAATAACCAAAACTGGAGTTCCAAAAGGAGAGCAAAGAGAAAATGTAAAGACAGTATTCTAAGCTACGGCAAGTCATTTTACAAAATTAATGAAAAATATAAATAATAATGTTGATGAAGCTTTTTAAATTTATATGATTGACAAAACAATTGTATATGTAGATTCATATTAATAAAAACTCCAAAAAAAAACAAACAAAAATAATCTTATAAGCAACTCCTATACTCCTTGCTCCTCATCCAAAAGTATACATTACAAAACATGAGTAGGGAAATATAAGGAAGGAAAATTGTGGACAAAGGTCACTTATTATCATAGATTAAAAAATAAAATATAAGCAATCAAATGTAACCACTGAAACATTTACCCAATGAATTAAAGAATAGTTTAATCTCTATTAATATAATTCATTGGAGGGATAACATTGAGTAAAAAAAGAAGCAGAATGCTAAGTTTAAAAAATGTAGAAAAAAAATACATGAAGAGTTAAATTCCAGCTCATGATACAAATTCTTAGCTGTCTGAAAAAAACCCATTTTCCTTAATCTTACAAAATATATCTTCCAATACATTAAAGAAACAACATACTTAATAGTGAGCAGTAGGAAGCACTTTCTTTAAAGTAGGAGCTAGAACGAGGACATTTGTTTTTACTTCTACCATTAAATATTGTATTAGAGAATGGAAAAGTGCAATGAGACAAGAAAATAAAGTGCAGTGAAACAAGAAAATAAGGCAATAAAGAAAAAAATGGAAGTATTAGAACTGAAAAGGATGAAACAAGATCATAGTTGTTTCAAATGATAAAATTATGCATAAGTAAAATTAACCTCAGAAAGTATTTGACTCAGTACTAATAAAAGTGTTCAGAAAATTTTCTAAATTAGGTCTCAAAATAGAAATATCAGTGCACAGCTTTCCTAGGTACTAATAACTATTAGATAATATAATGATCTCATCCTCAATAGTAACAAAAATATATAAGATTTTCAGGAATAAATTTAAAAAATGCAAAATTTTACAGAAAGTATTCTCAAAATTGAGAAGTAAATGAAGGACATGCACATATATGTGTGTATATATATAGACACACACAGGTGTGAGCATACACATGTACATAGAGATAGAGTAATCTTGGCTAGATAACAAGAGTCAATATTAGAAAGAAGTCAGATCCACTGGTTTTAATCTAAAAACTTCATTCACTACCAGTAAAATTTCTAGCAAATTTTTATTTTTGGAGAATTTTGCCATCTTATTGTAATATTTACATAGGAAAGCAATTGACCAAAATAATTTTTAAAATGCAATTTAAGGAGAAATGAAATGGAAGAGCTCCTATTATGAAACATCTATACAGCTAGAATGATTTATACACATTGATATTGTGTAGTGTCAGACAAATATAAAAGTAGGACAAAATATGGAGCATAGAAACAGACTAATGCATGTAAGAATCTTATTGAATGACAAAGTATCATTACAATTCAATGAGAAATGAATAGCCTATTCATTCAAAGATGTTGGGATAATCGACTATCCATACGGAAGAAAATAACACTATATCAACACACTGTAAACAAAAATAAACTCCAGATGCATAGAACAAAACATATAAGATTACATTTTTTTAATTTAGAAAAAGAATAAGATGATTTAATGACATGAAAGCATGAAAAACTTCCTAAGCAAGCCAAAATCATGAAAATTTTGGCTTGCTTAAATTAGATACCATTCAAACAAATTCTCCACTATAAAAGATACCATAATAAAGTTTTATTTTAGGCCACAAATTGTTTATAAGTACTAAAAGGTATTTTCAATGCCCATAATTGACACAGCATTAAATTTTAGGATATATATATATATATATATATATATATATATATGTGTGTGTGTATATATATATATGTATGTGTGTGTATTATTTCTTTTTTTTAATTTCTGTTTTTATTTTTAAAAATGTTTTATTATTTTTTTTTTTACTTTACAATATTGTATTGGTTTTGCCATAAGCAACATGCATAAATCAGTTAGAAAGAGATAATTCAATAAGATATGGACAATAAAGATGAAACGATAATTCCCTAAGGAAGAAATCTAAATAACGAAAATAAATATGAAAAGATGCTCTACTTCTAATCAGAGAATTCAAATTAAGATAATCATGAGTCTTCATTTCACACTCATCCAATTGGCACAAATGAAGAACTGTTAATATCAAATATTGGCAAGGATGAAACAGGAATTCTCAAGTGCTGATATATAAGTTGAAAAACTATTTTATTGGTCAGGGTCCCAGCAGGAAATAGATGACACACTTAAAAGAAGTAACTGAAAAGAGTTTCAGTTATTTTTACAGAGCTGAAAATAAGGGTTAAGAGAAACTGGCACTGAAACACACACACACACACAAAAGCACATAATAAAAGAGAAACTGACAAAGAATGGTGAAGTACTATTAGGGTTAGTAACAATAGGAGGCTGTTACTACACTTACCATAATATCCATCCATATTGTCACAAATGGTAAGATTTCTTTTTTTTTTTTTTTAATGGCTCAGTAATATTGCATTGTATGAGAGTGTGACTTTATTGACTATGCCAAAGCCTTTGACTGTGTGGATCACACTGACTCGATGGATGTGAGTCTGAGTGAACTCCAGGAGTTGATGATGGACAGGGAGGCCTGGTGTGCTGCGATTCATGGGGTCACAAAGAGTCAGACACGACTGAGCAACTGAACTGAACTGATGAGAGAGAGTGTGTGTGTGTGTGTGTGTGTGTGTGTGTGTGTGTGTGTGAGACATGTTGATTCAATCATTTATTGATGGGCACTTAGGTTGCTTCCACATCTTGGGTATTGTAAATAATGATCCAATGAATATGAAGTGAAAGTGTTAATCACTCAGTCGTGTTTGACTCTTTGCAACCCCATGGACTGTAGCCTGCCAAGCGCCTCTGTCATGGAATTCTGCAGCCAAGAATGCTGGATTGGGTAGCCACTGCAATCTCCAGGGGATCTTCCTGACCCAGGGGTCAAACATGTGTCTCCTGGTTGCAGGAAGATTCTTTACTGTCTGAGCCACCAAGCAATGAATATAGTGGTATATATATCTTTTCAAATGTGTGTTTTTGATCTATAAAGAAAAATACCCAGAAGTGAAACTTCTGGATTGTACGATAGTTCTAGTTTAATTTGCGGTCGGGTGGTGATGGAAGGCACGTCATACTGTTTTTCATAGTAGCTGCACCAATTTCTCTGAAGAAGGAACTGGCAACTCACTCCAGTATTCTTGCCTGGAAAATTCCATGGACAGAGGAGCCTGACGGGCTGCATACAGTCCATGGTGTCACAAAGAACTGGACACAACTAAGGGACTGAGCCTTTGACTGTGTGGATCACAATAAACTGTGGAAAATTTTGAAAGAGATGGGAATACCAGACCACCTGACCTGCTTCTTGAGAAACCTGCATACAGGTCAGGAAGTAACAGTTAGAACTGGACATAGAACAACAGACTGGTTCCAAATAGGAAGAGGAGTACGTCAAGGCTGTATATTGTCACCCTGCTTATTTAACTTACATGCAGAGTACATCATGAGAAATGCTGGGCTGGAAGAAGCACAAGCTGGAATCAAGATGGCCGGGAGAAATATCAATAACCTTGGATATGCAGATGACACCACCCTTATGGCAGAAAGTGAAGAAGAACTAAAGAGTGTCTTGATGAAAGTGAAAGAGGAGAGTGAAACAGTTGGCTTAAAGCTCAACATTCAGAAAATGAAGATCATGGCATCTGGTTCCATCACTTCATGGGAAATAGATGGGGAAACAGTGTCAGACTTTATTTTTTGGGGCTCCAAAATCACTGCAGATGGTGATTACAGATGAAATTAAAAGATGCTTACTCCTTGGAAGGAAAGTTATGACCAACCTAGACAGCATATTAAAAGGCAGAGACATTAATTTGTCAACAAAGGTCCATCTAGTCAAGGCTATGGTTTTTCCAGTAGTCGTGTATGGATGTGAGAGTTGGACTATAAAGAAAGCTGAGTACCAAAGAATTGATGCTTTTGAACTGTGGTGTTGGTGAAGACTCTTGGACTGCAAGGAGATCCAACCAGTCCATCCTAAAGGGGATCAGTCCTGGGTGTTCATTGGAAGGACTGATGTTGAAGCTGAGACTCCAATACTTTGGCCACCTAATACGAAGAGCCGACTCATTTGTAAAGTCCCTGATGCTGGGGAAGATTGAGGGCAGGAGGAGAAGGGGACGACAGAGGATGAGATGGCTGGATGGCATCATCGACTCAATGGACATGAGTTTGGGTGAACTCCGGGAGTTGGTGATGGACAAGGAGGCCTGGCATGCTGCAGTTCGTGGGGTGGCAAAGAGTCGGACATGTCTGAGCGACTGAACTGAACTGAACTGAAGGGACTGAGCATGAACATGCACCAATTTACATTCCCACCAACAGTGCATGAGGACTCCCGTTCCTTCACATCCTTTGCAAACAAGGATTTGTTGTCTCTTTGATAAGAGCCATTCTGACAGGTGTAAGATGATACCTCACTGGTTTGATTTGCATTTTCCTGATAATTAGTGATGTTGAGAATCTTTTCTTGTGTCTGTTAGTCATCTGTATGTCTTCTTTAAAAAAAAAATGTCTATTCAGGTCCTCTGCCCATTTTTTAATCAGGTTCTTTTTTTTTTTATGTTGACTTGTATGCGTTCTTCATAATATTTTGGATATTAACCCCCTGTTGGACACATCTTTTGCAGTCTTACATTTAACCCTTTAATCCATTTGTAGTTTATTTTTCTATATGGTATGAGAAAGTAGTCCCATTTTATTCTTTTGCATGTAACTGTCCAGTTCCCCAACAGTGTTAATTGAACAGGCTGTCTTTTCTCCATATTATCTTCTCTCTGTTGTCATAGATTGATTGCCCATGTAATTATGAGTTCATTTCTATGTTTTTTTATTCTGCTGCTTTGATCTATGGATCTGTTTTTATGCCAATAACAAAATGTTTTTATTACTGTTACTTTGTAGTATAGTTTGAATCAGGGACTGGGATACCTCCAGCTTCGTTTTCCTTTTAAGATTGTTTTGGCTGTCTGGAGTCTTTGAATTTGCATACAAATTTTAGAATTATTTGTTCAAGTTCTGTCAGAAATGCCATTGTTATTTTGATAAGGATTGCACTGGAACTGTATATTGCCCTGGGTAGTATGGTCATTTTAATAATATAAATTGTTTCAGTCCCTAAGCATGGTATATTTTTTATTTGTGTTTACTATCTTCTACTTATTTTATCAATGTGTCATAATTTCTTGAGTACATAGCTTTTACTTCCTTAGTTAGATTTATTCCTAGGTATTTTATTTTTTTGATGCAATTGTAAATGGGATTTTTTTCCTTATTTATTTTTCTGAAAGTTCATTGTTAGTGTAGAAATTCATCAGAATTGTGAATATTGATTTTTTATTTTGCAACTTTACTGAGATTCATTTATTAGTTGTAATATTTTTTGGTGGCATGCTTAGAATTATATATAGAATCTTGGGAACTGCAAAAAGAGAGAGTTTTATGTCTTCTTTTCCAATTTGGATTCCTTTTATCTCTTTTTCTGGTCTGTTTCCTTTGGCTAGAATGTTTCATACTACGATGAATAAAAGTAGTAAGAGTGGGCATACACGCTTTGTTCTTGATCTTAGAAGTGCTTTTAGCTTTTCACCATTGAGTATGATGTTGGCTGTAGGTTTGTCATTATAAGGCCTTTCATATGTTGAGGTTTGTCCCTTTTATACCCATTTCGTTGAGAGGTTTTATCATAAATGGACATTGAATTTTCTCAAAAGCTTTTTCCGTACCTACTGAGATTTTTATTCTGCAACTTGTTAATGTGGCGTGTCCTGTTGATTGATTTGCAGGTAGTCAACCATCCCTCCATCTCTGCAATAAATCTCACTTGACCATAATGTATGATTCTTTCAATGCATTGTAAAAATTTGACTTGCTAACATTTTGTTGAGGATTTCTGCATCTATGTTCTTCAGGGACATTGGCCTGGAATTTTCTGTTTTGTGTGTGATGTCTTCGTCTAGTTTTGTTATCAGCGTGATTCTGGCAAATCTATTACCTGTAGAATGTATATAGTGGTTCTTGTGGTTTTAATGGGCATTTGTCTAATAATAGTGATGTTAGGTATCCTTTAATTTTCTATTTGTATTCTTTGGGAAACTGTTTTTATTAAAATCTTTTGCTCATTCTCCCCCACCTCCCACCATGGGTTGTTTTATTGAGTTGTAAGAGTTCTTTGTACTAATGCTTTATCAGATATGTATCTTACAAATGTTTTCTTTTCCATGGCTTGCTTTTTCATTTAAAGCATATGAATGGTTGCTAGGATCTAGGAGGGTGGGAGAGCATTGGTTGCAAAGAGAAATGAGAGAATATTACCGAGACTGTTGGAAATATTTCATATCATGATTGTGATGGTGATTACATGACAGTATATAAATATTTGTTGAAACATCTAAATTTACACTTAACACTGGTTGATTCAATTATATGTAAATTATGCTTTGATAAGGTCACTAGATAAAAGTTTTCATTAAAAGTGGTCAATTTTAGCATTATCTGTTTTATTTAAATCAGTAAGCACATTAGTGCTATACTGGCTTTTGTATTTTTTGTATGTGTGAATTATGTTTTAATTTTAAAATATGGGGAAAAACTGTTATTTTTATTCTAACTATGTAAATCTGGTTTCTTTCATGAACCGTTGAGTCAGTGGGGAAACTAATCTGGAGTGAAAAGTACTAAAATGAAAAGAAGACCTATCCCTCCTTATAGTGTCTGAAAACTTTAATTATTCTGTTCAGATTCTGGAATTCCTGGACATTAATTTATCAATTAATTGTACATCAGCTAAGAATGTAGTTCTTCTCCATTGAAGGGATAGCAGCTAGAAAACAGTGTCTATAAAGTGCTAACTGAATCTTTGCCGACATTTCCATCTGGAGAGAACATTTTAGGTTTTCCAACTGCTTTGATTAGGGAGGTTCTTTAAACATTATTAAATTGATCCTCTGATTTGCAAAGAGAATGAGTGCAACTGCAGCTGCTTTTCTGGAAATGCAGTATAAAACAGGTGAGGGACATGGCACATGCGCCAGAGTTTCATCCTTGATTGTGGAAGCTTCCCACACATACACAGTATGGATGCGAACATGATTTCTGGTGGGCACCAGTATCACCTGTGAGCTACTTACAACTCCAGATGCTTGGGTGGAACTTGGGCAGAGTCTAGATGTCTCAAAGTACAATTATATATATATATATTTTTTTAATATAAATTTATGTATTTTAATTGGAGGCTAATTACTTTACAATATTGTATTGGTTTTGCCATACGTTATTTTTAATTTTGTCTTTGTTTCTTTTAAACAATGTCTAGAAGTGATGCTTACATACACTGCGTGTCTCAGTCAGCTCAGGCTGCTATCGCAAGTAATATCAACTGGATGGTTTAGACAACATAAATGAATTTTCTGATATTTTAGACGCTGAAAAGTCTAAGATTAAGGTGCCACAATTCTGTCCACAGCACCAAGGTTTTATAATAATTAAAGAAACCAATTATTAAATCACTCAACCTCACATGGAATACCACTATTGTGAAAGATTTTTTCTATCAAATTTTAACTAATATATTAAAAAAAATAATATAACCAGATGAGTAACACTGAATTGATATTACTTCAGTCAAAACATAAGTAACTTGGTATAGTAGGTGGCCTGTATAACTTTGGAATAGTGATTTCCTTACTGTTCTTGAAATATTAAAAATAATATAATAGAATTCATTCAGGAAACTAAGTTGTAAATTATGACATGTACTTGTATAACTTACCTCTGGTGAGACTGTAACATCTTTTCCCCTTCAGATCACTATTTATTTCAAGGGAAACACATAGTAAGTTGATTTTATAGTAGATAAAACAATGTCTATAAACTTTGTTTTGGAGAATTTCAAGTATGCACAAAAGTAGAGAATAAAGATGGGCTCGATAAAGGACAGAAATGGTATGGACCTAACAGAAGCAGAAGATATTAAGAAGAGGTGGCTAGAATACACAGAAGAACTGTACAAAAAAGATCTTCATGACCCAGATCATCACGATGGTGTGATCACTGACCTAGAGCCTGACATCCTGGAATGTGAAGTCAAGTGGGCCTTAGAAAGCATCACTATGAAACAAAGCTAGTGGAGGTGATGGAATTCCCGTTGAGCTATTACAAATCTGGAAAGATGATGCTGTGAAAGTGTTGCACTCAATATGCCATGGAATTTGGAAAACTCAGCAGTGGCCACAGGACTGGAAAAGGTCAGTTTTCATTCAAATCCCAAAAAAAGCCAAAGCCAAAGAGTGCTCAAACTACTGCACAATTGCACTCATCTCACACGCTAGTAAAGTAATACTCAAAATTCTTCAAGTCAGGCTTCAGCAATACGTGAACCGTGAACCTCCTAATGTTCAAGCTGGTTTTAGAAAAGGCAGAGGAACGAGAGATCAAATTGCCCACATGCCAACATCCGCTGGATCGTGGAAAAACCAAGAGAGTTCCAGAAAAACATCTATTTCTGCTTTATTGAATATGCCAAAGCCTTTGACTGTGTGGATCACAATAAACTGTGGAAAATTCTGAAAGAGATGGGAATACCAGACCATCTGACTTGCCTCTTGAGAAATCTGTATGCAGGTCAGGAAGCAACAGTTAGAACTGGACATGGAACAACAGACTGGTTCCAAATAGGAAAAGGAGTTCGTCAAGGCTGTATATTGTCACCCTGCTTATTTAACTTATATACAGAGTACATCATGAGAAATGCTGGACTGGAAGAAACACAAATGGAATCAAGATTGCTGGGAGAAATATCAATAACCTCTGATATGCAGATGACACCACCCTTATGGCAGAAAGTGAAGAGGAACTAAAAAGCCTCTTGATGAAAGTGAAAGAGGAGAGTGAAAAAGTTGGCTTAAAGCTCAACATTCAGAAAACTAAGATCATGGCATCTGGTCCCACCACTTCGTGGGAAATAGATGGGGAAACAGTGGAAACAGTGTCAGACTTTATTTTTTGGGGCTCCAAAATCACTACAGATTGTGACTGCAGCCATGAAATTAAAAGATGCTTACTCCTGGGAAGGAAAGTTATGACCAACCTGGATAGCATATTCAAAAGCAGAGACATTACTTTGCCAACAAAGGTCCGTCTAGTCAAGGCTATAGTTTTTCCAGTAGTCATGTATGGATGTGAGTATTGGACTGTGAAGAAGGCTGAGCGCCGAAGAATTGATGCTTTTGAACTGTGGTGTTGGAGAAGACTCTTGAGAATCCCTTGGGCTGCAAGGAGATCCAATCAGTCCATTCTGAAGGAGATCAGCCCTGGGATTTCTTTGGAAGGAATGATGCTAAAGCTGGAACTCCAGTACTTTGGCCACCTCATGCGAAGAGTTGACTCATTGGAAAACACTCTGATGCTGGGAGGGATTGGGGGCAGGAGGAGAAGGGGACGACAGAGGATGAGATGGCTGGATGACATCACTGACTCGATGGACGTGAGTCTGAATCAACTCCGGGAGTTGGTGATGGACAGGGAGGCCTGGAGAGCTGCGATTCATGGGGTCGCAGAGTAGGACATGACTGAGCAACTGAACTGAACTGAACTGAATGAATACTTCATACACTACCCGTGCTTAGCTGCAGCAAACATCCTCAGATGACCTGTAATACTTTACCTATACTTCCACATTTTCCACTTTTTTATAAAATCACTTGAGTATTTTGCAGGAAGTCTCAGAAAGTCATATTACCTTCACCTATAAATATGTCAGTATATGTCTAAAATATAAGGACTCTTCAAAAATAATTTTAATACTTCATGAACATATCTTAAAGAATTAACAATCCCATAATATCATCAAGCATTCCTTTGATATTTAATAATTTCTTTTAAAGTTTCCATCAGTATATAAACAAGGTCCACACGTTGAAACCAGTTGATTTATCTTTTTAATATTAAAGTTTCTCCATCATCTCTTTTCTTTTTTCCTTGTAATTTATTTGTTGAAGAAATTAGGTCTTTTGTTTTGCAGAATGTCTCACATTTTGCATTTTGCTGATTGTATCCTATTTACTGTTTAATATGTATCTTTATCTCTTACACATCTTAGTATTGGTAGGTAAATCTAGAGCTTTGATAAGAATCTTGATTTCATTTTCATCAAGAGTGGTTCAGTTTTTTCCTTTTATGGGGAAGTAGCTAATGTCTGGTTATCTTTATTTTTTGAAGAAAGAAATTTTAATGATGAAAATTTTACTAGGGCTTGATTGCCGTCATTTTGAAACTCAAAGGCCTAAGGTGATCTAAATTCCTATAATTGTTAAGAAAAATCAGGAGAATAATGGAGGTAGAAAAGAAACTGCTTTCATCACACTCCCTGATTTGTATATTGTACACCCCCAACCCTGGAATATTGTGGTTTTCCTCACTGAGGACCAGAAGTGTAGATACTGACGGAGAGTGTTTGGTAAAGGAACACAGGCTCATGGTGCCTGCGCTTGTGATTGTGTCTCTCCGTATTCTCTCTCTTTTTTTTCTATTTGGAGTATAATTGCTTTACACTGTTATATTAGTTTCTGCTGTATGGCAAAGTGAATCAGCTATATATTTACATATATCCTCTGTTTTTTGTATTTCCTTACCATTTAGGTCTTTCTCAGTATTTTCAAAGATGTCATAGAAAAGCAAACACTTTCTCTCTCTTTCTTAGTCAAAATTCTAATTTCTTTTCATAACACTCTTTCTGATTCTTCTGAGGTTATAGATCTCAGACTTCCCTGATAGCCCTTAGGGGACTTCCCAGGTGGCTCAGTGATAAAGAATCCACCCACCAATGCAGGAGATGCAAGAGATGTGGGTTCTATTCCTGGGTTTGGAAGATCCCCTGAAGAAGGAAATGGCAACCCACATCAGTATTTCTGCCTGGGAAATCCCATGGACAGAGGGTGGGTTACAGTCCATGGGGTGGCAAGAGTTGGGAACAACTTAGCAAGTAAACCACCACCACCACCAGCCCTTAGTCCTGGGGTAGGGTGCTTAGCTTATCTGTGCCTTCGTTTCCTATCCTACGAAACGAAACCCCTAATACCTACTTCACAGGTTTCTTGTGAGTATTAAGTATCTACTCAGCACCCTACTCATACTGGGCATGTGAGGTTATATGCTATTCTTGTCACATAGTAGATAAAGATCAATGGAAATGTTATAATTAGCATTTATTCAATAGTTGTTTTCTACCTTTCTTTTTCTCCTTAACTCCTGATACATCTAGTATTATCTATAAATATAGTAAAAGTGTACAGTAGACTATCTGCAAGTTAGTGCTTGATAAAAACTATCAACAAGAGAGTATTAAATAAAAAAAAGACATAAAGTGGTAATTGAGAGCACTTGAAACATTTCAGATTAGAAAAAAAATGGGTGTTGTAAAGCCAGGGATACTGAACCATTTCTACTTTATTAATGTATTTTCTAAAGTGTAGCCTAGGCTAAATGATTTATGACAGCACTTTGTAGTATATTAGTAAGTGCCCTGTAGTATATTTTGTAAATACAGTGACATTTTAGCGATAAGAGCTCTCATTACATGTCTCTGTTATTAAATCATTCCTCCAAAGACAGGTTAAACTGCCAGGTTTTGGGTAAGAATTATAGGGTTTATAGATTCATGAAGTGAAAATCAGTATGCTTGAGCTATGTCATGTATATTCACTGTGAAGGTGGAACATAGCAGAACAAGAAATGATTAAAATACTAAAGATGTGAAAAAGTGAGCAAAAGAAATTGTTCTTGAATAAGCCCTCCTAGGGTGAGTGTTACTGTCACTCTTTGCTTGAATAAGAATAGCATGTCTTTATTAGCACCATCACTTTCATTGGGCTTAATCAAAAAATTATGGCCATCTTGGCACTGTTTTCATTAAAGACTTTAACTCAGATTGAGATTAGGACATCCCGCTGGCCTGGCTGACAGAGAGAGCTAGAATTCTGGCAGTTACCAAAAGAAATGAAAATAAAATCGATCAAGTACACATTTTGATGAGATATTACTGATTCCAACACAGCAATTGCCACATTTCCATTTATTAGAGAATTAAACCAAAGAAGTCCATAGAATGTCAATGTGGCAATGTGGTCTGATTTGACACATCTATTCAATGTAAGTCAGAACTGTCTGCTTAAGGACTGAAGTGGTTCAATTGTACTTCCCAGGAGAGTCATTGAGATGGTCCCATGCAAAGAGTTCTTGTTCATGAAATAAATTAGCATGTAGATCTTTTATAACTAGATGGGTATTGATTATTGAGTTTTCTACTCAGGATAGTGACAATAAAAGTCTTCATTTCATACCCTTCTAGTCCTGTGGAACCTTGTTTACAGACTTGTGGCTACAGAACATAGGATTTTACGTGAAGTAAAAGACCACATAATCTCTTTGCAAGGGCCTAGGTTACTTTTGGAATGGGCTATATCAGTGATCTTCAAGCTTTAGCTTGAGTCAGAATGACCTGGAGAGCTTGTTTACACCAGCTGTTGGTCCCCTGACTCTGGAGTTTTTGATTCAATAGGACTAGGATGGGTTTCATGAATTTGCATTTCCAACCAATTCCCAGATGATATAGCTGCTGGTGGTCTGGCTACCATTCTTGAGATGCTCTTGTGTTTATGTTATAGACATCAATACATCATTTCCTATTTCCTAGCAGTTGAGAGAGTGTAGTGACTGCTTGAGGTGTCTCAGAAAGTTATCTTGGATTTATTCATTTACTCAATAAATAACTTTTTGGGTACCCATGTAGTCTCCATAATCTCACTAGATCTTAAATATACAGATAGGAATAAGACTAGATCACCATTGCTTTCAATGTGCTGAAAACTAAATATGGAATTCTGATAAAGTGTGTGATAATTGTAAGGATGCTATAAGACCAGAGAGTGAGATATCACTCAGAATTGTAGAGTGGACAGGAGAGTCTTCTTGAAGAATGTAAAAAATACACTTACTTTTCTGATATCCCCACTAAAAAAAAAATGCCTATAACTTTTGGACCATTGTCCTGTCTTCTGACTTAATGTGAGAACTTCCTTAGAAACTTCAACCTGGCACCTCTCTCAGCTACTCACACAACCCCCACAAAATCACTATCATCTTATAAAAATGCAAATAAAATCATATCACTTTCATGTCTTAAAGTTCCTGTCTTCAGAATAAATGCCAAACTTTTCCTTCATTATCCTTTCCAGTCTGCACCTGTAAACTCCAAATATGGTAACTTTCACCCAAGCACCTTATTCTCCATCCTATGGTATTTTGTACTCATCCTGAACACATCCTTTTCTCTCTTACCTCTAGGATGTTGCATATACACTTTGCTCCATTTAGATTTTTATGGTCCCTTTATTGTCCATCTCCATCTTATCTGCTCAGTGTCACAGCTCAATGTTCTGGTCCTCTATGAAGCCTTTCTTGATAGTCTGGAAAATAAGCACTTCTTTCTCTGTTTTATAAACATTTGGTAAATATATCCGTGTTAAGCATAATGGGATAATTATCTGTTGACTTGTTTATGCCTTAGATGAGACTGGATGGCAGAGAGTATGAATCATTCATTTTGTAATCATAGTACTTACACAAAATGAAGTGAAAAAGTGAAAGTGTTAGATGCTCAGTTGTGCCTGACTCTTTGCCACACCATGGTCTGTAGTCTGCCAGACTTTTCTGTAACTAGGTGCATAACAGATGTTCAATTAATTAGCTGCTAATAAACGAATGGGCTTCCCAGGTGGTGCTAGTGTTAAAGAATCTGCCCGAAGATGCAGGAGACACAAGAGATGTGAGTTCAATCCCTGGGTCAGGAAGATCCCCTGGAGAAGGGAATGGAAACCTACTACAGTATTTTCACCTGTAAAATTCCTTGGACAGAGAAGCCTGAAGGGCTACAGTCCATGGGGTCACAAAGAGTTGGACATGACTGAGCACACATAAATTAATGAAAAAAGTGAGGATACATAAAAATGAAGGGTCAGTTCTTTCCAAGTTAGAGATTACTCTTGCTGTGTATTTTTTACTAATACAATTTAAAATATCTGAATGAGAGAATCTGACAGATACAGCTTGGGGCTAGAGTTCACTATTTGTTCTCTAATCTGTGATGTGTAGGGGATAGGGTAGAGTTGTGTGATACCTAAGGTTTTCTCTTTATCAGCTATGGGTAGGTAAGTTAATCCACAGAAAAGGTGAGAAAGAGCATGAGTAAAAATGATAGAATCATATCTCACTTTTGTCTTTTCAACCCCCCCAAAATCACCCATATTTGTATAAAGATATTAATCCACAAGAACAAAAATAACTAGAAAAAAGAAAATAGTAGATGAGACATTCAATGAATTGTGGAGAGATGAGAAACAAAAGGAAAATAATCAATTTAGGAAAATAGAAAAAATTTAACCTAATTATCTGCAGAGGGGTAAGGAATGAGCCAATTTACTCCATCGAATTGTGAAAGCCCTGATGATTAAAGGGACACCAGATAGAGAGAATGGAGGGTGGTGCAGAGTTTTTGCAAAGGGATTATTTTCCAGAATTTTGGGGAAATTTTATGTTTTTCTGAGTCCAAAGAAAAAAATCAGTTGGGAAAATAAGAAAAAGAATTTCAATGCCCCTACTAGAATTAAAGCTTAATAACCACCATGGCTATGTTTACTAATTTGAATAAATAGACTAATGTTAAGTTGGGAGCAAGTGCAGTAATTACTGAGGTGCCGAGTTGAAGGATATGATTGACATTTCCAGAACTCAGGCATGAGCAGGATGGAGGGAAGCAGTTAAGATCTAATCAGGGTCTGTTGCCATGTGTGTTTGTGACCCTATCTACTGCTAAGGGTATATCATTCTTTTTTTAAAATTGGGATATAATTGCTTTTCTTATAATTGGAATATAACTGTGTTACATTCTTCTGTATAACAAAGTAAATCAGCTATATGTGCACATTTATGCCCTCTCTCTCAAGCTTCTCTCCTTCCCCACTCCCATCCCACCCCTCTAGGTCATCACAGAGCACTGAGCTGAGCTCCCTGTGCTATACAGCAGCTTCCTACTTTATATGGTAGTGTATAGAAGTCAATGCTGCTTTCCAGATTCAGTCCATGCCCTCCCTGTGTCCACACATCAGTTCTCTATGTGCATCTCTCTTCCTGCCCTGAAAGTAAGTTCATGTGCCATTTTTTTCCCCTAGATTCCATACATATGCTTTAATATATGGTATTTGTTTTTCTCTTTCTAACTTGCTTCACTCTCTGTGACAGACTCTGGGTCCAACCACATCATTACAAATGACCCAATTTCTTTCCTTGTAATGGCTGAGTAATATTCAATTGTATACATGTATACCACATCTTTACCCATTCATCTGTCAATGGACATTGAGGTTGCTTCCATGTCCTGTAAATAGCGCTGCAATGAACACAGGGATACATACGACTTTTGAATTATGGTTTTCTCAGAGTATATGCCTGGTAGTGGGATTGCTAAGTCATACAGTAGCTTTCTTGCTAATGAAATAAATATCAATACATTAATATTTATAGCATGCTTTATATAAATCCTTAGACTCTGTTCCAAGAAATAACAAGTTCCAGAAGTAAAATAAGTTATTTTTTTTAAACTTTCTATTTTTTTTATTGGGGTATAGCTGATTAACAAAGTTGTGATAGTTTCAGGAGAATAGCAAGGGGCTCAGCCATACATACACATTCACCCCAAACTCCCCTCCTATCCAGGCTGCCACTTAACATTGAGCAGAGTTCCATGTGCTATACAATAAGTCCTTGTTGGTTATCCATTTAAAATATACCAATGTGTAGTTGGCAGTTTCCACACATGTATGTATGTATGACTGTTAACTGTTGTGTTACTATAATACTACTCATTAATATTGGACTGCTTTTTCTAACGTTAGAAAATATTCCATAGGCTACAGTTCAGTTCAGTTCAGTCACTCAGTCATGTCCAACTCTTGTGACCCCATGGACTGCAGCACGCCAGGCCTCCCTGTCCATCACCAACTCCCAGAGTTTACTCAAACTCATGTCCATAGAATCAGTGATGCCATCCAACCATCTCATCCTCTGTTATCCCCTTCTCCTCCCACCGTCAATCTTTCCCAGCATTGGGGTCTTTTCAAATGAGTTAGTTCTTTGCATCAGGTGGCCAAAATATTGGAGTTTCAGCTTCAGCATCAGTCCTTCCAATGAATATTCAGGACTGATCTCCTTTAGGATTGACTGGTTGGATCTCCTTGCAGTCCAGGGGACTCTCAAGAGTCTTCTCCAACACCACAGTTCAAAAGCATCAATTCTTTGGTGCTCAACTTATCCTCTAACAGAAGCAAGGTGAGGAAAGAAAACAAGAATGTTATAGAATATTCAGACATAGAATTAGCATCTGACCTAAAAACTGAACCAGCAAAAGCAAAGTAGATTTCAATAGCAAAAGCACTTTCAGGCAAGTGAGTGAAATATTTTCATTAAAAAAGGAAATGAACTTTTATGAAGTCACATATAGCCTAACATTCAACTTGAAGCTTTTTTTGGACCACTCTACCAACACTGTCATAAAATGGAAGGACTTTTTCTATGAAACATAATATTTGTAACAAAATAAAGATCAGGATTATTTGATGGAGCTATAAATGCTTTGTGTGTTTTAAATCTAATTTTAAGAAAAATAACTAAAATATTTTATGTATCTCTGGTATTATCTTTCAATACTTTTAATGATATTTGTTTAGCATTTTGTTATGTGTTTCCTTCTAGGAATTTTTTTATTGTCAAGTGTCTAATCAATGGTCATTTTATCATGTTATTAAAATACATAGTCTTGTCAAAATGATATTAGTTCATAATAATGAATAAACTGTGCATTAATTACTGTTTTTTACCCCAAACTTCTGCAAACTTAGTTTGATTCTATCAGAGAAAAATTATTTACTACTTATTATTATGATTCGGAGAAGGCGATGGCACCCCACTCCAGCCTGGAGAATCCCATGGACGGAGGAGCCTGCTGGGCTGCTGTCACTCACGACTGAGCGACTTCACTTTCACTTTTCACTTTCATGCATTGGAGAAGGAAATGGCAACCAATTCCAGTGTTCTTGCCTGGAGAATCCCAGGGACGGGGGAGCCTGGTGGGCTGCGTCTATGGGGTTGCACAGAGTCGGACACGGCTGAAGTGACTTAGCATAGCATAGCATAGCATTATGATTACTCATTATCATTCAAAAGCACTCAGATGAAGCATGATGAAAAGTATAAATTAACTGTTGATTGAGAAATTTCCAACAATTCCTGAGAATTCTGATTTCTCAGTCCAGAAGCAACAGAGAACTTGGAAGTACAACAAAACACTTGAATAAGGAGAAGGTGGTAGAGCGTCTGTATTGAGAGTAACTGATCTAGCATGTCAAGAGACTAGCACCCCTCTCCCTGCAAGCTCAATCTCCTACCCCACTACACCTCCAACCAATGGATACTGGATGGTAACCCTTTGGAGAAATGTTTCACACTTAGGGAATATGCAGTAGAGATCTAGAGTGATTTGTGGGCTGAAAAATGTTAAACATCACTAATTATCAGAGAAATGCAAATCAAAACCATAATGAGATATTACCTGTCAGAATGACTATCATCAAAAAGACAACAAATAATAAAGGCTGGTGAAGATGTGGTGAAAAGGGAACCCTCATGCACTGTTTGTGAGAAAGTAATGTGGTACATCCTCTATGGGAAACAGTATGGAGATTCCTCAAAAAAATTAAAAGTAGAATTACTGTATGATTCAATAATTCCACTCCTGAGTATTTATCTGAAGAAAACAAAAACACTAATTAAAAAGATGTATGCACCCCTTATGTTCACTGAAGCATTATTTACAATAGTCAACATATGAAAGCAATCTGATAGATAAACAGAGAAAGAAGATATGGTACATATTAAAATATACAACAGAATATTACTAAATTCATAAAAATAAATCTTGCCATTTGTGATGATATGGAATGATCTAGAGTGTATTATTCTAGAAATGAGTCATATGGAGAAAAAGAACATTTGTATTATTTCATTCGTGTTTGGAATCTAAAACAACAAAACAAATGAAGAAGTGGAGTAAAACAGAAACAGAGTCATAGATACAGAGAAGAATCATGTGCTTGCCAGAGGGGAGGAGGATTTGGAGACTGAGAAACAGGTGATGGAGAATATGAGGTGCAAACTTCCAGCTGCAAAATAAATGAGTCATGGTTATGAAATATATGGTGTGAAGAATATAGTCAATAATTACATATTTGCATGGTGACAGATGATAACTTAGATTTATCCTGGTGATCATTTTAAAATGTATAGGAATATCATATAATATTATACCAAGAAATAACAGTATTTCTGGTCAATTATACTTCAAAAACATTCAAACAAACAAAAAAAAACCCTCATAGAAAAAAAGATCAGATCTGTGGTTACCAGAGGCAGGGTATGTAGGGCAGGGGAAATTGGATGAAGGTAGTCAAAAGATACAAACTTCCAATTATAAGAGATGATTAATGATTAACATGGAAAAGGCAATGGCAACCCACTCCAGTACTCTCGCCTGGAGAATCCCATGGACGCAGGAGCCTAGTGGGCTGCCGTCTACGGGGTCGCACAGAGTTGAACACGACTGAAGTGACTTAGCAGCAGCAGCAAAGATTAACATGATTAATATAATTAAGACAGCAGTATATTGTAATGACAGCTGCTAAGAGAATAAATCCTGAGTTCTCATCAAAAAGAAAAAAAAATTATATTTCTTTAATTTTATATCTATACAAGATGATGGGTGTTCACTAAACTTGTGGCAATCATTTGATGATATATATGTCAAATCACTGGAGAAGGCAATGGCACCCCACTCCAGTACTCTTGCCTGGAAAAATCCCATGGAAGGAGGAGCCTGGCAGGCTGCAGTCCATGGGGTCGCTAAGAGTCGGACACGACTGAGCGACTTCACTTTCACTTTTCACTTTCACTGTTCACTTTCACTGTTCACTTTCATGCATTGGAGAAGGAAATGGCAACCCACTCCAGTGTTCTTGCCTGGAGAATCCCAGGGACGGGGGGACCTGGTGGGCTGCCGTCTATGGGGTTGCACAGAGTCGGACACGACTGAAGTGATTTAGCAGCAGCAGCAGAGCATGTCAAATCATTATGCTATAAACTTAAACTTAACCAGTGTGTGTATGCTCAGTCACTCAGTCATGTCTGACGCTTTACAACTCCATGGTCTGTAGCCTGCTAGGCTCCTATGTCCATGGAATTTTCCAGGCAAGAATACTGGAGTGGATTGCCATTTCCTACCCCAGGGCACCTTCCTGACCCAGGTATCAAAGCCATCTGTTGAGCCTTCTGCACTGGTGGATGGATTCTTTACAACTGTGCCTCCTGGGAAGCCTACACTTAGTCAGCGCTATATGTAAATTATATCTCAATAAAATTAGATGGCAGAAAAGCCATCATCAATAAATAAGGAAAGAAGCTGGGATTTCTTTCTTTTGACACAATTCTATACAAGTAAAGCCTTCTGAGTATCAGTTGATTCGAATAGGAACAATTCAATCTTATTCAATAGTCTTTAGCACCGAAAACTGACATTTCTGACAGTTTATGCAGTTATAATAACTTCCTATCACAGATTATTTGTAAATATTAACCAGAATTATAGGTGCACATGCTGGATTATCTTGCTTTCTTATGATGGTGGAATGCTGTGGGTTATAACTTTGAGACCCATTTTGAATCTTTTTAAATTTTTGTTATTTAGTACATTTATTTTTGATACTGTCTCTGCCATAGAAAGCTTATCATAATTAAGTGAAAACCAAGAATAATCCCAGGGCTTCCCTGGTGTCTCAGTGGTAAAGAACCCACCTGTCAAAGCAGGAGGCACTGGTTTGATCTCTGGGTCAGGAAGATCCTCTGGAGAGGGAAATGGCAACCCACTCCAATATGCTTGCCCGGGAAATCCCCTGGACAGAGGAGCCTGGTGGGCTACAGTTGCTGGGATCGCAAAGAGTGGGACACAACTTAGTGACGAAACAACGAAAAAGAATAATTCCAAATCTGCTTTCAACTAAAGTCACCATCCCTGCTTATCTCCTTTATGTTGTGATATTATCTGCTATTTTGAAACCAGACATTAATTGCATTGAATAACATTCACTTATTTAAGAAATATTTGTTGAATCTCTTCACCTGGCACATACTTTGTTAGTCTGTGATGGATGTATAAACATGGGTGATTTTTATAACTTCTTTATATTTTCTTAAAGGTTTGGTTTTATGATCTCTAAGAGAGTAATAATTTCTCTTATTTGTGTATGTTTGCGTGTGGATAAATAATCAGCTTATTCATGGGTAGACATACAATAACTGTTATTTCCTTGTAATTATACATACACATGAACAAATTAACTTGAGTTATTTGGCACCGATTTGGGCACAGCAGCTACAAAAATCCAGGCAGCAGGAAAGAAATGTAATAAATACTGGAGGAATAAGAAGTCCATAAACTAAGAATAAGCCAGATACAGAGAATTAACAACTCATTACAATACCAAATGCATCAGTAGAGTTCTTTCTTTGGCACATTCAGAACAGAGCAGTGAATCTGAATGCTAAGAATGGAAGGTTGGTTAGTGATCTAAATCAGTCAAAAGAGCTAGTACTAAAATTCATGTACTTCTGTCTAGGTTGATTGCTTCTTTGAAGCCCCTCAATTATTTGACACAGAATTCTAATAAATTAATAAGCACTTTCCTAATCATATTAAGAAAGCAAATGACAATAGGGCATAATCTGAAAGCATATGAATATGCTCAAGCAGTAGTTGACAATCTAAGTCAGAATCAGTGAGCAGAAGAATCAATGAAATTAGGTTCAACAGCTACATCCACAGATGACTGAGCTGTTACAACCTGCCCAATAATTGATGTTCAAAATAAAGCCTACACTTATAACCAAACTATAAAGAAAAGGCCGAGTAATGTTTGAAATACTCTTTTACAAAGTCAAGGTAGTGAATTATAAAGATCAGAAAGGTCTTTTTTTTAATGTAGAAAAAGAATGGTAAAAAGTTGTTTTATGAATTGATAAAATAGCACTGACATATACACATTACCATGTGGAAAGTAGATAGTTAGCAGGAAGCTACTGTATAGCACACAGAGCTCAGCTTGGTGCTCTGTGATAACCTAGAGTGGTGGGAGGGGGGCTTAAGATGGAGGGGATATAATATATACATATGGCTGATTCATGATGTTGTACAGCAGAAACTAATACAACATTGTAAAGAAATCATATTCTAATTAAAAAATGAAGAAAGAAAAAAATTGCAATTTTTTGCATTCCTTAAGATTTAATTAACTGGGATACCAGAGTCCATAACAATACTGAATAACAGAGAATTATTTAATATATTCTATACAAAATTGAACCAACTTTTAACATTACAAATAGTTTATTCCTTTAGCAAATACTAAAATATCTAATAAGAGGTTATAAGAGGATATATCCACTGGCACTAATTCAAATAATCTTTCAGTTAAGTGTTTTTGACACATGAACTAGTATGGGGGAGCTATAAATTCTTTTCAACATTTATTTAAGACATCATAAAGTAAACACAGGAGGAAACTACGTAAAGAATATATTCAGTTTGCTGTGTTATGGCCCTGAATCTAAGACTGTTACATGTAATATGGTGTGACATTCAAGCAAAAGTATCAGTGCACTTCAGTTCAGAAGCTCAGTCGTGTCTGACTTTGTGACCCCATGGACTGCAGCACGCCAGTCTTCCCTGTATCACCAACTCCCGGAGTTTACTCAAACTCATGTCCATTGAGTTGGTGATGCCATCCAACCATCTCACCCTCTGTTGTTCCCTTCTTCTCCACCTTCTATCCTTCCCAGCATCAGGGTCTTTTCAAATGAGTCAGTTCTTTGCATCAGGTGGCCAAACTATTGGAGTTTCAGTTTCAGCATCAGTCCTTCCAATGAATAGTCTAGACTGATTTCCATTAGGATAGACTGGTTGGATCTCCTTGCAGTCTAAGGGACTCTCAAGAGTCTTCTCCAACACCACAGTTCAAAAGCATCAGTTCTTTGGTGCTCATCTTTCTTTATACTACAACTCTCACATTCCTAGATGACTACTGGAAAAAAACAAAACTTTGACTAGATGGACCTTTGTTGGCAATGTCTCTGCTTTTTAATATGCTGTTTAGGTTTGTCATAGCTTTTCTTGAAGGAGTAAGTGTCTTTTAATTTCATGGCTGCAGTCACCATCTTGCAGTGATTTTGGAGCCCCCCCAAATTAAGTCTGTCATTGTTTCCACTGTTTCCCCATCTATTTGCCATGGAGTGATGAGACCAGAGGCCATGATCTTAGTTTCCTGACTGTTGAGCTTTAAGCCAACTTTTTCACTCTTTAGTTCTTCTTCACATTCTGCCATAAGGGTGGTGTCATCTGCATATCTGAGGTTTTTGATATTTCTCCCAGCAACCTTGATTCCAGCTTGTGCTTCCTCCAGCCCAACATTTCTCATGATGTACTCTGCATGTAAGTTAAATAAGCAGGGTGACAATATACAGCCTTGACACACTCCTTTCCCTATTTGGAACCAATCTGTTGTTCCATGTCCAGTTCTAACTGTTGCTTCCTGACCTGCATACAGATTTCTCAAGAGGCAGGTCAGGTGGTCTGGTATTTCCATCACTTTAATAATTTTCCACAGTTTGTGGTGATCCACACAGTCAAAGCCTATGTCTTAGTCAATAAAGCAGAAATAGATGTTTTTCTGGAACTCCGTTGCTTTTTTGATAATCCAACAGATGCTGGCGATTTGATTTCTGGTTCCTCTGCCTTTTCTAAAACCAGCTTGAGCATCTGGAAGTTCATGGTTCACGTATTGCTGAAGCCTGGCTTGGAGAATTTTGAGCTTACTTTACTAGTGTGTGAGATGAGTGCAATTGTGCAGTAATTTGAGCATTCTTTGGCATTGTCTTTCTTTGGGATTGGAATGAAAACTGACCTTTTCTAGTCCTGTAGCCACTGCTGAGTTTTCCAAATTTGTTGGCATCTTGAGTGCAGCATTTTCACAGCATCATCGTTTAGGATTTGGAATGGCTTAACTGGAATTCCATCACCTCCACTAGCTTTGTTCATAGTGATGCTTTCTAAGGCCCACTTGACTTCACATTCCAGGATGTCTGGCTCTATGTGAATGATCATACCATTGTGAAGATCTTGGTCATGAAGATCTTTTTTGTACAGTTCTTCTGTGTATTCTTGCCTCCTCTTCTTAATATCTTCTGCTTCTGTTAGGTCCATACTGTTTCTGTCCTTTATTGTGCCCATCTTTGCCTGAAATGTTTTCTTGGTATCTCTAATTTTCTTGAAGAGAGCTCTAGTTTTTCCCATTCTATTGATTTCCTCTATTTCTTTGCACTGATCAACAAGGAAGGCTTTCTTATCTCTCCTTGCTATTCTTTGGAACTTTGCATTCAGATGCATATATCTTTCTTTTTCTCCTTTGCTTTTTGCTTTTCTTATTTTCACAGCTATTTGTAAGGCCTCCAAAAGAGCCACTTTGCTTTTTTGCATTTCTTTTTCTTGAGGATGGTCTTGATCCCTGTCTCCTGTACAATGTCACAAACTTCCGTTCATAGTTCTTCAGCCACTTTCTCTATCAAACCTAATCTCTTGAATCTATTTCTTACTCCCACTGTAAGGGATTTGATTTAGGTCACACCTGAATTGTCTAGTGGTTTTCCCTACTTTCTTCGATTTAAGTTTGAATTTGGCAATAAGGAGTTCATGATCTGAGCCACAGTCAGCTCCCAGTCTTGTTTTTTTCTGACTGTATAGAGCTTCTCCATCTTTGACTGCAAAGAATATAATCAATCTGATTTCAGTATTGACCATCTGGTAATGTCCATGTGAAGAGTCCTCTCTTGTGTTGCTGGAAGAGCATGTTTGCTATGACCAGTGCATTCTCTTGGCAAAACTCTACTAGCCTTTGCCCTACTTCATTCTTTACTCCAAGGCCAAATTTGCCTGTTGCTCCAGGTGTTTCTTGACTTCCTACTTTTGCATCCAGTCCTCTACAATGAAAAGGACATCTTTTTTGGGTATTAGTTCTAGAAAGTCTTGTAGATCTTCATAGAACTGTTCAACTTCAGCTTCTTCAGCATTACTGGTTGGGGCATAGACTTGGATTACCATGATATTGAATGGTTTGCCTAGGAAACAAAAAGAGATTATTCTGTCATTTTTGAGGTTGCATCCAAGTACTGCATTTCAGACTCTTCTGTTGACTATGATGGCTACTCCATTTCTTCTAAGGGATTCTTGCCCTCAATAGTAGGTATATTGGTCATCTGAGTTAAATTCACCCATTCCACTCAATTTTAGTTTGCTGATTCCTAAAATGTTGATGTTCACTCTTGCCATCTCCTGTTTGACCACTTCCAATTTGCCTTGATTCATTGAACTAACATTCCATGTTCCTATGCAATATTGCTCTTTACAACATCAGACTTTGCTTCTATCACCAGTCACATTCACAACTGGGTTTTGTTTTTGCTTTGGCTCCATCTCTTAATAATTGTAAAAAGTCAGAGTTTCAAACTTTTAAAGAAGAGGAATAAAAGCAGAAAACTTAAAAACTAATTCTTCTCTTTGTTAGTTGCTGGAGTCCTTGACATTACAGGAATATTGAGTAGTATTAAATGTAATGTAGTGTTAACAATTCTACCTGATTCCATGCTGTGTTTCCCCTCTTTTGGATATCTAGTTTTTATGATGGAAAACTATTTTCTGTAAGAATTTGGGTCTTACTCTTGCATCATGTTATATTTCTCATAGGAAAAGTGAGCTAGCTCATCACATTTTATCTGCAGGGTTGACCTCAAGGCTATGTGATCTGTGCAGTTTCACAGGGCCCCATTCTCAAAAGGGGCCATGCTTGGTTCAATGCTCTGATAGCACCTGCTTGAAATCCTTAGGACTTTTAAACAAAAGGCCTTTTATTTCCACTTTTTACTGGGTTCTCCAAATCATGTAGGTGGTCTTGTTTATCTGACTTACAGTTCTGTCCAATTAGTCCATGAAGTGGTACTTTTGGTGTTAAAAAATAAATAGTCCTAATGCTTGTGTTACAACCAACTGTAACTTCATTCTAAAATATGTGTGGCTTTTCCCTTTTTCTCTTGCGCTATTTCTCTCTTCTCTAATTGTTATCCCATGAGACAAGAAGACCAATGAAAAACTGCAATAAGAGCTTAGAAATAGATTTCATATACATGCACACTTGTTACATGACCATTATGCTATTGGAAATCAAGTAGGGGAAATGCAATGGACACTGCAGTAGATGGTGCTAGCACATTGAGGGGAGGGAAAGAAAATTATATTTCTAACTCTTATGAAACCAAAAATTCAGGTCTGGATAGACCAAAATACTAATAGTGCAAAGCAAAATGTAGAATAATGTGTGATTATATAAAAAGTGAGGATTTTCTGCTCAAGACACTCTATAGGAAGTAAAAGGTTAAACCGCAAAATCTGAGAATATATTTATATAAATGAATTAGAAATGACTAACATCTGGAAAGTGCAAGTAGCTCAGTCATGTCTGACTGTTTGTGACCCCATGGACTATACAGTCCATGGAATTCTCCAGGCCAGAATGCTGAAGTGGGTAGCCATTCCCTTCTTCAGGAGATCTTCCCAACCCAGGTCTCCCACGTTGCAGGCTGATTCTTTACCAGCTGAGCCACAAGGCAAGCTCATCTGGAAGAAAAATTCAAATAGTTCAATAGAAAAGTAGGTAAAATAGTTGAATAGGCCCTTCAAAGAAGAGGAAATTTGAATAAACTACAATCAAGAGAAAACATACTGAGATTCAGTAATAATCAAGAAATTGAAAATAAAAATTAGAATGAAATGACATATCACACACACTAAACTAGTAAAAATGTGATGTCTATATATTATCAAACATTAGAGAGGACATGAATTAAGATACTTTCATACATTGCTCAGTGAATCATAAATTGCAAAACTTCCTTTAAAATCATATTGGTTTTACCTGAATATGAAGTACGTATGCCCCATGACCCAGCAATTCTAAGTTTCAAAAAATTAGATAATTCTTATTTATGCATACAGAATACATTTGCATCCACAGGAGCATAGATCTTAATAGACTAGATTGAATATATAAAGTGGGATACTGTCATTCAGTGACATAATATAGCAGTGAAAATGAATTTACTACAGCTGCAGACATCATCAAATTTCACAAACATAACAGTGAATGAAAGATACATAACTTAAAATATTCATATGGTATAATTCCATTTATATCTGATTCAAAAGCAAGTAAAATCAAATAACACATTATTAGAGAGAACATATAGAAAATGCTAAAATCATAAACAGCAACAAAGTTATTCTTACATCAGTGAGGATAGTAGTTACTAGTTACTACCCTCCTAGATAGAGATAGTAGGTATAGGAAGAGAAGGATATGCCATCAAAGATAACTGGATCAGAGACTTACAAATTACTGGTAGTGCTTGTTTCTTAAACAGCATTTTTCTGGCATATGAATATTCTTTCCTTTCACAAGAAGAACCCCTTTTCGTCCTCCCCCTCCCATCCCCGCTCATCAGGAAGCATCGAGATGAGAACAATGCCCAATACTCTTTTTCCATTGAAATGAAAGGAATGAACTCACAGTGGGGCATTTGGTGTAGCAAAAATTAATGAGGCGCCCCATTTGTTAGCCCTTATCCAGCCCTTGTTCGCTCAACCCATTCAACCTACAGATGTTTGTGCTCCCATTTTTATTTGCTTAATTGCAGTCTGAAAATGATTGCCCTCTAGCTACACCTGATGTTTACCTCTCCAAAACAATATTCCCTAACACTCCTTTCCTCTGGGAGCATTCTTCCTTCCAGAAAGAATGTCAAGGGACAATGACCTTGGGGACCACCAGAAGCTGTCATGGAATCACTTGAAGCCAGCCCTAATGATCTCAATGCCTCCAGAAGAAGGAGGAGAATGCTATGATCCTATCATATCAACCCTGATCCTTATCTTCAGCCCCATTTTCCATCCTAAAACTATAAGACATCTCCAACTTCCCAGGAAGCAGGGCATAATCTTGAAACTATTAGCTTGCTATGGTCCTTCTTAGCCTGGCAAAGCAATAAAGCTACTCCTTTCTATTCTTATAAAAAAAAGAGCATTTTGGCTACTTTGATGTTGGCTTACTCATTATTCTTTAAAATACGCATATAGGTTTTATACTCCCTTCTACTGTATAAATATATTTCATAATTTTTAAAAAATGCCACGTTTCAAGGCACTAAGCACCTAAAATCTACATAATTTCGAGGCAACACCTTTTAAGGAGATCTATATGTTGTTGAAAAACCTTTAGTGAAAATGACAAATTAATTCCTAACTCTTGTACACACAATCTGCCAGGAGAAACAGTGTTATATTTATGTATGTGTTAAACTTTTTTAAAGAATATTATATGCTGAATCCTATGCTAGTTGTTTTGTAATGAACATAAAAATAATATGCATCTGATTATAGGAAGCACAAGGTGTTGATGGAGAGAAAAAGATGTAAATAAATTGGTAGGAGTAGTGAGTTTTAAAAAGAGAACAATGATTTATACCTTCAAATCTCCAGTAATATTTAAGGTTATAGGTTCCCTTCCAAAGAACTTCACTTCCTAAGAAGAAGAGGCACTATTTAAAGTTTGTGAATACAGATTAAAACTGGATTTCTAGGGATGAAGCCTTTGAAAGAGAGAGATGTCATGGGTTTATCATGGGTGTGGACACTACCTCTCACTTCCTTGCTGCCCTTGTGTTAGGGTCAGGGTTTCTTCCATAATGTGGATAAGAAGGTGTGGTGAGGATGATAGAAACTGAGGCCAAAGTGAGGATATAAACTGCAATCTAAACCATGACAAGGTTATTATGCTACTCTATGGTACTTGGACTCTAAGCGATGGAGAACCATCGAAAGACAGGTGCCACCAAGATGAATGGTCACATTCTATGCAGCCTAAGCTTTTCTAAAGTCAAAAGAAGAGAAAAGGCAAATACAGGTCTCTTTGAGAGATCTAGCATGAGGATGTAAAATGATGGGAGACTGTAAAAATAAAGTCTATCAATTGGAAATGAAAAACTGAAATTTCATAAAAATATTGACCCTTCTAAAATTGAGTGTATAATATATTACAGATATGGATAAGTGGAAATTTTCCTCTTTTTATTTTGGGTATAAGGATTGTTGAAGATTTTCTTTTTTAATGGACTGGGGGTACAAAAGAAGCTATGCCTAAGCCACCTTACTCTTCCTGTGAAACTAAAGCACAGATTTTTCTGCTTGACTTGTCTGCCTTTGACTCCATGATTCCTTAAGGAATAATCCAGAGTATTTATTTTAAGCCCATGGTACTGTCACCTTCTGTGCTTTAGAGTTATCTACTCCACAAGAACATTATTTCAAATGGGAGATGACATTACTGGTATTAAGCTATTGGAGAAACAGTGTCTAATCATTACTGCTATTCAGCTGGGAGATGCAAAAGCTGTTTATTTTGATTGTCTTGCTTATATTTTCAATGTGAGTCACTGAAGACTTGGTTACAGAAAACAAGAATTTGGAACAGGTAAGCTAGGTGCTTTAGTCTCAGCAAAGGCATCCATGATTGACAGACCCTTAAAACTTATTTGTCAGTTTCACTGTCTTCACAAGGGTCTCTCCAGTTACCCTGAAAAGAGAGCCTTGATTCGTGCTCTGTAAGTGTTTCCTTGGAGAAGAGCTATTCAGCTTCCAAAAGACAGGAATCATACCTGTGTATTTCTACCTGTTTTTGCAGGGGTGGTGTTGTGAAATATTTTTAGCTTTGTAGAAATAACACTTTACCAGCTAGCATCAAGAGAATACTTTTGGATTCAGACACCAGCATCGTTCCTCATGTTATGAAAACCAGTATTCTATATTTAAATTGGAGGTCAGAAGAAAAATAAATTCTTAAAGAACTCCACATTTTTTTGTATTATGAAATAAACATTTTATCTACTAGAAGTATTTCTTTCTTGCATCTCTGTATTGAAGAGACCATTACAGCAGAATTTATACCTATGATAAACGCTGTTCTTAAAATCCCAAGAGGAAAACATTTACTGACTTGATCTTCAAGTGCTTGTGATAAAGAGATATGACTATATGGTGGTTCCTATTATGTTACTTAAACTACATTATTCTCAGTTCTCAAATTGATATAATCATATATGTCTGTGCTCTATTAACTAATTTGTGATCAACAGAAAGAAGCAAACTTTGATATATTCCCAAACATCAAATAGAAAGTATTAGTAAAATAATTTAAAACACTTAAACTTTCTTAAGAACAACAAAATAGATTCTTCATCCCCTTGCTCCTCAATGTGTGATCCTACCTTGGATGAGCAGCATCAGTATTATGTGGAAGCTTGTCAGAAATGCAGAATCCCAGGGCCCAGCCTGGATCCAGTAAATCAGAATCTGCACTCGAACAAGGTCTCCAGGTGATTAGAATGCACACTAAAGACTGTAAATCCCCCTATGTCTCACATTTTCAAATGTACTATTGTACAAAGTTGTAACTTTAAGCCAGAGTAGAATCCTAGAAGTGTGAATTTATTATAGAAAAGATTATGATTGTAGTGATCAAATTTGGAATCTCTTCAAATAATAACCTAGCTGAGTTAAATTATACATAAATGGAAAAGTAATTTCTATGGTAACCCAGGTTTCCTAAGTGTTTGGAATTAGGAAATTGAAAAGGAATCATTACCATCACTAGGGTACATTCATGATAGATGAAATCATTTGCCAAATGGCAAATGAGTGAATGGCTACAATTTGGCACCAAACTGAGATTCCTGCTGTTTTTTCAATAGTAACGCATGAAACACTTGCTACCAATTCTGAAATTGCTGTGACATGATGAAATACAAAAAGTCATCTCGATATCTGAGCAAAAAGTGATGTCCAGAATTTATAGTATAAGAGCCTTCTGACACACAGCTAATATAGTGACTGAGAATCTACAAGGATGATATCCATCCTAAACATGCAAAAACAAGTTTTGAAAAGAAAATATCCCTGGAAGAAATAATTCATAATCATTAAAATACCATTTAGTTACTTTATACTGTAAACCAGAATTTAACCACAGTAAGTTGAATGAAAATATTTTATTGTTGCAGTGCTAACAAACTGACTTATGGCTGAAAGTCATGGGCCAGAGTAAAATAATATCTCATGTTAATTCAAAATTCTTTTTTTTTTTTCCCCAAAATGGTAGCTTTTATCTGAAAATGACTGCAACTATAGAGAACAATTTCTAAAAATAGAGATACAGTTTATGTACAAAATTATGTAAGTTTCAGGTATACAGCATAGTGGTTCACAATTTTTAAAGGTTATATTCCATTTATAGTTACTATGATATATTAAGCTTAAGCAACTTCCTGAGTTGTTACCCCAAACTCTAAATTCACTTAAAAGTTAAGGAAGCCTGAACAATGAATTCCCTTCATTAAGTTGAAGGGATTGTTCTCTAAAATGTACATTTCCTCCCCAAAATGCTTTGTTAGTACTGTTTTCAGCGTCTAAAAAACCAAAACATTTTGAGTAACATTGAATTTTGAATGCCCTCACACACTCGCCAGTCTCTGACAAAAGTTCATCTGTTAACCTTTCCTGAGCCCTTGGTGTGGGCTGGTTTTGGAGCAATCTGTCTGTGACTCAGGGATGAAGCATATTTGCCTTTGCTCCCCCCACATTCTCTGTACATATTAAGAGTCTTAAGGACCAGGTATTGTAAATCAGCCATACTGCTGGTACTTTCTAACTTTGTAACATCAGCTTTCCAAAATCTGGAAACTGTTTTTGAAATTTAGCATAACAGGGCCTGTGATCTCTATCCATCTTTATTTTATCTTTTTATTGGAAAAAATTGCTTTACAATATGCTAGTTTCTGCTGTACAACACTGTGAATCAGCCGTAAGTATACGTATATCTGCTCCCTCTTGAGCCCCTATCCCACCCTGGCCATACTACCCCTCTAGGTGGTTACAAAGCACCAAGCTGAGCTCTTCGTGCTATATAGCAACTCTTAAAAATTCTCATTTCACCTCTAAGTGTGCCTATCAAATCTTACCCATTCTTCAAGACACATTTCTAATTTCACATGTTCTATGAAACATTTTGTAATAAATCCTTTGAACATCCTTAAGTCTTCAGTGTTCTCTTCCTCATGTGTATTCTCATAATGCCTTTCTTTTATCTCTCTAGTATTTTATTCCCTCTTTCGGAATAAAGTCTACATCTTATCTTTCCATTTAATTACAATTCCCAGTGGCTTGCACGTAACAGTTACTTGAAAAATATCTGTAGGATTTGATTTAACGAGATTCCCCAGTGTCCCATATCCTGCACCTCAGTTGTTGGGTCATGACACTATTTTCATGAGTCCAGCATCTGGCTGTGAATTCTGGGTTCTTTGGCTTCTGATACTGATAACTGCTACTGCTACTGCTAAGTCACTTCAGTTGTGTCCGACTCTTAGCTATCCCATGGACTGCAGCCTACCAGGCTCCTCCATTCCTGGGATTTTCCAGGCAAGAGTACTAGAGTGGGGTGCCATTGCCTTCTCTGATATGGATTACTATGACATCCTAATTCTGATACCACACTCATGAACTCCACTACAGGCAGAAGTTCTTCCTAGCGCTTATTTTAGAATCATTGTGAAAGTGACACTGTCTTCTCTTGGATGGCTCAGTTCAGTTTGGTTTAGTTGCTCAGTCGTGTCTGACTCTGCGACCCCATAGAATGCAGCACGCCAGGCCTCCCTGTCCATCACCAACTCCTGGAGTTTACTCAAACTCATGTCCATTGAGTTGGTGATGCCATCCAACTATCTCATCCTCTGTCATCCCCCTCTCCTCCTGCCTTCAATCTTTCCCAGAATCAGGCTTTTTTCAAATGAGTCAGTTCTTCGCATCAAGTGGCCAAAGTATTGGAGTTTCAGCCTCAGCGTCAGTCCTTCCAATGAATATTCAGGACTGATTTCCTTTAGGATGGACTGGTTGGATCTCCTTGCAGTCTAAGGGACTCTCGAGAGTCTTCTCCAACACCACAGTTCAAAAGCACCAGTTCTTTGGCACTCAGCTTTCTTTATAGTCCAACTCTCACATCCATACATGACCACTGGAAAAACCACAGCTTTGACTAGATGGACCTTTGTTGACAAAGTAATGTCTCTGCTTTTTAATATGCTGTCTAGGTTAGTCATAACTTTTCTTCCAAGGAGCAAGCATCTTTTTATTTCATGACTGCAGTCACCATCTGCAGTGATTTTGGAGCCCCCCAAAATAAAGTCTGTCACTGTTTCCATTGTTTCCCCATCTATTTGCCATGAAGTGATGGGACCAGAGGCCATGATCTTAGGTTTCTGAATGTTGAGCTTTAAGCCAACTTTTTCACTCTCCTCTTTCACTTTCATCAAGAGGCTCTTTAGTTCTTCTTTGCTTTCTGCCATACGGGTGGTGTCATCTGCATATCTGAGGTTATTGATATTTCTCCTGGAAATCTTGATTCTAGCTTGTGCTTCTGCCAGCCCAGCGTTTCTCATGATGTACTCTGCATATAAGTTAAATAAGCAGGGTGACAATATACAGCCTTGACGTACTCCTTTCCCAATTTGGAACCAGTCTGTTGTCCCATGTCCAATTCTAACTGTTTCCTGACCTGCACACAGATTTCTCAAGAGGCAGGTCTTGGATGGCTAGTTGCAGGATATTACAAGACTAGAGTTATCCAATGCCTTATCTAACATTGTATAGGGAATTACTGTCCAAGAAAAAGTTACCAAGGAATAAGCAAGGCTCAGAGTTTGTATAAAATAGAGTTCTAAAGCCAGCATCCTACTCTGCTTACAAAATATCCGTATCAGTCACATGGAATGGCTTTCCTCTATTAGATGAGACATAGATGAACTTAACTATTCTTTTCAACTGTGAAATTCTAAGTTTTCATTGAAAGATAAATATATATATATATATATATATATACGGCTATATAGCCACCTAGGTATCTCTCCTTCACTCCAGAAAGGATTTGAGATAGCCAGTACTAAGTCACTAAAATCAATCAATTGAAATGGTTTATGTAATTCCCTGTGAACTATCAATGATTGCGATCAGTCTTAGCTTATCTCCAGTGTAATTTCATATGCAGATTGGAAGGTAGATAAAGAAATAGAGTAAAATCCTTCAAGCCTCTGGATACTGTTTCTCAAAAACTATAACTATAATTTCTCCCAAGTAAAGTATTATATCTGCAGCAATAATTGTCACAGAGAGAAGTGTCCAGGGAAGATATGTTGAATAATGAAATAACCGCCATCTGTTTAAAGAGGGCTTGGCAGTCTTATCTCATAAAGGGAGCATTTATTTCCTCTGCCAAAAACTGGCCCCAGTGATAAACAACAGACCTAGAAGTACTATGGCTTTACTTCACACATTAGATGCAAACATTTTAGCACTCTTAAGGCTCGTATATACCAAATCCTTCAGTAACACAATGAACTTTAATTCAAGGCCTCATGTTTGTTATCTATGGCTTTATTTTAAGTGTAACTGGCTTAATTAACTGGAGTTTATAGAAGCAGAAGGACATTCCAGGGGGCTCAGTGGTAAATAATCTGCCTGCCAATGCAGGAGACTTAGGAGACACAGATTTGATCCCTGGGTCAGGAAGATCGCCTGAAGAAGGAAATGGCAACCCTCTCCAGTACTCCTGCCTAGAGAATTCCATGGACAAAGGAGTATGGCAGGCTGCAGAACATGGGGTCTCAAAGAGTCAGGCACAGCTGAGGGAATAAGCACATGTGAACAGAAAGTAATTCCATCCTTTTCCAACAAAACTCCTTTAAACCTACTCTCTCAACTTATACTACCACTCTTCAACCTCTTAGATCAGGAGTTTCCAACTTCTAGGATCTACTGCCTGATGATCTGAGTGGAGCTGTGTGTGCATGCCTGCTGAGTTGCTTCAGTCATGTCTGGCTCTTTGCGATCCTACAGACTATAGCCTGCGAGGCTTCTCTGTCCATGGGATTCTCCAGGCAAGAATACTGGAGTGGGTTGGTGTGCCTTCCATCAGGGGATCTTCCTGACCCAGGGATGGAACCTGCAAAACCCATCCCTGGTGCCAAAATGTTAGCAACTGCTACCTTAGATGAAATCTCTGCCATCTCTCACAGCTTTTATTGTCAGTTTTAGGTAATAAATTATTTAATTCAGTCTAATAATCGCATGACTTCAAACCACTTTCCTGTTAAATTTTCTCTCCCATCTCAGGTGTACTTGGGATCATGGGACATGGTAAAGTTTCTTAATTTTTCCAGCTATCTCTTTTACTGTTTCTATTCCATGCACCAGGCTGCATCTTGCTACTCCAGAGTTGGAATTTAGAAAAGAACGTGACACAGGGCAGAACAGCTTACTTGACTACTACAGTTGTAACCTGGTCTTGGTGCCAAGTATGGAAGATTCCAAATGAAGAAATTTCTCTGATGTTTTTATAGGTTCCTCTTGGGGATTCATCATCACCTGCGATACCTTAATGCAAGTGATGTTTTCTAAAGCAGGACACTTACGGCTCCATTTTCAGTTTCTGGTTTTCTGTGGTTTATAACCACTGTGGGAATCACCTTGTCTGACACTGCACTTGAATGGAGTTCCTTTCATAATGACCAGTCTGGTTTCCTTCCACTGAGTCTTCAGTTGCTGCCACCCCAAAACTCACATTTGTTACAGTAGTACCAAATTTGGGCATCAGAGCAGCTCTTGCTTTTAGTCCCTTCAGGTGTCAGTCAGTGTATGGCTATTAACAAAACTGACAACATTTTGAGCCTGTCCAGTTCCCCCTGTCCTTCTACTAGCCCTGCCCAAGACTGTACTGCATGGCATGGTAAATCACTTCTCTGTCATCAGGGCTTTGTATTTAATACATTCTGTTTAATAATCATTAGGATGATGAAGACCTTCATTGATGTATTCCTAGTGCTCACGAACCTAGTTGCCATCCATAAATCTTGACTTAGGCATGCACTTCCTGTTTCCAAGCATGTACCCCAGTACTCTGAAATTAACTATAGAATTGTTCCAATGGCATCTTGGTGGTATGGAGTGTCACTGTGAATGCTTCTGTATTATGTTTAATTGATCCCACCCTGTAAGCTGTTTAGTCACTAAGTCATGTCCGACTCCTTGCGACTCCATGGATTATAGCCTGCCAGTCTTCGCTGCCCATGGAATTTTCCAGGCAAGAAGACTGGAATGGATTGCCAATTCCTACTCCAGGGGATCTTCCCAACCAGGGATCGAATCCACATCTCCTGCTTGACAGGTGGATTGTTTACCACTGAGCCCCCTGGGAAGCCCATCCTGAAGATTACCTTACAATAAACTGATTCATTGATTATACAGAGATGCCTGCCTCATTTTTCAGTCTCAAGATACTGTCTCAGTTGGGTGTGCATTTTTCATTTCCTCGGTTCTCAGTCAGGTATCAAGTACTGAGTATCGCATAATGCTAGGAGACAACAGTTCAAACTCTAAGTTCTCTTGAACCCCACCACTTTTACCACAACCTACCAATTCATCTTGAGAAAAAAATCCTCCCCCAATAACTGGGACCCCTGGGAGTTTTTAACTCTAAGCTAGTCTTGGAAGGGCCCCCATACTTTTGAAAGTTTTAACCTCCAGGATCACTATCAAATACCCACTGTGAAGATATGAGAAAAATCTCCATTTGCTTGTATCAAGGGGACAAGAAAAGAAAAAAACGTGAAGTATGTCCAAAGCTCTCTGTTTTCTTAAATGGGGGCTTCTTTTCCCTAAAGGGAAACTATTTTACCTGAACCTAATAAATCTGGAGGAAAAGAAACACCCAAATCCAGCCTCTTCTAGCCTTTGACATGGGGGAAAGGAAATATCCAGTTCAGTCTCACTAAAACTGAGACCTGATCATAGCACTGGAGAACACATCTCTGCCCACACAACTTAGTTACACATCAAGAGGGCTTCTGTATGATAACAGGAGATTGCAGCTAAAAACACAGCTAAAAATTGCAAACCTTAAACCCTATTTCAGAAATAGTAAAACTTAGAAACAACAGTGGAGACAAAAGCAACACAATAGAGGAAAACTTAGTCTCTGACACCACAACTACAGTAAACAGGAAATATAATCTCACCTCTAGCTAGAAAAACATAAAATCTCATATAAAAGGCCTGTCTACCTCTTTTCTTTTTATTTAATGCATTTTGTCTGGCTTTCAACAATACGTACAAGGATGATAATAGGCAAAAAAGGAAATACAGCCTGAAGAGTGGGACACAGCATAGGAACCTGACTCAGATATGGTAGAGGTTTGGGGATTTTTAGAACAGGAATTTTAAATAACTATGAATACCATACTAAGGGCTTGTTGTGACTTTGTAAAATTAACATTTATTAAATGCAGCAGAGAGGGCAGATGCAGCTCCTCAAAAAACCACAAGAGAAATTGAAGTAGAGAAGTTTATTACTTACAGGTGCTGGAGAAAGTACACAGAATGATTTGAGGGGGCCACATGGGGAGGTCAAGAAAGGGTGCAGGCAGAGAGAGGGGCAGGACCTGGGGTGCATGCCTCTAGAAGAGTCTGTAGCTGGGGTAATTTGAAGATCCTGGCCAAGGCTGGATTGAATTCAAGCAAACAAACAAAAAAACAGAATTTTGGTGAGCTCCACAGGGGTCTTGTCTAAACCTGAGCAAGGGATAGGCCCACAGAGGTAGGGGAGACTACTGATAAGAAACTCTGTCAGGAACATACAGTTGCTTATAGACCATTATATACAGCATGTGCTTGCATGAGGGAGCTGATGTCAGTTTAAGGTCCCAGTAAGCCACTTTGGCAAACAAAATAAATACCAAGGCAGCAATAGCATAGAGTAGCTTAGCTAAACACTTGACAGGGCTCTAATGGAAAAAATAGACAATATGCAAGAACAGATGGGCAATTTAAGTAGAGAGATGGAAATTCTGTGAAAGAATCAAAAGGAAATGGTAGGAAAAACAAAACACGGTAACAGAAATGAAGAATGCCTTTTATGGACTCATCAGTAGATTGGACATAACTGAGAAGAAAATCAACGAGCTTGAAGTTATTTCAGTAGAGACTTCCAAAACTGAAATGCAATGAGTAAAAAGAAAAAGATGGAATGGAATATTCAAGAACTGTGGAACGATTGCAAAATGGTTGCATGTACATAATGAGAGTACCAAAAGGAGAAGAAAGGAAGAAACAAAAAAATACTTGAAGTTGTATTAATGGGTGAGAATTTTCCAAAATTAATGACAGAGCCAGGAATCTAAGATCTAGGAAGCTCAGACAACACTAAGGTTAAATACCAGAAAACTAGTCCTAGTTACACTATATTCAAACTGTTAATAGATCACAGGCAAAGAGCAAACATTGGAAGAAGGCAGAAGAAAAAGTCACCTTACATACAGAGGAACAAGGATAAGAATTCCATTGGACTTCTTTCAGAAATCACACAAACAAAAAGAGTGGAAAGAAATATTTAGTGTTGAAAGGGAAAAAAGTCCACCTAGAATTCGGTATCCAGCAAAAATTTCTTTTAAAAGTGAAACAGAAATAAAGACTTTCTCAGACAAATAAAAATCCATTGAATTTGTCACCTATCCTGCAAAAAAAAAAGCTAAAATAAATCATACAGAAAGAAGGCAAATGATATAGAAATTTCGATCTACATAAAAGAAGGAAGCACATGATGGAAGACAAAAGTAAAACAAAATCCTTTTTTCTTACTCTTAATTGAAAGTTTGTTTTTTAATTGAAAATGAAAGTTTGTTCAAAAAATAATAGAAACAATTATTTAGTGATTATTGCTTGTGAATAAGTGAAATTAATAACATCATTAACCTAAGGGATGGGCAAGAGGAATTGAGAATTCTTTTTCCTTAGCCACTTGCCTTAGCCATGAAGTGTTATAGTGTTACTTGAAAGAGGTCTTGGATTAGCTGTAAATATATATTGCAAACTCTTTTTTAAAGTGAAAAAGAATAAATAGTAGTATAATTAAAAGGAGAAAACTTACAATAATAAAAATGCTCACTTAAACTAGAGAAAGCATAAAAAGGGTAGAAGATAAAAAAGAAAAGAAATAAAGAACATGAGCAATCAATAGAAAAAAGTAATAAATATTTCAAATATTAATATAAACATTTTACATATTAATATAGATATATAAATAATCACTTTAAACATCAATGATCTAAATACACTAGTTAAGTCAGAGACTTTCAGAGTGGATACAGAAACAACTGTATGTTATTTACAAGAAGCTCACTTTCAATACAAAGCCACAGAGAGATTAAAAGTAAAGAGACAGAAAAAGTTACACCATGCTGCTGCTGCTACTGCTGCTAAATCACTTCAGTAGTGTCCAACTCTGTGCGACCCCATAGATGGCAGCCCACCAGGCTCCCCTGTCCCTGAGATTCTCCAGGCAAGGACACTGGAGTGGGTTGCCATTTCCTTCTCCGATGCACAAAAGTGAAAATTGAAAGTGAAGTAGCTCAGTTGTGTCTGACTCTTAGCGACCCCACGGACTGAAGCCTGCCAGGCTCCTCTGTCCATGGGATTTTCCAGGCAAAAGATTACTGGAGTGGGGTGTCATTGCCTTCTCCATACACCATGCTGCTGCCGCTGCTGCTAAGTCGCTTCAGTCGTGTCCGACTCTATGCGACCCCATAGACAGCAGCCCACCAGGCTCCCCCGTCCCTGGGATTCTCTAGGCAAGAACACTGGAGTGGGTTGCCATTTCCTTCTCTGGTGCATGAGAGTGAAAAGTGAAAGTGAAGTCGCTCAGTCGTGTCTGACCCTCAGCGACCCCATGGACTGCAGCCTACCAGGCTCCTCTGTCCATGGGATTTTCCAGGCAAGAGTACTGGAGTGGGGTGCCATTGCCTTCTCCATCAAAAGAAAGCTGAAGTAACTAAATTCATTACAAACAAGATTTGAAAGAAAAGGAAATTATCAGGGATAGTGTAGGGCATTACATAATGATAAAGGGGTAAATTCTTTAAGAAGCCATTAACAATCAGTAATGTACATGTGCCTTATAATAGAGCATCAAAAATATGTGATGCAAAAACTGATACATTTGCAAGGAGAAATATATAAGTCCACTATTATATTAGTTGGAAACTTTAACACCCCTCTATTATTAATTGACAGAGCCAGTAGGCAGAAAGTCAGTAAAGACAGTGAACTAACAGCACCATCAGTCAACTGAATCTAATTGGCAGCCAACAGCAGTAGAGTACACATTTCTTCTCAATTCACATAGAACATTCACCAAGATGGATCATGTTTTGGGCCACAAAATATCAAAGTTTGTGCGATGCATGGAAAACAGTACTTAGTGGGAATATATAGCACTGAATGCATAATTGAAGAAAAAACATAGATTTAAGATCAATAATCTAAACTTTTACCTTAGCAAATTGGAAAGAGAAAATAAAATCCAAAGTGGACAGAAGAAATATTTCTTGTGCATATTACATGTGTAAGAATAACCTTTATAGAGAAAATAATTTCAGTTTGAATTTTTACTATGTTTTAAACAAACAAGTTTGAATTTTGCATCATCCATTAAGAATCTCAATAACATAAAAATTATTAAATCTCTGTTAATTGATGAGCTCAATTTGCTCATCTATATTAGAGACAATATAACCTATTTCACGTGTTTATTTTAAGGACAAAATGAAAGAATTCTTGAAAAACACTTAGCACATTAACATTCAAAATCGTAGGTGTGGTCTTCATCACCACTTCATCATCACCATTACCCCTACAGTCACTATCACCACCACCACCCTCATCACCATATCCTCATCATTACAATTAAATGCACATTGATAGACAATATTGAACATTTGAATGTACAGGAATAAATGAAACCTGGTAAGATAGATAGACAAATTTTGGAATCTATAAGAGAAGCTTCCTCTTTGCTAGGTACCATTGGGAAAATTACAGAGGGGAAGGGTTTGGTGGTGTTCTTCTTCATGATTTTTCCTCCTAGCCCTTTTTACTGTACAGTCTCTTGATGAAGTGGGATGAGAGATAAGGTTCAGAAAAACCTGGAGTTTACAGGTGTAACCTGTTACTCATGCCCTCTAGGAGTTTTGGGTGCTTAATGGCCCTTTTTTTGGTACAAGTGAATTTTGGGGCCCCTCAGTAATCCCCAGTGAGAGTCTTCCATCTGTGGCTCCATAATAGGTTGATGTTTCTTGAGTTGATTGCCTACTGCTCTCCACATGGTCCATGACTCTATTATCTCATCTCTGTAAGAGCCACATCATTCCTTCAAGCAGTCCTCATGGGCAGGGTCTCTATGAAGTGACCAAATTCCCCACCCTTCTACTGAGTTCAGATGTGTTCACAGGAAATATAAATTTTTTTGTTCAGCTACACTCTGGGACATGCATTTGAGTAAGCTCCAGGAGTTGGTGATGGACAGGGAAGCCTGGCGTGCTGTGGTTCATGGGGTCACAAAGAGTTGGACACGTTTGAGCAACTGAACTGAAATGAACTAGGAAATTTAAGCTGTTCCCAGAGCAGCACTATCTCTTAGCTCTGCAGCCACAGGCTCCTCCAGACAGCTACTTGGAGACAGATGTCACTATCTTCCAATGTTTAGATGAGACAGAACACAGTACTCTGACAATAGACTCTCTAAAGAAGCCCTACCAGTACACTCTCATCAGTCACATTTCTTTCTATATATCCTGGAGGTGGCGACTGTCTATGGTATACTGGACCAAATTTGGTATCAACCTTTAGCAAATCATGCGTAGATGTTTTGGCTCCACTATTAAGAATGTGTGAGCACTGAACAGCATTTGTCTTAACTCTGGGGCTTTATCCAGAATGAAGACAAAAGATAATTTCCATTTTAATGTCCTGTTTCATTTGGATATAGAAATCCATCAATATGCTCAACAAAACTTAGAAGTATAGATGGCAGTTGTGTTATTTGCATATATAGTAATTTAATGCACTGTTTCTATTTTTAGAAACATTGACTTTAGGCTTTTTTTTTTTTTTTTTGCTTTTCTTTTTTTGGCCATGCCCTGTGAGAGCACTTCATGGGAAATAGATGGGGAAATAGTGGAAATAGTGTCAGACTTTATTTTTGGGGGCTCCAAAATCACAGAAGATGGTGATTGCAGCCATGAAACTAAAAGACGCTTACTCCTTGAAAGGAAAGTTATGACCAACCTAGACAGCATATTCAAACACAGAGACATTACTTTGCCAACAAGTTCTGTCTAGTCAAGGCTATAGTTTTTCCTGTGGTCATGTATGGATGTGAGAGTTGGACTGTGAAGAAAGCTGAGTGCTGAAGAATTGATGCTTTTGAACTGTGGTGTAGGAGAAGACTCTTGAGAGTCCCTTGGACTGCAAGGAGATCCAACCAGTCCATTCTAAAAGAGATCAGCCCTGGGTGTTCTTTGGAAGGAATGATGCTAAAGCTGAAACTCCAATACTTTGGCCACCTCATGCGAAGAATTGACTCATTGGAAAAGACTCTGATGCTGGGAGGGATTGGGGCAGGAGGAGAAGGGGACGACAGAGGATGAGATGGCTGGATGGCATCACCGACTCAATGGACATGAGTTTGGGTAAACTCCAGGAGTTGGTGATGTACAGCGAGGCCTGGCATGCTGTGGTTCATGGGGTTGCAAAGAGTCGGACACAACTGAGCGACTGAACTGAACTGAACTGAACTGAGGCATATGGGATCTTAGTTTCCCCATCAAGGATTGAACCCTATCCCCTGGAGTGGGAGTGTGGAGCCTTAACCACTGGACCACCAGGGAAGTCCTTTGTTCTCTTATTTATGTCATGTTCTTTGTGCTGTTGTTTTATTGCTACATTGTGTCTGATTCTTTTGCAACCCTATGGACTGTAGCCCACCAGCCTCCTCTGTCCCTGGGATTTCCCAGGCAAGAATACTGGAGTGTGTTTCCATTTCCTCTTCCAGGGGATCTTCCTGACTCAGGGATCAAACTTGTATCTTCCGCATCGGTAGGTGGATTCTTTATCAATGGGCCACCAGGGAAGTTTTTGTGTTAAATTAAAAGCTCTTTAAGGGTATACCCAAGCCACATAGGAGAAGGCAATGGCAACCCACTCAAGTACTCTTGCCTGGAAAATCCCATGGGTGGAGGAGCCTGGTAGGCTGCAGTCCATGGGGTTGCAAAGAGTCGGACATGACTGAGTGACTTCACTTTCAATTTTCACTTTCATGCATTGGAGAAGGAAATGGCAACCCACTGCAGTGTTCTTGCCTGGAGAATCCCAGGGACAAGAGAGCCTGGTGGGCTGCTGCCTATGGGGTCGCACAGAGTTGGAAACAACTGAAGTGACTTAGCAGCAGCAAGCCACATAACTGATAATAGAGTTGGAGAAGGCAATTCAAATGTGAAGACCTTTCCCCTGTGGTAAATTCTCAAGGAAAAAGTCCTTCTCTAATACTTCCAGTGTGGGTTGGGTGGGGTCTCTCTAATATTTTAAATTTTCCTAGACTCTATTTTCTAATGTCTAGGGTTACAGAAAACTTCTATGCAGATCTAATATCTTCCAAAAATTTACATTCTTTAAAGAGCAATAGTTAAAAAAAAAAAAAAAAAAAAGAGGAGAGAGAGAACTGAAGAATTCATCACCTTCATTGAAAACTAAAAACCTCAAAGTTGAATTAACTTTAAAAAAGGCTTCATTCTCTTCTCATTTGCATTCTAAAATTTGAACCTAATAAAACACCAGTGGTATAAATACATTAGAAGCTAGGTTGCCAGTTAACATCTTTTTGGCTGTGTGGAGATAACCAAGCATAGAAAAAGTTAAACAAGTTTGACTTTAATGTAATTATGTTGGAGACAAATTGAATCAGATATTTATCAGATTTCCCTGAGGATCCTCTGAAGCAGCAGCATTAATATTGTTTTCCTAAATATTCACCAGAGCCAAGTCTTTGATGGATATAAACAAAGGCACTCACTTGCTAAGCTTTTGAACCCAGTTTCTTCTGCATATTCTCACTCTCTGCAAGCATAAATGCCCTTTACTAGCAATGGTGCCATTTGACTTAAGTGCATTGGCTGTTGAGTCTACACGACTAGCTAGTATTGAGACTGCAGTACAGTAACTGCCTGTCTGATTGCTCAGAGAATCCTCTAACGATCCTAGCGAGATGAGAAAAATAGGAACATAATGGCAAATGTGCATTAAGGGTGTTAGAGAAATATGTCATCAGGTTAAGAAGAGCCTTTAGCAATACAGGTGAAAGGCTTTGCTCCAATCCATTTTCCTACTTACACTGCCTTACAGCCCATCAGAATGGTTTTCTTCACTTAGACATCTGGACGGGAGTGCTTGAATCATAAAAATTTGTGACCATTTTGTATCCAAGGATTTTGTATGTGTTAGCATTCACATAGAGTAAATAAGTTTGCAATGAAAGGAAAAGAAATAGAAAAGCTTGACACACGGACTGAACAATTTATGTCATGGTACTGGTTCTCATCTACTCTCCAGATCATTCAAGTTTCTGAAATTTAGTGCTACATCATCATTTGCATGTTTTCAAGTTCAACTCCAACTGCAGTGGGTCCTAAATTGTCTATAATAGATTCTTCCCGGGAGCAAGATTTTATTCACTTTTTGAAATGTCTCCTAAATATATTATGGACCATCTCATCCCCCTTTTATTCTGCATTAGGGTTTCAAATAAAAACATGATAAATGTGCTTGATTCAGTGTTGCAGTTCACAGATATCTTACACCGAGTTGTTGGGGAGTATGGAGATGAATAGCACTGACTTCTCATCCATTTATTGTGCTTCAATATATGGGACACAACAAGATGCTCATTGCCCTTGCCTTCCTAAAAATGAACCAGAGAAGGAAAGTGGAGAGGAAAATGGCACATCTGCTCATTTCCAAGGTCATGTTTCAGAAGTATGGAAAATTTCAATTTTTTGTTTTTATTCACTTTTCAGATTATTTTGAAGTACTTTTCAGGAAAGGAAATGATTTTTTTTTTAAATGTGCTTGAGTCTCTACTATAGATTGATGCATGCAGCTAAGTGGAAGAAACACTAAGGGTAAGAAGCGCTGATTTAGGAGTTATGAATAGCTTCACCTTTATGTCCAGTGATGCCATTGACCACTCATAGCTCCAGGCATTAGTTGCCATGACACTTCGTGTTATGTGTGCACTTCAGTTTTTGAGGAAGTGGGGTGCTGTATGACCAATTTTCCCGCTTTCAGGGAGAAAGAGAAACTGTAAATTATTACACCAAGATGTACCCATTTCTTTCAGAAGCAGAAACAAACTTTAGTACAATTTTCCTTGGTTCACAAGGTACCTGAAATATATTTCTGCTAAAGGGTGTTTTAAGTTTATACTTATTACATCTGTCTGTCTGCTATACTACAGTTTCAGGAAGTCCAAGAAAGTCCTAGGATACTCAAGCAACAGTAAAAAAAAAAAAAAGTCTTCTTTTAAAAAATCCTTTCTCACTTCCTCCATTCCTTATTCCCACTTTCCAATGGAATAGCAGCTGTGTTTACCCTGATGCATTTCAATAAGATATAACAGATGTTGGAGACCTATGTTAATAATAATCAAAAAGACATAGCTATCCAGAATTTTTGTTCTCCAGTTACAATTTTCTTTAACCATTTATAATTCAAGGATCCAAAGTAAAAAGGAAGCATAATTCTCAACAAGGTGGGTTGCTTATGCCTTGCCAAAACAGATAGAAATTCTTTAGGTTTCCTTGGGAGAGGAGAAACAGTACTTTAGGTGTGGCAGATTAATGTATATGTATTTCCTATTCTTTCAAAAGGTAAGTAATCGAGTTAGCAAATACATAGGTTCATGACAAACAGGAGATGTTTACCCTTAAATCTTTAAGGCTGCTTCAGCCATATGCTAAAGATTTGTGTTGAGGTCTGAGAAAGGAACTTGGCCTGGAAGCAACTGTCATTGTTAATGAGCTGTAATTGTGTGCCTGGCTAAATCCCCATATGCTGTCCTAAAAACAGAGCCAAAGGATCTTTTGGTACCAACTCAACCCTCTATTTGTTCACAGAAGAGATGAAAAAAAACTAACATTTAGGGAATCCTTTGTTGTTGTTTAGTCGATAAGTCGTGTCTGACTCTTTGGTGTCCCATGGACTATAGACCATCCGGCTCCTCTGCCCATGGGATGGATTCTCCAGGCAAGAATATTGGAGTGGATTGCCGTTTTGCATTGTCATTTCCTCCTCCAGAGGAATCTTTCTGATCTAGGGATCAAATCCGCATCTGCTGAATCTCCCGCATTGGGAGGCAGATTCTTTGCCATTGCATCACCTGGGAAGTCCTGATTGGATCCTTACTAAGTTCCAACATGAAATTAGCATGATATCTATTTTACTTCATTTTATTCTTGTTTAAATCCGTGCCAGATCCTGGGAGGGCTTTAGAAACTTGTCCAAAATCCTGGAAAAATGTCTGGTTGTCTAATTGCTAAACTTACTAATGCCCCTTCCCCTTTGCTGAAAGATGCCCGTATCATATTGTCTTTTTAGGAATCACCACAAGAGGAGCTCCCATTGAGTGTGATGTTCAGGCACATCTGTATGAAGCCAGGCCTGCATATTTCTGTGTCATTTCAATATTGATTTACTCAGACTTTGAGGAGGTCAGACATTTATAGAAATATCCCAGTGTTCATTGTTAGCATCTTTCTTCCTTTTTTAAAGAAATAGTAGTGCTATTCATGCATTTGCTGTTTCACTCCAATATTCATATAATTTTTTACTTTTCTGAAAACTTGAACTAAACAAATTCTTTCAAATGAAGTATTCTCAAAGATTTGGCATACATGGTAATTTTAAGACTTGGTCATATTTGTGGTTGTATTTATGTGGTTTGACATAATTATATTCTGAGAAATCTAAAATGAATTCAAATAGCCTCCAAAACCTGAATCTTTCATAAGCTTTTACATTTTCCAAATATAGATAAAACACTGCTACATAACTAGAGGAACTTATAGTACCAACATAGAGTCATAGAGTCATGAATGCATGAGCTTACATTAAGGAAATTCTTGTCTTCCATACAAATCAGAAATATGAACGTTAGTCTGCTTCAAGTGCTCACAGCTGGAAAGTACATGTGTTTTGGTTTATTTGCTTCTTATCAAAAGTTTCTCAGTCCAGATGTTCAGTGACTGCAACATCTTTTTTGCACTCTGCATCCATCCTGGACTATCCCACCAGAAGCAAAGAGAACTTAGGCTTTCTTGGAATCCATAGACACAGTTGGGTTTCTTATTAATAACGAATGTCTTATCCATCCAGTCCTTCTTATTTAAAGCCTTACTTTTTAGGTTTGAGAAGAGAAAAGTATCTTCCCCACTCTTTGACTTGACAACAAACAATTCAGTCTGAATTTGTACATGATGACGGGAACATATCAAATACACTTTGTGGTTGTAGTAGAAGAGTAGTATCTTACATAGTTCAGGATAGCAAATTCAATTCCTCCTGTGAAACAGATGGAAATGATCTATGTAATCCATTTAGCCTTTTTGGCCTTACTTGAAGAGAGTTAACAGCTCTCTGTTTTGTTTTTCCACTATGTCTCCTTTGCAGTTTCCAAAACTGCTTCAGAGCTTCCAATGCCAATGCTTCCCACCCAGTTCTTGAAATTTTACCAATTATTTACGATCCTATGTAAACACCAACTCCTCAATGAAACCTCCCCTAATTTTAACCACCTAAAAACCACAAAAATACTATTCTTACTTCCTATAGAATTTTCACATCACTCAGAGCATTTAATATTCTGCCAGGTTTTACAGTCATCTCTATTCCTATATATCTCTTTCAGTAGAATTAAGTTTCTTTTGGATGGACTTTGGACATGTCCATCATTCTATTCCCATTATATAGTATATTTCCAGGAAGAGTGTTTCACACATAGCATTTAAGAGTTATAGGTTTGGTTTTGCTTTTAGTGGAATTAAACCCAAAGAGAATACAGACCATCAGGCAAGAGGTTTCCATAACCATTATTTGGACTTGGAAGTCTGAACCTCCATTTCCTCAGCTGCAATCATAGCTTTTCATTTCTTTTTCTAATCTTCTACCTACACAGAGAGCAGCAGGCACCATGGGGTCTCACCTCATCAGCACTAATTGAGTCTTCGCTGGATTTCAGGGTACACATGATTAGGATACTAACCCTGCACAGAGCCGAGGCAACTCATAATTTTACTCTAGATGAGATCCAGGAGAGAAGGTCACAGCAAAGTGATTAGTAGAAGGAGACTCTCCTGGTCCATTCAGAAAGGCTTGAGTGAAGGAGGTGTCAAAAAAAGCCCGCTGATCATAAAAAGCCTCTGACTTCTACATCCCTCTTTTGTTTGAATGAAATCTCTAGGATTCAGTTGTGATGCCCTTTCCATTCTTCTCTGATTTAATGTTCTTTATTCTATCGTCAGAATGTGAGAAACACAAGAGAACCAATCCAGTGATATCTTCCTTAATAATACAGAGAAAAATGTGTCGTGTACATTATATGCCTCGTGGCATTTATTTAAAGGTGGCTGAAGCTTCTGACTGAACTGTAGCCACATTCTAATGCTCATCTAACACAGAAATTGCCTAATGAGTGCATTGAAATTTTTAATAAAAGGATAAAATAACAATACTTTCAGAATGATACTTTAAAAAGTAATAATCTATATTTTTAGTTAAAGAAATCACTCATGCTCACTTAAACCCTTCTTATGGAATACATATTCTGAGTTCTGAAAGTTACAGATATTCCAATCCACTCAATACAAAAAATATGTGGGATTTCGCAGACTCTAAATCAAAACACTTGCAAGCAAAGAATTCATTTTAAACATTTTCCTCCTGCTTTAAAGTTTCTGCACAAAAATCAACCTTGATAAAAGAACATTTTTTTTGTCAGGTTTAAACCAAAGGCCTGGTAACATGTGGAGCATGGAACACATCCAGCCCACAAATTCTCTTGAGGTCTCTTTGGAATGAATGTCAGAACATGATGGAATCATCCTAAATATAAAGATTATGAGTACACTCCTTCTTTACAGATAAATAATTAGACTAAGTGAATAGCTTCTCTCTGAAAGTGCTACTATGTGGTACCTTTGGAGAGCAGATGCCACTTCTTTGGGCTCTATGTTAGTGGTACCTACTTGTTTTGATTGGCTGACAGTTCTGGGACTATGCCTTAAAGGCAAGAAACCGAAACATGTGTGTACCTTTTTCTCTAGCTCAATGCAATTGTACAAACAGAATGGAAGAAGGAAGATTAGAGAGGGTGACCAGTTGGATTTAAGCAAGGATAGTGATTATACAGTGGAAATGAGAAACAGATTTAAGGGGCTAGATCTGATAGAGTGCCTGATGAACTATGGATGGAGGTTCGTGACATTGTACAGGAGACAGGGATCAAGACCATCCCCATGGAAAAGAAATACAAAAAAGCAAAATGGCTGTCTGATGAGGCCTTACAAATAGCTGTGAAAAGAAGAGAAGCAAAAAGCAAAGGAGAAAAGGAAAGATATAAGCATCTGAATGCAGAGTTCCAAAGAATAGCAAGGAGAGATAAAAAAAAGCCTTCCTCAGCAATCAATGCAAAAAAATAGAGGAAAACAACAGAATGGGAAAGACTAGAGATCTCTTCAAGAAAATTAGAGATCCCAAGGGAACATTTCATGTAAAGATGGGCTAGATAAAGGTCAGAAATGGTATGGACCTAACAGAAGCAGAAGATATTAAGAAGAGGTGGCAAGAATACACAGAAGAACTGTACAAAAAAGAGTTTCACGACCCAGATAATCACAATGGTGTGATCACTCACCTAGAGCCAGACATCCTGGAATGTGAAGTCAAGTGGGCCTTAGAAAGAATTACTACAATCAAAGCTAGTGGAGGTGATGGAATTCCAGTTGAGCTATTTCAAATCCTGAAAGATGATGCTGTGAAAGTGCTGCACTCAATATGCCAGCAAATTTGGAACACTCAGCAGTGGGCACAGGACTGGAAAAGTTCAGTTTTCATTCCAATCCCAATGAAAGGCAATGCCAAAGAATGCTCAAACTACCACACAATTGCACTCATCTCACACGCTAGTAAAGTAATGCTTAAAATTCTCCAAGTCAGGCTTCAGCAATATGTGAACCGTGAACTTCCAGATGTTCAAGCTGGATTTAGAAAAGGCAGAGGAACCAGAGATCAAATTGCCAACATCCGCTGGATCATCAAAAAGGCAAGGGAGTTCCAGAAAAACATCTATTTCTGCTTTCTTGACTATTCCAAAGCCTTTGACTGTGTGGATCACAATAAACTGTGGAAAATTCTGAATGAGATGGGAATACCAGACCACCTGACCTGCCTCTTAAGAAACCTATATGCAGGTCAGGAAGCAACAATTAGAACTGGACATAGAACAACAGACTGGTTCCAAATAGGAAAAGGAGTACGTCAAGGCTGTATATTATCACCCTGCTTATTTAACTTATATGCAGAGTACATCATGAGAAACGCTGGGCTAGATGAAGCACAAGTTAGAATCAAGATTGCCAGGAGAAATCTCAATAACCTCAGATATGCAGATGACACCACTCTTATGGCAGAAAGTGAAGAGGGACTAAAAAGCCTGTTGATGAAAGTGAAAGAGGAGAGTGAAAAAGTTGGCTTAAAGCTCAACTTTCAGAAAACTAAGATCATGGCATCTGGTCCCATCACTTCATGGGAAATAGATGGGGAAACAGTGTCAGACTTTATTTTTCTGGGCTCCAAAATCACTGCAGATGGTGACTGCAGCTATGAAATTAAAAGACGCTTACTCCTTGGAAGAAAAGTTATGACTAACGTAGACAGCATATTCAAAAGCAGAGACATTACTTTGCCAACAAAGGTCCATCTAGTCAAGGCTATGGTTTTTCCAGTGGTCATGTATGGATGTGAGAGTTGGACTATAAAGAAGGCTGAGTGCTAAAGAATTGATGCTTTTGAACTGTGGTGTTGGAGAAGACTCTTGAGAATCCCTTGGACTGCAAGGAGATCCAACCAGTCCATTCTAAAGGAGACCAGTCCTGGGTGTTCACTGGAAAGACTGATGTTAAAGCTGAAACTCCAATACTTTGGCCACCTGATGCTAAGAGTTGACTCATTGGAAAAGACCCTGATGCTGGGAGGGATTGGGGGCAGGAGGAGAAGGGGACGACAGAGAATGAGATGGCTGGATGGCATCACCAACTCGATGGACATGAGTTTGGGTAAACTCTGGGAGTTGGTGATGGACAGGGAGTCCTGGCTTGCTGTGATTCAAGGGGTTGCAAAGATTCGGACATGACTGAGTGACTGACTGAGTGTTTTTTACTGGTATATTTCTGCAATTCTAGTATACTGAATTCAACATACATCTACTGAGCACCATTATGTGCTAGGCACACTCTTACATATCATGGGGAGAACATGGTAATTATCATTAAAAGAAACAATAATCTAGTGATGGGGACATGAATGAATAAATCCTCTGCCAGTTAAAGTGTGATCCATGCTGGGTAGAGGTATGTAGAAAGTTCAGGGTAAATAGGAAAAGCAATTCAGGTAACTTTTTTTTTTTTTTTTGAGTAAAATGATGCTCAATTTGAAGTTAAAAATCCAATATCTTGGTCATCTGATGCGAACAGCTGACTCATTGGAAAAGTTCCTGATGCTGGGAAAGATTGAGGGCAGAAGGAGAAGAGGGCATCAGAGGCTGAGATGGCTGAATGGTATCACTGATGCAATGGCCATGAACTTGGGCAGACTTTGGGAAATGGTGGAGGGACAGAGAGGGCACGGATGCTGCAGTCCTTGGGGTTGCAAAGAGTCAGACACAACTGGGTGACTGAATAACACAATAATTGCTTTACAATGTTGTTTTAGTTTCTGCTATACAATAATGAATCAGCTATATGTATACACATATCCCCTCCCTCTTGAACACCCCTATCCCACCCCTCTAGGTCATCATGGAGCACTGAGCTGACCTCCCTGTGCTATACAGTAAGTTCTCACTAGCTATATATTTTACAAATGGTCATGTACATAAGTCAGTACTACTCACTCAGTTCGTTCCACCCTCTCCTTCTCACCCATCCGAGTATCCACATTCATTCTCACCATCTTAGTCTCTATTTCTGCCCAGAAAATAGGTTAATCTGTACCACTTTTTTCTAAATTGCACATACATGTGTTTAATTATAACTATAGGATCAAAAAAGCCTTCAAAGAGGAAGGGACATTTGTACTGTATATAAAAGGAGGGGAAAGTTTTGATAGGCAGACATGGGAGGAACAGGCTTCTTGGAAGGTGGAAAAGGAAGATAAATATTTAGAAACAGAGGAGTACATGTTAGATGGTACATGGCGAGGGGTATAGTAGACCTGAAAAATTAGACTCAAAGAGACATGGTGAGCGTGAGGTTATAAAAACAGGTGGTGTCTGGACTTTGTTTGTGGACAGTGGGGAGTCATTGAAGGTGGATGGGAAAGAATAATGTTTTGTTTTGATTTTCCACATAAGTCTTTTAAAGAACAAGATTGAGAATAAATAGGTAAATTCTAGGAAGAGTGTTCATACAGCAGTACATCTTGTATTTCAGGGGTTGAGACTTGTAAGTGGCGCAACCAGGTAAGATGCCATTTCAGTTAACAAAGGGTGAACAGTAGGGTGAGGGTAATGAGAAATTACACTTAAAAGACTGAATTATGAGCACTTCAGACTCCAAGGGGGTTTCCAAGGTGGCGTTAGTGGTAAAGCATCCACCTGCCAATGCAGGACACATAAGAGACGCAGGTTCCTTCCCTCTGTTGGCAAGATCCCCTGGAGGAGGGCATGGCAACCCACTCCAGTATTCTTGCCTGGAGAATCCAAAGGACAGGAGCCTGGTGGGCTACAGTCCATTGGGTCACAAAGGACTGAACACAACTGAAGTGCCTGAGCATGCACACAAGACAACAAGTAGGCACTGAATAAGAGAGAGAGAAGTTTCTGAGGAAAAAGTTTCTGAAGAGAATTCCAAGATGGGGGATTTGGGAGGATGGCACACAAGGGGGCTATGAAGGGCGGGATTTACCACCTCCAGGCCGATATGTGGGATTGGAAGGAACAGGGAAGACTGCTTGTGGCCATGATGCAGTACAAACCTGAGGGAGCCAGTGAACCTGACAATTAGGCAGGAACTCAATGCAGAGCGCGGAAATGCAGAGGTCAAAGTGCCGGAAGAAGGTGCCACACCCAGAGTATAAAGTCAGAAATCTAGGTCCTGGAGAGACAGAGCCAGTGTATGTGAGCCAAGAGTGAAGGGGAAGCGGTTCTAGGGGAAACGCTGTGATTTAGCCTCAGCTGGCCAGGATGAATATGCAGGGCTAGCAGAAAGCACCAAGACAGGAAAAGCAACTCAGCATCTTGAGAGCATTTGAAGTGAGTACAGAAACTGCTTGGAAATTGGACTGGAATTTAAGGGAAACTGGAGATTAAACATGAAGAGAGTTTGGATTCATCTTCTCAGAGATGGAGTTACTATCATGTGAAAAACTAAGTCACCAAAGAGAAAATACAGTGAGAGGGAAAAGGAAACACAACACAGCTCTGGTGGAATGGGTTCCAGGAAAAGTCAAGTAGAGGAGGAGTTACAAGGCCAGTGGGTATGAATTTTCCAGTGGAAAAAAAATCTAACTTTGCCAAAAATATAACTTCATTTAGTTTTCCATCTCAAACTCCTGTGTTTTTTTTCCCCCAAATGCAGAAACCTTATTTGGTGAATAAATTCCAGTTTTTTTTTCAGGTTTAAATTCAGTTAGTTCAGTATTTCTCTCTGCTCCTGCTTTGCGGCTCAGAGACAGCTAAGTCCTTGAAGGCGCACATGTACCACATGATTGGTGAGGAGGGTCAGAGGGTCTTGTTCAGTCGCTAAGTTGTGTCCAACTTTTTGTGACCCCATGGACTGCAGCATTCCAGGCTTCCCCCTTCACTATCTCCCTGAGTTTGCTCAAATTCATTTCCACCGAGTTGGTGATGCCATCCAACTGTCTCATCCTCTGTCACCCCCTTCTCCTCCTGCCCTCAATCTTTCCCAGCATCCAGGTCTTTTCCAATGAGTCGGCTCTTCACATCAGGTGGTCAAAGTATTGGAGCTTCAGCTTCAGCATCAGTCCTTCCAGTGAATAGTCAGGGTTGATTTTCTTTAGGATTGACTGGGTTGATTTCCTTGCTATCCAAGGGACTCTCAGGAATCTTTCCCAGCACCACAGTTAGACAGCATCACTTCTTCCATGCTCAGCCTTCTTTATGATCCAACTCTCACATCTGTACATGACTACTGGAAAAATCATAGCTTTGACTACGTGGGTCTTTATGGGCTGAGATGCAACTATTTCTATCTGATTTTCATGCATCATAAGTGGGTTCATACATCTGTCCATGTAGGATCTGATGAGACTTTCATTCCCCATGAGATGCCTGTCTTCCTTTTCCTGACCATCAGATCCGTACCAGATCTGCCAGCCCTTTCAAGTAGCTTCCTCTGTCTTCTAGAGAAAACAGATGCTTCTAGTGCTGAGGGAGAATCTTGGAGACTACCTGAAGCTATCAGAGAAGTAACACCGCAAAGCAACCATTTGAATTCCCACCACATTTGCCCAGCAAACTTATTTAGTCTGTCACTATCCAGGGATCAGATAAAAGGTGGACGTGAATCTTTTCTACTCAAGGACTGTTCTGCCTTTCTTTGAGGTATCCTATTAAATCACCAACTACTACAATAATTACTGATGGAATCAAAGAATAGAATACTGATGAAATAGAATATTAATTAGAATCAAAGAAAATAAAGAAGGTCAAAAAAATTTTGAAAGGCTTTTACTGGCCATAACCTTGAATTGAGTACTATTTATAATCAAAATATATTTATAGAAGTTTTAATTCTGAGCACTGGGTGATGTTGCATTAACCGCCAATCAAAAGCATACATAGAAAGTGAACTTGGTCAGTCAGTTGATGAAAGCTATGGGATTCATGATGTCCTATTTTTAAACTCTGCTGTGCCCAGAGGCCTTCTGCAGGACTAGATAGGAGGTTAGTTCTCAAGTCTTTGTGGCAACAGGAATGTTGAGTGTTGCCCAGATATATGAGACAAAGGAAAGGATTTTAATTGTTCCTTAGAGAAATCTTCAGTCATCCTGTTTTCAGCCTAATCCATTAATCCTCATTTTCAGAGATAACTTGTGCTTCCATTTTTTGGGGGAATCCTTTCTAGGATTCTGTGATGAAAATTAGCTCTCACTGTAGGAAGTTATGCTTCAGTGTTGCTGCTGTAATAATTACACTTCAATTATCTGCTGTCCAACTTTCAAAGCTGTGTTAACATTTCTTGTCTGTTTTCATATCCTCCCCTTTGATCACTGTCCTTATTTAAAATTGTGTATGCCTTTTACTACTTTCTCCTTTACCTCCTTTAATTTCATAATACTAGGAATTCAGGATGGGCTACAGAAAAAGAATGCATCTTATCTACCTAGTCAACCGAATTTCCTTCCATAGCATTCTAAGTTCCAAAGAAACTGTGATGCTGATTTAGGTATGATTCAAAATAAATAAAGAAATTAATGAGCAAAGTCTGGCAGACAATTATTATACCTATCATTTATGGAGTGTCTATGCCAGATTCTCTCTTAATCTTTTTTTAAATATCAAATAATTCAGTCTTTTCATCTATATGAGCTATGTTCTATTTTAAAGATAAGGAAATTGAGACAGAGAAGTTCAGTAAATTAGAAGCCTCTCATTTTCTAAATGACAGAGTCAGAATTCAAACCCAATCTGCTTAATACTTTAAATAGAAACATGTTAATATCTGCTTGGGCAAAAGGGATTTGGGGGTTAGAATTTGGCCTGAGTGGAAGCCAGATTGCTGTCTTTTCCTTCTCCATTTAAATTCTACATCTATTTTTAAGTTGTTAGTATGCAAGACCAGTAAAACAGTCCATCAAGCCTAAGCTGCCAGATTGTAGAACTCCAGGAAGGCCATTCATAACAGGCCAGGCTTATCTCTCTTAATCATGATTTAGTAGAAAGAGGCCTGCCCTATAAGCAACTCTCTTGTATGACATGGAACAAATCACTACACCATTCAGGGACCTGGAGATCTTATCTGTAAACTGAAGAGATTATTCTAAGAGATAGTAATAACAGCCAAGGTTTTATTTTATGCCGAGAACTTCATATATACGTACATGCAGTTCTTTCATTTAATATTTTTTAAATTTCGAGATTATATAAGTAAATGAGTACAGATTTGTTCTTTATCACTTTCCCTTTCAGGATGCTGAAATAGATCCCAATTACTTAAGTCTCAAGTCCAAATTGCTCTTTGTACTTTTGTCATTATTGTTTGAGTCACTAAGTTGTGTCTGATGCTTTGTGATCCTGTGAGCTTCCCAGATGGCTCAAATGGTAAAGTGTCTGCCTGCAATGCGGGAGACCCGGGTTCAATCCCTGGGCGGGGAAGATATCTTGGAGAAGGAAATGGCAACCCACTCCAGTATTCTTGCCTGGAGAATCCCATGGACAGAGGAGCCTTGTAGGCTACAGTCCATGGGGTCGCGAAGAGTTAGACATGACTGAGCAAGTGCTTTGCTTTGCCTTTTGTGACCCTGTGGACTGCAGCCTGCCAGGCTCATCTTCCATGGGATTCCCAAGGCAAGAATACTGGAGTGGGTTGCTATTTTCTTCTCCAGGGGATCTTCCTGACCCAAGGATCAAACCCAAGTCTCCTTCTTTTCAGGCAGAGCCACCAGGGAAGCCCCTTTATACTTTTAGGGACCTGTATATTATCTGTATTTTCATTCTAACAGTCATTGGAAGTTGAATTCATTTCTCTGTTTCATGAAATCTTCTCTTTTTATGCATCTGACAATACTTCTCACTTCTCACCATTCTCAAATATAACATATATATATATATATATATATATATATATATATATAAGCACTGTATTAGTGATTAAACAGAAGACTATGTTTTTCTTATTTTATATTTGTTTTGTTTCACCAAAGAAAATTATAAGCTCATGGAGGTTAAATACAACATGTTATTCTTAATTTTAAAAAGTCTCCCACGGAAACTCATATAATGCTTGGCACCAGTTAAAATATTATGTTTCAATAAGGAAAGAATAAACTGAATTTTATATCCAGGCTTGGGGATAGAAAGCTTTTTTCTGTTCTCCTTGACAGACAGAAAGTCCCAAATATTTTGGAGAAAGATTTATTTTTAATTGAAAGTTGATTTTCTTTTCCACTTTATATTTAATATGCATAGATTCCACTATAACATCTGAGAGTTCAATGGACTTGCCAGATTTTCATCCTCTTTGCTTCTCAGTTCAGTGGCTGGCAGAAGATGTGGCATATGAAATAGCAATAAAATTAGAAAGTAAAACAAACTCACATCCATGAGAAAAAACTGATTATAATCTATAATTATTAGAGAACCTCACCTTCCTTTTAACATCCCCCCTTTCTTTGCCAGAATGATAGTAACTGTAAGTAATTCCCAAGAAGAACTTGCCAAAATAAGAACACTGCTTACAGTCTTTTTATCTTCACTTTTCCATAAATCTGCATGGGATGTCAGGAGATATTTATTGATCATACACAATGTTGTCAGTTTGATCCACAAACTTAGTGGCTCCAACGAAGTGGATTTCCAACACAGAATTATCAATGTACTTGTCGTAATGTCCTTATTTTATTTTCTTCACTGTATTCTCTTATAATATTTTAATATGTATGTATGTATGCCCTAATGATACTATAACCCCTTGAATATCACAAGATTTTAAAAAAATACGGCTATCATGCCAGGCTTATAAGGCTCAATTAGAACATTGTATTATTTGAATAAATATGAGAACCAAAGTGGCTTTATGGGAAAGCACTAGAAATTTTCTCATTCTTTCCAAAGTTTATAGCAGATAAAAAAGAAATTTTATCATTGAAGATTGTGTTTCCATAATTCAATCAGGAAAGATAAGATCATCAAGGGCTGGGATTTGCAGGAGGAGATCATGAAGAACTCTTCAACCATTCTTTTTTTGATAGTGCTCCCAGCCCATTATGCAGTGGTATTCTACTCCAATGGAGCACAAGCTGGTTAAAAAGCATCCAAGACAGGAAAAAACCTTTTGTCTGCAGCATTTCAAAGGTGAGTATCTCACCAGCTGTCTATTTTACATGTGATAGTTGGACAGGACTGAAGCGACTTAGCAGCAGCAGCAGCAGTGTATATATGTCCACGCTTTCTTCATTTGTCCCACTCTCTCCTTCCCCCACTGTGCCCACATGCCTATTCTCTGTGCCTGTAGCTCCATTCCTTTCATACAAATAGGTTCATCAAAATCATTTTTCTAGATTCCATCTGTGTGCATTAACATACAAAATTTTCTTTTCTGATTTACTTCAGTCTATATAAAAGGCCCTAGGTTAATCCACCTCACTAGAATTGATGCAAATTCATTCTTTTTTATGGCTGAGTAATATTCCAATGTATATATGTACCACATCTTCTTTATGCATTTATCTGTCAATGAACATCTCAGTAGGAAGGGGGCTCTGGAGGGAGGTGATATATGTATGCATGTGTTCATGCAGATTCAGTCGTGTCTGACTCTTTGCCACCCCATGAACTGTAGCTTGCCAGGCTCCTCTGTCTGTGGGCTTTCCCAGGCAAGAATACTGGAGTGGGTTGACATTCCCTTCTCCATGATACACATATAATTATGGATGATTTGCATTGCTGTACGGCAGAAACCATCACAATGTTGTAAAGCAATTTTTCTCCAATTAAAAATAAATTAAAAAACTTAGAAAAAAAGGTGAGTATCCATTCTATTTCAGAGAAGGCAATGGCACCCCATCCCAGTACTCCTGCCTGGAAAATCCCATGGATGGAGGAGCCTGGTGGGCTGCAGTCCATGGGGTTGCAAAGAGTCGGACATGACTGAGTGACTTCACTTTCACTTCACTTTCATGCATTGGAGAAGGAAATGGCAACCCATTCCAGTGTTCTTGCCTGGAGAATCCCAGGGACAGGGGAGCCTGCTGGGCTGCTGTCTCTGGGGTCGCACAGAGTCGGACATGACTGAAGCCATTTAGCAGCAGCAGCAGCAGCATCCATTCCATTTACTTAGCTCAAAGTTTGGCAGACTAGGGCAGGTGGGTCAAATCTGACTACTGCCTGTTCTTGTAAATACAATTTTATTGGCACGCAGCCACACCTATTTGCTTCCATATTATCTCTGGCTACTTTTGCAATAAAACAGAAGAGTTAAGTAGACCACAGAGTGAAAATATGTCCTATTTGACTCTTCATAGAAAAAATTTGTCAACTCTGAATGAGATGATTCTTACTCCTCTTTCAAGTCTGATATGTGCTCTGTACACAGTAGAAAGAAAGTAAGTGTAGCTGCTCAGTTGTGTCTGACTCTTTGTGACCCTATGGACTGTAGTCCACCAGGCTCTTCTGTCCATGGGATTCTCCAGGCAAGAATACTGAAGAATACATGGTTGCCATGCCCTTCTCCAGAGGAGTCTTCTCATCCCAGGGTCTCCCAGACTGCGGGCAGATTCTTTACTGTCTGAGCCAGTCGATTCAGTAGTGTCTGACTCTTTGTGAACTATGAATGGCAGCCCGCCCATCTCCTCTGTCCATGAGATTCTCCAGGCAAGAATACTGGATTGGGTTCCCATTTCCTTCTTCAGGGGATCTTCCCGACCCAGGAATCGAACTTGAATTTCTTAAGTCTCTGGCATTGCGGGGTGGGTTCTTTACCACTAGTGCCACCTGGGAAGCCCCTGTACATAGTAATTGATTAAGAAAATCACCAATTAATTCACTCATTAATCTGGTACTGAATCTCTCTGATTTGGACCATACAGCCTCTTCCAGAACATGCAGCACAAGATTTAATCTGATGCCAAACTCCTCTTTCACATTTTCTAAATTCAGATGATTGGAAATTATAGGGTAGGTATTATACAAGCCAAAGCATTCATTTAAAAATCACAGTTTCTAGACTGACCATTAGGAACGTGATTCTGGACAGAAACTATTCTCTTATACTAACAAAGCAGATTCTATTTGTTTGACAATATCCTGCCCAGTCCCACTGTGCATATTTACTTGAAATTAATGAATGTCTTAATAAACAAAGTTTGCATTATTACAATTTATTAAATCCTACAGCAATTAAAAGGCCTACAAATATATTCATCACTTCTAATACCAAAAGCAGTGTGACAAATAGACTTTGTCCTGAGCAGCATAACACTGAGAAAAAGTGGTTTCTCCCGATGAATCATTTTGCTTCCTTTCATTGTCTCCTTTTTGCTTGGGATGCACCTTTGATGATCAAATGTAGTAGGAGATTGAGGTTAGCAGAAATAAGCTTTGTTATATATAGAACTGATAAACAACGAGCTCCTACTGTATAGCACAGAGAACTATACACAGTATCCTAGGATAAACCATAATGGAAAATAATATAAAAAAACTAATGTATGTATATGTATAATTGAATCACTTTCCCGTACAGCAGTAATTAATAGAAACTTGTAAATCGACAATTTGTTGTTGTTCAGTCACTGTCTCGTATCCAACTCTTTGTGACCCCATGAACTCCATGCAGGCTTCCCTGTTCTTCAGTATCTCCCAGAGTTTGCTCAGACTCATGTCCATTGAGTCTCAATTTAACAAATGTAGCTATTTTCCCTTAGTTTTCAAGTACGTCCTTTCTTTCATTATCTAGCTATTATGTGAGCCTTGAACTAAGTATTCAGCTTCACATTTGTCTTTTTATGGTGCACTGCTTACGTTTTATTTGAGAGACTAGTTTTGAAGGAGTATATATGAAAAACTGAAAATATATAATCGAGTTGTCACATCCAGCATATACATGAATCTATTTAAAAACAGTTAAATCAGTTGATCAACTTGGGGTCCTTTGCTAAAAGCCAAAATAGGTATCTCTGATGAGCTATGAGATGGGAGTAAGTCATATGGTTATTCCAGTCATGGTACAGAGGACACTTAGCTTCATCCTGTAATTAGCATTTTCAGAAGGGCTGTAATTATATATTACATTACTTCTCCAGGCCATTGCACACAACGGGGTCTTTTTTGTGAATTTAGAAATAACTGTAATAACATGAATTTTAATGATTGACAGTCATGGGCTAAAATGTAATCATGAACTAATGACTTCTTTTGTATGAAAAATTTTACTGATTTTCAAACATATTACTTGGAATAGATACTCCTTATAAGCTAAGAGAAAATGTAAAAAAAAAAAACAAAAAAAACACATCTTCTAAAAAATAAACAGAAATAAAACCAAAACCATAAAAGAAAAACACTGAAACTTTATTGGATGAGCTGTCTTGCTGCTGCCAATTACTGGACTTTTATAGTTCTTTGATAACTTTATGAATTCATTTCTGTCCACAAGTATGAATTAATGAAATAATTATCTCTGTTTATTCCATCTTCAGGTACTATAGTAACTTGAAGATTATGTTATAAAGAAAAGAAACTGAGCTGAAACACAAACATGCAAGGGACTATGATCAGACTCTGCAAACACAATTTGCTTTGTATTTTATAACTAACTCCTTATATGCAGAACAGCAAATGCTGAACACACATGAATTGTACACAAACAGTCCAGCTATCAATCATAAGCAGTAGTCAGTAGTGAGCTGCATGCACCGCCAAAATAAGGCTGTAAAAGCTACTAACTACATTTCCTTCAGTGGTGTTTATTGCAAAGGCTGAGCTGCTTGGCTTTAATGCTGGGCCAATCCTGCCATCAGAAAACCCAGCTTGTTATATCCTGACATGGAAGTTTGGTTCATAAAGTAGTTTGTAATGTTTGTTGAATGCCTATTTGAGGCCATAAAACTCCCTTCATAGGTCTTGGGTGCAACCTTCTCTTTGACTGTTTTACTCCCTCTTCAAGATTGGAAAGACATCCTCAATTGTTTGTAGAACTTGAGAACAACAGAGATATATTTTTCTGATGAGTATATTCCCTTTTGGACAGACTTAAAATGTCAAAATTCTGTGAGAGAGGGGCTGTACATTTACCTTCATGCTACACTCAAAATCCATGTGATTGAAACTCTATAGGAAAAAAAAATCTCCAGCAATAAGGTTATATTTGTGGAGAAGGCAGTTTTAAAATCCTTCAAAAAGTCTTGGTCAGTCTGGCCGGCCCAAGTGAGCACTTACCGTGTGTGTGTGCTGTGCACGCATGCATGCTAAGTCGCTTCATTTGTGTCCAGCTCTTTGCGACTCTATGACCGTAGCCGGTCAGGCTCCTCTGTCCTTGGGATTTTCCCAGAAAGAATCCTGGGGTGGGTTGCCATATCCTCCTTCAGAGGATCTTCCCGACCCAGGGATCAAACCTGCGATTCTTACCTCTCGTGCAATGGCAGGCGGGTTCTTTACCACTAGCGTCACTTGGGAAGCCCAGCATTTACCTCATGAAATTCTTGATGTTAACACCCATCAAAACAAAATAGAAGCCTCAATTGGAAGAATGCTCTTCCTGAGCATCTTTCATTTTGATTCACTTACCACTGTGGCATTTAGATGACGCGCACGGGCATTTTTCATAGATGAGAATTGTAAAATCAAGTAACTATGAAAGTGCCTCTGTAAACTTTGTGGTAAGATCATTATCTTTTCATTTAACTCAGAATGTCTTCACTCGGAAAGTCCACTTCACTCAGAATGTCTTTAAATACACGTAGCTGCCAACTTCTCTACCTTGGTCAACCTTTATATAAGCAGTTTGAGAAATACTGACAAATAAGAAAGGAGAAATTAATCAGAATATGCAAACTATACCTCATAAATATCTGAGTATCTTTTATTTTAAAACAAAAAGATTATGGAAACCTAATACAACTATGAAAGATTCATGATTTTGAAATGAAAAGACTGATTCCATTAAAACAAAATAACTGTAACAACATTCCAACACATAGGCCTATTTCACATAGGAATATTTATTGAGTGTTGGGAGCAGGAAGCATTAGATTTGCTTCCTGCTCCTAAAAACTAAAAATATTGTTTTTAATGAAAAGTTTAATAAAAGCCAATCTTAAAATTTTTCTAATTTTAAAATTTAGTAGGTCTTTTTATATCATTATAGCTAAAAGAGTTCAAGGAATGAGAAGGGAAAGTTATGGGAGAATTCATTTGTCTTAAGACATTCTCCCCATTTTTAGGCAGTGATGGTTAGGCTTTCTGTACAAAGTCTGTGAGTTATGATGTTCTGTAGGATATATGTTCTTACCATTCCCTTTTATGCCTGTTAATACTACTACTGTTACTAAATATAGATAATAATATAGTGTGCACGTGTATTTGCATCAATGCAGATCTTACACAATGTGATGTTATTATAAGAACTGGCCTTATCATCAAATGTCTTAAGTCACAGCACTTTGTTATGTGAACTCTGGTCTGCATATTTCAGCAAATCATGTTGCTCACCTCCATATGATTAAAAATAATGAGCAGCAATAGATATTGAACTTTATATAACATTTTATTAATATAAACCAGGATCACAAATGAAAGCAGTAACTGCAGCAGTGTCACTAATGAGGAAATATTTTTAAATGTTATGGATTTAATAGCACACAGACCTTGGCTGACACAATTTAAAATGACAGATAAAATTTAAAGACTAATAATTTACCTTTATGGTCAGTAAATTATCAGTAGTCATGTCATATGGTGTCTAAGTCATTAATTTAATTTTAAAAGTTTGGTACTCACAACATAGTTAACTCTTTACACCAAAATTATTTTTCATTTGAAGTAGCTAGCCTAGATTCATAGTCTATGCAAAGGTATGGCTGCATTTTGTTTCAAAAAAAACCTATCAGTATGTATATATCAATTTATTTCGAAATAACTCATTGTATTAGGGAAAATCCCAGAATGAACCCTGCAGTGATCCATGTAAAGCATATTTTGGGGAAAAAAGCTATAAAATTCACCATTAATCTGAATTAAAGCATAAATATTATACTTTGAAAAGTAAATTGCTCCAAATATGATTGAACTAGAATTATATCTCTTAAGCTAAAATGTCCTTTTTCCTTGGGGTATTGGAGAGGGGGGCAAGCACAGAGGTTTGAAGAAATGTTTTTCCCTAGTTGTAAAATGTCGCTTGTTCTTGTAAGACGTGTGTGTGTGTGTGTGTGTGTGTGTGAAGGAAAGAGTTCACATACCAATGCAAATAGAGTGAGAACTCTTTGGGAGGAAGAAGATCCCAGTAGAATGAAAGCATGAAATGCAATACTTCATATTTCACAGATGAAAAAACAGCAATTAAGTAATCCTTGCTTAGACCATTAGGAGGAGCACAAACGACTTCTGAGGATACAGGAATGCTACAACATGATGATGCTCTTGTGGTTTTGAAAGTGCTCCAAAAGACGCTGTTAAACTCAGCTTCTTGAGCTTCTGAATTAACCTCATTTTTTGTCAGCTTGTTGCAAATTGTTGTTTCTACTTGGATTTTACCATGGGTGTCATACTGCTTACACTGTTTTACATATTTACTAGTGCAGAGTATTTATTATATTAAAGTAACCTGATTCTGTTGAGTTGCCTGAGGGTTAGAGACATGTGCATGTAAATCTAGCAAAGAAGAGTAAATCTAGCAAAGGAATTCTTATGAGCTCCACACAGCAGACACACCAAAACTGAGATGTACAAACAAGAAAAGACGCGTTTTCCAGAATCAGATAAAGTGTCAATATGCAAAATAGAAAAATAGAATCAACAGAATGAGATTAAAAACAGAGCCCATCAACAGAGATAATGAAAGCAGAATTAGATCAAATGCTGAATGGATAACTGTCTTCTCTTTAGAATTTTTGTCAACTCTTCCTATTAGAAAATAAAAGCTTGAAACAATGTATGATACTAATATAATAAACTATAATAATTGGATAATCTATAAAAATATATATAGGTGGCAGTCAAACCAGTTAATCCTAAGTGAAATCAACCCTGAATATTGACTGGAAGGACTGATGCTAAAGCTGAAGTTCCAATACTCTGGCTATCTGATGTAAAGAGCCAACTCATTGGAAAAGACCCTGATGCTGGGGAACACTGAAGGCAAAGGGATGAGATGGTTAGATAGCACTGACTCAATGGACATGAATTTGAGCAAACTCTGGGAGGTAATGAAGGACAGGGAAACCTGGCGTGTTGCAGTCCATGGGGTTGCAAAGAGTCGGACACGACTTAATGACTGAACAATTGTTCCTGAATCTTACACCTCTCCATCCCTATTGGCTATTTCTCCCTCTCTTCCCTTCCCTTCCCCTCCCCTCCTCCCTCCAGTCTCCTCTCTTTTACTCTCTCCTCTCCTCCTTCCTTCCTTCTTCTCACACATAAACAAACTGAAAATCCCTCCACACTACACACTCAAGCCCCTTACAATCTGAGTTTTGGCAGGCTAGAGTTGTACTTCCTTTTTGTCCTTCTCTGCCAGCTTTTATAAAAGATTTTCTCAGATATACTTTATTTTGGGCTTCCCTGGTGCCTCAGGTGGTAAAAAACCCACCTGCAATATGGGAGACCTTGGTTCAGTCCCTAGGTTGGGACAATCCCCTGCGGAAGGGAAAGGCTTCCCACTCCTGTCTTCTGGCCTGGAGAATTCCGTGGACTACAGTCGTGGGGTCACAAAGGGTTGGACACAATTGACAGACTTTCACTTTATTTGCTTTCTACCTCTCAGAACTTCATATATATATATATATATATATATATTCATGTCGTGATGCACATGGAAAATGATAAATAGCTAAAACTGTCAATGGTTATGGGGACTGACTCAGAGGATGTTGCTATTTCAGGCCCCTCTTGGCAGCTCCAAAGTGCTAGAGGACTAGTGACATGATGACTCTGTGACCCCACCAGGCTCATCACATGCTGAGGACAGTAAAAGGATACTGTGCTCCATTCAGCTCAGCGCCGCAGGACTGAGTTGCCTGGGCAGTCCAGGGCTGCCACAGGCCCAGCAGGCCCCCTCCTTTTGCAGATTGTTTGTGGGGTACCATGAACCACTTTTCCCCAGCACCCTAGAGAGCATGTTTCAAACCAGCCCCAGAGGGTAGGTTTTCTGCATGTTTTGTTGGTATGACAGCACACTAACTTTACAGCTCCCCAGTGAGACACAGCTGTGTCTCCAACAAGGTCTTGATCACAGGCCTGGATTTGGGGCGTGGACTTCTTTGGGTGCTGCATCTCATCCTAGGGGCACTGCCTGCTCCTTATATCTGCTCTTTCTGTATTCTTTATAGTTCCCTTTGGTTTTTTGCTAGCCAATTTCTTGTTATTCAAATACTCACTTACAAGTAATAATTCATTTTTCAGCTTTTTTGAGAGCATAATTGATAAATAAAAATTCCATATATTTAAGAGAGTTGGACCATAAAGAAGGTTGAGCACCAAAGAACTGATGCTTTTGAACTGTGATGTTGGAGAAGACTGAGAGCCTCTTGGACTGCAAGGAAATCAAACCAGTCAACTCTAAAAGGAAATCAACCCTGAATATTCATTGGAAGTACTGGTGCTGAAGTTGAAGCTCCAATACTTTGGCCACCCGATGAGAAGAGTTGACTCAGAAAAGACCCTGATTCTGGGAAACATGGAGGGCAGGAGGAGAAAGGCGATGACAGAGGATGAGATGGTTGGATGGCATCAGTGACTCTATGGACATGAGTTTGAGCAAACTGGAAGACAGTTATGGACAAGGAAGCCTGGCATGCTGCAGTCCCTGGGGTCCCAAAGAGTTGGACACGACTGAGCAACTGAATAACAACAAAGGTATATAACTCAATGTTTTGTTACCTGTGTGCACTGTGAAATGATCACTACAATTAAGCTATAGCCAATAATTCTTTAATTGAATTTTCTCTGTCAAATTATTGTGTGATTTATCTTCCCTGACTGGATCCAAACTGATAAATCATGGTAGCAGGGAAGAGAGCTATGTAAAGGCCCACATTTCTTTCTGCAGCAGAAACCACTGCTGACTCCATCTCTTGAGGACTCCAACCAGCCACTTCACAGCGATCTGATTGCTATCAGATCCCAATGAGTACAGCTAAGTTCCTGCCCAGTGAAAACTGCAAAGAAGCAATAGCAGCAATCATAACCCAGCAAGAATGAAACAACTGTGAGCTCCATCTTCTCATGGATGAAGTCACCCTTCTGTGTGAGCAAGCAAGCTGAACACCCTTAAGTGCTAATTGAGTATGAGAGATATCTTGAGTGGGTGGTAGAAGAAAGATGATGAATATTACTAAAGGCATTAGGATGACACTAGCTGGAACTGGAGTTTGTCCACTCACCCTTGTATACTAAGTATTTTCTTTTAGAGATTATAGATAATCAGAGCATCTATGATGGATTGTGATTAATGAGGGGCATGAGCAGATATGAGTGATGCAAGGAGCAGACATATCTGTGTCGCACCTCTTATTCTCGGCTTTTTACTCCAGCTATTACTATGGTATCTGGCTGCACACACCAGTCAACTGAAAACATCTCCCTTCACAGATCTCTTTCTGTCCCAGAGCTTCCTCATACCTGAACCTTTTCACTCATCCTGACACGAGTATAAACCTGGAAGTGCAAGGCTACTGACAACCCAAGGGGCAACTTGACCACTGGGGATCAGAGCCTATCACTAAATGATGCCCCTTTATGTCCCCTGGGGTGGACAATTTTGGACTGCATTATATACGGCTTCTCAGAGGTCCCCAGCAGAACTGAATCTCTGTTGCCCACGGTGGTGAACTCAATGAGACACGAGACACCTCAGACTGACACTTTCCCCAGCCCTGCACTTGTCCCAGTGCTCCTCTCCTATTCATTGGAGTGGGTTATCAAAATAAACTGCTTGCAGCAAAATATTGTCTCAGGTTCTGGTTTGGGGGGCAACCTAGGCTAACACAGGGGCTTCCATGATGGCCCAGCAGGTAAAGAATCCGCCTGCAACGCAGGAGATACAGGAGATGAGTGTTTGATCCCTGGGTCAGGAAGATCCTCTGGAGGAGGGAATGATAACCCACTTTAGTATTCTTGCCTGGAGAATTCCATGAACAGAGGAGGCTGGTGGCCTACAGTCCATGGGGTCATGAAGAGGCGGACATGACTGAGTGAATAACACACACACAAGCACAGCACACTCAAGAGTAGGCTAACACACATCTCTTTTGCCTTATTTCTCAGCTTCCAAATGCATTTCTCTTCTGAGGCTGTTCCTTAAGCATTGATAATCCATAGGGTCCTGACATTGGCGCGCTTTTCCATTCACTTTCCTGCTTCATCTCAGATGCTTGCACACTTTAACCATGATTTAACTGTTGGAAAATCTCCATCTGTTCCGTCTGTCCACTTGACTCTTCTGACCTGTTCAACCACATCTCAACTCTAAATTTTCTAAAACCGGTTAAATGTAGCATTAAAAGGAAAACTGAGTTCGTGATTGGCAGTCCTGGCTTCCAGCAGCATCTCCTCTGGTGTTTCCTATTTGGTGAATGGCATCAGCATGCTCTGAGCTTCATAAGTGAGAAAGCTATAAATGAATCTTGGTAGTCCTCTTTCTATACACCCAACCACCCCTTCACCCCTGGCAACAATAAGCAAGACATGCTGATTTCTTCCTTCTTAGTGTTCTCACTTCTCTGTCTCTATTTTCCATTGCTGTCGCCCTCTTCTTACTACCAACTCCCCCTGTCTGTCATTACAAAGGGAGGTCATAAGAACAAGGTGAGACAGTGGATGAAGTAGAGGAAGCATGAGATGACTAGTTGTCTGTTGGCTGCTTGCCTATGTTAGAGCGCAGTGCTGAACTCCCCGAGTATCTAGTCCATACTGAACACTCAACAGACACTTGTTGAGGAGTTCAATACATGCGTAACTCTTGTGGCACATGTTGGCGACAGTAAGGGACTGCAATTTAAATGAGTGGGGAAAAAGAAGAAAGGCTCTTACTAGAATACTTTATTTTTTGCACATCTTCCAAACACTATTGGATTAATATGAAAATATAAACACATTTCATTTATTAAGACTTCACTAGTCATGCAGAGTTTCCAGTGCTCCATCGCTTAGCCGTGTCTGACTCTTTGCGACCCCTTGGACTTTCGCCTACCAGACTCCTCTGCCCTGGGAAACCCTCTCCTGGGGTTTCCCAGGCAAGAATACTGGAGTGGGTTGCCATTTCCTACTCCAGGGGATCTTCCTGAGCCAGGGATTGAACCACACATCTCCTACTTGGCAGACAGATTCTTTGCCACTAGTACCACATGAGAAGTCCATCCAAACACTATTGGATTGATCTGAAGATATAAAGACATTTCATTTATTAAGACCTTACTAGTAATGCGGGGTTTAGCATCCTTCTATTATATATGATGGTGACTTGAATCTGGAGAGTCTTTCATTTCCATGAGAATACTGGAGTGCAGTTGGCTATTGTATATGCTGGCTGTCATATAACTCTCAAAGACAAAATGTCCAAAGACTTCCAGGCTTGATAGGTTCAAATATAATATTTTAATAGATTTTTCTTGGGATGGGGGCATGCCATTGGATGGAGAGAAAACACAGAATTACTAGTAAATTATTAGTTCTGAATCAGAACCTAGAAATACCTACTGTCACACTTCTCAATTTTTTTCATCTGTTTTTCTTAATTTTTATATAAATTCTTAAATGACTTTTGAAACAAAGTAAGAAGAGGGCCATTTTGCCTCTTTATTTTAAAAAAATGACATTAATTATGTTAAAGAATTATACTTTATGTGGGAAGCAATAAGCAATTGATGGTTGTAAGTCTAATAAAAATAATAATTTTCTGATTCAAATGTATTCTTTTTAATGAGGTGGATGAAACTGGAGCCTATTATACAGAGTGAAGTAAGCCAGAAGGAAAAACATAAATACAGTATTCTAACGCATATATATGGAATTTAGAAAGATGGTAACAATAACCCTGTGTACGAGACAGCAAAAGAGACACTGATGTATAGAACAGTCTTATGGACTCTGTGGGAGAGGGAGAGGGTGGGAAGATTTGGGAGAATGACATTGTAACATGTAAAATATCATGTAAGGAACGAGTTGCCAGTCCAGGTTCGATCCACGATACTGGATGCTTGGGGCTAGTGCACTGGGACGACCCAGAGGGATGGTATGGGGAGGGAGGAGGGAGGAGGGTTCAGGATGGGGAACACATGTATACCTGTGGTGGATTCATTTTGATATTTGTCAAAACTAATACAATTATGTAAAGTTTAAAAATAAAAAAAAATAAAAAAAAATAATTTTCTGTTAAGAAAAACTTCCATTCACTTGTCATTAATTAACTTAGTAAGACAGGGATTATAGCTATACAAATGTCGAATTATTCTCATGTAACCTTGGCTCTTGGCTCAGTGGTAAAGAATCTGCCTGCCAATGCAGGAGACGTGGGTTCAATCCCTGGCCAGGAAGATCCCCTGGAGGTGGAAATGGCAACCTACTACAGTATTTTTGCCTGGAAAATCCCGTGGACAGAGGAGCCTGGCAGGTTGCAATCCATGGGATCACAAAAAGTCAGACATGACTGAGAAGGAGCATGAATCTTGGCTCAGGTGAAATGACCTATTTTCCAAATGTGGACATACCCATGCTAACAACAGTTATTTGTCTTATAGATCAGTCTCTTGTTTACATTTTTGGTGTCTTTATTGACACAAAGACATATTCTAAACTATGATTAGAGAACACTGATTTAGAGTTTTTTTTTTTGAAGAATTGCCAGATTTCAAAATAATAATGTAGTAAGATTATTATTAAAAGTATTGATGGTATTTTTTACCATCATAGTTCAAAATGAAACCCTTTCTTAAAAAAATTATATGATTTATCTAAAACTTCCTGGATCAACTGGGATATAGTGATTGGACCTAATATATTAAACTCTTTATTTTTGCTCTGGACTGAAGCCAAAGAGCAATAATTGCTTCTATGCATTGCCTGGAAGCAGGTGACTCTGCCATCTGGATATGTGTCCTCCACTCCACTGAGCAGGGCTCTGATAAAATGCTGTATTCCTGGCCTCTGGGCAAAGAATCGTGGGGGGAGTAAGCAGCCCTATAGATCCTGGTAATAACTTGCCTTTCCCTTTGGGATTTAGAGCCTGCTTGCATTTCGTGAAGGATTTAAAGAAAAGGCCCAGGATATCAGAATTGAAATGCGGCTGCTGTCCCAGACATTCAAGCTTTGTTTGCTGTTGAATGTTTCAGGGTACTACAGATTCTTTTTTTTTTTTTTTTGGTCGCGATTCAGGGAATTTTCATAGTTATAGCTTCGTAAAAAGATTGTCAGAAAGCCTGATGAATCTTCTATTGAGGATGGTGAATGGGAGAGCTGCGCTGCCCATCGGCAGGCTCCTTTTTTGATCAAGTCTAACTCAGTATTCTGGCAAATAAACTAGAGTGAGGGGCCTGCAAGTTGCCCTGAATAAGCTACCTATCTTCTTCTCTGTATGTTTGGCTTAAGAGTCCACTTCCTAAGAAGCTCTGTCCTTTCTCTCCTCAGATCAAAAAACATTCCAGTCTTGTCTTGTCTTTCTCTGTGATTTATATGTTTTTTTTTTTTTTTTTCTTCTTATGTGTGATTTCTTATCCAATTGGTTGAAATCACCCAAAATTCACTAGGAGGGCAGTCACTGGTTGCCTCGTAGCCATTACTTGACAAGGCTATAATTAGTTGGGCCATTTTACACCTGCTTTCCCAGCTGGGCACTGCATTTTGCTTTGCAGTGATTTGTATCAGAACTGAAAGGACACTGCTTCAAAAATGAGTTCACAATATGCATTGACAACGAAAATTGTACAGATTCTACACTGGGGAGAACTTACAGCAAGAGCATTCAATCATTCATTGTTTTTTTTGTTTGTTTTTCTTGCGAGTATACCTTTCTTCTACCACCATTTAACTCTTTGGATAGTTTTCAGTGAACAGCTTCTAACAGAGTAATCAAAATTGGACCTTCCTCTGTCAGTAGTGCCTTATTTAATATTTCTCTTAGCTTTTGGAGGGATGCATTGGTTAGGGTTAATTTTTAGGAATCATAGCCACGAGGTAACCTTTAACTTGTAGAAACATGCCTTTCAAATAATTCAGATAATACATTTGATAATACCATATGTATAATTCTCATGCTAAATTAAATGCTTTTAAATAGAGAATACAGAGATATTTTTCATTTGATGCCTGATATTTCTATTGTGCTCATAAAGTACTGGCCATGAAGGAAAGTGGTCCAGGAAAATGAAACCAGTCACTTCCTAAAGATTTCCTCTAGTTGGTGCAGAGCACTTCCCACTCTTCTCACCCTGAAATCCACTTTATCGCAAGCATTCTATTTTATTTTGTGTTCATGATAATGATTGTTGTAGGCTTATTTACTGAGATGATTTGATGGTAAATCGATGTTTGCCTACATGAGTGATCCAGAAGAATCCTAGAAATGTAAGTAAGGTTCAGGAGGTATTCTATAAAGTCAATGCTGCTGTGGTTTCAACTCAGTGGGTTTTCCTTTGAACTGGGAATGGATGACTATTTTGATGACCATTTTGTAGTAATTAACTGCTAAGTTGCTTCAGTCGCATCCGACTCTGTGCAACCCCATAGACGGCAGCCCAGCAGGCTCCCCCGTCCCTGGGATTCTCCAGGCAAGAACACTGGAGTGGGTTGCCATTTCCTTCTCCAATGCATGAAAGTGAAAAGTGAAAGTGAAGTCGCTCAGTCGTGTCTGACTATTAGCAACCCCATGGACTGCAGCCTACCCAGGATCCTCTGTCCATGGGATTTTCCAGGCAAGAGTACTGGAGCGGGGTGCCATTGCCTTCTCCCGTAGTAATTAACTACTCCTCTTCAATTAATTGTTTCACTAGAAGCAGGTTATTAGATCTCCACAGTATGCTAATCTGAGAAACTTATGGTAAACTTAACAATGTCAAAAAGCTCCTATCAGTGTGTTACTATTTAGAAGATGAAAAAGCATAATTTACCCTTGTTTGTTTGTTTTTTTAGAGAATTAAAATAAAAAATTCTTGCCCACAGTTAATAGCTTTCGCCTTTGGAACTCTATCTGAAAATAAGTCAAACCTATTTCTCTCTGTCTCTCTCCATCTTTCTGTTTCATCAAGAATTAAAAATAGTTTCAGCACTTTTATTGGGTTGGCCAGAAAGTTCATTCAGGTTTTTCCATACTATATTAAGAAAGAAATCTTTGGCCAACCTAAAACAAAGCTACCAATTATTCCCTAATAAGCACCAAGCTCGCTCTCCTTTCTTCGTTAAAAATATCTTCTACCTCCATACTCCCCTCTCTCTGCTGAGAGTTGTCAGCCTACTTTAGACCTTCAGCATACCAAGCCTGACTTTCTGTAAAATTCCCCAGCTTGCCTCCCTCCATTCAGATATCCTGCTCATATTGCCAGACCCATTTCATTTTTTCCCCTCCTGCTGAAAGCTCTGCAGTGGAACTCCTTCATCCATCAACTCCTTATTTGGGCATCCAAGGACTTCCACACTCTGTTTTCAAGCAGCATTTTCTTTCTTCTTTCTCTTGGTCCCCTCTGAATATTCTCTACATCAGCAATTTGAGCTCTACAGATTCATTCAAATGCATTTTGCTCATGCTTTTTCCCACCCCCATAGAATGCCCTTTTCTTCCTCTCTACTAATTCTGTCCAACTCCCATCATTTTCCCACCCTCCACAATTCATTTCTTTCTTGCATGCTCCATATTTGGCCTCAGTAATCACGTATCTATAACATTTAACCTGTAAGACTTAGTATTTATATTGTCTTACCTTGTATTTTTAATATAACTTTGATTGTTTGCCCTTTTTAAAAAAATTATTTATTTTTAATTAAAGTAGAATTGATTTACACAATTTTGTTGTTTTCCATCAAACCTCATCATGAACCCCCCATATATCCCCTCCCTCTGGTACCTCCCTCCCATCTCTCTCCTCATCCCACCCCTCCAGCCACTGTGGAAGACGGTGTGGAGATTCCTTAAAGAACTAGGAATAAAACCACCATATGACCCAGCAATCCCACTCCTAGGCATATACCCTGAGGAAATAAAAATTGATTATTTTGCCTTTTTATCTGTGTATAATTTGCCCCACCAACTAGATTGAAAGTCTCTGAAAGCAGAGAATTCATCTTTAACTTTGTATTCCTACAGCACCTGGTAAGTGTCAAGCTTGAAAGAGAGGCTCAGTAAATGTATGTTGAATATATTGTTTCCCTTAAACTTGGGGAATCAGATGTTTATTGCAATTCTAGATAAAAAGCTTCTCTTGGACTATTAAATAATCACGAAAGAGTATTCCTTCTGTGAAGCACCTGGCTATATGAAAAGAAGTTCATCATCCTAAGAGGATTTAGGAAGAAATATCTCACATCTCCTCTTCAGAAAATCCTCTACAACAATGCTTTATTAAAATGGATATTCTTCTAGCACTTACAGAAAAATGAAATCCCGCATAAATTGACTGTTTCTTGCCAGATGCTGGTTGTACCTTGGGATGTATAGATGATTGCATTTCCTATTGCTAGCTTTAATACTGTACCATGAGGCTTCCCCGGTGGTGCTAGTGGTAAAGAACCCACCTGCCAGTGCAGGAGACAAAAGAGACATGAGTTCAATCCCTGGGTCGGGAAGATCCCCTGAGGAGTGCTTGGCAACCCACTCCAGCATTCTTACCTGGAGACTCCCATGGACAGAAGAGTGTGTCAAGCTACAGTCCATAAGGTTGCAAAAAGTTGGGACAGTACTGAAGTGACTTAGCACAACAACACTGGAGAAGTAAGATGCGGGTTCAACTCCCTGCATCCGAAGACACCCTGGAGTAGGATGTGGCAACCCATTCCAATATTCTTACCTGGAAAACTCCACAGTTCATGAGAGCGTCCAGAGCAAAGTGTCGGACATGACCGAGCACACACATAGGCAGCATACTTTGGATTTACTTTTAAAAGCGAATTGCTTTCATGTTTTTTGACTTTTAATTTTGTTCCATTCCCTATCCATATCCATATCACACAAACGTTAAATATAAGCAGCTGAACGGATGCCTGATTACTCATGTTATTTATTTATAGAAAAATCGGATCAAAATAAAAATGAAAACCTTGATCCATTTTACCTAAGAACACACCTCCTCTGAGTCATAGAAAAAGTTCTAACCTGTGATGGCTTTTATTAGATACTAGCTTGGCCAGAAAGACGCACATGAGCCCAGCTGTGTTCACCATGACGGCTTCAAGATCTTCCTTCGTTTTATACTGGCAATTTCTACTTGTCAAAAATGCTGCTCTCTGAAATTCCAATTTCCAATCTTCCTAAGGCCTTTACTAAAAAAGAAAACAGAAAACCAAGTCCATGTGGTTTCTCCTATTTTTGCAATTCAAATAAAATGCTTTCTAACCTCTTGTATTTTTGGTTCTTCTAAATTAAACTCTAAGTGTGTCTCATTTTATAATGCATCAATCTCAGGCCCTAGTGTTGAGGTTAATTATTAAATACAAATCTGGTTTATTAGCTAACTGACTAATTATAATAGCTGACATTTATTGTGTACTTAGTATGTTCCAGGCACAATTCTAATCCAATTATTCTCATAAAACCCAGTAAGTGACATACTTTTATTTACTCTATTTTCTTGTTAAGGAAACAGAAACACAGAGAGATTAAGACATTGCCAGGAACCATATAGCCAGCATGTGCTGGATGCCAGCTTGGCTTCCCAGTTGCTGAAGTTTCTGTTGTGCCAAAACTATGCTACATTTTCCCCTACTTCCTTGTTTATAATTCTGTTTCAGCTAGAGCATTCTACTGTCTTCTATGCTTTGAAACTGTTAACAGAGCAAAATATCTAATCTGAGAGTGGTGTAGCACTAAATATGGCTTTCTAACTATGGTATGGCATTCAGTTTGGGGACTTGCTTTCACCATTTCATACATGACTTGGGTGATGTGGAAACTCATCAGACTTCACATACCCCATAACCCTGGATTGGTCTAATGACCAACCTTCTAATTTATTAGTGAGGAATTACAAAACTGAATTTGGTGCAGTACCATGTTTTGGGGGGATAGATAAAAGTTCTAAGTCATTTATAGTGAATTATGTGACTTTATATAATGCTGAGGCTGGAATGCTAAAATTACATTTCCCAGAATTCCTACAGCTAGCATTAGTGATATGCTTCAGATTCCATGAATCAGACGTTTTCCTGTGAGTCCTGAACTAAACTAGATTGGGAAAGAGTCAGGCTTAGAAATATCAATTCTGTTTGCACAGTTTATGATGACAATAATCACCAATTTTCCAATCTCACTGGCAATTTTCTGAGACTACAACTTCCTAATCAAGGCAAAAAGTTCTACAGCAGCCCAGTTTGCCTATGCTCTTCCTAGAGGCTCAGTCTAATGTCTGTTTCTTTAGCTTTCCTAACAAATCTTTAGCTGTTTACTATTACAAATCTCTTCTGCTTGAGGTTGGTAGAGTGCTGTTTTCTGTAAGTGAATCTGACTGACGCAACTATATCTGACTGATACACTCTTGATATTTGAGCTATTAAATATTAAGCCAGATTTTATAATGTATCTTAGCATAGGGAGCAACAAATTTTTGATTTATAATGAAGTGTTCTGGGCATTGGTTATTTATTCCTGTTGGTCAGTTCAGTTAAGTTCAGTCACTCAAACGTGTCCGACTCTTTGCAACCCTATGGACTGCAGCACGGCAGCCTTCCCTGTCCTTCATCAACACCCAGAGCTTGCTCAAACTCATGACCATCAAGGCAGTGATGCCATCCAACGATCTCATCCTCTGTCATCCCCTTCTCCTCCTGCCTTCAATCTTTCCCAGCGTCAGGGTCTTTTCCACTCAGTCAGTTTTTTTGCATCAGATGGCCAAAGTATTGGAGTTTCAGCTTCAGCATCAGTCCTTCCAATGAATATTCAGGACTGATTTCCTTTAGGATGTACTGGTTGGATCTCCTTGCAGTCCAAGGGACTCTCAAGAGTCTTCTCCAACACCACAGTTCAAAGCATCAGTTCTTCAGTGCTCAGCTTTCTTTATAGTCCAACTCTTACATCCATACATTACTACTGGAAAAACCATAGCCTTGACTAGATGGACCTTTGTTGGCAAAGTAATGTCTCTGCTTTCTAATATGCTGTCTAGTTTTGTCATAGCTTTTCTTCCAAGGAGCAAGCATCTTTTAATTTCATGACTGCAGTCACCATCTGCAGTGATTTTAGAGCCCAAGAAAATAAAGTCTCTCACTGTTTCCATTGTTTCCCCATCTATTTGCCGTGAAGAGATGGAACCAGATACCATGATCTTCATTTCCTGAATGTTGAGTTTTAAGCCAACTTTTTCACTCTCCTCTTTCACTTTCATCAAGAGGCTCTTTTGTTCTTCTTCACTTTCTGCCATAAGGGTGGTGTTATCTGCATATCTGAGGGTATTGATATTTCTCCAAGCAATCTTAATTCCAGCTTGTGCTTCATCCAGCCTGGAATTTCTCATGATGCACTCTGCATGTAAATTAAATAAACAGAGTGACAATATACAGCCTTGACATACTCCTTTCCTGATTTGGAACCAGTCTGTTGTTCTATGTCCACTTCTAACTGTTACTTCTTGACCTGCATACAAATTTCTCTGGAGGCAGGTAAGGTGGTCTGTTATTCCCATCTCTTTAAGAATTTTCCACAGTTGGTTGTGATCCACACAGTCAAAGGCTTTGGTGTAGTCAATGAAGCCAAAGTAGATGTTTTTCTGGAACTCTCTTGCTTTTTCAATGATCCAACAGAGGGTGGCAATTTGATCTCTGGTTCCTCTGCCTTTTGTAAATCCAGCTTGAACAACTGGAAGTTCACAGTTCATGTTCTGTTGAAGCCTGGCTTGGAGAATTTTGAGCATTACTTTGCCAGTGTGTGAGATGAGTGCAATTGTGTGGTAGTTTGAACTTTGGCATTGCATTTCTTTGGGACTGGAATGAAAACGGACCTTTTCCAGTCCTGTGGCCACTGCTGAGTTTTCCAAATTTGCTGGCATATTGAGTGCAGCACTTTGGCAGCATCACCTTTTAGGATTTGAAATAGCTCAACTGGAATTCCATCACCTCCACTAGCTTTGTTCATAGTGATGCTTCCTAAGACCCACTTGACTTCCCATCCAGGACGTCTGGCTCTAGGTGAGTGATCACACTATTGTAGTTATCTGGGTCATGAAGATCTTGTTTGTATAGCTCTTCTGTGTATTCTTGCCATCTCTTTTTAATATCTTCTGCTTCTGTTAGGTCCATACTATTTCTATCCTTTATTGAGCCCATCTTTGCATGAAATGTTCCCTTGGTATCTCTAATTTTCTTGAAGAGCTCTCTAGTCTTTCCCATTCTATTGTTTTCCTCTATTTCTTTGCACTGATCACTGAGGAAGACCTTCTTATCTCTCCTTGCTATTCTTTGGAATCTGCTGGCCAACCTTTCATTATTCTCATAAAAAATAAAAACTCAAAAATAATGTTAACAGTTTAGCATTCTGGTTTACTCTCTGTTGAATAGATATTTATCAACAGCTCATTCCGTGTCAATAACTTTTCCTGGTGAGACAGCATGCCTCTCACCTGGAACAGGTGAAGAAAATAGATGAGGTCTCTAGTCACATGGAACTTACAGACTTTCATGGTTAACTTATAGGTTGAAAAAACTTCCCATGTGTAGTTAGGTTCCCAGTTCAAAGTTCAAAGTATTTCAGTCGCTTAAGAGATACTGGTAATACCTCAGAATAGATAAAGCTCATTTTGGCATCAACATTACTAACTTAAATCTCTGCTTGCTTAGGGCTTCTCTGGTGGCTCAGTGGTGAAGAACCTGCCTGCAATGCAGGAGACACAGGTTTGATCCTTGGGTTGGGAAGATTCCCTGGAGAAGGAAATGGCAACCCACTCCAGTATTCTTCCCTGGGAAATCCCATGGACAGAGGAGCCTGGTGGGCTACTTGGGGTTGCAAAAGAGTTGAACATGACTGGGCGACTAAATAACACGAACTGTTTACTGATCCATAAGATGGAGATTTCTAGTTATTTCACATGATGTGAATGGCAAAATATCTCATTGGGGAGATGATTATGTATCACTTATATGTGGAATAAATAATTTGAAAAAATCAATTCAGCAATAGTGATTGGACTCACAGTCATGTTTAACTCTTAGTACAAGTAATAATATGGAAAAGCGATGAGAGCTTTCTTCAGCAATAAATATCAAAATGAAACTCAGGTTATTATGTAACACATATACCAGTTAAATCATCACAAGTGCAGGAAAACCCTATAAATATGGTCTATCAATTTCGTCTATAGTATAATCATATTCCAAGCACATAAGGGGGCTTTTTGGATTGTGTTAAATTAATACCAGTTTCCAAATAGTGATTCTAAAAATGCAATTTTGTGTGATAAATTAGAAAAAGGTGTATAGACAATTTCTTTTACAGAATGACTAGATTACTGCTTATAATTCATTAAGATATTTTTCTATGGCAATTTTCAAGTTTGATAAGATTTGTTTCAACAGGTCAGTATATACATATCTAATCAAAATTAAAATATACATTCTATGTTTATTTTTGTAAAACCCGAAAATAGGGACGTATGGTTCTAGCTCATTCATTGGGGATGAATGTATAAATAGAGTTAATCTCAAAGCAAAGATCTCTGTGGTCAAGGAGAAGATACCTGCGGTTGTTAGCGGTGGTGCATATCTGGGCCCAGGTGCATGTCCATGTGTAGTTTTCCCATAACTAAGTGAGTAGTAGTAGTGATAGTTACTCGGTCGTGTCTGACTCTTTGTGACCCCATGGACTGTAGCCCGCCTCACTGCTCTGTCCATGGAACTCTCCAGGCAAGAATACTGGAGTGGATTGCCATTCCTTTCTCCAGAGGATCTTCCTGACCCAGGGATCTAACTTGGGTCTCCTGCATTGCAGGTAGATTCTTTATCATCTGAGCTACAGGGAAGCCCTGTAATTGAGGGAGGGTAGTGAGAAACTAAAGAATATTACAAAGTTCTCAGTGTAGCTGGAGGAAGGGACAAAATGGTGCTAGTGTAAAGAAAATGGGGAGATGACAATGCAGATCCAATGAGAGAGCTGCGATCTCAAAAGCATCTTTTTCTTGGAAACTTTATTACAAACTAAATAAAACACGACGATTAAAAATTGACAATGAAGGCATGTAATACATAAAATGGTTCTGAATTTTGAAAAGAATGGTATAACCTCCTTGGATCAGTTTATGCCTATTTGCCAGTCTCCATTTTCTCTCAATTGATGATGAGTTTCATGATTTGCAAATACTGCAAATTTGCAAAAAGGATGTAATGACATACTTAATGTTGACATATAATCTGTATTTGTAATAAATTTCAAAGGGCTGAGAATTTGTCAGAATGCTGGATCTAATTTCTTTAGAACCAACTCGATATGGAATGTCATAAATGCAAAATGCATACAACAGTTGGATTGTGTGTTTTTAATTTTTTTAAAAAATTTTGTGTATCAATTCAGGCAGATTTTTAAAGGAATTAAATAATCTGTGTTAAAAGATAAGATACAGTATCTGAGGACTGGTAGACACTTATTGATCTTAATTATTAACTATAAGAGGCATAAATATAATTCTGTCTGCCACCAGAGATACTGTCTAAGGACATTAGGGAAAAAGTGAGCCATCCTACATATGTAGCTTTCAGCCTTGTATGCCAGATTCCATCACTGAGTTCTTGTCTTATGATATTGAGCTTTATTTCTTATTTAGTAGTAAGAATCATAGCTTCTTAAAACTGAGACCGTATATTGATTTTTTTCATCTCTTTAGATCTCCCTCACACCAAAGTTGGAATTCAGCCCCAAGGCAGGGTCCTGCTACCAGCTGTTGATGAATTCTTCCTGTGTTTCCACAGTATGCTACTTCCAAACTCCCTTGCTCCTGCCTAAGCATCCACACACTAGTTCACCGTGAAACTCTGGATGAGATCATTTGAGTAACAATGCAAAGTGGAGAAATGCAAACAATGAAAAAACCAGAAACAGGAGAAGAGATGCTCATTGGTTTTCTGTTTGTATTGTTGAGAATACTGGATAAAAAACTGTTCAAAATATCAATATAAGCCATAGAAAAGGAATCCTTCTAGTTATATTGTTAAGAATTCTATTCCATGCACTAAGTTAAAATTAACCATTTAAAATTAACTCTTCTTTTCTTTAGTCCCCGTTCTCTTTCTTTTCTGAGAGTAAAACAATAATAAATTTTGTTATTTTCTGACATTTGGGACTTTTAGGTGCTTTTAAAAGGCCCTCATTTGGTTTGTTTCCTGGAAGCATATTTCTTAGGTTCACCTCATTAGGATGGCACTTTAATTTCCTTTATGTCAAAGTAGTGATACATGAGTGTTATCATTGTTCACCTGTAATCCAGAAGAAATCTTTACAAACCAAGACATCTAAAGAAATTGTTCATCGCAGTGGTGGCCTAATCACCTTTATAAGGCCATGTTTGCTTTAGAGGTCTATACCCAGGTGGGAGTAAAGAGAGTGAAATTTGCTCAGTTGTGTCCGACTCTTTGTGACCCCATGGGCTGTAGCTCGCTAGGCTCTCTGTCCATGGAATTCTTCATGCCAGAATACTGGAGTGAGTAGCCTTTCCCTTCTCCAGGGGATTGTCCCAACCCAGGGATCAAAAACAGGTCTCCTGCATTGCAGGAGGATTCTTTACCAGCTGAGCCACCAGAGAAGCCCAAGAATACTGGGGTGGATAGCCTATCCTTTCTCCTGGGGATCTTCCCCACTCAGGAATTGAAATGGGGTCTCCTGCATTGCAGGTGGATTCTTTTTAAGCTGAGCTAGCAGGGAAATACAACCAGGGAGTTTACCAGGGAGTAAAGAGAAATGGCATCTAAATATGAGACACTTATACTAGCTGGACAGTGAGTGTGAATAAGTTAATGTATCTAAGCCTATTTTCCGATTTAAATGTGTGTGCTCAGTCACTCAGTCGTGTTACCTCTTTGTGACCCCATGGACTGTAGCCTGCCAGTCTCCTCTGTCCATGGAATTCCCCAGGCAAGAATACTGGAGTGGGTATCCATTCCCTTCTCCACGGGATCTTCCTGACCCTGGGATTGAACACATGTCACCTTACATCTCGTGGATTGACAGGCAGATTCTTTACCACTAATCGTATCATACTAGGGTTCCTTAGAAAATCTACAAATGCATAATTAAAGTTGCCCTTTGCCTCACTGCACCTCTAGTAGCAACATGGGTTAACTGCAGCTCTTTTGGAGCCACTCACAAAAATTTTGCCCAGGGACTCCCTCTTGCAGCATTTACTCTAGTCAGCAAGTATGATCTGGAGATATGTCCTACTATGTGCCCTTAGGGTTTCTGTAAAAGAGAAGGATAGAGGCTTCATCAAATTGGGCTAAGTAATCTTCCTCAAAGGGATCATCGAAGACATCGAAGACAACAGAAACAATGCCAGCTCTTTATACATAAAAAATAACCCAAGCAAACAAACAACTCCTACCTCCATAACTCTTCCATTATGATTATTTTAATGCGAGTGGAATGGTCAATTAGTTATAGGAATTTCCTTTTTAAAATTTAATATTATCTTCTCCATGGATCCATCTTCAAAATGTATGGTATGTTCCCTCAGTTATATAAAAGTAGCTATGCTAAAAAAAATAAAGATCAAATCACTTTAATTCCTTGTATGTGATATTATGTAAATTCAAAGTATTACCATCCAACTAAGACCTAGGGCTAACAACTAGCTAATATTTACCAAGATCATCAGGTAGCTAGATTGTTCTTATTCTCCTACCTTCTACTTACTGCCTTTCAATTATTTTCAAAAAAATTTATTATTCTGATCACAAAATTAATGCATACTCCTTGCAGAAAATGTTCAAAGAGAATAAAGAAGAAAAACATCCTTAAGCCTAGTACCATGCAGTAACCAATGTTATCAAAGACTTTAACTGATTTTTCAAACTGCAAATTTCTACTTAAAGGTTGTAAAATGATAAATTGTGCTTTGACTTTCATTTATCCTAAGGCTTATTGACTTTAACTCTTAACCTTACCTTTGAATATTGTTTTTTAATGAGAATATGAAGTGTTTATAAAATAAACCGTTTAGCTGTGAGTTAGATTCTACCCGCCATCCTGAGAAATAACAATAGACTTTAGCCATAATATATATTATGTTTAATAAATGTAAATATAAACTATGATAAAATGCCTGAAAAGCTACAAAATTAAGAAATCTTATATTCAACAATATTTTTCTTTGCTGTACTTTTACCAGCAATTCAATATATTGTTTATATTCTTACTTCTGTCCCTTTTGGTGTTTTTCAAACATTTATTGTTAATTTAGAAGCTTAACCTCATTCCCTCACTTTATAGAGGAGGAAATTAAGACTTAAAGAAGTTTAGTAACATAGAAAGTGTTAGCAGGACAATAAGAAAAACTGAACCCAATTCTATTCACTCCTGGTTTACCATCTCACAGTCTTTTGGCTATATCATGCAGAGAGAAATGAAATGCATTTTAATTCACTTGAAATTGAATTTGTTTAATGCTTTTTTTCCTCCAGCAGATTTGCAAAGGAAGCTTCATAATTATATTTTGTGCAGGCTAAAACTCGAGTTAAGTTTGCATTCTAAAAGTACGCATGATTTTGGTGAATGGATGTGAAGAGAGGTGAACAGGGAGAGGATTCTCCTCTGGAAGCCTGCAGATCTTTTGGGAAAAGACCTGCAAACAAAATTAAAGATTCACCATGGGTGACCCATATATATCTCAAACATTTTTGCGTGACTTTTAGTACCTCCTGCCTTTACCATATGTCCTTTCTCCCTTCCTAATGCACACTCTCAGTCTAGAGATGATATGCAGCAGGATGGCCATGCAGATGGTGAATAGTTTATACTGGTTGACTTATAGCTTCTTCTCTGAGCCCCCAGGTGCCATTCCCTTATGCCCAGCCCCTCTATATAGTACTGATCCATGATTCAGCAACCAAAGGGTTAACACCTCATGGGAGGGGAACACCACAATTTGCATCTATTGTAATTGTCTGAGGCCATATCACATTGCTGTAAGAGATTTTTATTATCACTATCTATTCAATATAAAGGCTTCCCTGGTGGCTCAGCAGTAAAGAATACATCTGCAACGAAGGAGATGGGTTCGATCCCAGGGTCAGGAAGATCCCCTGGAGAAAGAAATGGCAACCCACTCCAGTATTCTTGCTCGGGAAATTCCATGGACAGAGGAGCCTGGCGAGCTACAGCCCATGGGGTCTCAAAGAGTTGGACATAACTTAGCAACTGAAAAACAACCACCACATATACCAATATCTATCTTCAGTCATTTCATAAGAACTTCTGGAGAAACAGAAAGGATGTACAGAAGGGAAAGTCAGAAAGTAAAAAAGAAGGAGAGGAGGAATGGTGTTTGCCTGGTAGGCACTGTGATATATTTAATTTCAGTATACTGTATTCCCTGCTGGCTCAGATGGTAAAGCATCTGCCTACAGTGTGGAAGACCCAGGTTCGATCCATGGGTTGGGAAAATTCCCTGGAAAAGGAAATGGCAACCCACTTCAGTATTCTTGCCTGGGAAATCCCATGGGCAGAGGATTCTAGTAGGCTACAGTCCATGGGGTCACAAAGAGTTGGACACGACTGAGTGACTTCACTTTCAAATTCATGCTGCTGCTGCTGCTAAGTCGCTTCAGTCATGTCCGACTCTGTGCGACCCCAGAGATGGCAGCCCACCAGGCTCCCCCATACCTGGGATTCTCCAGGCAAGAACACTGGAGTGGGTTGCCATTTCCTTCTCCAATGCATGAAAGTGAAAAGTGAAAGTGAAGTCGCTCAGTCGTGTCTGACTCTAGCGACCCCATGGGCTGCAGCCTACCAGGCTCCTCCATCCATGGGATTTTCCAGGCAAAAGTACTGGAGTGGGGGTGCCATTGCCTTCTCCTTCACTTTCATAGTAGCATACAAATAATTTATACATTCAAAAGTGGAGACAGAAGTTAATAGTATTCTTCTAAGGAACTTTGTGTGCTTGTGGGCACAAGCAGGGCTTCTTCAAGGACCTGGTACAGAAAATAGCACAAAGTTTGGAGATGAGGACTTTCTTCCAAGCCATGCACACAACCCCTCACCATGTGCGCCATGGGGAGATTAGAAATTAAGGGGATCCTTATTGGCACTTCAGTATGATTCTTCTAGAATGTATAAACATCTCTTTTGGAAAGATGTCCTTCCCTATAAAATAGGATAATTCTCACTTTGGCTGTTCTTCCTACCTTAGATGAGAGAGCAGAAGAGCATCTTTTGTCATAGCTCTGTGTCCCATCTCTGGTGCAGATCCACTTTCTTTAGGAACACAGCTGCATTGTAACTGTCTACTCCAGCTGCACCAAGGTCACCCTGTCCTTCTGGACTCTGAGTGACACTACCTCAAGCTGAACCCCTGGACACTTGGCCAAGGTGATGGGCCCACATGTGAATATCCTGAAGAAAGACTGGTGGTGATAACACTACCCCAGGTAAAGCCAATGTATTTGAGAATAGAAATACTGCCCAAACTCAAACTCCACACAACCACATTCTGGCCACCCATGTTTACCTATTCAGAGTCACACATTAATGTTGCAAAGGGGGCTGGCTACATTTTTGTTGGAAAGATCTTTCACTCCAGACAAGGGCCACACTGTCCCCTCAACTGGCCATCTTTATTGAGATATAACTGACATATAACATTGTATGGCATTTCCAGCTGCCACTGGTGGTAAAGAACCTGCCTGCCAATGTAGGTGACATGAGAGACATGGGTTGGATCCCTGGATTGGGAAGATCCCCTGGAGGAGGAGGGCATGGCAACCCACTTTAGTATTCTTGTCTGGAGAATCCCATGGACAGAGGAGCCTGGCAGGCTGCAGCCCATAGGGTGGCAAAGAGTTGAACACAACTGAAGCAACTTAGCATGCACACATGCACAGCTTTCAGTTCAGTCCAGTTCAGTTGCTCAGTCATGTCCAACTCTTTGCAACTGCATGAATCGCAGCTCGCCAGGCCTTTCATGCAAAGATGGGCTCGATAAAGGACAGAAATGGTATGGACCTAACAGAAGCAGAAGATATTGAGAAGAGGTGGCAAGAATACACAGGAGAACTGTACAAAAATGATCTTCATGACCCAGATAATCACAATGGTGTGATCACTGACCTAGAGCCAGACATCCTGGAATGTGAAGTCAAGTGGGCCTTAGAAAGCATCCCTACGAACAAGGCTAGTGGAGGTGATGAAATTCCAGTTGAGCTATTTCAAATCCTGAAAGATGATGCTGTGTAAGTGCTGCACTCAATATGCCAGCAAATTTGGAAAACTCAGCAGTGGCCACAGGACTTTCGGAAAAGGTCAGCTTTCATTACAATCCCAAAGAAATGCAATGCCAAAGAATGTTCAAACTACCACACAATTGCGCTCATCTCACACGCTAGTAAAGTAATGCTCCAAGTTCTCCAAGCCAGGTTTCAGCAATACGTGAACCGTGAACTTCCTGATGTTCAAGCTGGTTTTAGAAAAGGCAGAGGAACCAGAGATCAAATTGCCAACATCTGCTGGATCATCACAAAACCAAGAGAGTTCCAGAAAAACATCTATTTCTGCTTTATTGACTATGCCAAAGCCTTTGACTGTGTGGATCACAATAAACTGTGGAATATTCTGAAAGAGATGGGAATACCAGACCCCTGACCTGCACAACATTGTATACATTTAAAGTGTTGATTTAATATATTTATATATTGCAAAAACATTACCACCACAGTGTTAGCTAACACCTTCATCACATTGCATAGCTGCCATTTCTTTTTAGTGGTGAGTAAGGCCGTCTATGGGGTCACACAGAGTAGGACACGACTGAAGCGACTTAGCAGCAGCAGCAGCAGCAAGGCAATGGCACCCCACTCCAGTACTCTTGCCTGGAAAATCTCATGGAGGGAGGAGCCTGGTGGGCTGCAGTCCATGGGGTCGCTAAAAGTCAGATACGACTGAGCGACTTCACTTTCACTTTTCACTTTCATGCACTGGAGAAGGAAATGGCAACCCACTCCAGTGTTCTTGCCTGGAGAATTCCAGGGACGGGGGAGCCTGGTGGGCTGCCATCTATGGAGTCACACAGAGTCGGACACGACTGAAGTGACTTAGCAGCAACCCTTTTTATAAAAAAAGATATTTTGATGTGGACTGTTTTTAAAGTTTTCATTGAATTTGTTACAGTATTGCTCCTGTTTTATGTTTTGGTTTTTTGGCTGAGAGGCATGTGGGATCTTAACTTCCTGACCAGGGATTGAACGCACACCCCCTGCACTGGAAGAAGTTTCAACCATCGTACCTCCATGGAAGTCTACTAATCCTTTCTTAAAGTAATTCTTCAGATAATTAAAAAGTACAGTCTTGTGTCCACCACTCCTCTCTTGTGCATAAACACTGTCTATTTTTCTCATTACTTCATATGTACCAGGGTTTTCAGTGTCATCTTCATCCTATATTTTGATCTTGAGTTTCCTGTAAATTCCTCTTAATGTGCAGTACCCAGAAGCTGGCACTATACCACTTACAATGGCCAGTTCAAAATAGAAACCACCAGCTTCTATATGCTAGACATTTTAAAAAGCCTAAAATTATACAGGTCTTATTTTTTTTTAATGTTTTTAGTAACAAAATAACATTTCATCATATGGTAAAAAATATAACAAAAACGGCTATGTTTTCCAAAAACTGCTGTGTCTTGCTAGTTCCCCATATACTTTTCCTTAATTAACACTTTTATTTTGAGATTATTGTGGATATGTATGTCATTGTAAGAAATAATATAGAAAAATTTGTAGACTCACATGCAGTTGTAAAAAATAATACAGAGAGATCATGGGCACTCAACTCAGTTTTCTTCAATGGTAACACCTTACGGTATCACAACCAGGATACTGACATTAATGAAGTGAAAATGCAGACCATTTGTACCACAAGGATCCCACATGTTGCCCTTTTACAGCCACAACTGCTTCCTTCCTGTCTCCAACCCCTTCTTAAGTCCTGGTAACCAATAAACTAACCACTAAAATGTTCTCCATTTTGGGAGTGTTGTCATTTCAGGAATGTTGTATAAAGCAAAATATAGCATGCAGTATTTTGGGATTGGCTTTTTGCATGCAGCAAAATTCCCTAAAATGTGTCAGGTTGTTGCATGAATAAATAGAGTATTTCTTTTTACTGCTAAGTAGTATTCCAAGGAATGATGTATTACAGTTTATTTAGCCACTGACCCACTGTGGACATCTGTATTGTTTCTTTTTGTTGTTTTACAGTTGCTACGTTGTGTCCAACTCTTTGCAACCCATTGGATTGCAGCATGCCAGGCTCCTCTGTCCTCCACTATCTCCTGGAGTTTGCTTAAATATACGTCCTTTGAGTTGATGATGCTGTCTAACAATCTCATCTTCTGTCATCTCCTTTTCCTCCTGCCTTCAATCTTTCCCAGCATCAGGGTCTTTTCCAATGAGTCAGCTCTTTGCATCAGGTGGCCAAAGTATTGAAGCTACAGCTTCAGCATCAGTCCTTCCAATGAATATTCAGGACTGATTTCCTTTAGGATTGACTGATTTGATCTCCTTGAAGTCCAAGGGACTCTCAAGAGTCTTCTCCAACATCATAGTTTGAAAACATCAGTTCTTTAGCATTCAGCCCTCTTTATGTTCCAATTCTCGCATACATATATGACTGCTGGAAAAACCATACCTTTGACTATAAGGACCTTTGTCAGCAAAGTGATGGCTCTGCTTTTTAATACACTGTCTAGGTTTGGGTCATACATTTTCTTCCAAGGAGTAAATGTCTTTTAATGTCATGGCTGCAGCCACCATCCCCAGTGATTTTGGAGCCCAAGAAAATAAAATCTGTCACTGTTTCCACATTTCCCCCATGAAGTGGGGATGAGACGAAGTGATGGGACCATGATCTTAGTTTTTTGAATGTTGAGTTTTAAACAAGCTTTTTCACTCTCCCCTTTCACCCTCTTTCAGTTCAGTTCAGTTGCTCAGTCGTGTCTGACTCTTTGCAACCCCACGAATTGCAGCACACCAGGCCTCCCTGTCCATCACCATCTCCCAGAGTTCACTCAAACTCATGTCCATCGAGTCGGTGACACCATCCAGCCATCTCATCCTCTGTCATCCCGTTCTCCTCCTGCCCCCAGTCTCTCCCAGCATCAGAGTCTTTTCCAATGAGTCAACGTTTTGCATGAGGTGGCCAAAGTACTGGAGCTCTTTAGTTCCTCTTCACTTTCTGCCATTAGAGTGGTATCATATGCATATCTGAAGTTGTTGATATTTCTCCTCCAGCAATATTGATTCCAGATTGTGATACATCCACATGTATTTCACATGATGTACTCTGCATATAAGTTAAATAAATAAGGTAATAATAAACAACCTTGACGTACTCCTTTCCCAATTTGGAACTAGTCAGTTGTTCCATGACTAGTTCTTACTGTTTCTTCTTGACTTGTATATAGGTTTCTCAGGAGACAGGTAATAATGTGGTCTGGTATAACTATCTCTTTAAGAATTTTCCACAGTTTGTTGTGATCCACAGTCAAAGGCGTTAGTGTACAGTCATTGAAGCAGGCATAGATTTTTCTCTGGAATTCCCTTGCTTTCTCCATGATGCAATAGATGTTGGCCATTTGATCTCTGGTTTCTTTGCCTTTTTAAAATCCAGCTTATACATCTGGAAGTTCTTGGTTCATGTACTGCTGGAGCCTAGCTTGAAGGATTTTGAGCATAACCTTGTTAGCACGTGAAAGGACTACAGCTGTATTGCTCTCATTTGGAGCTGTTATCAATAAAGCTCCCCAAAACATTTGGGCACATGTTGTGTAAATATAAGTTTTTGCGTTCCTGGGATAAATAGCCACAAGAACAATTTCTTGGTTGTATGATAGGCTTCGCCTGTGGCTCAGATGGTAAGAATCCACCTGTAATGCGGGAGACCTGGGTTTGACCCCTGGGTCAGAAAGGGCATGGCGACCCACTCCAGTATTCTTCCCTGGGGAATCTCCAAGGACAGAGGAGCCTGGAGGGCTATAATCCATGGGGTCACAAAGAGTCAGACATAACTGAATGACTAAGCACAGCACAGCACATGATAGTTACATGTCTAATTAAAAAATTTTTTTTGATTGGCAGAACCGTTTTATATTCTCACCAGCAATGTGGAATGATCCTGCTTCTCTGAATCCTCACCAGCATTTCGTGATCTCACTCTTTATTATTTTAGCTATTCTAATCATATTATCTCATGTGGCTTTAATCTACCTCCCCTAATGGTTAACGTTGTTGAACATATTTTCATGGGTTTATTTGCCATCTGTATATCCTCTTTGCTGAAATATTTTTTTATGTCTTTTACCCATTTTGTAATTGGCTTGTTTGTTTTTGCTATTGAATTTTTAATATATTCTATGAATTAGTCCTTTGTCGAGTACACGGTTTGCAAACATTTTCTCCCAATCTGTAGCTTGTTTCTCATCCTCTTAATAGGATCATTCACAGAGGACGCATTTTAATTTTCATAAAGCCTAATTTGTCAATTTTTTACTTTTTGGATAGTGCTTTCAGTGTTAAGTCTAATAACTCTTGGTCTAGTTCTAAGTGCCTTAGATATTCTCCTATTCTTTTTTCATTTCATATTGTAGTTTTATGTTTTATACCTAAGTGTGAAAGTTTTAGGTTGAGGGTTTTCTTTTGCTTGTTGTTTGGTTTATCTTTATTTTTTCCCTATGACTTTCAAATTACTAAAGCACTACTTATTGAAAAGATGATCTTTCCTCAACTTAATAGCTTTTGCATCTCTGTCAAAAATCAGTTGGGCATATTTGTGTGGCTCTATTTCTGTATTCTCAATTCTATTCCATTTATCTGTGTATCTATACCTTTGGGAAAATGGCACAATCTTAACTATTGTATGTATATGATAGTTGATTTTATAAGTGGATGGGTAGGAGGATTCTTCCCATTGTAACCCTGTTTTTCAGTATGTTTCAGCTATTCTAGTTCATTTCCCATCTTAGATAAATTTGAGCATAATCTCATCTTTATAAACACTCTTGTTGAAATTTTGCTAGAAATTGTGTTTTACATGTATATCAATTGGGGAGAATAAACATCTTTAACATGTTGAATCTGCCAAACCAGGAACATGCCTATTTATTCACTTATTTAGGTCTTAGATTTATTTCATCAGCATTTTGTAGTTTTCAGCTTATAAATAGTACATACATTGATTTATTAGTCACATTCAAGCATTTCATTGTTAAAAAATAGTTGTACATGGTATTGTATTTTTAAAAATAACTGTACATGGTATTGTATTAGATAATGAACTCCTTATTGCAAAATTCAAACTTAAATTGAAGAAAGTAGGGAAAACCACTAGACCATTCAGGTATGACCTAAATCAAATTCTTTACAATGATACAGTGGAACTGACAAATAGATTCAAGGGATTCAATCTGATAGACAGAGTGCCTGAAGAACTATGGATGGAGGTTCATAACATTGTACAAGAGGTGATCAAAACCATCCACCAGAAGAAGAAATGCAAAAGGCAAAATGGTTGTCTGAGGAGGCCTTACAAATAGCTGAGAAAAGAAGAGAAGCAAAAGGCAAAGGAGAAAAGGAAAGATATATCCACCTGAATGCAGAGTTCCAAAGAATAGCAAGGAGAGATAAGAAAGCCTTCCTCAGGGAACAATTCAAAGAAATAGAGGAAAACAACAGAATGGGAAAGACTAGAGATCTCTCCAAGAAAATGAGAGATACCAAGGGAACATTTCACGCAAAGGTGGGCACAATAAAGGACAGGAACAATATGGACCAAATAGGTGCAGAAGATATTAAGAGGAGGTGACAAGAATACACAGAACTATAGAAAAAAGATCTTCATGACCCAGGTAACCACGATAGTGTGATCACTCACCTAGCGCCAGACATCCTTGAGTGCGAAGACAAGTGGGCCTTAGGAAGCATCTCTATGAACAAAGCTAGTGGAGGTGATGGAATTCCAGCTGAGCTAATTCAAATTCTATAAGATGATGCTTTGAAAGTGCTGCACTCAATATGCCAGCAAATATATAAAATTCAGCAGTAGCCACAGGACTGGAAAAGGTCAGTTTTCATTCCAATCCCAAAGAAGAGCAATGCCAGAGAATGTCCAAACTACTGCACAATTGCACTCATCTCACATGCTATCAAAGTAATGCTCAAAATTCTCCAGGCAAGGCTTCAATGGTACGTTAACGGTGAACTTCCAGATGTGCAAGCTGGTTTTAGAAAAGGCAGAGGAAGCAGAGATCAAATTGCCAACATCCTTTGGGTCATCGAGAAAGCAAGAGTTCCAAAAAAATATCTACTTTTGCTTCACTGACTGTGCTACAGCCTTTGACTGTATGGATCATAACAAATTGGAAAAATTCTTAAAGAGATGTGAATACCAGACCACCTTACTTGCCTCCTGAGAAATCTGTATGCAGGTCAAGATGCAACAGTTAGAATTGGACATGGAACAAACTGGTTCCAAATTGAGAAAGTAGTAGGTCAAGGCTATATATTGTCATCCTGCTTATTTAACTTATATGCAGAGTACATCATGAGAAATGCTGCACTGGATGAAGCACAAGCTGGAATCAAGGTTGCAGGGAGAAATATCAATAACCTCAGACATGCAGATGACACCACCTTTATGGCAGAAAGTGAAGAGGAACTAAAGAGCCTCTTGATGAAAGCAAAAGAGGAGAGTGAAAAAGTTGGCTTAGAGCTCAACATTCAGAAAACAAATATCATGGCATCCAGTCCCATCACTTCATGGCAAATAGAAGGGGGAAACAATGGAAACCATGACAGACTTTATTTTTGGGGGCTCCAAAATCACTGAAGATGGTGATTGCAGCCATGAAATTAAAAGACACTTGCTCCTTGGAAGAAAGGCCATGACAAATCTAGACAGCATATTAAAAACCAGAGACATTACTTACTGACAAAGTTCCATCTAGTCAAAGCTATGGTTTTTCCAGTAGTCATGTATGGATGTGAGAGTGAGATCATAAAGAAAGGTGAACATGGAAAAATTGATGCTTTTGAACTGTGGTATTGGAGAAGGTTCTGAAAGTTCCCTGGACTGCAAGGAGATCATACCAGTCAATCCTAAGGGAAATCAGTCCTGAGTGTTCATTGGAAGGACTGATGCTGAAGCTAGAGTTCTAAAACTTTTGCTACTTCAAGTTAAGAGCTGACTCATTGGATAAGACCCTGATGCTGGAAAAGAAAGATTGAAGGCAGAAGAAGGGGAAGACAGAGGATGAGATGGTTGTATGGTATCACTGACTCGATGGACATGAGTTTGAGGACACTCGGGAGTTAATTATGGACAGGGAAGCCAGGTGTGCTGCCATCCATGGGGTCACAAAGAGTCGGACATGACTGAGTGACAGAACTGAACTGATTGAATTTTTAATTTTAGTATCTACATCTTGGGCTTCTCAGGTGGTGCTAGGGGTAAAGAACCTGCCTGCCAATGCAGGCGACATAAGAGATGTGGGTTGGATCCCTGAGATGGCAAGATTCCCATGAGGAGGGGATGGCAACCCAATTCTTTAGGTATTCTTGCCTAGAGAACCCCAGGTTACAGTCCAATAGTTGCAAAGAGTTGGACACAGCTGAAGTGACTTAGCATGCATCTATATTTTTATTGCTAGCATATAGGAATACAATTGACTTTTTGTATATTTCTCTTATTTTTGTGTTTAGTGTGTGCCTGTAGTAGTCTTCTCCCCCATGTGTCAAGGAAGGGGTCTCCCTCTACTTTTTTGTCCCTCGCCTGGGGGATGGTTTCTGTTGACCTTGCTAGGCTCTTCCTATCCGTCTACCAGAGGTGGGATAGTTTGACTTCTAGCCTTTACCTTGGTGGCCTTTGGTACCTGGGGGATTGTTTCTCCTCCCCTGATGGCTTATGGCATTTTATTCTATGACTAAATTGTCTGAGGACTTGGGTGATGTTTCACACTTGTCCTCTATCAGCAGCTGATAACCTCCTTCCTGCAAGACACCAGTGCAGACCCTTTGAAAAGAGCCAGAGAGAAAGTACAAACTCCCTTTCTGTCTGGGCTCCCAGAAACCCTAAAATGATGTGCAAGCTTGGCTCAAAATTTAAGAATTTGTTCAAATTTCAGATGATTTCTTCATATTTGGTTCTATCTCTTCCTTTTGTACTGTCAGACCTGAAACAAATCTGAGTTTCCTGGTTTTACTCAGAGAGGCTTGTCACTCTGAACTTAAGCTCATTTGATTGTTTTGCAACCTTAGATCTCTGGATGGTTGAAGAAAATACATAATATTAATTATTCAGCTCTCTTTTTATTAGGATGGGAGCAATATTATCTTGAAGACTTCTAGCTGCTAAGTGGGAGCAGAAATCCTCAGGGAATATGTTATAGTCACAAATAACACTAACCAGAAAAGGGGGGAAAAATGATACTGGACTTTATAATTAAATATGCTTATCTGTTGGCAGTCGCATTAATAGCATGAATAAGCAAGTCAAAGAGTGGGAGGTGATATTTCCTATATGTATACCCAACAAAGGGCTCAAACCAAAAACATATAAAGAAATCCCACAGATTCATAACAAAAAGAAACAAAAATGAGAGAAATATGGACATGAGTGAATAGGCAGTTTACAAATATGGGTATCCAAATAGCTAATAAGCACATTGAAGCTATATAACCTTACTTGTCATCAAGAAAATGCAAAAGAAAACCACAGTGAGGTGTCACTACACACACAGAATTGCTAAAGTTAGGAAGATTATATATTGGTACAGCCACTCTGGAAGAAGAGTTTGACATCATCTACTAATGATGAACATATGACTCCACTATGATCCAATAATTTCTCTCCTAGGCATATAACAAATAAAAATGTGGGGAGTAATAGCTTGATAGGATGAGGGTGTGTGTGGGTATTTATAGTAGCATTGTTCTTAAGATCCAAATACTGGAAAAACCCTTCATGTAGAACAGAGGAAGAATAAATTGTGGTAGATTTGTTCAATTGAATACTGTGCATCAGTGAATGAACTACGTCTAGACTTGAAAATATAATTTAGAGCAAAAAAGTCAAGCAGAAATGAATATGTTCTGTAAAAATTCCAACTGTACATATAGTGAAAATTAGGCAAAGCTAGTCTAGGGGTTTAGAAGAAAGGCTAAGAGATACCAGCTGGAGGAGAGTAGACCCTGTGGAGGACAGGGGCCTGAGGCAGCTTCTTATGTGTGGAGTGCTGGCCTATTTATTGACTTGGGAGCTGGTCTCATGGGTGTATTCACTTTGTAATATTCCATGAGCTTATCATCTGGGCACTTTCCCAGTGAAAGTTATGCTAACAAAAGTTATTTGAAAAAATTACCCTATCTCCCCTTCTTCTGCCAAAATCCAGGGATCATGGCTCTTCAGTATGGCCAACTGAAAAATGAGATTTTTCTGAGTCTCACGTTTAAGATATATCCCTGAGATTTTATCGGTGTGCATTGACCATGTACTAAACTCAGTTTTTTTCAAGGATCACTTTGTATAGTTTTAGTTAGTTGTCCTCTTATGCTGTTGTAAAAATCACATTAAGAGCTGCATCATTTTTACAGTACCTTGAGAGTAGCATTTAAAAATGTATTTTCCTCAATTCAAAGTAAATTTCTCAATATTGTGATTCCAGCAACGTATGTCTCCAATTTTATTAACATATTAATATCCTTGGTGTTCAAGCCCTAATGAAAGTACAACTTGCCAGTGGGCACTTAAAACATCCAAAGAGTTACTCTCTAGAACGTCCTTGGTGGCTCATTGGTTAAAAAAAAAAAAAAATGCCTGCCAGTTCAGGAGACACAGGTTGCATCCCTGTTCTGGGAAGATCCCCACGTCTTGGAGCAGCTAAGCCTGTGCATCACAACTATTTGACCTGTGCTCTAGTGCCCAAGCCCCACAACAAGAGAAGCCACAGTGATGAGAGCCCAGTGCGCTGAAACTAGAAAGTAACCCCCACCTGCCACAGCCAGGGAAAGCCCATGAGCAGTGAAGACCCAGAACAGCAAAAATAATAATAATAATAAAAAAATTTTTTTGAAAGAGCCACTGCCCGATGTTCAAGAGTTCTGGATGAAAGCCCTAGGACACTGAGAACTTGCACCAGTTCCACATCTCTGAAGATGAGTAGATTTGGGATCTACTTATCTCTTTAATGAGGTGAGGGAAATCCAAAGACGTCTCACCCAAATCCCATAGCCCCAAAGGCATGTCTAAGCCAGGGTGTATTGACTATTATTTTTTAAAGTTACATTTACATTGTATTGGGTGTTAATCTTTCTACTTTTCCAGTATAAGAAATCAGCTCAGTGTTTCTCTTTCATCTTAAAACCCTCTGAAATATGCCCATGAACAGTGTCATATAAATAAAAAAAAACTTTGAAAGATTTGTTTTTGGCAATTTGTATTGTCTTTTCTAAATTATTATCACCAGACATAATTGGGAGAGTGGTGGGAATGTATCAGACTCCGTTATATGTGTAAATTTCAACTCAAAATAATATTCACATCCCCATCTTTTATTCCAGTTACTGTACTCTCTCCAACAAACTTAACAGTCAAACTTAAGAATATTTGGGGGACTTCCCTGATGGTCCAGTGGCTAAGACTGTGCTCCCAACACAGAGGGCACAAGCTTCACCCCAGGACAGGGACCTAGATCCCACATGCCACAACTAAAGATTCCACATGCTACAACTAAGATCTGGTGCAACCAAATTAATACATAAATATTTCTCTGCATTTGTTACTTTTTAATCTCTGTTTCCATATTTAATTTACTCCAATATGACTTCTGCCCTCATCACACTATGAAAAATTCACCTGTTAGGAGTAATGATTAGTCACTCTGCTCCCTACGAGCTTGACTTCTAGCAGCTTTCCCCACGTTTTTGCTTTCCCTCCTCTTTGAACTCGTCACATTTTTGCCTCCAAGAAACTACACTCTTTCAGTCTTCTCTTACCATACTGTCTGCTCCTTAATAGTCTCCTTAGCTGATGCCTCTTTTGTCATACAAAATTATATATACACAGCCCATATTTCTCTCCTGAAGACTCAAAAAGTTCCATTAAGTCTACCTCCTAAATATCTTGGCAATCTGTTCATTTCTCTTCCTTGTTACTTCTGTCACATCACTAAAATTAACCTACCCAGGCAACCTGGGCTTCTGTGCTTCCTTATGGTCCCTCCACATCAACTTTTATCTCCCTTTAATCCATTCTTCACGTTATTACTCAATTGAACTATAAAATTTCAATCTGATGATATCACTTCTTTTCTTAAAGTCTTTCAATTATGTCCCAAAGGCTTTTAGAATTCCAAAATCCTCAGCATAACACACCAGATACTTTATGATGTGGTGGTCTCTTTTTTCACCTTTGATTGGTTATCTGCACTTGCTATTTAGTATACATGATTACAAATAATAAAAATAAAGTGCAGGAGATAAGTATTTTAAGAAAGAAAGCACCATAAAAAGAACACCATATGTAAAATCCTTGTGGTGAGAAAATAATTTCATATAAGGAAATGATAATTAAAAGTATCAGCTTTCAAATGCCAGGCTTGTGGGGTATTTGACAGTTGAGCCTAGACTCATGTTAAGGCTACTAGATGAAGCTTCTAAGCCACCAAGCTTTGGAGTCATGGGAAATTTTAGGCTGGGTTTATGCAAAATATAGGCAGTATGACAGTTAATTTTGTCTGTCAATTTGACTGGACTATGTGGTATGCAGGTATACAGCCAAACTTTATTCTGGCTATGTCTGCCAGAGTATTTCTGGATGAGATTAATATTTGCAACACCCAATTTGGGTGGTCCTCATCCAATCAGTTAAGCAGGTTAACTGAAGACAGTGATTGACTGAGAGAAAGTTCCTTCTGCCTAGCTGCTGAGCTGGGACAGTCTTTTCCCTCCTTTGGACTCAAGCTGAGACATTGATTCTTCTTTTACACCATTGGTTCTCTTGGTCCTTAGGCTTCTGGACTTGGACTAGAGCTACACTATTGGCTTTTCAGGGTTTCCAGCTTTCAAACTGCACATCTTGGGACTTCTTAGCCTCCATAATCATGTGAAGCATTCCATATAATACCTCTCTAGATCAATCAATAGGAGAAGGCAACGGCAACCCACTCCAGTACTCTTGCCTGGAAAATCCCATGGACGGAGGAGCCTGGTAGGCTGCAGTCCATGGGGTGGCACAGAGTCGGACACGACTGAAGTGACTTAGCAGCAGAAGATCAATCAATCAATCTATCGATCTACTCATCCATCCATCCATCCATCCATTCATCTATCCGGTTGGTTCTGCTTCTCTGGAGAAAGCTAATACAAATTTTGGTATCAAGAAATGGAGTGCCTTTGTGACAAACACCTAAACTTGTGGAAGAAGCTTTAGAACTGGATAAAGGGTATAAATTGGAAGAATGTTGAGATACAGAACAGTAATATGACTGTTAAAGGTGATTGTGGTGAGATCTCAGAAAGAAATGAAGAACATGGTTGAAAACTGGAGTAAAGACCATCTTTGTCTCAAAGTCACAAAGAACTTGAATTAACTGTGTTCCAGTGCCTTCAGGACGACAGACCTGTGAGGAGAACAGTGTGGAGATTTCTTAAAAAACTGGAAATAGAACTGCCTTATGACCCAGCAATCACACTGCTGGGCATACACACTGAGGAAACCAGAAGGGAAAGACACATGTGTACCCCAATGTTCATCACAGCACTGTTTATAATAGCCAGGACATGGAAGCAACCTAGATGCCCATCAGCAGATGAATGGATAAGAAAGCTGTGGTACATATACACAATGGAGTATTACTCAGTCATTAAAAAGAATACATTTGAATCAGTTTAATGAGGTGGATGAAACTGGAGCCTATTATACAGAGTGAAGTAAGCCAGAAAGAAAAACACCAATACAGTATACTAAGGTATATATATGGAATTTAGAAAGATGGTAACAATAACCCTGTATACGAGACAGCAAAAGAGACACAGATGTATAGAACATTCTTTTGGACTCTGTGGGAGAAGGAGAGGGTGGGATGATTTGGGAGAATGGCATTGAAACATGTATAATATCGTATATGAAAGGAGTCACCAGTCCAGGTTCGATGCACAATACAGGATGCTTGGGGCTGGTGCACTGGGACCACCCAGAGGGAGGGTATAGGGAGGGAGGAGGGAGGAGGGTTCAGGATGGGGAACACAGGTATACCTGTGGCAGATTCATGTTGATTATATGGCAAAACCAATATAATATTATAAAATTAAAAATAATAATAATAAAAATTTTTTTTAATGTCAAAAAAAAATTAGACATTTAACTGAGGAGATTTCTAGGCAAAGTATTGAAGGGGAAACTTCATTCCTCCTGACTTCTTATAATGAAGTGAAAAAAGAGAGAGATGAATTGAAGAAGACAATGTGAAGCAAGAAGGAACCCGAACTTGAAGATTTAGCAATTTCTCAACCTATGCATATCTATAGAAAAAAAAAGAAAGCTTGTTCTGAAGAGAACACTAAGGATGCGGCCAAACAATCACTTGATAAAGAGACTATGGTTGTGGCTCATGGATTTAACCAGTCATCTCAGCAGAAATAGAGACTCAGCAGGAATAGAGACTGATTTATGCCAACAAATACATTGCTGGTTTGAACTCAAGAAGACAAAGGAAGTGGGATGGAATGAATGAGAGCTGTTGAACTTCCTGGAATTTACAAAACTGCGCCCTGGCACTATTTGAATACAACTATGCACTATTTTCCAAGGAAAGGGAAAAATGGCTCTGAAGGCAATTCAGAGACTGTCAGGGCTGCCATACACCTGAGGGCTGATTCTATTTCCTCCTTGGTCTCACAGGGTGGAGCTGAGGAGATAGGGCCATCCCTCAGAGCTATGTGAGTGATACCTCTACCCCAGGGGGCCTGGATAGTAGAGTATCAAATAAAAAAGGATTATTTTTTAGCTTTAAAATCTAAAGAGATTTGCCTTTATAGGTTTCAGACTTTCTTGGGATCCATCAGGCCCTCCTTCTTCTGATTCACATCCTTTCAAAATTCAACACTGAATGAAACACATCTTTTCATTTAAATTAAATTGCCTTATGTGTCCATATCTCTAGACAGGGCCTGTAAGCTAGGGAAATGTCTACAGAGCGTGGCCATGCTGGCACCCTGATTCTGGACTTCCAACTTGCAGTACTGTGAGGAAATAAGTTTCTGTTGTTTCAGCCATCCTACTTATGGTATTTCATTTTGGCATCCCAAGTAAATTTATACATGCAAGAAATAGAAGCTGAACAGTACCCCATAGTGCTTATGCAGAGAAATCTGAATGCATTTGCTGGAATTGTTTTGCCTTTTACTGGTTGTAAATAATACAGTAATAGTTACTATTTTGTATTATCTTGTAATGGTTTTTTAAAATTTTGCAATAAATTCTTCTGGCAGCAATAAGCTCAAAAATGAGACTTCATGTTTAATGAAAAATTAAATACTGAATTTCCATTTCTCAAGATAATTGATGATGAATGTGTAACTTACAAACATTGTTTGTTGACATTTACTATTCACTGTGATGGATGGTACAGAAGCAGCTTCAGAAGGTGTGTTTACATATCAAACCACAAAACACGTCTTTTCATCTAAATTAAATTGCCTGTTATTCCAAATTAATGATGTGTCCTTTGATTCCAAGTTTCATTGAACACATTTGAAACCTGAAGTGATGGTGGTTAAGGTCTGAGTTTATGATCAAAAGAGCATCTCAGATTTAAATTATGCCAGGATAACATCAGGTTCATTAAATGTTTCAGGTAGAAGATAAGTGAATTCCAATAATATATTTTTTTCATGCAATTCATGAAGTCAAAGAAAAGCTTTTGAAAGTTCATTCTGCTGATAGTGAAACATCTGATATTAGTGTGAATGCTATTGTAAACTTGATTAAGTTTAAAATGGAACAAAAAATTATTTGTTGTGGCAATAATATGAACACAATACATGTGTGGTGGAGCACAGCATTTTGTTAAAAACAATATTCTTACTAAATTAAGGAACTTATGGTGCAGAAACTTTCCTCTATCTGCACTGGTGTACATATAAGTAATAATAACATCCAAACAAATAGCAATATCTACTAATCAAAACAGAACCTGTAGATGTCACATTTTACAATTTTGTTATATATATGCACAAATAAACTAACTGAAGTATAAAATTGTTGCCATGCGGCAGATGTTGAATTAATTAGAAGAAGCTTCAGCAGAGCTGTACATGCTTTCTCACTTTGCTGTTTCGCACTGCTTGGGTTTTAGAAATGTTTTAACTTCTGAATTACTTTGAAGTCAACCTAAATGCCCTACAATGATAATAAACCTTTTGTAATTAAAACAGCCCTCTAAATTTTGCTTCCATTTGTTTAAAATCACTTGAATATCTTTAATTAACTGTTTAACCAAAGGGCTATAAAAATTTTACTTTCCAAGCTTTTAACACCTGCAATTATTACGACCAGGAAGATATTGACATTTATCCCCATAAAAGTGAGATAGGAACTGAACAGATTAAATAATGAATGCTTAGATAATGTACAAGACTACTAGTTTTTTTTTCAGGTGTAATTTACATACAATAAAGAGTGCAAATTGATCTTAAGGGTGCAGTTCAATATATTTTTATCCTTTGATATTGTTTCAAAGCTTGATTATCTATAAACACATGTATATATATATCTGTTTATACCCATGTAATTACCAGCCTGATCAAGATACAGACTATTCCAACACCCTGTACACTTCCATTACATCTCTTTGCAAAATGTCATTTTAAGATTGAATAATTTAGCTTTGAAATATCTGAATAAAGTTTTGATTGAGCTATTTTTAGTTGTATAAATTTATATTCCAACTCAGGATACAATGGAATGGAGAAGGCCCATGATTTTGAATATCTAAATTTGGATAAATATCAAGATTGACAACCAACTCTAGGTGATCAGTTTGGTCTCATGAAAAATATTTTTAAAAGCATTCAAAAGGAGGCAAAAAAATAGTATCTATAAAAGTATCAGAGTTGACATATTTATACAATTTAAAACAAAACAAGTTGGAATTAAGTATATCCTTTATTTGGTAGAATTAGCTCTGAGTTTATCAGGTACTTTATCAAAAACCAAGAGAGTATTTTCTCAATTAAAAATATTATTATGCTCTGTAAAATTCAGTTCAAGGTGTCAACAACTTCAAATTTATCAGAAATAAAGTCAATTTTCAAGAAAAATAAAATTTTGTAAAAAGTTAAGAATAATGAAAATATATTCTTTGGACAAATATAGATAAGCTATTAGTTACAGATACAGTTAAGAAGCTGATTAAAATGTGTGAATATGCACTGATGTTTAATCATTTATGTTATTTTTAATGTTCATATGATTAATTCAAAGATTTAAAATTTTGCTTTAATGTATAAGGCTATTTGTTACTTTAATTTTTTCTTAAATATATGTTTTAACTTCTTATCAAGAAATAATATCAAGCATAAAACAATGTCAGACAAAAATCGTATGTAAGATAACCCTATATCCTTTTTGGAAAAAACATATTTTATTGAAGTATACTTGATTTATAGTTTGTATTCATTTCTACTGTACAGCAAATTGATTTGGTTTTATACATATATATATTATGTACATATATATAAACATACATACACATATACATTCTTTTCACATTCTTTTCCAGTGTGATTTATCACAGAATATTGAATATAGTTCTGTGTGCCATATAGTAGGACCTTGTTGCTTATCCATCCTGTATATAATAGTTTGCATATGCTAATCTCAAACTCCCAATTCATCCCTCCCTCACCCAGCCACCCACCCTCCCCCTTGGCAACCACAAGTCTGTTGTCTGTGTCTCTGAGTCTGTTTCTGTTTCACAGATAAGTTCACTTGTGTCATATTTTTATTCCACATATAAGTAATCAGATCGGATCAGATCAGATCAGATCAGTCGCTCAGTCCTGTCAGACTCTTTGCAACCCCATGAATCGCCAGGCCTCCCTGTCCAACACCAACTCCTGGAGTTCACTGAGACTCACATCCATCGAGTCAGTGATGCCATCCAGCCATCTCATCCTCTGTCGTCCCCTTCTCCTCCTGCCCCCCAACCCCTTCCAACATCAGAGTCTTTTCCAATGAGTCAACTCTTCGCATGAAGTGGCCAAAGTACTGGACTTTCAGCTTTAGCATCATTCCTTCCAAAGAAATCCCAGGGCTGATCTCCTTCAGAATGGACTGGTTGGATCTCCTTGCAGTCCAAGGGACTCTCAAGAGTCTTCTCCAACACCACAGTTCAAAAGCATCAATTCTTTGGCGCTCAGCCTTCTTCACAGTCCAACTCTCACATCCATACATGACCACTGGAAAAACCATAGCCTTGACTAGACGAACCTTTGTTGGCAAAGTAATGTCTCTGCTTTTCAATATGCTATCTAGGTTGGTCATAACTTTCATATGCTATTTGCCTTTCTTTGACTTCACTTAGTGTGATGATCTCTATGTATGTGTGTGTATATATATATATATATATATACACACACACATCTTCTGTATTCATTCATCTGTCAGTGGAATTTAGGTTGTTTCCATCTCTTGGCTATTGTGAATAGTGCAGTTATGAACATAGGGGTGCATGTACCTTTTTGATTTATCATTTTATCTGAATATATCTGCCAAGGAGTGGGATTGCTGGATCATAAGATTAGCCATATATCCTTTAACCACATTTACTTATTTGCTATTTTTTTTATTTGCTTTAATCATATATACTTTCTCTTTTTTCTTTCTCTATCACCTTTGAGAGTAAGTTGCAGATAGGATATGTTTTTGCCCTTTATTCCTAAATACTTCAGGATGCATTTCTTAAGAGTAAGAATATCCTTTTGTTAAAATCACAGTTACCACTATCAGTAGATATAATACTCATATTGTATTTTATCTAATCTAACATTTATATAAAATTTTGTCAATTAATCCAAGTCAATTTATATCATTTTTTTTTCTTCCAGGGCAGAATTGAAGATCCAGGGTAGCATCATCATTATATTGCATTATTTGTTGTATTAATGATTTATATCTGCATAACAATTTACCCCAAAACTGAATGGCTTAAAACAATGAATGTTTATAATTTAAAGTTTCTGTAGGGCAGAATTTTTTTTTCTTGTTCTTACAATTTTTTTTTTTTTTAATTCGAAGTAGCTTGGCTAAAGTCTCTCTGAGGTCCCAGTCAAGGTGTTGATGGAGCAGCTTGCATCTAATGACTTAACTGGGGCTGGAAGATGCACTTACCGGAGGTTTCACTCACTTGATTGTCAGGTTAGTGCTGGTTGTTGGCAGAAGGTCTCATTTCCTCCCCACACATGCCTTTCCTGAGGCTATTTGTGTGGCTACTGGCTTCTACAGAGTGAGTATTCAAGAGAGCAGGGCAAAAGTGACAATGCCTTTTGTGATATGGTCTTAAAATTTCACACTCTCACTTCTGCCATATTCTGTAATCACACAGACCAACCCTGATTCAGTGTGAGTTGGGACTATCCAAGGGTATGGATACCAGGAGGTGATGCTAATTGAAGGTCATCTTGAAAACTGGCTACCAAACTTGCCATGCCTCTTTTTATCTCTTTTAACTAAAAAGACTTATTTATTATTTTTTTGAAAAACTGTGTTTCAAAGATCTGTTGTATTGGTGATATAAATTATTTAATTATGTTTATATTGCCACTTTTTACCCTCAAATATGTCCCAGTTTGGACCGTAACTTATATGGTCATTTCTAGAAAGCATTTCTTTCTAGAGTGTTTTCTGAATTTCTCCCTTTACAATCTCTTCTTGTATTTTGACTTTTTCCTTACATGACACTTATTCAACATTCTCTTTCCCTCTAGAACGTAACTTGCACAAAGGCAAAAAGTGTTTAAAATTAATAAATGGGTTAAGTGAAGTGAAGTGAAGTCACTCAGTCGTGTCTGACTCTCTGTGACCCCACGGACTATATTATAGCCCACCAGGCTCCTCTGTCCATGGGATTCTCCAGGCAGAAATACTAGAGTGGGGTTTCCATGTCCTTCTCCAGGGGATCTTCCCAACCCAGAGATCAAACCCCGGTCTCCCGCATTGCGGGCAGACGCTTTACCCTCTGAGCCACCAGGGATGATATAAATGGGTTAAATACTATACTAATTATCAACACTGTTTTTGTATTTGATCACTATCCTTAACCATAACTGTACTCCAGGGAAATGCAACCATATAACAAAATACGAAAGTGAAGTTAGCCCACACAATGTCAGCTGTAAATTTCTTTATGCATTTATTCACTCAGCATGTGATTACTGAGCATCTCTGCTGTGTGCTGAAGGCTCTTCGAGATGCCAGGGACTCAGTGCCTGGATGTGTGTATAATGTTCTTTCCCTCATGAAACTTCCACTCAGGAACAGGGACTCAACATGAGGAAGAGAAACTAACAAATAAAAAATAATCCCAGAGTGTTATCAGTGCTACATATGATAAAATATCTTAATATGATAGGTCTTGGGAACAAGTGGTAAGAAAAAGCTACTTCAACAGGGGCTTATGGTGACTGCCCTGAGGAGGTGGCGTTTGAGCCGAGATTGGGACAACAAGGAACTATCCATTCCAAAAATAGCAAGCTCTTTTTATTTTATTATTTTTTTTTTGCAAGCTCTTTTTATAGGAGGTGGATAAGATATAGTCTAAAGAACTTGTTTTGGGATTGACTATTTATAAGAACAACCAGATATTAAGAAATAGACCTATAGATATAGAAAACAAGCTTATGGTTACCAAAGGGGAAGAGGGAAAGAATACATTTGGAGTTTGGGATTAACATATATACACTACTATATATAAAATAGATAAACAACAAGTACCTACTGCATAGCACAGGGAAATATACTCAGTATTTTGTAATCGCCTATAAGGGGATGAATCTGAAAATATTTACATATATAGGGCTTCCAGATATCCCCGGTGGCTTAACAGTAAAGAAACTGCCTGCAATGCAGGAGATATGGGTTCGATCCATGGGTCAGGAAGATCTCCTGGAGTAAGAGATGGCAACCAATTCCATTATTCTTGACTGGGAAATCCTATGAACAGAGGAGCCTGGTGGGCTGCAGTCCATGGGGTCACAAAAAGTCAGACATGATTTAGCAACTAAACAGCAACAAAAACAATATTTTTTACACATAAATAATACATATCTGAATCACTTACTATGCACCTGAAACTAACACAACCTTGTAAATCAGTTCAGTTTAGTCGCTCAGTCGTGTCTGAATCTGTGTGACCCCATGGACTATAGCACGTCAGCCTTCCCTGTCCATCATCAACTCCCGGAGCCCACTCAAACTCATATCCATCATGTCAGTGACGCTATCCAACCATCTCGTCTTCTGGCGTCCCCTTCCCCTGCCCTCAATCTTTCCCAGCATCGGGGTCTTTTTCAATGAGTCAGTTCTTCACATCAGGTGGCCAAAGCATTGGAGTTTCAGTTTCAGCATCAGTCCTTCCAAGGAATGTTCAGGACTGATTTCCTTTAGGATGTACTGGCTTGATCTCCTTGCAGTCCAAGGGACTCTCAAGGATCTTCTCCAACACCACAGTTCTAAAGCATCAATTCTTTAGCACCCAGCTTTCTTTATAGTCCAACTCTCAACCATAGCTTTGACTAGAAGGACCTTTGTTGGCAAAGTAATGTCTCTGCTTTTTAATATGCTGTCTAGGTTGGTCATAGCTTTTCTTCCAAGAAGCAAGAGTCTTTTAATTTCATGACTGCAGTCACCATCTGCAGTGATTTTGGAGCCCCCCAAAATAAAGTCTTTCACTGTTTCCATTGTTTCCCCATTTATTTGCCATGAAGAGATGTGACCAAATGTAAATGAAGTATACTTCAATTAAGAAAAGAATCTATTATATAATTGCCTGTATACAAGAACAACTAGATATAAAATCATAGTCCATGATGAGAAATTTTCTCAAAATGCATTTAATTTTCTTAAATGGAAAAGTATTTCTTTAGGTTATTACTGTTACTGTTACTATTACAATATTATTACCTGCCTTTTTATAGTTGCTATTGTGAATACAAATGCAATCAAATGATTTACTCATTGTGCACTTTGTAAATTTAAGCCATCTGTGAGTGCTTAATAATATGTTAATACATGCATTTGGTCGTGTCACAGCTCATAATAATGTATGAATCATCACATTCCTGGGTCTGAGGGACTGCGGAAATCCCATCCTTTTCCTTGATGTTCTTCTGATGGATTCAAGCTACTCAAGCAAATAAGATTCTGATCCAAAAATACAACCTTAACTCATTCAAATCAGGTCATGTCCCTAAGCTGATGCTTTTGATATACTTGTTTCTTAGCAGTGGTGGGCACCTTTACTTTATTAAACCAACTCTGACATGGATTTTCATTCAGAATAAGCAAAAACTAGAATTTCAGATTGCTGAATATGTAATTGGGTTTATAAATTTTGCTTGTGATAATATATCTTCCCTTATTCTGCACTGCGCATCATTAAAAGAAATGATCTGGTTGCATTGGGTTGTACATATGATTGTATTATTCCAAATTATTTGCTCTTTAATCCTCTCTAAATATTACATTTATTCAAGTACACATGACTTATGGCATTTCTTGCAATGCATAAACTCCTGAGAAATCTTGTGCAAATCCAACTACTGTAAATGAAATTGTTTCTAGAAGCATTAGAAAAGCTGGATTTTAAAAGAATCCCACAGAATAATTTTCCTATGTATAGTCTTTTTATAAAATAAGCATCAATTCTCATTAAACCTATAGAAAGGTCAGATTTTCACGGATCATGTTTTCTTAAGAGTACATCAATATACATCACATTCCTTATTCACAGACACTGCTATACTTTAAAAAGCACTTTAATACTTGCATGCAATCTATAAGCACGCAGTCTATTTTAGAAATGATCAAAGATGATGACAAACAGACCCTGTATCTATGGTATTCATGAAACAATGTCCACAATATTGCCCTTTGATCTCTGGCCTTTTCTAATTGATTTTGCATCTGGATGGCCTCAGTACTCCTTGACAAGAAAGTCTGGATGCTATATGGATTCTTTCCCAGCACTATGTTTCTTGCAGTTGAACTTTAGAGTGTCCGAAGAGTATCATTTTCTTCATATTAAGGTTTGTTTTTTTGGTCAGAGTACTTTCATTTGACATAAAACAGGTAGTTCTTAATAGCACATAAGAGTACAAAGAACATTGATTTCAGATTTTAAAAAGTTGGAATAGTAATAAACATAGTTTAAAAATCTATGTTTCAATAATCACTCTTTTTCTTTTAAACTGTGTGATCTTCAGCAGTGTGTTTACATTCTCTGGGTGCTGATCCCTCACCTGAAAGTCAGGTAGAAAGAACGCATAGGGATTCTGTGTTGATTCAAGGAACTGAGTGGTAACAATAACTGATATTAACAAAAGGTAGTATTAGTTGAGATGTTTGGAAAAAAACTCTCCCTTCATATATATGTACATGTGTAAACGTACATACGTGCAGACATTTTTCCCAAAGCAGGTTACTCAGGGAGAAAATATCAGATAGCGTCACAGCAGAATTTCAACCTCCAATTGCCTTAAAAATTTTGTTTCTTGATATTTAAAAGAAATGATGCATTAAAATAATGTAATTTTAAAATGAGATAATCTTAGAAAGGGTGCACACAACACATCCCAAATGGTTTAACAATCTCTCACTGGATACCAGGATCACTGAGAAACTCCATCTTTCTTGGACACCAGTTTATTTCATTAGGAGGAAACAAGGCATTTCTAGCCATCTTGCCTCAGCATAACTTACTATAACATCCTGCACTGTAAGTTTATAAATGTCAAGATACTGCCAATAATTCCCCACACAATGTTTCACCACAAATATTTTTCTTAGCTTGTTGAGAAGCTAGTTAATATTTTCTTGCTGAGATGGGTCCTATAACCATTTTAAAGATCTAAATTCTGCACACAAGTTAGAAATGGTGCTTCGGGCAACTTTTCCTATTCTCTCTCTTTTCACTAGGGATCAAAAAAGGGCATTTCATAGTGATAAAAGGGTCAGTTCTAAATGGACATAATAACTTTGCATATAACTATTAATACAGCCTCAAAAATAAAAAGCAAGAAGTAACTAAGAAGAAAAATGGACAAAATCACAATTATAAGTGGAAGGTTTTAATGCCAATTTCTCAGTAACTGAAAAATTTAGTAAGGAATATAGACAAGTTTTAACCACAAAATTAATATTTACCTATCTGACCTAAATATCAATAGAATGGTGCTTACAACAATCTCAGAATACACATCTTTTTCAACTTATTAAAATCGGTACACACTCCTTAAATCTCAATAAATTTCAAAATACTATAATATAATAACTTAGAAACCAATAACAATTAACTAGAAAATCCAAATATGAATTTTTATTATGTAATTATGGAAAATTACAACTAAAATCCAAAATAACATTGGGTGAAAGAAGACATTAAAATGAAAATCAGAAGTAGTTTTGCACTGAGTGAAAATATATTTGAAGCAACAACAAAAAAGGCAAGAACAAATAGGAACTCTCACTAATCTTAAAACTATGAAAAAAGAATATTTCAATAAAGGCTTCTGCAAAGAGAATTCTAGGTGAATACTGTCTTTTATTTTGAAATATACACTTTTAAAAGTATTATTTGGTTTAAAACACAACAGTTTAAAATTTAATCCTTTAATTACAATCTGATATAATGATATTCAATGTAAATAATTTTCTAGTAGTAATTGTAATTTTTAAAAAACAAAGTAATTTTTAAAAAACAAAGGCCCATAACAGTTACAGTTACTATTAAATCATGTTACTGTTATATTCTTGATTTGCTCAGTTTTGTGAAAATTCACTTAGTCACTAGTTATTTGTATAAAATATTATACATCAGTGTGAGGCAAGCCAAAGTTCAAACAGATAGGTATGTATAAAAACAGCTGAAAAAACAGTTTTGGTTTTGTTTTGAAGTTATTTTCATTTTTTTTAAGAAATCAGTAATTTTGTGGAGAAATCTGTAAAGAAATTATGTAAAGAATTTCAAGTAACATACTCATTATCATCAAAAAATAATACTGAGAGACTTCCTTGGTGGTGCAGTGGATAAGACTCCTCACATCCACTTCACGGGGAACAGGTTTGATCCCTGTTTGGGGAACTAAGATCTCATGTGACTTGTAGCCAAAAATAATAATCATAAAATAAAATATTAATAAAAATAAAGCTCAAATAAAGTAAAATTGTACTCAGCATTAAAAAATAATATTGAGTCAGTACAACAATAGCAACAAGAAAATATCTCAAACATAAAATAGTATAGTTACATATATTTATATATTAACTCTCATTTTTGAGTGGTAATATTTCTTACTCTTTTTCACTTTTGTCCAACCTTTTATTTTCAAATGTTTTTCCCCATTCTCTCTTTCTATTTTTGTACTGAAGTATAGTAGATTGACAATGTTATGTTAGTTTCTGGTATACAACATTGTGATTTGATAGATTATGTTCTATTTAAAGTTATTATAAAATATTGGTTATATTCCCTGTGCTTTACATTGTAACTTTGTATCTTACTCATTTTATACATAGTATTTTGTACTTCTTAATCTCCCCCCCCTTCCATGTCTTTCCCCCTTCTCTGACCCCTCTCCCCACTGGTAACCATTATTCTCTGTATCTGTGAGTCTGTATCTGTTTTGTTATATTCATTCATTTTCTTTATTTTTTATATTCCAAATATAAGTGAAACCATTCAGTATTTGTCTTTCTCTGTCTGACTTACTTCACTAAGCATAAAACCCTCCAGGTCCATCTGTGTTGCTGCAAATGTCAAAACTTTTCTCTTTTTTTACGGCTGAGTAGTATTCCATTGTGTATATATATACACATCACATCTTCTCTAACCATTTATATGTTGATGGAGACAAGTTGCTTCCGTATCTTCACTATTGTAAACAGTGTTTCTACGGACACGGGGGTGCATATATCTTTTCTAATTAGTATTTTTTCTTCAGATATATACCCACGAACGGAACTGCTGGATCATATTGTAGTTCTGTTTTCAGTTTTTTGAGGAACCTCCCCATTGTGCTAGCAGCAGCCGCCATAGTGGGAGGTAGAACCTTAACTGGAGGGGTGAGAGCCAGAGCCAGGCATAAGCAGGGCCTTCTCCTCAGCTCAGTGGCCATCACCACCCTATTAGGGGCAAGAGTGGGGTGAGGCGGGCCAAGGGGCTGGAGCAGGAGTCTGGAGGAGGGAACTCAGTGTCTCTCCAGTGTAATGGAAGTCTCTGCCTTGGCTGGGGGTTGTACATCTACACTGATTTCACTTTTTTCCCAAGTATGTGCATCTTGAATAGAGGCTGGGTCAGGGCCGGTGGGTTTGGTGACACCACTGAGCTGGCCTTATGGACACTTTGGCAGTGGTAGTCTCCACCCTGAACACCTCACTTAAGGGAGTGTGCACCAAAGAGCATGCTGGCAATGACTGCCTTGGCTCAGATCAGGACAGGGCTGGGTTAGAGTCTGGTCAGTTGCCTCCATGTGTGTACACTCTCCTTGGCAACAGCAGCCTCCACCTTAGTGAGGATCAGCACTGGAACAAAAGTAGCCAGAGCAGGGCTTTGTGTGGCCTGCGGGTACACCGGGATGACTGGGGCACGCCAGCCAGAGCCCCAGGCAGGTTTCAACTTGCCGTTTCCATGCTGCATGCACTTTCCAAGAACAGTCTTGGTTTCTGACAGTGTTTCGGTAAGTTCCACTGGTTTTCAAACCAGCTGAGGAGTCAGGAAATGGCAACCCACTCCAGTGTTCTTGCCTGGAGAGTCCCAGAGACGGGGGAGCCTCGTGGGCTGCTGTCCATGGGGTTGCACAGAGTCGGACATGACTGAAGCCACTTGGCAGCAGTGGCAGCAAGGAGTCATCTTCCTCGTGTTGGAGCCAAGGGCTGGGGTACCTAAGATGTGGCTCAAATCACTTGTTCCCCAGGGAGGAACTCTGATCCTGTGATATCCCCCTCTTCTTCCCTGTGCCCCATTAAGTGTGTGTCCCTCCCCTCTTCGGCCAGACTCCATGTAGATCTTCCTTTACAGCCTGAGTTGTAGAAGAATTGTCCTGCTAGTCCCCAGTTCGGTTTCAGTGACAGTCGCTCTATAAGTAGTTTATGTGGGTGGGGGGGGAGGGAGGGAGGTGAACCCAGTATCCTCCCACTCTACCATCTTGATCTCTCCTCGTATTTTACTTTAATTTCTTAACTAGCACAGTTATTTATCAAAGTTCAATAAAGGATTGTTTTCATTATCTCATTACGTAACTTCTTTGAATTACTGATTTTTACTGAAAATAATTTATAGAAGTGCCTAGTCACTTCAGTTGTGTCCAACTCTTTGTGACCCCATGGACTGTAGCTTGCCAGTCTCCTCTATTCATGGGAGTTTCTCAGAAGGAATACTGGAGTGGGTTCCCATTTCCTTCACCAGGGGATCTTTCCCACCCAGGGACTGAACTGGTGTCTCCTGCCTCTCCTGCACTGTAGGTGGATTCTTTACCTGCTGAGCCACTGCGGAAGCCCCTTATAGAAGAAAGGAGGTGTATTGCTGATCCTGTTTGTGATGACAGTTGTCTCGTGGTTCACACTGTCCTGTCTGCACTATTTGCTGAACCCAGGGTAGGCAAAGCTCAAGCTAAGAGGCTGGAAGGAGACTCAAGGAGCCTTAGGAACTGCAGACACATTTATTCTGCAAGGCAGCCATAACACAGCCTCTCTTCTGGCTGATACAGCAGCTGTAGCAGCAGCCACAACATGACCATAACGTAGTTATAATGGAGCCATAACATAACCTCATAAAACATAACCATGATGTCGCCCCAGTGTAGCCCCCGAACACCAGCAGCCAGGGCTTTCATGATGAAGCTCATACAGGCATACCACACAAAGTAGCCCATGACCAAGCAAGTAACCTGTGATGTGCGTGCACAGTGCTATATCAGTGATCCTGGTTTCTACATAAACCTCGCGATGTGCCTGCGCAGTGCTAGAAGTGATCTCAGCTGTTACACAATCATTATTTACAAAACATAGGGTGAGAGCAAGAGGCCTTGGGCCAGGGAGCCTGGCCACGCCATCTTGGCTAATTTGCTGTTTCCCTGCAGGAGGGGTGTTAAATGCACCAAGTAAAAGACTGATCATTTTGAGTAATTATTAAGGACTGCATTTCCCAAACAAAAAACATGAAGACAGTGAAAGGTTAAGCTGTAGGCTGGGAAAAGATATTTACAACAGGTATAACTTATAGAGGCTTTACATTCAGAGTAATAGGGAACTCATAAAATTCAATAAGAAAAGAATAACTCGGAGGAAACTGGCAAAAGCCTTAAACTTCCACCTAAAATGGGTACCTGAATGGTCAAATGCTATGTAAAATTAATGCAAATTCCATTTACAGTGAGAATCCCACCACTATCACTAAATTCAAAGAACTGACCATTCCAAGAGTTGATGAGGATATGCAACCAAAAGGAATGTTGATACATTGCTATTGGTAGAGTCAATTGGCAGAACCACTAAGGAAAAGTTTTCAAGCGGGAGACATGCGTTCTCTATGACCCAGAAATTCCACTCCTAGTTGTACTAATACACATGTGTACCAGATGCTCATAAGCATACCAAAGCATAGTCACAGAGTATCACTCACATCAACCAAAAGCTGGAATCAGAACCTAAGTGTTCATCAACAGTGGATTTAATAAATTTGGGTACAATAGAACACTATATATAGGTTTAAAAAATGAATAAACTGTAGCTACAAAGAGCAGGGAGGCATCTTGCAATCACAAAGATTGACAAAATAAAAGAAACTGAACAAATCATGATGTGTGACTCTTCTCATAGAAGCAGATGAAATTAAGCTATGTCTTTAATGATTCCTATTTAGGTAGTAATTTGAATGAAGAAAAGCAAGAGTAGCTTTACTACTAAAGTCAGGGTAGCTTATCCATGAGGAATAAGGAAGGCTTTAGATGGAGAAGGCACACACAGCAGGAACGGTGGTCTGTTGGCCTGGCTGTTTACTTTACAATAATTCAGTGAGCCGTACGTTTTTAATTTGTGCACTTTGTGTGTGTTTTAGTTCACAGTAAAATGTGGGTTTCTTTTTTCTTTTAAAGGAAAGAGCTGCTGCTAACATTTTTTGGCTTCTATTTCTTACTTTGTTTTTGTTTTTATTTGTAACACTGTCTGAAAGGTAGACTGATTCTAGTAGCCATGGAAGCAGAGAGATTTTATGAAAACAATAATTAACTCATCAGTCAACAAAACACCAAACCACAACATCTGGAAGGCAGAAACAGACAAATCAGCTCTATAGCTCTTTCTTGAAGAATTCATGAGACCTAGAAAAAACGTAGGGGGCTTTCTAGGTGTCACAGTGGTGAAGACTCTGCCTGCCAATGCAGGAGAACAAGAGACCCAAGTTCAATCCCTGAGCTGGGAAGATCTCCTGGAGAAGGAAATGGCAACCCACTCCAATATTCTTGCCTAGAAAAATCCAAAGGAGCCTGGTGGGCTACAGTCTAAGGGGTTGCAAAGAGTCAGACACGACTGAGCACAAACATACATCGAACAGACTTAAATATTTTAGGCATTTACTACCTACTGCATAAGGTCTGGGGGGCATTTGAGGAAAGGATTATATAAGGTTTTACCTCAAAGCATCCTAGCAACCTAGCTGCTTTGGTCTAAAGTCATGTGAGTTTCTTGGCTGGTCTGAAGTTCTACAATCCCAAACAGTAGAATATGATGCTCTTTGAAGTGTTAAACACTGCCTTGGTGGAATAGAGTTTCTTCATAGGGTGTTTCAGTAAACCAAGAAAAAGTTGTTGGTTCCATTCCAATTTAATTTTGTAAAGGCACCGGCATCACTGCTGCAGGACAACATTGTTCTAGAAAATAGACTCTAGATTTTACTATGTCCTTTCTCATCTACAGTAACTTTATTCTTTATTAATAAAGAAGGAACCATTTTCTAGGTTTAGAAACAGCAGACCTGGCATCCCTAAACATATGTTGCTTACCATAATGAAAAAGTGACAATATAAACAATTTTAAACTTTAATTATGGTTATTCATGTGAAAAACTTAACCTAGGGAGCTTGGGAAATGACTGCACTTTAAATAACATCTAATTTTTTAGCAATAAAAAGTGAAGTACAAAAATAATCAGGGCTATAAAATAAAAAGCTAAACATTCTATAAATATCAAGCTCAGAACAAAGATATTTTTTACAGATTAATGAAAAATACCCTACTGCAAAGTTTTCTGTAAGCTAATATTCCACTTCAATATTTTTAGACAAAGCCTTTGTTTTATAACCAAGAATGGGACAACATTTTTGAAAAGAGAAAATAGTGATAGTTATAATAAGAAAGAAATCATTTGTTAATAGACAAGTTAAAAAATAAAGGTCCTTTAAAAATATTGATATAAGCTGAACTTTGTTTCAATATTTAAAGACACAAAGAGTCAGTCCTTGGGACTTCTCTGGCAGTCCAGTGGTTAACACTTCACCTTCCAATGCAGGGAGTAGGGGTTCAATCCTTAGTCAGGGAGCTAAAATCTCATATGCCTCTTGGCCAAGAAACCAAAATGTAACACAGAGGCAACACTGTAACAAATTCAATCAGATCAGATCAGATCAGTCGCTCAGTCCTGTCTGACTCTTTGTGACCACATGAATTGCAGCACACCAGGCTTCCCTGTCCATCACCAACTCCCGGAGTTCACTCAGACTCACGTCCATCGAGTAAGTGATGCCATCCAGCCATCTCATCCTCTGTCGTCCCCTTCTCCTCTTGCCCCCAATCCCTCCCAGCATCAGAGTCTTTTCCAATGAGTCAACTCTTCGCATGAGGTGGCCAAAGTACTGGACTTTCAGCTTTAGCATCATTCCTTCCAAAGAAATCCCAGGGCTGATCTCCTTCAGAATGGACTGGTTGGATCTCCTTGCTGTCCAAGGGACTCTCAAGAGTCTTCTCCAACACCACAGTTCAAAAGCATCAATTCTTTGGCGCTCAGCCTCCTTCACAGTCCAACTCTCACATCCATACATGACCACAGGAAAAACCATAGCCTTGACTAGACGAACCTTTGTTGGCAAAGTAATGTCTCTGCTTTTGAATATGCTGTCTAGGTTGGTCATAACTTTCCTTCTAAGGAGTAAGCGTCTTTTAATTTCATGGCTGCAGTCACCATCTGCAGTGATTTTGGAGCCCAGAAAAATAAAGTCTGCCACTGTTTCCACTGTTTCCCCATCTATTTCCCATGAAGTGGTGGAACCGGATGCCATGATCTTCATTTTCTGAATGTTGAACTTTAAGCCAACTTTTTCACTCTCCACTTTCACTTTCATCAATAAAGACTTTTAAAATGACCCACATCAAAAAAATCTTTAAAAAAGAGTCAGTCTTAATATGAAAAATATATGTATGTGTGTGAGTTGCTCAGTAGTGTCTCTTTGCAACTATAGCCCAAACAGACTATAGCCCACCAGTCTCCTCTGTCCATGGAATTTTCCAGGCAAGGATACTGGAATGAGTTGCCATTTCCTTCTCTAGGGAATCTTTCCCATCCAGGGATTGGACCCAGGGATTGAACCCAGGGATTAAACCCAGGTCTTCTGTGTTGCAGGCAGATGCTTTACCTACTGAGCTACTAGGAAAGCCACTACCCCCCACCCCCCAAATATATACTATGTTACTACTGTGGGCAAAGTAACAGATTCAACAGCAGAGATAGTCAATAAGATTTAAAGTAGGGTTTGAATTCCTACTTGATAAAAATAGTTCAATTTGCCCACAGTCTGCTGGAATCTCCCTCATCCCAGTGGCTGAACTCTTGCCCTCCCTCTTCTATATGCTCCCGTAAGCACTGCTTACCCTCTTCTTTCATAGCATTTCTATGATATCCAAATAAAATATATTTTTCATGAAATGGAAAGATCCCATTTATTTTCTTTTACCTTTGTTCAATATAAAAGGCACATTAAATCTATACATTCCTTTATTATAAATGGTCTTGATCATAAAAATCAACATGGTTATATTGGTTTTCTGCCTGTTAGGCCTCCACTGGTATTTCTAGCCTGATATTTTCTCTATTTTCTGCTTTGGAAATCTATTATCACTCAACCTAAGTGGGTTACTAACCCAGTCATCTTCTAGACTTGCATTTAAGTGACCATTAGGACTTACTTTATGAAGTTTGAAGTGACCCTCTATTCCTTCTCATATAAAATATCTATAAGATATCAGTGACAGTCAGATACCATTTCTAAGGAAAAGCTACTATATTTTCTGCAAGGTCATAATTGTACTAAAGGATCCAAGGGCAATGTTTTCAGACTGAGTTCTATTTTTTCCCTGAGACATATAAAAGAGGATTGATAAGCCTATAATTCAGAACCCACTTACAGGCTTACAGGAAAATTATATATTTATAATGTTCCTGATGAAAGAACATAGGTCAAAGGCAAAAAGGAAACAAGGGTAAGAAAAGCACAAAGTATAAAAAAATCTTTGAGTCTTTTCTGACTTGATGCATTTCTTGGAACGCTAAAGTGCTCTTTTAAAAAATATGGAGGGCTTGTCCCATAGGTGAGCGTATGCTGTAACTGAGCATCATGGTAAGTGATAAGTACTCCATGGGTGCTGAGAGAATTGGATTCAAAGAACTGAATAAATTGATGAGCTATACAAGCTAGATTTAAAAATGGTATCACCACAATGTCCATCTTACTGGTCTTAATATGAGTGTCTAGCATTGAAGTTTTCCTGTAAAACTGTTGCTTTGGACACAGAGTTCTCTATGAATGTCATTTCATCTTGCATGCCAAACTCTAATCATTGGAAGTACAAGGACCTGAGTCACTTCAGCTCTTTGAAAAAGAAGAGTTTCCCCAAAGACTTTTATCATCTTTCTTCATTTCACCCATGATAACTTTAATATGAGAAAAAATAAGCCATCAAGTGTAAACACGATTTACTATTGTCCATCCCCCTCACCTCAGTCCTCACCAACCCCATACATTTCCTCTTCTTCCTGGTCTACCTAGCTCCAAAATGCAGGTGGTTGACATTACTTTGCCAACAAAGGTTCGTCTAGTCAAGGCTATGGTTTTTCCTGTGGTCATGTATGGATGTGAGAGTTGGACTGTGAAGAAGGCTGAGCGCCAAAGAATTGATGCTTTTGAACTGTGGTGTTGGAGAAGACTCTTGAGAGTCCCTTGGACTGCAAGGAGAACCAACCAGTCCATTCTGAAGGAGATCAGCCCTGGGTGTTCTTTGGAAGGAATGATGCTGAAGCTGAAACTCCAGTACTTTGGCCACCTCATGCGAAGAGTCGACTCATTGGAAAAGACTCTGATGCTGGGAGGGATTGGGGGCAGGAGAAGTAGAGGACGAAAGAGGATGAGATGGCTGGATGGCATCACTGACTCAATGGACGTGAGTCTGAGTGAACTCCGGGAGTTGGTGATGGACAGGGAGGCCTGGCGTGCTGCGATTCATGGGGTTGCAAAGAGTCGGACACGACTGAGCGACTGATCTGATCTGATCTGAACGTTTCTCCTTGTCAAAACCAGTCCCTCCATCTTTACCGTCTGCTACATTCATTCCCAACCCTTTAGGAATCTTAGTCCATCAAGTGTCCTGTCTTGCTCCTGGATTTATCCTGTTCTAACTTTGATTGCACTTTTCTTTGTGCTTTCAAAGGGCTCAAGTTTCTCTCATTCTAAAAAGAATTCTCTAACTGCAGATATATTCTTCATCAACACACTGCACTGTCTTCCTCATCTCCTTCTCAATGAAATTCTCAAGTAAATGGTGTTTACCCATTGTCCCTTCTTTACTTTTTATTTTCAAATTATGTTGTCTAGCGTCCATCTCTTAAAAAATTAATTGCTTCCTGATTACCCAAACTATTGGCCACTTTTTACTCCTTTTAAAAACAATTAACTTAATAAAGTCTTTGATTACCTTCTTAAAACATTCTACTCTTTTTTTTTGTTGTTTGAACCTTGTATTTTTTGGTCATATTTCACTGGCAGTTTCTCTTTAGGCACTGCAAATTTTTGTTTTAGGAAGACAGAATTAGGTAAGTACTCTTCCAAGCTCATTTGAAAACTACAATTTTGCATGAATGAATGACTGACATTTTTGAAGATGTGGAAATGAGACCCTTTGGGAAAAAGAAATTATTAGGCAGAATGAGGTGTTCCTATAAAATAATTATATTTATTTCCCTGGGGGATGTCACATGATGGATGCCAATTTCAACAAGTAGTTGAGCAATTGTCACCTGGATGTGAACTATGACAGTTTGAACTATAGAAATTGTCATATCTACTGTCATTTAGTTATAGCTCCCGTTTTCCCACTAGAGTTTGAAATGAGCTCTATTCCTAGGATAGAACCTGAAAAAGCATTTTAAGGGCTTTTTTTGAGGGCTGATAGGACCAGAAAGCAATATTTCTTTGCTCACAACCCAAAAGCTCCATATTCCTCAGCTGAGATCATTCCATGAGATGCAATTGCTTTCCTGAGCTCTTGCCTTCTGCAGGGAAAAGCCAACTACAGTTTCTCTACTAGATTCATTCCTAATGCAAGGCTAAAAGTAGCACTTTATTGCATGCCACAAAGTTAATATTTTGACCTGCTCTGGAAATTAGCAATATATGCTTCCTTGGTGGCTCAGATGGAAAAGAATCTGCCTGCAATGCAGGAGAGCTGGGTTCGACCCTGGAGTTGGGAAGGTTCCCTAGAGAAGGGAATGACTACCCACTCCAGTATTCTCACCTGGACCGAGGAGCCTGGTGGGCTACAGTCCATGGGGTCTCAGAGAGTTGGACATGACTGAGCAACTAACATACTTATGCAAAAAAAATTAGCTAGTCAGAAAGCCACAAAAGATGAAGGGCTACACCCTTCGTAGTCCTACAGCATAGGTGGTTTCAGGGTATAATGCTGTGGTGTTTCCAGCTGGTGTGATTGCAAGCCAAAATCTCACTCATTTCTGTGGACCTTTACTGCCATCCATACAGTACAAATGGGACACCCTGTCCTGAAAATCACTAACATCAGGGAAAGTGCTAGCTGAAAATTTCTAGTAGTTTCATGCTTTGCAAACATCGTTATTTTTTTGATGGTCTCGTATTTGCACAAAAAGAGTTCATATTAATCCTAGTAGTCATATCTAGATTTCCCTGGTGGCTCAGACGGTAAAGCATCTGCCTACAGTGCGGGAGACCCAAGTTCGACCCCTGGGTCAGGAACATCCTCTGGAGAAGGCAATGGCAACCCACTCCAGTACTCTTGCCTGGAAAATCCCATGGATGGAGGAGCATGGTAGGCTACAGCCCATGGGGTTGCAAAGAGTTGGACACAACTGAGCGACTTCACTTCACAGTCACATCTAACCCATAAGACTTAGCTAATGTAAGATGTCCCTTCACATGACGGTGTGTCGAGGTAAATCCTTTCACTTATAAGTAAATAAATAAGTGATAACATGTAAACACAGTGTTACATTTAATATATAAAGTGAAATATATTACAACATATGGAAATATACACTGAAATAAATGCTATATATGTATTTAATGTATACAATACACTTTCAATAATATACTTCCAAAAATTGAAACTATTGTTTTAAAAGGAAAACCAAATATCTGCCACATTTTTTCCTGAAGAAAGTACTTGGTTTCCAAGAAATTTATGCTCCAGCAGCCTTGTAATAATAAATAAAAATTTGAGAGTTTGAATGTGATTCAGAGATATCCAGAGCCTATAATTTATTCCCAAACAGAAGGAGTCAATATAAATCCTGTGAATTTCATTGTCTGCTGCCAGAAAACCTATTTAATTACGAAAAAGAAATGCTTAGAAACGTTGCCTCTTTAGGAATCACAGTCCCTATTTGGAACACGAAACCTTGAAAGCCTTTTAAAAATTACCCATCATAAGTGTAACACTGTTACATTAGTTCTGTATTAGGGGACTCTGCACTGGAGTAACCCCAGGGCTGCTTAGTCTGTTGGAAAGATGATTATGAGAGTACATTGAGGTTTCCTAACATTCTAAGAGATTTTGGTTACTGGACCTGTTTTTAGTTTTGTTTTTATTTTTTATTTTTTTTCACTTGAGTTGACTTGGTGTGACAGCCATATTATGAATTGCATCCAGCTGTTCCAATATTAACAGACAACAGATTAAAGGCTTTTTTTTCTGTTTTTATTTTTATTTTATTTTTTTGCATTTTGCCCCAAAGATATGCCTTCTAAATATTAGCTTACCATAATATGCCAATGCCATTCAATTAAAATGATGGTATGAGTACAAAGTTAACTTATGTCTTTCTGACACAACTCTCCCAGATATATTCCAGAAGACCAAGAAGTTTCCAAACTCCATCCAATTTTAGGAAATCACAGAAAAGCACAAATGTGAGCCTACTTTTATCTGACATTATCTGATGGGTTTGTTTGCTGACTTCCACAACAAAAAATATTTTCTGTAGGTTTAAATCTGTACTTAGTGAAAGTGAAAGTTGCTCAGTCGTGTTCAACTCTTTGCAACCCCATTGACTACACAGTCCTTGGAATTCTCCAGGCCAGAATATTGGAGTGGGTAGCTTTTCCCTTCTTCAGGGAATCTTCCCAACCCAGGGATCAAACCCAGATCTCCCATGTTGCAGGCAGATTTCTTTACCAGCTGAGCCACCAGGGAAGCCCAAGAATACTGGAGTGGGTAGCCTATCCCTTCTCCAGTGGATCTTCCTGACACAGGAATCGAACCGTGGTCTCCTGCATTCTAGGGGGATTCTTTATCAACTGAGCTATCAGGGAAGCCCCTGTACTTAGTATGTATCATAATTAGGATGTGTTCAGTCCTAAGTCACACAGCATATCTGAAACCAGAACTTCTCAACCATCATGCAACAGTGTGTTATGAGTGGTTGGCAGGTGGCTGAGATGTCAATCTTGGGCCCTGCTTCAGGATGGGTAGCCTGAAGCAAATGAAATTCCTGAGCAACTTGTCTTTTGTGAGGATTACCTGTTTACAGATATGTTCAGTTCAGTTCAGTTGCTCAGTCATGTCCAACTCTTAGTAACCCCATGGACTGCAGCATGTCAGGCTTCCCTGTCCATCACCAACCCCCAGAGCTTGCTCAAACTCATGTCCATCGAGTCAGTAATGCCATCCAACCATCTCATCCTCTGTCATCCCCTTCTCCTCCTGCCATCAATCTTTCCCAACATCAGGGTCTTTTCAAATGAGTCAGTTCTTCGCATCAGGTGGCCAAAGTATTGGAGCTTCAGCTTCAGCATCAGTCCTTCCAATGAATATTCAGGACTGATTTCCTCAGGACTGGTTGGATCTCCTTGCAGTTCAAGGGACTCTCAAGAGTCTTCTCCAACACCACAGTTCAAAAACATCAATTCTTCGGAGCTCAGCTTTCTTTATAGTCCAACTCTCACATCCATACATGACTGCTGGAAAAACCATAGCTTTGACTAGACAGACCTTTGCTGGCAAAGTAATGTCTCTGCTTTTTAATATGCTGTCTACGTTGATCATAAATATGTAAACAAATACAAATATGGTTTCATATATTGCCATGATGTGTAAAGATTGAAAAGCACTGGCTCAAAAACAGATCTTTTAATTTTCACTACAGTAAGACATTTGGAGGTAGGCATTCCAAGGTTGGTTCCAAAATTACTTCTATGGTTCAATAATGTCATCAAACACTCAATCTCATTTCTTTCTTTCACCTCACCTTCTCACTCAGCATGTTAACACTTATCTTCTGGCTTATGACTACATGGTTCCAAGAGCTGACAAAGCTCGAGAATTCACATTCTTAAAAATATCCAAAGCAAGAAAGAGAAAGGGGATCAAAAATCAATCTTTTATGTCATGCGGGAAAGGAACTCACCTTTCCCTAAAGTGTTCTACTAAAGTTTCCTTTACATCTTTACTTTGTATTGACCAGAGGTTACTTTCATATGGATATTGACAAAGCCATTACCATGAATGGCTCGGACAATTATGATTCATTCATGGAGTAGGCATAGAATAAAACAAGGGTGCAGTTAGTAAGAAATACAGAATGACTGTTATTTATGCAACGATGTCTCAGTGGGAGATTAATCAGAAGAAAGGAAAAAAATGTGGCTTATAATTTTAAGAGGCATAACCCCTTTCAAGCTAAAGGGAATATGCAATTTCTTAGGTCTAATTGGCCTTTTCTCTAACCTTTAAACTACCTGTTTCAATTATTTTACAGCAAATTTAGGATTTTAATTAGTTATAAATAAAGTCCTAATATTGTGAGGATACAATACAACCTCAGATATGCAGATGACACCACCCTTATGGCAGAAAGTGTAGAGGAACTAAGGAGCTTCTTGATGAAAGTGAAAGAGGGGAGGGAAAAAGTTGGCCTAAAACTCAACATTCAAAAAACTAAGATTATGGCATCTGGTCCCATCACTTCATGGCAAACAGATGGTGAAACAATGGAAACCATGGCAGACTTTACTATTTTGGATGCCAAAATCACTGCGGATGGTGACTGTAGCCATGAAATTAAAAGACGCTTGCTCTTTGGAAGAAAAGCTATGACAAACCTAGACAGCATATTAAAAAGCAGAGACATTACCTTGCCAACAACGGTCTATCTAGTCAAAGCTATGGTTTTTCCAGTAGTCATGTATGGATGTGAGAGTTGGACTATAAAGAAAGCTGAGCACTGAAGAACTGATGCTTTTGAACTGTGGTGTTGAAGAAAATTCTTGAGAGTCCCTTGGACTGCAAGAAGATCCAACCAGTCCATCCTAAAGGAAATCAGTCCTGAATATTCATTGGAAGGACTGATGTTGAAGCTGAAGTTCCAATACTTTGGCTACCTGATGTGAAGAACTGACTCATTGGAAAAGACACTGATACTGGCAAAGATTGAGGCAGGAGGAGCAGGGGATGACAGAGGATGAGATGGTTGGATGGCATCACTGACTCGATGGACATGAGTTTGAGTAAGCTACAGGAATTGGTGATGGACAGGGAAGCCTGGCGAGCTGCAGGCCACAGGGTCTCAGAGTCAGACATGACTGAGCAACTGAATTGAACTGACCTGAACTTAATGTTCTACCATTGTAATTGCAGCAATATTTACAAAAATATTTGTAAAACAGATACCTGATAAAAACATTTGTGTCTGAAATATGAGTTTACTTAAAGGTCAACAATAAGGTAAACAACTCAATATTTTTAATAGGCAAAGGTTCTGAAAACCCATTTCACAAAAAAAATTATATGAATTACAAATGAACACATGAAAAGATGTTCATGTTATTTGTCATCAGGGACACTAAAACAATGAGATAATGCTATTCAACCATTAAAGTAGCAAAATTTCTAACAATTGAAAATGGAAGCAGCCAGTGATGATATGGAAAGCAGAAACTCTTATTCTGCTATTGGGAATGAAAAATGGTTTAAAAAAAGAAAACTTCAGAAAACAGTTAGGAAATGTCTTAAAAATCTAAATATAGCCCAAAACCTAACAACCATGATCCTGGGTACTTAACCAACCAATTTGAAAACTTATATCCGCAGAAAAATCTGTATGCAAATTTATGTAGCACTTTCACTTATAATCACCAAATATTGGAAGCAATCAAGATGTCTTTCAATAAGGTAATGTATCAACACACTGTGCTACATTCATATAATGAAATACTTTTCAGTAATACAAATGAATGAACCACCAAGCCACATAGAAAATATGAATTCATTTTAAATGCATATTGTGCTAAGTCACTTGAGTCATGTCCAACTCATTGCGGCCCCATGGACCTTAGCCCGCCAGGCTCCTGGATTCTCCAGGTAAGAACACTGGAGTGGGTTGCCACTTCCTCTTCCAGGGGATCTTCCCCACCCAGGGATCGAACCCATGTCTCTTATGTCTCCTGCATTGCAGGCCAGTTCTTTACCACTGCTGCTGCTGCCGCTGTTGCTGCTGAGTCGCTTCAGTCATATCCGACTCTGTGCGACCCCACAGACTGCAGCCCACCAGGCTCCCCCGTCCCTGGGATTCTCCAGGCAAGAACACTGGAGTGGGCTGCCATTTCCTTCTCCACTAACGAAGTGAAATAATTCAGCCTGAAAGGTATGGAGATAATCAACCAATTAGTGGTTGCCAGTGGTTAGGAGCGATGAGAGAGTTAAAGAGAAGCATATAGTATTTTTATTTTTTATTGGTGAAATCATTCTGTATTGAAGATGGCTTAGTGGTAAAGAATCCACCTGCCAGTGCAGGAGATGCATGTTCAATCCCTGGGTCGGGAAGATCCCTTGGAGAAGGAAATGGCAACCCACTGCAGCATTCTTGCCTGGAAAATTCATAGACAGAGAAGCCTGGTGGACTACTGTCCATAGGGTGGTGAAGAGTTGGACACCACTTGGTGACTGAGAAAAGTGTAATGGTGGACAAATGACACTATGCCTTTTTCAAAACCTATAGAACTTTACACCACCAAGTGTGACTCATGCTCCACAACACATGTAAAAATGGAAATATGAATTAAAATAACAATAAGACATCACCATGTACCTATTAGAATGGCCAAAATTGAGACACACAACACCAAATCTGCTGAGGATATGGAGAAATAAGCACTCTCTTACGTTACTGATGGGGAAGGAAAATGGTAGTCACTTGAGAAGATAGTTTGGCGGTTTCTTACAAAATTTAACTATTTCTTACCATATGGCTTAGCAACCACACTCCTTTAGTATCTATCCAAAGAATTTGAAAACTTGCACCTATTTGCTGCTGCTGCTGCTGCTAAGTCGCTCCAGTCGTGTCCAACTCTGTGCGACCCCATAGATGGCAGCCCACCAGGCTCCCCCGTCTCTGGGATTTTCCAGGCAAGAACATTGGAGTGGGTTGCCATTTCCTTCTCCAATGCATGAAAGAGAAAAGTGAAAGTGAAGTCACTCAGTCGTGTCCAACTCTTAGCAACCCCATGGACTGAAGCCTACCAGGCTCCTCCATCCATGGGATTTTCCAGGCAAGAGTACTGGAGTGGGGTGCCATTGCCTTCCCCTTGCACCCATGTAAAACCCTGAAAATGGGTCTTTTTACAGAAGCTTTATTCATAATTGCACAAACTTGGAAGATGCCAAAATGTTCCTTTCTTCAGGTGAATGGATAAATAAACTGTAGTATATCCAGGAAATGGAATACTATTCAGCACTAAAAGAAATGAGATATCAAGCTATGAAAAGACATGGAGGAAACTTAAATGCATATTACTAAGTGAAAAAAGCCAATCTGAAAATACTACATACTGTATGATTCTAAATCTATGACATCCTAAAAAAGGTAAGACTGTGGAGATAGTAAAAAAAAATCAGTCAGTGGTTGCCAGGGGTTGAGAGATGGGATGAACAGGTGGAGAAGGGATAGATTTAAGGCAATGAAGTTTCTCTGTATGGTACTAAATGCTGTATTATATATTTGCCATGTCATTATATATTTAGTCTAACTCTCAGAATGTACAACACCAAGAGTGAATTATAATGTAACCTACAAACCACAGGTGAGTATGATATGTCAATACAAATCCACTGATTCTAATAAACTTAGCATTCTGGTGTAGGATTTTGATACTAATGAAGGCTCTGCATGTTCCAGGGGTAAGTGGTATACGGGCAGTCTCTGTACCTTCTGCTCAATCTTTCCATTAACCTAAAACTACTTTTAAAAGTTTGTCTGATATGTTTTTGAAGAGTGAACTTCAGTATATGTAAATTTTAAAAAATCATTCAGGAGATCAGGAAGTCTCATGACAGAATGCAGACTGTGACATAAAGAATCTAACAAATGTATTCAATGTAACAAATGTATGAAATAATCTCACCAAAGTTGGACAAAAAGGCACTGTCTTAGGTAACCTTGGAAACAGGTGGAGATTGCAAGACTAAAGACAAAAGGCACCATACGTAAGAACTGTATGCCAATGATAAAGCTCTTTTTTTTTTCATAGCAGTACAAGTTAACAATTCTGAAAGAATTATATACATACTAGAATTAAGCAATTAAGTATACGTGTGACAGAAAGTGGGTGCTGGGTTCTCACTATTGGACTGAGAGGTTACAGACAGGCAAAAGGAGAAGGCTAGAATGATCCCTGTGGCAATATATTAGAATTGGAGGCATTAAAATGAATTCATATTTACCTTCATATAGATTCAGCTCGGTACATACATACGGAAACATTTAAAGGTGCATAATAGAATATTAGATGAAAAAAGAATGATATCATGCCATTTGCAGCAGCATGGATGAACCTAGAGATTGTTATATTAAATGAAGATTGAGAAAGACAAATATCCTATGATATCACTTCCATGTGGAATCTAAAAGACTGATAAAAACAAACTTATTTACAAAACAGAAATAGACCCACAAACATAGAAAACAAAACTGTGGTTACCAAAGGGGAAAAGGGGGAAGGGATAAATTAAGAGTTCAGGATTAAAATATATACAACTATAAATAAAATAGATAACCCAAAGGACTTACTGTATAGCACAAGGAACTATACTCTGTATCTTGTAAAAACCTATAATGGAAGAGAATTTGAAAGAAATATATTTATGTATATTATCCATACATGTGTAAAATTGAATCTCTTTGCTGTATATCTGAAATTATCACAACATTGTAAATCAACTGTATTTCAATAATTTTTTTTTTAATTCAAAAAACAATCAGCTACGTTGCAAAGAAAAAAATTACAAGTATGTGTATATACACAGTTTAGTACACACCCATACATGTTCTTTCTTTGCCAGTGAGAGGGCCCAGAAGCAATAACACCCCAGGAACAACAAACAAACCTCGTGCCCAGATCTGGGTTCTGAATACCATTATTCCGCAAATGAATTACGACTTCTTAGAGAACGGGATGATTCTGTTGCTAAGACTGGTAGTATACTGGATGAGTCTGGACCATTTGTAAGTGCCAAAAGTAAAGAAATGCTCAGACACAAATAACCACAATGTTAGGGGTTTGTTAAAGGGATATAGGAACCAACTGAAAGTTTCCAATGGCCAAAACCACAACAATTTGAGCTACAAAGAGAGTAGTATTACATTATAACCCAAGTATAAAGTATTTGAATTCACAGTATATTAAATCAATCAATAGTGGTTAAATCAAGAAATAGATGGCAAAAAGTCTTCTCCAATGCAGAAGATTCCACATAATTATGTAAGTGCACCTACCCAAGGAGATGGCATGTATCTCCCTAAAGTATGGGCTGCTCACAGGGACTTCCTTCCAAGGAAATAGTATGGAAATGGGGAGAAAAGAGTGGAGAAACCTGACAACCACCAGGTGACAATGAGTAACATCCACATGATAAGTCAGGATGATAATGTGTACCATTGATGTGACGTGATGAGAATGGTACTTTATCTCTGTGGGCTTCATCTCCAGAACCAATGGCCTCAGTTTAATCAAGAGGAAAGCATCAGTCAAATATCAGTTGAGGGATGGTCTACAAAACACCTTACTGGTACTCCTCAAAGCTGCCAAGGTCATCAAAGAAAATGAATGTCTGAGAACTATGACAGTAGAGAGAGATATAAGGAGACATGATGACTATAATGTGGCTCCTGGAGGAGACCCTAGAGGGGAAAAGGAGAGGGGGTACAAATTGAGGAAATGTGAATGAACTGCAGACTTTAATTAATAATAGTGTATCAGTATGGGTTCATTAACTGTGACAAGTTAATGCAAGAGACATTGGTTTGATACCTGGGTCACAAAGATCTCCTGGAGAAGGAAATGACAACCACACCGGTATTCTTGCCTGAAAAATCCTGAGCTCGGCAGGATAGTCCATGGGGTCGCAAAAGACTCAGATGTGACTTAGCAACTAAACCACCACCACCGTACTAATACAAGATGTTGACAGGGTAGACTGTACTATTTTTACAATTTCTCTATAAACCTAAAAATACTCCAAAAATTTCAAAGTTTTTATATTAAAAAATGGGAGGAATTGGTGTTGCTACTTTGAAAAAAGGTTACTTACTGAATTAATTGTAAAGTGTTAACTATCCGCTCCCCAATCAGATGAACAAATATAAGCAGATAGCCTAGTGTAGCGAATAACACCATTATTCCAGACCTGAGTTCATGTATGCCCAAGCTTGCTATAGGCAGACACTCAGACAAATCCCCTAGTCCCCTAGGACCTTGATGTTTTCTGCTATAAATTATGGAAATTGGATAAATAATATAACAGGGATCTTCCAAAATAATTCTATAGACAAGCAAAATATCTAATCAATTATAGTAAGAATCAGTTCAGTTCAGTCGCTCAGTCGTGTTCGACTCTTTGCGACCCCATGAATCGCAGCATGCCAGGGCTCCCTGTCCATCACCAACTCCCGGAGTTCACCAGACTCATGTCCATCGAGTCAGTGATGCCATCCAGCCATCTCATCCTCTGTCATCCCCTTCTCCTTCTGCCCCCAATCCCTCCCAGCATCAGAGTCTTTTCCAATGAGTCAACTCTTCGCATGAGGTGGCCAAGGTACTGGACTTTCAGCTTTAGCATCATTCCTTCCAAAGAAATCCCAGGGCTGATCTCCTTCAGAATGGACTGGTTGGTTCTCCTTGCAGTCCAAGGGACTCTCAAGAGTCTTCTCCAACACCACAGTTCAAAAGCATCAATTCTTCGGCGCTCAACCTTCTTCAGAGTCCAACTCTCACATGCATACATGACCACAGGAAAAACCATAGCCTTGACTAGATGGACCTTGGTTGTCAAAGTAATGTCTCTGCTTTATCACACATAATTTGGTAAGTACTTACTGGCTTCTTCCACCAATAAAATAAGAGTTTTACTTCTATTTGATAAAACCTGTTTTTGAGATTTGGATAGTAATTTATACTGGAACATAAAGAAGAAACAACGCTATTTCATCTTAGTAGTAGCATCTTCTTTAAAACTGCACTTTTCTCTTGAAAGCATACAAGGGAGGGGTAAAAAGCATACTTTGTACCTATTATTTTGTTCACATATTCTCAAATAATATTGCATTTTATACAACATCACTTTCAGCTCCATAAAATGTACTGCCTTGAGACTGTAATTAAGACACAAGACCTGAGAGCTAAGTGCATCATCAGTTTTCAGAACAAATAAAAGATTAGGTCTGGCTTTTTCTTTCAAAAAGGATCCTGATGGAATAGACTGAATGACAATCATGACTCACCTCTCCTTGGTGGCCTATTCTCCCAGGATGACTGCAGGACCACATAAGAGACAAGAAGTGGAGGGAAGTAGCACTAGGAGCCAAGAACTGGAGTCAGGACAGTACAGTTCATCTCAGTTCAGTTCAGTCACTCAGTCGTGTCCGACTCTTTGCGACCCCATGAACTGCAGCACGCCAGACCTCCCTGTCTATCACCAACTTCCAGAGTCCACTCAAACTCACGTTCTTTGAGTCGGTGATGCCATCCAACCATCTCATCCTCCGTTGTCCCCTTCTCCTCCTGCCCTCAATCTTTCACAGCATCAGGGTCTTTTCAAATGAGTTAGCTCTTTGCATCAGGTGGCCAAAGTACTGGAGTTTCAGCTTCAACATCAGTCCTTTCAATGAACACACAAGACTGATCTCCTTTAAGATGGAGTGGTTGGATCTCCTTGCAGTCCAAGGGACTCTCAAGAGGCTTCTCCAACATCACAGTTCAAAAGCATCAATTCTTCGGGGCTCAGCTTTCTTTATAGTCCAACTCTCCCATCCATACATGACTACTGGAAAAAACATAGCCTTGACTAGATGGACCTTTGTGGACAAAGTAATGTCTCTGCTTTTTAATATTCTGTCTAGAAGGCAATGGCACCCCACTCCAGTACTCTTGTCTGGGAAATCCCATGGATGGAGGAGCCTGGTAGGCTGCAGTCCATGGGGTCACAAAGAGTTGGACACAACTGAGCGACTTCACTTTCACTTTTCAGTTTCCTGCATTGGAGAAGGAAATGGCAACCCACTCCAGTGTTCTTGCCTGGAGAATCCCAGGGACGGGGGAGCCTGGTGGGCTGCCATCTGTGGGGTTGCACAGAGTTGGACACGACTGAAGCCACTTAGCAGCAGGTTGGTCATAACTTTCCTTCCAAAGAGTAAGCATCTTTTAGTTTCATGGCTGCAATCACCATCTGCAGTGATTTTGGAGCCCCCCAAAAATAAAGTCTGACACTGTTTCCACTGTTTCCCCATCTATTTCCCATGAAGTAATGGGACCACATGCTGTGATCTTCATTGTCTGAATGTTGAGCTTTAAGCCAACTTTTTCACTCTCCTCTTTCATTTTCATCGTGAAGCTCTTTAGTTTTTCTTCACTTTCTGCCATAAGGGTGGTGTCATCTGCATATCTGAGGTGATTGATATTTCTCCTGGCAATCTGGATTCCAGCTTGTGCTTCATCCAGCCCAGCGTTTCTCATGATGTACTCTTCATATAAATTAAATAAGCAGGGTGACAATATATAGCCTTGACATATTCCTTTCCCTATTTGGAATCATTTGGTTGTTCCATGTCCATTTCTAACTGTTGCTTCCTGACCTGCATACAGGTTTGTCAAGAGGCAGGTCAGGTGGTCTGCTATTCCCATCTCCTTCAGAATTTTCTGTAGTTTATGGTGATCCACACAGTTAAAGGCTTTGGCATAGTCAATAAAGCAGAAATAGATGTTTTTTGGAACTCTCTTGCTTTTCTGATGATCCAGCAGATGTTGGCAATTTGATCTCTGGATCCTCTGCCTTTTCTAAAACCAGCTTGAACAACTGGAAGTTCACGGTTCACATATTGCTGAAGCCTGGCTTGGAGAATTTTGAGCATTACTTTACTAACATGTGAGATGAGTGCAATTGTGCGGTAGTTTGAGCATTCTTTGGCATTGCCTCTCTTTGGGTTTGGAATGAAAACTGACCTTTTCCAGTCCTGTGGCCACTGCTGAGTTTTCCAAATTTGCTGGCATATTGAGTGCAGCACTTTCACAGCATCATCTTTTAGGATTTGAAATGGCTCAATTGGAATTCCAACACCTCCACTAGCTTTGTTCATAGTGATGCTTCCTAAGGCCCACTGACTTCACATTTCAGGATGTCTGGCTCTAGCTGAGTGATCACACCATCATGATTATCTTGATCATGAAAAATTTTTTGTACAGTTCTTCTGTGTATTCTTGCCACCTCTTCTTAATATCTTCTGCTTCTGTTAGGTCCATACTATTTCTGTCCTTTGTTGAGCCCATCTTTGCATGAAATGTTCCCTTGGTATCTCTAATTTTCTTGAAGAGATCTCTAGTCTTTCCCATTCTGTTGTTTTCCTCTATTTCTTTGCTTTGATCACAATGCAGTAAATGGATGGAACTCAAAAATGTTTTGGATTTGCACCATTTTCTTGAATAGCAAGAACTACAGATGGAACGCTGTCTGTTCAGGGCTGGCTGAGCTAACCCCTGACCCCTATACTGGGCAGCATGGTTAATGCAGCAGACGTGAAGAGGCCACAGCCCACCTGAAGGGCAGAAGAAATAGTCCAGGAGCAATTGTTTCCATATGCATATCCAGAGCTGAGACAGGAGTGCTTTGGAGCCGGCAGGAAACGGAAGCAATTTATCCCCTTTCACAACCTTCAGAAAGCTTCCTGAGGAGTTCATGACCTTGGTCTATCAAATACCTTACTTGGCATTACTTCTTACAAGGGAGGCCAGAAGCAAACCTAAGAGTTAAAGACCTTTCATTTTGATATTTACTATATAAACTTTGTTTAGAAGCACAGCTTATAAACCAGTTTCTTTGTCCACAGGTTTAACACCATCTGTTTAAACAGAATTTGGAAGACTAATTTTGTGATAATATTATTAGGCAATGCATATTAATGCCATAAAGAGTGAAGTGTATATATGGTTATTCCATTTGCTTAATTACAATTGCCCACTGTATTATTTAGTTCACAAAGCAGCAGGTAAAACTGAGGCATTCCTTCATTTCTTCCATTAATTCCATGAGAATATCCCATCAACGTCATAACACACAGAGGAGCATTCATTTCCTGACTTTTCTTTATACTCTTTTCATAGACACAGGTTCATATCATTCCACTCCCAACAAACATAGAGAGGGAAAATATATAATTCCAATTAATTATATATATGTATATAAAATTCTCACAATATAGTCGTAAATGTACACTGAAAAGTAATAAGGTACCTGTAGCCATGTATGTGCCATTGCCATCTGACGCTTTTCCCCATCCTCAATTACACTGACTTTTGATGGTCATTTGGGAAATTTATTTTCAGTGGTGCCTGAAGCCAACAATTAGGTGTGTTAAATTGTGTACTTTAAATACATAGCTCTTCTCCTCACCTCTCAGGCTGCAATCAGGAGTTCTGGCCATTCCTTGGTTTCATGGGCACAGCACAGGAGCAAAGGATAACATGACAATTTCCCTTTCTGGAGGACATGGCAATATTCCATCTTGCAAACATAACTAGAACGCACCTCTCAAGAGCCCAGAGTGCAAATAATTGACTACTACATAATAATAAATTATAGTGTTGAGGTGATGAAAGATATTTGATTTGATATAAACGCAATTAAAATTGTGGCTTGGTTGTATCTAAGACTAAATGCGTATATTGTAGGGAACACAAACAAACCAATGGCTTTGTTTCTTCTTCTGCAGCTTGAGAATAGACTAACCAATGTCACATTTAATACAAGAAAGGACATTTTCATAATTTTTATATATATTAAGATGCATATGTATGTATGTATATAAACATACACACATAAACATCTTATATTGCTGTTGGTGTTCAGTCACTCAGTTGTGTCCAGCTCTTTGCAACCCCATGGACAGCAGCACACCAGGCTTCCATGTCCTTCATCATTTCCCATAGTTTGCTCAAATTCATGTCCATTGAGTCGGTGATGCCATCCAACCAACTCGTTCTCTGTCATCCCCTTCTCCTCCTGCCTTCAATCTTTCCCAGTATCAGGGGCTTTTCCAATGAGTCAGCTCTTTGCATCAGGTGGCCAAAGTATTGCAGTTTGAGCTTCAGCATCAGTCCTTCCAATGAATATTCAGCACTGATTTCCTTTAGGATGGACTGGTTGGATCTCCTTGCAGTCCACGGGACTCTCAAAAGTTTTCTCCAGCACTGCAGTTTGAAAGCTTCAATTCTTTGGTGCTCAGCTTTCCTTATAGTCCAACTCTCACATCCATACATGACTACTGGAAAAACCATAGCTTTGAGTAGATGGACCTTTGTCAGTAAAGTAATGTCTCTGCTTTTTAAGATGCTGTCTAGGTTTGTCAAAGCTTTTCTCCAAGGAACAAGTGTCTTTTAATTTCATGGCTGTGGTCACCATCTGCAGTGATTCTAGAGCCCAAGAAAATAGTCTGTCACTGTTTCCATTGTTTCCCCACCTATTTGCCATGAAATAATGGGACTGAATGCCTTGATCTTAGTTTTTTGAATGTTGAGTTTTAAGCCAGCTTTTTCACTCTACTCTTTCATCTTCATCAAGAGGCTCCTTAGTTCCTCCTTGGTTACTGCCATAAGGTTGGTGTCATCTGCATAGCTGAGGTTATTGATATTTCTCCCAGCAGTCTTGATTCCAGCTTGTATATATATACAAATATAAGCATTTTCAGGCTTTCCAAGTGGTGCTAGTGGTAAAGAACCCACCTGCAAATGCAAGTAAATGTAAGAGACACAGGTTCCATCCTTGGGTCAGGAAGAACCCCTGGAGGAGGGCATGGCAACCCACTCCAGCATTCTCGCCTGGAGAATCCCACAGACAGAGGAGCCTGACAGGCTGTAGTTGATAGGGCCACAAAGAGTTGGACACAACTGAATCAACTTAGCACACACATATTCATCTTCACCATATATATGTTGGAGGTTTAAAAGCTACCTTCTTATTGTGGCGCAAACATCTTTAAGTAGATGTTACTCAGTTTCCATTAAAATTATTCTTTAGATATTAACTGGAAAGAGCCATAAGCTTCAGTCATGTGTTACACAAATACCTCAGAAGAAAAAGTTATCATGAGGGAGAGAATAATAATAAAATAAAAATTATAAAAAAGGTGACAAAACCCCCCACGAAGCTATAATATTCTAAAGAGCAGTACACAGTATTCCAGTGCATTGTATACAGTAAATGTCTTCTTTTGAACGGGTTACTGGAATGAATCCTAGAGGAGCAAGTCATCTCTAGGGAAAATAGGAACCTGAGATGGTTTCTGCCAATATCTGCGGAAGGATTCTTTCAGGAGGCTGTGAGTTTGCTACTGAGCTTCTCTTTCCTCCTGGGGTTTAGATAGGAGATGTAACCAGGTGTAGTATCCCACAGTCTTTAATAAAGGAAAGCCTAAGTCTTTTAATATATTTTAAGCAGGATGTTACTTTCCTAAATTGAGCATGTCATGTACAGTGAGAGGTACATTGTTCTTTCCTGTAAATAGACTTACACAACAGGGCCGCTGAGAAAAGAGGTAATAAGGCCTGACAACTGGAGAATTGCATTGCCTTTAGTTACCACATGTTTAGAGCTTTCAGTGTGTTGGTTCTATAGAAGATCAAACTCATGTCTAAGAACTGGACTGTCATTATGATGATAGCAACAACCTGATTCTCTTGGAAAGGTTCCCAAAGAAAATTGTTAGTTACCACCATTTGGGGAGCTTACTAAATCCTAATAATGAAAGTACAAATTAAAAAGTAATGATACAAGATAATATTAAGAGGTGACTGTAGGTCAGATGTGTTGTTACTTGCTTGAGAGATGCTCTTAACCACTTTATCGGCTCTCAGGAGAGCCGATCCAGATGCTATGATTTCATTAAGTATTTTAATATTCATCTCTCTCTCCCTAAATATGTCATTATATGATGCTGAAACTAGGAAAAGGCACTTTCTACTACTAAACAAATCAGAAATCTAGAATCCTGTGAACTAAATAAGCTCAAAGTTCATTCTGTGCCTTTAGAGATTTCCTAAATGACTATAAGCATTGAATTTATCATAAATGTGTTATGATTCATTTCTTGAAAAAGAAAAAAAAATCCAGTGCATTTATTAATATGCCAGCTAACTAATACCTAGATGCAACAATTATGAAAAATCACTTCAATGATTTGAAAGATATATTTGGAAAAAAATAAATGTCTCTGGGTTCCATTTCAAATCAACTGTCATGATTTAAACATAGATAACTAGGGGCAATGTTATTGATGAACAAACAGTATAATAAATTGTATAATACATTTTTTAAAATGAAAATTCACAGAAAACAATTTCAAAAGCTTCTTTTCTTCATACTCGGCATTTGAGAAAAGTTTCCTTTTGTCTGGATGATGTTAATAATTTCTCAGTCTTTATTCTAATCATATTCATAACTATGTTGATCAGGGCATTTTCACTAGCCAATCTCATAAACAAAAAAAAAATAGATGTAATTGTTCAAAAGTACAGACAATGAGGCAGGGCTGGGCACTCAAGTGTGCTGTCAGCAAGTCTCAGAACCTAACTAACTCTATTTCTCTCAATCTTTCTTTTACACACACACACACACACACACACACACACAGAGTTCTATTTATCTTTTATTGACATTAAATGACATTATCCTTAGGTAAAGTTTCCAGGTTGGCCAGCTTAGGCTAATAAATTGTGTTCCCCAGAACAAATTCTAGATATTATTAACAGGGTGACTGTTGTTGTTTATTTTCTAAATCATGTCCAACTCTTTTGCAACCCCATGGACCGGAGCCCACCAGGCTCCTCTGTCCATGGGATTTCTCAGGTAAGAATACTGGAATGGGTTACCATTTCCTTCTTGAGGGATCTTCCTGACCTTGGGATTGAACTTACATCTCCTGCATTGCAGGTGGATTCTTTATTGCTGAGTCACTGGGGAAGCCTGTTGGGTGGTTACAAATAAATAAATTTAGGAAAAATATCCTGTCTCCTTTACCACAGGCTTCTCTGAGCCTTTAATACAATGATATGTTTATGACTCTCCAAGAAAGGTAGAAATCATACCTGTCAGCTATTGCCAAAATTAACTACCCCCACAATCTGCTTTTCTGTCTTACTTAGTCTAATCTCCTAGCAGTAGATGACAAGGAAATAAACCAGAAAGCACAGGATAAGCCATCTCCTTTATTTACTCCCATTTTCTTGGTTGCTTGGCTTGATCTTTGAGGGCAGTCATATGGTTTGAGGGGCTTCCCAGGTGGCTCAGTGGTAAAGAATCCTCTTGCCAATGCAGGAGATGCAAGAGACATGGGTTCAGTCCCTGCATTGGGAAGATCCTCTGGAGGAGGAAATGACAATTTACCCCAGCATTCTTGCATGGAAAATTGCATGGACAGAGGAGATTGATGGGCTACAGTCCAGGGGGGGTCACAAAGAGTCTGACACGACTGAGCGACTGAGCACACACACACATACGGTTTGAAATGGCTTAACCATCTGAGCCCTGATCGGGAGCTCTCACCTCCACCACACCTTCTATCAGATACAGGCATGCCTCCAGACCCTCCAGGCTTATTTCCTTTTAAGATCTTGTTGGAAGAACATGGGGTGGGAGAAGGGAACGTAGAGATTAGGAAGGATGTCTGAAGATTAGCAGCTCACCTGCTTGACCTCACTAATGAAGAGCAACCATTTGATATGAACTAGTTCTCTGGCCATGTCCTGCTCACGATGCTAGATTTAGCTCTCTTGGTAAATTTAAAAATAAAATAGAAAATGTATTACCATACGTATATTTAGTTCATTGTCTAGCATGTATAGTAAAGCTTGTGTCTGTCTCTAAAGGAAAATTTCCTAATAATATTTTGTAGGGAAAATCCCAGAATACAAAATAATATTTCAACTCTCCTCCTCACTCAATTTAGATAAGTCACAAGCAGAATATTAAGAAATTTTCTATATATGAAGATGGAAGAAGCTTACTCAAAATAAAATAGGAGTTGGGGGAAATTTACTTATTTTTCTTCTTCATAGCACCTTTCAATCACATCTATGACATTTTCCCAGTGAACTCATAGAAATTCTATATTACAGACTGTACCTAGTTTGCATAACTTGTTTTGTATCTCTTGGCAAGCTCCAAGCCATCTCAGTTTTGTATATTTTTATGTAACTCTGATCACAAGGAAGATGTCTTGACACAGAAGGTATGGTTCAATATATTGAGATGAGACAGTTAGGCACAGAATTTACCATGAGGGTGGCCATTGTTTCTAGAGTAATTTGCTATTCTATGCCTACTAAATTTCCTGAAATTTAGAAGAACATGGGCCAATATTTATTGAATTAATTGAAGATTTTTCAGAGTTATAAACTTTGGATTTTTTTATTTAAAAAAATGTCTTTCAGAGAAAAGCAAGTATCATATATTAACACATATATATGGACTCTAGAAAAATGGTACTGATACCTATCTGCAGGACAGGGATAGAAACACAGACGTAGAGAATGGATTTGTGGATCCAGTGGGGGAAGAAGAGGGTGGGACTAATTGAAAGAGCAGTATTGCAGTATATACCTTACCACACATAATATAGATATCTAGTGGGAGCCTGCCATATAACACAGGGAGCTTAGCCTGGCGCTCTGTGATGACCTATAGGGGTGAGGTGGAAGGGAGGCTCAAAAGGGAGGAGATATATGTATACTTATAGCTGATTCTCATAATTGTACAGCAGAAATCAACACAACATTATAAAGCAATTATCCTCCAATCAAAAATAAAACAGGAAGAAACTTCAAAAATCAACAAAAGTCTCAGTTTGACTTAACTGGGCTCAGATTCTAATTTGTCATGTGAAACTTTTATGGGTATTCACTGTTTTGGATTTTGTACCTTAACTTGTAAGTAAACAAACAAAAACCTAGGTCTCTAGTAAGCTAATGACAGGTTCACAGAACTGAAAAGGAAGGTCTCCACATACTTGATAGGCTACATAATGATGGTAGTTATGTTTTACTTTACAACTAATAAGTGAGACATTAAATATACACATGCCAATTTACATTTCATTATATGCCTACTGGAGAGAAATGGTTTAATAAACACTTTATCTATGTACCCACTCTCTTAATCACTGTTCAGAAAAGGCAATTTTATTTGTAGACTAAAATCACATTCCAAGCCTACCAATCCTTGCAATATTACTTGGGTAACATATTTCCCTGATATTTATTTTCTGTAGCACATTTATTTAAAATTCCATTTAATTTTTTTTTATTCCGGGAATTTCTCTTTCTATTATAAACTTGATTTTTATGTCCATTGATTTTAATGCCCCTAAAACATTTCTGAAATTTCATTATTGACCTCTGCGCGTGTGTGCTGTGTGCTTAGTCATGTTGGACTCTTTGCGACGCCATGGACTGTAGCCTGCCAGGCTCCTCTGTCCCTGGGGATTCAGAGTAACATAGAAATGTATAATACCATATGTAAAACAGATAGCCAATTGGAATTTGCTGTATGACTCAGGGAACTCAAACAGGGGCTCTGTGATAGGCTGAAGGGTAGGGTGGGGAGGGAGATGGGAGGGAGGTCTGGGAGGGAAGGGACATGGGTGTATCTATGGCTGATTCTTGTTGATGTATGCCAGAAAACCACAACATTCTTTAAAGCAACTATTCTTCAATTAAAAATTTCAAAAAAAAATTAAAAACAAAAAGAATATTGGAGTGGGTTGTTATGCCCTCCTGCAGAAGATCTTCCCAACCCAGGGATCAAACCCAGTCTCCTGCATTGTAAGGGGATTTGCAGGGGAATTCTTTACCATCTGAACCACCAGGGAAGCCCATGAGTACTAGAGTGGGTAGCCTATCCCTTCTCCAGGGGAACTTCCAAACTGAGGAATAGAACCAGGGTCTCCTGCACTGCAGGTGGATTCTTTACCAGCTGTGCTAACCGGGAAGCTCCACTGACTTCTGCTGCTGCTGCTGCTGCTAAGTCACATCAGTCGTGTCTGACTCTATGCGACCCCATAGTATGGCAGTCCACCAGGCTCCCCTGTCCCTGGGATTCTCCAGGCCAGAACACTGGAGTGGGTTGCCATTTCCTTCTCCAATGCATGAAAGTGAAAAGTGAAAGTGAAGTCACTGTCGTGTCCGACTCTTAGCGACCCCATGGGCTGCAGCCTACCAGGCTCCTCCATCCATGGGATTTTCCAGGCAAGAGTACTGGAGTGGGGTGCCATTGCTAGGTAAATTATTTAGCTTCGCAATGTCACTAGGAAAAGCATTAGCACAGAGTTCCTTTACAATCTGGCCAAGCCCATGAGAAGTGTCACCACGTGAATTTCAAGTCTCTTAAATTCTTATTATCCAAAGTGTAGTCCTGGGAGGAGCAGCATAGATGTCAACTGAGAGTTTGGTAGAAATATAAATAGTCAGGCCCTGCCCAAAGAGGTACTGAACCTGAATCAGCATTTTAATGATATCACCAGACAACTTATATGTGTATTAAAGTTCAAGGGTTCAAATGTTCAAATGTTCTTAAAACATTTTTAAAGGGTCATTAAAAAAACTGAGGGCTGTCCAGGTGGCTCAAAGGTAAAGACTTCAAATTGCATGATGTGCAGTTTTGATCCCCAAGTCAGGAAGATCCCCTAGAGAAGGAAATGGCAACCCTCTCCAATATTCTTGCCTGGGAAATTCCACGGACAAAGGAGCCTGATGGCCTACAGTCCATGGGGTTGCAAAGATTCAGACATGACTATGCGACTAACCAACTGATCAACAACAAAAATAACTGACTACATGGTTCTCACAAACACTTTTCAGTCCATATTTTAATGTCTCTGCCATTCTGCTCTCTGAGCTCTTAGAGGGGAAGGGGCTGATTAGGCCAGACCAGCAAATTTATTCCCTGTCTCTATTTCCCTAAAGCCGTATCAAGTTGAATGATACTCAGTTGCAACTCTGTCTTTTGAGGCTTCTTCAAATGGCCAGTTATAATTCATTCAGGAAATAATCTCCAGACTGTCGTTTTGTTTCCTTTTTGATTGAGTGTTACTCTGCTTTTTATGTTTAGCCTGTATTCACTCCAGCAGCATATTATTTATAGTTGAACTCAATTCCCATTCTTAGAACAATTTCTTCCCCCCTTTGTGAAGTTTGCCACTATGCAATATTCAAATGTAAATATTCAAAGCAGTAAGGTGAGGAAGATGCATCGCATACTTCTTTGCAGAACTGGGGTTGGCACACTGCTTTTGAACACATAGCCTAGTCTTCTTTTTAACTATTACGTAAACAGCGCTACATATCACTATTTGTTACTTATATGAACATCACTTTTCCAGCAAAGGTCTGCATAGTCAAAGCTATGGTTTTTCCAGTAGTCATGTACAGATGTGAAAGTTGGACCATACAGAAGGCTGAGTGCAGAAGAACTGATGCTTTCAAGTCGTGGTGCTGGAGAAAACTCTTGAAAGTTGCTTAGACTCCAAGAAGATCAAACCAGTCAATCCTAAAGGAAATCAACATTGAATATTCATTGGAAAGACTGATGCTGAAGCCCCAGTACTTTGGCCCCCTGATGAGAAGTGCCAACTCATTGGAAAAGACCCTAATCTGGGGGAAGATTGAAGCCAAAATGGAGAAGGGGGCAGCAGAGGATGAAATGGTTGGATAGCTTCACGACTCAATGAAAATGAATTTGAGCAAACTCCAGGAGATAGTGGAGGACAGAGGATCCTGGTGTGCTGCAGCCCATGGGGTCACAAAGAGACAGACATGACCTAGCAACTGAGCAACAACTATAACATCTATGAAAACCAAAGAATCTCATCTGTCAATCACTCCAGTGACCTGCACAGTGCTTCGTGCAGAGTATACAGTCAAAGGGATCATGATATTATTTTCTTTACATTCTAAAAGGCAAAGGATTAAAATATACCAAGATAAAGCAGGGGTAATAAGTATTTTGCAGTTTATAATACTGGTGACCATAACAAACTCAAAGATCTTTGGAGAGTGTCATCATTGTATACTGCAAAAATCTTCTGTGGCAGAAAAACAAACCTGGAATAAGGATTGGAGAAAGTTTTGCTGATTGCTTCTCCTTGACATTTAAACACTGACTAACCATACAGCCAGGTAGTGAGGTACCTCAAGCTCACAGAAATATCAAGTTTTATCTTTAAAAATATAATTTCCTCTCATTCTGAAAGACCACATTGGAGAACTGACAGAGAATGCACTTCAAAACACAAGTGAGTCAGCAGACCTCAAATAAAAACACCCACCAACAAACACTGATGCAGATCTCAAAACCCCCAGCTAATAAACAAGGTTTAAAGGCTGTGGCAGCCTCCAGCAGCTGGGAGAACATCAGAGGGTGGAAGAAAAAGGCCTCCCCTTTCCTGTCACCCTGTTCAGCAATAGCTCCCTGTGCTGCCCACCCACTCGGTTAATGTACTAAGAGCTCACATCGGTGGAGGACAGAACTAAGAATTCCTCAGCACAATAAAACTCAGACAGTGATGAGATTAGAGGAATAAGCAGACTTTCCACAAGAGGAATGTAACATTTCACAACTCTGAGAAGTCTTCAGCCAGGTAAAGGCACCATATTGCCTCTTATATTAGCCTTGAAAGCACCCAGCTGGTGCTCAGCAAAATTCACACATCTCCCAGTGACAGCACTGGCTTTGGGCTACCTAGGCTAAGACTTTCGCAGCTGGAAAGAGTGTAAACCAAGTATAGCATGTAGGTAGGATTCCTACGAAATCCTTTGCTTTCATTCATTTTATCTTCCAAATATGCCCCATCCCCAAAACAGATTATCCTCGTAGCCTGCCTCATCACCTCCAAGCGTCCACACAAATCCCCAAGACGTCAGTGTGTGTTTTATTGGCCGTATTTCTAGCTGAAAATCCTGCCTCCGTAGCAGTACCTAAAAATACTCCAAAACACTGATGCTTTTTCTGAAGAGTGCTTCTGTGCAGCAGAATTCCAGAAGGATTGTTTTGTCTGTTCTGTTCATTAAGGTCAATTAACTTTATGTTCAGCAGCATTCATGACACATATGTGCATAAGTATGTTGGCAATTCACCCTGGAAAAGGTAGGACAGGAAAGTAATAACTTGTATTCACATGGCATTCATTTTCCTATATTCATAGCAGAGGGATTAAACAAAATGACATAATTCTATATTCTAATGTTCCTGTGAAATTCAAGGGAAATAAACATTTTCCTTCTTTCTTTTATTTTTTAAAATACAGGTAGGTTCTGAAGCTGCTCAAATTTTCAATTGTATCCATAATCAGGTTTCCCTGCGTGTTGACTTCCCTCATCTGGGCTCACTTATTCCTTTTCTAAGCCAATTCAAGGGACTGGATCTTGTTTAAGAGAATTTTAAAATCTTTTTTCCTGACTCTTTGCAATTTCTTAACAGGATGTTTTACCTTTTTTTCCCCTTTCTTTGCAGATTGTCTCCTGCCATCCCTCACCCCCATTTCTGACTCTGCGTCTCTATTAACTATGCGCTTCTGAGCATTTCCAGGCTTCTGCACCTTTGCCCTCTGGCTAAATGCTGCTCACTATTCCACTGCAAATCAGACCTTGACATTCAACACATGGAGCTAATGAGGAAAACCTGTTGTGTAGAAAGGACGACGTGCTTAAGGAAAGTTTTAAAAGGAGTCATGTAGGCAGAGTGTTGTTACTGCTGAGTAAACCACATTGCTTTAGCACCATCTTGAAGAATTAGGGCTTTTGGAGGTTTCAGGAGGGAATTATTGCTGCAGCAAAAAAAAAAAAAGAAAGAAAGAAAGAAAAAAAAAGGCATAGTCGTGCTTAAGATCAAAGCTTTTCATTTTAACAAGAGATAAACTAACCTAAACTTTGATTCAGTTGCTGCTGCTGTTGCTAAGTCGCTTCAGTCGTGTCCGACTCTGTGTGAGCCCAGAGACAGCAGCCCACCAGGCTCCCCTGTCCCTGGGATTCTCCAGGCAAGAACACTGGAGTGGGTTGCCATTTCCTTCTCCAATGCATGAAAGTGAAAAGTCAAAGTGAAGTCGCTCAGTCGTGTCCAACTCCTAGCAACTGTATGGACTGCAGCCTACCAGGCTCCTCTGTCCATGGGATTCGCCAGGCAAGAGTACTGGAGTGGGTTGCCATTGATTCAGTTAGTGCTTCTTTATTTAGTTTTAGAAAGTACCATCTGCAGTACAAACCATAACCTATCTCTTGCATTCTCAGTTCTCTAAGTATGGGGCCTATTAATTATGCAGGAGTGCCTCATGGAATAATTATATTAATTTTCATTTCAATTCAATTAAGAGCACTGAATATCTACAAAATGCAAAGTCCACACAACAGAGTATCACATTATCCTAGTCTTCAGAAAGTTTTTAGTTCTACAGGAGAAGCAGAGGAACTCACCTTAGAGGGTGGTGAAGGCAGGCAGGAGTTTCTATCAGGAGTTTGGTTATGCATTAATAGACCTGTGATTATTTTTAAATTAATACTAAGTACTAAGTAAACAATATTTATTGGTAACTATGTGTATTGACGGGCTTTCCCAGTGGCTCAGTGGTAAAAACATCTACCCACAATGCGAAATGCAGGAGACTTGGGTTCAATCCTTGGGTAGGGAAGATCCCCTGGAGGAAGGCATGGCAAACCACTCCAGTATTCTTGTTTGGAAAATCCTATGGACAGAGGAGGGGTACAGTCCGTAGGGCTGCAAAGAGTCAGACACTACTGAAGCAATTGAGGACACACACACACATGCATGTGTATTTAGAGGATATGAAGGTCAACAAAAGAAAAGCCATATTGATATGAAGATGCCAATGATGATAGTAGTGGAGATGGTGATGATTTGGAACTTTGGTGGTCATTATTCTGCCTATCACAAGTGGTACAGGTGAAGGGGAGCTGTGGAAGCTTTTTAGGTCGTGCATTAGAAAGGTCATCAGTATTTATGTTGGATTAAAAGAAGGAAAAGTCAGAGGCCACTGGGGACCTAATCTGATAGTCCTGCTGAAAGGTAAAGAGAATCTATACTTAGAAAGTAGTCAGAGAAAGAGTGAAATAAACTGCATTCTCTTTAGGAATTAGAATATGTCCTACAGTTTTTGAGAATATGATATACAGCCACACACCTACGTTGATAGAAAAATAGATAATGAATTTGCTTTGGATACATTTGGGCTTGACTTCTGGTTCTGTCACATAACTACGTAATATTAAGCAAGGTGTTAATAGCTTACCTCTTTAAGTCTCAATTCCCTCATCTATAAATATAACTAGTTCTATCCTTGTCATGAGATCATTTTCAGGACTAATATTTATGTAATAATTATATAGCACAGTGACAGACATTTACCAAGTTCTCGGAAATAGTAGCTATTATCAATCTCTTGCTGAAGCTTTTATTCTCATCTGTTAGCTTTGTAATATCAGGCATTAATATGGAACATTTAGATCGGTATAAACCTGTCTTTACAACTGGGTCTCATATACCTGTTCAGATTATTAACCAGAGGATTTGTCATAGAGTTATGTTAAAATCAATTATTGAGACAATTGAAATGAATAGAAGAGAAATTCAAGATCTAGGTTGCCAGAATTCAATTGCTCCCAGGGACCAAGAAGCAGAAGATATTAAAAACAGGTGGCAAGAATACACAGAAGAACTGTACAAAAAAAGATCTTCACGACCCAGATAATCACAATGGTGTGATCATCACCTAGAGCCAGACATCCTGGAATGTGAAGTAAAGTGGGCCTTACTTAGGAAGCATCACTATGAACAAAGCTAATGGAGGTGATGGAATTCCAATTTAGCTATTTCAAATCCTAAAAGATGATGCTGTAAAAGTGCTGCACTCAAGCTGCCAGCAAATTTGGAAAACTCGGCAGTAGCCACAGGACTGGAAAAGGTCAGTTTCATTCCAATCCCAAAGAAAGGCAATGCCAAAATACTAAAACTACCGCACAATTGCACTCCTCTCACACTCTAGTAAAGTAATGCTTAAAATTCTCCAAGCAGGTTTCAGCAATACATGAACCATGAACTTCCAGATGTTCAAGCTGGATTTAGAAAAGGCAGAGGAACCAGAGATCAAATTGCCAACATCCTCTGGATCCTGGAAAAAGCAAGAGCGTTCCAGAAAAACATCTATTTCCGCTTTATTGACTATGCCAAAGCCTTTGACTGTGTGGATCACAATAAACTGTAGAAAATTCTGAAGGAGATGGGAATACCAGAGCACCTGACCTGCCTCTTGACAAACCTGTATGCAGGTCAGGAAGCAACAGTTAGAACTGGACATGGAACAACAGACTGGTTCCAAATAGGAAAAGGAGTACGTCAAGGCTGTATATTGTCACCCTGCTTATTTAACTTATATGCAGAGTACATCATGAGAAATGCTGGGCTGGAAGAAGCACAAGCTAGAATCAAGATTGCTGGGAGAAATATCAATAACCTCAGATATGCAGATGACACCGCCCTTATGGCAGAAAGTGAAGAAAAACTAAAGAGCTTCACAATAAAAATGAAAGAGGAGAGTGAAAAAGTTGGCTTAAAGCCCAACATTCAGAAAACTAAGATAATGGCATCTGGTCCCATCACTTCATGGCAAATAGATGGGAAACAGTGGAAACAGTGGCTGACTTTATTTTTTGGGGTTCCAAAATCACTGCAGATGGTGATTGCAGCCATGAAATTAAAAGACACTTACTCCTTGGAAGGAAAGTTATGACCAACCTAGACAGCATATTGAAAAGCAGAGACATTACTTTGCCCACAAAGGTCCATCTAGTCAAGGCTATGGTTTTTCCAGTTGTCATGTATGGATGTTAGAGTTGGAGTATAATGAAAACTGAGTGCCAAAGAATTGATGCTTTTGAACTGTGGTGTTGGAAAAGACTCTTGAGAGTCCCTTGGACTGGAAGGAGATCCAACCAGTCCATCCTAAAGGAGATCAGTCCTGGGTGTTCATTGGTAGGACTGATGTTGAAGCTGAAACTCCAATACTTTGGCCACCTGATGCGAAGAGCTGACTCATTTTAAAAGACCTTGATGCTGGGAAATATTGAGAGAAGGAAGATAAGGGGACAGCAGAGGATGAGATGGTTGGATGGCATCACAGACTCGATGGACATGGGTTTGGGTGGACTCCGGGAGTTGGTGATGGACAGGGGGGCCTAGTGTGCTGCGGTTCATGGGGTCACAAAGAGTCAGACTTGACTGAGCGACTGAACTGAACTGAATTGAACCAGATGAGACTAAAGTTGGATGGGACTTAAGAATGTGTGCCAAAACTGATGGATTTCAACTTTAAATTGTTTTGCTGGCCAAATAAACTGTCTGAAAGATCTGTACTTGAACTTCTTCATAGAGTGTAGTTATTTAGAACAACAACAACAACAAAATTTATTGTTTGGGAAGATCCCCTGGAGGAGGAAATGGCAACTCACTCCAGTATTCTTTCCTGGAAAATCCCATGGAGAGAGGAGCCTGGAAGGCTATAGTCCATGGGGTAGTAAAGAGTCCTGCATGGCTGAGTAACTGAGAACACATACACACACACATTTTATTGTTATTCACAGTAAGAAATATATTTTAATATATCACAACAGCACATATGTAGATATGCCTAAACAAAATTTCTTAACTTAAAACATGTGAATTTTACTAATAGTCCCTATTCTCTTCTGATACATTCTATCCTACTTCATTTCTTTACATTCCTTTCTATATTACCTTATCCTATCCTATCTCATTCAAATAAGATCCTGGGCCAGATCCTTTACATTTATTTTTTAACTAGTAATGGGTCATAACCCACAGTTTATAAAATGTTAGTTCATAGCAGTAGATTAAATTATTTTCTGGTTTACCTCCAGTAAATTTATTTTTGAAATAAAAATATTTATAGATAGAATTATATACACATCTACTATTAATATGTTTATTAAATGTTAAGAATACATTTTATTTCTTGGTAAAACTGTAAGTAGAAGTTATAGTACTTTTCCTCAGCATCACTCAATGAAGTCTAAGTCAGCCACCTCACCTGACCTCCTGTATGATTTTGAGCCAGTGACTTAATCTCCAAGCTTAGAATTTCTTACCTGTGAACTAGGACTGATAGTAACTATTTCATAAATTTGTCAGGATACTCTAGTTGAATTTTGCGTCTGAAGCAAAGAAAATAATGTTATTTTAAAATATAATTATTTGAGCAAACTTTTACCGACTACTTATTATGTCCCAGGCACTGAGAAGATTCAAGGTTCAATAAAAAATATGATAAAAAGCAGGAGGAGGATAAGGGTGATGACAATGAAGTAAAAGAAGGTAGATGATGAAGAAGAGGACAAAGAGAAAAGAGCTGTTATAACCTAGTACAATAGCCATCCTGCATACCATCTAAGTTGTTTCAGTCGTCTCAGACTCTTTGCCACACTATGGACCAAAACCCACCAGACTTCTCTGTCCATGGGAGTCTCCAGCAAGAATACTGGAGTGGGTTGCCATGCTCTCCTCCAGGGGATCTTCCCGACCCAGGGATCAAACCTGCATCTCTTATGTCTACAGCTTTGGCAGGCGAATTCTTTACCACTAGCACCACCTGGGAAGCCTTGGCCATCCTATGTAAATATTATAAAATGAGACAAAATATTAATGTCTTAGTAAGTCTTATTAAAATATTTAGCGCTGTACTTAGCATTCAGTATGAAGTAAGTACTTTTGAGTATATGCAAGTTCATAAGTGAATGAATGAGTTCCAGTTTGGGCCAGTATTTCTGCTATCTAAAGGAATGAGACATTGCAGACCCTTCATTAACATCATTTGGCCACCTAGATTAAAAAAATACGATTATTGAATTTCTCATAGTAACTTCTGAAATTAAAAATGCCACATCAAATGTGTGCATTTCTAAAATAAAAATTAAAAGAGAATCACAACTCTTTTTGTTTTGAACAAATTGTTTTATTTGTATCAAAATGTTATAGAGAGGAAATAACTGCTATTAAACTTCTTCTGACTCAGTCATTAAAACAGCAGAGGCATCTAACTACCTAGCAGTGAAGAAAACTTATGGTCATATATTATTAATAACCCAACAGTTTTCTTCAACTAAACTGAAAACTAATTTAATTATTTTATAGATAATGCACTTTATAAATCAGCAGACAAGGTGATTATTGCTATATTACTAGTCCTTTTCACATAAATATAGAAGGCCTATCCTCAAATATATGCTCATTTGGAAATTTTTTCTTCCTCACCATTTCTTTCCTTTCTCAAAGTCAAGACAAAATCTTAAACAAGTCTCATGTTATGGAGAATGTAGAAATGGGTTTCAGATTTACTTTCTTTTGCAGTAAATTATATTTTATCATTCGAGGATGCAACTATAAGGTGACACATTGTAGCCAGATAGAGAAGTGACATTTTTCAATTGCTATTGGCTCTAGTTCTGTTTTTATTAACCCTCTTGCTGGTAAATCTAAATGCAAGCTCTATGGAATCAGATGTGAAATAATAACTTTCTTTAGTGCTATTCAGGCAATGGAGAATGATTTTCCATTTGTGGAAATATCATCTAGGAAATAACCTGCAATGGCAATTTGTCAAGAAAAGAAAATCCATCACCAAACTTGATAACACTAGTAGAGAGTGAGGCATGAACGTAGTTTCACAGTTACCATTTGACCCCAGGTGTCCCCAGGATTATCAATCTTCCTGTGTTTCTCCCACTCTTCTGTCATTCTCTCAGCCTCCACTCACCCTTCAGCAAAGAGGCTAGCAGCTGGGTTTCTCTATTCAGTATTTGGAACGCATGCAATAGCTTTCAAAACACTGTCCCAAATATTTTCTCATTCAATACAATAATCCTATGAAGTTGACAAGGTAGGATCATTATCTCTGTCCTATAAAAGAAGAAACTGAAGCCATGATTAAGTGACTTGTCTAAGGTCATGCATCGAGAAAGAAGCAAGTGTGTGAATGACACCCTTTCAGGATCATTGCTCATTGGCACCGTGATGCTCAGTGAGGCATTAGGGGAAAATGAACAGAGTCATAAAAGCCAAGAAGCCTTAAGCCCACAAATACTGTGTTTTATCTTCTTTCTTATTACTTGTCATTGTTTATTTTTGAGCAATTAATCAATTTGTTTTAGAAAGTATATCAATCATCTATTGCCATAATAATGCTGTGTACAAAAGTCCCTCAAACTCAGTGGTTTAAAACAATACGCATGTTTTCTTATTCATTTGTTTCTGTATCAGCTGAGTGGTTCCATTGGTCTCAGCTGAGCCTACCTGTGAATCCATAGAAAGTTTTGTACTGGGCTAATGGTTCTGCCGATTGTACCTGGATTTCTTTCTGTGTTTTAAAGTTGGCTCGACATACGTTGATTTTGAATGGTGTCAGCTGGGACAATGGGATTATCCTCTGTGTGGCCTCTTAGTGTCCAACAGATTAGCCAGTCTAGTTAACAGAGCGTCCCAAAGTAGTGAGCAGAGGAGCAGAAGACCTCCTTAGGCCTCAGAACTAGAATGTGGTCACTTTCACCACATTCTAAGGGCAAATAAATCACAAAGACAGCCCAGGTTCAAAAGGTGGGGTAAAAACTCTACGTCCTAATGGGAAGAGTTATGAAGTTTCATAGCAAGGACTGTGGCTACAGGGTGAGGGGTCACTGCAGCCATTTTGCAATCAATCTGATAGAGTAACAATCCTTCATCATCTCCAATGCAACAACAGTTTAGGAATATAAAAATGACTAAAACCATTCTCTTTAACACATATGCATTTATAGCCTGGCCAGGTGGCTTAGTGCTAAAACATCTCTGCCTGCCAGTGCAGGAGATATGGCCTCAGTCTCTGGTTTGGGAAGATCCCCTGGAGAAGGAAATAGCCACCTACTCCAGTATTCTGGTCTGGAAAATTCCATGGACACAGGAGCCTGGCATGAGTCCATAGGATCTCAAAAGAGTCAGATATGACTGAGTAACTAAACAACAGTGAGAGACAAACATGTGAGAAGGTCATTACAATACAATAGAATAAATAAATAAAAGTATAGTAGGCTTGCAAATAAACACTACTATCTACAAAGCTCAAGAGTATAACATTTAACAATTTTTCTGTAGCCAATTTCATTTGTACCTTGAGTCCTATTTTAATTTATAGCCAATCAATTCTAGGTAACAAATCAATTCCGATTTTCCTAAGTTAATTGTCTTCTCAGTGAGGTCAGTTTCCGACTTTCCCCCTTGTCATGGCATCAGAGGCCCAGACCCTGTCCTTAATTGTGTCTCACTGGTATCCATGGAGATTTAGTATCCCACCTGTCCCCATTTTAAGTACACAGATCCTTCCTCATCCCCTAATGAGTTTAGTGCCTGCTGCTGCTGCTAAGTCGCTTCAGTCGTGTCCGACTCTGTGCGACCCCATAGAGGGCAGCCCACCAGGCTCCCCCATCCCTGGGATTCTCCAGGCAAGAACACTGGAGTGGGTTGCCATTTCCTTCTCCAATGCATGAAAGTGAAAAGTGAAAGTGACGTCGCTCAGTCGTGTCCGACTCTTAGCGACCCCATGGACTGCAGCCCACCAGGCTCCTCCATCCATGGGATTTTCCAGGCAAGAGTACTGGAGTGGGGTGCCATTGCCTGCTCCACACACAGCCAAATGTGTGTGACTATGTAACGAATGTTAAAGACACAATTTCATGACCTAGAGAGTAAACAGGTAATAAAAAAGGATAAATTTTATTTTGCACCAATATTTAAAAAGTAATATTCATGGATATGATCATTTTGATATAAGAACTGTTTCAGAGTGAAAAGGGTTTTATTTTTCAGAAACTTAAGTAAAATTAAATATGGAAAGAACTCTAGCTGGGAGTTGAGAACATGAATTCCAGCCCGTATTTCATCACTAATTAGCCATGTGGTTCCTGCAAAGTCTTTTCGCTTCTCTGGTCTCAATTTCCTCATTTCTTTATTAAGGGAGTTGGGCTAGAAAAATATCACAGTCCCTCTGGGAATTCAAATCTCATAGTTCTTACAAAATTGAATAGAGTCATTTGTGGTATTAGGGAGAGAAAGAGAAAGAGAGGAACTCAAAAGAAAAATCTAATAAGATCACAGATTACAGGACATCTGAGGATAATGTATTAAGCTAGCTGAGCTAATAGTCATGATTGAATAATACATATTTCAATATTATATAGGGATATTTTTGTTATTATGGGACACTTTTAATAGTAAAAATACCATATGCTCCCTTATGGTATGAATATTCAATTGCAAAGTAACATAGTTTATTGTAATTGTCTGAATGAATGATATCCATTTCTGCTTTAATCCTCAATTTTTTTATGTTAACGTAATTGTCAATGACTAAAATATGGAAGGAAAGGAAGCCAGTTTTAAATCCCCTATTAATAAGCATAAATGCCAACACATTCCAATTCAAAATAGCATTACCATTATTTTATAATACAGTCAAAAATCATTCCTAACAGATTTACAGTCATTGAAGCAACCCATTTACTAATTAAGGAAGTAAGTAAGTGTTAGTCACTCAGTCGTGTCCAATTCTTTGTGACATGGACTGCAGCCCACAAGGCTCCTATGTCTATGGAATTCTCCAGGCAAGAATACTTGAGTGGATGGCCATTTCCTTCTCCATGGGATCTTCCCAACCCGGGGATTGAACCTAGAACACCTAACATGGCAGGCAGATTCTTCACCATCTAAGCCACCAGGGAAGCCTTCACTAATTAAGGAAGCATTTCAATACTGATGAATGCTACTTACTGATAATATGATTGATTTCTGAATTTTAATATTATACTAATATATCAAGAATATTTTGTAGCCATAATTAACAGTAATCTAAATGAATTATAATATGGTGAGTACAGACTTAATGTAAATAAAATTTCTAGGCAAACCTGGTAGAAAAAATTTTGGACAGAGGACAACTTATATTACTGAAACTGACATGAGATCTCTGTTTAACTCAAGCTACACAATTTATAACCTCATGTTGAAAGATTAACTCTGGGTGTTTTGGTTACATGAATCTTGAAACTAAACTGTTCTTCATGCTGTAGTCTTCAAATGGTAAATCATAACACTCCATGCCTTTGAGATTGATCAGTTTCAAACATCTATGGTACATTTTATTTAGTAAACTGCCAGTGCCAACATAGTTCTAACTTTTTAAAAGATATTTATTCCTTTGTTAAGGATGAGGAAAGCCAAGTGCCTTTTACTATTTCTCCCTTGAAGCAAAGCTTCAATCTAGCAAACTGATGTTGTAGATGGAAGAAACCATTTAAATGACATGGAGTGTTGATTCTGCAAAAATAAAAGTTGTAGACATAAAATTCCTATTTTATCCCCCCAACCACTGCCCAACAGCAACAATGGGGGGAGGGACTAGGTATCACCATGCACTTGATAGACATTCAATAAAGTTAGAAAATGACAAATTAAATACTAACAATTGGCACTGTAAAAGTTACTCCCCTCTCCCAATATGACAATACAAAACACGTCAACCCTGATAAAAGTCATTTAGTTCTGATTTCATGAACTTTTTTAACTTTGCCATTTGTCTTCTTTTTTGTTTTTTTTTTTTTTTCTTTTCTCTCTCCTTAGTTCTCTCTGTTCTTTAGGCTGCTCCTCAATGGTCTTAGGTGTTTGAGTCTATGGGGACTCAGCCACCCCAAGGCCACAGTAGAGTACATCAAATAGGAGTTTCAAGTGTCAAGGGGACATGCTTCTTTTAGGAAACAGTACAGCATCCTGTGAGGGTTTAGCTCTGGCGGGCTCCACTGCTAGGAAGGAAAGCTTGCCCAACAGAGTTGAATCTTTTCTCCCTAAAATGGGTATAGTCACACAAATTTCCTGAAAAATAAAATGGGTGGAAGCAGGCTGATGGCTCATCCTTCTCCATAGGTCTGTTAGTATGGAAACTGCCCATCACAAATGCCATCTTTCAAAGATAATGTCCTCTGAGAGGCCTGTTCAGACTCCCTGGGCTTCAGAGGTAAGCAGATTGTCTCTGTCTCTTGCATCTCTCTAAAGACCTCCAGCCATATGGTCTGATAAAATTCACAATGCTCTTAAGCAGAGATAGGTTAAGTAAACCATAATAAATCCATATAATGGATTACAAGGCAACTATAAAAATTCATGAGGTAGAAGACTATTTATTGGCATGGGACAGTTACTGAACAATTGTTAAGGCTACAAAAACTTTATTCAATAATGCAGCACTTTTATAAAAGCTCAAACTCATAGTCATTTATATTTCTTCTTATCTAGGGTGCATGATCAATTTTTTCTAAGTATTTTTTATAATTATTCTTTTTTCTTAATGTTTTAAATTTTTTGAGTCATTCATTTTTAATAGAAGGATAATTACTTTACAGTATTGCATTGGTTTCTACAAAATATCAACATGCAATTTTTTCTAAATATTCTTCTTTTTTATAAAAATATTTTAATATTTTTTCTAAATATTAATGAGTTATTCTAACTGAAAGAACAATTAAACTCAGGTCAAACACATATCTTGATATTAAGGTTATAATATCTGATGTATATTACATGTCAATGTTTTTATGTTGAATACTACACATTACACTGAAGTATTATGCATTATGTGGCAAACTGTATATGTTATATGTTAAATAATATGTAATATAATTGTATTATGTGTTTCATTGCATGCATGCTAAGTCGATTCCATCGTGTCCAACTCTTTGCGACCCTATGGACTGTAGCCCACCAGGCTCCTCTGTCCATGGGATTCTCCAGGTAAGAGTACTAAAGTGGGTTGCTATTTCCTACTCCAGGGGATCTTCCCAACACAGGAATTGAACCTGCATCTATTATGTCTCCTTCATTGGCAGGTGGATTCTTCATCACTAGTGCCACCTGGGAAGCCCAATGTATTTTATTACATATTTGTTATATGTTAAATAGATATATCCTATGTTTTATGTAACGACTGGTATGAGGGTTTCTGTTTTGCTTCTTTTAGTGTTTTGAATTATTTTTCTGCCTTCCACAAGGTATTACAATTATGAAATCAGGCAGCCAACAGGCTTGCATTTTTGTTTTCTCTCCTGATTTTCTCTTTCCCTGATGATAAAAAGGAGACAGAAGGACAGTGGGAGTACAGCAGAGACCTCTATCTTGGAAAACATACCCTCTGGGGATTTGCGGAGTCTGGCGTGCTGTCTGCATGGAGTGTTTGCAGGGAATGGGGAACAGGGATGCTAATTCAGGAGGCAAATGTGAAACAGAGACAGTGGCCAAAAATAGGCTGTTTCCAAATGAACAGAGCTTGGAAACCCGCCATGGTTGGGTTCAAGTCCATGCCAGCCACTATCTCCCTGGGCATCATCAGCTCCTCGGGGAATGAGCGATTCTCACAGATTGGCTGTCCCTTTGTCAGTGGCCTTAATGGAAACAGCTGCTCCCTGGCCCCAGCAGCTGGCCCCAAACTGCTGACTGAGGCACAGTCACAACTCCATCTCTTCTCAGAAACACAAGCTCAAGGTCCAAACAGGAGAAGCTATCAGGAAGCCTGACCATCACCTCCATTTTTTTAGAACGTGGGCAGCTGGTGCACTCCTCTTGAGACAGATTGTGGGAGACCAGCTGGCCTTCCCTTATCATCTCCTTCTTTCTTCACTTTAACTTTCGTCCACCCGTATACCCCCATCTTTTTCCAAATTGTACCTTCCTTAATTGACTTTGGGATTTTTCATACCACTTATAATGGATCAGGGTAAGTTCTACAGAAGGGAAAAGAATCAATGTAGATAGTGAAGAAAAGGAAGGGGTTTAGACATAGTATTGGGCAGATATGTAATTTCAGAATTGGGATTGTTGGGTGAAAATGTTGCTTTGGCTTCCACTGCATTTTGCTTATTGGGGAAATTGTCTGAAATCATCTAAGGACAGTGTTACTTCACAGGAGTAAGAAGAGAATTATGCATGTGACTTTCAGTATTGCATGACTGAGATAGAGCTGCCCAAGCAAGGCCAGGCAAGAAGCCTAAGGAACAGGAAGAATTTCAAGAAGGCAAGTGTTTTTAAGAAGGCAAGTGTTCAAGACCAGCAGAAGATAGCCATTGGCAGGTCTCTGAAAGTTTGACCCCTATGCAGAGCTTCTGCCTTCATTCAGTCAAGGACAGTGATATAGGAGCAAGAAGGAGGAGTCCATGTACACAGGATGGGTTGTTGGGAGAGAAGAGTGGGAACAGCTGCTCTAGGACTGAGCAGAAGGAGAAGACCCAAGATGACTGGCACAGGCTCCAGCCATCAAATGAAAGTCAAAGAGAAGGTGGCCAAAAGATCATAGGGTGGCTGTGCTAAGTCATTTTAGTCATGTCTAACTCTGCAATTCTATGGACTAGAGCCCGCCAGACTCCTCTGCCCATGGGATTCTCCAGCAAGAATACTGGAATGCATTGTTATGTCCTCTTCTAGGGGATCTTTCTGACCCAGTGATTGAACCCACATCTCTTACATCTCCTGCATTGGCAGGCGGATTCTTTACCACCAGCACTACCTGGGAAGCCCATGGTAGAGTGGAAAGAGAAACAAGCCTTTATACTTCAGACCCCTATTAATAGAGAAGAGACAAAAACCAGACCGTTTCCTTGCTGCCTTTGCTGTTAATTTCACTCTTCTGCCCTAATAGCCACATTATGGGCTTCCCTGGTAGCTCAGCTGGTAAAGAATTCGCCTGCAATGCGGGAAACCTGGGTTCGATCCCTGGGTTGGAAAAACCCCCTGGAGAAGGGAAAGGCTACCCACTCCAGTATTCTAGCCTGGAGAATTCCATGGACTGTATAGTCCATGGGGTTGCAAAGAGTTGGACACGACTGAGCAACTTTCACTTTCAAAAATGAACCAGGGAGCAAGCAAAAATGTGTCACAGATATGAGAACCTCTCCATTTTCAATCTGAAAAAGTCTGAAGAAAGGCCCACACCTTGAGCTCTGGGAAAGATGATTCAACTCTCTTCACCTGCCCATCCCTCACCAACATGGGTAGAGTAAAGAATTCCTGTAGACTGAAACTTGATGGGCACAGAAAATGTTGGCTTCCACATGAAACTACTGATGATTCTTGGTAGTTTTCTTTTGAATCTTACATTTCTGTTTAGAAAGTTCTGTTAAAATCCATGTTGTATATTTCAGCTATTCCAGTAAAACTGACAAGGGGAGGAAGGAGATCTGTAAGACAACAATTTATTTAATTTATGCAATTTCTTTTCTGGTGGGAGCACTTAAACTGATGACTCATGGACAAAAGTATTATGAAAGGATTTCTTCACAGGAATGAAGTGAAAGGAGTGAGCTGTCTTTAATTATGGGTTGCTGCTAAGTCACTTCAGTCGTGTCCGACTCTGTGCGACCCCATAGATGGCAGCCCACCAGGCTTCCCCGTCCCTGGGATTTTCCAGGCAAGAACACTGGAGTGGGTTGCCATTTCCTTCTCCAGTGCATGAAAGTGAAAAGTGAAAGTGAAGTCGCCCAGTCATGTCCAACCCTCAGTGACCCCCTGGACTGCAGCCTACCAGGCTCCTCCATCCATGGGATTTTCCAGGCAAGAGTACTGGAGTGGGATGCCGTTGCCTTCTCTGTTAATTATGGGCGAAAAGTGTCAAAGGGCATTTAAGAATCTTCACATAACCACAGCAGTTGGAAGAAAGAGTAAGAATTAAATATTCAAGTTAAATCAGCTCCACATAGCTATTTATCTAGTCAATGTTAGTCATTCACTTAGTCATCTCTGACTCTTTGTGACTGCATGGACTGTAAGTAGGCCACCAGTCTCCTCTGTCCATGGGTTTCTCCAGGCAAGAATACTGGAGTGGGTTGCCATTCCCTTCTCCAGGGGATCTTCCCAACTCAGGGATCAAACCTGAGTCTCCTCTATTGCAGGTGGATTCTTTACTGTCTGAGCCACTAAACTCCTTCTATATGCTAGAACTATATTGGGTACTAGTTGTATAACATTGCATACAGTGTGTCCTTATGGGGACATCCCTGATAGTCCAGTGGCTAAGACTCCATGCCCCCAAGGCAGGGGTTCTGTTTCCATCCCTGGTTGGGGAACTATATCTCACATGCCCCACAACTAAAGATATTGCATGCTGCAACTAAGACCTGTTGCAACCAAATAAGTATCTTTAAAAAAGATGTCCTTATCCTTTTGGCTTTCAGAGTCAGTAAAAAAGACAAGTTTGTTAAAGTGAAAAAAAAAAAAAAAAAAGACACACATTGTGACAGGTTCTCATTAAAGTCTGGAGCATAAGGTATCATAAGGAAGGGATTCTCAACTGTACTGTTTACTGTATCACTTAAAATTTTTTTTGAGTAGAATTTCAGGAAAGAAAAATTGAATAGCATTCATTATGCTAACATTGAGATGCCTCTGACTTTTTCCATAATTCTAATGAATAAATTCTGCTGGGCAGAACCTATTCAACCTATTTATGGTTCCTGTGATAGAAAATAAACATATATTTTTTCTTTGTAGCCATTTAAATGTTTGTTGGGTAAATTTGTAAGTGACATAACAGTTTTCTAGGACTTACAAGATGATTCGGAATTTATCCTGCAAGCTATCATTTTCCTACATGTACCCTTACCCCCAGGGACCTGAAACAGATATTCCTTAAATGTTTTATTTTATATCCATTTAAAAACTATCATTGCTTATTCATGATGGCATGACCCAGTGCAGCTGAGTTGCTTGAAGCAACAATGATAATGTTTCACCCCATGTTTCAGGTTGAGTTTGAACTTCAGTATTTATCAGCTCCTCTGCGTTTAACAGTATATCTTAGTAATCATCACCTCTTGCAAGACCTTTTGAATAAATGAATGATGTATTCTCCTGTAATTTATGTCCCTTTGATTGCTTTGAATAGCTCTTTCAAGCCTTCTTCTTTCTTCTACTTTTTCCTTCATAAATATTTTAGGAGAAAATACCATGGAAACACATCACTTTCATTATAGACAATACTTGTTAAAAATTTAGAAAAATAGTTACTTCATATAAAATTCACAAGGTTAATAAATTATTAGAATAGCTCTCTCTCTTTGTTTTAAAAAAAAAAAAAAACTTCCTTGTCTAAATAGTACTTTAGTCTAGGATTATACATGCATGCTCAGTCACTTCAGTTGTGTCCGACTCTTTGTGGCACTATGGTCTATAACCTGCCAGGCTCCTCTGTCCATGGGATTTCCCAGACAAGAATACTGGAGTGGTTGCCATGCCCTCCTCCAGGGGATCTTCTTGAGCTAGGGATCAAACCTGCATCTCCTTCATTGGCAGGCAGGTTCTTTACCACTAGCACCCCCTGGGAAGCCCAGTCTAGGATTATAAGAACATTTTCAGCTACTAGATGTATCTCAGAGATGTTGCTGCTGCTGCTGCTGCTAAGTCGATTCAGTCGTGTCCGACTCTGTGCGACCCCATAGACAGCAGCCCATCAGGCTCCCCCGTCCCTGGGATTCTCCAGGCAAGAACACTGGAGTGGGTTGCCATTTCCTTCTCCAATGCATGAAAGTGAAAAGTGAAAGTGAAGTCGCTCAGTCGTGTCCTACTCTTAGCGACCCCATGGACTGCAGCCTACCAGGCTCCTCCGTCCATGGGATATTCCAGGCAAGAGTACTGGAGTGGGGTGCCATTGCCTTCTCCTCTCAGAATGTTAATGGAAGTCTAATTATTGTATCAACCTGCCCAGTATTATAACAAAGTAATATTAACACTTATGTAAGATATAAAACACAGATCCAGGTCACTCAACAACAGCAAATGATGATTAATGGTCAACAAAATGCTCAGGCCAAGTGGTGATAGTCAAGGTCCACACACCCACCATGCAGGATCCTGAACTGTTAAGATTTGAAAGAGATGGTATTATATGACCATTCTGTAATGGCACTAAGATACACTAGATGCATGAAAACATCACAACAGCAAAATGATTCATGTAATGACTGGATTTTCTTCTACAACCAACAATTTTCTTGTGAGCTGAACCTAAGAATGTTTGTATACACACATCAAAAAATAGGGATAAGTAACAGTGATGAAAGAATTGAAGAGAAGGGAAACATTTTCAAAAGAGGGTGAGGAAATGATACTTTTTAATTCAGCAATTTCCAAAGGCACACAAGAGGCACTATTAAAGCACAGTCATTTCAAGTAAAAGAAATGTTTTTCAAATGACATGTAAACTATAACTTCTATATATGTATTATTCTGTGATTTTTGGTTCTTAACATAACTATACTAACTTTTGAAATAGATGTTGCTTTTCACCAGAAAAAAAAAAAAAACTTTATTAAAATTATCTCTGGTGCCATGCCAATTGCTAGGTAATTCCTCTCTTCAAAGAAAGGAAAAGCTAACATAAATTTTATAACTTTCTAGAAGAGTTAAGTCATTTATTACAACATTTCTAAAAATTAATTTTTATATAGCTAGTTTAGAGTATCAATAAACTAGATATGTAGTATGAATCTGAGTCCACAACCTCAGATGTGCATGAAATGTGACATGTAATTTTATGATAATAATTTCATTTCTATTTCAAGCTACCATTTCACTGGAGAGTGGAACATTACTTTCTTAAGTTTCTACATAATGCTGAGGTATTGAGGGTAAGGGTATAACCAGCAGTATGCTGGTAAACCAGTTCTCTAAAAACATGAGAAAAAGGAAAAAAGAGCCCTAATTAGTAGTGTTTGCCAATTTCCAAAGTGTAAATATTCCTGCAAAGGCCATTTTATATTACCTCCCATCCCTGAAGACGTTCAGCTAGGAAGAAATATACACAATTCGGCTCCCACATGCCAGTGTGGACCAGCTCCCGCACAATACTGGAGGCTATCTGGCCCTAGCGTGTTAGTCACTCAGTCGTGTCTGACTCTTTGTGACCCCATGGACTGTAGCCCTCCAGGCGCCTCTCTTCATGGAATTCTCTAGGCAAGAATGCTGGAGGGGGTTGCCATTTCCTTCTCTGATCTGGTCCTAAGTGTCATCAATTATTCTCTTTCCAGCTTGGTCTCCATCTCTAGGTTGTTCCCACCTGAGGCCTCTCCTGACCTTCTGCTGCCTGTGTTAGGTCCGCAGTGCTCTCAGTCTTGCAAGAAATATTCTACTAGGTACTGTGAAATTGCATGTGGCCTGAGCACATGAAATAGGCATTTTTCTCTCCTCCAGAACTAGGATGGGAACTGAGACATGACCTATAATTCTATGCTTTCCAAGTCTCACATCCACCTGGGGCTCCCTTGTCTTCTCAGGGCAGCAGGTCAGGAGACAGATGCCTGCCAATTTCTCATCTTTCCGTGATTTTGGGGTGACTCCCTCTAACTTTCCCCCTTATCCCAAACACATTTTACCTAGTTTCAGAAGAGGTTGAAATAATTACTACTTCATTATGTGTGTGCGCATGATCTGTCACTACAGTCATGTCCGCTCTTTGTGACCCTATGGACTGCAGCCCGTGAGGCCCCTCTGTCCATGGGATTCTCCAGGTAAGAATACTGGAGTGGGTTGCATACCTTCCTTTAGGGGATCTTCTGGGCCCAGGGATTGAACCTACAGCTCCTGCATCTTCTGCTTTGCAGGTGGATTCTTTACCCACTGAGCCACCAGGGAAGCCCACTGCTTCATTATGTAGTCTCCCAAATGTTTTTGTCTTGCCTTGAATCCTAGGTTTTGTATATTCCAAAACCAGAAATTTTATTCCTTTGTCATCTGCATTCCTCTGTGACGCAGTGTACTTTAGATGCCATAGCTGGGGAAAATCCTTGGGACACAAGAATGTATGGACACATAGGAGAAAATTATCTGCTAATATTTTAAAATATTCCTTGCATCTATTTCCTCTCCTGTTAAGCTTAATTCTGAGCACCCTAAGTAAATGACTAAATACATGCACACATACATATATATTATATAAATATATGTGTGTATATATATACATATATATATATATATGGCAATGGCAACTCTCTCCAGTACTCTTGCCTGGGAAATCCCATGGACGGAGGAGTCTGGTAGGCTACACTCCATGGGGTCTCGAAGAGTCAGACACGACTGAGTGACTTCACTTTCACACATTGGAGAAGGAAATGGCAACCCACTCCAGTGTTCTTGCCTGGAGAATCCCAGGGATGGGGGAGCCTGGTGGGTTGCCGTCTATGGGGTCGCACAGAGTTGGACAAGACTGAAGTGATTTAGCAGCAGCAGCAGCAGCAGCATACATGTGGGTGTGCATGCTCAGTTGCTTAGTCGTGTCCAGCTCTTTGCAATCCCATGGACTGCAGCCCGCCAGGCTCCTCTATCCAGGGGATTCTCCAGGTAAGAATACTGGAGTAGGTTACCATTTGCTCCTCCAGGGGATCTTCCTAACCCAGGGGTCGAATAGGCAATTGGCAGGTGGATTCTTTACCACTAAGCCACCTGGGAAGCCCTAGTAGACACACACACACACACACACACACACACACACACACACACATATATATGTATATATACTAAGTTAATTTTTTCACAACTTTCATAACTGATTCATATTTTTCTTGAAGATCAAACGTTGCAATTCCTTGATTCAGGAGTCTCTCTTTCCATTCGCATTGCAGATAGTCGGCCCCTCCTATATTTCAACTATGTGGAGGAGTTAGTTAGAAATTTAAATGCTGTATGGAAAGGAGGTTTCAATGCCAAGCCTCTCTGTATTTCTTCTTTGTCCCTATCCTAGTTTTGTTTCTATATTGTGAATGCAGCACTCTGGTATTTTCTTACTCTATTCTTCTATGAAATAAATATTTTCCAACTTTTAACAGTTCTTTGTATATTATCATTTGATATCCATCCCGTTCTGGATCCCTCCTCCAGATGTATTTCATTTGGCAAGTTCTTTTAGAGGGCAGCATGGGAACAGTGCTCAAAACCTGGTCCAACCAGCACCAGTAGCCTAAACATAAATGGGACCCTCTCCTCCTATGATTTGGATTTTACATTGCTATTAATAAACTTAATTTATACCATTAACTCCTACTCTTAAGCCTTAGGCTACTATACCCCTAAGTTCTTCTCTAAATGAGCTATTATGTAGACAGACTATAGTGAAAGAGCTCTGGCTCTAGGGTCAGGCTGGCCTGGGCTCAAATCCCAGCCATATCACTTGCAGCCCATTGAGTTATCAATTAGCTTGTCCTAACATCTCTGATCTATTAAGGCAATTCTTGTGAAAGTACTTGGCACAAAATGAAGTCTTAGCAAATGTTCTTTCCTTCATTTTCCTCCTGGAGTTTATCCCTGTTATGTTTATCCCTGTTAAAATTACTGAATTTTATGTTGGGTTTAGCCCAGAAGTGCACATACTAGGAATAGTTCAGAATCTCCATCTAACTCTTTGTTCACAAGTTGTTCAGGTTAAATCAACAGTATTTGTTGTACATTCACTGCATGTACAACAATGAACTAGCTGCTAAGAGTAATGGAAGAAGCGGAAGGTAGTTCATACATATAAATATTAATAAGGCATGGTTCCTTTCCTAGAACAGTTTAGAAGTTACTGAAGGATAGCACTATGAAAAGAACACACGTGGTGTAAATAGAACAGAGGTGTGTGCATGGTTGTATAGGAACATGCAGGAGGAAGTCATTATATAAATTTGAATAGAGTGGGTAGAGTAGAGGAGGTTGTTTTCAAACTGATCCTTGAATGATGAATAAGAAGGAGGGAGAAGTTTCTACACTGGAGGAAGCAGGAACACAGAAACAGAGGTTAAAAGATTAAAGTCTCACCAAGGATTGATGATAAATTGGATATTATTTCATCATAAGTTAGGTGGAGGGAGGGGTATGGGGCCATCTTTAATTTGATGACCAGGCCTTAATTAACTTGTGTCACATTTCAAGAGATGAACTAAGACTGTTTGTCTTTGGGGTTAGAGAGTGATTTTCCTATGATATTTAAAATGAACTTTTGGTTTCTGAGAATAAAAACACTTCTTTATAGTGTAAATGTTTCCTAGCCTCTCAGTGTAAACCTTATGTTTTTGATTTTCTGATATTTTCCTCCTCATAAATCTCTCAAGAAATTTGTTTAATTTGAAATCTTATTTTAAAAATTGTCCTTTAATTTACCAGTGGAGGCCCTTTTAAGCTGGGTCTTTATTTCCTCTGAAACAATTGCTTTATTTTTTTATGTACTTCCTTACTTTATAGCACAAGATTTTCTAGGTGCTTATTTTCCTTCCATGGTCCAGTCCCCAAACAAGCTATGTCTAGTGTGAACTCGTATTCAGAAACAAAAGTCTAGATGTTTAAACATCTAGGGATGTTTATTTTTACTGGAATGTCCTTGTTTTTATGGCTTTTCAGCTGACCTAGTGAGGGAAACAGATTCTATATATATATATTAATATACATATATATAATATATATGCATTTATATGTATTTTTAATCTATGAATACATATATCATGTACATAGATATAATGATAGCCATAATTTTAATCTAACACCACAGGGTTCTAAACCAACTTCCCTCATTCAGTGTATGTATCTTTCTTCTCCCACAGTGAGAACTCTAGCTTTCAAAAACTGAGAAAAGAAAGCCACAGGCCAATGTACTATAGGAATATATATTTGAGAATTCTCAGCAATATATTGTAAATAATATATATTCTCAATAATATTCTAAAATATTAGCAAACTGGATTCAATAGCACATTGAAAAGATAATACACCAGGATCAAGTGGGATTTATCCCTGGAATGCAAGGATGTTTAACATATACAAATCAACAAATTAGTAGACTGAAAGATAAAAATCATATGATCATCTCAGTATGGTGATAAAAGGTACTTGACAAAATTCAATATCCATTCATAATAAAATGTTTAACTAATTGGGTATAGAAAGAACATATCTCAGCATGAGAAAGGTCATATATGACAAGCCTATAGCTAATATCTTACTCAATAGTGAAAAGCTGAACCTTTTCCCTCTAAGATAAGGAATGAGACACGGGTGCCCACTCTCACTACTCTTATTCTACATAGTAGTGGTAGTCCTAGTCAGAACAAATCAGGCAAGAAAAGGATATAAAAGGCATTCAAATTGAAAATGAAGGAGCAAAATTATATAGGTTAGCAAATAATACAATCTTAAATATAGAAATTTCTAATGCAAGTGAAGTCACTCAGTCATGTCTGACTCCTTGTGAACCCATGGACTGTAACCTGGCAGGTTCCTCTGTCCATAGGATTTTCTAAAGACTCTATTAAAACACTCTTAACACTAATCAAAGATTTCAGTGAAATTGATAGATACAAAATCAATAAACAGAAATCAGTTGCATTTCTATCCATTAACACCAAAACCTCTAAAAAAGAAATAAAGAAAACTATCCACTCACAATAATATCAAAAACAATAACACTTAGGAATAAATTTTAGCAAGAAGGTAAAATATCTGTACACTGAAAAGTACAAGACTTTGATGAAGGAATTGAAAATGATATAAATATGGCAGCATATCTATGAAACATGAACTCACCCTGGATGGGAGGACATGAGGTCTTCAGGAAAAAAACTTTGGTGTGAAAAGGCAGCCACGGGCAAATCTTGGCAATAGAATAGAATTAGTAGAGAAGTAGGAGATAAAGAAGGACTCTTTAAGACAATCCGAGAAGAACTGAAGTGTGACATACAAAAATCAGCTAGAGGAAGAGGGAGAGGAAAGTGGGCAAAGGTAGGACTAGAATGGGAAAAGAAGGAACAGTATCTGTCCCCAACCCCCAACACACCTTGTATTGTCTCTTTTTTGGGTGCCTTCATAGCCAGGCCAACGCACAGACAGATCTGACGAAGTCCTTCTGTGTATGCCGAATTTTCTGCTCCTCGATTCCTGAGTAGAAAATGAGCATTTGGGGAACAAAACCCAAAAAAACTCTAAAATTCTTCCCTCAAAATTCTTCCTAGGAAAAACAACTACCACCACAAAACTTTTTCCCAGGAAAGGAATTCCCATACTTAACCAGAACCAGATCCTTGGTCACTCAGCTACTGGATACTTTAAGCTCTCGAAAAAGCCTATTTAACTGCAAAATAAACATTTTTTTTTTTCTTGCTAAAGAGTCAAATCAACTATACCAGATAAAACTTTTCACACCATCCCCTTATCTGAAAATCACTTCCCAATGACAATGTCCACTCAACTCCTTTTTGGGTATCAATAGCCACTCCAGTATCCTTGCCTGGAAAATCTCATGTACGGAGGAGCCTGGTGGGCGGCAGTCCATGGGGTCACAAAGAGTCAGGCACGACTGAGCGACTAACAGATTAAACACCATGGTGAAGTTCATTTACAATTAAGAACCCTGAAGCATTTGTAATCTGCTTTGACCTTTCTTTCCTGTGGATACCTCCTAGGATACCACACGCACAAGGAATAATTTAAAAAAAATAGGAATCACAGTGGCACTTTATTATTACCTAAACCAGCACCCAGTGCATCAACATAGGGTCTCTTTGGTAAGCTATCCTGGAGTATGTAATTTTGACTTGATTCCAAAGAAGAGCTCTCCATTTCCCCCTTTTATATAAATTTTAGAACCAGCAATCCCAGGTGTGCCCAGAGGCTCTGAGAAGGAAAAATGGCTCTGCCGGTCCCTTTAAAGGTAGAAGATTAAAGGCCAAAGGTTGAAGTTAAAGGTTGGGGAAGAAAAAGAGAGGAAACAAAACCCACCTGGAGTTGCCTTAAGGAGGCAGTCCTGCCTAGATCTGCTCCTGTGTGAACATAGGGAGTGCCAGGGAGGAGAGTGGGGTCAGAGTCTCTGCCTTTTAAATGGAACAGTCGACACTCAGGAAGATCCCCTGGCATAGGCAATGGCTACCCATATCCAGTATTCTTGCCTCGAAAATTCCAAGGACAGAGGAGCCTGATGGGCTACTGTCCATGGAGTCTCAAAGAGTCGGACATGACATAGCATAGCACGGCAGCAGCAGCAAAACCTAGTCCAATAAATATCCTGGGTTCAGGATAGTCTGGGTAAGATGAGCAACTCATCCTCCCTTGAGAGAAAGTCGAAAGGAGGCATGGGTGGAGCCAACATGCCTTGGAATGAGGATCAGTAACAAGCCTCCTCCCTTACTGAAGCTATTAGATTTTACTATCAGCAAGTCTTTCTCCAGTTAGAAATTCAATGACAGACTGAAGAGATTTATGGGAAATCAGAGACTCAATCTATCCTCACAACTGCAAAGACTGATTTAGTCTCACATGGCATGGCTATGTATATCAAGATGAGACAATACTATCATTCATTAGATACATAACTAGTTTTAGGATCCTACCCTATAAAATGTCTCTGGTTTGTAAGCCACTCCAGTATTCTTGCCTGGGAAATCCCAAGGACAAAGAAACCTGGTGGGCTACAGCCCATGGACTCATAAGAGTCAGACATAACTTAGCAATAAAACATCTCTGAGTAATTAATGATAAAAAGGAGGGGCATCAAGGAAATGATACTACACAGTTCTGTGCTTAGTACTCTTCTGTGTTGTAATCAGGAGCAGTCTGAGGGAGAGCTCGCAGGTAACTGATATGGCAAAGACTGCTGCCCTTAATGAGTATTCTTAGCATGTCAGAAGATAAACACAGAATGGAATGATGCAGTAAATTGAAGAATTAACAGAGAGGTTCACATAGGGTATTTGCTATATAATATACCTGAGAAGGGATTTCCCAGGTGGCACTCGTGGTAAAGAACCCACCTGCCAATGCAGGAGACACAAGAGACACAGGTTTGATCCCTGGGTAGGGAAGATCCCCTGGAGGAGGGCATGGCAATCCACTCCAGTATTCTTGCCTGGAGAATCCGATGCACAGAGCATCCTGGTGGGCTATAGTCCGTGGGGTCACAAAGAGTCAGACATGACTGAAGCGACTTAGCCCACACATGTACCTAAGAAAAGAGACACTGTGTAAGTTCGATAGGCAAAGGTTTGACCAAGTGTGGGATGGACAGGAAAGCAGGACACGGCGAATGACAAGCTTGCTTTGAATCTGCAATGAAGCCATGCCTACAGTGTGGAAAGTATGTGTGATCTTGCATGGATTAAAATACATACTTATGTTTACCAAAGGGGATAGCTGGGGTGCAGGGAGAAATAAATGGGAAGTTTGGGATTAACATATACACACAACTATACATAAAATAGATAAACAACAAAATCCTGCTGCATAGCACAGGGAACTCTATTCAATACCTTTTAATATCCTAAAATGGAAAATAATCTGAAAAATAATATACATGTATATATATACACACACATACATATATAAAACTGAATTACTTTGCTGTATACCTGAAACTAAACACTGTAAACTAACTATACTTCAATTTATTAAAAAAACACTTAAAAATGTATTTCTCATGAGTAGTAGTCTAGCGATTGTCAGAAAAAAATCAGTCAGGACATTATTAGCGTATGTATGGCAAACTAATGAGGGCTGTAGAGGATACAGGGGAGCCTCAAAGATATGTAATTGAATATCATACCTGAAAGAAACATTGAAAGAGTGAAGTTCATTCTGTTTACAGAAAATAAAGATGAGGAGAAATGTAATAGTCATTCAATAGAAAAAGGGCTGTCAGACTATGGTTATAACCAGTTTTCTTGTCACAGAACTGACAAAAATCAAAGAAAATTGGTGCAAGCTACAATAGCCTGAGAGATTTATAATCACCTCCTATTCAGCCAAACTTGAAATTCACTTCCTCTTCATGAATTACAATTACTTATTTGATTTATATATAGAAAGATATGCCTTACTTGCACATATTTATATCTACTATACACATGCATGCTAAATGCATGCCCTGTTCATATTAGTCAATATTTTTAAGTCCAAGTCCTATTATACAGTATTTAACATAAGAACTGGAGAAGGCAATGGTAACCCACTCCAGTACTCTTGCCTGGAAAATCCCATGGACAGAGGAGCCTGGTGGGCTGCAGTCCATGGGGTCGCTAAGTAAGAGTCAGGCACGACTAAGCGACTTCACTTTCACTTTTCACTTTCATGCATTGGAGAAAGAAATGGCAACCCACTCCAATGTTCTTGCCTGGAGAATCCCAGGGACAGAGGGCTGCTGTCTATGGGGTCGCATAGAGTCAGACACGACTGAAGTGACTTAGCAGCAGCAGCAGCAACATAAGAACATGGGCAGTTAAGTCCTTGATATGGTGTTTGGCTATGGTAATAAACAATTTTCCTGTCTTGTTATTGGTGAACATTGGAATGTGTGGAATCTCATTCCCTGAAGCAATTCGTTATTTTTAGCTTAAGAAAGTTTAGGCTTCCTTGGATATTGATTTACAGAAAGAAGACAAATAGAAAATTAGCTCCCATGTGAAAGTGTCTACGTTTATGATAAAGTACTCTGGGCTAGATAGTATTGTCATTTCCATAAGTGGTCATAGTCTATTATGCAAATTAATCTTCCAGGATCTAAATTACACCAAAGTATAATAGTGTAACATCTTTGTGTATTATAGACATTAATTCTTATTTATGGTATGTATATTACAACTCTGATGTAACTAATTTACATGGTTATATATTTTGCCAAGTTAAATGTGTTTGTGTAAGAACCCTTAAACAATACATGAGCTGTCCCAGAATGCTCTTCCAGGTGATCTTGAAGAAAGGAATGAGTTCTAGTGGCCTACGCCAGCTTAATAAAAAATAGCACTTTTGTGGGAGGATGGAATGTGGCATGCTCTTTTTACTTATGTGTTTGTTTAGTCTATTTTTACCACTCCAAATACATTAGGTAAAGATGACTGGTGACATAACTGAGAGAGTATGGGTAGATGATAGATAGATAGAGATAAATAGAATGATTTCAGACACCTTTCTCTCCAAACTTTTATTTCACTGACAAGTAAGGAAGGGAGGCTCTGAGGGGTCAGATTGCTGGCCAGAACTTAGCCCTCTCTGGATTTCAGAATTTCTTGCTCATATTTGTAATACATGGTGTTGCAAAAGACATTATCTGTTAATAATGCCAAAAATAGAGATGTGCCAACTTCTTTTGTAACTTTGCATCTTTTAACCAGGGTAAAATAATTTCTTTTCATAAGTAGAACAGTTCTGGTCTTAGAATTTGCTACTAAAATTCAATCCAGAGAACAAGATGCCTTTGAAAATTTATAATAGAAACTCTAACAGAGTTTTAACCTACTAGCCAATATGAGTCCGGGTTATAAAACCATCGATGCAAAGAACATGGTTCATTTATCTACGATGTTATCAACATTGGCTGTAAATTAAATCTTCATACAATTTAACAAGATACAACAATACAACAGCCATTATTTATTTGTGATATATGTGACATAATCATAAAAGCATCGGGTCACCAGAGCCAGCATTCTGCATCTTTACAATTCTTTAAATTATTTTTAATTTGTCACTTGTAAGAAGTCAAAATAACATTGATATGCCTAGAATACAAAATATCTAACAGCTAGAGTCTTCTAAAATATTTCTTATAACTAACAGTAATTTATTAAGTAATAAACCTGGAAGCTCATTAATGCAAAACCATTAATTTTCTTCTAATATTGTCATGAGAGAGATTCCATTTTTAATTTCAACTGTAAGTGATTGATAGGAGTGCAATTTTATACCAGTAGTTAAAGAATGATTACATTTGTTTATGTCAAATAATTCTCAAGGTTTAATAATTTGGGGAATGTCACTTAGCATCCTATTAACAACAATGCTTCAATAAATTATCAGTTCTTATAAAGTATCTGATGTGTGCCCTGTGAGGCATGAGGCCTTGGTAATAGACAAAGTACAAGCTTTGCCCTCATGGTGTTTATGGTTTAAACAGAAACAAACATAGCTACAGATAAGCAAAATGAGGTCTTACAACTACAGTACATAGGACATTTATCATGTAGGACATTTGAGGTCATACAAAGTTCTGAATCTGTGTGGCCTCTTGGCACACTGGTCATCTGGTCCTCATTGTTTGACATCCAGACTCCTCTAAGAAATTTCTTGACCCTCCTCCCCATCTCAACATTCCTATTACACACACCCATATATTTATTATCTAGTCAGTATGGTAAAGAACCTGCCTGCTAATGTAGTAGATGTAAGAGACACAGGTTCCCTCCTGGGGTTGGGAAGATCCCCTGGAAGAGGGCATGGCATTCCACTCCAGAATTCTTGCCTGGAGAATCCCATGGACAGAGGAGTGTGGCAGGCTACAGTCCATAGGGTTGCACAGAGCCGAACACAATTGAAGCGACTTAGCATTCATACATGCAAGCAGTTAGCACCTTACATGAGTCTAGGATTTAGGGGTACTCAACACATGTTGGGCTAAGGAGTTATCTTAACTCACTTTGCCTTAGATGCAGGTTCTCAACCATTCAGGTTGTGGATTTGGAAGAACCTTTATTTGAGGAATATGCTTCTGTAGAAAGAAGTCTGCAACAAAATAGTATGAACAATCAGTGAATGCCCCCTTCTCATTTCTTCAAGCTACCTGCTGGCATCTCTCACTCACATATAGAAAAAAAAATGCAGAGGAGAGCAAATATATTTACATGATTTCACTTCTAAGTTTCAGAGAAGCACCTTTCCTTCATAGCCAGACACCCTGCCGCAGCTTCCTGCAAAGTTATGTCAGTTCTCCCAATCTATCACCCCAACCCTCCTCCACTCTCAACTCCATGGTCTATACACATGCATCTGCGATGTTGGAGGAGATTAGAGTTGGGGACAGAAGGGAGATGTAGAATGATGTCCATGGCCTCCTCCTGGTTAATCTTGGTAATGAAGACAAAGGATGAATTTCCTCCCAAGCTTGGGGGTGATTTTGAATATATGGATGCATCTCCCCTGGTATTTGCTGTTCAGCAGAACCCCAGATCCAGCTGGAACTGTTAGGCAATAGGGAAGGACTACAGACAGAAGGCAGAGTGATAAAGTGAGGTGGAAGAAGGCAAAGCTTACCTTATGTGTGCAAGGTGAAAATTCCTAGGCTACCTATCGCCAGATACTAGCTTAAAGGTGTTAGTCGGGAGCATTTTATTTGTTTGTGGTTAACAAAAAATCTGCCCAGGATGGTAAGGAGACCTAAATAATTGAGCTATAGAGGTAGAAAGGGTAGAAAGCTTTCTAAAGGGTAGAAAGCTCATTGGTTGGCAGGCAGGGAGAATTGGGTAGATGGTAAAAGCCCAAATATGTCTAATCAGGCTCTTTCCTGGTGACTCAGATGGTAATGAATCTGCTTCATTACAGGAGACTTGGGTTTGATCACTGAGTTGGGAAGATCCCTTGGAGAAGGGAATGGCTACCCACTGCAGTATTCTTGCCTAGGAAATCCCAAGGACAGAGAAACCTAGTGGGCTATGGTCCATAGGGTCTCAAAGAGTTGAACACGACTGAAGTGACTTAGCATGCATGCTTGATCAAGATTACCATCTCCAGTTAGTACTGAGGAAGCCCTGCTAAAGGTCATAACAGTATCCAACATGCCTTGTGTGAGGGATCAGTAAGTGGGCTCCATTCATGTTAATGGAGACAATCATCATGGCCTTAGAAGGCAAGCATCAACAGAGCCCTAGGACCGTGCTGGGTTTTGACCTTGCCCTCCCTCTGAAAGCTCCTTCCTGTACAGGGAGGAAGCAGCTCTGCGTTGAACAGCCTACAATAATAGTGGCTAGTTGAGGCTAGAATACTTTTGGATGACATGGAGTTTACTGAAATGGGAGAGCATGACTGGCTTGCTCTAAGCAGCTGGGGGGCTCAAGCATCAAGGGAAGCATGTCAAGTGTGAATTAAAGCAAAGCCCTTGTTTGCAAGCATCTGATCAGTGAGAGTAAAATGTATTCTGGTTACATGCTGGAAGAATATTCCTCACTTCACTTTTGGAGCATGTGGAAATTAGCTATTTGGAAGGAAAAATTTGGAACAGAATTCCAGTCCCTCAATTCTAGGGGAGGAGAACCCAAAACAAAAAAAGTAGGATTAAGCAGGAAAGGACATGTACCAGCATGAAAATATAAAATATTATTTTCTGTTGTAGGCTTTCATACTAAATCCTCTCATCAGCTCACTGAACTGTCTCCAATGAATCTCGAAGGCCTATTCACCCGCCCCTCCAGATGCCCCACTCCTTTGCAACCCATGCACATTAAGGCTTGTGAATAACCACTGTGGAAAGAGAAGCAGAAAGGGGCAAGTATCATTTGGGATTTGAAGACTATCTACAGAGCCTCCTCTGTTTCTGTGAGGATGGATTGAAGAAATGGCTACAGGTTGGGGAAGAAAAGAAGAAAATCCACAGAAGAGGGTGAAGACACATCTCAATAACCCAAGAAATAGGAAGCTTTGGTTGAAAGTTCCAGAAAACTGAATCTGGAAGGTAGCTCAGTGCCCAGCTGTCTTCAGAGTCAGCAGATGGAGAAATATTTTCATTTTTGGTCATTCTCTAAGACAAAGGTCTCCAACTTCTGGGGTCTAAAGCCTGATGATCCGAGGTGCTGCTGACATAACAATAATAGAAATAAAGTGCAAAGTAAATGTAATGAGCTTCAATCATCTTGAAACCATTTGCCACGCACCTACTCCTTCCATGGAAAAAATGTCTTCCATAAAACTGGTCCATGATGCCAAAAAGGTTGGGGACCCTGCTGTAGGACACTGATTCTGAAGACCCTTAACCAATCACACAAGGATTATCTAGAAACTTATAGAAATAAACATTCTTGGGCCCAACACTAGATCTACTACAACAGAAATTCTGGGTTGAAGTTCAGCATTGTGTTTAATAAATCCTTCTGGTTTTTGTTTTTTTTGAAGGTAAATTTTATTTACCGACAGATTAAAAACTGTAACTCCAGGTAGTGCAAAATACACCTCTGAACCAAATTACAAAGAACTGGTGTTAATACACAATGAAAATGTGTACACAATGCTACACTTATTTTTGACCAAGTGCTGGATTGTTTAGTCTGTGTATAAAACTGATCATCTATGAACAAATCAGCACAAAACTTTTCTATAAAAACAGAAAAAAAATTTAGACAGTGGCTCAAAGAAGACAAGCAAGCTGCCATTTATGCATAGATTGATGTATAGTATATAACCTAACCAAATGACCCTTTTGAGTTTTCAAGTTGTTGGGAAACAAACAAATAAAAAAAACTGTGTCCATTTATTGCTTGTAGACTTTTGGATAGGAGCCGTTCTGACGGCTTGAAATGGTACCTCATTGTGGTTTTGATTTGCATTTTTCTGATAATGAGTGATGTTGTGCATCTTTTCATGTGTTTGTTAGCCATCTGTATGTCTTCTTTGGAGAAATGTCTATTTAGTTCTTTGGCCCATTTTTTGATTGGGTCATTTATTTTTCTGGAATTGAGCTGCAGGAGTTGCTTGTATATTTTTGAGATTAGTGTTTGTCAGTTGCTTCATTTGCTATTATTTTCTTCCATTCTGAAGGCTGTCTTTTCACCTTGCTTATAGTTTGTTTTGTTGTGCAGAAGCTTTTAATTTTAATTAGGTCCCATTTGTTTGTTTTTGCTTTTAAATGCTGGAGAGGATGTGGAGAAAAGGGAACCCTCTTACACTGTTGGTGGGAATGCAGACTAGTACAGCCACTATGGAGAACAGTGTGGAGATTCCTTAAAAAACTGGAACTAGAACTGCCATACGACCCAGCAATCCCACTGCTGGGCATACACACCGAGGAAACCAGAATTGAAAGAGACACGTGTACCCCAGTGTTCATCGCAGCACTATTTATAATAGTCAGGACATGGAAGCAACCTAGATGTCCATCAGCAGATGAATGGATAAGAAAGCTGTGGTACATATACACAATGGAGTATTACTGAGTCATTAAAAAGAATACATTTGAATCAGTTCTAATGAGGTGGATGAAACTGGAGCCTATTATACAGAGTGAAGTAAGCCAGAAAGAAAAACACCAATACAGTGTACTAATGCATATATATGGAATTTAGAAAGATGGTAACGACAACCCTGTATGTGAGACAGCAAAAGAGACACAGATGTATAGAACAATCTTTTGGACTCTGTGGGAGAGGGAGGGGGGGATGATTTGGGAGAATGTCATTAAAACATGTATAATATCATATAAGAAACGAATCGCCAGTCCAGGTTTGATGCAGGATACAGGAAGCTTGGGGCTGGTGCACTGGGATGACCCTGAGGGATGGGATGGGGAGGGAGGTGGGAGGGGGTTTAGGATTGGGAACACGTGTACACCCGTTGCGGATGCATGTTGATGTATGGCAAAACCAATACAATATTGTAAAGTAAAAAAAAACAAAAACAAAAAACTGTCCAGAAACACTTCCAGAAAGCACAGAATTACAATATTCTTCAGTCTTTAGAACTGATACACGAGTTTGAGAATCACTGCTCACCCATTTGAAGGGGGTTGGGGATAAAGCCTGTCTTCAATACTTCACTCTCCTCTTTGGCATTTCTTCTAACCTATTGGCACTCTTTCTGCAAATTTCAGAGCACATTCATGAGTTTACTAGGAAGGGCCAGCTGAGGGTATTGGGCAAGTTAGAACTCACACTTCATTTTAAAATGGTCTTAAATGGTCTATTGACTAAAACAAGGAGTCGTGGTCTACTTATGACAATAGGGATATCATGCAAGTATGAGTAATGAAAACCAACAGAGATATCATGCCAGTATGAGTAATGTCGCAAATGTCTAAAGATACAATTGATAATAAGACACATGTGAGAAGATGTTTTAAAAAATGGTGTTAAAAGATGAAAATAAAAAGGAGATGATGAATCATGACCAGCCAGAAGAGTAATATATTATTTTACAATTATAATAAACATAATCTAGGTAACATTAGTAAGAAAGTGAGACTGAGTCTGGCCCTGTGGGGCTCCCAGGCATGGAGGTCTCTCTATCCCCCATTTCTTGCAGGCAAGACTCCAGACATTAAGACCTTCCCTGAGTTCCAAATGGCAGATTTGAGAACAGTAGCTAATCAAGGGAGGAGCAGCCAAGAATTCACCTGAGAGGAGACTAAAAGGAGTGCAAGCCCTGTGCACACCCTGATCCTGTCAGAGACTCCACACTTAACCCACTGCTACCCAACTCCAGTACTCTTGCCTGGAAAATCCCACGGACAGAGGAGCCTGGTAGGCTGCAGTCCATGGGGTCGCTAGGAGTCGGACACGACTAAGCGACTTCACTTTATTTTTTCACTTTCATGCATTGGAGAAGGAAATGGCAACCCACTCCAGTGTTCTTGCCTGGTGGGCTGCCGTCTATGGGGTCACACAGAGTTGGACACGACTGAAGCGACTTAGCAGCAGCAGCATAAAACCCCTCATCAGGTTCTCTGGGGTTGAGACACATAGTTTTTTGAGGCAAAAGCCCAGTGTGTGTCCCTTCACCTGGCAAAAAATAATAAAGCTATCCTTTTCTACTTCACCCAAAACTTTGGCATTTGATTTGGCACTGGTATACAGAGAGGCTGAGCTTTTGGTAACAAAAGCAAAGCAAATACTCCGTGTTTTAGGGACAGCACCTAGTTCTTAGCACAAGAGAACAGATATAAGTTAACTCGTGTGTGTGTGTGTGTGTGTGTGTGTGTGTGTGTATGTTCACTAATTGTTAGTTATTTGGTTATTTCATTAATGAAATAACTAACATTTAGTGAACCACTTGTTGTTATTTAGTCACTAAGTCATGTATGACTCTGTGGCCCCCATGGACTGTAGCCCATCGGGCTACTCTGTCCATGGAATTTTCCAGGCAAGAATACAGGAGTGGGTTGCCATTTCCTCCTCTGGAAGTTAATTCTAGAACATCCAAAATGATGAGATGCTGGGTCCCTTGTCTCTGGATCTGAGACTGGAGTGAGGTAAGTCCATGTGTGAGAGGTTTGATGTCTGAATATGAAAATTAGAAAGACCCATTCAGGTCAGTGAACAGTCAAAGAAGGGACAAACATCCCAGATATTGAAATGCTGAATCAGGATGCCACTAAGGTTAAAATAAAAAAGAGTGAAGAAGGTTATCCAGAAGCACCGTAGAGTCAAGTTATACATTTTCTTCACAACTGTGCCTTTAGGTTGCTTCTTCTGTTTCCACCTGGGCCCAGATAAATGAGAGCTATGTGGGGAACATGTTTTTATCCTGCCTGTGCAAATATTTCCGTATCTCAACTGGAATCACAGGCATAATTACATATACTGGGAGTAAGGGCAGTGTTTTAGTCAGTTCAGGCTTTTATAACAAAGTAGCATATACTGGGTGCCTGGTACACCATACGAATTTATTTCTCATAGTTCTGGAGGCTAGAAGTCTGAGATCAGAATGTCAGCATGGTTGGCTTCTGGAGAGAGCTCTCTTTCTGATTTACAGACTGCCAAATCCTCATCATATGCCCATGTTGAAAGTGGGCTAGCCCCTTCTAATAAGGGCACTAATCCTTTTATGAGGGCTTCACCTTCATAATCTAATTACCTCTCCAAAGCCATCTCCAGATAGTATCACGCTGGGGATTAGATTCAACATATGGATTTGGGGGACGGGAGAGGGACACAAACATTCAGTCCATTGCAGGCAGCAATGCTTTGGAATATAGGTATTTTAAATTTGGAAATGGGGTTCAAGGAAGTGTCAGCTAAAAACACGTTTGAATCTCTGGGCAAAGAACAACTACCTTTCCTAAGTGTATGACTTCAGCTATGACTTCAGCTTAGAAGATCGGTATCTGTCCCTTTATCCTTTCATGGGTCACATCACACAGGGCAGGCAGGAGCTAATTTTCTACCTGGTCACATGTAAGAAGTTTCTGAGGCAGCCTCAATACAAGGTCTTATCTCCCTCTCCTTGTCAGCTTTTGAGGAAGCCTAGAAATTTTGAACTTGCAGGTCAAACTCTACTCCCTGAAAAATCCAATATTTTCTATTCTGGCTAACTCTACATATTGAGACAAAACACACGATTTCTTATGAAGGTTTGGTAGGAGAGCTTTAAAATAATTGAATTAAATATTTTAAGAGTATGATATAAAGTATAACATTATTTTAACTAAATAAATAAAACCAGTGGAAACCTATGGTTAACTTAAACAGGCAATAATACTCAGCATGTTTCATATTTCCTTAAACATGAATCCCATGCTACATTGGGATGAATTAAGAACAAATGCAGTGACATGGGGTCGCGAAGAGTTGGACACGACTGAGCAACTTCACTTTCACTTTTCACTTTCACGAGTTGGAGAAGGAAATGGCAACCCACTCCAGTGTTCTTGCCTGGAGAATCCCAGAGACGGGGGAGCATGGTGGGCTGCCGTCTATGGGGTCGCACAGAGTTGGACGTGACTGAAGTGACTTAGCAGCAGCAGCAGCAGCAGTGACGTAACCAAACTGGACCCATATGGAACATACCAGAAGATTAAGCATATTTTCACTCCAAAGGAAAGTCTTTAGTATCTAGCTAGGCTTGGCAGCAGCATTTTTCTTTTAGAATAAATGACTGTGATTCTTAATTGGTTGATCATGATTAATCAAAGAATCTTTGAGGATAATTTTGTGTTTCTAGCTCTGTGAGTACTATCCAGGAGGCATCTTGTGCCTGGTTGGGCTGGTGATTGCCAAATAGTCCCTCTTTGGTTTGAGGAGTGGGCTGGCCTTGGTGAAACTCTCTGAATCCTGTCTGTACTCAGACTCAGCTCTCTCCCTTCTCTCAGTTTTAGTTTATACACGTGTCATCAGGTGAAGGTTTTATTTTCACCATTTTCTATAGAAATCTCCTTTCCTTGAAAGAGGGGGAAAAAGATAAACATCTGCTGAATGAAAAGTAGTTCCTCCTCGATAGGAAGACAACTTCAGAGAGATGGCTCATATCAGTGACACTGGCAGAGAGGTAGAGTGGAAGAGGGGAAAGAATGTGGGTTCTGGAGTTAGAGTGACCAGGGTATGAATTTTGATTCTGGCACCCAAGACCTAAGCACATCATATGATTTCTCTAAGTCTCTGTTCCTTCTTCTGTATCAAGGAGTTCACAATAGCTACCTCTTTGGGTTATTGTAACTTATGTGTAATAAGGTTGCAAAATTGGATTCATCCTACAATTCAGACATGTAGAGAAAACTGTAATACTTTCACTTTATTTCATATTAATATGCTCTTTTTTCTGAGCCCTCATTCGTATTTAAAGGAAAAAGAAACAAATAACAAATAACTACATTAAAGTAACAGTAACAGATAAACTCAGCAGTGGCCACAGGACTGGAAAAGGTCAGTTTTCATTCCAATCCCAAAGAAAGGCAATGCCAAAGAATGCTCAAACTACCACACAATTGCACTCATCTCACATGCTAGTAAAGTAATGCTCAAAATTCTCCAAGCCAGGCTTCAGCAATACGTGAACCATGAACTTCCAGATGTTCAAGCTGGTTTTAGAAAAGGCAGAGGAACCAGAGATCAAATTGCCAACATCTTCTGGATCATGGAAAAAGCAAGAGAGTTCCAGAAAAACATCTATTTCTGCTTTGTTGACTATGCCAAAGCCTTTGACTGTGTGGGTTACAATAAACTATGGAAAATTCTGAAAGAGATGGGAAAGCAGACCACCTGACCTGTCTCTTGAGAAACCTAAATTCAGGTCAGGAAGCAACAGTTAGAACAGGACATGGAACAACAGACTGGTTCCAAATAAGAAAAGGAGTACATCAAGGCTGTATATTGTCACCCTGCTTTTTCAACTTATATGCAGAGTACATCATGAGAAACGCTGGGCTGGATGAAGTACAAGCTGGAATCAAGATTGGCGGGAGAAATATCAATAACCTCAGATATGCAGATGACACCACCCTTATGGCAGAAAGTCAAGAAGAACTAAAGAGCCTCTTGATGAAGTAAAAGAGGAGAGTGAAAAAGTCGGCTTAAAGCTCAACATTCAGAACACTAAGATCATAGCATCTGGTCCCATCACTTCATGGGAAATAGATAGGGAAACAGTGGAAACAGTGTCAGGCTTTATTTTTTTGGGCTCCAAAATCACTGCAGATGGTGATTGCAGCCATGAAATTAAGACGCTTACTCCTTGGAAGAAAATTTATGACCAACCTAGATAGCATATTCAAAAGCAGAGACATTACTTTGCCAACAAAGGTCCGTCTAGTCAAGGCTATGGTTTTTCCAGTAGTCATGTATGGATGTGAAAGTTGGACTGTGAAGAAAGCTGAGCACCGAAGAATTGATGCTTTTGAACTGTGGTGTTGGAGAAGACTCTTGAGAGTCCCTTGGACTGCAAGGTGATCCAACCAATTCATTCTAAAGGAGATCAGTCCTGGGTGTTCTTTGGAGGGACTGATGCTAAAGCTGAAATTCCAATACTTTGGCCACCTCATGCGAAGAGTTGACTCATTGGAAAAGACTTTGATCCTGGGAGGGACTGGGGGCAAGAGGAGAAGGGGACGGCAGAGGATGAGATGTCTGGATGGTATCACCGACTCGTTGGACAAGAGTTTGGGTGAAATCCAGGAGTTGGTGATGGAGAGGGAGGCCTGGAGTGCTTCAATTCATGGGATCGCAAAGAGTCAGACATGACTGAGTGACTGAACTGAACTGAACTGAACTGAATATATAAACTCTCACATATTGCTAACTTCATCTAGAAAGTAAAATGTATTTCTCTCTCATGCAAGAATCCAGTATGGATGTGGTTTAGTGACTCTTTCAAACAGTAACTCAGAGATCCAGGCTCCCTAATCTTTTATCTCTATCATCTTCAGCAGTCTCATGGTCAGTCTAGACATCAACATCTAGCTGGTGGGTGAGGAAAAGGAATTAAAGAGGGCATACTGACACGTAACCATCCAGCTCAGGAAGGAATACCTGTTACTTATCATCACTGATTGTAAGAATGCAATCACTTACATTTCATTGATGATAACTATTCAAGTGTTCCACCTAGATGTAAGAGGAGCTAGGAAGACATCTCCCAACTATGTTCCTACAATATGGAAGGGTAGCACAAATATTTGTCATGAATCATCTCTTCCAGAGTCTACTCTCAAATATCCAAGCACACCTTTCCTACAAAACACACTCACCACCTCAAGAGAGACAATCCAGTGTTCTCCCAGTTACTGTGGCTAGCTCAGGATCCAGGGTTTCTGAATGATACGATCAACACTCCATCAAGAGGATATGTTGCTTCATTTGAAATGGAAACTTATACACTAAAAACAAATTATCTAAAATGTATGTCTTAGTTGCTCGGTTGTGTCCGACTCTTTGTGACCCCATGTGCTGTAGTCCGCCAGACTCCTCTGTCCATGGAGTTCTCCAGGCAAGAATACTGGAGTGGGTTGCCATTCCCTTCTCCAGGGGCTCTTACTGACCCAGTGGTTGAACCTGGGTCTCCTGTATTGTAGGCAGATTTTTTACTATCTGAGCCACAAAGGAAGCCCATCTAAACCTCCCCTCATTCTCTCAAACCAACATACTTACTCAACCAGTATACAATGATGGAAGACAGACAGGATAACAGCCTCAGGAACTTCCTTGAATGACAATGGGACATACACGATGGATGCCTATCTCTAGCAGTGATAAGACCCTGCCAGGTAGGCACCGGTAAGGCCCACTGTGTGGAGACAGGAAAGTTCCTTGACTAGACCCTTGTCTGCTCTCTGGGAAGAGCCCCTAGTCCATTGCTCTCTGTGTTCTCTGGATCTACCTCCCTGGAGATCATCCCATGTTTATTATTCTCCATGCTCACCTTTGAAGTGAGCCTTGAGAATTACACCCCTAGTCCAAGGGCTCACTTCAAAGGTATACATAGAGAATCATAAAATGAGAAAATGCCCTCCTTAGTGACCCAGTGGACTTTCCAGGTGGTGCCAGTGGTAAAGAACCTGCCCGTCAATGCAAATGACATAAGAGAAGTGGGTTTGATCCCTGGGTTCGGAAGATCCCCTGGAGGAGGGCATGGCAACCCACTCTAGTATTCTTGCTTGAAGAATCCCCATGGACAGAAGAGCCTGGTGGGCTACAGTCCATAGGGTTACAGAGTCAGACACAACTGAAGGGACTTAGCAGGCTGCAAACACAGTGACTCAACACCCTCATGCTATTTGCCAGTGATGCAAATTTGGAGGCCCAAAGGCTCTTTAAGTCTTGAATAGTCAAAGGCATACATCTTGGGCAGTATAATTATCTTAAAAACTTAGTAGATAAAAAAAAAAAAACTATTTGTTTTCAGATAGTGCTATGTGATAGTAATCACACGCAGAGTTCTTACCTAGACATAATTAAAATCCAAACACAAATGTATTTGTCTCTTCACCTCCATACCTCCCTCTCTCATCTAGAACAACAGATTGGTTCCAAAAAGGAAAAGGAGTACATCAAAGCTGTATATTGTCACCCTGCTTATTTAACTTATGCAGAGTACATCATAAGAAATGCTGGGCTAGAAGAAGCACAAGCTGGAATCAAGATTGCAGGGAGAAATATCAATAACCTCAGATATGCAGATGAAGACAGTGAAGAAGAAACTAAAGAGCCTCTTGATGAAGGTGAAAGAGGAGAGTGAAAAATTTGGCTTAAAGCTCAACATTCAGAAAACTAAGATCACAACATCCGGTCCCATCACTTCACGGCAGATAGATGGGGAAATAGTGAAAACAGTGGCTGACTTTATTTTTCTGGGCTTCAAAATCACTGCAGATGGTGATTGCAGCCATGAAATGAAAAGACTCTTACTCCTCGGGAGGAAAGTTATGACCAACCTAGACAGCATATTAAAAAGCAGAGACATTACTTTGCCAAAAAAGGGTCTGTCTAGTCAAGGCTATTGTTTTTCCCGTGGTCATGTATGAATGTGAGAGTTGGACTATAAAGAAAGCTGAGCACCCAAGAATTGATGCTTTTGAACTGTGGTGTTGGAGAAGACTCTTGAGAGTCCCTTGGATTGCAGGGAGACCCAACCAGTCCATTCTAAAGGAGATCAGTCCTGGATGTTCATTGGAAGGACTCTTGTTGAAGCTGAAATTCCAATACTTTGGCCCCCTGATGCGAAGAGCTGACTCATTGGAAAAGACCCTGATGCTGGGAAAGATTGAGGACAGGAGGAGAAGGGGATGACAGAAGATGAGATTGTTTGATGGCATCACCAACTCGATGGACATGGGTTTGGGTGGACTCTGGGAGTTGGTGATGGACAGGGAGGACCCGCGTGCTGCGGGTTCATGGAGTTGCAAAGAATCGGATATGACTGAGCGACTGAACTGAATCGAGGTTATCAGGTTTGGAATGATGCTTATTCCCTCCCTTTACTGTTTAGAGACTTCTTCAGGCCCCAGAAAATTGGAGGCACAGGCAATGGGGGAACATGAGTTTTTTCACCTGTCCTAAGAGCATGAGGAATCCTTCTGCTTCATTAGTGCTTTAGAAGAATAAGTACCCTTCTATGGGATTGGTGATCTCATTAAATGATGACCACTTACAGGGCAAGGCTGAAATTTAAAATTTTGTATCTTCAGCAACTTTGTCCTGAGCACATAGAAAATTCCTAGCAATGTTTGTAGGACAAATGCATATGAAATTCTTTCATTAGAGCAATCAGAATATATCTTTAGTTCAGTGACTTTCAAAGTATGATCCTTGGACTAGCAGCATCCCCATGATCTGGGGACATGTGAGAAAAACAAATTCTGGGCCCTACTTCAGACCTACTGAATCTGAGGTAGGACCCCTAAATCTTTAATAAAGCTTTCAGAGAGTTCTGTTGCACTCTAAAGTTTAAGAACCATTACACTAGTTCATTAGCTTTTTTCTAAGAATGTCTGGGCTTAAAGCCTTTATCTACAAAGAAGTTAAAACTGCTTTTTCCTCTTAAAGTAAAAGCCTATTGAATTTGATTAGCAAGGAATTTCCTTAGATATTTAAAAATATTTTTAATATGGAGAGCTGCATGTAAGGATTCCATGAGTTTACGAACAATGTGTTTTGAACCTTGACTCTCTGTAACTTTTCCAGAGATATCCTGCCATTGTTTCATGTACAGGATTTCCATGAAGAGTTAATGAAGTTCAGAGAACAGGTCAACAGCAGGATACAGTCTCAGATTACTCAGGCAGAGATTCCACTGCCCCTCCCACTGCCACTCCCATCACACTTCATTGTGTGCTGCTCTGGTGACTTCCTCATCCAGGGTCCCTATAACCTCACGTCTTTCACTTATCATGAATTTGAAGTCTGAATCATTTTCACACCCTCCATTGAAAAGACTATTGCCATCTAGAAGGATTATTGTATCTTTTTATTTTCAATTTTATTTAATAGATAATATTGAAGTTATCAATTTTTTGTAATAAAGTCAAATTATCTAATAGTCTATGTATCTAGTAGGCTAAATTTAAGATTACCTAGTACAGTTTTATCTGAGATACATGGCTTCAATTTCCTCAGCACTGAATGTCATTCTGAGCTGACTTTATGACAGCTAATCAATATCTTTAGTAGGATACTTTGTGATGCCATCATTTCTTCAAAGTAATTGTCCTAGAGTAATAGAGCAGTGTCTAACATGATTTACGCAACATTTCAATTACAGTAGTTGAAAATGTGTAAATATGCTTTGCTTTGCTTTTATTATTCTAGGTGAAATTCGTCCAGGATTATCCATTTCAAAATACTTAGACAAAAATACTTAGACAGTTTTGAACTTTTCCCTCCGAATCCCCATGTAAATTGACAGGAGTGACTGATGGCTTGTTTACCCAGCAACCCTTGTAAATACTACAATCAACATTGCCTGAAGTAAGTAATAGGTGAAATTAACTACAGAACCTAAGCTTTCTTGATGGTACCTGGAAAGTTTCTCAGATTTTAATGTGTGTATGTGCTGGTCACACGAAGATCATCTTAAAACGGAGATGCTAATTCAATAGGTCTGGAGTGGCACTAGAAAGTCTGCCTTTCTAACAAACTGATGTTGATCCTGCCAATTCACAAACCACACTTTTGTGTGGGCAGTCACCAGAAGGCGCATACTGGGAAAGGAAGGAAACCAAATGCAAAATAATTTATAGAGAGCTATTCTGTCCTGCTCACATTCTTTATCAGAAGATAAGTAGTTATTTAAAAACATTTATATCCAGACAGGACCCTGCCATTGAATTATTCTTACAAACTTAGAATTTCTGTTATTTGATGCTGCAACACATGCTAATCTTTATTTGGTTTTGGTTGCACGTGTGCTTAGTAGTACCTGACTCTACGGGATCCCATGGTCTGCAGTCTGCTAGACTCCTCTGTCCATGGAATTTTCTGGGTAAGCATACTGGAGTGGGTTGCCATTTCCTACTCCAGGGGATCCTCCTGACCCAGGGATCTACCCCTGTCTCTGTGTCTCCTGCATTGGCAAGCAGATTCTTTACCACTGTGCCATCCAGAAAGTCCAATTCATATTTAGTTTATTTTTTATTAACTATCCAACTTTTAAGAATTTTTTAAGTAGAGTATTTTGATGGGGACAACTTCTTACATTTCTGGCCAATGTAGAATGAAAGGGCACCTACTTTTCACTTCCATGCTAATATGAAAAGGAAGGTGAGTATAGGATGACCAGAGATGGCAGATTCATTTTCAAGCTTAGAAGAGTAAGTAGCACATAGATTTTTGGCTCTAGATTATTCACTGGCCCTGTAAGAACTGGAGGAGCAGTCACTCATTCTGAAGTGCAAGCTTTTTTTTTTTCATAAGCACAACATACTTTCTCCCCAGCAATCCACACTTTAATGATGATCACAAAGTGATGTTTTCACAGAAAATTCTTTCTAGCACACATCTTGGCCAGTCTTGCTTGGGCTTCCAGGTATTTCTCATTTCCCTGTCATTCCAGCAGAGGTCATTCTGTTTTCTTACCTTCACAGACTTCCCACCTTCCTCTGCCCTCCCCTTCGGGTTTCTCTTGATGATCCTGATTGAACAATGAGCAGTCAACTTGGACACTCCTCTTTCTTGGTAATTACTGTTATTTTGGGCTTCCTTGATGACCTAGAGCCAGACATCCTGGAATGTGAAGTCAAGTGGGCCTTAGAAAGCATCACTATGAACAAAGCTAGTGGAGGTGATGGAATTCCAGTTGAGCTATTTCAAATCCTGAAAGATGATGCTGTGAAAGTGCTGCACTCAATATGCCAGCAAATTTGGAAAACTCAGCAGTGGCCACAGGACTGGAAAAGGTCAGTTTTCATCCCAATCCCAATGAAAGGCAATGCCAAAGAATGCTCAAACTACCACACAGTTGCACTCATCTCACATGCTAGTAAAGTAATGCTCAACATTCTCCAAGCCAGGCTTCAGCAATATGTGAACCGTGAACTTCCTGATGTTCAAGCTGGTTTTAGAAAAGGCAGAGGAACCAGAGATCAAATTGACAACATCTGCTGGATCATGGAAAAAGCAAGAGAGTTCCAGAAAAACATCTACTTCTGCTTTATTGACTATGCCAAAGCCTTTGACTGTGTGGATCATAATAAACTGTGGAAAATTCTAAAAGAGATGGGAATACCAGATCACCTGACCTGCCTCTTGAGAAATCTGTATGCAGGTCAGGAAGCAACAGTTAGAACTGGACATGGAACAACAGACTGGTTCCAAATATGAAAAGGAGTACATCAAGGCTGTATGTTGTCAGCCTGTTTATTTAACTTATATGCAGAGTACATCATGAGAAATGCTGGACTGGAAGAAGCACAAGCTGGTATCCAGATTGGCGGGAGAAATATCAATAACCTCAGATATGCAGATGACACCACCCTTATGGCAGAAAGTGAAGAGGAACTAAAAAGCTCTTGATGAAAGTGAAAGTGGAGAGTGAAAAAGTTGGCTAAAAGCTCAACATTCAGAAAACAAAGATCATGGCATCTGGTCCCATCACTTCATGGGAAATAGATGGGGAAACAGTGGAAACAGTGTCAGATTTTGCTTTTCAGGGCTCCAAAATCACTGCAGATGGTGACTGCAGCCATGAAATTAAAAGACACTTACTCCTTGGAAGGAAAGTTATGACCAACCTAGATAGCATATTCAAAAGCAGAGACATTACTTTGCCAACAAAGGTCCTTCTAGTCAAGGCTATGTTTTTTCCTGTGGTCATGTATGGATGTGAGAGTTGGACTGTGAAGAAGGCTGAGCACTGAAGAATTGATGCTTTTGAACTGTGGTGTTGGAGAAGACTCTTGAGAGTCCCTTGGACTGCAAGGAGATCCAACCAGTCCATTCTGAAGGAGATCAGCCCTGGGATTTCTTTGGAAGGAATGATGCTAAAGCTGAAACTCCAGTACTTTGGCCACCTCATGCGAAGAGTTGACTCACTGGAAAAGACTCTGATGCTGGGAGGGATTGGGGGCAGGAGGAGAAGGGGATGACAGAGGATGAGATGGCTGGATGGCATCACTGACTCGATGGACGTGAGTCTGAGTGAACTCCGGGAGTTGGTGATGGACAGGGAGCCCTGGCGTGCTGCGATTCATGGGGTCGCAAAGAGTCGGACACGACTGAGCGACTGAACTGAACTGAACTGGGCTTCCCTTGTGGCTCAGCTAGTAAAGAATCTGCTTGCAATGCAGGAAACCTGGGTTGGGAAGACCTGGGTTGGGGAGATGCCCTGAAGAAGTGAAAGGCTACCCACTCCAGTATCCTGGCCTGCAGAATTCCATGGACTACATGGGGTTACAAAGAATCAGACACGACTGAGCGACTTTCAGTCACTGTTATTTTTAACTTGAGAAAACCACCTGGTTGGACTCTGGTCTGTTAGCCAGGCAGAAACAGCTGCTCTTTGGGGTTGTCACTGCCTGCTGGGAAGCAGAGTCATGTGTAGGAGCTTGGTGTGGGGTCAGCTTGGACCCCAGACCTTGCTGACACTGCATCTTCACTCTCGTTTGCTGGCAATATGAGCAGGCGCTGCACCAGCCCAGAGAGAATCCTGCTGTTGTACTGCTCTGTCTCTTCAACACACACACACATACACACACATATACTTATATTCACTCTCCTTGGAATAATAAGGAAAGTCTTGTGAGGAGATTGGCTGCATGCCATGTTACCATAGGCTATACCGTAGATACTTTGGATAAAGCTTGTAAAGGAACATATGGACCTCATGAAAGAAACACCTGCTTGTTCAAAGTGGAAAACAAAGAAATAAAAGTTGCCCCACTGTTCACTGGAACCCCCAGAAGGAAAGCTGACTGTGGTTAAATGAAGAAGCACGCTGGAGGCTCCATTCTGACTGTATCCTTTCTGACAAGGCATCTCTATTCCCTTGGTTTTTAAACAGATATCATTAAGGATGTGCTCTGTGTTTAGATTTAGGAAACATATTTAAGAAGTTCTCATACTAGGCAGGTTCCAAGATTAAGTAGCTCCTCTCCTTCCAACAAGGATTGATTTTTTAAACTTAAGATTTAGATTTGCACCAAACAACCAATAAGGTTAAGATTTTCAATAGGATCCTTGCATCAGCTCCCAGACTGTGGGGCATTTTGAAAGAGAATTAGCAACTGAAAACAACTCATCATTGCTTTCAAAAGCACAATTCTAATACCCAGAAATAATTTGGTAGACAGAGAGTCTGGAATAACTTAAAACATATATTTGTGCACTTGAAAATGATCTAAAAATATATCATGAAGACTAAGCTACTTTCAATTAAAATTAGAATCTAAGATCACAAGAGGAAATACTAAGTCATTTTAATCTTATATTCTAATGTGACAAATAAAGCCTATGGTCTGTCACTTTTATTCAGTAAGAGTAGAACATATATAAAAATTTCCTGCCATATGACTGATCAAGTAAGGATTATTAGAGGCTAATGAATTCAATATGCATCTACCAAATAGGTTATCACACACACACACAAAGAAACACATATGTATACACACATATATGAATATGAATATATATGTGTGTGTTCAGTTCAGTTCAGTCACTCAGTCCTGTCCAACTCTTTGCAACCCCATGAACCACAGCTCCTGGAGTGCACCCTAACTCATGTCCATTGAGTCAGTGATGCCATCCAACCATCTCATCCTCTGTCATCCCCTTCTCCTCCTGCCCTCAATCTTTCCCAGCATCAGGGTCTTTTCCAGTGAGTCAGTTCCTCACATCAGGTGGCCCAAGTATTGGAGTTTCAGCTTCAACAAGAGTCCTTCCAATGAACACCCAGGACTGATCTCCTTTAGGATGGACTGGTTGGATCTCCTTGCAGTCCAAGGGACTCTCAAGAGGCTTCTCCAACACCACAGTTCAAAAGCATCTATTCTTCAGCGCTCAGCTTTCTTTATAGTCCAACTCTCACATCCATACCTGACCACTGGAAAAACCATGGCCTTGACTAGAAGGACCTTTGTTGACAAAGTAATGTCTCTGCTTTTTAATATGCTGTCTAGGTTGGTCTTAACTTTCCTTCCAAGGTTTTCATGGCTACAATCACCATCTGCAGTGATTTTGGAGCTGAAAAAAATAAAGTCAGCCACTATTTCCTCTGTTTCCCCGTCTATTTGCCATGAAGTGTTAGGACCAGATGCCATGATCTTCGTTTTCTGAATATTGAGCTTTAAGCCAACTTTTTCACTCTCCTCTTTCACTTTCATCAAGAGGCTCTTTAGTTCTTCTTGACTTTCTGCCATAAGGGTGGTGTCATCTGCATATCTGAGGTATTGATATTTCTGCCGGTAATCTTGATTCCAGCTTGTGCTTCTTTCAGCCCAGCATTTCTCACGATGTACTCTGCATATAAGTTAAATAAGCAGGGTGACAATATACAGCATATATATGTGTATATATATATAGTGTCAGAGAAGACTCCTGAAAGTCCCTTGGACAGTGAGGAGATCAAACCAGTAAATCTTAAGGGAAATCAACCCTGAATACTCATTTGAACGATTGATTCTGAAGCTGAAACTCCAGTATTTTGGTCATCTGATGAGAACAGCCTACTCACTGGAAAAGTCTCTGATACTGGCAAAGATTGAGGGCAGAAAGAGAAGAGGGCATCAGAGGATGAGATGGCTGAATGGCATCACCAATGCAATGGACATGAATTTGGGCAAACTTTGGGAGATAGTTGGGGACAGGGAGACCTGGCATGCTGCAGTAATTGGGGTTGCAAAGGGTCAGACACAGTTGGGTGACTGACCAACAACAACAATATGAATATATATACATAGTATAATCTAGTTTTTATAAATAAAACTATATATTTAGAGAAACATAGTACTTGTCCACGTAGTAAAATATGTGAAATTATACAAAATAAACTATTTTTTTCTGAGGAATGGGATTTTGTTCTGTTAGTCGCTCAGTCATGCCTGACTTTTTGCGAAGCCATAGACTACAGCCCACCAGGCTCTTAGGTCCTTCGGATTTTCCAGGCAAGGATTCTGGAGCGGTTTGCCATTTCCTTCTCCAAGGAATGAGATTAAGGATGTTCTATTTTCATTTTGTTGTACTTTCTGAATTTTCTAGAGCTGGCATAACTTATGTAATAAAGCAACAGCAAAGAATGAGAGGAGGGAAATGGGGTACTAACCATATTTCAGGATAATTTAGGCCTACTCTTTCAGGTCACCTCAAGAGGTCCTGGAGTTCATGAAGGTGAGCAAGCATTGATGTCATGACTCTTTCCTGCCAGGACACACTCTTGGATCTGTTAGGGACTCTGTTGAGAGCAAACTGCTGTTTGTGAGCCAAATCCAGCCAAAAGCCTGTTTTGCAAATGAAGTTAGACTGAAACACAGTTACATTTATCTATTTATGGATGTCTGTGGTTGCTCTTATGCTACAACAGCAGAGTTGAGTAGTTGCCATACAGACTATGTGGTCTTGCAAAGTCTAAAATATTTACTATTTGGTCCTTTACGGAATGTTTTTGAGTCCTGATCTAGAGCGTGTCTTAGGGCTAAGAACTTCTGAACTGTTCTCATTGTATTCAATATGGAACCCGCCTACTCCAACTGGTCTGCAAACCTATGTTGTCAAAATCTGAGAGATATCATGAGGCTCTTTAGCCTCAAAATTTTCCATATCATTTGAAATACCATTGTTTCAAATAAACTCAATTCATGTGTGTCTGAGTTAATTGAACATAATTCAACTAAATGTGCTTTTGGAAGATTGTTCAAAAGAAGCACTCACACCATTCCCAGATCCTAGAAGCTGTGTTTCTGCTGGAAGAAGTGAACTTCAGAACCCCCAGAATGAGTTGAAATTAAACTCAAGATAGACAAGGTCAAGTATGCATGAGTATTTCTGCTATTTTGAAAGATGATGGTTTGCGTAAGGATGAGCCCTGATAAAGTTGGCTTGACAATCTTTAAAATTTGAGTGTCACAAGTTTTTATTCTCAACACCAAGACACGCCCCTCCATCAGGTTTCTTCCCTGCATCTTATTTATTATAGCTTGGGCACAGACATCAATAAAACACTGTATGTCAAAGTATTCACTTAAAACATGCCTGTTCTCCTCAGGAAGTTTGCTTCAATTTCAGAGTGGACAACCAGAGGGAAGCAAACTCAAATTTACTGTTCACAAGTCCAAGCTCTAAGAATCTCCATCAAGTCTGACAAAATGCATTGCTCACCCACATGTGTTGAGGCTATTAGATACTCAAACAAAAGACCAGTTCAATTTCTAAGATGCTTCTAAATTGATATATTTCAGGATTCACAGCTCAACATTCCTTTGTAGTACATATAAACCACCCTGAAGGACAATGACCTCTTGCTCCTCCCTGCTTTATTTTATTATGACTTTCTTTGCATAAGCATTTTCTTATCATATCAGAAGGTTTGTTCCAAGCCTGCTGAGAAGAAAATTTAACATCTGAGCTTAGCCTTCTATAGTAATTATCTGTTAGCCAACGTATTAACCTCCACTTCAATAGCCTCTAATTGATATAAAAATAAGAAGATTGCAACAGAAAATCTAGGAAGACTTTCGTGGAAATATTAAGATAGTATCCAGAGTTCTTATGGGTTTAGAAACTTAAAATTTAACATGAAATTATTAAAAATAATTTTTAAAAATAACAGATTTGCATTAAGCTATGTAGTTGATGTGAATTATCTCATATATTCCTCCCACTCTTTTATGAGGAAATTTCTATTATTGTCTGAAGTTTAGATTTGGTAAGATTTTTAACTTTCTCAAGATCTTAAGTTAGTAAAAGGTATAGCAAGAACTCAAAGCCAGGTCCCTGTGATCACATTACTGGTGTTTTACTGTTTCCCGCCTCCCCACCTTTGCGCTTTCCTATGTTTCCCTTCTGGCTGACTCCGTATTTTCTTTCTGTTATACAAGACATGCCTACCAATTTTAGAAAAAAATTAAAATGAAATAACCTGAGAATGGAGGTAACTGGTAGGTTTAAGGTAAGTTAAGAGTATTTAGACAAACTTTTATGATTTCATGATATTGGAACAGAGTGTTAGCATGTAGGGAGAGGGAATGCCTCAGAAAAACTCGATCTTAGAATATTTTTGAAACTTAAAAGTAGTCATTTAAAAAAATAATAAGCAATTCTTTTCTTTTCAGATCGAGACTAATCTTTCTTTTGGAAAATTTACTAAAATGGACATTTAGAGTTTTTTACCTCCTTGCAATTATGGAATTACGCAATTCCATAAATGCATCATCTGTGCCTACGTGTTGTGCATTCTTGGTTGCTACGTATATGTGCCACAAGGCACTTGATGATAAGAGCTTAGGAGAGGTAAACTGATTCACACTTCATCTTCTCTTTGTATTACACTAGAGAAAAAAGTGAATCTGGTGCTGTGCAACCTGAGTGGGATTGTTTGTGTTTATTCCAGATGAAATAAACCATATTATAGGGTAAAATACTCTTTTATTATTGAGGCTGTTTTGTCGAGATTGTGGGGCCAGGTCGAGCCAATACATGTGAGAGGTGGAATTTCACCTTTACAGACTTTCCCATGGTAATTTGCCCTGGGAAAGGGTTAATAATGAGGTGTGTCTGGCTTTGGGGGAAATGGCCTTCTTTATTCCCCCTTGGGGTTCAGATGTTAACCGGCTCTAGAGGCTAAGGCAACACACTGCTTCCAGTGTTCATGACGGTGGATAAGTGTCTCTCTGTCTCTGGTAGCATATGAGGAGCTGGTGAAGGAGCAAGGCTAGTAGAGAATTAGGATGTCACTTTGGATTCTAGGAATAGCCACATCTGCCCTGGGATTTCTTTGGAAGGAATGATGCTAAAGCTGAAACTCCAGTACTTTGGCCACCTCATGCGAAGAGTTGACTCACTGGAAAAGACTCTGATGCTGGGAGGGATTGGGGGCAGGAGGAGAAGGGGACGACAGAGGATGAGATGGCTGGATGGCATCACTGACTCAATGGACATGAGTCTGAGTGAACTCCGGGAGCTGGTGATGGACAGGGAGGCCTGGCGTGCTGCGATTCATGGGGTCGCAAAGAGTTGGACACGACTGAGCGACTGAACTGAACTGAATAGCAAATTTAAGGGGCTATCTATAAGATTTTGTTTTCAAGACTTCAGTAAATTCAGTGGCCCTGTGAGCACTTGCAGAGGGACCACCTCTGAATGTGACATAGTGTTCTCCCTTAACTGGTGTGGATGCATGTTGGGCAGGTGTAATATGGGGAATGGAAACCATCACCCTGCAGCCTGGATTAGCCAAGCAAAACTTTTGCAAGGGTCAACTATGGTTAATATGGCAAGATGAATAGAGGAGGAAGAACCAAAGATATTTGATCTGAAATGTTCATGAGATGGCACCATGGGGGTTCCTAGAAACAGCCTGGAGATACTTTGAGGAGGGGACATTCTCTAGCAATCGGGTGACTGGACTCTGTTGGAAACAAAAAAGAAATTAAAGTTATCATAGACCACGGAGACCTGGGATTTACGTATTGTAAGGTGACAATAAAAACAGGTTCAGCAACAGCTTTTTTTTAAAAATTGAGGTACAATTGATTTACAGTATTAGATTAGTTTCAGATGCATAGCATAGTGACTTGATATTTTTATAGATTATACTCCATTAAAAGTATTATAAGATAATGACTCCAATTCCCTGTGCTATACAATATATCCTTGTGGCTTATCTATTTTATACATAGCAGTCTGTGTCTCTTAATCCCCTAGCTCTGTTTTGCTTCTCCCCACTTCCTTCTCTTTAGCAATAGCCTGCTTTTTACCAAAGACTTCTGCTACTATGGTGGCAAGCCCTGGGTAGCCTGTATCTGACTTCTGTCAGGCCCAGTGGCTGACTTGTTCACTCAGGGGTCAATGTGTTCAATGCTATATAAGTAGGCAAACTACTTAGTAGGATAATTGGAAACATACTTCCAAACGAAGACCAATCTATCTCCCACATCCATGTAGTGACCTCATGGGGGTTCCCACAAACAGCCTGGAGATACTTTGGGGAGGGGACAATCACGATCAATCAGTCATCAACCATTGGACTATGTTAAAAATAAACCAATAGAAAGTGACAAGTTATTTGGTAATCATAGACTGTTGAGACCTACTACACTCCATGGGGTATTAAAAAAAAAAAAAGGAAAAAAAGGATAGGGAACTCCTTCAAAGAAGCCAGTGTTCTTTGTGGTATATACGTATATGTAAATGTGACATATACACGTGTGTGTGTATGTGTATGTGTGTATATACACATATATTCAACCATAAAAAAGAAATGCAATCTCGACATTTGCAAAAACATAGATGGACCTTGAGGTCCATTTATTTCACTAAATGAAATAAATTAGACAAAGGCAAATACTATATAATCTCACCTATATGTGGGGTCTAAAAACAAAACAAACAAATAAAAAAGAACAAAAACCAAGCTCATAGAGAAAAGATTGGTGGTTACCAGAAGCAAGGAATAGGGGATGGTGATGGAAATTGGTGAAGGAAGTCAACAAAGTTCTAAACTCCCATTTATGAAATAAATGTTATGGAGATGTAATGCATAGCATGGTGACTATAGTTAATAATACTGTATTCCACATTTGAAAGTTGCTAAAAATCTTAGAAGATTTTATCACAAGAAAAAAAAATTCTTGAAGTTATATGTGGATGGCTGTTACATATGTTACAGGGGAAAGCCAGTTCTGACTCCATGTTGAAACTGTTTCTTTGATTTGCTTTCCATTGCTTTTGTTATTATAATGACACATAATGGCCTGCCTTAGAGAATCCTGCCCCTATGCCTGACTGTTAAGCTAACTTGCCTTTGTTCAGAACCCTGTCCATCTGTAGATGGCAGGAAGGAAGAAATTAACATATACCCTGCCTGAGACTTGCCATTCTAGGAGATATTTGTAAGATTAATGGCTTTTTTACTTTGTTTCCTCACCTCCCCTCATCTCTGATCCATAAAAGAATCTGGAATCCAGACCCCATAAGATGGTTATATTGAGACATTAGTCTGCCATCTGCTCAAGTTGTATTACTTACTTCAACCCCTCATTTCTGATTCATTAGCCTGTCATGCAACAAGCAGAGGGAGCTTGTACTCAGTGACAAATAGACTTATTGTGATGATCATTTTGCAATATATACAAATACAGAAACATTACAATTGTATTGCTGCTACTGCTACTGCTGCTAAGTCACCTCAGTCGTGTCCAACTCTGTGTGACCCCATAGACGGCAGCCCACCAGGCTCTCCCGTCCCTGGGATTCTCCAGGCAAGAACACTGGAGTGGGTTGCCATTTCCTTCTCCAATGCATGAAAGGGAAAAGTGAAAGTGAAGTCGCTCAGTCGTGTCAGACTCTTAGCGACCCCATAGATGGCAGCCCACCAGGCTCTCCCGTCCCTGGGATTCTCCAGGCAAGAACACTGGAGTGGGTTGCCATTTCCTTCTCCAGTGCATGAAAGTGAAAAGTGAAGTCGCTCAGTCGTGTCCGACTCTTAGCGACCCCATGGACTACAGCCCACCAGGCTCCTCCATCCATGGGATCTTCCAGGCAAGAGTACTGGAGTGGGGTGCCATTGCCTTCTCCTACAATTGTATACCTGGAACTAATATAATGCTATATGTCAACTATACCACAATCTTAAGAAAAGAAACCAGTGTTCAAATGCAAACGTACCCCCTTCATTCCATGCCTCTTTCCCCAGCCTCCTCTTCCATAGAGATTCATGTAAAACATTCCCTACACTCAATGAGTTTGAGAATAAGGAATTTTTATTACTGTGTCAGAAAACTGGTTGCAGATTCCATGTGATATGTGTTGATATCTTTCATTAGTTTATTCAGTAAATATTGATCAAGCCTCTCTTTTTACTAAGTACTACATTAGGGATTAGGAGATCACAGTGTTTGCTTTCATGTTGCTTATGGGCAGTTTCTGAAAAGATTTAAGACGACATGTATGAGTGACTATAACACAAAACAAGGCAATTTGGGATCACAATATAACAGAGATCGTAGAAAGATGGGGAAAAAATGGATGGTACTGATTTCCTGAAGGAAACTGCTTTCCACTCAGACTTTGAGTTTCTTTCTATGGGTTCTGAGCATGTAGAAGGAGTTAGGGAGAGCAAATGTATTGCATATATTCTGTAGATGTTTTCTTTTTAACTGGGGCTAAACTTGAAACTTTTCCTATAGATTTTCATATAAGAGAATTGAGAGAGTCAATTCCTAGGCAGGTTGATAAGAAGTCTGGGGGTCCCCAAGGAGAGAAGGGTCTGGAATTCTCAAGGAGGAGGAAAGGACAAACTTTTTTGTCTACATTCTTTAGTCTTAGTCAATTACACAACTCAGTTTAAATGCTGTACTAGGGATTATACAACAACAATGTATCCTGCTTCAGGACAGTTTCTCCTTCCTGAAAACGTTCTGACATCCTGATATTTTAGAATGCATATTATGGAAGTGGGTCTGGTAGGATCTTTCTATTGTTAAATTCTAATTTTGTTTCCTAAAATGTAAATTGTGGAAGTGGGTCTGGTAAAATTTTCACAAACTTGAGACATTCTTTTGATTCATTGTAATAACTAATTAAAAGGTATATAACTAACACTAGCAAGAGGGCACTTTCCGTCCCCCCTCTGATGTCGGTGTCAGAAGCTTTCTCTGTCTCTTTTATACTTTAATAAAACGTTATTACACAAAAGCTCTGAGCAATCAAGCCTTGTCTCTGGCCCCAGATTGTATTCTTCTCCTCTGGAGGCCAAGAATCCTGGGGTCTTTTGTGGTTCAGCAACAAACTTTCAGAATCTGAAAATCAAGGAGGATGTTATGTTCAAGTGTAGCTTTGTAAAATACAAAAAATTGAAGCAAATAATTTTCCTGAGGCCCTTCTTTTTTTTTTTTCCTGTTATGACTTTACAAAAGGATACACAGCTACAATGCAAGGAACTTAAAAGTATATGCCTCAGAGCAATTAAAAAGCTTGTTAGAATCTCTCTCAAATATGATCTATTTTCAATCCTATCCATCTAGCAGTCTTTTAGCTAAATACCTGATGTACCTGGAATAAGAACAGCAAAGTTCTAATAAACTGAAGATTTGAAGAATGGACTTTGCCCAGAATGTCTCCTACCATTCAACATGGACCTTGTCCACCAAGTAACATATATAGAGAAACTATATTTATCTCAGAAAAAAGATTTTTGGATTTCCTCTGGCAGTTGCATAGTTGTTATTTGAACTTCAAAATTCTGTTATGAATGCAACTGAAAAAAAAAAAAGTTAGGCTTATGATAATGATTGATTGCTTCAGCTATTAAGAACAAACAGAAATACAAAACCATAACTCCAAACCTAAATCTTTAGTTTGGCCCCTGTGGAACATTTAACTCCATAGAAAGATGGATTTATCCTCTCCTTGAGTCTGCTAGTATGAATAGATTTCAAAATACTCTACCCTCTCTACCCATGTAGCTGAAAAAAAAAGAAAACCTGACTCACTGATGAGATTTTTAAGCTTGTGAATGCCTACAAAATACTAGTTTGTGGTAGCTGATTTAGAGAAATGTCCTCAGATAATAATTAGCCTGGTGGTTCTACCTGCTTATCACATATGCTTCTGTTTCTGAGGAAAAGAACCAATATTTTAAATTCTTTCCTGTATTTCAGGCACTGTGATAGGTATTGAGCATATAATGGATGGAAAACTCACCTCCTGTTCACCCAAAACTTAAAGTTACTATGAGCACCGTCCAACTCACTATAATCAGAAGAGTGGCTTGAATTTCTCCTAAGATTAAAAAGAAGGTGAGCCAAAGTAGCCAAACTTTTAATTTTTAATGATCATGAATAGACCTGTTCTGGGAAATAGCAGCAAAATAAAGTTACCAACACAATCACAGAGTCCACCAATTCCAGTTTATTAGCTATGCCCAGGTCCTTTCAAAAATGCTGCCTTTTCGTCCCCAAGAAGCCATCTCTTTCTCTGATCCCTAGCCTTTAAAGAAAGTGAGGGAGGGGGCTTGCCTGATTGGTTCTGGAGCTCATCTCCCTGCTTGAACAGATCTATTCTTCTGGCAGTTCTTTGGGTCAATGCATGGCCCCTTTTGGGTTGAGACCCTCAAACAATCTGTACTTCACTAGCCTGGCTCAATGTTTCAGTCTGATGCCCTCCAGGTCTTGCCTTTCTTAACTCAATTTGTTGTATAATCCTTAAGTTCTTGTAAAAAAAAAAAAAAAAAACCCTCTTTACACACACACACACACACACACACACACACACATTCCCTACCACACCGATGAGTCTTCTTTGCCCCACAATAAATTAGGATACACAAGTATATATGTTTTCATGATATATCAGAAGTAAATAATGAAGCATGCAGTTCATGCAAAAATATTCCTACCAAGCACTGTATGTTAATTTTGTCTGGGAAGAAGTTTTAAGTAAGGTTTTAGAGATGTGGGAAAGACTAGAAGGAGAAATCATTTCTGGCACAAAATCCAAGAGTGGGAAATAGAATGGAAGTGATTTAAAACACATGATTTCATTTTCCATGAGCTTTGGAGATAAAAACTATTATGTCTGTTTATTTTAGGGTCAGAAAAATGACACATTTCACCAAACAAAAAGGCAACAGAAAAACATTTTTAAGAGATATAGATTAAACAAGAAAGCAACTGAATGACAGTATTGTTTTTGGTTTTGCTTTTAAGAAAAAAGTAAAGCAGAAAGATAGCTGCAGGTTGTTACAGAATTAGCTGATAAAATATGCCTTGGAAGAGAAATCTGTGATTTAGGAAAATGCTTATAAAAATTTCTTTTTATAATCTGACCTGACCACTCTCTTCAGAGCACCCTCTATCTCTCCTGCAATCAGCAGTGGCTTCATCAAAGTCGGCTTTGTATAAATATTAACTCATCTTCAAAGAAACATGCAAGTACTTAATTCAAATCTATTTGGCTTTTCTAGGCAGGCAATGGATTATAACTCTCTGCTTGGTTCCCTTTCGCTACCTCCCTGTGACCTTCAGAAGTGAGATAAGTAAAACCCTAGAAGTTCAGCCTTGACCAGTTTCTCAGTCTTGTCTGGTCTTCCTAGCCTTGTAAGGAGCCCAAAGCCAACAGCACTCTCTCAGCTTCTGTTCAGAATTGCTGCAGGTCTGGATCTGACCACAGAGTCTAAGAAAGAATTGGGATTCATAAGTTACTTCCTTGTCCCTCCCATCTCATTAAGTGCTCCTGTTGACTAAAACAACAACCAAAAAAGCATAATCTAAAAGTTGAGAATTATGTTTATTTGGCAGACTTGCTGAGGACTTAAACCTGGGAAACAGCCTTTCAGACAGCTCTGAGGGCTGCTCCTAAAAGATAAAGGAGGAGCCGGCATATATAGGAGTTTTGGAAAAAAGAAAAAAAAAAAAAATTAATTACTGTAGTTAAAGAAAAGCAGACACCTCAAGTTAATTAATTTTGTACTTTCCTGTGCATGGAAGATGCAAGAATCTGGGCTCACTGAGATCATTCCTTTGATATGTATGTTAACTATCTAGGACCCATATCCTGCTTAACTCCATCCTGAATCCCTTCAGGGTGCCCAGTTAGGGGCAGTAAACTACTTCAGTAAACAACATATTCTGTTTACTGATATAGCAGGCAGCATTCATTTTCTATGGGGCTTCCCTGATGGCTCAGCAGGTAAAGAATCCCTTTGCAGTTCAGGAGACCTAGGAGAGGAGGGTTTAATCCCAGGGTGGTGAAGATCCCCTGGAGGAGGAAAGGACAACCCACTCCAGTACTCTTGCCTGAAAAATCCCATGGACAGAGGAGCCTTGAGGGCTAAAGTCCACAGAGTCACAGAGTCAGATACACAAACACAAGCATTATTTGTCCACAGCCCTCAACTTCCCCCTTCCCCATATCATTCCACAGGCAGATTTTTACCCATGAGCCCCAACCTCTATGTGGGTACCTGCTTACCTGCTGACTGAACTTTCTTACATCCAGAGACAGATCCTGCCAGCTCCCCGCCCATTACTGTGGAATCCTGCCTCTTCTCTAGTGCGAATTTCTCCCAAACCTGTTCTACAAGTTCCTTCCTATCACTTGTTTTGATTCCCCTTTCAGCCTGAGCTCCAGATCCCGCCTTCTCACACTGGCCTTCTATGCCACCGACAGAGCAACATAACTGTTCCTCCTAAAATTATTGAATCATCAGGCTGAGCTTTGCATTGTTTCAAAGCCTTGCTGCCAGGGCTTTCTAGGATTAGCCACACTCATAGATGTGGAATGACTCTTAGGGATGATGCAATGTAAATAAAGTCTAAGATCATACCCTTTGCTTATACATTTTATACAAAGCAGTTGCTGTTCTTTAGTTGCTTAGTAATGTCCAACTCTTTGCCACCCCATGGACTGTAGCATGCCAGCTTTCCCTGTCCTTCACTCTCTTCTGAAGTTTGCTTAAACTCATGTCCCTTGAGTAGGTGATGCCATCCAACCATCTCATCCTCTGTCACCCCCTTCTCCTCCTGCCCTCAATCTTTTCCAGCATCAGGGTCTTTTCTAATGAGTTGGCTCTTCACATCAGGTGGTCCAAGTATTGGAGCTTCAGCATCAGTCTTTCCAATGAATATTCAAGACTGATTTCCTTTAACATTGACTAGTTTGATCTCCTTGCAGTCCAAGGAAGTCTCCAGAATTTTCTCCAACACCACAGCTCATAAGCTTCAATTCTCTGACACTCAGCCTTCCTCATGGCCCAACTCTCACATCGACACATGACTACTGGAAAACCCATAGTTTTGACAATATGGACCCTCGTTTGGCAAGTGATGTCTCTGCTTTTTAATATACTGTTTAGGTTTTTCATAGTTTTTCTTCCAAGGAACAAGTGTCTTTCAATTTCATAGCTGCAGTCACCATACGCAGTGATTTTAAAGTCCAATACAAAGGAATACTCAAGGAAGATATATGTGTCACTAGATATATCTGATTCTATGTATCTCCCAAGACCAGCAGCTTCCACTTTAGACTGTAGTATTGTGATTAAAACGCACAGGCTATGTTATCTAATATTAAGGGTTGTAGAACAATGGAATTAATTGATATTTATTTCCTCTAGGCTGTGGAAATCTGACACATCATATAAAATCCCCACATAAGTTGAGGAGAAAAGGTGCTGAGTACTAAAGAACATGTACCAAATGTTTGGCTTCACATCGTCAGAATTACAGGACTCATCTGGGACTCAAGTTGAACTTTGAAAAATCCAAATGAATCCTTCAAACTATATCAGAGAAGAGAAAAGTAAACCAGAAGCAAAGATTCAGAGGGTGGGATCCTTTGGGGGAGCAAAAGCCAGCATGGTCCAGACTAATTGGAAAGAGGCTATGTGTTGGATCGAGAGAAGATGCCAGTGATACTTGTCAGACTTTGGGTTAAAAAAGACTCCTATTGCCACAGAGAACCTGGGGGAAATGCCTCTGGGTTACAAGGAGGAATAAGAACTTATGAGATCAAGTTATCTCTGTGGAGTATCATCTCACATGTGATATTGAACTCGAACTTCAACCTTCTGAACCTCACTTTTTTTTGGTTGCTCCTTTCAGTTCTAAAGCAGATATAAGACAATGAGTGTTGCCAACACTGTGTGTCTATATTGAGAAAGGGATGTAAAACTGAGAGAGTGAACTTCTCCTTAACTATATCATAGCAACTTATATGCAGAGTACATCATGAGAAACGCTGGGCTGGATGAAGCACAAGCTGGAATCAAGATGGCTGGGAGAAATACCAGTAACCTCAGATATGCTGTGGAGAAGGAAATGGTAACCCACTCCAGGTTCTTGCCTGGAGAATCCCAGGATGGGGGAGCCTGGTGGGCTGCCGTTTATGGGGTTGCACAGAGTCGGACACGACTGAAGCGACTTAGCAGCAGCAGCAGCAGGAGCAGCAGATATGCTGATGACATTACCCTTATGGCAGAAAGTGAAGAGAAACTGAAGAGCCTCTTGATGAAGGTGAAAGAGGAGAGTGAAAAAGCTGGTTTACAGCTCAACATTCAGAAAACTAAGATCGTGGCATCTGGTCCCACCACTTCATGGGAAATAGATGGGGAAACAATGGAAACAGTGGCTGACTTTATTTTGGGGGGCTCCAAAATCACTTCAGATGGTGACTGCATCCATGAAATTAAAAGACACTTACTCCTTGGAAGGAAAGTTATGACCAACCTAGACAGTGTATTAAAAAACAGAGACATTAATTTGCCAACAAAGGTCTGTCTCATAAAGGCTATGGTTTTTCCAGTAGTCAAGTATGGACATGAGAGTTGAACTATAAAGAAAGCTGAGCGCTGAAGAATAGATGCTTTTGAACTGTGGTGTTGGAGAAGCCTCTTGGAGTCCCTTGGACTGCAAGGAGATCCAACCAGTCCATCCTAAAGGAGATCAGTCCTGGGTGTTCATTGGAAGGACTGATGTTGAGGCTGAAACTCCAATACTTTGGCCACCTGATGCAAAGAGCTGAGTCTCTGATGCTGGAAAATATTGAAAGCAGGAGGAGAAGGGGACAACAGAGGATGAAATGGTTGGATGGCATCACCAACTCAATGGACGTGAGCTTGGGTTAACTCCAGGAGTTGGTGATGGACAGGGAGGCCTGGCGTGCTATGATCCATGGGGTCGCAAAGAGTCAGACACGACTAAATGACTGAACTATTACATTGTAATAATATATACTGGTCAGTGTCTTTACTTCATAAACTCGATTTCACTGCAGCATCACTTTCGGTTTGATTTAGGAAAGTAATATGTGTGATCTTGTTTAGGACTAGTCATATGAGTCCCATCTGAACCATCCAAGTTTTGAGTTAATACTAATGCACTCAGGTTGGTCTCCCACAAGCATAGAGTAGTTCCTGGATTCCCAACAGGCACCAAGACAACCCTAGTGCCTGTGTGCATGTGTGTTCAGTCGCTTCAGCTGTGTCTGACTCTTTGCAACGCTTTGAACTGTAGCTTGCCAGGCTCCTCAATCTTAATACTGGAGTGGGTTGCCATGCCCTCCTCCAGGGGATCTTTCTGAACCAAGGATCGAACCCTTGTCTCCTGTGTTTCCTGCACTGTAGGTGGATTCTTTTCCGCTGTGCCACCAGGAATGCCCAGGTGACCCTAGGATCAGAGTCTATTTTCTCTTCTGTTCTCTTTTTTGCCTTAGATTGCAACTAAACTCAGGTGCTCTGCTGAAAACTTGAATCCACTCTTGAATCCCAGGCTTCATGCATCAGACTGTGACCCCTGAGTTATTCTCTTGTCAACTCCTCAACCCTGGAAACATGGCACAGGATCTATGACCCAGACTCAGACTAACATCCTAAAAATTGTTGCCAGGAGACTTGTTGTTCAGTTGCTCAATCATGTCCGACTGTTTGTGACCCCATGGACTGCGGCACACCAGGCTTCCCTGTCCTTCATCATCTAGAGATTGCTGAAACTCATGTCCTTTGAGTCCATCAGTGATGCCATCCAACCATTTCATCCTCTGTTGTCTTCTTCTCCTGCCTTCAATCTTTCCCAGCATCAGAGTCTTTTCTAATGAGTCAGCTCTCCACATCATGTGGGCAAAGTATTACAGTTTCAATTTCAGCATCAGTCATTCCAATGAATATTCAGGGTTGATTTTATTTAGGATTGACAGGTTAGATCCTTGATGTCCAAAGGACTTTGATGAGTCTTCTCCAACACCACAGTTCAAAAGCATCAATTATTTCATGCTCAGTCTTTTTGGTAGAACTCTCACATCCATACATGACTACTGAAAAAAAACATAGATTTGACTATATGGACCTTTGTCAGCAAAGTAACATCTTTGCTTTAAAATATGCTGTCTAGATTTGTCACAGTTTTTCTTTCAAGGAGTAAGTGTCTTTTAATTTCATGGCTTCAGTCACCATCTGCAGTGATTTTGGAGCCCAAGAAAATAAAGTCTGTCACTGTTTCCATTGTTTCCCCATCTATTTCCCATGAAGTGATGGGACAGGATGCCATGATCTTTGTCTTTTGAATGTTAAATTTCAAGCCACATTTTTCGCTCTCCTCTTTCACCTTCATCAAGAGTCTCTTTAGCTCCACTTCACTTTCTGCCATAAGGGTGGTATCATCAGCATATCTGAGGTTATTGATATTTCTCCCAGTAATCTTGATACCAACTTGAGCTACATTCAGTCCAGCATTTCTCATGATGTAATCTGCATATAAGTTAAAATAAGCAGGGTGACAATATACAACCTTGACGTACTCCTTTCCCAATTTGGAATAAGCCCATTGTTCCATGTCTGGTTCTAACTGTTGCTTCTTGACTTGCATGCAGGTGTCTCAGGAGGCAGGGAAGATGATCTGGTATTCCCATCTCGAAGAATTTTCCATGTTTGTTGTGATTCAAACAATCAAAGGCTTTAGCATAGTCAATGAAGCAGAACTAAATGTTTTTCTGTAATTCTCTTTCTTTTTCAATGATCCAACAGATGCTGGCAATTTGATCCCTGGTTCCTCTCTTTTTATAAATCCAGCTTGAACATCTGGGAGTTCTTGGTTCACATATTGTTAAAGCCTAACTTGGGAAATTCTGAGCATTACTTCACTAGCATGTGAAATGAGTCACATTATATGGTAGACTGAACATTCTTTGGCATTGCCTCTCTTTGGGATTGGAATGAAAACTGACCATTTCCTGTCCTGTGGCCACTGCTGAGCTTTCCAAATTTGCTGGCATATTGAGTGCTGGCAGCACTTTCACTGCATCATGCTTAAGGATTTTAAATAGCACAACGAGAATTCCATTGCCTCCCCTAGCTTTGTTGTTAGTGATGCTTCCTAAGACCACTTAACTTCTCACTCCAAGATATCTGGCTCAAGGTGAGTGATCACACCATTGTAGTTATCTGGGTAATTAAGATATTTTTTGTATAGTTCTGTGTATACGTGCCACCTCTTTTTAGTATCTTCTGCTTTTGTTAGGTTCATACTGCTTTTGTCTTTTATTGTCCCCATCTTTGCATGAAATATTCCCCTGGTATCTCTAATTTTCTTGAAATATATCTAGTCTTTCCCATTCTATTGTTTTCCTTCACTTAGAAAGGCTTTCTTATCTCTCCTAAATATTCTTTGGAACTCTGCATTCAGATGGGTGTATCTTTCCTTTTCTCCTTTGCCTTTTGCTTCTGTTCTTTCCTCAGCTATTTGCAATGCCTCCTCAGATAATCCTTTTGCATTTCTTTTTCTAGGGAATGGTTTTGATCACCACCTCCTATACAATGCTATAAACCTCCATCCATAGTTCTTCAGGCACTCTGTCTATCAGGTCTAATCCCTGAATCTATTTGTCACTTCCACTGTATACTCAAAAGAGATTGGATTTGGGTCATACCTGAATGACCTAGTGGTTTTCCCTACTTTCTTTAATTTAAGTCTGAATTTGGCAATAAGGAGTTCATGATCTGAGCCACAGTCAGCTCCTGGTGTTGCTTTTGTTGACTATAAAGAGCTTCTCCATCTTTTGCTGCAAAGAATATAATCAATCTGATTTCCATACTGACCATCTGATGATGTCCATGTGTAGAGTCTTGTGTTGTTGAAAGAATGTGTTTGCTATGACCAGTGAATTCTCTTGTCAAAACTCTGCTAGCATTTGCCCTTCTTCATTTTGTACTCCAAGGTCGAACTTGCCTATTACTCCAGGTATCTCTTGACTTCCTACTTTTGCATTCCAGTCACCTATGATGAAAAAGACTTATTTTTTTTTGGTGTTAGTACTAGAAGGTCTTGTAGGTCTTCATAGAACTGTCAACTTCAGCTTCTTCAGCATTACTCGTTGCAGTGTAGACTTGGATTGCTGTGATACTGAAGGCTTTGCCTTGGAAATGAACAGAGATCATTCTGTCATTTTTGAGACTGCACACAAATATTGCATTTCAGACTCTTTTGTTGACTATGATGGCTATTCCATTTCTTCTAAGGGATATATGCTCACAGGAATAGATGTAATGGTTATATGTACTAAATTCGCCCATTCCAGTCCATTTTAGCTCACTGATTCCTAAAATGTCAATGTTCACTCTTGCTGACTCCTGTTTGAACACTTCCAATTACTTTGATTCATGGACCAGGAGACTTATAGGGCTTTTCTCTCAACATAACTTTGCTAACTACTAATTAACCCTGGTATCAAAGCCTTTAATAGTTAATTTCTCTCAGTCTCAGGAGAATGCTTCTGTTTCTCCCCTCCCCCTAACCTGCAGTGAAGGTTCTCAAAATGCTTGCAGCCATGTTCACCATATGGACTACACAGTTCAGTTTAGTTCAGTCGCTCAGTCGTGTCCAACTCTTTGCGACTCCATGAATCTCAGCATGCCAGGCCTCCCTGTCCATCACCAACTCCCGGAGTTCACCCAGACTCACGTCCATCGAGTCAGTGATGCCATCCAGCCATCTCATCCTCTGTCGTCCCCTTCTCCTCCTGCCCCCAATCCCTCCCAGCATCAGAGTCTTTTCCAATGAGTCAGCTCTTCGCATGAGGTGGCCAAAGTACTGGAGTTTCAGCTTTAGCATCATTCCTTCCAAAGAAATCCCAGGGCTGATCTCCTGTAGAATGGACTGGTTGGATCTCCTTGCAGTCCAAGGGACTCTCAAGAGTCTTCTCCAACACCACAGTTCGAAAGCATCAATTCTTCGGTGCTCAGCCTTCTTCACAGTCCAACTCTCACATCCATACATGACCACAGGAAAAACCATAACCTTGACTAGATGAACCTTTGTTGGCAAAGTAATATCTCTGCTTTTGTATATGCTATCTAGGTTGGTCATAACTTTCCTTGCAAGGAGTAAGTGTCTTTTAATTTCATGGCTGCAATCACCATCTGCAGTGATTTTGGAGCCCCCAAAAATAAAGTCTGACACTGTTTCCACTGTTTCCCCATCTATTTGCCATGAAGTGATGGGACCAGATGCCATGATCTTCATTCTCTGAATGTTGAGCTTTAAGCCAACTTTTTCACTCTCCTCTTTCACTTTCATCAAGAGGCTTTTGAGTTCCTCTTCACTTTTTGCCATAAGGGTGGTGTCATCTGCGTATCTGAGGTTATTGATATTTCTCCTGGCAATCTTGATTCCAGCTTGTGCTTCTTCTAGTCCAGCGTTTCTCATGATGTACTCTGCATATAAGTTAAATAAGCAGAGTGACAATATACAGCCTTGACATACTCCTTTTCCTATTTGGAACCAGTCTGTTGTTCCATGTCCAGTTCTAACTGTTGCTTCCTGACCTGCATATCAATTTTTCAAGAGGCAGATCAGGTGGTCTGGTATTCCCATCTCTTGAAGAATTTCCCACAGTTTATTGTGATCCACACAGTCAAAGGCTTTCATATAGTCAATAAAGCAGAAATAGATGTTTTTCTGTTCTAACTGTTGCTTCCTGACCTGCATATCAATTTTTCAAGAGGCAGATCAGGTGGTCTGGTATTCCCATCTCTTGAAGAATTTCCCACAATTTCTTGTGATCCACACAGTCAAAGGCTTTGATATAGTCAATAAAGCAGAAATAGATGTTTTTCTGGAACTCTCTTGCTTTTTCCATGATCCAGAAGATTTTGGCAATTTGATCTCTGGTTCCTCTGCCTTTTCTAAAACCAGCTTGAACATCAGGAAGTTCACAGTTCACATATTGCTGAAGCCTGGCTTGGAAAATTTTGAGTATTACTTTACTAGCATGTGAGATGACTGCAATTGTGTGGTAGTTTGAGCATTCTTTGGCATTGCCTTTCTTTGGGATAGGAATGAAAACTGACCTTTTCCAGTCCTTGAGAACCCCATGAACAGTATAAAAAGGCAAAATGATAGGATACTGAAAGAGGAACTCCCCAGGTCAGTAGGTGCCCAATATGCTACTGGAGATCAGTGGAGAAATAACTCCAGAAAGAATGAAAGGATGGAGCCAAAGCAAAAACAATACCCGGCTGTGGATATGACTGGTGATAGAAGCAAGGTCCAATGCTGTAAAGAGCAATATTGCATAGGAACCTGGAATGTCAGGCAAATTGGAAGTGGTCAAACAAGAGATGGCAAGAGTGAATGTCAACATTCTAGGAATCAGCAAACTAAAATGGACTGGAATGGGTGAATTTAACTCAGATGACCATTATATCTACTACTTCGGGCAGGAATCCCTCAGAAGAAATGGAGTAGCCATCATGGTCAACAAAAGAGTCCAAAATACAGTACTTGGATGCAATCTCAAAAACGACAGAATGATCTCTGTTCGTTTCCAAGGCAAACCATTCAATATCACAGTAATCCAAGTCTATGCCCCAACCAGTAACACTGAAGAAGCTGAAGTTGAATGGTTCTATGAAGACCTACAAGACCTTTTAGAACTAACACCCAAAAAAGATGTCCTTTTCATTATAGGGGACTGGAATGCAAAAGTAGGAAGTCAAGAAACACCTGGAGTAACAGGCAAATTTAGCCTTGGAATACGGAATGAAGCAGGGCAAAGACTAATAGAGTTTTGCCAAGAAAATGCACTGGTCATAGCAAACACCCTCTTCCAACAACACAAGAGAAGACTATACATGGACATCACCAGATGGTCAACACCAAAATCAGATTGATTATATTCTTTGCAACAAAAGATGGAGAAGCTCCATACAGTCAACAAAAACAAGACCAGGAGCTGACTGTGGCTCAGATCATGAACTCCTTATTGCCAAATTCAGGCTTAAATTGAAGAAAGTAGGGAAAACCACTAGACCATTCAGGTATGACCTAAATCAAATCCCTTATGATTATACAGTGGAAGTGAGAAATAGATTTAAGGGCCTAGATCTGATAGAGTGTCTGATGAACTATGGAATGAGGTTTGTGACATTGTACAGGAGACAGGGATCAAGACCATCCCCATGGAAAAGAAATGCAAAAAAAGCAAAATGGCTCTCTAGGGAGGCCTTACAAATAGCTATGAAAAGAAGAGAAGAGAAAAGCAAAGGAGAAAAGGAAAGATATAAGCATCTGGATGCAGAGTTCCAAAGAATAGCAAGGAGAGATAAGAAAGCCTTCTTCAGCGATCAATGCAAAGAAATAGAGGAAAATAACAGAATGGGAAAGACTAGAGATCTCTTCAAGAAAATTGGAGATACCAAGGGAACATTTCACGCAAAGATGGGCTCGATAAAGGACAGAAATGGTATGAACCTAACAGAAGCAGAAGATATTAAGAAGAGGTGGCAAGAATACACAGAAGAACTGTACAAAAAGATCTTCACAACCCAGATAATCACCATGGTGTGATCACTGACTTAGAGCCAGACATCCTGGAATGTGAAGTCAAGTGGGCCTTGGAAAGCATCACTACAAAAAAAGCTAGTGGAGGTGATGGAATTCCAGTTGAGCTATTTCAAATGGACTATACACTCACGTTATACACACAAGTTGTGATCTCACCACTTTCTATCCTGCTGAAAACCCTCATCATACCTTGAATTATTTTCCTAGTTGTTGACGAAAGAAAAACATACAACTGAAAAGTTGAAAATTATGTTCTATTTGGTGACCTACCTGAGAACTATGGCCTGGGAAGGCAGCCTCTCTGATAGCTCTAAGGAACTCTTCCAAAGTGGTTAAAGAGGAGCCAGGATATATGAGTTTTTGCTAGGGAAAAAAAAGTATAGTCAAACATCAAAAGATTATTGCTAATCAAAAAACAGACATCCCATCCTATGTAATGCCTTTCTACATATGGGGAAATGGAAGACTCTGGACTCATGGAAATTATTCCTTTGATATGCATGCATGTTTGTTGCTTAGTTATGTCTGACTCTTTGCAACCCCATGGACTGTAGCCTTCTAGGCTCCTCCATCCATGAGATTTCCCAGGCAAGAACATTGGAGTGGGTTGCCATTTCCTTCTCCAGGGGATCTTCCCTACCAAGGGATTGAAACTTGCAGGCAGACTCGTTACCATCTGAGCCACCATGTAAATGTTTAAGGCCAGTATCCTCTTTTTCTCTCCAATTGAATTCCCCTCCAGGTACATGTCTGATGGTTGATGGCTTGATGGCAGCTGACATTCTTTAACTGGAACAGCAGGTGACATTCTTTGTCCACTTAGCGTAAAGCCACAAACCAAGCCCATGTCTGTTTCTCCCTTAGCTTCTACACATTTCTCTTTGGTTCAGCTGTTGTTTAGTTGCTAAGTCCTATGTGGCTGTTTTGTGACCCAGGGACTGTAGCCCACCAAGCTCCTGTGTGCATGGGATTTCCAGGCAAGAATGCTCGAGTGGATTGCCATTTCCTTCTCTAGAGGATCTTCCCAACCCAGGGATGGAACCTGCATCTCTGGCATTGGCAGGCAGATTCTTTACCACTGAGCCATCAGGGAAGCCCATTGATTCCGCTGACAAGGATCTTATTCCAACACACTACAGCATCCCATTGAATTGCTTAGGGTTTGAGTACTTCAAATAATTTCAGGTACTTAGAGCCTTGTGGGATAGCTTCACGTCAGTAAGACCTTCAGACACCACCATAGTCACACATCCCCGAAATTCTAGCATCTCTCAAAACAGGTGAAAGTTTTCCTACACAAAGTCAAAGATTCAGATCAGATTCTATCACCCTAGCTTTTCAGTGAACACTGGCAGAAATTAAATTACTTTGTCTTGACCTAAAGCAGAGGCTGATGCTCAGCACTTTCCTTTTAGAGCCAGAGTTCACATTTAGAGATGTTCTAATTTCCTTTTTAGAGACGCTGCTTCTTGTCGGCAATTCCGGTTCCTGACGAAAGAGCTTTGCTGTGTTGCCGGCCGGGGTCGAGCTTCCACAGAGCATCTGGTGAAGCATGTGTTGATTGCAAGCAGGCAACACCCGAGCTGCTTTTCAAAGCCTGATTTTGTGATTCCATCAGATTGTTGTAAAGATTCTCAATCATTAATGAGCAAAATGCTCAGGAAATATTCTAATAATTGTGCTATTTGTCTGTCTATGGGAATAACGTCTATAGCCCCATATTAAATACAGCTTTGAATGGAAACATTGGGAATAGGCTTTTGGGAAAACTCATGTATCAATTGATATAGTTTTCTGTGCTTCAGCACATAAGTGTGAATTTCTGGTTTAGTTGGTTTTTCAATCTATTTGATTTGGATGGTAGAGAAAAGGCAACCATTTACTTTCAAGAAGAACAAATATTAATAGCTGCCTTACTAGACTTTTTCACACAAGTACAATTTTTTTACAAAAGGAAAATTTCAGAGTTTGATAAAATTATTAGATTGATCATGATGTATTTCAATTATAATGAATTAAGTTTCACTTTCACATAGTAAAAAATTTTACTAAAGATGCTGTTTGAATTTGAATAAATCATCTTAAATATCATAGTAAAACTATCTTGTAAGCTCTGTATATTATGTTAGCCTTGGAGCATTAAGCTGAGAAAGGGAATTAGTTTGATTTAGATGGCTTAAGCCAAATCCAATTTTTAGATTTGTCTGTAAACACAGGATCATGGTCTATTTTTTGAAGACTGCTATGTTTCTACGAAGATGATTATACCACAATGAAATGACATAAGATAACAAGACAGGGAAAAAGTAAATCTCACATATGAAATTGATCTAGGTATTTATTACAGGTTTGAAACTACACAATCCTCTTGCTAACTTTAAATCCTTTTTCCAGTTTAATTTGTTATTATGTACCTAAAAGTGGGGCATGATGTCACAGAAAGAATGAAGAGCTAGTAGCTCTGTTTTTTGCCTTTATTCACTAGAACAGGTGCTCAATCCCTTTGAATTACAGGATCACCCCTCAGAGAATGGACACAACGTCCGATGATATTTTAGTGTACTGTTTTATGATGTGCTCTGAAAATTATTACTATTTATGATAATACCACTATGTAAAATAGTGATTTATCATCACAATAAGGTCCAAGTTGCATGGACCATTGTTGTGTAGTAAAACGGATAACATTTCTCATTATCTTTGTCCTTCAGACCTTGTCTTGAGTTAATCATGAATCTACTTCATTGGATATTTTAAATGCAAACATGGTTGACCAAGAATCCAAATAATAAATCCCAAACAAAAGGGTACTAGAATAACACATAAAGCAGTATTCTAAACCTGGTACAGGGCTAGTAGAGTAGTGTTTTCCTTGAAGCTTTCTACAGGAAATCCCCAAGACATTTTCATGATTCTGCCTACAAATGTGAACTCTTTTTTTAATAGCCTCTGGCATCAAATCCCAAGAGTAGAGGAAAATCCAAAATATGTGTGATTCTATTGTATAGAAGTTAGATCTTAACAAAAAGTAATTTCAGGTACCTCTGCCATTGTTCTTCCTGACAGATATGTGCAGTGAGGGAGACCCCCAAGGGGATATAGGTGGACAGCTTTTGTAAAACTTCTAATACTTCACCAATGGGACTGTTCTTTTAAGGCCAGCTACATGGAAAAGGAAGCTTCAGTTATATTGAAAATCAGAGCAGTAAAGAAGGAGAAAAAGAAGCGTTTTCACTGGAAGATTCAAGAACTGCTCTAGTAGGTAGGGATGTCTTTGGAGAATTCAGGAGTTCACAGGCTGACTTACAAGTGTTTGAATTATGGGAGAAAGTGAAGAGAGGTGATTCCTTCCCTTTGCCCATCTCCTGACAATATTACCCAAATAAATAAAAGTTTACATTTATAAGATGGTCTACCATGTTGATTTTGCACAAGGATGTTCTTGACCAATACAAAGAATACCTAGCTATTTGTAGGATTAGAGAAAAGAAACTAACGTTTGTTTGTTGTTTTATCTGTCATGGTTGGACATTGTATACATAGGCAATCTTATTTGTTTCTCATGCTGAACTTGTGCAGAAAATACTATTAACTCCATTTACAGTTGAAAAACCAAGGCTTAGGAAGATACATAATCATTAAGAAGGAAGATGAGAATTTTTCTGGCATGGAACTCCTGCTTTTTGTTGTTGTTTTTGTTATGCCTTGCCTTTTTCTGAAGCAGTTGAAACAAACTACATTTAGTAATTGGCAGGGGCGCTGCAGTGAATGGTCCAAGGGTCCTGGGAATGTAGCAGGCCCAGAGAAGGTATGTCCAAGGATGGATGGTTAGATGGTTAGCTGGATGAAAGAGTATCTTGCTTCAACACACACATTTTTTTTTAAGTTGTATATTCCCTTTTCTGTTAAAAAAGAACAAGGACTTGGAGTGCTTATCTTCTTTTCAAAGATCAAGGGTGAACTATCTACAGGGAAGGCAAGAGAAAGAATCCATTTTCCACATCTAGGATTCAATGCATCATCCATCTCAAGCTGAGTGAGACCTTTGTGTTTTCTTGCAGTGACACTAATGCCTCAGCACGTAGAGAGCTTCTTCCTCCACTTCTGTTTAGAGAGTAAGAGCTGAAGAAGAGCCCCTCATCATGCGGGGACAGGAATCCCCTGAATAGGATTCTATAACTTCTTCATCGTGAGCTGTACTCAGGGTCACCATATTTACAGCTCCAGGGGACCAGTTATACTGTGGGCTATGCACATAATGGTCCTTGAAGTTGGGCAGTCTGCAACTTCTATAGCCAAAAATGGTGACTGGCAGTACTGAAGGGCTGAAACTTATTCCTGTATTTGAGGCCTGAGCCATGGTCTAACAGGGGACACCCTCGAATGTCCAGTGTATCGGTGGGGGCAGAGGGGATTAAACTATCATAAAGATATAGTTTCCAGTCCATGCTGGTGCCTTCATTTGCCCCTTATCCTACCTCTCAAAAAGAGTTACCCAGTCTTTGTTCTCTCCCAAGAATCTATGTGTCACTGCAAAGTTGACTTTGTCTTCTCAACAGAGAAAAGAGAGGTGAGTAATACAAACTCTCATGACTTCCAAAGCTCCCATTTTCCATCATCTGCAAAGGGCTGTAAACACGAGGAAGAGTCTCATCATCTCCAAAATGAAATCCTGCACCTGTGGGCTTAACTCAATCCCACTTCACCCTCTCAGAACTCATTTTTCTATATTCTATTTCTCCCATTATACAGGTCTTGATCAGGTTTTATATAAACATGCCATGGTCTCCAAACTGATCTCTCAAATGCCAGGATTTTCCTCTTCCTATTTATTTTCTACCCTACACTAGAATTATCTTTCTAAAAATGTCTTGTATCATCTTAACTCTTCAGTACCTAGCAGTTCATCAAGACCCTTCACAATTATGGCCATACTTTTGCAGAGGCATAAAACAGCAAATTATTATCTGAAGGTTGCATAGTTTCCGTCATTTTGAGACTACACTGCATATTATTTCTTTTGAATTCCCAGGGTTAATCTCTAGAACATAGACAACCAACAAATATTTAATAACCAAAATTTGTGCCATCCTCCTTACTTATCTCCCTAGCCTTGAGTCTTTCTCTCTCTGCCACCAGAGTCCCATTCCTAAGAATATTCCTATCACTTCCCTACTTATAAACCTTTGATGAAACTTCATTGTATAACTAGGAACCTCTTCATCCTGATTTCCAAGGTGGCCAGATTTTTTTCCTTCATTGTTTATTTCCATTAAAATATTCTTGTCCATCCTGAGGGCGTATATTATGGATTATACTTCAGTAGCCCCCCAAACATTCCAAACTATTTAATTCCTTTATTTATATAAACTATGGTCATATCCTAGATTGCTATTTTCATCCACATCTGCCAATTACCATCCTAATCTTCCTTCAAGGCCCAGTTCAAATCCTACCTCATTTAAAAGCTGACCCAGATTCTCCTAAGCAAAATTAAACAACCCAACCCATGCTGTCATAGCTCTACATCTATACTTTTTACTCCAAAGAGAAATTCATGGCTTAAATTAGAATTATTTATGCTTGTTCCCCAACTAGAATGTAAATTACCTATTTATATAAACCATATCTTATCTGTATATTCTTCAAAGCACCTAAGATAGTACTGTCAGCATAATAATTTCTCAATAAGTATTTATCGATTTGAATTTGAACCTGTTTACATTTGAATGGTTCATGAGCACTTTATTGTAGTTAGTATTAACAACAGCATTGGAAATGCACTGTATATTTACAAGGAGTCTTATCACTTTATTGGTTAGGTTTTAGGCACACACATTGGGAAATGACTCCCCCAAATCTTAAAGAATACAAGAGAAAAAACAGTGGTTTACCAAATGTGTCTGCATCTACATTTTGAGAACTTATTCCTTCATTCACATATTCATTCATTCTTCCAAAAGCAGCACCACTAAGTATGAATAAAAATATTCTTACATTACTGTACTCACAGTATTCCCTCCGCTACAAAATTTTTCTGAAGCTCACCTATCATTAACTGCTGCCCAGTTATCTCCTTGGAATATGTGTTCCTTCTCCTGTTGTAATCGTTATTTTTCCATGTCAGTTTGATGTACAAATATCTGAGTACAAATCATTGCGAGATGTGCCTGAGAGGGTATTTTTGGATGGAAATCAGCATTTGAAAGCATACTGACCTCCCCAACATAGATGAGTATTATCCAAACTATTCAAGGCCCAAAGAGAATAAAAAGGTGGAAGAAGGGAGAATTCTTTCTTTCTGCCTGACTACGGAGATGGGACATCAGTCTTCCACCCTCATTCTGGGACTTAAATCATTGGCTTTTCTGCACCTTTAGATTGTAGACAGCTGATCATGGGACTTCTCATATTCCACCATCATGTGAGTGAATTCTTTATAATAAATCTAGATAGAGAGACAGACAGACAGACGGACTGACTCCCATTGGTTCTGTTTCTCTGGAGAACCCTAATATACCTGTCCATGCCCCACTCACCACCTAGGTCTTGGATTTTTGTCAGGGTTCTCAGCTAATTACTTCCTGATCCTCCTGTGTTTTAAAATTCTTTCTCTTTTCTGATGTTTTAGCTCAGAGGGTTATGATAGGTATAATTCTAAGATTGTCCCCAAGATTCCCATCCTCTGATGTGTATGTTTAATATAATTCCCTCCCGTTTAGTATGGAAAGGACCAGTGAATATAATGGGACATCCACTCGTCATTTTATCAGGATATGTAAGACTCTGCCATAGCAAATTACAGAAGGACTCTCAGACCTACACGGCCATGTTGTGAATGGACCACGTGTCTACAACCTGAGGGTGGCCTCTAAGTATTGAAACTGATCCTATGCTGACAGCCAGCTAGCCAGCATGAAAACAGGGAACTCAGTCCTACAACCACAAGAAATTAACTTCTGCCAACAACCTGAATGTGCTGGGAAACAAACTGAACTTTAACTGAGAACTCAGTCTGGCTGACACCTTCCTTTCAGCCTGATGAGACACTGAGCAGAAGGTGCAATTAATTATAAACTGTGCTCAGGCTTCTGACCTAAATAGTGAAACAATAGGCAAATGGTGTTTTTGTGTGTGTGTGTTGTTTTAAGGTAAAAATTTATATGGTAATTTATTGCATAACGTAGAAAATTAAGACAAGAGTGTAAGGAATTAACACTTGTCAGTTTAGCTAGGTACCTGCTATGAGTTAGTTACTAAATTAGGCATTGTACACAAATGATCTTATTTAACCTTCACAACAACCCTCTAAAGTAGGTTTGGTCATCTCCATTCTATGGAGTAAGTAAATAGGTATTTCTCAATATATAGTAAAGAAACTGAAACTGAGAGAGGCTAAGGAATGCAAAACGACACATAGCCAGAAGAGATTAAGCTGAATAAAATATATCTTGTAATGTCAAGGGTAATTTTTGTTGTAATACATTCATTTGAAAATGTAACAGGTCAGAAATATAAAGTAGCATCAAATAAATTAGACAATCAGCATGAAGGAAATAAACTGGAATAAAGAATGAAGTATCACTTCAGGCTGAGGTATCGAGGGGAAACCGAATGGAAAAGAGGAGATTTCAAATGGCCTTTAAAGGGGGTGGACTTTTCCAAGTGGAAAGATAAGATGAGTAGGGCAGTCCAGACAGAGAAAATGACAGGTGTGAAGCTCTGAGAGTCGAGTTCATGATGCGAATATATTTAGAGAGAAGTTATTAGTGGCAAACATTGAGAAATGGATGAGAAGAGTTAGATCTAAACAAGTTCATGGCATTATGATGAAAGTAGTGTGGCCTCTGAAACCCTTGGAGTACTGTGCAAGATGAAAATGATTTTTTTTATATACTATATATTAACATAATGAAGTGACAAAAAAGTATTATCTTAGTAGCTAATAAAGCATACATTTCTTTGGCAGGAACAGAAACAAAATGTGTTTTGTAAAAAAAAAATATTTAGTTTAATACTTGATGGAGCATGTGTGTCCTTAGTGGCTGATATCAGCTGATACCAAGGATTCAGAAAAGGAGAAGAAAGGATTTATCACCTCATACCTCTCAGAATGACTATCATCAAAAAGAACACAAATAACAAATACTGGCGAGGAGGTGGAGAAAAGAGAACCCTCATATACTGCTGGTGGACATGGAAACTGGTGCAGCCACAGTGGAAAACAGCATGAAGGCTTCCCAAAAAACTAAAACTAGAACTACCATATGACCAGAAATCCTATTCCTGGGTATATATCTGAAAAGAAAAACACATTAATTTGACAAGATACATTCACCCAAATGCTTGTAGCAGCATTGTTTACAATAGTCAAGATACAGAAGCAACCTAAGTGTCCGTCAACAGAAGAACTGATAAAGAAGATGTGGTATATACTCCTCCATAAAAAAGAATGAAGTTGTGCCATTTGCAGCAACATAGATACACTTGGAGGATATTATTCTAAGTGAAAAAAGTAAGGAAGATAAAGCCAAATACTATATGATATCACTCATATGTGGGATATAAAATAGAAAAGGGAAGGGAAGTTGCTTACTCATGTCCGACTCTTTGCGACCCCATGGACTGTAGCCCACCAGGCTCCTCCATCGATGGGATTCTTCAGGCAAGAGTACTGGAGTGGGTTGCCATTTCCTTCTCCAATAAAATACAAAACAGACTAGTAAATATAAGAAAAAAGAAGCAAACTCATAGATCCAGAGAACAAACTAGTGATTACTAGTGGGAAAAGGGAAGATGGAGGGGGAACACAGGGATTGGGGATTAAGAGGTACTGCTACTGCTGCTGCTGCTAAGTCACTTCAGTCGTGTCCGACTCTGTGCGACCCCATAGACGGCAGCCCACCAGGTTCCCCCGTCCCTGGGATTCTCCAGGCAAGAACACTGGAGTGGGTTGCCATTTCCTTCTCCAGTGCATGAAAGTGAAAAGTGAAAGTGAAGTCACTCAGTCCTGTCTGACTTGTCGCGACCCCATGGACTACAGCCTACCAGGCTCCTCCATCCATGGGATTTTCCAGGCAACAGTACTGGAGTGGGTTTTTTATATAAGCTATGTTTTTTATATAGAGTAGTGCCACTCAGATCAGATCAAGTCAGATCAGTCACTCAGTCGTGTCCGACTCTTTGTGACCCCATGAATCGCAGCAGCCAGGCCTCCCTGTCCAACACCAACTCCCGGAGTTCACTCAGACTCACGTCCATCGAGTCAGTGATGCCATCCAGCCATCTCATCCTCTGTCGTCCCCTTCTCCTCCTGCCCCCAATCCCTCACAGCATCAAAGTCTTTTCCAATGAGTCAACTCTTCTCATGAGGTAGCCAAAGTACTGGAGTTTCAGCTTTAGCATCATTCCTTCCAAAGAAATCCCAGGGCTGATCTCCTTCAGAATGGACTGGTTGGATCTCCTTGCAGTCCAAGGGACTCTCAAGAGTCTTCTCTAACACCACAGTTCAAAAGCATCAATTCTTCGGTGCTCAGGTTTCTTCACAGTCCAACTCTCACATCCATACATGACCACAGGAAAAACCATAGCCTTGACTAGATGAACCTTTGTTGGCAAAGTAATGTCTCTGCTTTTGAATATGCTATCTAGGTTGGACATAACTTTCCTTCCAAGGAGTAAGCATCTTTTAATTTCATGGCTGCAGTCACCATCTGCAGTGATTTTGGAGCCCAGAAAAATAAAGTCTGACACTGTTTCCACTGTTTCCCCATCTATTTCCCATGAAGTGGTGGGACTGAATGCCATGATCTTCGTTTTCTGAATGTTGAGCTTTAAGCCAACTTTTTCACTCTCCACTTTCACTTTCAAGAGCTTTTTAGTTCCTCTTCATTTTCTGCCATAAGGGTGGTGTCATCTGTATATCTGAGGTTATTGATATTTATCTTGGCAATCTTGATTCCAGCTTGTGCTTCTTCCAGCCCGGCATTTCTCATGATGTTCTCTGCATATAAGTTAAATAAACAGGGTGACAATATACAGCCTTGACATACTCCTTTTCCTGTTTGGAACCAGTCTGTTGTTCCATGTCCAGTTCTGTTGCTTCCTGACCTGCATACAAATTTCTCAAGAAGCAGGTCAGGTGGTCTGGTATTCCCATCTCTTTCAGAATTTCCCACAGTTTAAAAAAAAGCTACAAAGAAATATTGCACAACCTGGGAAACATAGCCAATATTTTATAATAACTCTAAATGAAGTATAAACTTTAAAAATTGTGAATCATTATATTATACACCAATAACATAAAATGTTGTACATTAACTATAATTCTATTATTTTTTTAAATCCAACATTATCTTTGTAAAATATCAGACTAGTAAGGACAAAGGAAGACCCTTAAAATGAGGAAAATTAGGTTACCTGCAAAAATAGAAGAATCAGATGGGCTTCAAAATTTAATAAGCAATATTGAGTGTCAGAAGTCAGTGAAACAACATGTTCAGGTCAGGGTATTGAAAATTATCTTGAAAAAAAAAAAAGAAAATTATCTTGAATTGCTAGTTCTATACCAATCAAATCAATCAAGTATGAGTAGAAAGAAAACCAACAAGACAGTCTCAAATATGGTAGACATTCTGCCTGGGACCTGCCAAATTTTGTAATCAATAAGTGCCATATATACTCAGCTTGTTGTCACACCTAGAGTCATACTGTTCTTGTGGGCTCCCATTCTGTCCTGCAGGAGGTTTTGCTTTGTCAGCTGTCCTCCATGGTCCCCTAAGGAGTGAGTGTTGGGTCTATGTCCTTTGTAGGGACCTCTGCTTTGGTAACTCACTTTCTCCTTATATAAGCTTAGGGACTGGAGGGTTGTAGAGCAGGGTCTCTCAACCTGGGAATTGTTGACATTGTGGGTTGTATGATTCTTTGTTGCAGTGAGCTATTCTATGCATTCTAGAGAACATTTAGCAGCACTCCTGGCCTGTACCCACTAGATGCCAGCAGCATTCTCCCAGTTGTGACAATCAAAAATGTCTTCCAAATGTCCCCGGGAGGCAAAATTGTTCCTATTTGAGAACCATTGTCTCTGGAGGTTAATAGCTTTTCCCATGAGGTTTACAGTTTCTTTGGCAATAAAATTCTCTCAAAAATATGTAAACTATTGACCTATTTGTTGCCAGTCATGTTCAGACACCAGTAACCATGCAATAAACCCCAACGTTTATTTCTAGACATAAATCTCAAGCTTGATTTCTTGGCTGCCCTAGAGCCATCATGGTTGAGTGGGAAGGCAAAACCGGAATCCTAATGAATGACAGTGGATCAAAGACTCCTTCAATCTCATGTCCTGCAGCTTGTATTCCAGAAAACAGCTGGTTTTCCATTCCTTCATGACATTCAATTTCTGGATTCTGTTTCCTTTCATCTCTGCTTGCAAACCAGCCAATTCTTATCTAAACTCATGTCATTCTTGTAATACCTTAGTCAAATAGCAGCCAACACAGATGTTCACTCTTACTCTTCTCAAACACTTTTGGAGAGTTTTAGCCTCAGTTGGCATACGGTGTCCTCTAAAGTGGTCATAAATAAAAGTTCAGAATAAGTGTTCCAGTGTAACTGGTCTCCATAGGGTTCCACCCAACCACTAAACCACATATTTTAGGGTTCACATTTCTACAGTAGCCTACTTCAAGGTACCAATTTCTGCATTAGTTGGGGTGAATTAAATGCTCTGATGAACAGTTCCCAAAAGCCAGTGGCTCAGCACAATATACACTTGTTCCCTGTTCTTATCATAATCCAGTTTGAGCCAATGTGTGGTATGTATGTCCACTCTGTGGGACATCTGCCTATTTCACTTAGGCACCCGGGATTCTCCATCTGGGGGCTTCCTACTCCCCCAGGTCTTCAGAGTCTTCTAGTCTTTTATATTCAGTTGATGAACAGAGAAGGTTGCACATGGAAGATGTTTATGCACCAGATCCCAAAATGTGCACATCGCTGTTGTCCTGTTCTACTAGTCACAAGTCTGTTGTGTTTTCTTCTAACTATAAAGATCCTGGAAATGTAATAACTATGTGTCAAGGAGGAGGAGAAGTGGAATATTGGCAAGCACTAGCAGCTCTGACACTAAGGCCAAAGTGAAATAGAAATTCAGAAGGCTCCAAGACAAATATGTTCCCTAACATAGAAATCTAATACAAGGGTACACTAAAAAGATCTTAATGGATCCAAACTCCACAAATTACTTGATTGGGAAGCTGAAACTTTTATATATGTAAGAAAGCATGTATTTCTTTTCTCAACAAGAAAAAATAGTGAAGCAATAACATAGGAACAAATTAATCTAGGGAAAAAATAGCATAAAAACAAAACTAGGAATTTCAGGAGGGAAAAAATAACTGTACAAAATGGTCATATTCTAAGAAATGAAGCAAATGATAACCTCCCTGAATTTGAGGAGTTGATGGGGTGAAAAAAAAGAAACAAAAACAAAGAAAAAGAACAAAAAAGAAGTCTTGGGACTTCCCAGGCAGTCCAGTGGTTAAGAATCCACACTTCTTCTGCATGGGGCCCGAGTTCGATCCCTGGCCAGGAAACTAAGATCCTGCATGCAGAGAAGAATGGCAAAAAAAAAAAAAAAAAAAAAAAGTCTTGAATTTGATAATGAAATATGTCCTTTGTGTGTGTCACAAATTGAAAGATATAGGGATATACTTACTTTCTTTCTCAATAAGTCCTAAATCTCACTTCTTAACAGGGAATAATACTTATACAATAAGGTATGGTAAACAAAATTATTTGCTTTAAAATGTTTCAACACTAAAGAAAAAATACAGAAGACTGGATTATAGTTACAGAATAAAAGCTAAAGATTTTTACATTTCACAATGTAAATGATTATTCTACCTATGAATAAAGAAAATCATATGACAAAGTTCCAGGTATTCAGAATGATGAATATCCTGGCACTGGGACAGAGGAGAAATGACTACAGTTAAGCAAAAAAAGAACAACAGGGCCGACAGTGCTCACCCTAAGCACTGTCATTCCCAATTGTTCTTACTCTACGATGAATGTTATTATGTCTAGGAAGGTTTCCCAATGACATTTCTCTTCAGTGTTTTGTTTATCAATAATTATCTGCTATTACCTGAATTTAGAAAATCCAGGACTATTGTGAGAAGTAGGCAATTTCCCACCAATTACAGCTTTGTGTGAAAACGGAGCTAGTGACTGGGAGATAGTAATAGCATTGGATTAGAACTACCTTTGTAAAAGCCTCACTCTGTGGGGCTCCTTCTATCGTTCAGATAATGTAGCCTAGTTATTTGAGGTCTGAGGCTTATCAAAAGAGACAGAATTAATCATACTGGGATGTGTGATATGGCTTGGAGAATGGACATTACTCCACTAAAATGAAAAAGGCAAAATAATTTTCTGTGGGTTTTTGAATCCTGAGGTTACCCTCCTGTTCCCCCTACCGTCCATCTCCAGCTTAAAGCTCAGAGCAATCACCAGATTTTAAAGTGAGGGGGGAGGTAGGGGGAGCCGTCTGCACCTGGAAACCATTTTCTTGATTTGCGCTGGCTGGAGTCCTGGAGATAGAACGGCAAGAATGCCTCTCTGGGATTTCTTTGAAATCTGGGCAGGATGATTTGTCTGAAGGGAGGGATTGGGGGAAGAAGGGTGGGGAAAAATTCATTCCTGGTTGCCACATTGTTGTTCTGCCATGGAGGAGCTTGGCCTGACTTGGGTTTGAGTCAAAAGGAAGAAACCAGCCAGGCAGTCTCAAGTATGCAGGAATTTGCTGTCCTGAACTTGCCAGTTTTTCAAACATAACTGCATTTTGTATCCACTGTAGGGGGTTGCCAGCATGAAGGATCACATGGTACAGTGTTGAAGATCTTTCCAATAGCTGTGCAAATTACAATGTGTTTTCATCTGCTTTAGCGCGTTCAGAGGATGTCAAATAATTATCTCTTTGCTTACATTACCTGGAAATGCACAGTAATAAATGTGTTTGTGAAGTTTCCTTTGTGGTGTCACTAATACATATTTGAAAAAAAAAATTTTTTTTTTTCTGTTTCTGCAGTCTAGTGAGCTCCAAAACATGAAATGCACTTTGCCCAAGAAGGAGGGCAAAAAAATGTAACAGGATGAAGTGATATTCTTGGTTGACATGAACATGTCTGTACAATTTTACACAGTATTTATCATCAAGGAATTTGCACCTTTGTGTTCCTATCCTCATGCGTTGCAAAGCTATACAATTAGTTTTTAAAGACACTATCATAAGAACTTTTTCTGGAGTGCCTACTATGTGCTAGGGGCTTCCCAAGGAGCACTAGTGGTAAAGAACATGCCTGCCAATGCAGGAGACACAAGAGACTTGGGATCCATCCCTGGGTCGGGAAGATCTCCTGGAGGAGGGCATGGCAATCCACTCCAGTATTCTTTCCTTGAGAATCTCATGGATGGAGGAGTCTAGGGGACGAAAGCCCATAGGGTCATACTCTACTGAAATGACTGAGCACACACGCATGAGCTATGTGCTAGAAACTTGATACACATTTCTAACCCTCACAATAAGACTGCTCATGACAAGTACTAACATCTGTAATTTAACAAGGAGAAGACACGCTAGGAGAAGCCAACTGATTCTTTGAAGATATGTAGCTAGTAGGGCTTCCCAGATGGCTCAGCAGTAAAGAATTTGCCTGCAATGCAGGAGAATGCACGAGATGTGGGTTTTAAACCTGGGTCAAGAAGATCCCCTGGAGGAGGAAATGGCAACCTACTACAGTATTCTTGCCTGAAAAGTCCCATGGACAGAGGAGCCTGGCGGGCTGTAGTCCAAAGTGTCACAAAGAGTCAGCCACGACTGAGCACATGTAGCCAGTAAGTAGCTACTCCCAGATTTGCACTCAGGCATGAAGACAGCAGCACTCAGGTTCTTTAGAGAAGCCTTTTTGTTATACATCATTTTACAAATATCTTCATTACATCAAGTTTTGACCTAAACACCATTTGTTTTGTTTTCATACAAAAGAGGCCACCTGGTCTGCTATTCAGAACCAGAAGACTCGGGTTTGAGTTTGACTCCACCACGATGACTTGCTGACCTTAGGCAAGACCCTTAATTGACCAAGACATCAAATTTCTCCATCTGCAAGATGGATATAATTAAACATGCATATACTATAATGCTACTATTTGAATTAAAATTTAGTAAGAATTCAATGACTCTACAAGTAAAGTCGTACTTCTATAAACTTAGAAAAATTATGCCCAGAGAAACATAAATAATAAGTATAAATCAAGTCTTTTCAATCATCTCTCCCAATATTTTCTAACATGTTCAGACCTCTACATACTTTATCTACTTTTGTTCTCTTAAAATTTCATAGATATCTGCTAATTAGCTGAAACCCCAATTCCCTTTTTTGCTGACACAATCACCAGCGGTTCTATTCATTAATTCCTTCTTTCTTTTTTCTCTCTTGCATTCTTTCATTCATCCTGTCGTTGCTTAATTTAGGATATATATTGAGAACCCACTATGGGCTAACCCTAAGTGCCAGCATCTGGAAATATAGGTACAAAAGACCCAGTTTTGATCCTCAAGAAGTTCACCTTCTAGAAGGAAGAGAAGAAAGCAATGGTTTATATCCAGGATCATAAAACTGTTGATGGGCTCTGAACAGTGAGCTGTGTCAGTACTAAACTGACTGGTGGGCTCTGAAGAGCTTGTATCTCAAATGTGATTTGATGGATGAGTGGAAGTAAATCAGGCAAATAAGGTGAAGGAGAGGCAGAGGGCATCACAAAAGGAGACAGCGGTATGTGCAAAGGCGCAGCACCATTAAAATGCAGGATGCTCTCCATTACCTGCAAATCATTCAGGCCGTCACAAGCACAGGGCACAGAGGCAAGTGACAGGAAGTCTGAGAAGCTCACGCTTTAGGGAACTCAAATGATCACACAAGATCAGACAAGAATTCAGATGTTGGTGCGTGCGTGCTCAGTCACTTCAGTCATTTTCGACTCTTATAACACTATGGACTATAGCCCACCAGGCTCCTCTCTCCATGGGATTCTCCAAGCAAAATACTGGAGGGGGTTGCCATTTCCTCCTCCAGGGGATTTTCCAAACCCAAGGATTGAACGTGTGTCTTGCGTGTCTCCTGCTTTGCAGGCAGATTCTTTACCCACTGAGCAACCTTCGAAGCCCTCCGGTGATGGTAAAAGTCCACAGATGACACTCTGTGCTCAAAAGTAAATATGCTGTGAAGAGGACAGAAGAGTGACCATAAATTAGGAAAATAAACAAGTGGTTGGTTTTTCTGAGAATTCCAATCAGGGGCTACCCTAACTTGATGACTTGAATTACAGCATATCCATTGACTGTACCATCAGCCGGAGAGCAGTGAAATGTCAACACCCTTCCAAAATGAGACCTGTGGAATTTAGCAAAAGGGAAATTAATGGTAGAAAATACTGGATGTAGTGGGTTTCATACATATTGACTTAAAGTGTGAGAGTTAAATTTTTTCTACTGAATGGAAAATACAGTAGATTTGGCTAGGTGAGAGGAAGGAGCTTTGATAGAAGTTGATGCAATTTTTATAAGATAAGCACTTCTGAGTTGAATGATGTTACCATACTTTACCTACTAAGTACTACAGAAGATGGGTAAAGGAGAGAAGTGACAAGAAATTGCCTTTCTCAAAATACTTATCTTCTTGTGTGCCTGCCTAGCTGCAATGTGATTTTTCAAAGCTTGGGTACATAGAACTTCCTGCAGAAGGTATGTGAAGCCTTGCTTTACTCAGAGTGAATGTCACTAAAATAAAATCTGTTCTGTACATGTATTGAAGTTAAAAGGACTCATTCTTCTGGATGAATTTAACTTCATGCAGCCATGAAATTAAAAGATGCTTGCTCCTTGGAAGGAAAGCTATGATAAACTGAAACAGCATATTAAAAAGCAGAGACATCACTTTGCCAACAAAGGGTCTATATAGTCAAAGCTATGGTTTTTCCAGCAGTCATGTATGGATGTGAGAACTGGATCATAAAGAAGGCTGACCACCAAAGAATTGATGCTGTTAAATTGTGGTGCTAGAAAACACTCTTGAGAGTCCCTTGGACAGCAAGGAGATCAAACAAGTCAAACCTAAAGGAAATCAACCCTGAATACACATTGGAAGGACAGATGCTTAAGCTGAAGCTCCAGTACTTTGGCCACCTGAAGGGAAGAGCCAATTCATTGGAAAAGACTCTGACGCTGGGAAAAATTGAAGGTAGGAGGAGAAGGGGATGACACAGGATGAAATGGTTGGATGGCATCACCTAATCAATGGACATGAATTTGAGCAAACTCCAGGAGATGGTGAGGGACAGGGCAGCCTGACATGCTACAGTTCATGGGTCACAAAAGAGTCAGACACAACTTAGCGGCTGAACAACAACAACTTCTGAAACACTCCCTATGGAGCAAGGCCCCCATTCTAAACATAAGTTTGTTCACGGGAGACGGCAATGGCACCCCACTCCAGTACTCTTGCCTGGAAAATCCCAGGGACGGAGGAGCCTGGTAGGCTGTAGTCCATGGGGTTGCTAAGAGTCGGACACGACTGAGTGACTTCACTTTCACTTTCATGCCTTGGAGAAGGAAATGGCAATCCACTCCAGTGTTCTTGCCTGGAGAATCTCAGGGACAAGGGAGCCTGGTGGGCTGCCGCCTATGGGGTCGCACAGAGTCGGACACTGAAGCAACTTGGCGGCAGCGACGGCTTGCTCACTTAGAATTCAGCTGTACTTGTAAGTAAGTAGTTATTCTCTAATTTATAAAGATTAATGTTAAGACAGGAATCTCAGAATAACAGAACAATAACATTCCAGATAAAGACTTAAAACTATATATGAAATTTTATTTTTTACCTTGGATGTATTGAGTATATCTTTCTTTCAGCATTATTTTGCAATTCTAGTGTGGCTAAGAAGGCCATATGCCAAACCAACATTTCCTTGTAAGTGGTGATTTAAATGTTACATACAAATGAGGGAGATGATTCCATTTCAGCTAAATGGAATGTAATGGTGCATAATGCTGTTCCACTGCCCTAATAAAGCAAATCAAGCTTGGCAAATCATCCCAGAAATAATTGTAGAATTTAAAGATAAAATTCTAAATTTTTCAAAAGAAAATAATCTAAATCCATCCGAAGTGATATTTTTCATAAAGCAAAATCGTGCAGAAAACAAAATGATGACATGTGGTATCTGTGAAATCATAAATTTACAAATACAGCTGCCTAGGAGAGAAGCAATAACTGGAAAAAGTTTTAAGAACTCTCTTCAGTCAGGATTCAAAGACAGATACTCTGTATCTGACAAAGGCAGATAAGTCCTGCTTATCCATGTTTCTGGCTATCAGAAACCTTATGTCTTGCTTCAGTTATTTTTCTTAAATTGAAGCATAGTTGATTTACAATGTTGTGTTAATTTCTGCTGTATAGCAGAGGGATTCAGTTATACATATGTACACATTCTTTTTTATACTCTTTTCTGTTATGGCTTATCACAGGATATTGAAAATAATTCCCTGTGCTATACAGTAGGACCTCGTTGTTTATCCAGTAAATATATAATAATTTGCTTCAAGGCAATGGCACCCCACTCCAGTACTCTTGCCTGGAATATCCCATGGACAACGGAGCCTGGTGGGTTGCAGTCCATGGGGTCGCTAAGAGTCGGACATGACTTGAGCGACTTCACTTTCACTTTTCACTTTCATGCATTGGAGAAGGAAATGGCAACCCACTCCAGTGTTCTTGCCTGGAGAATCCCAGGGATGGCGGAGCCTGGTGGGCTGCCTCTATGGGGTCACACAGAGTTGGACACGACTGAAGTGACTTAGAAGAAGAAGACTAACACCAAACTCTCTCTCCATCTTCCTCCACCTCCTTCCCCCTTGGCAACCACAAGTTTGCTCTCTCTGACTGTGGCCTGTTTCTCTAAAACCACACTCTAACTGGCATTTTTCTACAGGTTAAAAAATTTCCCAGTTTGGTGTTGCTAACTTCCTATATGCAGTGATTATATTGTAATCATAATCAAACCTTCTTTTTCCTCAGTCCCCCATTATGAAGCTTATGTCTGTCTTGCCTTATAACTTACTACGCAGAGATGTCAAGTATATCTCCATGTGTCAACAGCAGCATCATAAATATTATGGGACATTAATGAAAGAGACGGCCAATTCCCCATTGCACTGGCTTAGAGAAGGATGCCTCAAAGAGGAATTCATTAGTGCCAACAGCTGATTTGTAGTACTTAACATATAAAACATAGACTATGTCAGACATATAGCTGCAAAATCTCCTAACCCACTGATAAACTGATACAGATAACAAAAAAATAACCAGTATATTAACATCAGACTATGCCCACCCTGTTCCCTGTGTTCCCTGACTCCTCAAGGTGCAAAGACAATCTCTGACACCAGAAAGCCATATCTGCAGGTTGAGTAATGTCCCCCACCATCTGGCCCCTGGAAGGTATTCTGTCAGGAAGCTTTTAACAAGTGCCCGGTGGTGGAGATGGCTCCAAAGCAGTCGAAGTAACGCTGGCCGTGGCCATTTCCGCAGAACACCCATTTGTCATTCTAACAACAGACTCTTCACTCAGGAAACCATGATCAGTTAGATAATGCTGAGTCCTGTGGATCAACAGATACACGATTTGAGCTATGGTGGTTCCCTCTGGACCCTTTATTGAATATTTATTCCATATTCAGCCCCCATCTCATACACATCACAGCCAAAACAGTCTTTCACGGCCTGGCATTTCATGGAAAGAGAGTCTCTTTGGGAACCTAAAGAAAAGGCTCAGCGGGGAATTTTAGCCCCGGGCTGCTTTATAAAATAAATACTTCAACAAAACCATTTGCATAATGAAACTGTATCATCCATAAGAGATTTAGGAAATTGTATCAAATGAAGCTAAACTACAGTTTAAGGAGATGTTTTAGAGGGTGGATAAGTGAATCTTCTTAATCCACATAGTTTTATGTTCCGTTTTGTTTCTTTCGGGGAGAAATCTCTTCACTCATTTTTAGAATGGAAAATGCTCATTGGAAAACAACAGCTGTTTGCTTTTGTGTATGTACCAATTTTCATGATTTATCTGAGGCAGCTTTTAAAATTCCTGGTGTCTTTTTATACTTGAACCTTTGTAGTTCATATATTTGGTAAATAGGTCAATAGACAATTAGTGTCTCAGTGACGTCCGTTAGTACAAAACACAAGAAGCATCCAGGAATCACCCTGAACATTTCCCCTTAAAACTGATTGCTTTTATTTGAAGCATAGATTCATGTTGTCACAGACTCAATGATGCCCTGCCAGGAAAAGACAGCTCTGTGCTCAGAAACTCTACTCTACATTTGCTTGCATTTGTGCTACGTTCCAGAATCTTTGAGATATTGTTCCATTTGTTTATTTTTGGAGACTAACAAATAGAATGTTTTGACAGAATTCAAGAAATGCAGTCAGAAGTGTGCATTCTGAATTTTCTGCAAACCATAATGTAATGTCCTCTGGGCTCTCTGGATCATATTCTTAGTTTTTTTTAACATGGTCTTTTGATAAACAGGAAATTTCTTGTGGGGCTGGAAAACCCAGATTAAAATCAAAGAATAATAGAGCTTTAAATCTTAATGAATAACATAATGAAGGCTCTTATGTCCAATAAACATTTTAATTAATTGCCTTTATTCTTGTTTCCTAAGAAGCTTTGGTATTTCCAGATTCCTAAGTGGTTTTGGGCCATGCTTTCCCAACAGCATAGCTATCATCATCAGACGTTTATTGAGCACTATTGCATGCAAGGCACCATAATTACTTGAGTTTTGAAACTAATCAAGGACCATTTTATGGAATTGAATAACCATATCTAATTTGTATGTATATCTCCTCTTCCTTCTCCCAAGATGACCTACCTGCTTTTGACTGCTGGAAAGACTTAGAGAGTCTTTAATTCTGGCTTTCTGGCTAAGAGATGATGAAGGAAAATAGACCTAAAAAAAAAAATCACAGATTCCATATTACTAACTGCATGTTGGTACAATAGCCATCAATTTCAGTGGGCTATGCCTGGAAAGAATTTGGGGCTAGTATCAGATATAAAGAAGAGGAAGAAATACAACTTTTCCTGATCTTTTTCAATAGTCTTAAGACTATAATTCATTCAAAGATATTCCTAATATTACTCTGAGCTCCCTATACATATACTGCTGCTGCTGCTAAGTCGCATCAGTCGTGTCCGACTCTGTGCGACCCCATAGACGGCAGCCCAATAGGCTCCTCTGTCCCTGGGATTCTCCAGGCAAGAATACTGGAGTGGGCTGCCATTTCCTTCTCCAATGCATAAAAGTGAAAAGTGAAAGTGAAGTCGCTCAGTCGTGTCCAACTCTTAGCAACCCCATGGACTGCAGCCCACCAGGCTCCTCCGTCCATGGGATTCTCCAGGCAAAAGTACTGGAGTGGGTTTCCATTGCCTTCTCCAAATACATATACTAGATGTGGACTTTAGATCTGGAACCATTTCATGGTTGTACAGTCAGTACAGTTTGGGCTATGCTGTTATAAAAATGTAAACAAAGAAGCTCAGTGACTTTATACAACAGAAGTTTTATTTCTTGCCCAGGGGAATTCTAATGCGGGTCAGTGTCTTCCCAAGGAAACTGCCCTCCATGAAGTGACTCAGCTGTCCAGGCTATCTTGATCTGTGAAACTGTCATATCAACATGCAATTGAAAACACAGTTATAGTTAATAACTGTTATTTATTTATCAACCCCCCCCCTAAGGTTTGAGACAACTCATTGGGCAATAAAAGGGGAAAATATTAGAGCAGGATAAAGAGAAAATAGAACTTCTACCACAAATTTTAAAGTTTCATAAGTAATGATATTGAATTGACAGTGTCTTTATTTTTTAGATACTTATAGGAACTCATTAGGGAGCAGAGCAATGTAGTAGAAAGGAGAGTAGGTTTTTGAATCCCAGCTCACCTCTGTAGGAGAAGAGAAACGGGAAGAGCCTCCTACCAGTTCACAAATGCTCTGATCCAGAACTGCCAATGCTCTTACAAGCGTTTGGTCAGATATAGCCCCCACATGCCCTAACTGAAAATGGCCATGAAATGTGGGGCAGTACCTGGGCATGTGGTGAACAGTGAATATCTCTCCATGGTGATCAAATGCATAGGCTACTGGTATGGGATGATGCTGAAAGGTGGCCATCTACATTAATTTCTCTTTAAAGATAGAGAACAATGAAGATAGAGAGGTAAGTGACTTCCCTAAAGTGGCAAAGTGGTTAAGTCAGGGATTTTGTTGCTGTTGTTTAGTTGCTTAGTCTTGTTTGACTCTTTTGCGACCCCATGGACTATAGCCCACCAGGCTCCTCTGTCCAAGGAATTTTCTGGGCAGGAGTACTTGAGTGGATTGCCATTTCCTTCTCCAGGGGATCTTCCTGACCCAGGGATTGAACACGAGTCTCTGCATCTCCTGTATCTCATGTGGATTTGTAACCACTTACCACCAGGGAAGCCCAAGTTAGGGATTAAAACCAACTAGTCTGACTTAGTGGAGAAGGCAATGGCACCCCACTCCAGTATTCTTGCCTGGAAAATCCCATGGATGGAGGAGCCTGGTAGGCTGTAGTCCATGGGGTTGCTAAGAGTCGGACACGACTGAGCGACTTCACTTTCACTTTTCACTTTCATGCATTGGAGAAGGAAATGGCAACCCACTCCAGTGTTCTTGCCTGGAGAATCCCAGGGACGGGGGAGCCTGGTGGACTTCTGTCTATGGGGCCACACAGAGTCGAACATGACTGTAGTGACTTAGCAGTAGCAGTCTGACTTAGTGGGGCTTCCCTGCTGGCTCAAATGGTAAAGAATCCTCCTGCAATGCAGGAGACCTGGGTTCAGTCCCTGGGTCAGAAATATCCCCTCTATAAGGGAATGACAACCCACTTCACTATTCTTGCCTGGAGAATCCCATGGCCAGAGGAACCTGGCAGGCTATAGTCCATGAGGTCGCAAAGCATTGAACACAACTGAGTGACTAACGCTTTCACCTTTCACTTTCACCTTTCAATATGACTTAGAGCTCACAGTCCTAACCATGAGTGAGTCTCATCTACACAGCATCACTGTTCATTCTCTTTGGCTTTTAGCAAATCATTTTTCTTCATTTTCCTATTTGCAGCTGGGAGTAAGAATATCTATCCATAGAACTGTACCGATAACAAATAAAGATATATGTTGTGCAAATAGTATTACCATTCTAAAATTGCCACTAGATGCCAAGGACATTGTATTTTTTATCTACTATAATCCCCTATATCCCAATAATATTGAGAAGGAAGATGATGGTGGTGGTGGTGGTGATGGTGATAATAACAATGAGAATAGTATCTGACATGTACTGAAGACTTACTCTATACTAAGCACCTAATAAAAACTGTTCCCTTGAATCCTCATGATAATACTATGCTCAATACTAATAGGAAATACTTTTCCCCTTAATAGGAAAAGAAAATGATGTTCAGAGGTTTCAAATAATTTTACCCTGGCCAACCAAGTGACAGAGCTGGGGTTCACTTGGTGAACCCCATTTCTTGAATGGGGTTTCAAGAAATGAAATTTCAAGAAATGAAAACACTATGTCAACCTCAATATAATTACTTATTAAACTTTTTAAAAATCTATGTGGAAGTCCTGTTTTCTCTTTATCATTCTAACATCTTCCCCTCTTAATACAAAATGCATTTTCCCCATCTCTGGTCTTTTTGATAAATAAATGACAAGAGTAGAAGTTTCACGAAGATTGTGACTGGATTTTTGACTTAGTTGACATGTCACCTATTTGCAGGAGTTTAATAAATATAATCAGAGTTAAATTTAAATTCAGAGTGGAAATAATAGTATTATGCCATAGTTACAGCTGTAAATTTCTGTTTCTCCTTTTTCTGAGTTTGTTTTTCTCATCATTATGTCATTCCATACCAAATCTAATTAGTATACATATATCTCTGTTCTCAGTTGCTTCAGTCGGTCAGATTCTTTGAAACCCAAGGACTGTAGCCTGCTAGGCTCCTCTGTCCATGGGATTCTCCAGGCAAGAATACTGGACTGGGTGGGTTGCCATACCCTTCTCTAGGAGATTTTCCAAACCCAGGGATCAAACCTGCATCTCCTGTGACTCCTGCACTGACAGGCAGGTTCTTTGTCACAAGCACCATGTGAGAAGCCCATGCGTATCTGTTTTATTGAGAAATCTGGCCATCTATTAACCTCATATTGCTTTCTATAAAATACATGCTCTTTAAGGGCTATCTTTTATCATTTTCTACTTCCCTGTATCTAGAAAAATAATCGTTTTTTTTTTTTTTAATAGGTGATGATCCTGCTTACCACCAAGTTACAACTGATTGTATAGTTCAGATCAGCAAAAACAGAAAGAGTCACAGAAAGCATGCTTTACAGACCATATCTGTGATTTACAACAATGTCTGTGAGGGTTGCAGAGAAGGCAATGGCAACCCACTCCAGTACTCTTGCCTGGAAAATCCCATGGACGGAGGAGCCTGGTAGGCTGCAGTCCATGGGGTTGCTAAGAGTCAGACATGACTGAGCGACTTCACTTTCACTTTTCACTTTCATGTATCGGAGAAGGAAATGGCAACCCACTCCAGTGTTTTTGCCTGGAGAATCCCAGGGACAGTGGAGCCTGGTGGGCTGCCGTCTATGGGGTTGCACAGAGTTGGACATGACTGAAGCAACTTAGCAGCAGCAGCAGCTGTGAGGATTGGCTTTTGTTTCATTTTTATTTTGAGACATTAAGTAGACTATGAGCTAGATTAAATCTTCCTTTATTGTGAGATCTATGGTCTTAAATCGTAAGATGAAAAAAAAAAAATTAAACAAATACCACAACCTAGAACTCACTTAATTCCTCAAGTTCAGGGACTGTGTCTCATTTTTGCCAAATCCCTGCTCTATCTAAGGAGACTGTGTGCTCAAAAGATGTCTGCTAAATATTTGTTGAATCCTCTAAGTGCAAAAATAAAAAAGCCAACAGTTCCATACAATAAAGCAAACATTCACTCTCTCTCTCTCTCCCTGAGGTAGCTTTCTCTTTAGTGTTTTCTCACTATCATGCCAGGCCCCAGGGATATACCCTTATCCAAGCATGAGCCCCAACATTGTAACTTTTTTGTTCAACTTCCTTCAATTTCACAGTTTTGGTCCCAAGTCCTTCCTACTCTGCTCCTGGATCTATTCAATTAAAAAAAAAAAAAAAAAAAAACTTTATTTTCCTCCTATTGTGGGGAATCATGTTCTATCTGCTCCCTTCTCCCTATGGTGAGTACATTTCTCCTTCTCTTCCTCTGGCCCCAGGTGTGCCTTGCCTTTGAGAATGGAAAACACTGTTTTCAAGCTCATATCTGCATCTTCGCCCTTTCAGCTTAGACACGTCTTTTTCAAGTCTTTGTTTCTGCTTTGTTTCTCACAAATGTGATAAACTGTGTAGAAAATTGATACTTTTGAAGGAAAAATGCAATGGACATAGCGTAAAGGCAATGAGGAAAGACAGATGTGAAAACCATTATTCTTAAAAATTCAGATTCTGAAATGACTGTAAACACACGCTGGTGAAAGTAAAGGTGTGCTTTCTTTTTTTTTTTTTAATTAATTAATTTTTTATTTTTTAATTTAAATTTATTTATTTTAACTAGAGGCTAACTACTTTCCCTCCCCATACCATCCCTCTGCAAATGAATGGATAAGAAAGCTGTGGTACATATACACAATGGAGTATTACTCAGCCATTAAAAAGAATACATTTGAATCAGTTCTAATGAGGTGGATGAAACTGGAGCCGATTATAAAGGTGTGCTTTCATTCCAATATTCATCTAATTCCATCCTGGCTACAAATCAGTCTGTGTAAGTCAGTTGCTTGCTTTTAACTCTGTCTCCTCTCAGTTTGGGCTTTCCCGGTGGCTCAGTAGTAAATAATCCACCTGCCAATGCAGGAGATGTAAGTTTGATCCTGAGTCGAGAAGATCTCCTGGAAAAAGAAATGGCAACCCATTCCAGGATTCTTTGGAGAAGGACAAGGCAACCCACTCCAGTATTCTTGCCTGGAGAATCTTATGGACAGAGGAGCCTGGCAGGTTACAGTCCATGGGGTTGCAAAGTGCTGGACACAGCTGAGTGACTATCACTCACTCCAGTATTCTTGCCTAGGAAATCCCACGGACAGAGGAGCCTGGTAGGCTACAGTCCATGGACATGCAAAAGAGCTGGACAGGACTTAGCGACTAAATAACAACAGCGCCTCAGTTTATGCCTACAGAGGTTCCACATCATTGGAATCCTTTATAATAGGCCTCACATTCTTGGTATTTGGCATTTATTTATGCAAAAACACTTTGCATTACAGTGTGATAAAAATACAGTTGCATATTCACTAACTCTCTATATTCAATAAAACACTATGAAAATGTTCCTTATACTTACTACATGCAGAACTTTATGCAGCAACATACAGCATTAGAAGAGTCTATGGTTCTGATTTTATTACTCTTGGAACAAAATAATTCATTTTTATCTTTCTCTTTTTAATTAAATTATAGTTTATCTAGGGTTTTTTTCTCTTCCCTTTTCCGTGTCTTTTTTTGTTTCTTCACTGGTCACACACCATGTCTGGTATTTGTGGGCAAGGAATAACTCTTGTTTACAATTCTTTCTGAAACTGCTCACAAAGGTGCTGAACATGCACTCATTTTAATCTTCATTTATTGATTCATTCAGCAAATATATGTTGACCATTAGCCCTCTGACCATTTCTGTCCTTCATTGTGTCCATCTTCACATGAAATATTCCCTTGGTATCTCTAATTTTCTTGAAGAGATCTCTAGTCTTTCCCATTCTATTGTTTTCCTTTATTTCTTTGCATTGATCACTTAGGAAGGCTTTCTTATCTCTATTTGCTATTTTTTGGAACTCTGCATTCAAATGGGTATATGTTTCCTTCCCTCATTTGCCTTTAGCTTCTCTTCTTTTCTCAGCTATTTGTAAGGCCTCCTCACACAAGCATTTTGCCTTTTTGCATTTCTTTTTCTTGAGGATCGTCTTGATCACTGCTTCCTGTACAGTATCACGAACCTCTACCCATAGTTCTTCAGGCACTCTGTATATCAGATCGAATTCCTTAAAGCTCTTTGTCATTTCCACTGTATAATCATAAGGGATTTGATTTAGGTCACACCTGAATGGTCTAGTGTTTTCTGTACTTTCTTCAATTTAAGTCTGAGTTTTGCAATATGGCATTCATAATCTGAGCCACAGTCAGCTCCTGGTCTTGTTTTTGCTGATTGTATAGAGATTCTCCATATTTGGCTGCAAAGAATATAATTCATCATTTTGGTACTGACTGTCTGGTGATGTCCATGTATAGAGTCTTCTCTTGTGTGGTTGGAAGATGGTGTTTGCTATTTCCAGTGTGTTTTCTTGACAAAACTCTATTAGCCTTTGTCCTGCTTCATTTTGCACTCCAAGGTCAAATTTGCCTGTTACTCCAGGTAACTCTTGACTTCCTACTTTTGCATTCCAGTCCCCTATGATGAAACGCACGCACACATGCTAAGTCGCTTCAGTAGTGTCCGACTCTGGGCAACCCTATGGATAGCAGCCCACCAGGCTTTACTGTCCACAGGATTCTCTAGGCAAGAATACTGGAGTGGATTGCCAGTTCCTTCTCCATAATAGTATATTAGTAAGTGAAAGTAAAAAGTCGCTCAGTTGTGCTCGACTTTTTGAGACCCCACGGACTGCAGCCTACAAGTCTCTCAGTCCATGGAATTTTCCAGGCAAGAGCACTGGAGTGGGTTGCCATTTCCCTTTCCCCTATAATGAAAAGGACATCTTTTTGGGGTATTAGTCTGTGAACTTCCAGGTGTTCAAGCTGGATTTAGAAAAGGCAGAGGAACCAGAGATCAAATTGCCAACATCCGTTGGATCATAGAAGAAGCAAGAGAATTTCAGAAAAAGATCTATTTCTGCTTTATTGATTATGTCAAAGCCTTTGACTGTGTAGATCACAAAAAACTGTGGAAAATTCTTAAAGAGATGGGAATACCATGCCACCTGACCTGCCTCCTAAGAGATCGGTATGCAGGTCAAGAAGCAACAGTTAGAACCGGACACGGAACAATGGACTGGTTCCAAAAGTCAAGGCTGTTTATTGTCACCTTGCTTATTTAACTTATAGGCAGAGTACATCATGCAAAATGCCAGGCTGGATGAAGCACAAGCTGGAATTAAGATTGCCAGGAAAAATATCAATAACCTCAGACATGCAGATGATACCATCCTTATGGCAGAAAGTGAAGAGAAACTAAAGAACCTCTTGATGAAAGAGAAAGAGGAGAGAGAAAAAGATGGCTTAGAATTCAACATTCAAAAAACTATGATCATGGCATCCAGTCCCATCACTTCATGGCAAACAGATGGGGAAACAATGGAAACAGTGACAGATTTTATTTTCTTGGGCTCCAAAAGCACTGAAGATGGTGACTGCAGCCATGAAATTAAAAGACGCTTGCTCCTTGGAAGGAAAGCTATGACAAACTTAGACAGCTTATTAAAAAGCAGAGCCATTACTTTGCCAACAAAGGTCTGTCTAGTCAAAGCTATGGTTTTTCCAGTAGTCATGTATGGATGTGAGAGTTGGACTATAAAGAAAGCTGAGCGCCGAAGAATTGATGCTTTTGAACTGTGGTGTTGGAGAAGACTCTTGAGAGTCCCTTGGACTACAAGGAGATCCAACTAGTCTATCCTAAAGGAAATCAACCCTGAATATTCATTCGAAGGACTGATGCAGAAGCTGAAGCTCCAATAGTCTGGCCACCTGATGAGACAAACTGACTCATCGGAAAAAGACTCTGATGCTGGGAAAGATTGAAGCCAGGAGGAGAAGCATGTGACAAAGATTGAAATGGTTGGACGGCATTACCGGGTTGATAGACATGAGTTTGAGCAAGCTCTGGGTGTTGGTGATGGACAGGGAAGCCTGGCATGCTTCAGTCCATGGGGTCACAAAGAGTCAGCCATGACTGAACAACTCAACTGAACTGAACTGAAACAAATTAGCCCTCTACCAGGCTCCACAAGGAACCAAACAGCCCCTGCCTTTGGGAACTTAAAAGGAAATAAGTACAATAAACACACACATATACATATATTTTTTTTTCACACACACAGATGTATATATATATAATATATACACAGATATATATATGTATATTTTATAATGTAAATGTATATGTATATAATACATTTATATAAATATATAATATATTTATATATAATATATATATAATGTAGAGATACATATACTATATATATATATATATATAAAATGTAGACATGAGTTACAGAGGAAAATAATGTGGGAAAAGTGAATCAGGAATGCCAAGCATGAAAAAAAATTTATACAGTCACCAGGTAGTCAATTAGGAAACCAATCAATAGCTATAGTAGTAATCTTACCTAACTTTCTTTAATTCATATTGAAATGAGAAGACCTGAAGATAAGAAAGGTGAAAACCACTTTATTCCATTTGCATATGGAAAATACAAGGCTATATATATCTCTAAATGTCCCTAGAAATTAATAATCAACATTTTTGAAAGATCTCATGATCCATGTTTTCTGTCTTTCTGTCTATCCATCCACCCAAACCCACCCATTCATTCATTGACCCACTCATCCATCCCTTTATCCATCACCCTATGCATCCATTCATCCTCCCACCCATTCACCCACCCACCCACTCACCCATTCTTCTACCCACCCATCTATCTTAGCCAGTCATTGACAATATGGGCCAGGAGAGTCATGGTCAAAGCTGAACTCAGAGGTCCATGAGGTAGAAGAAACATATTTCCTGGACATTTTTAGAAGGTCTTTAATTATTTAATTAATCAGTTATTTAAATGTTTTGAGTCTATTATATGTCAGTCACTATTCTGGAATCTGGAGGTATGAGATTGCTAGGTCCTGGCCCTCAAAGAGCTTATACAGAATTCTAAACTTTCAGAAAAGGCAATACAGTTCCTATATTCCTAGTGCAATCTCACTGTTGGCCTGGGTAAATGCTCTAAGACAGTAGGTGCTTAGAATTAAAATCCATATGACTGATTTTTTAACTTTAATAATATGCTTTATTTAACTAAATATATCCAAAAATTATCATTCTGATATGTAATCAAGATAAAATTCATTTTCCATACTAAGTCTTCAAAATTACTTATGTATTTCATACTTAGAACACATTTCAATTCAGATTAGCCTTAATTCAAGTGTTCAACTGTCATCTGTGGCTATTGGCTACCATATTGAACATGCAGCTATAGAAAATACTGGGTTGGCCTAAAGTTCATAACACGTTATGGAAAAACCTAAACAAACTTTTTAATCAACCCAGTACACGTACTAGCCTAACTCTTTTGTCCCAGACCTCTTTTATCCATTGTTTAGGAATGCTCTCTTCCTCTCTGGTGGTCAACTTCACTAATCATTCCCCATTTTCTGTATGATGCCTAGCCTTTATATATAAAGCAATATCTTCTCTGTTACAGCCTTGACACCTTAACAATGAGACTCTTACCTGTGATTACTTTATATGTAAGTTATTACTGGCCTAATCTGGCCTCTAGAACTTTGTTATTGTCTGAATCCCAGTATATCAATTAAGCTGGTTTGGTCACAAGTGACAGAGTTCTCTAACAATGATTTAAAATATTCTAGCATTTGTTTTTTTTTACTATGATGAAGTCTGTACCTAGGCAATCCCAAAGATGGCTTGGTGATCAAGAGCTGAGTATATTTTCATTCTTTCCATGCTGTGCATCCCTGCCATTCTCCTTATTTTGGCTTTGGCACTCTTGTTTGGGCTTCCCAGGTGGCTCAAGTGGTAGAAAATCTGCCCACCAGTGCAGGAGCTGCAGAAGACACAGGTTCAATCCCTGGGTTAGGAAGACCCCCTGGAGGAGAGCATGGCAACCCACTCCAGTATTCTTGCCTAGAGAATCCCCATGGAGAGAGTAGCCTGGCAGGCTACAGTCCACAGGGTTGCAAAGAGTGGAATACAACTGAATGACTATCAGTTTCACTTTCACTCTCGTCTGTTGCCTCAGAGTCTCAAATTGGTTGCTTAAGCTCCAAAAAAAGAAAACAAAGAAACAAAACACATTCTAGTCACATAATTTCATACATGAAAGTGAAAGAATGGAGAACAGGCCAATGACTTGTTCTGTTTTTCACCATGGAGGGAAAGTAGTTCTGGGGTGTCCCCAAGAGATTTACATTATGTCTGATTGGCCAGAATGAAGGCACATATCCACTTCTAGCTGGAAGGAAAATTGGAAATATTCAGAGATCAAAGGATGGGGGGATTTTAAGACATTGTTGACCAACATTCAACCACTTGAAGTGAAGCACAAGCATGGCAAGGGCCAAGCATGAGCCTGGCTTAACCTGAAATCAGTAAGATGGACTATGAACTCCTATATATTTTTTCTTGCCTGGAATATATTCGAGGATGAAATGAAACCATGTGTGTATGTATGTATGTGCACACTCATGGGTGTTATGGGGACAGGATGGATGCCCTTGAATGAGGGATAAAGGGGAGGGCCAATGAAATGATCACAGTTGACAGGATCAGTTTGAGAACATTTGAATGCCAGCTAAAGGAATTTTTACTTTAGTATGTGGATAATAAGGATCTATTAAAGGTTTGTGAGCAAAGACTTGACATTACATTTGCTTTTTTTAAAGTGGCATTTTGCAGTCTGAGTATGGGTGAGAGTTAATCAATGCTACCTCCATGGATGACTCTGCCTATGTGCAATGCATTCCTGTACACCCAAAATAAGAGAGCAAAATCCACATGATGTCAACTGTATCATTCACAGAATCACCTGGATCACCAGGAAAGTCCAGAGTGTCTGAGAAGAGCATAAGGAATAGGAGTAATCTGATGCTTCCAGACTGGAGAGCTTTTAGTACACTAAATTTAAAGGTTGATTAGTTATAAGAAGCACTTCCTATATAAAGATAAATAAGTCAGAGAGACTCAAAGTGATTATTTTTCAATCCCCAAAATGATCATATCATGAAGGAGCATAAATGATTAATGAAAAAAGTTGAAGGTCTGGAATTTACATAAAAGAATATACCTTAAATTAGTATTATAAAGATAAAAACAGTTGTAAAATTAAGATATTATTCCTTAAATTCATCTTTCATTTTTAGCTGGCTCTTCATTCTCAAGAATAACCACAGGAGAAAAGTTATAAAGGCATAGTCAATGTATATTTTTATGGTTCTGCCCTCTCTTCAGGTAGAAAAAACACTGAGCTTAATTATTCTATAATCATTAGAGTTTTTTCAGTCTTATTGCTCTTTGACCTTCTAGCAGATTCTATATGGATAGCTTAATATCCTCTACCATTTAAAATCAAATTTCCCACATTGCTTTTATTTAAAAGTGTCACATAGCCATAGATATAATCACCTGATTAAAAAACCTTCAGCTCCAGTGTTAAAAGCATACTTCTTTTATCTTCTAATGAGATGAGTTCAGATGATCCCAAGCAATATTTTTAAACTGTCACATAATCCTTCACAGTTAACAAACTGTCTTACAAGATTATGGTAATTATCTACAAGTTTGTATAATTCATCCTACAGAAACTTTTTCTTCAGTATAATTGATGTTAACAAAATTCAGGAGTCTTTAATACAAGGGTAAATTAACACAACCTTTAAAATGGCACTTTATTATAGGATACAAAACAAAATTTTAAAAGATGTATTTTCAGTTTACATTTAAATAAAGCAAACAAACATTTCTGAAACATCAGTGCCCATTTTGCTATTTGTATTAATTGCTAAGATTTTATTGCTTTTGATCAAAGACCATCACCTGATATTTTATGGAAGGATCTGAGTATAAGTTGATATTTTGATGAATCAGCAAAACAGTGATTTTTCTAAGAATAGAGATATATAACACATCAGAGATAATAACCTTATAGGAATTATCACAACACTGTACTCTGTAAGTTTAATAATATTAATTTAACTCTGATTTTTAAACAGCAGATTAAATATGGTAGATGTTAAATATTACATGCATATCTTGTTAAGAGATGGCAACATCTTTCCAGAATGTTGTTAATATTTCAATTTACTGTTATCCCCTACCACCAATGGATCCAGAAATAATGGGATAAAATTGGTATGAAAGACATGTGGCTTAAATATTTGTGCATGCTAAGTTGCTTCAATCATGTACAACTCTTTGTGACCCCATGGACTGTAGGTAACGCGGCTCCTCTGTCCATGGGATTCTCCAGGCAAGAATACTGGAGTGGGTTGCCATTTTGTGCTCCATGTGGTCCTCCTGACCAAGGGACTGAAACTGCATTTTTCACATATCCTGCATTGGCAGGTAGGTTCTTTACCACTGGCACCATCTGAGAAGCCCCAAATAATTGTTTGCTGGGCCAGGAGAGTCCACCTTGAATCGTGGTGAAAGGGATGGTCTAGCAGAACTCCAAGGAAGTATTTGATCTTGGTAAGTTACAGTTTCCAAAAGATTACTTTGGAATCCTTTGATTACCCCAAAAGATTTCCAACAAACTAAGAAAAACAAGCTTTAAAAAAATCGAACTTATTGCTATAGATGATTTGGGTTGACTTTCCAGTTGTTGAGATTAACATCTTTGATACAAACAAAGCAAAAAAACAACCATTTGTCTTTAAGAATAAAAAATGGCTGCCATGATGATACAAAGATGGCTTGCCTTGATGCAGCTGTGGTCAAGCAGTCCCCCATTGGTTCATCCCTTCTCTGCTTTAGAAAGGCAAGGTAACAGGGATGCTTGCACAGCCAAGGAAGTCTCTTCATCTCTGTCCCTAACACCCAAATTGAGAAAGTCAGCCTGAGGTTTACCCAGGATAATCTCATACCAGAGACTATCAGCACACAGTAGAAGTTCCCATCTGGCTTTCTCATTCCTGCAGACACAGGGCTACAATTCCAAGCCTGGGTGCCCTTTGCCTCAGGTTCTTGTATCTTTTCCAAGTCTATAAGGCAGAGAATTTATTCTGTTCCATCAATACAACTTTTTTTTTTCTTTCCAAGTTGTAATTATTATAAAGAGTAAAACTAAATGCAGTCTTTTTAAAATTCTATGGTTGAACCATGTAGAGTCTGATCACAGGTCTCAGAGAAATCTCAGTTTTCCCCTAGACCTCATGAAGCGAAGGACTCTAAGGAGAGTTGTACTTTTCCCCAAGTCAGAATAGCAACAGCAGGAGGTTGTTAAGAAACTACTTTATTATTTTGTAAGATTTCTTCTTCTGCACTCTTCTTATACCATCCTAACTCCACCTGTGTTCATGGAGAATGAAATTTGGAGGCTTCGCATTTAGACAGTGTGTATTACAATTAGCAGTCCAGACCTCTGTTTACATGCACAGAAACAGGAACCCTGAGACTGAATAGCCATTTAACAGAGGAAACAAAGCACTAATAAATGGGGAACCCAAACTTGGGCCTCTGACTTCCAGAAGAGTATGTTTTTCACAATTGGTTTTGGTCTCTTTCTGCACCACTATCATAAAAATTAACAGCCACTAACTTATTTACTTGGGGAAGGAAATGGCAACCCACTCCAGTATTCTCAGCTGGAGAATCCCGCAGACAGAGGAGCCTGGCAGGCTACAGTCCATAGGGTCACAAAGAGTTGGACACAGATGAAGCAACTGAGCACACACACACACAGCTTCATTTACATGTTTGTTTGACATAAATAACATAGTTTTGACCTTTTATGCAGCATCAAAACTCCCAGTTGCAATTAATTAGCATCTAAGTAGACATAGAAATTTTGACAACTTGGGCAGGAAATACCGTGAGGTTAGTTACTTGTAAAGTGAAAAGTGAAGTTGCTCAGTCATGTCCAACTCTTAGCGACCCCATGGACTGCAGCCTACCAGGCTCCTCCGTCCATGGGATTTTCCAGGCAAGAGTACTGGAGTGGGGTGCCATTGCCTTCTCTAACTAATTCACTAGTTTAGTATGCAATAAAATAACAGAGGCTTTGAATAAGTTAAACTGGCTAGTAACAACTAATCAGTTTTCTTCTGTGATTACTGTTCTTCTACATAGGCAGGATAATTAATTCACGGATGGTTTTTCTGGTCTATCTTCAACTATTCTTACACTACATAATCAATTAGGGACATCTTTTTACAGATATATGAAGAGAACACAGGTTGCTTTACGTAAGTTGAGTTTGTTAAATCTATTTGTTATGACAGGGGAGTTCTGATACAAAAATTGCTCACTGCACACTGAACCCCAGAGAAGTGATGAAACAAGACAGCTGATGTTAGGAGGTATATGGGAGTGGGGTAGGGTGAGAAGTCATGGATAAATTAAAAACTGGCAAGTATCTGCTGAAGTAGAGCCACTTTTTAGGGGGCATAAGAAAAACTTATAAGTCACCATTTTGGTCTCTTTAGAGAAATCCATTTGTTGTTAAGAACTTAAGACCATTTACTACCATCATGCTGCAAAATGCAGTAGTCATACTATTTCCAAAAGGATCCTAAAAATTGCAGTGCAAAAGAAATCTAAGAAAATAAATAATTACAAAACCATCAACATTTTTCAAAGAAATGTGCTCAAAACAGTGACTTTTACAAAAAATGTGAATTTGTTTTAAATGAAAAAAGAGTTCCCTCTGTGAAAGATCAAAGACTCATTTCACAGAAAACTTATTATGCATTAATGACTTGATTAACAGTGTACAAATAAGGGTCGTAGACTTTTTTAATTAGGTCTGAGTGATCAGGGTGTCACCAATAAAGGCAGCAAGACAGAAGAAAGAATACACCAACCTTTCAATCAGCCTTTTCATCCCATCATCCTCATCTTCCTTAGGAAAGAGAATGTTAGAAGTATATCCTAAGAATACCTTAGAAGGTATCCTAATAATACCTTCCATATTTTGGATCACTGTTGGAGGCACAATATCCAAAATTCATGCCAACAGGATTTGTGCTGAGTAAGGAAATAGCCATAAAAACCACACTGAAGACTCTAAAACTTCTCAGTGACTGAACAAATCACTTTATAGTGGAATGCATACCTGACATAGAGGGTGTACTAAGCCCCTGCTCGTATTTCTTTGAAGAACCTAGCCATACCGAATTCACATACCTGTTTCCTTTATGGTTGTAAAGGATATATGGTACACAGCTTTCCACATATTTGATAGCTCCTCTTGTTGCAAGTGACAAAAACAAAACAAACAAGCAAAAACTCTTCACTTGCCTTTATATATGTGTATATGCATGCAAGCTCAGTCACTTCAGTCATGTCCAACTCTTTTTGACCCTATGGACTATAGCCCACCAGGCTCCTCTCTCCGTAGGATTCTCCAGACATGAATACTGGAGTGGGTTGTCATGCCCTCCTCCAGGGGATCTTCTCAACACGGGGATTGAACCTTATTAACTTTTTTCATACTCACTGCCCAATGAGGAAGGCTCAACTACTGCTTCTACATTAGAAGAAATGGAAGCTCCTTGGGGTTATACAGTCTGTCCAGGTCACACAGGTATGTGGAAAGTCCATAGCCCGTTGGTCAAGGACATACACTGTTAGTTTTTACAGGGTGTTTTTACAACCTGGAGGACCACTGACACACATTTGGACACATCTGCACAGATTCCTCCTTCCTTATCTCTGACACTTTGGGACAATTTCTTATTTAAATCCAAATCCTTCACTTTAATTCTTCATCCCATGACACTCTGCTTCCCCAGGGACTTTCCCACCAGTTATCCCTCCTTTCAGTTCAGTTCAGTCACTCAGTCATGTCCAACTCTTTGAAGCCCCATGGACTGCAGCATGCCAGGCTTCCTTGTCATTTACCACCTCCTAGAGCTTGCTCAAACTCATGTCCATCAAGTCGGTGATGCCATCCAACCATCTCATCCTCTGTTGTTCCCTTCTCCTCCTGCCTTCAATCTTTCCCAGCACCAGGGACTTTTCCAATGAGTCAGTTCTTCTCATCAGGTGGCCAGACTATTCAAGCTTCAGCTTCAGAATCAGTCCTTCCAATGAATATTCAATACTGATTTCCTTTAGAATTGACTGGCTTGATCTCCTTGCAGTCCAAGGGACTCTCAAGAGTCTTCTCCAACACCACAGTTCAAAAGCATCAATTCTTTGGCGCTCAGTTTCTTTGTGGTTCAACTCTCACATCCATACATGACTACTGGAAAACAGTTTTGACTAGACATACATTTGTTGGCAAAGTAATGTCTCTGCTTTTTAATATGATGTCTAGGTTGGTCATAACTTTTCTTCCAAGGAGTAAGCGTCTTTTAATTTCATGGCTGCAGTCACCATCTGCAGTGATTTTGGAGCCCAAAATAATAACGTCTGTCACTGTTTCCATTGTTTCTCCATCTATTTGCCATGAAGTGATGGGACCAGATGCATGATCTTAGTTTTTTGAATGTTGAGTTTTAAGCCAGCTTTTTCACTTTCCTCTTTCTCTTTCATCAAGAGGCTCTTTAGTTCCTCTTCACTTTCTGCCATAAAGGTGGTGTCATCTGCATAACTGAGGCTATTGATATTTCTCCCTCCAATCTTGATCCCAGTTTCTGCCTCATCCAGCCCAGCATTTTGCATGATGTAGTCTGCATATAAGGTAAATAAGCAGGGTGACAATATACAGCCTTGATGTACTCCATTCCCAATTTGGAGCCAGTCTGTTGTTCCATGTCTGGTTCTAACTGTTGCTTCTTGACCTGCATACATATTTCTCAGGAGACAGGTAAGGTGGTCTGGTATTACCATCTCTTTAAGATTTTGTCACAGTTTGTTGTGATCCAAAGAGTCAAAGGCTTTGGTGTAGTCAATAAAGCAGAATTAGATGTTTTTCTATAACTCTCTTGCTTTTTCTACGATCCAATGGATATTGGCAATTTGTCTCTGGTTCCTCTGCCTCTGCCTTTTCTAAATCCAGCTCGAACATCTGGAAGTTCTCAGTTCACATTGAAGCTTTGCTGGAAGAATTTTGGGCATTAATTTGCTAGCATGTGAGATGAGTGCAATTTTGCGGTAGTTTGAGCATTCTTTGGCATTGCCTTTCTTTGGGATTGGAATGAAAACTGACCCTTTCCAGTTCCTTCAGCCACTGCTCAGTTTTTCAAATTTGCTGGCATATTGAGTGCAGCACTTTCACAGCATTATTTTTTAGGATTTGAAACAGCTCAGCTGGAATTCCATTACTTCCACTAACTTTGTCCATAGTGATGCTTCCTAAGGCCCTTGACTTTGGACTCCAGGATGTCTGGCTCTAGGTGACTGATCACATCATTGTGTTCATCTGGTTCATGAAGATCTTTTTCGGTATAGTTCTGTGCATTCTGTGTAAGAAACATACACTGACCTTTATGGGTTTACTTACTGTAAACACAGACTTATCCTCAGAGTTTGGATGATGATGGTGTTTAAACAAGATTTTGGGATAGGAGTGGAGGCAGAGGAATTTCATGACATAGGACACTAGCAGCAGGGAAGAAGTATAGAATACTATCTGTGATTCTATAAAGACTTGTAGACTTGTAGATTCAGTACCCACCTCCACTTGTAAGAATTCCATATTTTTCTAACTACAAATTTGATTGATAAACCCTGCCTCACCATCTACCATGTCTGAATCCCATTCTCCTGCTTCTTCCCTTCAAGGATATTTTCATCTGATATAAGCTTAATAGAAATACTTGAGAGGTGATGGACAGGGAGGCCTGGCGTGCTGCGATTCATGGGGTCACAAAGAGTCGGACACGACTGAGCGACTGAACTGACTGAACTAGAGGATCATATAATTGTTCTTCATAGGATCTTGAGTCTCCCAGTGGAAAGGAAATATAATTTAATATTTTTCAAAGGAATGAACCAGTAAATTATTTTTATAGAACTTTAGGTGGGATCCTCAGAAAACAGAGAGTGACTTTGCTGAGTCAAATATTTTTTAAATTCCTTGTTAAAAATGTATTTTATAAATGAATTCTGTTTCTTTAATATGTATATTAAAGTAAGAACAAATGTTGAGTTTCTCAATTTTGGAGCAAAAAATACTCCAATCCCCAGGGCATAAATATAAGCACGAACACACTGGCCTCTAGAATTTTCATGTTGCTACTTTCAGCACATGTGGAAAAGTGCTTCACCTGGCTCGAAATCACAGTTCATTTATTAAATTCACCATTGAAACCACACCCATAAAAGGTATCCATAGGAATCACATGGCTCCTGAGCATGCCTCCAAGGCTGTATTAATTATTATAATGCCCTGAGAGATTGAGGTCTACATATGAAATCTTAATTCCTGTTCTGAGTCTTACAGATTTTATCCAAGAACTAATATAATAGTGTTAGTGTAAACATACCCTAACAGGTCAGGCTTGTTAATGCACATCTAATTCTTTTCATGGAGGACCATCTCCCTTGAGATAGTATTTATCCAATCATAAAAGTAACAAAGATTTGCAGCAAGGGCCTGACACTGAATATTGAATAATTAAAGAATGAGAGAGCTGGGTTTTGATCACCACTTTTAACAAAATCCTTTTACCACTGGGATTTTTGGTTACCTAAAGTTCATCACTTCTAATCTGGAGAAACGCAGGAGACCCTGAGGCCCAAATAGGAGAAAGGTATTTTTCCACATTGCCCACATACACCTCTAAAAGGAAAAGTGTCATTTCTTAGTGCTTATGAAAATTCTGATAACTTAGAAATCATCATTATTATTCATATTCTCTGAAGGTGCTCACTATTGACTACTAGGCTTAATGTAAAAGAAAACATAAGCTGTTTTAGCAACATAATTCAACACCTCTACACAGCATGCTTACTATTGCAGGGAAATGGCAATCCTCAGGAGTTTTGTAATATGGTCTCTAATAGCATTTGCTCATTTATTAGAACAGTAATAAATAGGTATTCTGAATAAAATTTTCACTAGGGTATTCAAGCTTGTTAGAAATTATGACAAATGAACAATGCAGCTTTATTGTTTGTAAGTAAAATAGTTCAAAAGTTTTGCCTTAAGACTGAACTTCAGTTAACCCCAGGTACACTAACAGCTTTTAATTTTTGGTATATTTTTTTCTATCTGCAAATATTAGTGATGGTTAGAAATTGTTTTACTTCACGAAGTGAGTTCCTTTTTACAAATACATTATTGCTATAATCACCACAATCATAAGCTTGGATTTACATGGATGAGGAAATCTCTGCCCAAACTTCAAATAAATAAAAACCAGGTGTGTCTCTTTATTCTCTGCCATCCCCAGTGTTGGAAAGGTCTATGACAGTCCTTCCTTGACACACAGTTAATGTTAAGAAGGAGGCTCAACAGACCATGTGTCAGTTACCAAACAGTCGAACACAACTGAGCACAGACCCATGGTTAGCTCAACTTCTACTCCAACTGGGGTTTGAGTCTACAAACAATTCAGTTATGCAGGGTGTAAATGATCACTAACACAGTAGCTACCTATATAATAGGACACTTTCAAAGTAACTCCACAGAACAAAGTGTAAACGACTTCACTTGAAAATAAACTTTGTTTCTTTAGGCATAATATGGATATGTCACAAACTTGATTTTGGCAAAATTACAGGCAAGTTCAACCACTACTTTTGTCCTTCGGCCTACTCTAAACATGCCTTGACTACTCACTTCTTTAACATTTGCCTGTCCAAAGTCATTTATTACTTTGCTAAGTAATTAATTTAGTTACTTTAAGCAATTACAGCAATTGTTTAATTGTAACTGAACATATACATGAATGTATTCAGAATTCTGTCTAACTAGAAATAAAATGGTGATTAATCTTATATTTAAGTGGTGATTAATTTTATGTCAACTTCGCTGGACCTTGGAACGTCCAGATAGCTGGCTAAACATTGTTTCTAAGTATGCTTGGAAGGGTATATCTAAAAGAGATTCGCATTTGACTCAGAGACCAAGTAAACAGACGGCCCTCCCCAGTGTGTAGGGGTATCATCAAATCTACAGAGAGCCTGAAAACAGCAAAGTTGAATTTGAGGATCTCTTGCCTGATTGCTTCAGATGATGCTCCTATTTCTCAGGCCTGTAGACTCAGACCAGAATATACGTACTATCAGTTCTTGGGATCTCAGGTCTTTGAACTACACATCTGTGGCTTTCTTGGGTCTCTGGCTTGCAGAAGGCAGAGAAGGATTTCTGAGCCTCCATAATCACGAGAGCCAGTACCTTATAATAAACTTATACATATAGGTGTATACGTAGAGATTTATTTACATATAGATGTACATGTATGAAAAGTGAAAGTGAAGTCACTCAATCTTGTCTGACTCTTTGTGACCCTCATGGAGTGTAAGCCTGCCACAGTCCTTTGTCCATGGGATTTCCCAGGCAAGAATACTAGAGTGGGTTGCCATAAATTTATTATAAGTACATATATTAATATATACACATACACATAAATACATATATATAATATAGACATACACACACACACACACACATATATATATAAAATATGTTCTCCAATAAGTTCTATATATATATAGGAGAACTTCAATACACTCGACATTTGAAACCTGTTTTTCCCCCGGTCTGTAAAGCTTATCAGTGAGACCAATGAAGTGTGCACCACTGAAACACATCCATAGTCACTGCCCCTCTGCCACATTCATTCTCAGACCAAAGCACAAACCCATGGCCAAGCATACTGTTCTGCAACCTACTTATTATGTCATTGGGTCCTCATACTTCACAGGAGAGTTAGCTAAGTACCTTGCTTTATGGATTTTATACTATTTATTCATTTAGGCAATAGTGCACAGTCAGTAGGGGCTTCCCTGGTGGCACAGACAGTAAAGAATCTGCAATGTGGGAGACCCAGGTTCAGTCTCTGGGTTGGGGAAGATCCCCTGGAGAAGGAAAAGGCTACCCACTCCAGTATTCTTGCCTAGAGAATTCCATGGACAGAGGAGCCTGGCGGGCTACAGTCCATGGGGTTACAAAGAATGGGGCAAGTAGAAATTCTTCTAACTACTTTATCTTGATATTTGCTAATGTCTTCTGCATCTTGCCAGCTGATTATGTTTATGCAGGAAAAGACCAATCTTGAGGCCCCCCCAAATTAGCCAGTCATCCAAAAACCAAGGCCGTCTCTGTTTCTCTGAGATGAAAGTGAAAGTTGCTCAGTCGTGTCCAGTTTGCTGCAACCCCATGGGTTGTAACCTGTCCATGGGATTCTCCAGGAAAGAACACTGGAGTGGGTTGCCATTTCCTTCTCAGGGTATCTTCCCAATCCAGGATCACACTTGGGTCTCCTACATTGTAGGCAGATTCTTTACCATCTGAGCCACCAGGAAAGCCCAACAAATGCAAAGCAAATTTCAAATCACAAATTCCATTTGGCTTAAGAGACTAGAAACAGTCTGGTGTGTTTACTCCCCAGAGTCTTCTTTGTTTATCAAAGGTAATGCATTTTTAATATACAATTCAATACATAAACTTATAATTTTGAACTTTCCTACAGCTGAGTGAATCCTACATTTATTTTCAGTAGCTATTTCACTGAATTTAATTGTAATATTAAAGAAAGATCCTATTGAAAATTATTAAATGATCTGTGCTCTGTGATATGAGTCAACCTAAAGGATACACTTATGCTTTAACCATTTTAGCATTAAAAGCTAAAACCAATGTAAGAGAATAGCTAATATAAGTTTCAGCTTTATCTGCGACTCCATGGACTATAGTCTGCCAGGCTCCTCTGTCCATAGGATTTTTCAGTCAAGAATACTGGAGTGAGTTGCTATTTCCTTCTCCAGGGGATCTTCCTGATCCAGAGAACAAACCCACATCCCCTGCAAGTCTCCTACATTGCAAGCAGATAATCATGTGCAATAAGGGAGTTTTCATTTTAGGGATGAACAGAACAGACAAGAGAATAAGTAATTTTGTGTCCGCCTTTTAAGTACAAATTCCAGTTGCCAGGAAGGTACATGAATTCTTACTCAAAGCAAATATGTCCTTGCCTTCTTTTCAGAGGGCTCTTTGTTTAATCTCTGGAATTTTTGTTTCATTTTTTTTTCAAGTCCACTACCTCAGTTGCTAATGGACAAAGTTTCTCTTTGTCTTTGGAAAGATATTTCTTTCTTGAAGAGAGACAATAGTCTCTACTGGGGACTTTATTTCTACTGGGAATAATTGGAGCCTGGTTATTTGAAATTCACACCTATGAGCTAGTGAGGAGAGTCAATGTGATTAACAAAATACATCAAAGATAATGTAAAAAAAACAAAAACAACATTTAAGCTATTAAGCTATTCCGCAAAAATAAGTCCTGAACAAAGAGAGCAACATGAAACAAAACTACTAAGTCATCATCTATTCATCTTTCATTATTTATCTTCAAACAATGGTACATGTTATTATATAAGCTTCTTTTGAAAGTTTAATAGAAAAAGTCACCAAATATGATTTCATGTGTGTGTATGTGTGTGTGTGTGTGCATGTATGTGTGTGTATACAAACATATATATATACATAGTGGATGGGGGAGAAAGTGAGATTTGTAATAGGAAAGGAGGGAAGTGGCAGGCAAAGTTGAAAGTTACACTTTAATGATGTAAATAGCCTCCAGAAATTAGAACAATCATATTGCATCATCGTACTATTCTTATTTAATTTATGCATTTAAACAGCTTTAGGAATTAAAAGTATAGATATCTATTTAAACCAGAGATCAAATTTATAGAACTCATACCAGGAATATTGAATGATATAAACAGATTGCAAAATTAAGCAAAGAAATGTACAGGTTAACAATTAAATTTGAATTTGGGATAAACATAAATAATGTTTAGGGTAAGTATATTCCAAATATTGCATGGAACATAGTGTAAAGATGTCAAGACAAAGATGTTTGCTTGAAATAAGAATTAAGGTTAGGTCCTCCAGTGGTTAGCAACTGGTGTTTTCACTGCCACAGCCAGAGTTTAATCCCTGGTCAGGAAACTAAGATTCCACAAGCCACATAAGGCAGCCAAAAAAAAAAATAAAAATAAAGAAAGAAAGAATTAAGGCTAATTGTTGGCCACTAGAATTTGTACTTCCACATCAGACACACACTTATTTTTCTGCTTGTTTCCAAAATGATAATTTATTTATTTCACATGAACAGCTATCAGCATGGATATACTTATATGTTAAAAATTATTGCTGTTTATTTGAAAATTCACATTTAACTGGGCATCCTGTATTTTACCAGGCAACACTAGAAAATACTAGAATTATTTTTAGTACCAGAGACATTTAATACTTAAAAAGAGTTGATCCAAATTTCCTATAATATGGAGTATTTAACACTGAAAAAAAAAGAAGTAGCAGTGGTTTTAGACAAGGATAGGTTTCTTAAATGTAATTATAGTCAATGCTTAGTAGAGGCATTTTTAATGTACCTGTATTATAACCTTTTTCCAACCCCAAATGCCTAATCTCAAGTTCATAAAGCTTTGGTTTTTCACTTTGGTTTTTCATTTAGAAATACAGGAGAAGAAAAGAAGATCCATTTAATATTCTTGGAACAACTGTGGTTTCCTCTCCACAGTGTTCCACACCATCCGGTATGTCCTTACCTAAAACAGTCAATTCAACCTGCCTTCTGTCATTTCTTTCTGCCCAGTGCTCTTGTCTCTCCAGGTGTTTCACACTAGGTCTAGAGACTTCTGCCCAACTCTCAACTCTGTTATTTACATTCATGAATTCTTCAAATTGTTAGTAAGTTAGCCATAAGCAATGAGAGGTGGCCTAGTCGGCTGAATGTCCAATAGCTACCTAATCCTGCCAAGCTGTTTGTCAAACATGCCCCCATCAGTACTCCATAATGATTGGGGGATCAGAGAAATCCCCCACTGGCCACCTGGAGAGACTTTTCCCACTCTGACACATGCACATCTCATCCTGTCATGTTCTTAGATAACTTTTGGTGGCCACTGGGCTCATTAAATGTTCAAAAATATTCTATGACTGTGTGTGCGCCTGCATGCTAAATCACTTCAGTTATGTCTGACTCTTTGCGATCCTATGGACTGTAGCCCACCTGGCTCCTCTGTCCATGGGGTTCTCCAGGCAAGAATACTGGAATAGGCTGCCATGATTCAGGGGTGAAATCCACATCTCTTTTGTCTCCTGCATTGGCAGGCTGGTTCTTGACAACTAGCACCCCCTGGGAAGCCCATGTATATGGCTCAGACAGTAAAGTATCTGCCTACAATGTGGGAGACCTGGGTTCCATCCCTGGGTTGGGAAGATCCCCTGGAGAAGAAAATGGAAACCCACTCCAGTACTCTGGCCTGGAAAATCCCATGGATGGAGAAGCCTGGTAGGTTACAGTCCATGGGGTTGCAAAGAGTCGGATACGACTGAGCAACTCATGACTGAGGTAAACACATATGCAGCAAAGCCTCTTGCTGTATAACCTGCAGCTGTCAGTAAGGACTGTCAATCAACAATATCCTGGATTATGCAAAAAACCTTGCCCTAAAAACGACACTGCAGCCCTCCAGGGCCATTGCCTTCCTTAGCCTGGCCCACCTCTCTCTTGAGGTTTCCTCTCTGTTCTCTCCTTATCTTCAACAAAGTCTCTCGCAACAGGTAAGACCTCAGATTCTTGTGTCCTTACCAAGAACTGAGACCCACAGGAGAAGAGCTCTCCGGACTCTCTCCTGCTAAGAAGCAGTGCCCAGAAATCTGACTTAAATGATTAGAGTCAGGCTTCCCTGAGGTGTTGTTTTGCCTCTATCTCCAATTATTTAATATAATCAATATGGTTAGTAAATGTTTCAGTGTCCATGAGTGTGTGTTAAGTCGCTTCAGTCATTTCCAACTCTTTGCGACCCTATGGACCATAGCCCACTAGGCTTCTCTGTTCATGGGATTCTCCAGGCAAGCATATTGGAGTAGATTGCCATGCCCTCCTCCGGAGGATCTTCCTCACCCAGAGATTGAACCCTGTCTCCAGCATCTCCTGCACTGGCACAAGTATTCTTCATCACTAGCACCACCTGGGAAGTCCTTCAGTGTCCACAAGGAACCATAAAAATATTTGACTGCCCTTTTGCCTGGTGAAGACTGTTACCAAATCCAAGTTCATACTACTTGCCAGACAACAGGCCAATAAATCAAGACACATGGTGCTGGGCAAGGAATGAAGTGAAGTCGCTCAGTCGTGTCCAACTCTTTGTGACCTCATGGACTATAGCCTACTGGACTCCTCCATCCACGGGATTTTCCAGGCAAGAGTGCTGGAGTGTGTTGCCATTTCCTTTTCCAGGGGAACTTCACAACCCAGGGATCGAACCTGGGTCTCCCACATTGTAGGCCGATGCTTTACCGTCTGAGCCACAAGGGAAGCTGGGGCAAGGAATAGTGGCTTTATTTAAAAAGTCAGGAGACAGAGAAGATGGTAGACTAGTGTCCCAAACAGTCATCTTATCAAAGTTAGGATTCAGGCTTCTTTATACTAAAAGTGTGAGGGGTGTGGCTGGTTGTTGCAAACTTCTTGGTGTGCTATCCATGTAATTCTGCTCACAATATTCCCCCAAACTTCCAGCAAGGCAATTATTTTCTGTTCTGCACCTTTTTAAGAGAGTTATACCTTTAAAGTTCATGCCTGGGAGGCAGCACCTTGAGAATGGACTAGTGTATATTTCAGGCAAGGTTCTTTTACAAAGATGCAGAGCCAACATATCTTAAGCACAGACAAGAGCCCAAGAGTTAAAGCTAAAGGAATAAACCCAATATGGAGTTATGTTTGATCTTCTCCATTATAAGACCATTATCATGGCATTTGAAGCAGACTATAACTTACTGTCGATCCCACAGATAAATCCCAGAAACTCTCACTCTAGACATCAAGAATAAAAGCTATTGTCACACAGGAGATGAAACTCATTGCAACAAGACTATTTCCATCTTAGTTCTAAAGAGGACTTCTGAAAATAAGATTTGTGCCAGAGGCTCATTGGTTGCATGAGATAGAAATATAATTTACTTATCTCTACACAACAGAGTGACTCAGTAGGTCACTATGAATAGGACAAAAGAAAAATTAAACTTTAACTCATCTCAATAGTGAATTTAATACTTTTTAATAATAAACTCCCAAACAAAATATACCAGCATGAAATTATTTGAATTTAAGTTCTTAATAGATTCTGGAGACAAACACTTTGTCAGGTATATGTACTGGAGATATTTTCTCCCAGTCTGCAACTTGTCTTTTAATGTTCTTAACAGTATTTTGCTGAGCAGAAATTTTAAATTTTGATAAAGTATAATTTATAATCTTTTTCCTCTTAAAGTTCAGTCTAAGAAGTCTTTGTTTACAGTAAGTTCATGGACATACTCTTCTATGTTTTCTTTTTTTTTTTAATTTTATTTTTAAACTTTACATAATTGTATTAGTTTTGCCAAATATCAAAATGAATCCGCCACAGGTATACATGTGTTCCCCATCCTGAACCCTCCTCCCTCCTCCCTCCCCATACCATCCCTCTGGGTCGTGCCAGTGCACTAGCCCCAAGCATCCAGTATCGTGTATCGAACCTGGACTGGCAACTCGTTTCTTACATGATATTTCACATGTTTCAGTATTATTCTCCCAAATCTTCCCACCCTCTCCCTCTCCCACAGAGTCCATAAGACTGTTCTATACATCAGTGTCTCTTTTGCTGTCTCGTACACTGGGTTATTGTTACCATCTTTCTAAATTCCATATATATGCGTTAGTATACTGTATTTATGTTTTTCCTTCTGGCTTACTTCACTCTGTATAATAGGCTCCAGTTTCATCCACCTCATTAGAACTGATTCAAATGTATTCTTTTTAATGGCTGAGTAATACTCCATTGTGTATATGTACCACTGCTTTCTTATCCATTCATCTGCTGATGGACATCTAGGTTGCTTCCATGTCCTGGCTATTATAAACAGTGCTGCGATGAACACTGGGGTACACGTGTCTCTTTCCCTTCTGGTTTCCTCAGTGTGTATGCCCAGCAGTGGGATTGCTGGATCATAAGGCAGTTCTATTTCCAGTTTTTTAAGGAATCTCCACACTGTTGTCCATAGTGGCTGTACTAGTTTGCATTCCCACCAACAGTGTAAGAGGGTTCCCTTTTCTCCACACCCTTTCCAGCATTTATTACTTGTAGACTTTTGGATCGCAGCCATTCTGACTGGTGTGAAATGGTACCTCATAGTGGTTTTGATTTGCATTTCTCTGATGATGAGTGATGTTGAGCATCTTTTCATGTGTTTGTTAGCCATCTGTATGTCTTCTTTGGAGAAATGTCTATTTAGTTCTTTGGCCCATTTTTTGATTGGGTCGTTTATTTTTCTGGAGTTGAGCTGTAGGAGTTGCTTGTATATTTTTGAGATTAGTTGTTTGTCAGTTGCTTCATTTGCTATTATTTTCTCCCATTCTGAAGGCTGTCTTTTCACCTTGCTAATACTTTCCTTTGATGTGCAGAAGCTTTTAAGGTTAATTAGGTCCCATTTGTTTATTTTTTATTTTATTTCCAATATTCTGGGAGGTGGGTCATAGAGGATCCTGCTGTGATATATGTCAGAGAGTGTTTTGCCTATGTTCTCCTCTAGGAGTTTTATAGTTTCTGGTCTTACGTTTAGATCTTTAATCCATTTTGAGTTTATTTTTGTGTATGGTGTTAGAAAGTGGTCTAGTTTCATTCTTTTACAAGTGGTTGACCAGTTTTCCCAGCACCACTTGTTAAAGAGATTGTCTTTAATCCATTGTATATTCTTGCCTCCTTTGTCAAAGATAAGGTGTCCATATGTGTGTGGATTTATCTCTAGGCTTTCTATTTTATTCCATTGATCTATATTTCTGTCTTTGTGCCAGTACCATACTGTCTTGATAATTGTGGCTTTGTAGTAGAGCCTGAAGTCAGGTAGGTTGATTCCTCCAGTTCCATTCTTCTTTCTCAAGATCGCTTTGGCTATTCGAGGTTTTTTGTTTTTCCATACAAATTGTGAAATTATTTGTTCTAGTTCTGTGAAGAATACTGTTGGTAGCTTGATAGGGATTGCGTTGAATCTATAAATTGCTTTGGGTAGTATACTCATTTTCACTATATTGATTCTTCCAATCCATGAACATGGTATATTTCTCCATCTGTTAGTGTCCTCTTTGATTTCTTTCACCAGTGTTTTATAGTTTTCTATATATAGGTCTTTAGTTTCTTTAGGTAGATATATTCCTAAGTATTTTATTCTTTCTGTTGCAATGGTGAATGGAATTGTTTCCTTAATTTCTCTTTCTGTTTTCTCATTATTAGTGTATAGGAATGCAAGGGACTTCTGTGTGTTGATTTTATATCCTGCAACTTTACTATAGTCATTGATTATTTCTAGTAATTTTCTGGTGGAATCTTTAGGGTTTTTTATGTAGAGGATCATGTCATCTGCAAATAGTGAGAGTTTTACTTCTTCTTTTCCAATTTGGATTCCTTTTATTTCTTTTTCTGCTCTGATTGCTGTGGCCAAAACTTCCAAAACTATGTTGAATAGTAATGGTGAAAGTGGGCACCCTTGTCTTGTTCCTGACTTTAGAGGAAATGCTTTCAATTTTTCACCATTGAGGATAATGTTTGCTGTGGGTTTGTCATATATAGCTTTTATTATGTTGAGGTATGTTCCTTCTATTCCTGCTTTCTGGAGAGTTTTTATCATAAATGGGTGTTGAATTTTGTCAAAGGCTTTCTCTGCATCTATTGAGATAATCATATGGTTTTTATTTTTCAATTTGTTAATGTGGTGTATTACATTGATTGATTTGTGGATATTGAAGAATCCTTGCATCCCTGGGATAAAGCCCACTTGATCATGGTGTATGATCTTTTTAATGTGTTGTTGGATTCTGATTGCTAGAATTTTGTTAAGGATTTTTGCATCTATGTTCATCAGTGATATTGGCCTGTAGTTTTCTTTTTTTGTGGCATCTTTGTCAGGTTTTGGTATTAGGGTGATGGTGGCCTCATAGAATGAGTTCGGAAGTTTACCTTCCTCTGCAATTTTTTGGAAGAGTTTGAGCAGGATAGGTGTCAGCTCTTCTCTAAATTTTTGGTAGAATTCAGCTGTGAAGCCGTCTGGACTGGGGCTTTTGTTTGCTGGAAGATTTTTGATTACAGTTTCAATTTCCATGCTTGTGATGGGTCTGTTAAGATTTTCTATTTCTTCCTGGTCGAGTTTTGGAAAGTTGTACTTTTCTAAGAATTTGTCCATTTCTTCCACGTTGTCCATTTTATTGGCATATAATTGTTGATAGTAGTCTCTTATGATCCTTTGTATTTCTGTGTTGTCTGTTGTGATCTCTCCATTTTCGTTTCTAATTTTGTTGATTTGATTTTTCTCCCTTTGTTTCTTGATGAGTCTGGCTAATGGTTTGTCAATTTTATTTATCCTTTCAAAGAACCAGCTTTTGGTTTTGTTGATTTTTGCTATGGTCTCTTTTGTTTCTTTTGCATTTATTTCTGCTCTAATTTTTAAGATTTCTTTCCTTCCACTAACCCTGGGGTTCTTCATTTCTTCCTTTTCTAGTTGCTTTAGGTGTAGAGTTAGGTTATTTATTTGACTTTTTTCTTGTTTCTTGAGGTGTGCCTGTATTGCTATGAACTTTCCCCTTAGGACTGCTTTTACCGTGTCCCACAGGTTTTGGGTTGTTGTGTTTTCATTTTCATTCGTTTCTATGCAAATTTTGATTTCTTTTTTGATTTCTTCTGTGATTTGTTGGTTATTCAGCAGCGTGTTGTTCAGCCTCCATATGTTGGAATTTTTAATAGTTTTTCTCCTGTAATTGAGATCTAATCTTACTGCATTGTGGTCAGAAAAAATGCTTGGGATGATTTCTATTTTTTTGAATTTACCAAGGCTAGCTTTATGGCCCAGGATGTGATCTATCCTGGAGAAGGTTCCATGTGCGCTTGAGAAAAAGGTGAAATTCATTGTTTTGGGATGAAATGTCCTATAGATATCAATTAGGTCTAACTGGTCTATTGTGTCGTTTAAAGTTTGTGTTTCCTTGTTAATTTTCTGTTTAGTTGATCTATCCATAGGTGTAAGTGGGGTATTAAAGTCTCCCACTATTATTGTGTTATTGTTAATTTCTCCTTTCATACTTGTTAGCATTTGTCTTATGTACTGTGGTGCTCCCGTGTTGGGTGCATATATATTTATAATTGTTATATCTTCTTCTTGGATTGATCCTTTGATCATTATGTAGTGACCTTCTTTGTCTCTTTTCACAGCCTTTGTTTTAAAGTCTATTTTATCTGATATGAGTATTGCTACTCCTGCTTTCTTTTGGTCCCTATTTGCATGGAAAATCTTTTTCCAGCCCTTCACTTTCATTCTGTATGTGTCCCCTGTTTTGAGGTGGGTCTCTTGTAGACAACATATGTAGGGGTCTTGTTTTTGTATCCATTCCGCCAGTCTTTGTCTTTTGGTTGGGGCATTCAACCCATTTACGTTTAAGGTAATTACTGATAAGTATGATCCCGTTGCCATTTACTTTATTGTTTGGGGTTCGAGTTTATACACCATTTTTGTGTTTCCTGTCTAGAGAATATCCTTTAGTATTTGTTGTAGAGCTGGTTTGGTGGTGCTGAATTCTCTCAGCTTTTGCTTGTCTGAAAAGCTTTTGATTTCTCCTTCATACTTGAATGAGATCCTTGCTGGGTACAATAATCTGGGCTGTAGGTTATTTTCTTTCATCATTTTAAGTATGTCTTGCCATTCCCTCCTGGCTTGAAGGGTTTCTATTGAAAGATCAGCTGTTATCCTTATGGGAATTCCCTTGTGTGTTATTTGTTGTTTTTCCCTTGCTGCTTTTAATATTTGTTCTTTGTGTTTGATCTTTGTTAATTTGATTAATATGTGTCTTGGGGTGTTTCTCCTTGGGTTTATCCTGTTTGGGACTCTCTGGGTTTCTTGGACTTGGGTGATTATTTCCTTCCCCATTTTAGGGAAGTTTTCCACTATTATCTCCTCAAGTATTTTCTCATGGTCTTTCTTTTTGTCTTCTTCTTCTGGAACCCCTATGATTCGAATGTTGTAGCGTTTAATATTGCCCTGGAGGTCTCTGAGATTGTCCTCATTTCTTTTAATTCGTTTTTCTTTTATCCTCTCTGATTCATTTATTTCTACCATTCTATCTTCTAATTCACTAATCCTATCTTCTGCCTCTGTTATTCTACTATTTGTTGCCTCCAGAATGTTTTTAATTTCATTTATTGCATTATTCATTATATATTGACTCTTTTTTATTTCTTCTAGGTCCTTGTTAAACCTTTCTTGCATCTTCTCAATCCTTGTCTCCAGGCTATTTATCTGTGATTCCATTTTAGTTTCAAGATTTTGGATCAATTTCACTATCATTATTCGGAATTCTTTATCAGGTAGATTCCCTATCTCTTCCTCTTTTGTTTGGTTTGGTGGGCATTTATCCTGTTCCTTTATCTGCTGGGTATTCCTCTGTCTCTTCATCTTGTTTAAATTGCTGAGTTTGGGGTGTCCTTTCTGTATTCTGGCAGTTTGTGGAGTTCTTTTTATTGTGGCGTTTCCTCACTGTGTGTGGGTTTGTACAGGTGGCTTGTCAAGGTTTCTTGGTTAGGGAAGCTTGTGTCGGTGTTCTGGTGGGTGGAGCTGTATTTCTTCTCTCTGGAGTGCAATGAAATGTCCAGTAATGAGTTATGAGATGTCTATAGTTTTGGGGTGACTTTGGGCAGCCTGTATCTTGAAGCTCAGGGCTGTGTTCCTTTGTTGCTGGAGAATTTGCTTGGTATGTCTTGCCCTGGAACTTATTGGCCCTTGTGTGGTGCTTGGTTTCAGTGTCGGTATGGAGGCATTTGATGAGCTCCTGTCAATTAATGTTCCTTGGAGTCAGGAGTTCCCTGGAGTCAGGGTTTGGACTTAAGTCTCCTGCTTCCGGTTATCAGTCTTATTTTTACAGTAGTTTCAAAACTTCTCCTTCTATACAGCACCATTGATAAAACATCTACATTAAAGATGAAAAGTTTCTCTATGGTGAGGGTCACTCAGAGAGGTTCACAGGGTTACATGGAGAAGAGAAGAGGGAGGAGGGAGTTAGAGGTGACCCAAATGAGATGAGGTGAATCAATAATGGAGAGAGTGGGCTAGCCAGTAGTCACTTCCTTATGTGCACTCCACAACTGGACCACTCAGAAATGTTCACGGAGTTATACAGAGAAGAGAAGAAGGAGGAAGGTGACAGAGGTGGCCAGAAGGATAAAAGGGGGGAATGAAAAGGAGGGAGACAGATCCAGCCAGTAATCAGTTCCCTAAGTGTTCTCCACCGTCTGGAACACACAGAAATTCACAGAGTTGGGTAGAGTAGAGAGGGGTTAGGGAGGAGACACAGGCGACCTGGTGGAGAAAAAGGAGAGTCCAAAGGGAGAGAGAGCAGTCAAGCCAGTAATCTCGCTCCCTAGTGAAAAATGGGTCCTGAATATTGGGTTCTTAAAGGTACAAAATTGGTAACAAATACATAAAAGCAAAAATTAACAATCTAGAGTAGAGTTTGGAATTTCAAAAATACGATGTTAAAGAAAAGAAGAAGGAAAAGAAAGAGAGAAAAAACGAACAAACAAAAACAAACAAGGTCGCGAAAATTGTAAAGAAAGTACAGGTACAAAATTGATAACTAATACCAAAAAGCAAAAATTAAAAATCTAGAGTAGAGTTTGGAATTTCAAAAATACAATGTTAAAAAAAAAAGAAGAAGAAGAAAAATAAAGAGAGAAAACAAACAAACAAAAACAAACAATGTCACAAAAATTATAAAGAAAATACAGGTACAAAATTGATATCATTCAGATATACAATGTTATATAAAAGAAGAAGAGAAAGAAACAGAGAAGAAGAAAAAAAGAAGTCACAGAAATTATATTAAAAAAAACTATAGGTACAAAATTGATAACAAATACCAAAAAGCAAAAATTAAAAATCTAGAGTAGAGTTTGGAATTTCAAAAATACAATGTTAAAGAAAAGAAGAAAAAAAAAAAAAAAAGGTCAAAAAATTATATAATATATATATATGAAGTTTGTTGAAGAAGAAAAAAATAGGGTCTTTTTTTTTTTTTTTGCAAAGTAATAGGTTATAAAAGTGAAAATTAAAGGAACAATAGAGGACTTAAAATTTTTTTTTTAATTAAAAAAAAAAGAAAGAATGATCGTAAAAATAATAAAAATATATCTAGGACTTTCTTGGTGGTGTTGTGGGTGTTGTGGGTTCAGTTCATTTTTGGCTAGTTCCTTGGTCAGACTTCTATTTCTCAAGATCTATAGGCCCCTTCCTATGTAATCCGTAGTAACCACAGGGTTTTGGTCTATTGCCTGTCGCTTCCAAGGCGTTTCCCTCTGTTATATCTTCTTCTGTTTGCTAGTCTCTTCAGTATCTGGTTTCCGCCCTGACACAAAGGGGACGGTGGAGGATACTTTTTTTTTTTTTTTTAGGCTTACTTGTTCAGTCGCGCTGTGGGGAGGGAGGGAGGAATGCTGCAAACAAATAACACTGGCGTGGGCTCGCAGTGCCTCAGCCACCCTGGGTCTGCCCCCGCTCACGGCGCGTGTAGCCACCCTGCCCACACTGCTCGGGCTCTAGGTTGTTCCGCTGGGAACAATCCGAGGCCGGCCCTGGGTTGCATGCACCTCCCAGGTCCAAGCCGCTCAGGTTCAGGCACTCGGGTAGTCCTCAGAGGCGCAGACTCAGTTGGGCCTGCGTTTTGTGCTCTTCCCAGGTCCGAGCAGCTCAGGTGATGAGGTGTTTGGTGAGCGCCAATGCTGCGACTTATCGCCTCCCCGCCACTCGGTTATCTGGGTGTAAAACCGGCGCACCTTCTCAGGCAGATGTTGACCGTCCAGACCCCCAAGAAGTTTTAGTTAGCAAAGAAGCCCACTTACAGTTTTATAGATAATGTCTCTCTGGGGCTGCGATTGCCCCCTTCTGGCTCTGGCTGCCTGTCACCAGAGGGGGAAGGTCTGCAGCCGGCTATCTCTGTTCAGTCCTTTGTTCCGTGCGCGGGCCTGGCGGTCTTAGGTTAGTTAGGGCTGGCTTTTCGCGTGGTAGACATCGCACAGTCTGGTTTGCTAGCCCAAATTATTTTGCTCAGATAGTGCTCAGGGTATTCAGGACAGATTCTTACTCTCAGCGATGCAGCCCGCGCTGCGCCTCCCTGCCCAGCCCCCGCTTGCTAATGGCGGATGCAGGCGTCTGCGCTGCTTCTCCGCTGGGGGAGTTACCGTAGGGCTCTCAATCTGCGAGTTTTAATTGTTTATTTATTTTTTCTCCCTGTTATGTTGCCCTCTGTGCTTCCAAAGCTCGGCACAGATTCGGCAGTGAGAAGGTTTCCTGGTGTTTGGAAACTTCTCTCTTTTTAAGATTCCCTTCCCGGGACGGAACTCCGTCCCTCCCTCTTTTGTCTCTTTGTTTTGTTTTTAATATTTTTTCCTACCTCCTTTCGAAGAGTTGGGTTGCTTTTCTGGGTGCCTGATGTCCTCTGCCAGCATTCAGAAGTTGTTTTGTGGAATTTACTCGACGTTTAAATGCTCTTTTGATGAATTTGTGGGGGAGAAAGTGTTCTCCCCGTCCTACTCCTCCGCCATCTTGGCTCCTCCCCAAACTCTTCTATGTTTTCTTCTAGAAATTTGATAGTTTCAGATTCTATATAAAGGGTTGTAATCCATCTTGAATTAATTTTGTGTATCATGTGAGTTAGGAGTTGAGTTGATCTTGTTCAGTGTGATTTGCTTTTATTCCAAAAGTCATATCATCTCCAATTTCCACTTGCTGTTATTTTTAAATTTTGTCTAGAGTCTATTATTATTACCAGTAATAGTAATAAAAATACCAAAAATACCAAAAAAGTACCAAAAATACCAAAGGCTGGGTGGTTTAAACAACAAACACTTATTTTTCATAGTTCTGGAAGCTGGGATGTTCAAGATTAAGTTGCCAGCAGATACAGTGTTTGATGAGGGCCTGTTTCCTAGTTTGTTGATGGTCATCTTCTCCACATGGCAGAAGGTTCATCTATCCCAAGCTCCTCCTCCAAACTCATTCAAAAATGACCAGTCTCTTCAATGTCAAGAGAACTTGGTGATGACGCACAACTAGGTAGCTCCTTCTTCTAGTATCCTGCCAGACAGCCTAGTGCTGGCCCACTGTGCCATGCATGTTCTGGGAGATGCTGCACCAAACCACCAGGCCTCTAGTTGGTGAAGGTTTGGAGAAACCTGAAAAGTTCTAGATTTAGGTGATGTGAAAGATGTGTGCTTTTAAATAGAAGCTGAGCAGTCCAGCTTTAGAGTTCAGAGTTTAGCCCAGTGCTGTCATGAAAATGATTTTTCAATTTATCATGCAGTGTGTAACAATTTATTCATTTTATTTCTTGGCACTAATCTTTTGGGCTTCACTAGTGGTACCTGCCAATGCAGGAGACACAAGTTTGATTCCTGGGTTGGGAAGATCCTCAGAAGAAGGAACTGGCAACCCACTCCAGTATTCTTGCCTGGGAAATCCCATGGACAGAGGAGCCTGATGGGCTACAGTCCACAGGGTCACAAAAGAGTCGGACATGACACTTAGTGACTAAAAACATCAATGACTAATCAATGACTCTTTCTACAGCAACGAGACAGCACACTTCTAATAAAAAATTTAGTGGATTTGCATTTCTCATGACATTTGATGATAAGCAAGTGATTTATCTATATTTACCATCCAACATGGGGACAAATCCAACAGCAGAAATCATGAAAACCAGAAAACACAAACCTGCTACAGAACTATTAGCATCTACTTCAAAAGCTAGTAGTTATATTGACCATTTAAGTGTCCATCTGAAGACAATGACTTCACACGTATCTGCAGGGGTACTTGCACTTCACTTTGTGAAGCATAACTTTTCAAACAGATCAAATGACTATCCTTCTAAATTAATTTAACTTATTTTCAGTTTTTGTATGCATACACAAATAAAGCAAGTGAGGTTAATATATTGGTTCCAAGCCAGTGTTTTGCTTGTCTCATCAAAGGCCTCAAACAGATAATCAGATTAATTTCTTAAATGTGCTGTTCACAAACAATTTGTAAAATCTAAGTAAGACTCTTCTAAGTTCATTCTTTCTGTTCTATTCATTCTGTTGAACGTACAACAGAGTATGAAACCTGTTATTAATTCAGTTATAAAGTTCAATATTAAAGATAAAATTTTAAAATATTTTGGTGGTATTTCAAACATAAATTTTGACTGAAGTCATCATTAAAATAAAAATCTTTTTATCAAATGAAGAAGTATATAGTGCAAAAATTTGGAATTAGCTATGGTACACACATAATTCAAAATTGCATCCAATATTTTTAATGTTCTGCTAACTGAAATAGAAGTTTTACTTATAAAAATTTATAAATATCTTATATATATGAATAACAATTGGACTATACAATTTTTGTTAGGTTGATCATGAATATAAAATACTTCATCACAGCACTATATGCTTTCTCTCTTTTCTGACCAATGTCAATAGAATTCTAGTGTATTTTAGAAGCTGAAGAATTACTTTTTAAATTAATTGTCTTAAATGGTGTTGAACATTTGTAAATGAGTCCTCTAAATTTCAGCAGCCTTTTGTTCAAAATCATTTCAAAATCTTGAATCAAAATATTCATTGAATGAAGTGCCAGAGCATTTCAGTTTTTGAAACTTTTATTGAATTGCTATTATTAGAAATTAAGCTTGCAAACAGGAAGACATTAAAATGTATTGCTTAATAGGAAGGGAGAAATTGAACAAATTAAATAATAAGAACACCACTGGTATGCATTTTGAATTCTATGAAACTTTGAATTCTAGCATTGTGCTTCCAAATAGTGTTTTCCAAACTATCTAAGATATATAACCAATTTTTAAAAAGCATTTCAATCCTTCACAAAGCAAAACTTCTGTAAAATACAATAAAAATAAGTTTATGGAAAAAAGCTAAGCTAAGCTAAGCTAAGTCACTTCAGTCGTGTCCAACTCTGTGCGACCCCATAGATGGCAGCCCACCAGGCTCTCCTGTCCCTGGGATTCTCCAGGCAAGAACACTGGAGTGGGTTGCCATTTCCTTCTCCAATGCATGAAAGTGAAAAGTGAAAGTGAAGTCGTTCACTCTATCCGACTCTTGGCGATCCCACACACTGCAGCCCACCAGGCTCCTCCACCCATGGGATTTCCAGGCAAGAGTACTGGAATGGGGTGCCATTGCCTTCTCAGTTATGGAAAAATGAAATGGTCAAAAAAAAAAAATACAAAATTTAAACTCACTTTTTTTTATCATTAAATTATGTGGACATAAAATTACACTTTAATAAACTAGAGTAATAACACTGGAAAAATAAAAGGATTTTAAAAATTATACTAGTTGCTCATTGTACATGCTGCTGCTAAGTCTCTTCAGTCATGTCTGACTCTGTGTGACCCTATAGACCGCAGCCCACCAGGCTGCCCCGTCCCTGGGATTCTCCAGGCAAGAACACTGGAGTGGGTTGCCATTTCCTTCTCCAATGCGTGAAAGTGAAAAGTGAAAGTGAAGTCGCTCAGTCGTGTCCGACCCTCAGCGACCCCATGGACCGCAGCCTTCCAGGCTCCTCCATCCATGGGACAAATACCCAGGAGTGGGATTGCTGGATCATATGGTAACTCTACTTTTAGTTTTTGAGAAACCTCCATATAGTTTTCCACAGTGGAATACAGTGGCTATACCAATTTACATTTCAACAGTGGCTGCACCAGTTTATATTCCTACCAGCATATCCATCAATATTTAAAGATTTTAATGTGACAAATGCACTTGCTTCTTGGTTGCTAATCTGTTTAAGCTAGGTTGGATTGACAACAATCCTACTTGCAAGAGATAAAGTGTCTAAACAACTTTACATAAAAACACAGTAGAGAAACCAGAGTCAAAAATACATTGATGGGAACAGAAGAGATCTTTTTTTACAACTGCAACAAGTTCAAATCATTAATTCTTTAAACTTTTATCTAAAATCAACCAAATGATACTGTAGTTTTAAAATTCATATACAATCCTTTATGGGTAACCAGTTCTGACAATTAGTCCTATGAAGTTATAGTTAACTTTGTTATATAATTTTATGAAAGCTATGAATTCCCTATGCAGGATCTTTTTGTGAAGTAAGTTCAGTTCAGAAGCTCCATCATGTCTGACGCTTTGTGACCCTATAGACTGCAGCATGAAGGGTTTCCCTGTATATCACCAACTCCAGGAGCTTGCTCAAACACATGTCCATTGAGTCAGTGATGCCATCCAACCATCTCATCCTCTGTCACCCCCTTCTCCTCCTGCCTTCAATCTTTCCCAGCATCAGAGACTTTTCCAGTAGGTCAGTTCTTCGCATCAGGTGGCCAGAGTATTGGAGATTCAGCTTCTGCATCAGTCCATCCAATGAATATTCAGGACTCATTTCCTTTAGGATAGACTGGTTGGATCTCCTTGCAGTTCAAGGGACTCTCAAGAGTCTTCTCCTACACCACAGTTCAAAAGCATCAATTCTTCAGTGCTAAGCTTTCTTTATAGTCCAACTCTCACATCCATACATGACTACTGGAAAAAACCATAGCTTTGTCTAGATGTACCTTTGTTGGCAAAGTAATGTCTCTGCTTTTTAATATACTGCCTAGGTTGGTCATAGCTTTTCTTCCAAGGAGCAAGTGTCTTTTAATTTCATGGATGCAGTCACCATCTGCAGTGATTTTGGAGCCCCAAAAAATAAAGTCTGTCACTGTTTCCACTGTTTCCCCATCTATTTGCCATGAAGTGATGGGACCAGATGCCATGATCTTAGTTTTCTGAATGTTGAGTTTTAAGCCAGCTTTTTCACTTTCCTCTTTCACTTTCATCAAGAGGCTCTTAAGTTCTTCTTCGCTTTCTGCCATAAGGGTGGTATCATCTGCATATTTGAGATTATTGGAATTTTTTCCAGCAATCTTGATTTCAGCTTGTGCTTCATCCAGCCCGGCATTTCTCATGATGAACTCTGCATATAAGTTAAATAAGCAGGGTGAAAATATGCAGCCTTGACATACTCCTTTCCTGATTCAGAACCAGTCTGTTGTTCCATGTCCAGTTCTAACTGTTGCTTCTTGACCTGCATACAGATTTCTTAGGAGATAGGTCACGTGGTCAGGTATTTCCATCTCTTTTAGAATTTCCACAGTTTGTTGTGATCCACACAGTCAAAGGCTTTGGCATAGCAGAAATAGATATTTTTCTATTCTCTTTTTCAATGATCCAATGGATGTTGGCAATTTGATCTATGGTTCCTCTTCCTTTTCTAAGTCCAGCTTGAACATCTGGAAGCTCATGCTTCACGTATTGCTGAAACCTGGCTTGGAGAGTTTTGAGCATTACTTTGCTAGCTTGTGAAATGAGTGCAATTGTGTGGTAGTTTGAACATTCTTTGGCATTGCCTTTCTTTGGGATTGGAATTAAAACAGATCTTTTCCAGTCTTGTGGCCACTACTGAGTTTTCCAGATTTGCTGGCATATTGAGTGCACCACTTTCACAGCATCACCTTTTAGCATTTGAAATAGCTCAACTGGAATTCTGTCACCTCCACTAGATGATGGAGGAAACATCGTGATGTTTCCTAAGGTCCACTTGACTTTGCCTTTCGATGTCTGGCTCTAGGTGAACGATCACACCATCGTAGTTATCTGGGTCATGAAAGTCTTTTTTGTATAGTTCCTCTGTGTATTCTTGCCACCTCTCTTAATATCTTCTGCTTCTGTTGGGTTTATACTATTTCTTTCCTTTATTGAGCCCATCCCTGCATGAATTGTGCCCCTAGTATCTCTAATTTTCTTGAAAAGATCTCTAGTCTTTCCCCTTCTATTGTTTTCCTCTATTTCTTTGCATTGATCTCTGAGGAAGGCTTTCTTATCTCTCCTAACTATTCTTTGTAACCCTGCATTCAAGTGGGTGTATCTTTCCTTTTCTCCTTTGCTTCTTGCTTCTCTTCTTTTTCTCAGCTATTTGTAAGGCCTCCTCAGACAGCCATTTTGCTTTTTTGCATTTCTTTTTCTTGGGGATGGTCTTGATCACTGCCTCCTGTACAATGTCACGAACCTCCGTCCATAGTTCTTTGGGCACTCTATGAGATCTAATCCCTTGAATCTATTTGTCACTTCCACTGTATACTCATAAGGGATTTGATTTAAGTTGTATATGAATGGTCTGATAGATAGAGTGCCTGATGAACTATGGAATGAGGTTCGTGACATTGTACAGGAGACAGGGATCAAGACCATCCCCGTGGAAAAGAAATGCAAAAAAGCAAAATGGCTGTCTGGGGAGGCCTTACAAATAGCTGTGAAAGGAAGAGAAGCAAAAAGCAAAGGAGAAAAGGAAAGATATAAACATCTGAAGGCAGAGTTCCAAAGAATAGCAAGAAGAGATAAGAAAGCCTTCTTCAGCAATCAATGCAAAGAAATAGAGGAAAACAACAGAATGGGAAAGACTAGGGATCTCTTCAAGAAAATCAGAGATACCAAAGGAACATTTCATGCAAAGATGGGCTCAATAAAGGACAGAAATGGTATGGACCTAACAGAAGCAGAAGATATTAAGAAGAGATGGCAAGAATACACAGAAGAACTGTACAAAAAAGATCTTCATGACTCAGATAATCACAATGGTGTGATCACTGACCTAGAGCCAGACATCCTGGAATGTGAAGTCAAGCGGGCCTTAGAAAGCATCACTACAAACAAAGCTAGTAGAGGTGATGGAATTCCAGTGGAGCAATTCTTGAAAGATGATGCTGTGAAAGTGCTGCACTCAATATGCCAGCAAATTTGGAAAACTGAACAGTGGCCACAGGACTGGAAAAGGTCAGTTTTCATTTTAATTTTAAAGAAAGGCAATGCCAAAGAATGCTCCAACTACCACACAATTGCACTCATCTCACATGCTAGTAAAGTAATGCTCAAAATTCTCCAAGCCAGGCTTCAGCAATATGTGAACTGTGAACTTCCTGATGTTCATGCTGGTTTTAGAAAAGGCAGAGGAACCAGAGATCAAATTGCCAACATCCACTGGATCATGGAAAAAGCAAGAGAGTTCCAGAAAAACATCTATTTCTGCTTTATTGACTATGCCAAAGCCTTTGACTGTGTGGATCACAATAAACTGTGGAAAATTCTGAAAGAGATGGGAATACCAGACCACCTGATCTGCCTCTTGAAAAATCTGTATGCAGGTCAGGAAGCAACAGTTAGAACTGGACATGGAACAACAGACTGGTTCCAAATAGGAAAAGGAGTATGTCAAGGCTGTATATTGTCACCCTGCTTATTTAACTTCTAGACAGAGTACATCACAAGAAATGATGGATTGGAAGAAACACAAGTTGGAATCAAGATTGCCGGGAGAAGTATCAATAACCTCAGATATGCAGATGACACCACCCTTATGGCAGAAAGTGAAGAAGAACTAAAAAGCCTCTTGACGAAGGTGAAAGTGGAGAGTGAAAAAGTTGGCTTAAAGCTCAACATTCAGAAAACGAAGATCATGGCATCTTGTCCCATCACTTCATGGGATATAGATGTGGAAACAGTGGAAACAGTGTCAGACTTTATTTTTCTGGGCTCCAAAATCACTGCAGATGGTGACTGCAGCCATAAAATTAAAAGACGCTTGCTCCTTGGAAGGAAAGTTATGACCAACCTAGATAGCATATTCAAAAGCAGAGACATTACTTTGCCAACAAAGGTCCTTCTAGTCAAGGCTATGGTTTTTCCTGTGGTCATGTTTGGATGTGAGAGTTGGACTATGAAGAAGGCTGAGTGCCAAAGAATTGATGCTTTTGAACTGTGGTGTTGGAGAAGACTCTTGAGAGTCCCTTGGACTGCAAGGAGATCCAACCAGTCCATTCTGAAGGAGATCAGCCCTGGGATTTCTTTGGAAGGAATGATGCTAAAGCTGAAACTCCAGTACTTTGGCCACCTCATGCAAAGAGCTGACTCATTGGAAAAGACTCTGATGCTGGGAGGGATTGGGGGCAGGAGGAAAAGGGGACAACAGAGGATGAGATGGCTGGATGGCATCACTGACTCGATGGATGTGAGTCTGGGTGAACTCCAGGAGTTGGTGATCGACAGGGAGGCCTGGCGTGCTACAATTCATGGGGTCGCAAAGAGTCGGACATGACTGAGCGACTGAACTGAACTGAACTGAACTGAATAGTCTATTGGTTTCCCCTACTTTCTTCAATTTATGTCTGAAATTTGCAATAAGGCATTCATGATCTGAGCCACAGTCAACTCCCAGTCTTGTTTTTGCTGACTGTATAGAGCTTCTCCATCTTTGGCTGCAAAGAATATAATCAATCTGATTTTGATATTGACCATCTGGTGATGTCCATGTGTAGAGTCTTCCCTTGTGTTACTTGAAGAGGGTGTTTGCTATGACCAGTGCATTCTGTTGCCAAAACTCTGTTAGCCTTTGCCCTGTTTTATTTTGTACTCCAAGGCCAATTTTGCCTGTTATTCCAGGTATCTCTTGACTTCCTTCTTTTTTATTCCGGTCCCCTATAGTGAAAAAGACATCTTTTTTTTGAGTGTTAGTTCTAGGAGGTCTTGTAGGTCTTCATAGAACTGTTCTATTTCAGCCTCTTCAGCATTGCTGGTCGGGGTATAGACTTGGATTACTGTGATATTGAATGGTTTGCCTTGGAAACAAACAGAGATTATTCTGTCGTTTTTGAGGTTGCATCCAAGTACTATATTTCAGTCTCTTTTGTTGGCTATGAAGGCTACTCCATTTCTTCTAAGGAATTCTTGCCCACAATAGTAGATATAATGGTCATCTAAGTTAAATTCGCCCATTCCAGTCCATTTTAGTTCACTGATTCCTACAATGTCAATGTTCACTCTTGCCATCTCCTGTTTGACCACTTCCAATTTACCCTGACTCATGGACCTAACATTCCAGGTTCCTATGCAATATTGCTCTTTACAGGATAGGACTTTACTTCCATTACCAGTCACATTCACAACTGGATGTGTTTTTTTGCTTTGGCTCTGTCTCTTCATTCTTTTTGGAGTTATTTCTCCACCAATCTCCAGTAGAATAAGCATATTGGGCACCTACCAACCTGGGGAGTTCATCTTTCAGTGTCCTATCATTTTGCCTTTTCATACTGTTCATGGGGTTCTCAAGACAAGAATACTGAAGTGATTTGCCATTCCCTTCTCCAGTGGACCACATTTTGTCAGAGCTCTCCACCATGACCCATCTGTCTTGGCTGGCCATACACGGCCTGGCTCAGTTTCACCGAGTTAGACAAGGCTGTGGTCCATGTGATCAGATTGGTTAGTTTTCTGTGATTGTGGTTTTCCTTCTGTCTGCCATCTGATGGAAAAGGATAAGAGGGCTATGGAGGTTTTCTGATGGGACAGACTGACTGAGTGGGAATCTGGGTCTTGTTCTGATGGGCAGGGCCATACAATCTTTAATCCAATTTTCTGTTGATGGTTGGGGCTGTGTTCCCTCCCTGTTGTTTGACCTGAGGCCAAACTATGGAGGAGGTAATGAAGATAATGGCAACCTCCTTCAAAAGCTCCCATGCACGTGCTGCTGTACTCAGTGTCCCCAACCCTGCAGCAGGCCACCACCGACCCATGCCTCCGCCAGAGACTCCTGGACACTCACGGACAAGTCTGGGTCAGTCTCTTGTGGGGTCACTGCTCCTATTTCCAGGGTCCTGGTGTACACAAGGTTTTGTTTGTGCCCTCCAAGAGTCTGTTTCCCCAATCCTGTGTAAGTTCTGGCAGCTCTACAGTGGAGTTAATGGCGACCTCCTCCAAGAGGGCTTTTGCCATACCCAGTTCTGCTGCACCCAGAACCCCTGCCCCTGTGGCAGGCCAGTGCTCACCCATACCTCCACAGGAGACTCGAGCAGTTTGTGAGGTAAAGTAAAATTCAAAACAGTTCATCAAATTCATTAGGTATTTGGTGGTAAACATTTTGGATGTCCCATATCAAGATCATCACCTACTTCCTTGATAATTATTGATTAATCATGGAAAATGTTATAATAATGTATAGAAACTGTGTATTTGAAGTTTCTAACTTTATATCCTTTGGTCTTTGCTGCCACTAAAAAAAATGTATTGCATTCCTTCATTGTATTGATACAATAAGAACATCAAAAATACAAATAAGCAAGTCAAGAGTCCAATTTACATCTTTAAAAACCTGGGACCAAATTGTTTTCTGATCTTGCAGAAATACATTCTCAACAGAATTTTACCCTTGATAGCAATCACACCTCCACATCCAAGAGTTGTCTAATCTGATGAGTTTTCATATTATCATATAATAAAGAATATTCTGAAAGTTAACTTCATTGCAAGGGTGGTATGAAATCTATTGGTTGTTTTTTCCATGAAATCACTTTTAATATCATCTTCTCCACTTTCTTTACTGTATTTATCACATTCAAATTAGATATATCTTTCCAAATATAAAAGCAAAGTTTATCTTGTCATCAGTGAATTAGGGTCAAAAATAAATAATGCATGTTAGGAACCAAAACAATCGATTGAACTATATAAAGAACTGAGTACAAAAAAATCCTAAGTGAATCAATCCCCCCCAAAGTAAAAGCTCACGAAAGAGGAAAACAATCCCCAATCACTGTCATCTCTGAAACAGAGAGGGGGCAATCTGTTACTGATAAGGGGAATGAATTACCAGGCTAATGTTAACAAAACTTTTAGGGTTGTGTGTGAGCTAACCTGATGAATTAGGAACTAGAGGAGCCCAAGTCCCAAGGAATGCTCTGATACTTTCCCTCCCATCTTTATGGGGAGTGGTACCCTAAAGTTGGGGCAGGAAGGGCGAATTGAAGGAGATTACTGTTTGCACTCTAGGTTTTTGGTTAATGAACACTGGAAGAGGGACAGGAAAGCTGAGAGAGATCTCTCAAGGAAAAGCCCTGGTTTCACAGAGTGTAGGTCAGCTACAGTCACCTGCCAAAGGTCAAGGGTAGTGCAGCAGAAATGAAAAAAATAACCCAAGGCACAGGAAGCAGAGCATAGAACTGGAGATCAAAGAGAATTCCCCAAACCACCCAAAGGTGCTGGGAACCATAAGGTAAAGCCAGGAGAGATCTCCCAGGGTACAGAAGACACATGAAATATAGCAGATAACCTCAAACTTGCCAGTGCTAGGACTCCAGGCCTCAACGATGGGAAAACCTAGGTCTATCTTAGATCCCACAATGAATTATTGTTTTATTGACTCAAAAGTAATTTAGATTTACCCAAGCAATTGATCTTAATGCTTCCTTACGTTTCTTCCTGGATCTCTGAGTTTCCCTTTGGGATCACTTTCCTATACTTAAAAATCATTCTCTAGTACCTTCTTTCAGAGAAGGCAATGGCAACCCACTGTAGTTCTAGTTGCCTGGAAAATCTAGTTCCAGTTCTAGTTGTCTGGAAAATCCCATGGACGGAGGAGCCTGGTAGGCTACAGTCCGAGGGGTCGCAAAGAGTCGGACACGACTGAGTGACTTCACTTTCGCTTTTCACTTTCCTGCATTGGAGAAGGAAACGGCAACCTACTCTAGTGTTCTTGCCTGGAGAATCCCAGGGATGGTAGAGCCTGGTTGGCTGCAGTCTACGGGATCGCACAGAGTCGCACACGACTGAAGCGACTTAGCAGCAGCAGCAGCAGTACCAGTGCCTTCTTTAAAAATAGGGCAGCTATTTTTAACTAAGTGTCTTTATTGTATTTCTATGTTTTGCTGGGTAAAGAGATTTATTATGTAAATGGAACTGCCCATTTAAATGCTCTTTATGAGGTGTATTCCAGAGGATTTCTCTCTTTATAATCAGGTCACAGCTCATGTGGACAATGTCTTACCAGGAAGCATATGTATAAGCAGATATAACTTGAAGATCTCTGTGAAGTACCGGATTTCTCACAGTCCAAAAATTTACCAATATTGACTGGATTTTAAGGGATGAATCCATTAAAATTCAGACTGACCTAATGAATTCTTTACCCAAGTTTGTACAATAACCTTTGAAACCAGAAGCAAAGGCAGGATGATGGCCCATAGTATAAAAAACAATAAAAATAGATATTACATGCCATGTACTATCTTTTGAAGTACTCCTAATCCTCACTGGAGAGGAGTTCAAGGATCTTCAGGCTAACAGAATGATTATACCTCACTTTCTAGAATGGCCTGATCCTCTGGATAAAATCTTACTAGTTATTACCATTTAGTTAGAGAGTCATTTTCCTTCCATTGGCCCCTTCTGGTACCTGAGATATTTCCACATTGTGAACCCTACATCTCAGTAATGAAGAAAAAACGATTTTGACCCTACAAAAACAAAGTGCTTCTGCAAAAATCATTATAGTAATGTCCACTGAGACCAGGAAAGCAACAGAGATAAGAATAAATATTGGAGTTATTTTTTCTGCATAGTTCATTTTATCTCCCTAGAGAGTCTCCAACTGCTTTATAGAAGCTATTCAACTCCAGGGACTCTGCCCTTCCCAAAACAGCTGATGTACCTGTCATAGTAAATGATTCCTACACTACCACATAGTCTGTTCCCTTTAGGACACTATTTATTATATGAAACCAGTTCTTTGCTTGTTTATCACAAACAAACCATCCCTTGTAAAACACAATTCCTGGCAGCAGGTAAAGGGAAACAGAAAGTGAAGCCACATAGGATACTTTGGAGAATTACCCAGAAGAATCACTAATTTACTCAGACGTACAACCTCCAAGTAATGCTTCCTATAGTGAGGTTTATATAATTGGAAAAAGTAGTAAGAAATTTACACAACTGAATAGGGTGGTGAAAGATTACATCTTAGTTGACATTACAAATGATACTTCTCTAGCTTCTGAAGCTAATTAGCAAATCTGAGCTCTAAGGTCCAAGTGGTAATGAGGAAAGTAATAATTTTAGATTTTCTATTAGATTGTCAATGCAATATCTTTGTCATTATTAGTATTTCAGTTGCACTTGGATAAATACTACTGGCCAAATAGAACAAACAACTCATTTCTAAGATGTCCACATGATTCTTCAAAGGAGACCAAACAGACTCTGCATGTGATCCTTGCTTTGATTTCTCATCATCCATCTACTTTTAGACCTTGTCAGTAGAGTAATTGCCAAGTGTAGGCTCTCCAGAGTCTTAAATACTTCTAAACAGCCATTGTCATATCATTTGATTTAACAACTCCTCATTTGATGGGAGGAGGGAAAAGGATAAATCCTGGTCCAACCCCAAACTGTTTGCTGTTTTTGAGATAATACATATCTGGAGATCACAGTGGTAATTGTAGGTCTTCAGTTAGAGTCTTATCTGCCCACCTCTCTTGCCTGGTTAGAGATTGATCATAAAGAGGAAGGGATTCAGGGGAGGCTAACTGTTCTGGAAAGAACAATCACCTCCACTATATATGCAAGACAAAGTTATACGATTATAATCACACAATGTCATCCAACGTGCTTAATACTTCTGAGCTCAGAATATCATCTAGTTTTTCATTGATTCTCACCTTCATAAATCGATCAGTCTAAAGTCTCACTCTGCTTCTGATACAGCGTACTCTAAGAACTTCTGAGGGCAATTCATAAACAATAAAAATATCTGCTTTCTTTGTTAACTAATACACCTTTTCTGAGTTTTCCTTGTGTTGTTCCCCCTTGCTGTAGTATGTTGATATAACTCCAGTTATTTACATCATAGCAGAATTCTTTATTGGACTTTCCTGGTGATTCAGAGGGTAAAGAATCTGCCTGCAGTACAGGAGACCTGGGTTCGATTCCTGGATCAGGAAGACCTCTGGAGAAGGGAATGGCTACCCAATCCAGTATTCTTGCCTGAAGAATTCCATGGACAGAGGAGCCTAGTGGGCTACAGTCCATGGGGTTGCAGAGTCAGACACAACTGAGCTACTTTCAATGCAAGAATTCTTTACTAGAGTAAGAGGCTTTTTACTCACAGAATAGAATAGAGAAACATTAAGTAGATATAAAATATATTCAATTAGGTTACAGATTAATACAAATATCCTTGGCTTTAAAAAGAAGCAAATGATTAAGCAGACCTTGAGAAACTACAGCAGCAAATGAATCTTCTCATCATAGAAGCATCAAAATACTACACTGTTTGATAACTCTATAGTATCCTTCCTCTAAATAACTTGAGAAGCATGGAAATATCTTGAACAATGGCACTTTATACTAGCATTTATTACTAATATTAGTAATAATAGTATTGGTGGTTCAGTGATAAAAAAAATCTGCCTGCCAGTACAGGAGATGCAGGTTCAGTTTCTGGGTCAGAAAGATCCCCTGGAGAAAGAAATGGCAACCCACTCCAGTATTCTTATCTGGGAAATCCCATGGACAGAGGAGCCTGATGTGTTACAGTCCATAGAGCTGCAAAGATTTGGACACTATTTAACAACTAAACCAACAATAATTAGCAATAGTAGTACTGAGTCATTGTTAACATGATTTTTTTTTTAATCGCAGAATAAAAAAAGGAGATTTGATACAAACACTAGAGAAACAACCTTAGATTGAAGATACCTCTGGCAATCCATAACAACGACACACAAGGCAAGTCACTTAACTATCAGACCTCAGTTTCCTCATATAAAAAATGGAGAGACTTGCCTCCTGATTCAGTGGTTAAGACTCTGCACTTCCAATGCAGGGATGCAGGTTTGATTCCTGGTCAGGGAACAAAGATCCCACATGCTGCACAATACAATTAAAAAAAAATGGAATGATAACATCTGCCCTCTTTGACTGAAGTGTTACACAAGGAGAAAAATTGAATAATGAATGCAAAATAAACTGCAAAACTGTAAAGTACAACACAAAGGTATGATTGAGACTGTACATATACTTTAGTTTCTACGTAGTTTTTTTCATGGATTTACACCATTATCACACAAACACTCTCTGCTACCCCATGCCCTGCTGCTGCTAAGTCGCTTCAGTCATGTCCGACTCTGTGCGACCCCATAGACGGCAGCTCACCAGGCTCCCCCGTTCCTGGGATTCTCCAGGCAAGAACACTGGAGTGGGTTACCATTTCCTTCTCCAATGCATGAAAGTGAAAAGTGAAAGTGAAGTCACTTGAGTCGTGTCCAACTCTTAGTGACCCCATGGACTGCAGCCTACCAGGCTCCTCTGTCCACGGGATTTCCCAGGCAAGAGTACTGGAGTGGGTCACCAGTGCCTTCTCCATCCTAATTTCATAGTATCAAAATACTATAGCTTCTAGAAAATTGAATCTACATATTGTAAATTGAAGAGTCCATTCAATTCAGTTATTTACTTGAATTTGAACCAGTGGTAGGAAATAGGCTTGAGGGATCAGGGGTGCAGCACAGCACATCAATGTCAATAAATTCCAACACTGAGAAATCAACTTCTCCCAGTGCTTTGGGTAGCTGTATGAATCAAAAACAATTCATTTAAAATATAATTCTGCATGTGATTAATCTATTGTCTGGTCTGATTGCCTGTGGTACATTTTTATAATTATAAACTGAATGGAGAATAAAGATAATTTAAATAATCTTATTGGCTGAAGCATAGGGCATTAATTCAGTTTATAATAGCAATAATGACCTCAGCCCAGGACATTTCCAGGCAATTAATGACTGGTTGGAGTTAATGGCCCGAGCTTCATCCAAGGACCATCAACTCCTTCAAACTGGTCATCAATCCTCAGAAAATGCCCAGTGCTCAGAGCACAGTCAGACCCACTCAGAATTTGACATCATCCCAACTTTTATTTTCAAGTAAATTTGTTGCTCTATTCTTTTCTTAAAAAGCCATTTGACTTGTAAATAAGCTAAAAATGATTGATATTGTTTTGAATAGTAAATTAATTCATTGGACATGCTGCTGCTGCTGCTGCTGATGCTCCTAAGTCGCTTCAGTTGTGTCCGACTCTGTGCAACCCCAGAGATGGCAGCCCACCAGGCTCCCCCGTCCCTGGGATTCTCCAGGCAAGAACACTGGAGTGGGTTGCCATTTCCTTCTCCAATGCATGAAAGTAAAAAGTGAAAGTGAAAATGAAGTCACTTAGTCATGTCTGACTCTTAGCGACCCCATGGACTGCAGCTTACCAGGCTCCTCCGCCCATGGGATTTTCCAGGCAAGAGTACTGGAGTAGGTTGCCATTGCCTTCTGTGTCATGGGACATAGAACAACTAAATGTCACCTAGGCATAATATCATATCAATAGATTAAATTGTACTGTAATATTGAAAAAATAGCACAGATGCAAAATACAAGACACCCATGCCCCAACTCTACAAATGCCTCAACCTCAGTCCTACTAAGCAAAGCCTGGGTAGTGAGTCCCCTTTCCATGTTTTTATTTTCTCTCTTTCAGAGAGAGAATCAGAGTTAAATTGTGATCGACACATTTCTACTTTCTACCTAACAAGCTGCCTTGTTAACTGTAAATTCTTTTGCAGAAGGAGTAGAAGACAGAGCCGAGAGAAACTTTTAATATGCAAGCCCAAGCGATACCACATGACAATATCATCAGTCATTTCTAGCTCCTCTAGACTACTTCACATATTTTTTCCCATCTCACAGGAGGCATACAAAGCAGATGACCTGGATCACCAGCAGGGCATGCACAGGCTCTTTGTGAGTCATTCAAGTATAGAGAGGGATTCGGTCAGTCAGTCCCCATCTCAATGGGAGGCCACTGGAATGCTGCTCACCCTGGAGTTACAGCCGATAGGAAAAACAATGCAATGTCTCATTGACTTTGCCTCCCACCAGCTATCCCTAGCCCTCTTTTTTTCCTACTGATCCCTTTGTTGTTTTAATCCATCATGGGAAAGGCAGAAGTCATGAAATAACAGTGTTTAAACTGGCCTGTACAGTCAGGGTCATTGCCCCCAAAGGCATGAACTCAGACCACCTGTGACTGTTAATGAAAAAGAAGATGCTTCATTCAGAGATCACGCACATCCACAGTCCTGACTTGGCTGAACTTGCTTCCTTCTATTCACTACCAGTCTGAAAAGGAAAACCTTTTAAAACCGTGTGTATTAGATTCAAGCGGACAATTCATTATCATTATCACTTACATTAACAGCTAATGTCCACACCAGGCCTCACTCAGGCTGTGCCAAGTCACTGTCTGTATAAGGGAAGAGAAAGCCCCCTGGTAGCTGAACTAACAGCTACCAGAGGGGATTTCTCAGTGGGGATGAGAGATGTGTTGTCAAAGAGTAAAGTCTAGTCATTGAAGTTGATGGATGATAAGAACAGTCAAAATAATGTTAATAACGATACATTCATAAAGTAAGAAAAACATGACATTCTCACATTTTCTTACTTATTAGGGTAATGGAATCTATCATTAAAACCATTATTTCTCTTGACAAAAGTAGACATAAAGTAACTCATAAGCTGTCACAAAGAATACTTATGTATTGATGGTGTGATGTTTCATAAAGTCATGAAAAAAAAGTTCAAAATATGGATGTTGTCCATGCCATGATATAACCTCCATCCACGGCCCACAGCAGGTACAGGAAAAATTAAGATATGGAGAATTGTGAAGCAGGGTAAAGGAAATACTAAAAAACACAAATTTATCAAATTTTGCTACTACTATGCAAAAGTAAATTTGATGTGCTAGAATAGGACACATCTTAATTTAATCAAGAAGTTATGTTTATGCAGATCAACACTAAACTGGGAGGCAAATTAATAAGTTTTACAGAATAAAATTAAAATTTGAATTTGAGGGAAAAAGCAGTAATTTTTATATCATTTTATAAAAAGCAGCAGATGGTTCATGTCAAGAGTCCTACTTGATTTCTAGAAGCAGACAACTTAGAAGAATATATATATATGTTGTACAGATAAAGCTTTAACTAGATAATTGGTTTAGGGGCAGATTTTCTATGCTGGAGCTCAGAGGATTCAGGAAGCTCGAGCCCCTTTTAGTGGAGCTAGGAAATGAACTCATGTCTGTCTTAATACAAAGCTTATGCGCTTTCTGTCTCACTGTGGGCCACATGTTAAGATCTCTTCCTACCACTCCATACAATGTGCTATTTCACTTAGACTTCACAAGCCATTGAAACATGCAAACAGGAGGGAAGCTAGTTCGTGGTGTCTCCACTACTAACCATCTATCTAACCTGTTCAGCTATAAAACAAGAAGACAGGACATGTCCTCAGGAAGCCCTGATTTGCATCTAATCATAGATTACAATTTGGAAAATCTTTTCATCTAAGAGATATCACAACTGCAATCAGAAGATGGCAAAGAAGTGATGTCAATACCTAAAAAAAAAAAAAAAGTGTAGACCAACGCATATCAAAGGATATTCAACAAAATACATTACAAGAATGCGTCAAAATTTTCAAAGTCATGAAAAGCAAGGGAATGCTGAGATTTCATCACAGAGGGGAGGAGATGAAGGAGATATGATTACTAAACACAATAGGGTGTCCTAGACTGCATGCTTTAATAGTAAAAGTACATTAGTGGGAAATATAATAAAATCTGATAAAGTTTTTTTTTATATATGGACCATTTTTTAGTCTTGATTCTATTTGTTACAATATCACTTCTGTTTTATGTTTAGTTTTTTGACTGCAAAGCATGTGAGATCTTAGCTTTCAGATCAGGGATTGAGTCTGCACTGCCTGCATTGGAAGGCAAAGTCCCAACCACTGGACCACCAGGGAAGTCCCTGAATGAAGTATTTAAATGCTAACAAAATGTGAAAAAAAAAAAAAAAACCTAAATTTCAAAACGTGCTTTAAAACACTCCACAGAGACTATTTAAACATTAATAATCAAGGATCATCAGATTTCCAAGTAGCATAAAATGTATGTGCTATTTAAACAAGACACATAAGAAGAAAAGTTATACTGAGTCTAGGAGCTGAAACAAAGCACTAAAGGTAAGTACACCTTTCTGGGTACCATGTTGGCTGTCCTCTGTCCTCTCAGCTCCTTGGATTAAAGGGTTTCTAAGATATACTAGGGGCTCCCCTGGTAGCTCAGACAGTGAAAAATCAGACTCCAATGTGGGAAACACAGGTTTGATCCGTGGGTTATGAAGATGCCCTGGAGAAGGGAATGGCAACCCACTCCAGTATTCTTGCCTGGAGAATCCCATGGATAGAAGAGCCTGGTGGGCTACAGCCCAAGGGGTCACAAAGAGTCAAACATGACTGAGCAACTAACACACACAAGATGTATTTATTTTGTTAAAGCCTGTATTTAATTTCTATTAAAATTATACATTGAGTGTTAATTAACTGTCTTCTCTCCATCTATTTTATGTTATTTCTTCATATGCTTATGAGCATGTGCAGTGAATTTGTTTCACATTTAGAGAGCAGAGTCAGGGCACTGATCAATCACAACATCATCTGTCAAAGGAAAATAGAAACACTTCTATTCTCTTCTAAAATAAGTGTTGCAGGAGGTTATAATGGAATGCACCTTACTCTATTCCTGTTTCATGGAACTGACATGAGATGTTTTTTCTAAACTGAGTCCATTTTTAAGATGTGGTCCAAGAACTGTGGTACAGAAGACTCTTGAGAGTCCATTGGACAGCAAGGAGATCAAACCTGTCACTCCTAAAGGAAATCAACCCTTGAATATTCATTGGGAGGACTGATACTGAAGCTGAAGCACCAATACTTTGGCCACCTGTTGCGAAGAGCCAACTCATTGGAAAAGACCCTGATGCTAGGAAAGATTGAGGACAGGAGAAGGGGGCGACAGAGGATGAGATGGTTGGATAGCATCATCGACTCAATGGACATCAGATCAGATCAGATCAGATCAGTCGCTCAGTCGTGTTCGACTCTTTGCAACCCCATGAATCACAGCACGCCAGGCCTTCCTGTCCATCACCAACTCCCGGAGTTCACTCAGACTCACGTCCATCGAGTCAGTGATGCCATCCAGCCATCTCATCCTCTGTCGTCCCCTTCTCCTCCTGCCCCCAATCCCTCCCAGCATCAGAGTCTTTTCCAATGAGTCAACTCTTCGTTGGTGGCCAAAGTACTGGAATTTCAGCTTTAGCATCATTCCTTCCAAAGAAATCCCAGGGCTGATCTCCTTCAGAATGGACTGGTTGGATCTCCTTGCAGTCCAAGGGACTCTCAAGAGTCTTCTCCAACACCACAGTTCAAAAGCATCAATTCTTTGGCACTCAGCCTTCTTCACAGTCCAACTCTCACATCCAAACATGACCACAGGAAAAACCATAGGCTTTACTAGATGAAACTTTGTTGGCAAAGTAATGTCTCTGCTTTTGAATATGCTATCTAGGTTGGTCATAACTTTCCTTCCAAGGAGTAAGCGTCTTTTAATTTCATGGCTGCAGTCACCATCTGCAGTGATTTTGGAGCCCCCCAAAATAAAGTCTGACACTGTTTCCCCTGTTTCCCCATCTATTTCCCATGAAGTGATGGGACAGGATGCCATGATCTTCATTTTCTGAATGTTGAGCTTTAAGCCAACTTTTTCACTCTCCACTTTCACCTTCATCAAGAGGCTTTTTAGTTCCTCTTCACTTTCTGCCATAAGGGTGGTGTCATCTGCATATCTGAGGTTATTATATTTCTCCCAGCAATCTTGATTCCAGCTTGTGTTTCTTCCAGTCCAGCATTTCTCATGATGTATTCTGCATAGAAGTTAAATAAGCAGGGTGACAATATACAGACTTGATGAACTCCTTTTCTTATTTGGAACCAGTCTGTTGTTTCATGTCCAGTTCTAACTGTTGCTTCCTGACCTGCATACAGATTTCTCCAGAGGCAGATCAGGTGGTCTGGCATTCCCATCTCTTTCAGAATTTTCCAGTTTATTGTGATCCACACAGTCAAAGGCTTTGGCATAGTCAATAAAGCAGAAATAGATGTTTTTCTGGAACACTCTTGCTTTTTCCATGATCCAGTGGATGTTGGCAATTTGGTCTCTGGTTCCTCTGCTTTTTCTAAAACCAGCTTGAACATCAGGAAGTTCACAGTTCACATATTGCTGAAGCCTGGCTTGGAGAATTTTAAGCATTCCTTTACTAGTGTGTGAGATGAGTGCAATTGTGTGGTAGTTTGAGCATTCTTTGGCATTGCCTTTCTTTAAGATTGGAATGAAAACTGACCTTTTCCAGTCCTGTGGCCACTGCCGAGTTTTCCAAATTTGCTGGCATATTGAGTGCAGCACTTCCACAGCATCATCTTTCAGGATTTGGAATAGCTCAACTGGAATTCTATCACCTCCACTAGCTTTGTTCATAGTGATGCTTTCTAAGGCCCGCTTGACTTCACATTCCAGGATGTCTGGCTCTAGGTGAGTGATCACACCACCGTGATTATCTGGGTCATGAAGATCTTTTAAGTTCAAGCAAACTCTGGGAGATAGTGAAGGACAAGGAAGCCTGGCCTGCTGCAATCCATGAGGTTGCAAAGAGTCAGCCACGACTGAGTGACTGAACAAAAACAACAAATCTTTAGATATGTAACAACAACAAACCGAATGAAATACAGACAGAAAATTCTCAGTTTAAAAAACAGGATTTGTTCTAAAAACTGTAAAAGAGTTGTTCAAACTAACTGCTTTTCATCTATAAACTCATAGTGATCGTATGGTTGAAGTGTCACACCAAGTAGACCCAAGTATTAATAGTGTTGAAAAGGGGCATAACTTTTATCGGGTTCTGAATTCAGGTCCAACCACACAGAGAGGAAGGGAAAAGGATGACAAATGAAGCTTTTCTTACTTCTTGTTAATGGCAGAATGAGCTTTGAAAGGGTTTTGAAACATGCAAATTGTATCTTGGGAATTCTCTCACTTCCCTTTTTAAAAATTTTCCCCTAAAATGTAATGATATTCAACATCACTGCTGCTGCTGCTAAGTCACTTCAGTCGTGTCCGACTCTGTGCGAACCCATAGACAGCAGCCCACCAGCCTCCCTTTTCCCTGGGATTCTCAACATCACTAATTATTAGAGAAATGCAAATTGCAACTACAATGAAATATCACCTCACAGCAGTCAAACTGTGTCTTGGGAATTCTCTCACTTCCCTTTTTTATTGTTCCCCTACAATGAAATGATGTTCAACATCACTAATTATTAGAGACATGCAAATCAAAACTACAATGAAATATCACCTCACACCAGTCAAAATGGCCATCACCAAAAAATTCACAAACAATAAATGCTGGAGAGGGTGTGAAGAGAAGGGAACACTGCTAGTGTGAATACAAATTGGCATGGCCACTGTGGAGAACAGTATGGAGGTTCCTCAGAAAACTAAAAATAGAGCTATATATGATCCTGCAATCCCACTCCTGGGCATATATTCAGAGAAAAACATGGTCCGAAAGGCTACATGTACCCCAGTGTTCTTTGCAGCACTGTTTACAATAGCCAAGACTTGGAAGCCACCTTAATGTCCATCAACAGAGGAATGAACAAAGAAGATGTGGTATATATGAGAAAGAAGAAAGTGAAAGTTGCTCAGTCGTATCTGACTTTTTGTGACCCCAATGGTCTATACAGTCCATGGAATTCTCCAGGCCAGAATACTGAAGTGGGTAGCCTTTCCCTTCTCCAGGGGATCTTCCCAACCCAGGGATCAAACCCAAGTATCCTGCATTGCAAGCGGATTCTTTATCAGCTGAGCCCCAGGAAGCCCTCTGGTATATATACAATGGACTATTGCTCGGTCAGTAATAACGCCAAACAAAATAATGCCATTTGCAACCACATGGATGGACATAGAGACTGTCATATTGAGTGAAGTAAGTCACAGAAGGAGAAATATTGTATGGCATTCCTTATATGTGGAATTTAAAAAAATGATACAAATGAACTTATATACAAAATAGAAAGAGACTCAGAGAATGAACTTATGGTGGCCACGGTGGGGAGGACAGAGGAAGGGATAGTTAGGAAGTTTGGGATGGACATGTACACTCTGCTGTATTTAATATGGATAACCAATGAGGCCCTACTGTAGAGCACATGGAACTCCGTTCAATGATATGCAGCAGCCTGGATGGGAGGGGAGTTTGGGGGAGAATGGATGCATGTATATGTATGATTAAGTCCTTTTGCTGTCACCTGAAACTACCACAACACTGTTTTGGGGTTGTTTCTAATTATTTATTTTAATTGGAGGCTAATTACTTTACAATATTGTGGTGGTTTTTGCTATACACTGACCTGAATTAGCCATAGGCGTACATGTGTTCCCCATCCTGAACCCCCTCCCACCTCCCTTCCCCATCCCATCCCTCAGGGTCATCCCAGTGCACCAGCCATGAGCGCCCTGTCTCATGCATCAAACCTGGACTGATGATCTATTTCACATATGGTAATATACATATTTCAGTGCTATTCTCTCAAATCATCCCACCCTCGCCTTCTCCCACAGAGTCCAAAAGCTTTCTTATCCATTTGTTTGCCAATGGACATCTAGGTTGCTTCCTTGTCCTGGCTATTATAAACAGTGCTGTGATGAACATTGGGGTACATGTGTCTCTTTCAATTCTGGTTTCCTCAGTGTGTATGCCCAGCAGTGGGATTGCTGTATCGTATGGCAGTTCTGTTTCCAGTTTTCTAAGGAATCTCCACACTCTTCTCCATAGTGGTTGTACTAGTTTGCATTCCCATCAACAGTGTAAGAGGGTTCCTTTTTCTCCGCATCCTCTCCAGCATTTATTGTTTGTAGACTTTTGGATAGCAGTCATTCTGACCGGCATAAGATGATACCTCATTGTGGTTTTAATTTGCATTTCTCTGATAATGAGTGATGTTGAGCATCTTTTCATGTGTTTGTTAGCCATCAGTATGTCTTCTTTGGAGAAATGTCTGTTTAGTTCTTTGGCCCATTTTTTGATTGGGTCATTTATTTTTCTGGAATTGAGCTGCTGGATTTGCTTGTGTATTTTTGAGATTAATTCTTTGTCAGTTGCTTCATTTGCTATTATTTTCTCCCATTCTGAAGGCTGTCTTTTCACCTTGCTTATAGTTTCCTTCATACCACAACATTGTTAATGGGCTATACTCCAGTATAAAATAAAAAGTTAAGAAAAATTGCTTCCCTATTCCATGCTGCCTCTCTCCCTTGAGGACCATGAGCCCAGGGCCTTGCTGTTAATCTCCTCTGCCCCAGCCTCAGTTACTTTACTTATTTCTCAGAAATCACTGACTTCATTTTCCTAAGATCACATCTCAGAGTCTCTTTGCATAGTGGATATTGAGTTAAGAGGAAAGATATGAACTTAAACCTCTGTGTCTCATTTTCCTCTGGCAATAATGATAATAATCCTTTACCTAAATCACATGATGGTAGTGAGCAATAAAATTTAAAATGGAGACTACATAAATGCATGGTGTCAACTAAATTGCAAGCCAATTTCCAAGTATTATTTTGTTGAACTCATTTACACAAATGTGGAATAAGTCCATTAACACTTTGAAAATCATATATTCTTTAACAAATGAATGATGAATAACTCTAATTAATCTCTAATTGGTAAACTTTCAGGAATATTAAAAACATATGTGAAAAAGACTCAGTAATTTGGAAGAAAGATGCTCTAGACAAAAACATCTTGCACACAGCCAGTCCCACAGTTCAGTTCAGTTCAGTCACTCAGTTGTGTCCGATTCATCACTACCCCATGGACTACAGCACGCCAGGCCTCCCTGTCCATCACCAACTCCCAGAGTCTACTCAAACTCATCTCCATTGAGTTGATGATGCCATCCAACCATCTCATCCTCTGTCGTCCCCTTCTCCTTCCACCTTCAATCTTTCCCAGCATCAGGGTCTTTTCAAAAGAGTTAGCTCTTCACATCAGGTGGCCAAAGTATTGGAGTTTCAGCTTCAACATCAGTCCTTCCAATGAACACTCAGGACTGATCTCTTTTAGGGTGGACTTGTTGGATCTCCTTGCAGTCCAAGGGACTCTCAAGAGGCTTCTCCAACACCACAGTTCAAAAGCATTAATTCTTCGGCGCTCAGCTTTCTTTATAGTCCAACTCTCACATCCATACATGACCACTGAAAAAACCATAGCCTTGACGTGACAGACCTTTGTTAGTAAAGCAATGTCTCTGCTTTTGAATATGCTATCTAGGTTGGTCATAACTTTCCTTCCAAGGAGTAAGCGTCTTTTAATTTCATGGCTGCAGTCACCATCTGCAGTGATTTTGGAGCCCCAAAAAATAAAGTTAGCCACAGTTTCCATTGTTTCCCCATATATTCCCCATGAAGTGATGGGACCAGATGCCATGATCTTAGTTTTCTGAATGTTGAGCTTTAAGCCAACTTTTTCAACCTCCTCTTTCACTTTCATCAAGAGGCTCTTTAGTTCTTCTTCACTTTCTGCCATAAGGGTGATGTCATCTGTATATCTGAAGTTATTGATATTTCTCCTGGCAATCTGGATTCCAGCTTGTGCTTTATCCAGCCCAGCGTTTCTCACAAAGCCTGCCAAAATCAGAGTTCCAGAAAGTTATCCTAATTTCTCGTTTTTCCCCCATCTTTTTCTTCTCTTACTTTGTAGTTTTAGGGCAAGGACAAAAGAGTCTTCATGTGTTTCTGAGAGTTTCTGTCCAGTGGCTTCTGAAGAGATGGAGTTAAGGGGTAAGGAGTGATTGTCTGCTAGTACATTAAGACAGGTCATCTCAAGTGCTAAGAAGTGGTCAGCAGTAACCTTCCCTAAGTGGCCACTGGAACTACAGTCTCTAGTATGATGCTTCCAAACCTTCAGTTGCAGAAAATAATTCAAGTCTGTAGCTTCTCCTGCCTGGAAAAGTGTTACTGTTAGTTTCTTGTTAATACATGGCACATAATATAAATCTGCATCTTAAGAGGCATGAGTGATATTCATCTACAGGATTGAATTAGACTGAGTTTTAGACTGATGAAAGGGGAACAGCTATATGAAATGGTATATGATGTGCCCTCTGCAGGAAGGTCACAGACACAAAGACATCCGATGGACTAAGAATGGATAAAATTACACACTCATGGTGTCTTTGCAGCCCTCACAGCGCGATAATGGTGAGGAAAATTTGACACCATGTTTTAGGATTAAAATATTTCTCTTTATCACATTATTTTCCATCAAGTTATCTTATAACTTGGCAGAGGACTTAGGTAGAAGACTTAAGACATAATGTCACAGGTCTTTAACCCACAGTGTTCCTTGTTTCAACCACAACCACCTACTAGAATGTCTGAAATTTTCTCAGGGCAGATGAGTCTTGATGGAGACAAGAAGGCACTAGGAGCATCAAAAAGTCTATGATGAGCTGAGAGTAGAAATCAAAAGCAACTGAAATGTAGCATGTTGTCTGTATCATTTAGTTGTCACTGCGTAAAAATCCATTGCAAATTCAGTGCCTTAAAGCCACAATCATTTGTTTGCTCATAGACCTTCAGTTTCAGTAGGCTGTGTAGAAACGGCTTGTCTCCATGTGGCATGTGTTATTCGCTTAGTTGTGACTGACTCTTGGTGACCCCATGGACTGTAGACGGCCAGGCTCCTCATCAAAAATGCTTTAGTGAAAGCTAACCTGAGTAATGGAACACCCAAGATGGTGTAACATTCTCATCTGATGCTTCAGCTTCAATGGTTGGATTATACAGGGGCCTATTGGTCATCTCTCTCATAGGTCTTCTCAGCAGGGTGGCTGGACCTCTTTATATGATGGCTCAGAGCTCTAAAGGCTTCCCTTGTGGCTCAGCTGATAAAGAATCTGCCTGCACAGATGAATGGATAAGAAAGCTGTGGTACATATGCACAATGGAATATTACTCAGCTATTAAAAAGAATGCATTCGAATCACTTCTAATGAGGTGGATGAAACTGGAGCCTATTATACAGAGTGAAGTAAGTCAGAAAGAAAAACACCAATACAGTATATTAACGCATATATATGGAATTTTAAAAGATGGTAATGATGACCCTATATGCGAGACAGCAAAAGAGACACAGATGTAAAGAACAGACTTTTGGACTCTGTGGGAGAAGGCAAGGGTGGGATGATTTGAGAGAATAGCATTGAAACATGTATATTACCATATGTGAAATAGATCGCCAGTCCAGGTTCAATGCATGAGACAGGGTGCTCAGGGCTTGTGCACTGGGATGACCCTGAGGGATGGGATGGGGAGGGAGGTGTGAGGGAGGGTCAGGATGGGGGACGCATGTACACCCATGGCTGATTCATGTCAATGTATGGCAAAAACCACTATAATATTGTAAAGTAATTAGCCTCCATTTAAAATATATAAATAAAATTTTATAACTAGAACTTCCATATGACCCAGCACTCCCATTCCTGGGCATATACCTGGAGAAGATCATAGTTTCAAAAGATACGTGCACCTCAGTGTTTATTACAGCACTATTTACAATAGCCAAGACATGGAAGCAACCTAAATGTCCTTTGACAGAAGAATGAATAAAGAAGATGTGATACATATATACAATGGAATATTACTCAGCCATAATAAGGGAAAAAAATGACTGTGCCATTTGCAGAGATGTGGATGGACTTAGAGACTGTCATACAGAGCAAAGTAAATCAGAAACAGAAAAACAAACATCATATAATACTGCTTATATGTGGAATCTAGAAAAATGATACAGACGAACTTATTTGCAAAGTTGAAACAGAGATACAGAGGTAGAGAAAAAAATGTATGGATGCCAAGAAGGAAAGGTGGTGGGGTGAATTCGGAGATTGGCACTGACATATATACATTACTTTGTGTAAAATAGATAACTAAAAAGAACCTACTGTATAGCACAGAGAACTCTACTCAGTGCTCTGTGGTAACCTAAAACAGAAGGAAATTTATAAAAGAGGGGATATATGTATATGTGTGGCTGATTGACTTTGCTATAAAGCAGAACCTAGCATAACATTTAAAGCAGCTATACTCAAATAAAAATTAATTTTAGAAAAATAAAAAAAGAATCTGCCTGTAATGCAGGAGACCTGGATTCGATCCCAGAGTTGGGAAGATCCCCTGGAGAAGGGAATGGCTACCCACTCCAGTATTCTGGCCTGGAGAATTCCATGGACTCTATAGATCATAAGGTCTCAAAGAGTTGGACATGACTGAGCGACTTTCACAGAGCTCTAAGGAAGTAAACTCAGTTCTAGGCTTCTTATGGCTTAAGCACATGGCACAGTGTCATGTCTACAGCATTCTTATAGGCCCAAGCAACCCTCTGGCCCTATGCTTATATCTGGCCATTCACATCAGAGCAACAAAGTATAAAACAGAAGTAGTATATTATAACCCATGTCAACTATGTTTGCAAATAAAGTTTTATTGGAAAACACCCCCACTGAATGCCACAGCTAATCTCAGATTTCTGCCTCATACCTTCAAGAGTTTCTAGAACTGAACTCCTTTTGATGCTTGGCCCATCCTGGATGTCTTTGGTTCACCAGTCCTTCCATTTCTGTGTTCAACCTCCCCACCTCAAATAAGAAGTTAGAAAACTCAGATTTTCCCCTTTGATACTAAGTTTCATAAGTCAGTTCACTCCAATTCAAGGCAGAGCTTCCTAAATCTCCTATTTGTATTAAGACCTCATAAGACATGTTAGGTATGGAGAGAAGGATGATTCTATTAGATTTCATAAGATGCAGAGTCATGTTAGTTTGCCCATTTTTTGTGATTGTCTCTTAGTTTATGTTCTTCAATTAAGAATTAAAAATGAGTTCAAGGGCCAAGTCTACCTTAGACTTAGGACATATGAGCTAACACTTTCCTTTCTTTATAGTTCACATTGGTATTTTTATGTCTCCCTCTAATAAAATGTAATTATTTTGTATTTTAAATTTATTCCTAGGACTATGAATTTTACCTGTTGTCTACTGTGTTTCAATCCATAAATAAATCATGTAACAAAATTTAGAAAAAGAGTTAAAGAAAAATATGTGTTTTTTATGAAGGGAAGAAACACAGTTCTAAATTAAAGTTCCATCCAAAGTACTAGACTCAACAAAAGTATCCCATAGAGAATAATAAAAGCATCTGTATTTAGCAAAGTTAAATATTAGTCTTCGGTGGCCATGTGTTTTGGCAGACAGTTCCACTCCACAATGCAGAGATAGCTCTCACATTGAATTGCCTTTAATGGATAAAAATGAATTGCTGTTGATCTTATCTTGATAAATTATGAAATGCTATGCTAATCTCTCCCATTTTGATTTGCCACCTCATTTTTTCTTTCTATTTACCACACTTGAACTTTTTAAACAAAATGAGTCATACAGCTTGGCAAAATCAATTTACTGAAATGGGTCTTTGTCACTGTTACTCTGAAAAAGGAATGTCATATATGCCATAACCAAAAGGCACTCTTCTATGGAATTCAACCAGTCTGATATACATTTGCTAGTGATTTCAGGCCAAAGGACCCTGAAGTGTCCAATGAATCTGATTTTAACATTTTCCAATTACTCCTATGCTATATGTATTACCCTAATATCTTAGCATCAAATATACTATACATACTCAATGCTATAAGTTGCATGAGTGATTCAAGCATGATTCTCTTCAACTAAATTTCACATAAATTGAAATATTTGAGTCTAAAAAAATCCAGTTTCTTTGACTTCTAACTGAGTACTAACCAATTCATTAAGCTTTAAGTTGGTATTGCATCTATGTTTTGTTGAATTGAAATTTATGGAAAAGATTTAGCCAAAGACAAGCATGAAATTAAAAAGTGTAAAATGAGCTGAGGTCTCTACTCTGTCATTAAAAAAAAAAAAATTAGAGGTCTCCAATTATCTAATAGAATAGAATTAATAAAAATCATATATAATGTCATAATAGATTTTATTCTAGTAGAACAACATTATTATATCTGATTGTAAATCACATGAATACTTTCTGGCAACCAAAAGGGAAAAATTCACACTGTTGATAATTGTGCAGCTTCCCATATATCAAATGTATGAGGGATATATGTTACTTGTATCATTAAATTCTTATTATATTTTAATGTTGTAATCTAATTTCTCTAAGTGCCTCATTATTTTTCATTTCAGCTTCCAAATGCACATATATTTTATGTTGTTAGTGAATTAAACAGAGGCATGCTAAATAGATGGATATTTTGGATTCACTCTGTGATTTAAATATACTGATTATAGTGTAAAATAAGAGGAGGAAAAATGTGCTGTTTCCTGTAGGTCACACCCAGTGGTTTATAATAAAGGCAATCTCTATTGTGCCCAGAAACATATTATATGTAAAAAACTGGTGTGATAAATAATACAATTCCAAATAAATGTTGTTACTTATTTGCAACAGAATATCTGAGATATCAACAAAATTTGAGCTTCTAAAAATGTCTGTGGGTAAACTGTGCTGTACAAGAACCAGCATAGCCTATTGAGAATATAACTTAAAAACTGCTCACTGTCCCCAGTGTTGACATCTCTTGTGTGATGACAGACATGATTAGCATAAAGGGATACAACAGAATAATGTATCAGCTATCTGCTACTAGGTAACAAACCATACCAAAACTTAGTCACTTACAAAATAACTAATCATTTAGCTCACAGTTCCGAGTGATGGCCATTTAGGCTGTACTCAGTTGAGATGTTATGGTGTGGCACCTTTGTGTCTTATGTTCAGCTGCAAACTAAGCCAGGGGCTTTTAATCTTGGCTGGGCTCTCTCCATCTCTAGGATCTCCACCTGGTTAATTGGGCTTCACAGCTCTGTTGACTGGTCCCTCATCCTCCAGGAGACTTGCCTGATCTTGTTCACACGGTCATGATAGGGATCCCAAGAAAGAGACCAGAAACACTTAAGAGCTCACGAGGCTTCAATCTGGAACTGCCATACCATCACTTCCACTGAATTTTATTAGATAAGCAAGGCTTGATTAAAGGGTAGAGAAATGGAGTGGAGTCCATGATAGGAGAAGCTATAAGATCACAAGACAAGGACATAAAAGTAAAAGAGCTTTGCAGCTATTTTTGTAAACAATCTCCCACACATGGTGAGTTATTAATATTGATACTTCAAATAAATTTATTACAAGAATCTACCACTCTGTTGTTACTAGGACTTGTCAAGGAGTCCAAATCCTGCCCTGTAACTCATTTATTTTTCAAAGAATGTTGTGAGTTTTCAAAGAATGATCACACAAAGAACCAATAGCCAAATGAAATTTAGTTCTTATTTTCTTGATAATCACTGCCAGGTCCTGATAATCCATGGCCAGCTGCACGGAGAGAGGACATTAGTAAGAGCTTCCCTTTGGCCTCTCGGTCATCGAGTCTTATTGAGAAAAAACCACAGAGACGCAATTGGCTACATGGCTTTAGTAGAGAAAACTTTCTTGCTTGAAAAACTGATTCAGAGAATATTCTGGATCTCTAAACATTAAGATGAACAATTATTCCTCTTTTAGGATATCAGTAGCTAGGAAGGGGGTGGTCAGAAGTGGGCCTGGCTCACTTCCACCACTTCCAATCCCACCATTATGTAAAAATTGATGGCAACAATAAAAGATTACAAGAACAACAAGATAGTTTGAAGCTCGGTCTCTTGCCAAAATCTCAGCCAGACTCATGCAGGTGCTCTGGACAAATCACCAGTTCCCTCCAGCCCTCCTCACAAAACAGTAATTCAATGTGCTCATGGTTCTACCCTTGGGACAAGCTGACACACAAATATACTTACTTCATAATAACTTTACAACTGACCTGGCAACTCTTGCTATGGCTTCTCTCTCTTCCATAATTCAATATGTGTAAAAAGACTACCTAATGCTCTAAAATGATATTTTTCCTCTGTTTAATCTAAAGTTTATAATTTAACCCTGGAAGAGTAAATGAACCAGAACCTGCAGACTAGAACTGCTGCTCTCAGCTTTATCTGGAACTTGTGATTTTAGAGGAAAACTGAGGTGGCAATACCTTCCTTTCTATTTATGTCTCCTTATCAGAACTTACATATGCTTGAGTTTCTTGCAACTTATAAAAAATAAAATATATTAGGTTGGTGATTATGGTTTTGGACCGTGAGTTTTAATTCATTATAATTAGGCTCATTTCTATTAATCAAAATAGGAATCATTAAAGTCAACACATTTTTGCCAACGAGAAATGTTTGTTTATTCCTGTAACATAAAAATCCATGCTTTGGGATTCAGTGAACTTTGGAAAATTTTTTTTTTTTTTTTTTGCATCCTGCTGGTTGTGGAAGTGTTTTCCCTGCAAAAAGTTGTTGAGATGCTTGAAGAAGTGGCAGTTGGCTGGTGAAAGGTCAGGTGAATATGGCAGATGAGGCAAAACTTCGAAGGCCAATTCATTCAGCTTTGAAGCACTGGTTGTGCGACCTGTGGTCAGACATTTTCGTAGAGGTTTGGGCCCTTTCTGTTGGCCAATGCTGGATGCAGGCATTGCAGTTTTTGGTGCATCTCATCGACTTGCTGAGTATACTTCTCAGATATAAAGTTTTCATTGGGATTCAGAAAGCTACAGTGGATCAGACAGGCAGCAGACTACCAAATAATGAGTGTGACCTTTTTTCGGTGCAAGTTTGGTTTTGGGTAGTGATCTGGAGCTTCTTCTTGGTCCAACCACTGAGCTGGTCATAGCTGCTTGTCAGATAAAATCCACTTTTTGTCTCACATCACAGTGTGATCTAGAAATGGTTCGTTGTTGCATAGGCTGAGAAGACAACACTCACAACAGTGATTTTTTTTTTATTTGCAGTCAGCTCATGAGACTCACTTATCAAACTTCTTCACCTTTCCAATTTGCTTCAGATGCCAAATGAGTGACTATAGAATGGTCAATGTTGAAATCTTCTGCAGCTTCTCTTGTAGTTGTAAGAGGATCAGCTTCAATGGTTGTCAGCTCAGTTGGTTTTTGTTACCTTCCCATGGCTGGCCACTACGCTCCTCATCTTGAAGGCTCTTGTCTCCCTTGCAAAACTTTTTGAAACACCACTACACTGTAAGTTTGTTGGCAGTTTCTGGGCCAGATGTGTTGTTGATGTTGTGAGTTACCTCTCCTGCTTTACAACCCATTTTTAACTTAAATAAGAAAACTGTTAGAATTTGCTTTTTGTCTAACATAATTTCCATAGTCTAAAATAAATATAAAATAAGCAGCAAGTAATGTCATCATCAAAAACACATAAAGTAAGAAATTCACATTAAAATGATATATAAAGTAACCACATTTAAGAATGTACTCTAATATCAAATGGCTAATGTCAACAATGCAAAAACCCACAGTTATTTTCACACCAATCTAATAATTTAAAGCTTCCTGCGTGCATGTGTGCTAAGTTGCTTCAGTCCTGTCTGACTCTTTGCAATCCCATGGACTGTAGCCCGCCAGGCTCCTCTGTCCATGGGATTTTCCAGGCAAGAATACTGGAGCGGGTTGCCATGCCCTCCCCCAGGGGAACTTCCCAACTCAGGGATCGAACCCAAGTGTACTGCATCTCATGCACTGGCAAGAGGGTTCTTCACCACTAGCACTGCCTGGGAAGCCCTAAAGCTTCCTATAATCCCCCAATTTTTATCTAGTAATCACCATTCCCCACCTCTTCCTCACAGTCAAATTTTACTTTAATTCCCTCCTTTTCCTCTGGTTCCACTCATCTGTAAGCCCACTCAAGTCTGGCTTCAGACTTCACAACCCCACCAAATTTCTGCCAAGATGCCAGTGACCTCCATGCTATTAAATCTAGTAAACACTATCCCACTCTCATCTTTTTTGACAGCTTGGAAATATGTGATACCACTTACCATGTTATTTTTTCTTGGAATACTCTCTTGTTTTCAGTGTTCTTCTCTTTCCTGGCTCACCCACCTCCACCAGAGTTCTCACTCTGTCTCCTCTTCTATCCTGTTGATCCATACTCTTCAGTCTACCCCCATACCTTCAATTGTAGCTAGGCTGATAAATCGCAAATTGAGCTCCACATTGATATTTCCAACAGTCTACTTAACTTCTCCATTTGTATGTTTCAGAAGCAGTTCAAAGCAAATATCCCACACTGATCTCATCATTTCCTTCCCTTCCATTTTCCAGAAACTGGAAGTGATCCTTGATGTCTTGCTCTCCTGCCTAACACTATCCAAACAATCATCTCTAGTTCCTGAAGCCAGCCATTCATATCCATCTTTCCTTCGTCACACTAACTGAAGTGAATCTTATCTCCTGGCTGACATATGGCAAAAGTTTTCTGGTTGACCTCCGCCATCGGTTGTTACTCTCTATAATCCATTCTCTATTTTCCAGCCAAAAGATGTAACCGTGATCATGTCTATCTTTAACTTCAAATCAACTCTTCAATGTTTTTTGCATTTCACTTGGGATAAAGTTCATACCCCTGACAAATCCTACAAGGCTCGACAGTCAACCTCCTGGTCAACCTCCAGCATCATCTCTTGCCACTCACCCCTTGCTGTTCTCCACATTTGGCCTTATTTGAACTTCTGGATCATTCAGCATTCTTTCTCATCATTGTACATGCTGTTATTTCCCACTCAAATGCATCTTCACAATAGTTTTTTCTGATCCTCCTGGTAAATATGTACTTCCTGTAACACTTCTGTTTACTCAATAACTGTGCTTCCTATAATAAATAAACAATATTTTGTTTATAAACAATAAACAATAGCTGAGCCTCCTCAAAGCAGAGGCTCTGCTGTAATATTTCTGTCCAGTAAGGTGCCTTATATGAAGTAGCTGTTTAATAAATGTTTGTTGAGTAAATAAAGAATTTACAAGACCTCTTGGTAATCCACCGTTTCTAAAGTGAAAAGTTTCATCTTAGATCCCAATCCTTGTATCAGCTACTTTTTGAGGTTATCTAGATGATATAATAAGTGATGTTATAAAAATAATAAATGTGAAAGTTCTCTGAAATACATAGTCTTTCAAAAATGAAAAACACATTATGACAAGTCTAAGTATTATTCATGTAAATGGTCCAAATAGGTTTGGGAAGCACTGAGAACCCAAATTTTCATGAAGTTGAAAAAAATACCTTCATGTTTAAATGACAAATTTAGCAATCTTAGGCATTTCAGTTGGAGGCTGACTGTTAACAATATTTCTATCATCTGATTATTCAAGTCACTAACTTTTATGCTCTGTCATGACCCCTGGTACCTCCTTTTTACCCATCACCATCTCAATGTTTAATCACTTGCTTCCCTCCTTTTTACCTTCTGATTTCACTTTATAGGTATTTACTATAAGACAATCACTGTACCAGGCTGTAGAGATATAAAGATAATGATCACATAGTTCTAGCCTTTCCACTTGCTATTAAAATTAGGGAAACCATCTGATACCATGCAGTGCTGAAAAGGAAAGAATCTGAGGCCAGAAAAGTGTGGCTCTGCATTATGCCTCTGCACAAATCTGTGAACTTTGGCACAGCAAGTCTCATTACCTTCAACACGGGTAGAAACCACCACCCCAAACAACTACCCAAACAACTACTACGAGTCGATCTCAAACTCCCAACTATCCCTTCCCTCCACGTTCCCCACAGTGGGCCTAAGTTTGTTCTCTAAGTCTGTGAGTCTGTTTTGTGAATAAGTTCATTCGTATTATTTCTTTTTAGATTCTTCATATAAGGGATATCATATGATACATCTCTTTATCTGTCTGACTTCACTCAGTATGACAATCTCTAGGTCCATCCCTGTTGTTTTACTTGGCATTATTTCATTCTTTTTATATGACAATCTCTAGGTCAAACTATGTTGCTGCAAATGGCATTATTTCATTTGAGATCTACATATACACACTTTTATATTTATAATGAATAGCCATCAAGGACCTACTGTGTAGCACAGGGAACTCTGCTTAATGTCATGAGGCAGCCTGTATGGGAGGGGAGCCTGGGGGAGAATGGATACATACACGTGAATGGCTGAGTCACTCTGCTGTGTACCTGAAACTATCACAACATTGTTAATTAGCTATACTCCAATATAAAATTAAAAAAAAACCTACTAAAATTACCAATAGACTTAAATGAGGTAGCATTTGAAGCACATTAGTATGTGCCTTGCATGCAAGTGCTCGATAAGTAGAGTTACCTGTAAGCATTCTGTAACACCTCAAAAAGCCAACTAAATATACTGTTAAAATCTTAAACTAAGGAAAACTATTTTAAGCCTGTTTTCACTGCTTATGAATACTGTCCCCTCACTTTGATTCTATAGTGCAACCTCACCAAGTGGGTAAATGTCACATCATATTCAGAGGGTCCGCAAACACGCAAGGCAGGAGGATTGTACTGGGTGTGTGCACTAGGAACAGAGAATCTCAGAGAACATTTTAGGAGTCAGCCTAGTACAAGAGAAAGATAGGAGTTTCTGTGGCATTAAAAAAAGAAACATAGGCTTTCTCTACTACACAATTTACTAGATTAAACATATTCACAACTGAGCCTAGATATAAAGCCAGAAGGAAAAGTGAAAGACATATGTCGAAGTGTAAAATAATGATATCTTAGAAACATTAAAAGAATTGAAGGAAATATCCAAGAATCCTGAAATATGAGTATTACAATTCTAGAAAAAATAAAGTAACAAGTAGAATATAGACAAGCAATAAACAAACAACAAAAGAAAAAATTTTGCATTAAAAACATGCCAACCAAGTCTATGGGTCTCAATCCTGATGAGTGATAAAAGTCCATAGAGTCAACATAGTATGGTAACATCTATGAAATTAATGAATTAAAAGGAAATTCTACAAGCATTAGACAGAGAAGGGGTCCACTTCAAAGAAAAGGATTGACGCTTGTGGTATCACTTATGCCACTCTAAAAGCAGGAAAATATGGAATCACTATTAAGAAAATGGAACTTAACCATCTTATAGCCAGTCAAAATATCAGCCATTTGTCAGGGTATAAATAGATATTTGAGGATATTCAAGAATTCTGAGGAACTGATGCTGAAACTCCAACACTTTGGCCACCTGATCGATGGAAAAGACCCTGATGCTAGGAAAGACTGAGGGCAAGAGGAAAAGGGAGTGGTAGAGGATTAGGTGGTTGGATAGCATCACTGACTCAATGGACATGAGTTTTGGCAAACTCTGAGAGATAGTGAAAAACAGGGAAGCCTGGTGTGCTGCACTTCATGGAGACGTAAAGAGTCAGACACAACTTAGTGATTGAATAAGAAGTCTTAGAGGACATGCCCCACGTAACAGATCTTAGGAAAATACCTGACTGAGTAGTTAACACATAAGAAGCAGAAACAAAATCTCACAATAGGGAAAATAAAAAAGATCAAAAATAGTGTTAAGAAATGAATTTTACAATTTATATTGATAATCTAAACAAATGATAATAGACAATTTAGAAATTTGTGATGCATGCTCTTGAAACATAATAAGATGTTTAGGGTAAAATTGTGATGATAAAAGGCTGCATTTTAAAGACAATAGCCATAATCTGTATGGAACATACTATATAGCATCTGACTGGAGAATGCAAATATTCAAGAAAGTTCAAGGGTCCCAGATAAAATCATAGTTGGAGTCTTCAATATCCTTTATTCAGAATTAAATAACTCTAGGGAACTAAAAATAAAAGGACCATGGAAGACTTTACTATAAACAAGAAAAATCTTGATAGACTTACATATTCACATCTCTACAAATAATATAAAAATTTTGCATTTACATAGGACATTTTTGAAAATCAAATCAATATTAACTTGTCCACAAAGAACATTTTAACAACTTTCAAAAGCAAAGATCACATTTTCTGATCATAATCCAATAAATATGGAAATTAATAGGAAAAAATGTGGCAAGAAAATATTTGGAAACTAATATATATTCCTAGCTAATGCTCCAATCATAGCATCCGGTCCCATCACTTCATGGGAAATAGATGGGGAAACAGTGGAAACAGTGTCAGACTTTATTTTGGGGGGCTCCAAAATCACTGCAGATGGTGACTGCAGCCATGAAATTAAAAGACGCTTACTCCTTCGAAGGAAAGTTATGACCAACCTAGATAGCATATTCAAAAGCAGAGACATTACTTTGCCAACAAAGGTCCATCTAGTCAAGGCTATGGTTTTTCCTGTGGTCATGTATGGATGTGAGAGTTGGATTATGAAGAAGGCTGAGCACCGAAGAATTGATGCTTTTGAACAGTGGTGTTGGAGAAGACTCTTGAGAGTCCCTTGGACTGCAAGGAGATCCAACCAGTCCATTCTACAGGAGATCAGCCCTGGGATTTCTTTGGAGGGAATGATGCTAAAGCTGAAACTCCAAAATTTTGGCCACCTCGTGTGAACAGCTAACTCATTGGAAAAGACTTTGATGCTGGGAGGGATTGGGGGCAAAAGGAAAAGGGGACGACAGAGGATGAGATGGCTGGATGGCATCACTGACTCAATGGACGTGAGTCTGAGTGAACTCCGGGAGTTAGTGATGGACAGGGAGGCCTGGCATGCTGCGATTCATGGGGTCGCAAAGAGTCGGACACGACTGAGCGACTGAACTGAACTGAACTGAATGCTCCAATCAAAAAGAATCAAAGGGGAATTAAAAATTACCTAGAAAATATTTAAAAGTGACTGCTTGATCTCAAACATTATGAAAGATAACAAAAGGTGTACTCAAAAAAATTTTTTTTCATTGCCTTCATTATTAAGGAAAAGGAAGGAAAGAGGGAGGAAGGTAGACATGGAGTGTGGGAGGAAGAAAGAAGGAAGGAAGAATGGGGAGAATACTTGTATGAAATAGAGAAAGCAGTTCTTAAGATTATCCACTTTGGGTCTTTTTTATAATTTTATTCACATATATACATATGTAATGGATTAGAACCTTAGTTGTATGTATAATCAACAAAATTTGCTTTGTTAAAAAATTCCCAATCTGTGATAAATCAAAATGGGAATGATTTGGTTCTTAGTAACAACTGGCTAATTCAGGCAGAATGAGTAAGAACATTCTTGTATCAAATCAGAGCATGAATCTGAAAAACTATTAGGTGCTGGTAAAAATGATAATAAAACATCCAAAGAATTATCCAGTACTTTCTGATATGTCTACGAGAATCATTTATTTAAAGCCCTTTGTAGTAAACATTCAGGCTTTGTGTTAGGGTTACAAATATGATGTGAAAATGTTCCAGAGTAGAGATGTTTTAGGAGGCATTTAGGAGTAAGTCTTACAAACCTCCCCAAGGAGCCAGACCCAAATGAGATTTTCATTTTTCAGGATACAAAATTTATTTAATGAAGAAAACTCTTTTCTTGAGGCTTACACAGAAACAATTCAATAATATATATTTTTAAAAAACCCACTAGTAAATAAGTAACTAGTATCTAGCTTCCTGTGCCCTCCCCCTAAATTATCATAAAGTGGTTGATGTAGATAAAAAGTGGGAAATCTACAACAGCACAGAAAACTAAGGTGAGAAACACCACACACATCAAAACCCTAGAGGTTCCAAAGAACACTACAAACCAAAGTGGGTGGCAAATCATAGACTAAGAATTAGCTGTGTAATGAGTAAATGGAGAATAAAAATGAATCAGGTCTTTTATGGTGAAATTAATGTTTTCAAACTGTGGTGCTGGAGAAGACTCTTGAAAGTCCCATGGACAGCAAGGAGATCAAACCAGTCAGTCCTAAAGAAAATCAACCCTGAATATTCATGGCAAGGACTGATGCTGAGGCTGACGCTCCAGTACTTTGGCCACCTGATGCGAAGAGCCGACTCCTTGGAAAAGACCCGGATGCTGGGAAAGATTGAATGTGGGAGGAGAAGAGGGCGACAGATGGTTGTATGTCATCACTGTCTCAATGGACATGAATTTGAGTAAGCTCCAGGAGATGGTGAGGGACAGGGAAGCCCAGCGTGCTGCAGTCCATGGGGTCACAAAGAGTTAGACATGACTTGGTGACTCAACAACAGCAAGGCATAAGAAATAATTTCATACACACACATATGTGCATATATATAAGTAAAGAAGTAAAACATTGAATAAATATAAAAATTCAACCTCAGAACAATTAATTATATACATTAATTTGGCCTCTCAAATTAGTAAAAATAACAATTATTATAATCATTAGTACCTGAGAAGCTTTTGTGAAGGACACATTCACAAACTTCTGGTGAGACTGTTACTGAAATGACATTTCTGGAAAATAACTGTGCAAATCGTATCCAGAAATGTAAAAAGTGCTTATATCCTTTGACCATGATTACTTTTCCAGAATTCTATCTTAATGCAAACTTTTCATCACAGACTTACAATAGAAAAGAAATTGGAAAGTACATAAACGTGTAACAACAGATGATTAATTAAGCATATTTATGGGTCATCCATAATGTTATACACTCATTAAAATATCATTTATTAAAAACTAATGATACAGAAACATGCAGTCCAAAACTCATATCTATCATTAAATCACAATGTAAAACATGTAGGAAAAATGCTAGAATAAAATGCAACACAATCTTATGACTGTACCAGGGAAAAATTTTAAAGACTGTGCTCTACTTCGAGGAAATAATGTTTGCAGGATTTTCTAAGCTAGCTCAATTTCCTATTTGTATCCTATCTCCATTACAGTTTTGCGATCTACATTAGAAGTCTTTTATTCATTTTCTACAAAATTGCTCCCTCTTTGCTTTAATTAGATTTAGGATCTTTGATCACATTATTCCTTTCTAATGCCATCTTATATTAGTGGAGTTTCAACTGAAGTCTCAAACTATGCCTATCATAACATTTTGCATTTTGTAATAAAATTTTCCATACTTTGGTAATCACTTGTACTGAGAACTTTTAATACACAGGTACCTGGAACCCAAAGAACTCCCTGTTATGTCCATCTAAAAATTGTAATTTTTTTCCGGCCAATGGTCCTTCTTTATCTGTCTCCATTTTCTGTGTTCTGCTTATGATAGTGTAGGGCAATTTTATTAAGATTTTTTTCTTTCCACTCATTAAAATTTAGATTAAAACCAAGAAATAAGGTTTTGTGATTCTTCTTTCAAACATATCTTTCATAATTTCCACTCAGTATATGCTAAGAGTTGGACACGACTGAGTGACTGAACTGAACTGAACTGAACTGATATGCTAAACCCTTACCAGTAACTCTTTATTTCATTCAGTATCATCCATATATTCTGCTGTTTTCATAGTCTTATTCCCTTTTAGTGTCACAATCATCCATCAGAAGACCAAAACTGGCGCCAATACCTGGGGACCATACCCAGCCAATCCCAGAATGCTATTCCAGAATGTTAAATGTATCAGAGATTTTTATCACAATGTGTAATGCTTTTCCACTTGCTTTAGCAGAAACGAGTAGCCCTCAGTAAATATTAGGGATCTACCAAAGCCTCATTCACATTTTTTGAAATACAAGCCCAGGAATGCAGTCACAACACATAGCTGCCACCTAATATCTTTGTGACCTCTTGGAGTGAAGTCAACACCAACCCTCACGATCTTGTACAGCTGACAAGACCTCTTCTACCTATAGCCCCTTGACCTTCCTGCCTCAATCCTCCTCTAACTGGGTAGTGATGAAGCCTTTTCAAGATGCTCTAAGCCACCATTGATTAAAAATTCCCCTTGTTGTCATTGTGCAGTAGCTAAGTCATGTCTGACTCTTTGCAACCCCATGGACTGCAGCACACCAGTCTTCCTTCTCCTCTGAGTCTTCTACCTATTTATCTCTTACAACTGATTTACTACCACACTCAGAATTCTGTAAGAAGCCCTTCTACCCAAGAATACTTTAATAAGCTGGGTATAAAGTTCATCTGGAAAGTTTTTTAAAATGCACACAGGTTCCTGGGCTTATCCTCTAGAAATTCTGTTTCAGTAAGTCTAGGTAGGACACTGGGAATTTTTAACAAACACTGCAGTTGATTCTAGTAGGGATGCTCTACAAGACACATTGAGAAAGTGTTTTCATCTTTATAAGAACCTTGAGCATCATTTCTCAAGCTCCTTTTCCTGCAACAGATTTATTCAACACCTCAAAATACTCTGCTTCCAAGGGTTCCTACAGATTGTCTTGTTAAACCTTTTTCATTCTAGTTTTATCTATTTGATGGCCACTCATATCTATTTGATGGCCACTTCATTTTAACATATGAAAGATTTAAATGCTTTTTCATAGGATCCATACACTCATGGAACAAAAGACCCTAAAACCAAGGCTCCCCTTCCTTAGAGCAGCAGGCAGCACTAAAAGAAGTGTTGCCTCACCTTTCCTGATTAATTCTGGACACCTCCTAAACCCCTACTCCTGGATTCAGTTCAGTTCAGTCGCTCAGTTATGTCCGACTCTTTGCGACCCCATGAATTGCAGCACTCCAGGCTCCCTGTCCATCACCAACTCCCGGAGTTCACTCAGACTCACATCCATTGAGTCGGTGATGCCATCCAGCCATCTCATCCTCTGTTGTCCCCTCCTCCTCCTGCCCCCAATGCCTCACAGCATCAGAATCTTTTCCAATGAGTCAACTCTTCGCATGAGGTGGCCAAAGTACTAGAGCTTCAGCTTTACCATCATTCCTTCCAAAGAACACTCAGGACTGATCTCTTTTAGAATGGACTGGTTGGATCTCCTTGCAGTCCAAGGGACTCAAGAGTCTTCTCCAACACCACAGTTCAAAAGCATCAATTCTTCGGCACTCAGCTCTCTTCACAGTCCAACTCTCACATCCATACATGACCACAGGAAAAACCATAGCCTTGACTAGACAGACCTTTGTTGGCAAAGTAATGTCTCTGCTTTTGAATATGCTGTCTAGGTTGGTCATAACTTTCCTTCGAAGGAGTAAGCGTCTTTTAATTTCATGGCTGCAGTCACCATCTGCAGTGATTTTGGAGCCCCCCAAAATAAAGTCTGACACTGTTTCCACTATTTCCCCATCTATTTCCCATGAAGTGATGGGACCAGATGCCATGATCTTCGTTTTCTGAATGCTGAGCTTTAAGCCAACTTTTTCACTCTCCTCTTTCACTTTCATCAAGAGGATTTTTAGTTCCTCTTCACTTTCTGCCATAAGGGTGGTGTTATCTGCATATCTGAGGTTATTGATATTTCTCCCAGCAATCTTGATTCCAGCTTGTGCTTCTTCCAGCCCAGTGTTTCTCATGATGTACTCTGCATATAATTTAAATAAGCAGGGTGATAATATACAGCCTTGACACACTCCTTTTCCTATTTGGAACCAGTCTGTTGTTCCATGTCCAATTCTAAGTGTTACTTCCTGACCTGCATATAGGTTTCTCAAGAGGCAGGTCAGGTGGTCTGGTATTCCCATCTCTTTCAGAATTTTTCAGTTTATTATGATCCACACAGTCAAAGGCTTTGGCATAGTCAATAAAGCAGAAATAGATGTTTTTCTGGAACTCTCTTGCTTTTTTCCATGATCCAGCAGATGTTGGCAATTTGATCTCTGGTTCCTCTGCCTTTTCTAAAACCAGCTTGAACATCTGGAAGTTCATGGTTCACGTATTGCTGAAGCTTGGCTTAAAGAATTTTGAGCATTACTTTACTAGAGTGTGAGATGAGTGCAATTGTGCAGTAGTTTGAGCATTCTTTGGCATTGCCTTTCTTTGGGATTGGAATGAAAACTGACCTTTTCCTGTCCTGTGGCCACTGCTGAGTTTTCCAAATTTGCTGGCATATTGAGTGCAGCACTTTCACAGCATCATCTTTCAGGATTTGGAATAGCTCAACTGGAATTCCATCAGCTCCACTAGCTTTGCTCATAGTGATGCTTTCTAAGGCCCACTTGACTTCACATTCCAGGATGTCTGGCTCCAGGTGAGTGATCACACCACCGTGATTATCTGGGTTGTGAAGATCTTTTTTGTACAGTTCTTCTGTGTATTCTTGCCATCTCTTCTTAATATCTTCTGCTTCTGTTAGGTCTGTACCATTTCTGTCCTTTATTGAGACCATCTTTGCATATAATGTTCCTTGATAGTTTTAATTTTCTTGAAGAGATCCCTAGTCTTTCCCATTCTGTTGTTTTCCTCTATTTCTTTGCATTGATGGCTGAGGAAGGCTTTCTTATCTCTCCTTGCTATTCTTTGGAACTCTGCATTAAGATGCTTATATCTTTCCTTTTCTCCTTTGCTTTTCGCTTCTCTTCTTTCCACAGCTATTTGTAAGGCCTCCCCAGACAGCCATTTTGCTTTTTTGCATTTCTTTTCCATGGAAATAGTCTTGATCCCTGTCTCCTGTACAATGTCATGAACCTTTGTCCATAGTTCATCAGGCACTCTATCTATCAGATCTAGTCCCTTAAATCTATTTCTCATTTCCACTGTATAATCATAAGGAGTTTTATTTAGGTCGTACCTGAATGGTCTAGTGGTTTTCCCTACTTTCTTCCATTTAAGTCTGAATTTGGCAATAAGGAGTTCATGATCTGAGACACAAGACCTTTTAGAAATAACACCCAAAAAAGATGTCCTTTTCATTACAGGGGACTGTAATGCAAAAGTAGGAAGTCAAGAAACACCTGGGGTAACAGGCAAATTTGGCCTTGGAATACGGAATGAAGCAGGGCAAAAGCTAATAGAGTTTTGCCAAGAGAATGCACTGGTCATAGCAAACACCCTCTTCCAACAACACAAGAGAAGACTCTACACATGAACATCACCAGATGGTCAACATAGAAATCAGATTGATTATGTTGTTTGCAGCCAAAGATGGAGAAGCTCCTGGATTATAGACATCAATTATCACATTCTTATAGGATAAGCAGCCTTCCACACCTACATTTTCATGATCAGTTATGTCATATAACTAACAGTTATTTCTTTATTTCCTGAATAAATTTAAACCAGGAAAAGACCATTCTATTGCATCTTAATGTCTGCTCATGCAATTCATCATATTCAGCTTATCTTTCTCCTGCCCCCTCTTGTCCTTTCTATGGTTTTTCCTACTTGTTTTTTTAATTACCAAACCTGCATAAACTCCTGGTGCATTTATAAAGCCTTTCTAGGTCAGTCCTACAGGTACACAAAGCTTATAATAACAATGTTTGCTGTTAACACCTGAATAAAAATGATGTCTGTTAACATTTAGGACCTTTTCAATCATAACATGGGTTTCCATTATGTAATCAAGGCAGAGCAGTACAATAAATTAAAATAATTTTCTTTCTCTTCAGTCGAATATCTCACTTGAAGCTCCTTTATTACCAAACCCGCATAAACCCTGGTGTATTTACTGAATCATTCCAAGTCAGCCCTACAGCTACATAAAGCTTATAACAGTGTTTACTGCTAACACCTGAAGAATAAAATGACGTCTGTTAATATTTAGGACTTTCTCAACCACGACAGGAGTTTCCATTTTGTAATCAAGGCAGAGTAGTACAATAAATTATAATATTTTTCCTCTTTTCAACTATATAACTTGAAACAAAAGATCTTTACCTAAGGGTAAATTCTATTTCATTTACATATGACAGAACTTAATTTACAAAATAGCCTTTTTCTTTTTTTTCCGTTCTCAAGTCAGGTGACTGACAGTTTGCAAAGAAGGAATAGTTAACTGGTTATCAAGAGAAAGATAAACAAGTTGAGCCCTTCATAGAGACCATGAGCTATTTCTCACAAATGCACATTATGTATAGTTGAACAACCTTTCTGAAACATGCATACTATCATCTCACCGACCTCATCTTTTAAGCTAATGTACTCAGACATTTCTTGGGAGAAAAATGACTTCTGAGATGATTTTTAAACCAAGAAACAAAAATACATTACACTTCCAAAGTAGACAATATTGCATTAAATGTATCCCCACTTACAAATATTATAAATACCTAGCGACTATAAATATGATGAATATAAAGCAAGTGGGAAGTGTTTTCCCTTGCAATACAACTTGAATCAGAGCTTATCTCAATATTTCTCAACCAGCTTTTAATACAGTGGAACTATTTCTGAAATTGCCTTGAGAACATGAGTAAACTGATGTCCCAAAGAGACTAAGGAAGAAGTCCTGCAATTCAGTGGATACAAATCTCCCTCCACAACACCGAGGAAGTTATTTAATCTGTTTGCTCTTCTGTTTTGATGTCCATACAATGAAGATTATTAGAGTTCCTGTCTCACAGGGTCATTGGGATGATTAGATATAAAAATAAATGTGTATCCAGTATCTTTTTATTTTTATATGTATGTGTATTTATGTATGTATATTTGTATTATGTTCATATGTATAGCTGTATGAGAAAATTAGTATAAAGAAAGTAATAAATGTAAAAAAAGCACATAGAGTAAAAACTCACTAATATACATTATTCTCATTATACAGTTTTGGGGCACTGAAATTTCCCAAAATGGTTACATTGGGATGTCTTACTTTATTATTAGACTAGTTCCTTGTGGAAAAGATATCTCCCAACAGTACCCTATAGTCAAAATCTCAGATAAAAAGCAAGTAAGATGCTTTTAGGGCAAAGTACTTTCAAAAAAGTCTTCTATAAATTTCAGGCATTATTAGTGTTGATGACAACTGTGATAATGACATTCCTCAAATCTTATGTCATTCAGGTAGTCCCATTTTCTCCAGCCTTCCAGAGTCCCTCTTCCTTTTTACACAAGCAACAGCAATTCAGTCACCACCTTTTGTTACAGTTTCCTCCACCCCGAGGACTCACTGAGGAATGCATGTGTGTGACAGAATTACACTCTCTGGGTCACTTCTCAAGTATGTAATGCCTGCCCATCAACACCCGAAGCACAGTTAAGATTAAGTGGAAGCCATAGACAAAGGGAAGGTCATTGTAATGCAGGAAAGGAAAATGCAATGCTTCAAAAGTCCCTTCACAGGCAGTGACTTATTTTTAGCTCCTCAAATATTTCTCCTCAGAATTTTATCTGCTAGCATATTATAGAACTTGACTTAGCTCTTCTCAAGCAAAGTTCTTTCAGACTATTTCCTTCCTACTGAGAAGTCAGGTGCCTGTGTTCCTGGCCACAGAAAGAAGAATAGCAAAACTCTCCGCCTGCCCTCTGCCACCCAAATGTAGTCAAGGGTATATTTTCCAAAGTCTGAAAAGCATCACAATCTTCGTTATTGTGCACAATCTTCTGCACAATCTTCGTTATTGTGTTTACCTATCCTTCCAGTCTATGGATCGTCAGTGAACAAGCACGTGGAGGGAAAACAAGAGTGAGAGAGAGACCCACCTGTCAACGGCAGATGTTAATTTTCAGAAAACGCCTAGCCAAAATCCATGTCTAGGAGAAGAGGTATTGGGCTCTTCTAGGCCATACCCTTAATAAGTACACACCCAATTTAACATTTCAGTCTGAGGCATCTGTGTTTGAATTACTTCTCCAGTTCTAGGTTTCTGGAGTACCATGAATTAGATTCTTGCTTTGATTCTACTTGGTTAAAACTACTCACACAACTGATCTCTCCCATAACAAAAGAGGCTCAATACCCAGCCTAAATTCCCTCTTCTGCTCTGAAATTATTTTAAGATCTCGGCATTTGACTTTGTAAATATGAATATGGATTCATATTTAAGTAAATATGGAGCACAAGAAGAAACTCTAAGAACTATTATTTGGTAAGGGATATAGGAGGCATATACAAACAATTCATGAGCAGCCATGAATTTTAATAAATATCAAATTATTGATCTGGGGTTTGTAGCTGAGGAAGAGGAATTCCAAATGACTCTCTCAACCCCCCCAAATGGAATAAAGTCAAATAATCAGTTAGAAGTTGATTTTGAGATAGCTTGTTAGAACAGGCACATATATGCCTTCCTAATCCTTGGTGAAAAAATAACATTGTTGTCTATTCTTTGACAGCTCAGCCTAATTATTAATTAAATATTAAAAAGACATATTTAGAATTAGCTCTATATTTGTTTTGAAATATGAAATATTCTTTTTCTAAGAGAAAAAAATCATTCCAGAATCAAGTAAGTATATCCAGATACCATCACTATATGAACACAACAGAGCACAGAGCCTAGAGTGCAAAAGACATCTAGGTGCCAGTTTCACTTACAATCTGAAGTGAGGCCCAACAGTCCTATGAGAGTCTTACCTCCATCAGTGAACTTGGTGACTATAAGCTGTTAGATGTAATTTGGACAGTGATGAAGTTCCATGAAGCAGATGCTAAAGGCCCAGAATGGTCCTCCTGGGACCTGTAGGGGATCAAGCAAAAGTACCATCTTAAAAACTCTGATTGAGGGCTTTCCTGGTAGTTCAGTGGTAAAGAATCCCCCAGCCAATGCAGGAGACGCAGGTTTGATCCCTGGTCTGGGAAGATCCCCCATGCTGCAGGGCAGCCAAACCCATGTGCCACAACCATTGAGCCTGTGCTCGAGAGCCTGGGAGCCATACTACCGAGCCCACATGTCCCAACTCTTGAGCCCACATGCCACAACTACTGAAGCCCGTGTGCCCTAGAGCCCCTGCTCCACAACAAAGAAGCCACCGCCAAGAGAAGCCCACACACGGCAACTAGAGAGTACCCCTGCTCCCCACAACTAGAAAAAGCCTGTGCCCATCAGTGAAGACCCCAGCATAGCCACAAACTAAATAAATAAATTAAAATGTTGAAAAATCCTGAATGAGCATTGAAAACTTATTCATCTTTGATCAATTCCTGGTAATCAGAAGTTTAAGGTTTAAAGGAAGGGGCTGAAGTTGCCATAAGCTTACCACCTTCGTACATAATCAAAAGCAGCATTTTTATTCCAAAGGGGTTTAATTACCCTATATTATGAAAACATTCCCAGAAGTGTTTGCAATTCTGTAATATTAATATTACTTGCAATTTTCCAAGCAAACATTTTCCAAAAGTATAGTTTTTCTAACTTAAACCATGATTTAATTTCCCTCTTGTATTGAAAAATAATTAAAATGAATTTTCTTTTTTCTCTCTAGAGCATTTCCTTTTCTTTTAAGGCATATGGACCACTTATAAATCAGATTTACAGAAAAATGATACAAAAGATGACATGTCAAGCAATTATGCAATAAAACAAATCAATTGTAACTGTTTCAACCGGTTTTCAATAAATTAACTGACTTCATTCGTTTTATTGCCCAATTTTGTCAAACTGCCACCCTTGTAAGTATGAAACACATTTTGATGATTTTGACACTAAAGTATGCTATATTTAAACCTAGATGGTCTTTTATACATCCCTGAAATTCTAATAATTTGGAGAGCTGGTTTTTCTATGGAAAATTTTTTATCGTAAGTGAAGAATGCTCATGGATTTCACATTCAGCTCAGTTCAGTTCAGTCGCTCAGTCATGTCTGACTCTTTGCAACCCCATGAATCGCAGCATGCCAGGCCTCCCTGTCCATCATCAACTCCTGGAGTTCACTCAAACTCATGTGCATTGAGTCGGTGATGCCATCCAGCCATCTCATCCTCTGTCGTCCCCTTCTCCTCCTGCCCCCAATCCCTCCCAGCAACAGAGTCTTTTCCAATGAGTCAACACTTCACATGAGGTGGCCAAAGTACTGGAATTTCAGCTTTAGCATCATTCCTTCCAAAGAAATCCCAGGGCTGATCTCCTTCAGAATGGACTGGTTGGATCTCCTTGCAGTCCAAGGGACTCTCAAGAGGCTTCTCCAACACCACAGTTCAAAAGCATCAAATCCTTGGCATTCAGCCTTCTTCACAGTCCAACTCTCACATCCATACATGACCACAGGAAAAACCATAGCCTTGACTAGATGGACCTTTGTTGGCAAAGTAATGTCTCTGCTTTTGAATATGCTATCTAGGTTGGTCATAACTTTCCTTTGAAGGAGTAAGCGTCTTTTAATTTCATGGCTACAATCACCATCTGCAGTGATTTTGGAGCCCCAAAAAATAAAGTCTGACACTGTTTCCACTGCTTCCCCATCTATTTCCCATGAAGTGATGGGACCAGATGCCATGATCTTTGTTTTCTGAATGTTGAGCTTTAAGCCAACATTTTCACTCTCCTCTTTCACTTTCATCAAGAGTCTTTTTAGTTCCTCCTCACTTTCTGCCATAAGGATGGTGTCATCTGCATATCTGAGGTTATTGATATTTCTCCCGGCAATCTTGATTCCAGCTTGTGCTTCTTCCAGCCCAGCGTTTCCCATGATGTACTTACATTACCTTTACTTAAAAGGTTAAATGATTTTTCTTTATGAAAATAATTCTTAATCCAATGCCCTTTTAAACATTTATCCTACATGACAACTCAGGTAGGAATCAGCTGGGATGCTTTTCTTTTATTTTATTCTCAATCTTTTGTAGTATAACAGAAGAGGCTTTACCAAGAGGCTCCACAAATTTTGTAAAGACTATTACACCAATCAACTGTGAACATGGTTCTCTGAGAATGCATATTTAACAACCAACAGTGATACACAAAAATTCCGTAAATTATGTTTCAAGGCTCAAGCCATGGTTCACTTTCCGTACATCAGTTAGCACATAACTCATAATAGCTTCCCCATTTCTTCAGCAGAATGTCTTGGCTTATGTTGATTGATTGCTTTTTTAACTACGTTGGAAGTAAAGCTGTTCTAATGGATGACAAGCAAAGAGCCCTTCAATTACTTCTTTATTAATGTCATTCTTTTCTATGTAGTTGTCATTAATAATCCTTTCACCAATGTTTCCTGTTACAATTCTAAAAAGAGTTAGGTTTCTGCCATTTGATGAAATATATACTGGTTTCAATTTACTACATTTTTTTTTCTTTCAAGTAAAACGCAGTCTCTGTTAATTTTTCTTGAGATTGCCTGTATGGGATCTTCTGATATATTCATGCTTCTAGTCACTGGTGGTGCTTCACAGTGAGCATGTATATGGTGCAGACATGGTACCTCCATTTGTATACTCAGTCAGTAATGCTTCAGAAGCTCTCTCCCCTTTAAGCAGCACTCAGTGTGGTCAGTTCAAAACTGATTCATAGAAAATACTCAGGCAATCATTAAAAATAGAGACATTACTTTGCCGACAAAGTAGTAAATTGAAACCAGTATATACTTTGCCAACAAAGGCCCATATGTAATCAAAGCTATGGTTTTTCCAGTAGTCATGTACAGATGTGAGAGTTGGACCATAAAGAAAGTTTAGTGCCAAAAAAGCATTCAAAAAAAATGAATGCTTTTGAATCGTGGAGCTGGAGAAGACTTTTGTCTTGAGAGCCCCTTGGACTGCAGGGAGATTAAAGCAGTCAATCCTAAAAGAAATCCACCCTGAACATTCATTGGAAGGACTGATGCTGAAGCTCCAATGCTTTGGCCACCTGATGTTAAGAGTGGACTCACCAGAAAAGTCCCTGATGCTGGGAAAGATTGAAGGCAAAAGGAGAATGGGGTGGGAGAGGATGAGAGGGTTATATAGCATCACCAACTCAGTGCACATGAATTTGAGCACACACTGGGAGATAGTGAAGGACAGGGGAGTCTGGCGTGCTGCAGTCCATGGGGTCCCAAAGAGTTGAACATGACTTAGTGACTGAACAACAACAAAGCATTAAAAGCAAAAGTGCAAGGAGTGAAAAATGAGTATTTAGCACCTATACACTCTATAATATCTTGCCTAAACATCAGATAACCTTATGAAATAAGTATTAGCTACTATTATAATTTTCCTAAAAAGTTTGTTTAATGAATTTCCCAAGGTCATACCTTGACTCCAAAATCATATTCTATATATCTTAATTGTAAATACTGTCCACAGAAATAAAACTTGATAGGTGGGGTCTGTATGCTTTCTAAAGTAAGAAAGAGTTTCATTAGATACTTTATTATGAGGGAGCATTCTTTCAAAGCTGAAGCTTCCCTGCTGGCTCAGCAGTAAAGAACCCACTCTGTGGGAGAGGAAGAGGGTGGGATGATTTGGGAGAATGGCACTGAAACATGTATAATATCATATATGAAACGAGTCGCCAGTCCAGGTTCGATGCACGATACTGGATGCTCGGGGCTGGTGCACTGGGATGACCCAGAGGGATGGTATGGGGAAGGAAGAGGGAGGAGGGTTCAGGATGGGGAACACATGTATACCTGTGGCAGATTCATTTTGATATATGGCAAAACCAGTACAATATTGTAAAGTTAAAAAATAAAATAAAAAAAGAACCCACCTGCCAATGTAGGAGGTGCAGTTTCAAACTGTAGGTTGGGAAGATCCCTTGCAGGAGTCTTGTACAACTCACTCCAGTATTTTTACCTGGAGAATCCCATGGACAGAGCAGCCTGGTGGGCTACAGTGCATAGGGTTTCAAAGGGTTGGGCACAACTGAAGCAACTGAGCATCCACGCATGTACTTTCAAAGCTGCTGATGTTTTAGCAATAGTATAGAGAGGAAAGGAATAGTCATTTCTTGTATTTGTCAGGGTCCTTGTCACCATATGGTCTTTATGAGATCCTATTTACTTGCAAATGCTTCTGAATAGGAGAAATGATACCTTCACTAATTGTTTAATAGTGCTGCAATAGATGGATATCAGCAGAAATATATGACAGAATAAAACAGTTATATCTGCAGGACCCTAGAAATGATTGAACATGGAGACTGAGAAAGCGATAAGAGACAGAGATAACTACTTTGTTTCTAGCTCCCATAAATGAGGAAATTTTCATACCATTCATTTAAAGAGAACACAGTTGAGAAACAGATTTGAGGTGAAAATTACTAGGTCATTTTTAAATCACATGGAGTTCAAACTTCCTATAAAACACGTAAGTGAGATTTCCAGGAACCAGCTGGATTTACGAGTCTTGAGTTCAAGGAGAAAATTAAGGCTGAAAACGCAACATGTAAGTGATAACTGAAATCAGGAACGTAATTCAAGTAACCTTGTAAGTGTGGACAGCAAAAAGAACCCAGAGCTGATAAAGCAGCCTTGCAGAATATAACTAAGCAATGCGCAGAAAAAACATAAGCCCACGAAGGAAACTAGAAAGAAAATCTAAAAAATAGGATGGAATCCAGGAGAAAATAAAGTCATAGAAAATAAGGAGTATTTCTTGCTTTAAAAAGAGAATCCTCAACAGTGACAAGTAAGATGAAGCAAAAAGGGCCCATTTTATAGGCCATTGTTTATCCTGGGGAAAAAAACACCAAAGGAATGAATATGTACCAAAGTGACGGCAGAAAATGTTTCTCCCTCTATAAAGCAATTCTCCAGGCAAGAATACTGGAGTGGGTTGCCATTTTCTCCTTCAGGGGATCTTCCTGACCCAGGGACCAAACCTGTGTCTCTTATGTCTCCTGCACTGGCAGGCAGATTCTTTACTACCAGCACCACCTGGGAAGCCCCACTATAGAGCAGGTCCATTTTCACTAGAGGTTCAGGACTTAAGTGTAACTGAAAAGGGATGTACTTTGGCCACCTGATGTGAAGAGCTGACTCGTTTGAAAAGACCCTGATGCTAGGAAAGATTAAAGGCATGAGGAGAAGAGAATGACAGAAGATGAGCTGGTTGGATAGCATCATCGACTCAATGGATATGAGTTTGGGTAAACTCTGGGAGTAGGTGATGGACAGGGAGGCCTGGCATGCTGCAGTCCATGAGGTTGCAAATAGTCGGACATGACTGAGCGACTGAACTGAACTGAACTGAACTGAACTGAAAAAGGAATGTGATGTCAAAAGCAGATATTTTAAGCATAGGAAAAGCCGTTACTTTTTTTTTTTTTCCAGTGGTATTCACCTCTGAGAAAGCAAAGAGGTAAAACTATTGTTGTTGTTGTTCAGTCACGTCTGACTCTTTGAGATGCCATGGACTGCAGCTAAATCAATCCAAAACTGAGATTTTATAAGGGGTGGCCACCGATGGGCAAGGAAGAGAGGAAGGGTAATAGTGACAGAATGACTGAAGTGATGGACTTTGGAACCTAGGGTCGAAGAGGATGAAAGTGAATCTAGAAAGAAGCAGACAGATTAGAAGGAAATGGAGTGGCTCAAGGCCTGAAGTTTGCCTAAGGTCAAAGAGTAGATATACTAGTTTTACAGAGTTGGAAGGATAGACAGATTGTCATAGTTGCAAAGAGTGTGAAGTTTAATATTTTACATGTAATATAGCACTAGGTTTTGCTGTATTCAAGATGTGTCTTATCTGTCCCATACCAAATTAATATAAAGGTAAAGACCATTATAGGGGACTGGAATGCAAAAGTAGATAGTAAAGAAATACCTGGAGTAACAGGCAAATTTGGTCTTGAAGTACAGAATGAAGCAGGACAAAGGCTAATAGAGCTATGCCAAAAGAATGCACTGGTCATAGTAAACACCCTCTTCTAACAAAACAAGAGAAGACTCTACACATGGACATCACCAGATGGTCAATACTGAAATCAGATTGATTATATTCTTTGCAGCCGAAGATGGAGAAGCTCTATACAGTTAGCAAAAATAAGACTGGGAATTGACTGTGGCTCAGATCATGAATGCCTTATTGCCAAATTCAGACTTAAATTGAAGAAAGTAGGGAAAACCACTAGACCACTCAGATATGACCTAAATCAAATCCCTTATGATTATACAGTGGAAGTGAGAAATAGATTCAAGGGATAAGATCTAAAGTGCCTGATGAACTGTGGATGGAGGTTCATGACATTGTACAGGAGGCAGGGATGAAGACCATCCCCAAGAAAAAGCAATGCAAAAAGGCAAAATGGTTGTCTGAGGAGGCCTTACAAATAGCTGAGAAAAGAAGAGAAGCTAAAGGCAAAGGAGAAAAGGAAAGATATACCTGTTTGAATGCAGAGTTCCAAAGAATACGAAGAAAAGATAAAGATAACCTTCCTCAGTGATCAATGCAAAGAAATAGAGGAAAACAATAGAATGGGAAACTCTTCAAGAAAATTAGAGCTACCAAGGGAACATTTCATGCAACAATGGGCACAATAAAGGAAAGACATGATACGGACGTAATAGAAGCAAGTTATTAAGAATAGGTGGAAAGAACACACAGAAGAACTGTACAAAAAAGATCTTCATGACCCAGATAACCATGATAGTATGATCACTCACCTAGAGCCAGACATCCTGGAATGTGAAGTCAAGTGGGCCTTAGGAAACATCACTACGAACAAAGCTAGTGGAGGTGATGGAATTCCAGTTAAGCTATTTTAAATCTTGAAGATGACACTGTAAAAGTTCTACATTCAATATGCCATAAAATTTGGAAAATGGAGCCACAGGACTGGAAAAGTTCAGTTTTCATTCCAATCCCAAAGAAAGACAATGCCAAAGAATGTTCAAACTACCACACAGTTCCATTCATCTCACATGCTAGTAAAGTAATGCTCAAAATTCTCCAAGCCAGGCTTCAGCAGTACGTGAACCATGAACTCCCAGATGTTCAAGATGGATTTAGAAAAGGCAGAGGAACCAGGGATCAAATTGCCAACATCCACTGGATCATCAAAAAAGCAGAAAAGTTCCAGGAAGACATCCATTTCTACTTTATTGACTATGCCAAAGCCTTTGACTGTGTGGATCACAATAAACTGTGGAAAATTCTTAAAGAGATGGAAATACCAAACCATCTGAACTGCCTCTTGAGAAATCTGTATGCAGGTCAGGGAAAAACAGTTAGAACTGGACATGGAACAACAGACTGGTTCCAAATAGGGAAAGGAGTACATCAAGACTGTATATTGTCACCCTGCTTATTTAACTTATATGTAGAGTACATCATGAGAAATGCTGGGCTGGAGAAAGCACAAGCTGGAATCAAGATTGCAGGGAGAAAAATCAGTAACCTCAGATATGCAGATGACACCACCCTTATGGCAGAAAGTGAAGAGAAACTAATGAGCCTCTTTAGGAAAGTGAAAAAGGAGAGTGAAAAAGTTGGCTTAAAACTCAACATTCATGTTTAAATGCCATTCTCCCTAATCATCCCAACCCTCTCCATATAATATCATATATCAAACGAATCACCAGTCCAGGTTCGATGCATGATACTGGATGCTTGGGGCTGGTGCACTAGGACAACCCAGAGGGATGGTATGGGGAGGGAGGAGGGAGGGGGGTTCAGGATGGGGAATATGTGTATACCTGTGGCAGATTCATGTTGATGTATGGCAAAACCAATACAATATTGCAAAGTAACTAACCTCCAATTAAAATAAATAAATTTATGTGTAAAATGAGATGCCAGTCTAGGTTCGATGCACGATACTGGATGCCTGGGGCTGGTGCACTGGGACGACCCAGAGGGATGGTGTGGGGAGGGAGGAGGGAGGAGGGTTCGGGATGGGGAGCACGTGTATATCTGTGGCGGATTCATTTTGATATTTGGCAAAACTAATACAATTGTGTAAAGTTTAAAAATAAAATAAAATTAAAAAAAAAAAAGCTCAGCATTCAAAAATTTAAGATCATGGCATCTGGTCCCATAACTTCAAAGCAAACAGATGGGAAAACAGTGGAAACAGTGACAGACATTATTTTGGGGGGCTCCAAAATCACTGCAGACAGTGACTGCATCCATGAAATTAAAAGATGCTTGCTATTTGGAAGGAAAGTTATAATCAACCTAGACAGCTATTTAAAAAGCAGAGACATTACTTTGTCAACAAAGGTCCATCTAGTCAAAGTTATGGTTTTTCCAGTAGTGATGTATGAATTTGAGAGTTGGACTATAAAGAAAGCTGAGCGCTGAAGAATTGATGCTTTTGCACTGTGGTGTTGGAGAAGACTCTTGAGAGTCCCTTTGACAGCAAAGAGGTCCAACCAGTCCATCCTAAAGGAGATCAGTCCTGGGTGTTCACTGGAAGGACTGATGCTGAATCTGAAGCTCCAATACTTTGGCTACCTGATGCAAAGAACTGACTCATTTGAAAAGACCCTGATGCTGGGAAAGATTGAAGGCAAGAGCAGAAGAGGATGACAGAGGATGAGATGGTTGGATGTCATCACCGACTCAATAGACATGAGTTTGGGCAAACTCCGGGAGTTGGTGATGGACAGGGAGGCCTGGCATGCTGCAGTCCATGGGGTCGCAAAGAGTCAGACACGACTGAGTGTCTGAATTGACTTAAAGGACATTAGAGGGGCTTCCCTAGTGGCCCAGATGGTAAATAATTTGTCTGCCATGCAGGAAACCCGGGTTGAACCCCTGTGTTGGGAAGTACCCTGGAAAAGGCAATGGCTACTCACTCCAGTATTTTTGCCCTGAGAATTCCATGGACAGAGGGCCTGTCGGGCTATAGTCCATGTGGTCACAAAGAGTCACACATGACTGACTGAGTAACAGTTTTAAAGGCCAACAGAATTGAAATCAAAGACTTAACTTCAATTATGTCATTCACAAAGTCATTAGGATAGTCTTGGAAATTATTAAGACTAAAGTAAAAGGGTGGGGTACTAAAAAGACATTGCTAAACCAGTGTTATGTCAATCAACTCATAAAGTCTTGTTTCATTTAGAATTTATCTAAAAGAAAAATCAGTTGAAAACGTGCAATGTACAATAGATTGAGACAGTCAAACAGTCACCGACTTTTCTGAGAATTAGCCACTGCAGCTCAAACCACAGATAACATTATGAGAAACAAGAGAAAAACATTTGGCTATTAATTGACAAGTATTTTCCTAGCAAAAATTTGCTCAAATGTTTTGCTTACTTTATTTACCAGCTTTAGAAAACAATATCCTTCTTAAATTTTTTGGTTAACAAATTTCAAAAATAGATTTTGATGCTATCTTCATATGACATATGCAATATCATTACATAATGGTGTATATTTTACTAAAGCACACAAATATATTACTGTCTTTTTTTCTTACCCAACTTTATTGAGATATAGTTAACTTATAGCACTGTGTGTATTTGAGGTGTGTAGCATAATGGTTTGATGTATGTATGTACTGTGAAATGATTACCACAATAGGTTGTTTGACACATGTATTATCTCACACAGTTATAATGCATGTGTGAGTTGTGTTTGTGGGGGGCTGGCTTTTGAGATCAGTACTCATAGCAATTTTCAAATACACAGTGCAGTGTTTGTTGTTCACTATAGTCACTGTGCTGTTCATTACATCTCCAGAACCTATGCATCTTATGACTGGAAGTTTGTAACCTTTGACCAGCTTCACCTATTTTCCTCACCCCATGGCAACTATCAGCTTTCTCTGTTTCTATGAGTTTGATTTTTATAGAGGATGTGGAATAAAGGAAACCCCAGTGGAGACAGTGGCTGACTGTGTTTTTGTGGACTCCAAAATCACTGCAGATGGTGATTGCAGCCATGAAACTAAAAGACACTTACTCCTTGGAAGGAAAGTTATGACCAACCTAGACATATTAAAAAGCTGAGACATTACTTTGCCAACAAAGGTCCGTCTAGTCAAGGCTATGGTTTTTCAAGTAGTCATGTATGGATGTGAGAGTTGGACTAGAAAGAAAGCTGAGGGCCGAAGAATTGATATTTTGGAACTGTGGTGTTGGAGAAGACTCTTGAGAGTCCCTTGGACTGCAAGGAGATCCAACCAGTCCATCATAAAGGAGATCAGTCCTGGGTGTTCATTGGAAGGACTGATGCTTAAGCTGAAGTTCCAATACTTTGGCCACCTGATGTGAAGAGCTGACTCATTCATTAGAAAACACCCTGATGCTAGGAAAATTGAGGGCAGGAGGAGAAGGGGAAGATAGAGGATGAGATCATTGGATGGTATCACTGACTCAATGCACATGGGTTTGGGTAGACTCTGGCAGTTGGTGATAGACAGAGAGGCCTGACGTGCTGCAGTCCATGGGGTTGCAAAGAGTTGGACACAACTGAGCAACTGACCTATACACTGTTCATGGGATTGTAACTTGGTATAGCTACAATGGAAAATAGTACAGAGGCTCCTCAAAATATTAAAAATAGAACTAACATCTGAGCCAGCAGTTCTACCCCTGGGCATACCTTAAGGAAATAAAATAGCTATTTTAAGATTATCTGCACCTTACATTCATAGAAGCATTATCTACAATGGCCAAGACATGGAAACAATCTAGGCGTCCATCAAGAGACAAATGGATAAAAATAAAAATAATACATATATATATAAATACACACATAATGGAATATTATTCTTCTAAAACTCATCTCCAATAACCTGGTATTCAGGTGTCCTAGTTTTGTGCTCTAATTTTTATCAATTGTAACATATCTTTAGTAGACTGTTGGCCCTAATTGATCTATGACTAAATAAGCTCTAGCTATCAAACTAGAATTAATGCATTATTGCTAGGACGGTTATTTTACTTCTTAAGTGGATGGTTCTGAAGCAAAATCGACTTTAAATATTTTATGTATATACATGTATATTTATATATATGTGTGTATATATACATATGTGTGCATATATTACACATATACATACATATACATAAAAGAGAACTAATATTTCTTAATTTCTTATGTTCAAGGATATTCCAGGAGTAAATTTAAGTACATTGTAGTAGCTCATTTATTGTTGACTGTTTATTGTTTTAAGATAGTCTGTTTATGTAGTATGTATCCATATATGTAATGGTTATACATTGTAATAGTAGAAAATGTAGAAATATGAGAGGATATACAGAAGAAGTTCTCCCTCTGTATCCTATCTCCTCAGTTCCTATACCTTTACACTTTGGTAATAATCAGTGAGCCTAGGACTTCTGAAATATCCTTAAGAATATTTTCTAATATTCTTTGGTAACATGTCTATTTATATATTCTACATACGAGATTTATGAAACATATCTGTGTGATGTCTTCATTGTTGTATTATTTATTATTAACCTAAGAACGAAGATTACTTTTGCTTTTTAAATTTCCAAGTGAAAAGGGTTTTTCCCAATATCATTATCAATTTCTAATTTCATTAAGTAGTGATCAAAAATTAATTAATTAGAAATGAATACCCTAATTGAGACACAGAAGTACATTTGTGAACATGATCATGAGTAGGAAAATGGCAGCCACAAGAAGTGTGTACATTAATTGCATGAGCTTCTAAAGTTCTTAGGATCTATAAGGGCAGGTGTATCATTAATAGCTAGTCTCCATATACACTCTTAAGGAGTTTCTTCCCCTTGTATCTAGCAATAAAATGAGGCAGAGCTGACTCTGAATGACTTCATCACTTCTCACAAACATAGGTCATAAGAAGCTTGTCATTACTCACAGAGTTTCTCAGAATACTTGCTCTGAAAGAAGCAAGATAACCAAGTACCCAGTAAGCACACGCTTTGAGGAAACTAGACTTACAGAGAGGTCACATGGAGAGAGAGAAATGCCCTGCCCAGCCCAGCCATCTCAGCTAAGGTTTCAGACATGTGTGTGGAGGAGCCATTTTTGCCACCCACCCAAGTCAAGCCTTCAGATGACCTCAGAATTGGTCGACATGTAACTGAAATTGCATGAGAGAGCTATCCAGCTGAGCCCAAGCAATGGACAAAAGCTTGAGGAATAATATATTTGTATTTTAAGTCTTTTATGTTCAAGCAGCTTTCTGTACAAGAGTGGGAACAGCAGGAAATTAAACGATGACATGAACAGAAGGGTGACACCTCTTCGTATTACACAAAGCAAAAAGGAAAGTAAGGCTGGAACTGATGAGATTAAGGGGCATGCAGATAAGATGACAGGTTTGAGACAAGCAATATGGTTTGAAATTGGTACTGTGGGAAATGGAAATGAGAGTTGAAAATGGAAATGGATAAGGATATCTGGGTGATATCATAGGTTAAGCTGAAATCTATGTTTGCATTGGTACCATTTACCTAGTTGTTAAACTCATTCCTGAGAAGGAAATCAAGGGTCTATGAATACAATATAATGAAAGTGTAAGTTATACAGATAGTAAAATGACTAGAAATGAAGGCAGCACTTGGGGTGTTAAGGATGTGAATCTGGAACTCTTTACTGAAAGCCAGAGAAGCCAATACATGGCAATTGCAGAGAGGACAGTTACAACTGAAGAAGGCTCGAGGTGGTAGAGTTTATGCTATGATCCTCAAAAGATTTCCCCAGATTTGGAAGCATAACATAACTTTAACAGCATCCAGTTTTAAAGGGAACAGTTTAACCTGTTGAAGAGAAACATTTTTAATTCTTTGATATGTAAAGCCAAATTAATATCTTCAATAGTTTATATTACAAATAGCTATTATGAAAGTTTCCTAACTAAACTTAAAAGTTTTGATCAGCAAAGGATACCATGGACTTCTCAAAGCCAAACTTGCACCAAAAAAGGTCATGGTCAGTGTTTGTGGTCTGTTGCCTGTCTATCCACTACAGCTTTCTGAATCCTGGTGAAACCGTTACATCTGAGAAGTACATTCAGCAAATTGATGAGAAGCACTGAAAATCGCAATGCCTGCAGCCAGCATTGTTCAACAGAAAGGGCCCAATTCTTCTGCACAATGCCTGACTGCAGGCTGCACAACCAATGCTTCAAAATTTGAACAAATTGGGCCACGAAGTTTTGCCATCCACCATATTCACGTGATCTCTTGCCAACTGACTACCACTTCTTCAAGCATCTTCACAACTTTTTTGCAGGCAAAATGCTTCCACAGCCAGCAGGAGGCAGAAAGTGTTTTCCAAGAGTTCATCGAATCTCAAAGCATAATTTTTATGCTCTAGGAATAAACAAACTTATTTCTCATTGGCAAAAATGTGTTACTTATAATGGTTCTTATTTTGACTAATAAAGATGTGCTTGAGCCTTGTTATAAGAATAAAAAATTCATGGTCCAAATTCATAATTACTTTTTTTTACCAACCTAAATATTTCTCAGATGGCACTAGTGGTAAAAAAGAAAAAACAAAAAACTTGCCTGTCAATGCAGGAGACGCAAGAGATGGGGGTTGGGAAGATCCCCTGGAGAAGGAAATGGCAACACACTCTGGTATTCTTGCCTGGAAAATCCCACAGACAGAGGAACCTGGTGGGCTATGGGGTGGCAAAGAGTCGGACAAAACTGAGCACACACAGTGGCATACATGGTCAAGTAAGTGCTATACAAGGCAAATATCTGAGCCTAAGCAAAATAAAACAAGACCTTTGATGACACCTTATAAACAAAATAGAGAAACGTTGCTGAAGACCTGAGTATGGTTTTTAAGGTTCAATCAGGAAGCAAGAAGTACAAGTTTTAGCCATTAAGACTGGGTTTAATTTAAGGAAGAATTTTCTAGTAGTAAGATCTCTCCTTTCAGTGGCCTCAAGAGATGATGACTTGTTTATAATTGAGGTAGCAACTTTGAAAGGGCATTCTACTGCCAGGAGAGTCCCTTAAAACTTGATAAATGTACAAGCATAAAATTTGTCTATAAAATTAATATAACCAGTTCCAAGCATTCCTTTTATAAATTACATCTATCAGGGAAAAAAGAGTCACATGATTTCTTTTCTTTTCTCAATTAGGATCTCTTGAGGAAGATTTCAAGCGATAGATTTAACCAGTCTTGTCCACAAGTCACAATTCCAGGGTGTACCCACAATATCCAACCTACTCATGTAGCTGTTCCCAGCTCAAGCACTGGGGTAGTGGAATCCAAATTGTCATTTCCATGATTTCTAACTTCCTTAGTCTTGTCTCTTAACTAGATAAATGTTCCAGTCTCTCCCAGTTTGATTGGTAATAGTGTCCTTGTCCTCCCAGGGGTACCTCCTAAATATACCAGCCAGCAATTTAACTGGTGCAGTTGTCTGAATAATAAACCCTCCCAGTGAATAAACCTTTTCACACGTGCCAGGCAGCCGAGTCATTTTCATGGCTACAGGGGCCAGGCTGGGTGACTGTCTCAGGTCTCACCTAGACCAACACGAGGTTGTTTCCACAGAACCATGTCCCCCTCAGTCTGTGCAAACCTGATGGAATACATTTCCTTCCTCTCTTTTAGATGACCAAAAGTCCCCAGGAATTATACTAGCTTTGTTCTCTTGCCTTCGCCCTCCTTCATTTGTCTGCCCACCATACTGTATTAATCGCATTCCCCCCAAACAGGATAAATAACTACTTTTTCACTCCTTCTTTGTTCATTCATTTTTTTATTTTTCTTTTGCCTTGTGTCTCTGATAGCTTTGGCAGTTGATTGGTTCTTTATTTTGAGCTTTAATGGTAACTCTGTGGTTTGCTATTTTACTGGAGAAACAGCCACAGTATAAGAAATCATACATCTATCTCTGGAACTATGCTGGCAGATCTGTATAATTTTCTACATATTTCCCCTAAAACTTCCCGTAGCCTATGTTTACATGATTTCTTTTTAACCATTATATTTCTAGCTTCCTATTTTAGCGCTGCCAACTCAAGGAAGTCTTATATGAATGGATATATCCTTAGAAGGAATTTAAGAGGAAAAGTACTTAAAACTGCAAATCAAAACACCACTTGAGTTCTATATGAATCTATGGTTAAGAGAAATGGTTTATTTGCACCCTCTTTAGGCACATTTTTTTTCTTGGAATGGCACTCACCATAATTTGTGGGCAGTGCTCATTAAATATACAGTTCAATTTTAGGAAATAACTGATAAAGAGAATATATTATCAAGAACTTGTTCCTATAGGTATATCCTTTATACATTAATTTTGTGCCAGCATGGCCTCAATTTCATTCTCTTTTCTTATTTAAATTGCCTATCCAGTCTTCTGTCTTTAGAAAGATATGAAATAGTCTGAAAATGTTTATATCCCTTAATCTAAATATACAGAATCATAAATTATACAGACAGGGTGGAGTTGAGAGTTGCATTAAACTACTTGGTACTTTAGTTGATGAGTTTGAGAACCTGTAGAAGTTACATGAGTTAGATATAGTTTCAAGGAAGGAAAACCAGATTTCCTGCCCCTATTACTGTATACTGTCTGTTATAAACTCCCCTAATAATCTGGGGAGTTTATAACAGACAAAATGATTTCATCAACTTCAGCTATAACTGATTTTAACTGGGAACTCCATTTTCTCAAAGCAAATTTCAAAGAAATACTGAGTCCATTTCAAGTTTAATAAAATTTTACTTTTTCTTTAACAATGGCCTTTTCCAAAGTTCAAACATTTTAACCAAATATTCAGAACATACTACTCATGAAAAAATTAAAGACAAAATTTTACTCCTTAATCACTTCTTTTGCCTTTCAATTTTAATTGGAAGAACTTGAAAGTATAAGCTACAAAGAAGATTAATTCCCTTTCTCATCACAAATGCCACAGTCCTTCAGTCATTTATAACTTTTTCCTGGCAGAGCTGCCCTGCGGCAACTGTATAATCTTTTCCCAATGCCTGGCCAGGTTTCCCTGGAGCCGCTTTCCAGGAATGTCTGGAATTAGAATATTTTTTGGCCATTCTTTTCTTCTTTTTTCCTTCAGTAATCATATCTTTTTTTCCCTGTCTCACACTTAACTGTTGGATATACTGGATGGTATTTCAGTGATCATTTTAAAAGAAAACAAAATTTTAGTCTCCATTGAAATGATGGTATCAAGCTATCATCAAGTCCCATGAGCAAAAGCTGAATGGAAGTAATAAACTTCAAAAATGTTTATAAAGACTTAAAAACTATTAGTAACAGTTTAACTGAAGTATAATTGACATTTACTATACTATTTATCACAAGTATACAATTTGATAAGATTAGACAAGTGTGTACACTCATGAAAACTATCACTGCAATCAAGATAATGAAGATATGCTTCACCTCTGATTACAATCTTTTCATCCATCCCCGCTTCCCTCCTCCGCCTTGTTCACTCCAGGCAAACACTGGTCTGCTTTCTGTCATGATAGATTAGTTTGCATTTTCTAGAATCTTATATAAATCATAGTCTGTACTCTATTTTGTCTAGCTTTTTTCATATTATAGTTATTTTGAGACTAATTCATGCTGCAGCACGTTTAAATAGTTCATCTGTTTTACTGCGGAGTAGTAGAGTAGTACTCAACTGAATGACTGTATCAGACTTTGCTTATCCATTCATTTGTTAATGGACATTTGAGTGGTTTCCAGCTTGAGGCTATTAGAAATAAAGCTGCTATGAGCACTTGTACATAAGTTTTTGTATGGACATATGTTTCTGCTTTTCATGAGTAAATACTTAGGAGTAGAAAAGCTGGATCATATGGTAAATGTATGCCAAAGTTTTTTTTTTTTTTAATCCACAAAGTGTTTTTACCAAGTTGTACTATTCCACATTCCCACTAGCAGTGTATAAGAGTTCCACTTCATCTACATCTTTAGCATGGTAGGGCCTGCATTTTTTATTTTAGCCAAACTTATAGATATGTAGTGGTATCTCATTATGGTTTTAATTTTCTTTTCTCTAATGACTAATGTTGCCAGGCACCCTATATTACTCCACTTGGAATAACAATGGGACCTGCCGCTTTGTTATTTATGTACTTGTCCTGGTGTCTCAGAGCCTGAGATCTCCACGTAAAATGGCTGGACTAAGTAAGATCCACAGAACTCGTTTAATGGTAAACCGACGGGGGAGCCTCGTGGGCTGCCGTCTATGGGGTCGCACAGGGTCGGACACGACTGAAGCGATTTAGCAGCAGCTGCAGCAGCAGCAGCCAGAGAAGGCAATGGCAACCCACTCCAGTACTCTTGCCTGGAAAATCCCATGGACAGAGGAGCCTGGTAGGCTGCAGTCCATGGGGTTGCTAAGAGTCGGACTCAACTGAGCGACTTCACTTTCACTTTTCACTTTCATGCATTGGAGAAGGAAATGGCAACCCATTCCAGCGTTCTTGCTTGGAGAATCCCAGGGATGGCAGAGCCTAGTGGGATGCCATCTATGGGGTCCCACAGAGTCGGACACGACTGAAACGACTTAACAGCAACAGCAGCAGCAGCAGCAGAAATGCATAAATCTCCCCTCAGTCAGGATGATAAATAAATAAATCATAGCTGGTGGAAACTAAACTCTAAATCAAGAAAAAGAAATCATCTTAAAAATTCAAAGGGAAATCATTCTGTAGATATTATTTACTAAAAGAACCAAAAGAAGTATTCATTGTTTTGGCAAAATTGCTCAATCCTCAATAATATGTAAAAATGAATGATCTTAATAGAACAGTATCAGAAAACCAGGAAAAGAGACTGGGCTGAGATTACAGAGCAACCATATAAAACGGCAGTCAGGGTGACATCTCTAAATGCTTGAAGGAAAGTGTGACTGGTGCCAGATTTTTATTCCAGCCAAATTGGCTTCCACCACAACAGGAAGACATCTGCAAAAATGTCTCCAACAACTCAGTAAATCATAAACTCTTTGGGAAAAAAAAAATAAAAACACACTTCATTAAGTGAAGGAGTGAGCTTATTTATTCATCTATTTATTTGTGAAATAAATATTTATTAAATCATTGCTGCAAAGGTACTTATTATTGCAAGGTGATAGGGTCCTAAGAAACCATAGAAAAGGTATTATGTGTGCATGTTAAGTCGCTTCAGTCATGTCTGACTCTTTGCAACTCTATGGACTGTAACCCACTAGGCTCCCCTGTCCATGGAATTTTCCAGGCAAGAATATTGGAGTGGGTTGCCATTCCCTCCTCCAGGGGATCTCCCCAACCCAGGGATCAAACCAGCATCTCTTATGTCTCCTGCATTGGCAGGTGGATTCTTTACCACTAGCGCCACCTGGGAAGCCCAGAATAGTTATCATTTTTCGTCAAATGGATATTAGCCTTTAAAATACATTGCTATTATGGATTGCCGAAATATTAAATAATGCTTCCCATCTAAAATATAGGAATTTAGTTACTATTAAGCTGTTTTGTAGTTAACTATTTTATCTGGCAAGATCACTACAAATTCATTCTGACTAATCCAATACTATGGTTATCAGAAACTCTGTGGTTATTTACTACTTATACTAAATGGGAATAACCAATTAGGGAATAAATATGTAATTAAGTAAGGAAATTTAATTAAGTAAAGAAAGTTTGATTGTACAGTCAATGGTCACCATCACTTTAAGATTCACAGAAGGCTTCAAGATCACAGAGTCCCTCAGGGTTCTAACTACAAAAATGTGATCTCACTGTCCAATAGATGTCAACAATGCCCAATTCTGGAATTGTAAATAACAGATATCCTGTTTCACATAGATGTTTAGATTCAAGACAGCTTACCTATCACATCCTGCTCTCCAAATGATTAGGCAAGTAATGGGTGGAGAGGATATTTGATCTCCATGATGCCTCTGCCCCACTGATTCCATGTTGGACATATTCTTGATTATGCAGTGAAGGCCTTTACATCTCTTGAGAGACTATCAATAACCAGGAAAATGTTAGAACTTTGATCCTTTTCAGACAGTAGCACCTGAAAATCTTCCCCGGTAGGCAGCTAGGGAGCTAGTTGACTCCAGGATAAATACGAAGAATGAGAAGAGCCCCTTTCAGGGAAACCCTGGAAATTGAATATGCAGTCTCCCCTCTTTACAAATCCAATCTATTTCATGTTATTTTGAGCATTTGCTCCATATAATGGAAGGTTTTTGTTAGAAGCACAAAGGTGGTGGGGATACGCTTCAGGAAAACAACATAAATTTCTCCACTATTATTTCTGCATTCCTTGTTGACTCACATGCCTCTCTTGCAATAAATAATTTACTGTAATAAAAAATTTACCACACTAAAACTATCATTAAGGTCACTGAAAGAATAAATCATGGTGTTTTACAGAGTGTGCCTAGCTAACAAATTCACTGCTTGGATTTTTATGCTCTGGGTGATGGGATGTGCAGGGAAGTTAGAGGAAGTAGAGATAACTGAATAAAAATGAAAACATTCTTATAGCAAGCCACCAGGATTGAATTTGACCTTTGGGAAGCAAATTGAAGAGTCACGTAAAAGTTGTGCTTTGAGTCACATTAGAGTTATGTTTATGGACAAAATCTCCAATGAGATATTTGACAATATGCATACTTATGGCTCTCAAAGGAAAGAACAGAACAGAACATATTGTCAGCTTGTTAGCAATTCTTCAGAAACAATATAGACACTTTAAGTCATTCTTGGAGGAGGGAATGGCAAGCCACTCCAGTATTCTTGCCTGGAGAACCCCTGTGGACAGAGGAGCCTGGCGCGCTACAGTCCCTGGGGTCACAGAGTCGGACACGACTGAATGACTAACATTGTCATTCCACATCTTCAAACACTAACAAAAACTCCAAGAAAACTCTCTTTAGCCTTGTGTTTTATGTATACAAATGTAATGTATTATCTATATAATGTATCAGGTCTATCAGAACAGCTTGGATAATTGCTTAACAACTATAATTTAGATAACAATGTAAATAAACCATTTTAATCCCATTATCTAACTGTCAAAATGAAAATTTAAATATTCTCTGAATTGTAAAACTCTTTTTTTGAGGCATGAGGAATTGCTCAAATGTTAAATGATACTGTGTAGTTTCAAAACACATGGATGATAATTTCAGTGAAATAAAAGGATGCCCTGTGATCAGAGAAGGAAAGCTATAATTCCTAAACCTATGTTGCTTCCCTGGTGGCTCAGTGGTAAAGAATCATTCTGCTGAGCAGGAGACGCGGGTTCAATTCCTAGGTCAGGAAGATGCCCTGGAGAAGAAAATGGCAACCCACTACCTGGGAAATCCCATGGACAGAGGAGCATGATGGGTTACAATCCATGGGGTCGTGAGAGTCGGACACAACTTAGCAACTGAGCACAGACAGAAACCTATGTTATTCGTATTCTGAATATATAAAAAAGGAGAATACAATTTGAACTTGAATGATAATAAAATATGTTCTGGATCATAATTTCCAATTATTATTCCCAAGACACTGACCTCACTTGAGCTTCATTTATCATTCTTGATTTTATGGCTACACTTTCCAAATATTTATAGATCCATTTAACCAACAAATATTTATTGTGCTCCTAATATATGTTTAAAGAGCTGTGCTAGTCATGGTTGGAGAAATAAGATGGCTATGCTATCCTTTATTCCTGCCATCAAAGGTCAGGTAAACCTGATATCTGTACCTGTGACTCTAAAGCAGAGTGGAAGGGAAAGATCACTGAAGTTGCAGTTACAAATCAAGGGCAGTTAGAGTGCTGGCAGAGTTACTTATGATGATACTGAAGTCACTGAGAATGTTGCCAGGGATTAGAATGAAAAGAATACAAAGTCAGGTACTAAAATCTTAGGGAAGCTAGGAATTGAAAAGGGCCTCATCTTCATGTGTTTAGCATTTCCCTTTTTTCCTCACTGAAACGGTATATTCGTGTTCAGTATGTAACATTATATAAATATTACCTCTTTAATATAAAACTTTTGAGATTTCTTTATGGTGACTCAAAGTAGGTGAGCAGGAAGAATGAGTACGTCTTCTTCAGACGTACATAGATGCACATCGATGGCAGAGAAGACACCATGAATGATATGATGTGACGCTAAAATCTAGAAGGGCTGGTGCCTGAGAGAGAGTGACCAAAGCTACTCTCTGGGAACCAAAGAACAGTGAGTGAAGCATGAGAACTGGAAGCTGTGGTGCACATTCTGGGAGTCTGAGGACCAGCAGGCAGGCATTATTCACTCCTGAGCATCCTGGCCTCAGATGCCAATCAGGCTGAGAATAAGAGGAAAGACTCCCTGGGCAAAGAGACTGGTAAGAAGAAGTGTGTGTGTGTGTTGGGGCTCGGGGGCGGTGGACGACAATTTCTGAGACTGTGAGCTGAAGCAGGAAGTGCTCTAAGAGGCTGAATGAAGAGATGAGACTTAGGATTAAGGTACACCTCCACTTCAAGCCAATACACGAATAAGTGAAAAAGCTGCCAGGTGTACAAAAGACATTCGGGGAAGAAGGCAGGGTAAATCCAGGTGTCCTGGGGCCTGAAGTTTATATAACATGGAAGCCTTCTTGAAAGAATGCTGAGCTGTGCTCAGTTGCTTCAGTTGTATCCAACTGTCTGCCAACCCATGGACTGTAGCCTGCCAGGTTCCTCTGTTCAGGGAATTTCCCAGGCAAGAATACTAGAGTAGACTGCCATGCCGTCCTCCAGGGGATCTTCCTAACCCGGGGATCAAACCCACGTCTCCTGCATCTCCTGCCTTGCAGGCAGATTCTTTACTGCTGAGCCAATGAGAAGGTCCCTTGAAAGAACACAAAATTATAAATACAAAAAGTTAGGACTCCTCTCAGAAACTTGAAAGATATCCATGCAAACAGGGCTCTAAAGCCTAAACTTCAGTAGCTTCTAAGCTGTACTGGGGAAGGAGCTTGAAATGGATAATTTGAGAACTTCGCTGCTGCTCCTGAGACATCTACAAGTTTCTAAAATACTAAAGCAAAAATACTTCAATATTTTCTGCCTTCTGTGGCCTGAGAATCATCGTGGCCCTAAACTTTAAGTGCTATGATCATAAAGGTTGGCCATGGCGATGTGAAAAAGATGGAATTGGGAGAAGTGAATTAAGAAATATATGGAAAGTCCATCAACAGATGAATGGATAAAGAAGATGTGGTATTTATATACAATGGAATATTATTTATCCACAAAAATGAATAAAATTGGGTCATTATAGAGAGGTGGATGGACCTAGAGACTGTCATACAGAGAGGTAAGTCAGAAAGAGATAAATAAATATAATATTTTAATGCATATATGTGGAATCTAGAAAAATGGTAGAGACAAACCTATTTGCAGGGCAGGAATAGAGATGCAGACTAGAGAATGGACATACGGACACAGGGTCGAGGGAGGGGTGGGGTGAACTGTGAGATTAGGACTGATAAATATACACTGCCGTGTGTAAAACAGATAGTGGGAGCCTGCTGTACAGCCCAGGGGGCTCAGCTCAGCATTCTGTGGTGACCTAGAGAGATGGGCTGGGGGAGATTCGTGAGATGGGGGTCCAAGAGGGAGGGGATATATATACATATATATATATATATACCCACACACACATGGCTGATTCACTTCACTGTGAAGCAGAAACTGACACGACATTGTAAAGCAACTATACCCCATTAAAAAAATATTAGAAATAAATGGCTTCTTTAAAAAAAAAAGAAAGAAAAAGAAATACATAGGAAACTCTTTGCTAAAGTGAGATAAACATACTGATTTCCCTTGCCAAATTTCAAAAGATGACTTTGGAATCAGAAAAATACAGTTATACAAACATGTATGCAAATTTGAGCATTATTTTAACATATATAAAACAGAGTATATAGAAACATGAGGGATAAAATACCACATATCAGAATAGAGTAATACTGTGTGTGGGTTGGTAATATTTTTACATTTTTTATTATAAAACACATATGATTATATTATAGGAAAAAAGGATAATCATTATCAATTCATATATACTCATTTTAGTTCACTTGAAATGAACTCATTTTGTTCATTCTTCTAAGATTTTTAAAATTATACACTTTATCTTATGTAATTCCCTATGTCCTTTGAAATAGAGGATCTTCCTCAATGTTAAAACATATCTCTATTACTTATTCACTAACTTCTAAACTGCATCCTCCTTTCTTTGAACCTGGTCAAGCTGCATTCATGCTCTAACCATCCTTTTCATCCTTGTTGCTAACTGCTTAAGAATAGCTAATGTAGCCCTCAATTTCATTAATGGAAGCATAATGCCCAGAACACAGGTGTTAATAGCCCTTCTCTACCCTGGACTGGGCAGACCACATGTAGATCACTGTGTTCATTCCCAGAAACACATTTTATAAGGGTCATTGACAAATGGAATTACATTCATTCAAAGGAGGATTATCAGGATGGCGAATGCCAAATGAGGGACATTAAAGAAATGGAAGGTGTTTAACCTTGAAAAGAAAAGCCCTGGAATGAAATGGGGAGACATGATAGATCCCATCAATTATCTGAAGTTTTGTCATGTGGAAGAGGCATTAGGCTTGTTCCTTGCAGCTCGACCATCAGGTGGAAGTTACTGGGAACCAAGTTGCTGCTCGATTGCAGTGAACTTTCTAACAAGGAAGGCTGCCTGAAATTTTAATAAGCTTACTGTTCCCCATCCTGGAGAGTGTTCAAGCAGAGACTGGATCACCACCTGGCAGATGTGCTTAATTGGAAGGTAAGTTCAACCAGCTGGAGTTACAAAGTCAGACGTCTTCAAAGACTCAGGCTAAGTATGGGACAGGAAGCAGACCAGAGTGTTAATATGGAATGATGGAGCATGTGGCATGCCAGAGAGTGATGCCCCCAACCGCACACCCCAGTTTATGGCTTTCACATTATTTTTGAAGCATTCAGAATACACACATAGACATACACTGTTATCCGATTATATTCAGCCTAGAGGCACTAGTTAACGGCTTTTAAACGGTGTTATTTTTGAGATGTCTTCCAAGATAAAGATCCCTACATTCTAGGATTGTGTTCAGTACTGTGCCCTAGGGATTATATGATATCTTTTTGTTAACGATCACAAATAACTTTTTGTTTATTCTAACTTGAATGAGAATTCTATCACTTCTAGGATTTTGATATTTTACATTTTTCCACGAAAACATGGACTTTTATCAGTTGGAATGTATTTCCATTTTTTTCTCATCACCACTTGAAAACCTATGGTGAATCAAGAAGGGACAGAAGCAGTCCTTATTAACAGCACTGTCTTTTATTAATAGATGCAAGTAAACAGGATCCTTTGAAACTAAGGATTTGAATTAGATTCTCCCACTGAATAATCTGTATGAGTGCATTCTTTTTCTTCGGCATTTCACAGCAATTGCCTTACCAATAAATAACACAGAAGAGTGATAAAACTATACCTACTCTTTGAATAACTTCACTGTGTTCAGATAGATGAATAAAACTCTAAATTTTATTCCAAATAGCACATTTTAAAGAAAAGTCTATTTTGACTTTTACTAAATTTTCTAAAATACAGTTAAAATGATGTTTTCGATATGTAAATAGTCAGATCATTGACAACAAATTGCATGTTTTAGAGCTACAAAATAATGTTCAAATAGAAAAGCAACCTTAAGTATACAATATACTGTACCTTGTTTAATACAGCACTATTTTGAGTCTCTGATATTTGTGGTGCCTGATCAATGCATTCATGTGTGAGATTTGATAAAAGTGATATTTTTCATAGATAATTGTGTATGCATGCTAAGTTGTTTCAGTCCTATCCAACTCTTTGCAACCCTATGGACTGTAGCCCATCAGGCTCCTCTGTTCATGGGATTCTCCAGGCAAGAATACTGGAGTGGGTTGCCATTCCCTCCTCCAGGGGATCTTCCCAACCCAGCGATCAAACTCATGACTCCTATGCCTCCTGCATTGCCAGGCAGGTTCTTTACCACTAGAGCCGCCTGGGAAGACACAGTAGATAATTAACTAACGTCTATAATTGACAACTGAAGAGGAATAAAATATTTGAGAATGAGAATAAAGCTTACGAATTTAGTTTTGGTCATTGAGTTTGAAGCCCTCTCAAAATTCCCATGTGTCTAGTCAACAAAGAGATACAGAGAAGTCTAGAACTCAAAGGAGAGGGGTGCACTAAAATAATAAATTTTGAAGTTTAGGTGCTTTTTAAAGCTAAGGGAGTTGATAAGCCCATACAGTAAGAGTAAGTCAACTGAGGAGAGAATGAAAAAACCTGGGGATCTTTACTTGTGATGTTATGAGAAGGGGGGGGGAGGTTAAAGCGGTCTGAAAAAAAATCAGAAATTGAAGAGGTTGAAGGGCTGAAACTAGCCCATGGAAAACTGTTTCATGGAGTCCAAGTTAGCCCAAGTTTCAAGAAAAAAAGAGGCGGCAACAAAGCCAAACTTCCTGGAAGAAAAATATCCCATGGGTTGAAAGAACCTTGGTGACCACGGGCAGAGAAATTTTCAGGGAAGTGAAGAGTCTAAATCCTAATAAGAGAGCCCTGAGAAGAGGCATATGAGGCTACAGACATTTGTTATGAATTTTTCTTTACTTTGCACTTTTTTGTTGTGCGTTATTAGCTTTTCCTTTATTTTCAAAAAGATACATATCTTTTCAACATCTTTAAATAAATGCCATATCTTCTTTCTCTGCTTGGGTTGGCTCCTTAAAGTTATACACGAGCTCACCTCTACTTCCTCAGCTCCTGCTTGCCTTTCTCTTTGGTGATATCCATCCTAAGAAATAGGGACACTAGAATAGATGCACAAACATCTTCAAAATGACAGTATTCAAGTACAAAAATTTGGGGAAAACCCAAAATGTCCCAAATGGAGAATTAAATAAATTATGGTATAGAAGACTCTTGAGAGTCCCTTGGACTGCAAGGAGATCCAACCAGTCCATTCTGAAGGAGATCAGCCCTGGGATTTCTTTGGAAGGAATGATGCTAAAGCTGAAACTCTAGTACTTTGGCCACCTCATGCGAAGAGTTGACTCATTGGAAAAGACTCTGATGCTGGGAGGGATTGGGGGCAGGAGGAGAAGGGGACGACAGAGGATGAGATGGCTGGATGGCATCACTGCCTCAATGGACGTGAGTCTGAGTGAACTCGGGGAGTTGGTGATGGACAGGGAGGCCTGGTGTGCTGTGATTCATGGGGTCGCAAAGAGTCGGACACGACTGAGAGACTGATCTGATCTGATCTGATCTGATGAAGTATATATGTGTCAGTTGTGTCCAGCTCTTTGTAACTCCACAGACTGTAGCCTCCCAGGCTCCTCTGTCCACGGGATTCTCCAGGCAAGAATACTGGAGTGGGTTGTCATGCCCTCCTCCAGGGGATCTTCCCAAGGCAGGGATTGAAACTTGTGGCTCTTGCGTTTCTTATATGGGCAAACAGGGAGTATAAAACTTCTAAAAATGAATGAGATAGAACTGTATGTACTAATATAGAGAATTTAAACATGTTGATAAAATTTTCTAAAGCAAATTGCAGAACAATAGTGTCATATAATAATGTTTTAATACACACATGTATTTATCTACCTATATATCCACTCATTTATATATTTATGCTTTAATGAATAACAGGCACAAAAGGATACACCCAATTGCTAACAATTTCTAATTAGCTGAATGTTTACAACACAAAGCTACTATTACCATATTTTCTATAATTTTCTTTTTCCAATAAAGCATTATACATAGTTTATATAGGTTTAATTATAATTTTATTTATTTACTCATTAGTATACTCTATCAAATTAAGACCCCTTTCTTCTATTCCTATCTTATGGAGAAATTTATCAAATGGATATTGTATTTTTATTCACATATCATTTTCTCCCCTAATTCCACTCCTCAATATCATTCTTAAGTAAATATGTACAGTAGGATATATGTTCAAAAGTATTTACTATTATCTTACTTGTAATAGCCAAAATTAAGAGAATACCCAAATAGTCACCAACAGAATAAGGGTTAAATAAATTATGGTACATGGACATGAAGTATTCAGCCATTAGAAAACAGCCTTGTCACCAAGTACATGAAAAGATGTTCAACATCACTCATCACCAGAGATGCATATCATAGTGAGACACCTGTTAGACTGGCTATTTTCAAAAAAAAGAAGAAATAACAATTATTGGCAAGGACATGGAGAAAAAGGAACTCTTGTGCACTGAATTCAGTGGGAATGGGAATCAGTGCAGCCACTATAGAAAAGAGTATGGAGATTCCTCAAAAAATTGAAAATAAAACTAGCCTATAATTCAGCAATTCCACTTCTGGGTATTTATCCAAAGGGAAAAAAAAAACCCTCCAACTTGAAAAGATATATTCACCACATTCATTGCAGCATTATTTACAATAGCCAAGATATGGAAACAAGCTAAGTGTCCACTGATGGATAAATGGATAAAGAAAACATAGTTTGTGTATATATACTATATATGGAATATTATCAGTCATAAAAAGAAGGAAATCTTGCCATTGGCAACAAAAGGGATGGCCCCTGAGGACACTATGCTACGTAAAATAAATCAGAGGAAGATAAATTCTGTATGATCTCACATCCATGTGAAATTAAAAAAAAACAAAAAACAGAAAACAAAGAAAAAAATTAAGCTCATAGATATGGAGAACAGGTAGGTGGTGGCCAAAGACAGGATGTAAAGGGTGGACAAAATGTGTCAGGGGGCCAAAAGTTACAAACTTCCAATTATAAAATGAATAAGTTAAATGGGATGTAACATACAGTATGTATTACTAACTAATATAGTTAGTAATAATGTGTTGCGTATTTGAAAGTTGCTAAGAGAATAAATCTTAAAAGTTCTCATCAGAAGGAAACAATTGTAACTATGAATGGTGTAGGATGTTAACTAGACTTATTGTGGTGAGCTTTTTGCAACATATACAAATATCAATATCATTATGTTGTATACCTGAAACTAGTGTTAAATGGCAATTATCCCTTAATTAAAAAAAGAATTTTGGTTGCATTTATGGCTATGGTTTTTTCTTTTAATATTTATTCAATAATTTTTGTATATGAGTATAGTCTCTCAGACACTTATTCTTAGGATCAGAATAATTATTAGAATAATAAATGTCATTATTTATTTTGTTGTTCGAAGTTAAATTTCTTTTAACAAATGTCATATATTAATGCACGTATGTGGAATCTAGAAACATGATACAGATAAATCTAGTTCCAGGGAAGGAACAGAGATGCATGTGCAGAGAACAGAAGTGTGGACACAGGGTGGGAAGGGGTGAGTGGAATGAATTTAGAGTTTAGGTTTGACATAAATATACTGCCGCTGATGCTAAGTCGCTTCAGTCGTGTCTGACTCTTAGCGACCCCATGGACTGCAGCCTACCAGGCTCCTCCATCCATGGGATTTTCCAGGCAAGAGTTCTGGAGTGCGTTGCCATTGCCTTCTCCATAAATGTACCACCATGTGTAAAATCGATAGCTAGTGAGAACCCGCTATATAGCACAGTGACGACCTAGAGTGGTGGGATAGCAGGCAGGATGGGAGTGAGGTGGAAGGGAGGTCCAAGAGGGAGGGGATATATGTATACATATGGCTGATTCCCTTCTTTTCAACAGCAGAAACTAACACAACATTGTAAAGCAATTATACTCCAATAAAAAAAAGTCACCTGGATGTGTTTATTATCCACTCCCCCCTCTACCTATAGATAGTCTCAGCTCTCGCAACCATCAGATTGTAAATTTGTGAATCTAGAAATCTATCTAGAAAACCTTTGTTTTCCTCCACAGTACCCAGTATATCATTGAACATAGTAACTGCTTATCGAATATGTGTTGATAGAGAATAAGTAGAGAGATACATAGAGACAGATGTGTCTTTCTACCACAAGGTAAAAATCATTTTAGCCAGATAACTTCCTGCCTTAATCTTACAGATCTCAGGGGGGGAATTGTTGTTAGAGAAATCAAGGGCAGTACAAGCACATTTAAGGCAAAAGAAAGACATTTTCAAGACAATCCTCAGAGGTAAAGAACTGTTTATATCAGAGCTTATTTCCCACTTAACATAAGCCTTGACTTCTTTCTTTCTACTATGTCACATCTGTGTTAAGCATTCTGACCTTTCCTATAAACTGCCTATTTACAAAGAAGAGCCTCAGATTTTAGAAAACCAAAACCCTAAAGACTAATTCTAAACCAATGTACAGTTAAAAAAAATACACACACACGACTAACGTTTACCCAACATAAGAAGGAAACACTACAAATTTTAATTACCCTAATTAAAAAAAAACCAACTGTTATTATTGCAATAATCAATTCCAAAGCTGCATATACTAATGAGATAAACACACTACTTTGATACTCCAAAGCTCTTGACCCTAATGTACTAGAGATGTGTGATTCTCTAATTAGGATTCATACCATCGTGTGCTATTACATTTATCAGCAGAGGAACGCATTTGTAAATTCCTTCCTGTGAGCAAAATGCCAAGTGTTCAAAGGCCACATCTAAACAGTCAAAATGAAGCAGAGTATCAAGTAATTATGTAACAAATTCCGACAGTGTAGACAATAATTACTGAGGCCAAAACATTCATCCCAGGCTCTGGGACAACTAAGCAATCTAAGAACTGGGCCAACTCCATACAGAAACAATACTGAATTAAGTGTATATCACTAAATCACATCAGTTGTGTCCAACTCTTTGTGACCCTATGGACTGTAGCCCACCAGGCTCCTCTGTCCATGGAATTTTCCAGGCAAGAACACTGGTATGGGTTGCCATGCCCTCCTCAGTGAATCTTCCCAACCCAGGGATTAAGCCTGAGTCTCTTATGTTTCCTCATTTGCAGGAGGGTTCTTTACCACTAGCACCATCTGGGAAGCCCATTAAGTCCATATATTAAGATAAAGTTTAACAAGAAGGATTGCTATTCATTCCAATTAACGAAACTAACCATAGACAACCGTTATGATTGAACTCAGAAAATTAACCAAGTGCAAGGACATTCCAGAACCTTGAATAGGTTTGCAGCAGAGTTGGAAGAGCTAGTCGGGGGTAGGGTTGGGTCGGGGAATTTCCTCAGTAAAGTCTACTTTTCTTATTTTATACTTGAAGTCATAAGACTTGACAAGCCACTAGCCCACAAAGCTCTTCTTAATTTTCTAATATTAATATGAGTTGAAACAGGCTGCCTGCTCTCACACAGGGTCAAAGCTACAGTGTGCATTTGTACATGGACAGCTTCTATAAATACTATATTCCCTTTGCTTACTTTTGGAAACACACTACCTGATCCCCAATTAACACAATGATTTACGTAAAATGTTGTTGTTCAGTTGCTAAGTCGTGTCTGAGTCTTTGCAACCCCGTAGACTGTAGCACGCCAGACTCCCTTGTCCTCCACTATATCCCACAGGAGTTTGCTCAAATTTATGTCTGCTGAGTTGGTGATGCTATCTAACCATGTCATCCTCTGCCGCTGCCTTCTTTTGCCTTCAATCTTCCCCAGCATCCGAGTCTTTTCCAAGGAGTCGGAAAGTGTATGTAAAAGGAAAGCCCCCATTTCTTTGTTTCCGTGTCGTCCATCTGCAGTGTTTCCAGGCAGGGCCGCATTTAAAGCAATACCTGGCAAGTATGTCTGTTGGAAATGAACCACACGTGCGCGCGCACACACATACACACATACACACACACAGAGGAAACCACCATTGTTCTCTTTTCCACAAGTTTGCAGGTATTCCACATGGAGAGGAAAAGACTCCAACTTCTTACATTTCCAGCGCTAACACCTCTTGCTCCTCTGCCTGCAGTTATTTCAAAGCAGAGTTTCATCAGGCAGCTGGGGCTCATCAGAGCAGAGACCTCAGTCATTCAGTGAGGTGCTCCCTCTTTGCCTCAGAAAAGCTTCAGGGATGAAAGGGGTCCTGATCACTGTTGCTTGAGATTCCGGTTTGTTACAGTGAGCAGTAGAAATGACAGGATTTGTTTGGGGAAGCTGGCAGCGGTGGCGACATGGGGACTGCATGGTGGTGAGCCAATTAACTGGCTCCCCTACCCCCTGGGACAGTGGGCAAGGAGGATGCCATCTCTCAGTTGAGACCATGCCCCTCTGTCCCATTGTCATCGCTTTTGAAGGCTTCCATTTCAAAGGGTTCTTTAGAGATAGAGAAAAATCTGCCTATGGCTACTGAATGTGACATTAGTTTTGTCTGCAAATGACTTGATCAAATTATATTAGGTAACATTTATTTCACTATTAATTTACATGGGTTAGGCCAGGTTGGTTAAGATGTTCTGTCTCTGTTTTCCCAGTGTTAAATCAAATTGAACAGGAGCAACTGGAGGACACTATATTCCTTTTCCTATTTCCAATTACTCTTTACCGAAGAGCAATCTTTTCTCTACCCTGGTACTTTACTGCCATTTATTTATTACTGTATATGTATTAGAGGTAAAGAGTTGATCTTGTGATATTTGAGATTACACTTTAAATGGAAATAAAATTTTCACTTGGCATAAGCTATGGGCTTATGGGCTATAGTTATAAGTACAAACCTCAAAGGTCCACTGCATTATAGTTTTGAATCTGAAGGTATTATAATGACTATTTTGACACAGAATAGATTTTTATATCTGCCTAAGAAAGGGTAGAAATTTAATATGTTCATTTCATTAAAAGATGAGATTTTTTTAATGTAAGAAATGGTTGATAATACTAACTGGAATTATACCACTAGAAAAACACTAGAGATCAACGATAGGAGATCAGAAAAGAAAGATGTAGCATCAATTTAATAGTAAAAGATGATTTAATCATAGGAAACCCTAAGAAAACATTAAAATATACTTATGTAATGTCTTTGGACATGAAAACTGCAACTATTACTAATCCAGGTGGTAACTTTGACCAAGAGTCTAGGTCTTCCCTCTGTTGGGGGACATCATGCCGTGTCACCCAGGAAGGAAAAATAAATGAGTGAAAGTGGACCTGTGACAAGTCATGGAAAGCAAGTCTGTAAAGAGCTATAGCAATGGTGGTATGAATTGTTATCAATTAATTTTAAATTATTTTTAATTATTATTAATTTTTTCTAAAGAAGATTAATATTTAGATCTATATGAGAGACCTCTTATTTTTCAAACATTGAAAATGAATGCTTTCTCCCAAATTTTCTGGCAAAGTGAAACAAGGTTTGGCTTAGACCTTCAGGCAGCAAGTTTCTCTCTCAGGCTTAGGATTCTACAGGAGAAAGATTTTTGTTTTAAAAATATTTGGAAACAGTTAAAATAGGTTTAAGTCATAGTTCTATGATGTTCAAAGGTGCTGCTTATACTTGTCATTCTAAGCCTTTACAATTAAGTGACATTTTAAAGATATAAAAACATTTTTTGCAGAACGGTGAAGGTGGAATCAGGAGTGTAAAAAGAAAAAAAAAAAAAAATTACCCTTGAATGACAATCTGGTGAACAAATAAAAACATTTCTTGAAGAGATTATTAATGCAGGTCTAGGAGAAGGAAATGACAACCCACTCCAGTATTCTTGCCTAGAGAATCCCAGGGACAGAGGAGCCTGGTGGGCTGCCATTTATGAGGTCGCACAGAAGCGGACACGACTGAAGCGACTTAGCAGCAGCAGCAGGTCAAAATGAGAGGTATGTATACCACTGACGTAATCTTGGCACATTTTTATAAACCAATGAAGCAACACACTTATATAAAGTGTAAAACCACAGTATAAAACTATGTACCATATGTGATATGGCTGCCACCTTTTAGAGTCCAAGTTGATCTTCAAGGATCTCTAGAGGGGCATGAAATTCACCTTTTTGTGTAATTGGAGTATAATTGCTTTACAATATTGTGTTAGTTTCTGCTGTTCCACAAAGTGAATCAACTGTAAGTATACATATATCCCTCCCTCTTGAACCTTCTTCCCACTCCCCCTACTTCTCTAGATCATCACAGAGCACTGAGCTGAGCTCCCTGTGCTATACAACAGCTTCCCACTAGCTCTTTTACACATGGGCGTGTATATATGTCAATGCTGATTAGACCTCTTGCAGCTTCTATCCAACCCCCCTTTCTTTTATTCTGTGCTTCACAGTGAACACATACACTATCTTGGCATGATGTTCTTTGACTCAACTCCAATCTTTTCCATGATATAAAACTCCAGAAAAGCTTTCACATCAGTGACTTCCACTCAAATATAAGAGCTCTTTACAGTCTACTAGAAATCGTAGAATGCATGCCCCTGTGATATGTTTTATCCATTACCATTTAATTTCAAAATGGCTGAGTGAAATAGAATTGTGGTTGTACCTTTTAAAACTACTCTACACATTGGGAAGTCTATAATCTCCTTTAAAGGTAATTATAGCTTTTACAATCTGAAACTTTTACCATAATTATTCTCCCTGCTTATCAACTTAACTGCCCTCATATCAGTTCAGTTCAGTTCAGTTCAGTCGCTCAGTCGTGTCCGACTCTTTGCGACCCCATGAATCACAGCATGCCTCCCTGTCCATCACTAACTCCCGGAATTTACTCAAACTCATGTCCATTGAGTCAGTGATGCCATCCAGCCGTCTCATCCTCTGTCGTCCCCTTCTCCTCCTGCCCCCAATCCCTCTCAGCATCACAGTCTTTTCCAATGAGTCAACTCTTTGCATGAGGTGGCCAAAGTATTGGAGTTTCAGCTTTAGCATCATTCCTTCCAATGAACACCCAGGGCTGATCTCCTTTAGAATGGACTGGTTGGATCTCGTTGCAGTCCAAGGGACTCTCAAGAGTCTTCTCCAACACCACAGTTCAAAAGCATCAATTCTTCGGCACTCAGCTTTCTTCACAGTCCAACTCTCACATCCATACATGACCACAGGAAAAACCATAGCCTTGACTAGATGGACCTTTGTTGGCAAAGTAATATCTCTGCTTTTTAATATGCTATCTAGGTTGGTCATAACTCTCCTTCCAAGAAGTAAGCATCTTTTAATTTCATGGCTACAATCACCATCTGCAGTGATTTTGGAATCCAAAAATAACTTGCTTTATATTATTTACACTGACTTTTAGTCACTTCATTCTTACTACATTTTAAGAGGTCATTTGCTTTGCACATTCACTTAAAGCTACCTTTGAGTTCTTTATGTGTCAAGTATGCTACACTTATTCTAGCCACATAGTATCTCTTTGGAAAAAGATGAGGGTGAAGTTGATAAGTAAATGAGCAAATAATTTTAAAAAATTAACATTTTTGAACTTTTTTGAATTGAATAGTGTCCTCCTGCTCCAAATCACATGTTGAGTCCTAACCCCCAGTCACTTCAAATAAGTGATCTTATTTGAATACAGGATCATTACAGAGGTGATAAATTAAAATAAGATCATTAGCATGGTTCTAATCTGCTTGGTGTCCTCATAAAAAGGAGAAACTGGACAAAAATACATAGAGTGAAGATAATGTGAAAAGACACACAGAGAAGAAGAGCCTCTATAAGCTAAGGAAAAAGGACTGGAACAAACCTTTCCCCCACAACTTCAGAAGAAACCAACCCTGCCAACACCTTGACTTTGGACTTCTAGACTAGAACCATGAAACGATAAAACTGTTGCTTAAGCCACCCAGTCTGTGGCACTGTATCACTGTATGACAACCCACTCCAGTATTGGTGCCTTTAAACATCCCATAGACTGAAGAGTCTGGCAGGCTACTGTCCATGGGGTCGCAAAGAGTCGGACACAACTGAGCACCTAGCACCAGAGTATACTAGATCTACTATTCCAACGTCAGAAAGAGGCAGAATAGTAATGATCAAGGAAGGCAACAACAGTCACACTCTCAGAGTATATTCATAAGTTATATGGTGTGTATGTGTTAGTCACTCAGTCGTGTCTAACTCTTTGTGATTCCATGGACTGTAGCTTTCCAGGCTCCTCTGTCCATGAAATTCTCCAGGCAAAAATACTATAATGGGTTGCCATTTCTTTCTCCAGGGGATCTTCCCAATCCAGAGATGGAACCGGGGTCTCCTGCATTGCAGGCAGATTCCTTACTGAGTGACCAGGGAAGTCCTGAGTTGCATGGCCCAGGTCTAAAATGTCAAAGGGGCATTACATTGTATAGAAAAGTGCCTCTACCTTGTACCTGGAAATTACCAAACCTTAGTAAAGAAGGATGCTCAGATGGTATAATGTTAGTCTCTAGGGAGAAAAATGAGGTAATTTTATTTTTAAAAAATATTTTCTCTGTATATTTCAAGGTTTATAACTCCCAAAGAGATTCTCATGCATCCCTGTTTGAACCAGATTCATTATGTTTGGAACAAAAAACAGAGCAATGTGTCCTGCAGGTGCAATGTTTTTTCAAGCAAATCCATTAGTCCACCAGGAGTTGCCCATTAAACGTGTGTCTTTTTACAACCAGCTGGATCACTTCCTATTACTCATAACAGGGTTATTTACAAATGAGACACTGAAGGTATAACAACGTCTACCACAGCCAAGGCACCTTCTGTTCTATTAAGAATATATAAAAGTAAGCAACAGAAAGAAAACACATTTCCCGCCAGTTAACAAGATGCTAGTTAAGAGCCTGAGGCAAAGCCCAGGGCCCTTAAACTAGCCAGTCATTAACTGCTAGGAAATGCCTACAGAGAGGTCACCCGTGGTGATGGTGAGAGAGCAGACGGACCCAGGAGAAACATTCACAGCTGCGTGATGGGGAAGCTGAAGATCTCAAGAGGACAAATGCAGAAAGACCCAAGGAGCCTTTTTGTCTTAGTTTTCATCCAAAACCAGTTCCATTATACTGCAGCTTTTTTCACGAAGGGAAAATCACTCCATCACCTTATGGTGGGAGGCATCTTTTTCCTCCTCCTTGCTTCATATGTTTGTTTTTCCAAGATTTTACTTCCTCCTTTTCAGTGTAATGACAAACTTTCATGTATAAGGTCTGATTACAGATCTGGACCCAAACATTAGGAATTTCAATAAAAGAATTTGTAATGAATGTCTGCTCCCTTCTATGATTCATTTTGGTTATAAATTATATTCAGGGCTACTTTGTTCTGACCAAGAATCAAAATGAAACCCAACTACCATATAGTACCTAGGTTAGGCTAATCTTAAATCAGCAGTAAATTTACTCCCTGGAAGCATTCACAGCATGCCATTCCTACTTGATTAAAGATTTTTGAAAGATCAATTTTTGTTTGAAACAGCCTTATGCCTGGAGCTGCTTATGTGATATACTGCTCTTGGCTTTTGTTTCCAAAATGTCAGCAGATGGAGAAACTGAAATGAAATAGGAGGATCTGCAAGGGTCCAGAAAAAGAAATTAAAAGTTATCTCCTACTGCTTCATGTCCCAAATTCATTCACCACCCCCATCCCTAGTCTTATATCCATAATACTTTGCTTCTCCTTGCCCACTAAAACACAGGGCTTTCAAAGATCTTTAGAAATCCCAGAAATTATCAACTGACATCAAAAGTAGGAGGGTGCAATGCAGATAGTTTCCACAGATTAAACTAAAGAGAAGTAGGGGAGTTTGACATCATTTACCCTACAGAACCCCATTCCAAATGCAACGTGTATCTTTATCCAGATATACTGCTTTTGTTATCAACAAGGGACATATTTTTATAATCTTTCAAGATCTCATGCTCAGTCTTTCCAAGATCAACACAAGCAATTAAGCATTGTGCCAAACTTGCATAAAAACTAGTGTTAGCAGTGACCACCCCTTAAGAATACAGTTTGGTAACCATTTGTTTACACTTAATATTTCACTTGGCACAAGTCAGTCAACTGCAAGGAAGCTAGTAAATGAAATGTTCTCTACCTTAGTCACATATTATATATCCAAGCATGTAGACTCCACCAACCTGGGCATTGTTTGACTAATTTTGTGAGATAATTACTCATGCAAACTATTTAACAGAGAAGAAAAAAGGAGGTGACTTTGTCAGAATATCCCTTCTTAACTAAATATTGAATATGTCCTATTGCCATGAAAAGCTTACTGCTGTCATAGAGAGAAATTAAGGGGAAATGCATTTGAGATGCTGTTCTAAGTGGAGGCTCTTTCAGGCTGAGGGATTTCATTAGGGACCCTCATTCTGGCCCTGAACTTGGGCAGGGTAGAAGATAGGGATGGCAGTCCTCACTCTGCTTAATAAAAGTCAAAGTAAAAGTGAATTCACTCAGTCATGTCCAACTCTTTGCGACCGGATGGACTGTAGCCTACCAGGCTCCTTTGTCCATGGGATTTTCCAGGCAATAGTACTGGAGTGGATTGCCATTTCCTTTTCCAGGGGATCTTCCCGACCCAGGGATTGAACCTGGGTCTCCCGCATTGGAGGCAGACGCTTTACCGTCTGAGCCACCAGGGAAGTCCGTCTGCTTAATAAAGTGGCAATTAAAATATAAAAATGACCTGGAGAAAACCATAATTCAAAAAGCTACATGCACCCCAGTGTTGACTATAGCACTATTTGCAATACCCAGGACATAGAAGCAATGTGAATGTCCACTGACAGAAGAATGGATAAAGAAGATGTAGTACATACACATAATGGAATATTACTCACCCATAAAAGGGAATGATACTGTGTCATTTGCAGAGACATGGACGGACCTAGTCTGTCATACAGAGTGAAGTAAGTCAGAAAGAGAAAAACAAATATCATATACTAACACATATATGTGGAACCTAGAAAAAATGGCATAGATGATCTTATTTGCAAAGCAGAAATAGAGGCAGATGTAGAGAAAAAATGTGTGGAAACCCAAGGGGAAGGGGGAAGTGGGATGAATTAGGAAACTGTGATCAACATATATACACTATTGATACTGTTTAAAATAGATAACTAATGAGAACCTACTAAATAGCACAGGGAACTCTACTCAATCCTCTGTGGTGACCTAAATGGGAAGGAAATCCAAAAAAGAGGGGATATATATACATATACTGATTCAGTTTATTGTACAGCAGAACCTAACACAACATTGTAAAGCAACTAAACTCCAATAAAAATTAATAAAAAAATTAAAAGATAAAATAACAAACAAAAATAAATGTATCAAAATAGCATGCTGCAAAGCTTACTTATAAATTGTAACATATCAAATTTCCCAAATTAAAAAAAAAAAATTTAAAGGAAGGGGTAAAGCTAAAGAGAAAAAAAAAAGATGAAAGAGGAAGCAGAAGAGCTATGTTTTACTTAAAATTTCCCTCTGGGAGGATTTAAAAGATAACATTTCTCCCTTCTCCAACATCTCATCAAATTCCACATCATAATCTGGTTCAGACAACTTCATTTTCCTGGTTTCCTGGCAATGCAAAAGCAGTTATTGCTATAAATGGTCATTGACTGTTTTAGTATGTGTTATGACAGTAAGGAGCTTGACGTTGGATACAAATATTGCAAGTAACAGTTTTATGATATTTTGCAATCAGTGCCTCATTGTTAGCTAATTATTCAAGGACAGAGGGTTATAAACGACCAGTTTATGACAGCAGGAAAGGTCACCAAAATTGGGAAGAATTGGGTTTCCCCAAATTGCTATGTGTTTCTTGGCATGCTGATTCATACCATATAAATTTATATAAACTGAAAAGCAAAGACATTACTTTGCCAACAAAGGTCCGTCTAGTCTAGGCTATGGTTTTTCCTGTGGTCATGTATGGATGTGAGAGTTGGACTGTGAAGAAGACTGAGTGCCGAAGAATTAACGCTTTTGAACTGTAGTGTTGGAGAAGACTCTTGAGAGTCCCTTGGACTGCAAGGAGATCCAACCAGTCCATTCTACAGGAGATCAGCCCTGGGATTTCTTTGGAAGGAATGATGCTAAAGCTGAAACTCCAGTACTTTGGCCACCTCATGCGAAGAGTTGACTCATTGGAAAAGACTTTGATGCTGGGAGGGATTGGGGGCAGGAGGAGAAGGGGACGACAGAGGATGAGACGGCTGGATGGCATCACTGACTCGATGGACGTGAGTCTGAGTGAACTCTGGGAATTGGTGATGGACAGGGAGGCCTGGCGTGCTGCGATTCATGGGGTCACAAAGAGTCGGACACAACTGAGCAATCGAACTGAGCTGAGGCTTCCCTGGCGGCTTAGATGGTAAAAAGAATCCACCTGCACCGCAGAAGACCTGGGTTCAATTCTTGGGTGGGAAGATCCCCTGGAGAAGGGAATGGCAACCCACTCCAGTATTCTTGCCTGGAGAATTCCAAGGACAGAGGAGCCTGGCAGGCTACAGTCCCTGGTGTCACAAAGAGTCAGATACAACTGAGCAACTAACACACATACAAGACTAATTCAAAGTCCCCAACAAGTTAAGCAAGACATGTTATTCTTATTTCTGCTCTCAATCACCATTCTGGAAAAGAAAATAGTTTTTTTCATGCCATTCCATCAGCATTTACGTATTTAAAACAAAAAGCATATTGTTAGCAATCAAATGGCCCTGAGTTGTTATTTAATCACTAAGTCACATCCAGCTCTTTTGTGACCCTGTGGACTGCAGCCTATCCAGGCTCCTTCCTCTGTCCATGGGATTTCCCAGGCAAGAATACTAAAGTGGGTTGCCATTTCCTTCTCCAGGGCATCTCCCTGACCCATGGATCGAATTTACTTCTCCTACCCTGGCAGGCAGGTTTTTTACCAGTGAGCCACCAGGGAACTCCCAAATGGAATTGTATTTACATGACAGTTTAAAGTCATTACTTAAATTTCCAGTGCTTGTTTATGTTTGCAACTGGAAAACACTAGACTTTCCATTTTGCATATAGGGAAAAAAATACTTTTATATGGTAAGTAATTATTTAAAATAATCAATTCCTTAGTCCAGAATGAAGATTCTTCAACTGCTCTTTCCTAATTCTACCCTCACAGACTCAGTTTCCAAAAAAATATTGTTCTTCATCTTAACATTTGCCTCTACTCCTTTCACAAAATGAGTTGGATTTGGAAATACAGATATAGTTTACATGTAAAATGGAGGTAAGTTATTCGATCTAAAATTCAGATCTTTGCGACAGCCTGCCACAAATCTATCAATCAATATAACTGAGCCTGCAGTACTACAATTTGTTTATTTCCTGTCATTATACAAGTTAGCAAACACCTTCCCTTCAGATTGCTGCTTGTTGACATTTACAAAGGAATGTAAAGCTTGGTCTTATGTAATTCTAGGACTTTTCTGTACAATGGCTTTAGAAAATATCTAAAACTTTTCTGGGTTTGCTGAGCGAGTATGCTGAACGACAGCTTCAGTGTCCTAAAACATCAGCCCAATTGCCTTCAAGGTATCCTTTTTAAAAATATTTTACTGAGTTATAAGAACTTTCATAATCATAGATAGATATCTCCATATCCTAAGAATTTACAAATATCAATAAAATGTTTCTCTTGTATTTTGACCTAAAAAAAAAGAATCTATAGTTAATTTCTCATGACATGCCCTTTGCGTGCCTTTCTTTAAATGATGGCCTAGCCACAAAAGGAAGATAGATTCTTGAGGAGTTTGGTGACTTAAAGTCTGGTGACTTTAAATGATGGCCTAAACAAAAGCAAGATAGATTCTTGAGGAGTCTGGTGACTTAATTTGCACTTACACAAAATAGCAAGACAGAAAGTTGTTTAAAAACTTACAGGGAGGTTATAGGGATTTATAGGGAGAGGAGTAATTTACATGGAAAAGAATAACTTAGTGAAATTTTTAGAACTGGATGTATACAATGTTTTAAGAAACAGCTACAAAACAGTAAGTAAAGCATGATTCCCATTTTAACATGTTTAAAAATGTAGATATAACAAATATATCTATTTGAATATCTGTTGACACATATGTATATGCATAGCTTCATAGATGGGAGTTTATTCACAGAAATCACCATAGAAATTCTCTCCATGTGGTTAGATTTATGGGCATTTTAAGTTTCCTTCTTTACACTTTAGTCTTCACATTTTTATATAACGATAGGTATTACCTATACAGTCGGAAGAATATCTTTAAACATAGAGAATAGATGTATAATCAACCATAAAATTCTATGATTAGAAGGGCTGTGTCTTTAAATGCTTTAGAAGGAAATGTTAAGTTAAAAACTTACTAGAAGAGTAGTATTACAAATTCAAGACTCCGAAAATAATTTACTGGCAAAGTAAATGAGTAAGTCGCATTTTCCTACTGAAAGTGAATCAGGTACTAAAGACATACAATCATTAAGGAGAGAGCAAAGCAAAGGAAGAGATTTTTTAGACCAGGAGGTTTAACAGTAATATTTTCATCGTCTCTTCTCTTGGATTGTATTTTAGCTAATTGCAGGGTTTAGTTTGCTTGGACTCAGTAAGTGGATTCATAATTACATTATTTAGTTTTAACAAAGCTAAAGGAAGATAACTTATACAATATAGACAGATATATTTAAAAGATTCTTGCAAAGAAACTACAGATTGCAGCTAATACTACTCATCCAAGCTCAAGCCAATATTTAAATGGTAGTGCTGACATCTCAGACTTTTTATACAAGATCTTCATTATTCCTTAGAAGCAATATCTGATAATTCAAAATAATCAAGATGAGTATTTGCAATGTGTGTGTGTGCATGTGTGTGTGTATGATAATAAATTAATCTCAATTTAAGTGCATTCTGCACCTTAAGATACTAGTGACCATATAAAGCCATCACATTAGCAACATACAAGCAAATAAACAACCAAAATATAAGCATCCCTCAAAATCATCATGTTCTAAGTCATGTCATATGCAGTATTGCATTTTATCAAATTTCTCTATTAAAACTTATGCTAAGTATTTAGGAGTCTCTTGAGGTTTTCATTGGAGAAGGGAATGGCAACCCACTCCAGTATTCTTGCCTGGAGAATCCCATGGACAGAGAGCCTGGTGGGCTACAGTCCATAGGGTCGCAAAGAGTCAGACAAGACTGAGTGACTTTCACTCACTCACTGAGGCTTTCATTATGAAAAGCAAGTGTCATAACCAATGAGGAAACTTTCCTTCTCACAGAAGTAAAAAATGGACTGCAGCAATGCACCGAAAACAACAGAGGCACAATCTAAAGCCATATTTTAAAAGCAAACGCTGCTGAGAAAAAATACTGCCAAAGACTGGAGAAAACAAATCATCCGTGTGGGGGTCTTGTTCTTTTGGATGAAACTGTGGATTATGGTTTGTCTCAGCTTATGGTATTTGCTATGTGCTGTTTCAGTGATGAAAAGTACAAAGAACTACTTTTTGTGAGCTACTGAAAATAGTTGCCTGTGACAGGAATAGATAAGGGAATCTGCATTAAGAACTCAGAGATAGCCCCACTTGTGAAATTCATTCATTGCATCATTTACAGGCAAGTTATTACAGCAAAGGATTGAAGCAAATAAAGTGAACAAACTGCTACAAGATGTCAGTTAGTTCCCCTGTTGCATAACCCTGCTGCTGCTGCTGCTAAGTCGCTTCAGTCGTGTTCGACTCTGTGCGACCCCATAGACGGCAGCCCACCAGGCTCCACCGTCCCTGGGATTCTCCAGGCAAGAACACTGGAGTGGGTTGCCATTTCCTTCTCCAATGCATGAAAGTGAAAAGTGAAAGTGAAGTTGCTCAGTCGTGTCCGACTCTTAGCGACCCCATGGACTGCAGCCTACCAGGCTCCTCCATCCATGGGATTTTCCAGGCAAGAGGACTGGAATGGGTTGCCATTGCCTTCTCCATAACCCTAATCAACCTATAATAAAATATGACTAAACTTGAAACTGGGCAATGGTGGAGCCCTTGCTTTAGGTTCTGGCCCCAGTTTTGTATCAACAAAGGAGAGTTTTTAAAATATGGAGAAATACTTATGATAATTCATGGCACGGGGAGTGAATACATACAAGTCTTTTGGAGCATCCAGAGATTCACTGGATCTCTCACAGCAAAGTACTTTAAAAAGTTATCATTTAAAGCATGAGTTGAGTAATTTTCTTCTACAAAAGACACAAGTGTCAACTTTGCTGATCTTTAAATCTGTTCAATAATAATTATAAGTAATGTTTACCCTGAAAATATTTATGAAAAAATGTACATACCTAAATGGTACTTTGGGGTTTAAAATGAGGATGACATTTTTAACAAGTCACAAATATTTGCTTTTTAAGAAAATTCACACTATGGAAAAAGAATTTTAAATTGATGTTTAAAAATATTTCCAACTTTATGGGATTTTTGCCATTGAAACTGATATAAATAAGCCAATTAAAAATAAATAAAAATTTTTAAAAATTATTAAAAAAGCTTTTATATTTGGACAACTAAAATAGGCCTTTCTAATTTGTTTTTAGAACTTCCAAGTAAAGAGTTTCAATAGAGTATGAATTTACTAGTTAATATCATTAAAATGTAGCACCTATTGTGCTTAATATTAGGAGAAATTCACATTTAGCCACCTTATTTTCAACAAATGCTTTGGAAAATTGGGGATGAGATAGAAAAACATTTTACTATTTGATAAGCAGACCCATTTCGATGTATGTATATTTCTGAAATAAGTTTTTCAGCTGTAATGGCCTTAAAATCTAGTATCAAAGCAAGCATCATCTAGAACCAGGTCTTTTTTAAATTAATTAATTAATTTTAATTGGAGGATAATTACTTTACAATTGTTGTAATGGTTTTTGCCATAATCAACATAAATCAGCTACAGGTATAGTTACTGTATCATGAAGTGCCAAACAGAGATTTGTTTAAAGCCTAGTTAGTTATAAATTTTCCAGTTTTAGCTAATTTTTGGGATTAGCACAATAGTATTTTAACAGTGTTAAAGATAAAAAATGTAATTAATATTTATTTCAGTTCTCATTCTTTTGAAATTTCTATGTCATTATATTTTCTACTTTTAATAATATTAGTTCAATAGTATAAGTAACAAATTATGAATATGCATGCATATATTTATTGAGAGTTTGATATTAAAATTTACCTGATAAGTTATGTAATTTTCAAAATCTAATCCATTAGCCCACACTATAGAGATATGAAAAGCACTTAAATTCAGTAAGAGGACATTTAAAGAAAAGTTCTATTCCATAAGTAAGCACATCTAAATCAATGTATTTGTGATGTGGATTAGGTCACAAGGTAAGGAGATATTTTCCCAAGCAAAATATTTTCCCCTTTAATTGCGTTGTGCCTGTTTGATGCAAATTGCTTTTGCTGTTGTCAAGGTTCCTAGGACCTCACTGTTCTCGCGGTACAGCAGAGCATCAGAAAAGGAGTGCACATTTCAGAAACAGATCATTTCCCCAGATGAGACAGTGATCCCCAGAGAAAACAAGACCTTTATTTTCTCAAGCCTCAGATAGTTCATACTTCTGTTTAAATACCAACACTCTATAAAAATCACAGTCATTTATCTTACAATTCAAGAACTCTCCACAATTGCCATAGAGCAGCTTTATTACAGAAAAAAAATGGGAAGTAAATTTCTTTACTATCCCAAAACAGATAATGGAATTCATATCTTTCGCCTTGTCTTAGTTATTTATCTGTGACTTCCTGGTAAATACTCTGTACTTCATGTGGGCATCCTACCAGGTACACAAAGCAATCATTTAACTTGGGAATGGGAGATTATTTGTTTTCCATTTGTTTTGCCAACAGCTATAAATACATTTTAAAGTCACAGTTAACCATCATTAAGATCAATCACATCATTTTCAAAGCATTAAAATCTCATTCCATATATATGTGACAGTGTTAGTTGATCAATTGTGTCTGACTCTTTGTGACCCCATGGACTGTAACCTGCCAGGCTCCTCTGTTCATGGAATTCTCCAGGCAAGAATACTGAAGTGGGTAGCTATTCCCTTCTCCAGGGAACCTTCCCAATCCAGAAACTGAATCCAGGTCTCCTAAAAAGCAGGTGGATTCTTTGCTGTCTGAGTGACCAGGAAAGTCCAAGAATACTGGAGTGGGTAGCCGTTCCCTTCTCCAAGGGATCTTCCTGACCCAGGGATTGAACCAGGGTCTCCTGCATTGCAAGAAGATTCCTTACCCTCTGAACTACCAGGGAAGCCCTGATATGTATGTATATACACTTTTAAGCCTGGTCTCTCAGCAAAGAGCACAGACCCCAGAAAGAATGAGTCATGCAGATCCCATCTACAGAAACAGAATTAAAAATTGTACAGGTATAGACCAATACAAGATGGTGGAGTGGAAGGACATGTGCTCATCTTCTCCTGCGAGAACTCCAAAATTGAAACTTGCTGCTAAACAACTATCTACAGGAGAATGTTGGATCCCACCAAAAAAACATACCCCACATCCAAGGGCAAAAGAGAAGCCCCAGCAAAAAGGTAGGAGGGGCAAAATCAAATTTAGAATCAAACCCCAGACCCATCAGAATGCTCAAGGGCTCAAACAAAACCTTGTGCACACCAGGAGACCCCACAGAGCCTGAGTCAGACCTGCCTTAGAGTGTGTGAGTGTCTCCTGCAGAGGTACAGTTCAGCATTGGCCTGCCACAGGGACAGGGGCTCTGGGTGCAGCAGACCTGGGTGTGGCATAAGCCCTTTTGGAGGAGGTCACCATTAACCCCACCACAGAGCTGTCAGAATTTACCCATGGCTGGGGAAACCAATTCTTGAAGGCACAAACAAAACCTTGTGTGCACTAGGACCCTGGAGAAAGGAGCAGTGACCCTACAAGAGATTGACACAGACTTACCTTTGAGTGCCCAGGAGTATCCGGGGAAGGGATGGGTTGGTGGTGGCCTGCTCCTAAGTTGGGGGGGCACTGAGTGTGGCTGTGCATGCACAGGACCTTTTGAAGAAGGTCGCCATTATCTCCATTACCTCCACCATAGATTTTGTCTCAGGTCAAACAGAGAGGGAACACAGCCCTGCCAATCAACTGAAAATTGGATTAAAGATTATTGAGCATAACCCACCCATTAGAACAAGACCCAGTTTCCCCCAAGTCAGTCTCTCCCATCAGGAAGATTCCATAAGCTGTTTATACTTATCCCTCAGAGGGCAGACAGAATGAAAACTGTAATCACAGAAAACTAATCAAACTGATCACATGGACCACAGCCTTGTCTAACTCAAAGAAACCACGAACAATGCCACGTAGGGATACCCAAGACAGACAGGTCATGGTGGAGAGTTCTGACAAAATGTGGTCCACCGGAGAAGGCAATGGCAAACTACTTCAGTATTCTTGCCTTGAGAAGCCCATGGACAATATGAAAAAGCAAAAAGATATGACACTGAAAGATGAACTCCCCAGGTCAGTAGGTGCCCAATATGCTACTGGAGAAGAGTGTAGAAATAACTCCAGAAAGAATGAAGAGATAGAGCCAAAGCAAAAACAATGTCCAGTTGTGGATGTGACTGGTGATGGAAGTAAAGTCCTATTCTGTAAAGAACAGTATTGCATAGGAACCTGGAATGTTAGGTCCATGAATAAATTGGAAGTGGTCAAACAGAAGATGGTAAGAGTGAACATCATTTTAGGAATCAGTGAACTAAAATGGACTGGAATAGGGGAATTTAACTCAGATGACCACTATATCTATTACTGTGGACAAGAATCCCTTAGAAGAAATGGAGTAGCCATCATAGTCAACAAAGGAGTCCAAAATGCAGTACTTGGGTGCAATCTCAAAATTGACAGAATGATTTCTGTTCATTTCCAAGACAAACCATTCAATATCACAGTAATACAAGTCTATGCCCCAACCAGTAATGCTGAAGAAGCTAAAGTTGAATGGTTTGATAAAGACCTACAAGACCTTCTGGAACTAACACCCCAAAAGATGTCCTCTTCATCATAGGGGACTGGAATGCAAAAGTAGAAAGTCAAGAGATGCCTTGAGTAACAGGCAAATTTGGCTTTGGAGTACAAAATGAAGCAGGGCAAAGGTTAACATAGTTTTGCCAAGAGAACTCACTGGTCATATCAAACACCCTCTTCCAACAACATAAGAGAAGACTCTACACATGGATATCACAAGATGATCAATACTGAAATCAGATTGATTATGTTCTTTGAATCCAAAGATGGAAAAGCTATTTACAGTCAGGAAAAACAAGACTGGGAGCTGACTGTGGCTCAGATCATGAACTCCTTATTGCAAAATTCAGACTTAAATTGAAGAAAGTAGGGAAAACCACTAGACCATTCAGGTATGACCTAAATCAAATGCCTTATGGTTATACAATGGAAGTGACAAATAGATTCAAGGGATTAGATCTGACAGACAGAGCGCCTGAAGGACTATGGGTGGAGGTTCGTGACATTTGTACTCCAGGCAGTGATTAAGATTATTCCTAAGAAAAGTAAATGCAAAAAAAAAAAAATGCAAAGAAAAAGAAAAGCAAAATGGTTGTCTGAGGAAGCCTTACAAATAGCTGAGAAAATAAGAGAAGCTAAAGTCAAAGGAGAAAAGGAAAGATAAACCGATTTGAATCCAGAGTTCCAAAGCATAGCAAAGAGAGATAAGAAAGTCTTCCTCAGTAATCAATGAAAAGAAAAAGAAGAAAACAATAGAATGGAAAAGACTAGAGATCTCTTCAAGAAAATTAGAAATACCAAGGGAACATTTTACGCAAAGATGGGCACAATAAAGGACAGAAATGGTATGGACCTAACTGAAGCAGAAAATATTAAGAATATGTGGCAAGAATACACAGAAGAACTATACAGAAAAGATCTTCATGACCCAAATAAGCAAGATGATGTGATCACTCACCTAGAGCCAGACATCCTAGAATGTGAAATCAAGTGGGCCTTAGGAAGCATCACTATGAACAAAGCTAGTGGAGGTGATGGAATTCCAGTTGAGCTATTTCAAATTCTAAAAGATGATGCTGTGAAAGTGCTGCACTCAATATGCCAGCAAATTTGGAAAACTCAGCAGTAGCCACAGGACTGGAAAAGGTCAGTTTTCATTCCAATGCCAGAGAATGTTCAAACTACCACACAATTGTTCTCATCTCGCACACTAGCAAAGTAATGCTCAAACTTCTCAAAGTCAGGCTTCGACAGTACATGACTGGTGAACTCCCAGACATTCAAGCTGGATTTAGAAAAGGCAGAGGAACCAGAGATCAAATTGCCAACATCCGCTGGATCATTGAAAATGCACAAATGTTCCGGGAAAACATCTACTTCTGCTTTATTGACTATGCCAAAGCCATTGACTGTGTGGATCATAACTATGGAAAATTCTTAAAGAGATGGGAATACCAGACCACTGACCTGCCTCCTGAGAAATCTGTAGGCATGTCAAGAAACAACAGTTAGAACTGAATGTGGAACAATAGACTGGTTCCAAACCGGGAAAGGAGTCTATCAAGGCTGTATATTGTCATCCTACTTATTTAACTTATATGCAGAGTACATCATGCAATATGGCAGGCTGGATGAAGCACAAGCTGGAATCAAGATTGCAGGGAGAAATATCAATAACCTCAGATATGCAGATGACACCTCCCTTATGGCAGAAAGCAAAGAACTAAAGAGCCTCTTGATGAAAATGAAAAGCGGCGAGTGAAAAAGTTGGCTTAAAATTCAACATTCAAAAAACTAAGATCATGGCATCTGGTCCCATCACTTCATGGCAAAGAGATGGGGAAACAATGGAAACAGCAATAGACTTTATTTTGGGGGGCTCTAAAATCTCTGCAGATGGTTACTGCAGCCATGAAAATTCAAAGACGCTTGCTCATTGGAAGAAAAGCTATGACCAATCTAGACAGCATATTAAAAAGCAGAGACATTTCCTTGCCAACAAAGGTCCACCTAGTCAAAGCTATGGCTTTTCCAGTAGTCGTGTATGGATGTGAGAGTTGAGAAAACTGAGTGCCAAAGAATTGATGCCTTTGAAATGTGGTGTTGGAGAAGACTCTTGAAAGTTCCTTGGACTGCAAGGAGATCCAACCAGTTCATACTGACAGAATCAGTCTTGAATATGCTTTGGAAGGACTGATACTGAAGCTGAAACTCCAATATTTTGGCCACCTGATACGAAAAACTGGCTCACTGGAAAAGACCCTGATGCTGGGAAATATGGAAAGCAGGAGAAGGGGACAACAGAGGTTGAGATGGCTGGATGGCATCATCTACTCAATGCACATGAGTTTGAGTAAGCTCCAGGAGTTGGTGATGGACAGTGAGGCCTGGTGTGCTGCAGTCCATGGGATCACAAAGTGTCGGATATGACCGAGTGACTGAACTGAAACTATATGTATTTTAAAGATAAATACATAGGGTCAAAAGCTATAGAACAAGGGAATACTTATTTTGAAATAGGATAATGGTTGTCTCTTGTCTTAGTCAGTTCAGGACACTCCAACAAAAATACCATAGACTGGCGGCTTAAACAATAAGCATTTTTTTTTGTTTTGTTTTTGTTTTTTTCTCTCACAATTTTGGAAGCTAAGAAGTCTAAGATCAAGGTGTCAACAGATCTCATTTCTGGTCATAGCCTGCTTCCTGGCTTATAGACAGCTAGCTTCTCCCTACAGCTTTACATGGCTAAGAGAGATACCTTCTCTGTGTCTCTTCCTATATAGACACACATCCCATTCTCAAGGATTCCACCCCTCATGATCTAATTACTTCTCAAAGTTCCCACCTCCAAATACCAGAACATTGGGGATTAGGCATTAATATATGACTTCTGAAGGGACACAAACATTCAGTGTATATCATCTCTAGATAGAAGAGCACATAGTGGTGGCTTATAACTCAAAAAACAAGGTATTAATAGAGTTATGCTTGATATATGATAGCTACCTAAGTAATCACAGCATTACCTCTATATCTATTGTTATAATATCTCCTCAAAACAGACATAAATGAGAAAGGATACAAGATTTTCTATGTCTTGATAATATCATTTGGAAGATGCTTAGAAGACTGATGTTGTATCAGTTAAGGACTCTGTTCCTCTGTAAGTGACAGAAAATATGACCAATAATGGCTCATCCTATACACCAAGAAATCTTGGCTTAGCATCAGAGCTGGTACCGTGGCTTCATGATGCCATCAAGGAGCAGGCTCTTTGTTTTTTCCTGTCCTGCTATCCTCTGTATCATTTTGTGCTCATGAGAGCATAATGGCTGCTAAATCACCAGGCATTATGTCCTCATTCTAGGCAACAGAAGGATGAAAAAGGAACACAGCAGCTGAGTCTGTTTCAACTGACGCCCAACATTATAGCAGCTGTCTTTTTTTTTCCAGTTCACCTAAATATCTTTATTTTTTAATTGGAGGATAGTGCTTTACAATATTGTATTGGTTTCTGTTGAACAGCATCATGAATCAGACCTAACTGTATGTACATACATATGTACATATATACATACAAGCCCTTGAGCCTCCGTCCCACCCCACTCCCTATCCTGCCTCTCTAGGTTGTCACAGAGCACGAGGCTGGGTTATCTGACACACGGAGGTATATGCATGTCAAGGCTACTTTCTCAGTTCTTCCCACCCTCTTCTTCCCCCTGTGTCCCCAAGTCTCTCCTCTGCATCTGTGTCTCCATTCCTTCCCTGCAAATATGTTCACCAGTACTGTTTTTCTAGATTCTGTGTATATGCTTTAATAAGCTACATTTTTTTTCACTTTATAACTTACTTCACTCTGTATAACAGGCTCTAGGTTCATCCACCACACTACAATTGACTCAAATTCATCCCTTTTTATGGCTGAGTAATATTCAATTATATTATATGTACCACTACTTCTTCATCCATTCATCTGTTGATGGGCATCTAGGTTGCTTCCATGTCCTGGCTATTGTAAACAGTGCTGCAGAGAACATTAGGATACATGTGTCTTTTTGAATTGTGGTTTTTCTCAGGGTATATGGGCTTCCCTTGGCTCAGCTGGTAAAGAATCCACCTGAAATGTGGGAGACCTGGGTTTAATCCCTGGGTTGGGAAGATCCCCTGGAGAAGGAAAAGGCTACCCACTCTAGTATTCTGGCCTGGAGAATTCCATGGACAGTATAGTCCATGGAGTTGCAAAGAGTCAGACATGACTGAGCAACTTTCACTTCACTTCACTTCAGGGTATGCCCAGCAGTGGGATTGCTGGGTCATGTAAAAGAAAGAAAATAGAATACTTTCTAATACCACACACAAAAATATACTCAAAGTGGATTAATAACTTAAATGTAAGGTCAGAAGCTATAAAACTCTTAGAGGAAGACATAGGCAGAAAACTCTTTGACATAAATCATAGCAAACTCCTCTTTGACCCACCTCCTAGAGTAATGGAAATAAAAACAAAAGTAAACAAATGAAATCTAATTAAACTTAAAAGCTTTTGCACAGCTAAGAAAACTATAAACAAGATGAAAATACAACCCTCAGAATGGGAGAAAATAATTGCAAATGAAACACTGACTAAGAATTAACCTCCAAAATATGAGCAGCTCATGTAGCTCAATATCACAAAAACAAACAGCCTAATCAAAAATTGGGCAGAAGACTTAAACAGACACTTTTCCAAAGAAGACATTCAGGTGGCCAATAAACACAGGAAAAGATGCTCAGCATCGCTTGTTCTTAGAGAAATGCAAATCAAAACTACGATGAGGTACCTCCTCCCACCAGTCAGAATGACCATCATCAAAAAATCTAAAAACAATGAATCCCGGAGAGGATGTGGATAAAAGGGAACCTTCTTGCACTGTTGGTGGTAATGTAATTTGAAACAACCACTATGGAGAACAGTATCGAGATTCCTTTAAAAACTAGGACTAAAACTACCATCTGGCTACAGCAGCTATCTTGCTATCGGAAGACAAAGGTCAAACTATGAAGACCATAGAAGAAGAAAGGATGAGATGAAATATCGTTGCCCTCCTCTTTTGGAGGACTTGTTTAGAAAGGGTATGAATCAGTTCAGATGCTCAATCTTGTTTGACTCTTTGCAACCCCATGAACTGCACCACACCACGCCTCCCTGTCCATCACCAATTCCTGGAACTTGCTCAAACTCAGGTCCATCAAGTCCATGATGCCATCTAACTATCTCATCCTCTGTTGTCCCCTTCTCCTTCTGCCTTCAATCTTTCTCAGCATCAGGGTCTTTTCAAATGAGTCAGTTCTTCATATCAGGGGGCCAAAGTATTGGCGTTTCAGCATCAGTCCTTCCAATGAATATTCAGGACTCATCTCCTTTAGGATGGACTGGTTGGATCTCCTTGCAGTCCAAGGGACTCTCAAGAGTCTTCTCCAACACCACGGTTCAAAAGCATCAATTCTTTGGTGCTCACCTTTCTTAATAGTCTAACTTTCACATCTATATATGACTGCTGGAAAAACCATAGTTTTGATTAGACGTACCTTTGTTGGCAAAGTAATGTCTCTGCTTTTTAATATGCTATCTAGGTTGGTCATAGCTTTTCTTCCAAGGAGCAAGAGTATTTTAATTTCACAGCTGCAGTTACCATCTGCAGTGACTTTGGAGCACAAGAAAATTAAGTCTGTCATTGTTTCCATTGTTTCCCTATCTTTTGCCATGAAGTGATGGGACCAGATGCCATAATCTTAGTTTTCTGAATGTTGAGTTTTAAGCCAGCTTTTTCACTCTCATCTTTCACTTTCACTAAAGAGGCTCTTTAGTTCCTCTTTGCTTTCTGTCTTAAGAGTGGTGTCATCTGCATATCTGACTTGTTTAGAAAGGGGTATGAAAGGGAACCTTTATATTGAAATAAAGTTTTTTTATAACTGCTATGACAAATACGGAAATATTTATTTGGATGGAAGGAAGTTATGACTGATAATAATACATTTTTTTTCCTGCCCTCACTTTATCTTCCAGCTTTGTTTCTTCATACAGCCAGTGAATTTATAATCCCTTAAAACAATGAAGAGGGCTGCAAGCTGCTAAAAGAGTAGGTAAAGTAAGTTTCTTTTGGAATGATCTCTCTTTCTCTCTCGGTCTCTCTTACCCTTTTTGTAAGTATCCCTATGCCTTCTGGTTCTAGAAACATGTAGATGAGAAGGGAGTCAGAAAATTCTTCTTGAGTGGACTAAACTGGCAAAGAGGAAATGTGGACATCCAGAGTTCCTGGCTGTAATATCATTGGAATCCAATTAATCTCAACAAACCATCATTCAGTCCCATTTTTACAGCATGATGAATATAGTATGAACCCGGATAGTTCATCTATGGTGGTCTTCTAGAACGTTACTGAACCTTACTTTATAAAGCGTGATCATCAGATGCACCTTCAGATGTTCCTTCTTAAAGGAACATGTATCTTAATTTCTACACTTATCACATCTTCTCTTCCAGGATACAAAATACTTATACTGAAAATGGACAAAACCTTTGAAATATCTGTACCAGATACTTTAGAATTATCTGGATTCTTCTTTATTCCATAAAGATCTAAAGGCATTATTATACCATAAGGTAAACAATGGCTGTGAAGACTACCCGGTTTTAAGTTCTAATGCTGTAAGTGACCAATTATATAAATTTCTAAAGCTTCTTATTCTTCATCTGCTAAATCAGGACAATAAAACCTATTTCATAGGGTGATTACAAGGATTACATGAAAAGAACATGTGTCATGCTTCTCAAAATTCCTCAGAGTACTTTGTTCTGAGTCATAAAAAATCATGGTACAGTCTCATGGAACATAAATTTTATTCTAAGATTGAAGAGTAAGGGGAGTCAAAATAATGTACTTCTTTAAAAATGGAAAATAGTGTTAAGATATTAAAACAAGCACATATCATAGGGTTTAAAATTCACATGAATAAGTTAAACAGAAAACTTCACAGAAATTTGATTTTCAGCCAGCTGCCACAAATTTCATGCTGCTCTTGCATTACATATACTTTGGTGACAATTTTTAGAAGCAACATATGCATGCCTTTGCATTGTCAAACACATAATAGATGCTCCATAGTAGTAAAGATAAAATTTCCTCATCTGGGTCAAATTCCCTTTTTAGTGGAAATTCCTCATGATGCTAGCATTGCACATGATACCAACTGTTGTAAATCCACAGGGATGAGTAAATAAATGATAATGCAACACAGAATAAAGCAAACACATATGTGACAGAATCAATAACCTCTTGAACCTGGCTGACTGGGAAAGACAGGTCATTTGGAGGGGATTAAGAATTTTTTGAGAGTTGATAGCCTGAAGCAAAACCAGGGGCTATTTGTCCCATGCAGTCATTAGCTTTCTGAAATAGCAGCCTATAATCTCCTTACCAAAATGATGTACAAACACATTGATGATTGTAGAGACACAGAGATCCTTGCTAATAAACTCAGAAGTGGGCAACTGGTGCTTAAGGAGTAGAGAAATGCACATCCTTCTCTTTTCCTCCTTTTCATCATCTTCAGAGATAGAGCAAATAACCCTAAATGAGTCATGCAGTTTCAAAAGTAGCTATAGAAACCATAATGCTTTCAAATTGAGGGTTGGAACTCATTAAAAGGTAATAAAAAAATTTAGTTGGTTCAACTCATAATTTTTTATTAAATAGAATAAGGCATTTTAATGAAATGGAATAGAAAGGAAAATACCAGAGAGCTTTGTATTTAGTAAGAGTAAACATTGTTTCTAAAAACTTTTGTTCCAATTGTCTAGAAAATGGTTCCCTAGGTGTGTACCAGGCTAGTCACTAAGTAAAATGAATTTCTTATTGTGAGTTGCAGAAAAAAAAAAAAAAAAACAACTTGAAAACCCTTGATGGAAAGCACCTTTTGATTTTAAAGACAATGAAAGTAAAGCACAAAGAGTTTATAGGCTTTGCAGAAGCATACTGAGTTTGTGTTAATGTTATGCCTCAAAGTAGCACTCAGGTCTCCCAATTCATTCCAAGTTGATTTTTCTGTTTCTGCCAAGTTTTTCTGCATTTTTAAGTGTTGAAAAGCCTTGAAAATATTTTTTAAGAAATATACTAATGATGTCTTAAATAAGCACCACAAATTTATGTCAAAATACTGACATTTGTAAAAATATAAGGGAATATGTTTATCCCAACACATCTGTCCCTTTCCCTAAAGAAACTGTAGACAGTTTCTGAGATGGCCCCCCAAGGATCTTTACCTCCCATGGTTCATGCGTTTGTGGAATTTCCTCCCTTTAAGAGTGTGCTGAACCAAGTGACTCCCTTTTAATAAATACAGTGGGACAGAAGTGATAAGATATTACTTCCAAAATTAGATTCAAATATTTTGTACTTCCATCTTGCTTGTTCTTCCTTTCACTCATCTTGATGAAGCCAGCTGCCATCTTGGAAATTGCTGTATGGAGAAGCCCATGTAGGGAGGAACTGAGGGAATATCTAGCAACAACCAGTCCAACAACTGGTAAGGACCTGAATTCTGCTAATAACCTCCTGAGTAAGCTTGGGAGCATCCTGACCCATGAAGCCTGAGTGGAGATGGCAGCTCTGCCCCACATCTAGATTATAGTCTTGAGAAATACCCTGAGCTTGAGGATTAAGTTGCCTATGAATTCTGTACCCACTGAAGCCACAGATAACAAATGTTTGTAGTTTTAAGCCTCTAAGTTATGGGTTAACTTGTTAACTAAAGTTAGATAACTAAAAACAATATTTTCCCCTATAGGTACTAAAAAATATAAGAAAAGACCATGATGATTTTTCCCCACTAGTAAAATGAATGATTATGGTTGCTCTTAACATAAGTAATCTCAGGGAGTACTGTTCATTGCAGCACTATTTACAATAGCTAGAACATGGAAGCAACCTAGATGTCCATCGACAGATGAATGGATAAAGAAGTTGTGGTATATATACAAAACGAAATATTACTCAGCCATAAAAAAGAACACATTTGAATCAGTCCTAATGAGGTGGATGAACCTAGAATCTATTATACAGAGTGAAGTAAATCAGAAAAATAAAGATAAATGTCATATTCTAATGCATATATACAGAATCTAGAAAAATAGTACTGAAGAATTTATTTACATGGAAACAATGGAGAAACGGACATAGGGAACAGACTTATGGACATGGGGAGAGGGGAGGAGAGGGTGAGATGTATGGAGAGAGTAACATAGAAACTTACATTACCGTATGTAAAATAGATAGCCAATGGAAATTTGCTGTATGGCTCAGGAAACTCAAACAGAGGCTCTGTATCAACCTAGAGGGGTGGAATGGGGAGGGAGATGGGAGGGAGATTCAAAAGGGAAGGGATATATGTATACCTATGGCTGATTCATGTTGAGGTTTGACATAAAACAGCAAAATTCTGTAAAGCAATTATCCTTCAATAAAAAATTTTTTTTAATTAAAAAACAATAATATTAAAAAAAAGATAGAAAATGAGGAAAAGTGAGACAAAGGTACAGGACACTGAAATGTGAAGATATGATTGACAAAAATAAATTTTACAAGGCAAAGAGATGTTATTTTTGATTTTAAAAAAATATAGGCATACTGGAAAACCTCATACATGGCTGATGAGAATATAAAATGGTATAGCTGTGGAAAAGAGGTTAGCATGAAAGCATAGTCCCTCAGGAGTTGGTTTTCCAGTCCAATTCCTTGCAATTCTATGGATTTGCAGCCCTCCAGGCTCCTCTGTCCATGGAATTCTCCAGGCAAGTATACTAGAATGGGTTGCCATTCCCTTCTCCAGAGAATCTTCCTGATCCACCGATTGAACCTGGGTCTCCTGCATTGCAGGCAGATTCTTTACTGTCTGAGCCATGAGGGAAAAGAAGTTAGAGGTTCCTCAAAGAGTTAAACATAGAACTTTCATTTGATCCTAACAGTTACACTCCTGGAAATATACCCAAGAGAATGAAACAAACCAGTCCACACAAACATTTATACAGGAATGTTCATAGCAGTATTTTTCATATTAGTCAAAAAGTAGAAGCAACCTAAGTGCCTATCAATGGATGAAGGGACAAACAAAATGTGGCATATCTATACAATGGATTATTATTTAGCAATAAAAAAATGAAGTATTGATATACACTGCAGCATGGGTGAGCACTGAAAACACTATGTACATGTACGCTAAATGAAAGATGAACACCGTGTGATTCAATGTATATGAAATGTTCAAAACAGGCAATTCCTTAGAGACAAAGTAGACCAATGGGTGTTAAGACTGGAAGAAATGACATAATTGCTATGCAGGTATGGGGTTTCTTTGGGGATATTATGAAAATATTCTGGAATTAGTGGTGATGGTAAACAACACTATGAGTGTCCTGAAAATGCCTAATTGCACACTTAAAAATAGTTAAAACTGTGAATTTGATTGTTATTGAATTAGGTCTGGCTGATTACCACTCAAAATCAATACCTGAGAGAGAGAGAGAGAGAGAGAGAGACAAATGTTGGTAGAAAGGAAAATCATTTATAATAAGAATGCCAGCAATCTGGGGAGATGGTGGACTCAGTGTTCCACAGAAACCATGTCTGAAGATTCTGCTCAGCTATGAAAGTTTTTAAAGTGAAAAAGAAAAATAACCTGAGTTAACCACTGAGATAGGGCATCAGGGCCATCACCATGCCCGGCTCTGTGCAGGCTGTGTCTGCTTGTCGACTTCTTGTGATCATGATCTTTTTTAGAGGCTATCTTGTGCACGTAATTTGTTCACAAGATTACTAGGGAGAGACCTGGAACTCTGTTAGTTACTTATTCTTCATTTCTGCTTCTTTGATTTATGGAAAGAATCAACAAGGTAAGCAAAATTTTGTGTGTCCAAAGATGTGAAAGGTATGCTGGGGCTGGAGATGTGCAGAGAATGAGGATGTCCAGTTTAAGTTTGGTGACAAGACAGAGGAGCCTCCTGCAAGAGTTCTTTCCTGCCAAAGGCTGCTTAAATGATGCCATGTTAGATTGATTCAATTTTTTTTAAAAAGGCAATCAGAGATGAGGGGATGACATAAGAGATAAGGAAATGAGACAAAACTGAAAAAAAAGGACTCTATTATTTGTCCTCGAAAGGAGTTGTTCTATTGGCTTGGAGCAGTCACTAATCTAGTGAGTGAGGACTAGCAGTGCCATACAAGCCGATTTTATGGGGGAATTAACCCATGTGATTTATCACGCTATCACAACAGTAAGTGCTTCCAAACAGGAATATATATTTTTAATACAACCTCATTAAAGAGCTGATGCACTTCTCAAAATCATCAGAACATTGTTTTCAATTTTAGAGTACATTAAGGCCAAGAGACTTATTTTCTTATATTTCTTTCCATGTAGGATTTTATAGGGGTCAAACATTTTATTCTTTTCAAATAATTCCCTAATGGGATTCTGTATATAACCTACTAGATAAGAAATTCTTTTAAGTGCTCAAAGAAAAATTAAAAGTCTATCATGAGATCAGAAAAGGAGAAAAGAACATTCCTTGAGTGGAATCATTTAATCAGAATCATAGCTAGAAAAGGTGTGTGTGTGATGTGGATTATTTTGATATTTTTCAGGAGGGAGTTCTCTGATGTCAAAAAGGAATGTATTAAGTTCACAAACTTTAATATTAAAGTATGTCAATTATAAACTTTCCATGTCTATTTATTTTTTTTTAAATTCCATATCTCAACTACCTCTGAAACTATTTCTTTTGTTATAACTCTAATGGCAATTCTTCTCTCTAATTTCTCAGTCTGCACACTCACTAATTCTACCTAGATGTTTTTTAAAATAATTCTTCACCTGGCTCTGGACCTCAAGCATATGGACAAGGGTCATCCTACTCTAATCCTTACTCTCAAGTCAAGAGCGATTTTTCTAAAACAAGTATCATAGGCCACTTCAAATATCCTTTTTCACTACAAGAAGTGATCTCTTGCTTGGTCAGTAAAACAATTTGTGGATCTTAAATAAGATTTTTCATGAAGTATAGAAAAGACTAGAGGATAGAAAAAAGAAAAAGAAAGGAAGAGGGAAAAATGGAAGAAAATATTAATGGGGAAGACTTACTTTGGGAAACTTTTGTCTTAATTACAATTAAACAGTTGTTTAATTACAATTTGTTTAGAATTTCTTACCTGCAGGCATCTACTGAACAATTTAAAAGCAAGTTTTACCCTGATTTACAAAACCGGTTTCTCCTGGCTTTTTGCCTGCCTTTCCAGACCTTTCTTTTGCCTCTCCAGTCAGGTTTTTTTCACCCTTGTCTTTGATACTCTATGAAAGTCTCCCCATCCTACCTGGCAAATGCCTGCTTATCCTTCATGAGGATCATTGTTGTTTAGCTGCGAAGTTGTGTCCAACTCTCGAGACCCCGTGGATGGTGTAGCCCACTAGGCTTCCCTGCCCATGGGAATTTCCAAGTTAAGAATACTGAAGTGGGTTGCCATTTCCTTCTCCAAGGGATCTTCCCAACCCAAGGATCAAACCCACATTTCCTGCATTGACAGGCAGATTATTTACCTCTGAGCCACCAGGGAAGCACTGGAGAAGATAATTCAGTTCAAATGTTTCCTCCACAGAGAGCTGCTCAACTCCCAGGCAGCAAGCAACACTGTGTGTTTCAGGCTGCCATCAACCCTATTCAATGATTTTTTTTTATTTTATTTTTAAACTTTACATAATTGTATTAGTTTTGCCAAATATCAAAATGAATCCGCCACAGGTATACATGCGTTCCCCATCCTGAACCCTCCTCCCTCCTCCCTCCCCATACCATCCCTCTGCGTCGTCCCAGTGCACCAGCCCCAAGCATCCAGTATGGTGCATCGAACCTGGACTGGCATCTCGTTTCAAACATGATATTTTACATGTTTCAATGCCATTCTCCCAAATCTTCCCACCCTCTCCCTCTCCCACAGAGTCCATAAGACTGTTCTATACATCAGTGTCTCTTTTGCTGTCTCGTACACAGGGTTATTGTTACCATCTTCTAAATTCCATATATATGCGTTAGTATACTGTATTGGTGTTTTTCCTTCTGGCTTACTTCACTCTGTTTAATAGGCTCCAGTTTCATCCACCTCATTAGAACTGATTCAAATGTATTCTTTTTAATGGCTGAGTAATACTCCATTGTGTATATGTACCACAGCTTTCTTATCCATTCATCTGCTGATGGACATCTAGGTTGCTTCCATGTCCTGGCTATTATAAACAGTGCTGCGATGAACATTGGGGTACACGTGTCTCTTTCCCTTCTGGTTTCCTCAGTGTGTATGCCCAGCAGTGGGATTGCTGGGTCATAAGGCAGTTCTATTTCCAGTTTGTTAAGGAATCTCCACACTGTTCTCCATAGTGGCTGTACTAGTTTGCATTCCCACCAACAGTGTAAGAGGGTTCCCTTTTCTCCACACCCTCTCCAGCATCAATCACACTTTAATCATATGCTGAAGAGTCTGGTTTTCTAAGGCTCCTAAAAGAATTCTGAGTAAGCACATTGTCTGATTTGTCCTAAGTACTCAATAAGTGAGCATAAAATATATGAATAAATGTAAGGTAAATACTCTTCATGTGTTTACACACAATTATACTGCCTCTTGGTTAAAATTATTCCTGCAGAATTTTTGCCACTTATGCCACAAGAATTAACAATTGTGTGGGAGAAACATCGTGTGTGTGTGTTAGTCATTCAGTCATGTCTGACTCTTTGCGACCCCATGGACTGTAGCTTTCCAGGCTCCTCTGTCCATGGAATTCTCCAAGCAAGAATACTGGAGTGGGTTGCCACTCCCTTCTCCAGGGGATTTTCCTGGCCCAGGGATTGAATCCGGGTCTCCCGTATTGCAGGCAGATTCTTTACCATATCAACCACCAGGGAAGCCCATCAGTGCCCATCACTAATTCTACTAAACCTACACTATGCCTTACTCCAGAATTTAGCATTAGTTAGGAACATTCTGCATCCAAGTGCCCGTCTTCAAAGTACAGTTCCACAACTTCCTAGCTGTGACTTCGGGCAAATTATACAGCCAGCTCTCTGCTGCAGGCAGCTCATCTGATGATAATAATAGTAAGGCTTAAATTATTTAATACCTATAAAGACCATAGAACTGTCCCCAGCACATAGTAAGAGGTCAATAAATATTAGCTATAGTTATTGCCCAAGTAAGAAGCAGAAAATCAATGCCTATAATTCAAAGCTTCTGCACTAATGACTTTCAATTTGAAAAGCACTATTTAATTTATCTGAAAGCCCTATTTGTTCTCTCTGTCCTCAGCTCCTTGATATGTACTTTCCTATGATAGTCACGTGGGCCTCTTGTCATTATCTCAGATTCAACTGCTTTGGTTGTTCACTACTTACTTCTTTGAGTTGCTGCTCCAGCTTGTAGATCACAAACTCTACGTTTTATTCAAGCCAGGTTAAACATAGTTCTCAAAAATCAAGAAAAGTATCTAGTCTTTTCATGTGACAAGAAACAGACTCAAAGCGGGGGCTTTTTGTTTGTTTGTTTGTTTATAAAAAGGTCATCTTTTTGTTTTAAGGCTGATAGCATGTCTTATTGCCAGACTGTCAATTTGCAAATGCTAATCAGGTTCTACTATAACCTGGTTGTTGATATAGATGTGTTATTTGTCAGAATGCATTACTCTGAACCCTGGTAATTTGAGAAGTTATCCTTCAACAAAAATTTTATTTTAGAAAAAGCTAAATTTATTTACGCAAGGTGATGAACGACCTTAGTAATGTCTGTCTTCTATGTCAGAGTCCTGCCTCTGCCACAGTATTTCTAGTGAGACAGACCTTATCTCCCTTGTCTCCCCTAGAACTCTCTCCCTTGATTAGCCAATTTCACAATACTATCCACTCAATTCTCCAAGCCAAAACCACAGAGTAAAAATTGATTCGCCATCTTTTTTACCACCATGAATACGCCATCATCATCAAGTCTCATTAATTCCACTTCTAAAATACCTTCAATGTCCATAAAATGCCTTGTTGGCCCCAAGGTCAGTACCCTAATCCTTGCTCTTGGCATTTTTTGCTTGGATTATTGCAGACACCTACTGACTCAATCCCTGGCTCGTGGTGGTCTCCCACCATCCTCCACAATGCCATCAGTACGTGTCCTTTCTATGAATTATACCTGCTCATGAAGTTTATACACTTAAATGCAATTGATGTTTTCCCATTTCCTACAAAGTGAAATGTAAACCTTTTGATAGAGTATATTCAAGTCTTCCCCAGATTACTCCACCCTTCATTTTCAAGGTTATCTCTGGCCATACCCCACTCATCCACCATCGTTTCCTGTTACCTGCACATTCCTCATCAATTTCCATGACTCCAAGGGAAGTTCGCACCTCTACATCATCATTTCTGCACTTCTCTACTTAGAGAAATCCTGTTTATGTTCAACGCTTAGTTCAAATGTCAGCCCTTCTGAGGCTTTCCTTTCCCTGCCTGCTCTGCCTTTCCACAGAGAGCATCATAACCTCTTGGGTATTATCACTTCTCTAACTCTCCTTTCACACTTTTATCATAGCATTACTATGAAATATTGTAGCTAGTTGTTTACACATTCATTTATGCAGAAAGGCTTTGTGCATCTGTCATGTGCCAGGGTCTCTGCTGATTTCTTGGAACTCAATAATCCACAGGATAGGTAAGGAGTCTGTTCTATTTTGCTATCTAGACTAAGCTGCTTGAGGTTAAAGAACATAGCTTACATACCTTTGCATCCTTCGGTTGGGCTTCCCTTGTGGCTCAGCTGGAAAAGAATCCACCTGAAATGCAGGAGACCTGGATTCGATCTCTGGGTGGGGATGATCCCCTGGAGAAGGGAAAGGCTCCCCACTCCAGTATTCTGGCCTGGAGAATACCATGGACTGTATAGTCCATGGGGTCACAAAGAGTCAGACAGAATTGAGCGACTTGCACTTTCACTTTCATCCTTAGGGTAGATTAGAGACTAACATCTAATTAGCAAATTTTCATTGAATTTATGCTCTTTAAGGAATACAGACTGGACGTCCCTGGTGTCCAGTGATTAAGAATTCGCCTATCCTTGCAGGGGACATGGGTTTGATCCCTGTTCTGGGAAAACCCCACATGTCATGGGGCAACTAAGTCCATGCACCATAACAACTGAAGCCAATGTGCTCTAGAGCCTGTAGTCTGAACAAGATAAGCCACCACAATGAGAAGGCCCACACACCACAATGAAGAGTGGCCTCGGCTCACCGCACAGAAAGCAGCCTCTGCTCACCTCTGCTCACCAACTAGAGAAAGTCCATGAGCAGCACCAAAGAACCAACGCAGCCAAAAAAAAGAATAGAGACTGGTACCATTGGTATAGAGAACAAACTGTGACACACAGTAGTTTTATTTTTATTATTAATGCAAGCATTAATAGAGGTTTAACTAAACCAATTTATCAATTCTGTTTTCCATCCCAGGGTCACTGCCTTAATCAAGATCCTAGATTAGTTTCTAAATAATATCAAACTCTAATTTACTAAAAGAACTTAGTTTTTGATAATTCTGCTATTGAATCAAATCAGTGTTCTAAGAAAATTAATGACAAAATATTTCTGAATGGCAAATCTTTAGTGTTAAAGAGCTTTGCTAAATTTCTGAAATTTCTAAATTTCTGCCTCTTTTTCCCCAATAAGCATCACTGATTTGCTGTGTCTGTAGAGTCAGACCCATCTAGTATTCAAGCCAATCTATATTAGACTAAAGCAATCCACCAGCAGCTTCTCCAAAAAACCTGTGTTCTAACACGACTTGCCTGACCTCTGGTTTTCTGTCTGATCACTTGGTCATTGTTTAGACTGTCTTAGGCTATCCTATTACCCTAGGAACCCAGTTATCACTTATGATTGAAATCTTGTCTTGAAACAATTGACCATCCAGCCTAAAACCCAGTTCCTTTATTACAAACAAAAATGTACAATCTAGGGACCAACTCTGTGGATGAATGGGTAGCTTATCTCAGCATCACATCCTGCTTTGTTGTCATTTCTATACTGTCTCTACTACTTTGTATTTCAAAGGCCTGACCAGGCTTTATGATCAAAATAAGACAGGTAATACACTAAATTAGTCTAGAGTGGCCTAACCACAACCACTGTTACCTACTTCCTTCCAAATGAAACTGTGATGTTGTTCAGAATTTAGATACTCATGTGCTTTATGGAATGCTCCTCAAACCACAGAGTAAGCGCATATTAATTACTTCAAGACAATTATAGCAATTCCATTCCCACTGACAGCAAGCTTGCATGTGACATATTCCTAGTCAATGAGACCATCTTTAGGGAGGCTTCAAGGAAAATACACCTTCAAGGACACAAAACAGGGACCTGTGCCTCCCTAACTTAGGAAGTTGCTGTGGCTGATATATTGCCTGAGGCCACAGTAGTCATCTTACCACCATGGGAAAAAAAGGAAGAAAGAAAAGAAAACTTATAAGATTCTGAGCAGGAGTCTCACCTAATAAGTTAAATCTGTAACACTCTATCTCACCTTCTTATATTTTCCTGATCATTTATGTCAATTTTAGTTTGCCATTTTATACTTACAGGCAAAGCCATCCTAACCCTTGGATTCAAGTTCCAATAAAGGCCTGAGAGTGAACCAGGATGGATCTAAAGTTTTCTTTGAAAGTTACAAACACATAGAAGGTAAATATGAACTCTTAGAAGAATATGCATTCCTGAGGGGGGCGGTAAGTGGATAAGTAGAAAAGTACAACCACCAGAAGGACTTCTGCTCTGGACAAGATGGTGGAGGCCCACTTCTCCCTGTTCTTCCCCACTAAGGGCAATGATAAACTCTAGAAATAATGCAAAAAGCAAACCAAAGAAGTCTCGGAAATCTGGTAAGGAGAAATCAAACTGGTTTTGTACTTCATGACCAGCAGAACAAAACAGTGGTCAAGTATGTTATATTCCCCACTGAACAGAAGACAGCCACCCAGATCCAACATTTTGACCCTCATCCTAGCAGTAAAGGTAGCTCAAGTCAGCCCAGACCCCTATGGGGGCAATAAAAGAGATGAACCCTCACCACCCACAAGGATCCATTGTAAGTCCATCTAACAATGAGTGACTACATCAAAAACCTGGGTGAAAGAACTATACTGAGTGAGGAAAACAGCCATTTTCCAAAAGTAGCATACGATAGAGCTCATTTAGGGAACATTTTTTGAAACAACACAGTTTTAGAAATGACTGAACAGATTGGTAATAGAGTTTGAGCAGGAGGGAGTATTGGCGAAGGTGTGTGTAGGGATCCTTATGATGATGGGACTGTTTAAGATCTTGATTCTGGAGCCAGATACAAAGACCTACAACAGGATAAAATTATGTAAAACTCCACTCACACATGGGCTTCAGTAGTAAAGCATCTGCCTTCGATCCCTGGGTCAGGAATATCCACTGAGGCCATGGCAACCCACTCCAGTATTCTTGCCTGGAGAATCCCAGGGACTGGGGAGCCTGGCAGGCTACAGTCCATAGTGTCACTAAGCGACTGAGCACACACGTGTGCATACACAGGCATACACAAGAGTGCAAGCTAAACTGCAGAAATATGAATAAGATCAGTGGGTTGTATCAATTCCTATATCCTAGTTGCAACTCCATGTTATAGCTTTGTACATTGTCACAATTGGGGAGAAATTGGTAAAGGATATAAGAGGTCTCTCTGTCTTCTTTTTTAAAACTTACCATAAATCTACAATAATCTCAAAACTTTCAACTTAAAAAAACACATGAGGAGCAAATTAAACACAGCTGGGGCCCTGTTTTTCAGTTTGTGACCCTACTTAAGCGAATATTTCACTAGTCTGTCTAGATCCAGAAATACCTAAGAAATACAAGACCCGTCTCTAGGTTCAGGTCTTGGAAATCTTGAGAAGCCTTTCAACCCATCTCTTCATGTGGATGGACCTGGAGACTGTCGTAAAAAATGAAGTCAGAAAGAGCAAAACAAATAGTGTATATTAATGCACATATGTGGAATATAGAAAAACAGTACAGATGAAACTATTTGCGAAGCAGAAATAAAGACACAGACATACAAACATATGGACACAAGAAAACAAATGTATGGACACCAGGAGCGGAAGAGGGGTGGGATAAATTGGGTGACTGAGATTGACATATATACACTACTATGCATAAGAGATAACTAATGAGAAACTGCTGTATAGCACAGGGGAAAAAAGAAGGTACACTTTGTTTGTAGGTCATATATTAAGTTAATCTTAAAAATGCATTACAATATGCAGTATGTGCAGGCAAATACTGTTTGATTCCACTTACATGAGAGTGGAATAATCACATTCAGAGTCAGAAAGTACATTCGTAGATGCCAGGGGCCAGGGTTTGGAGGGAGGAGGAGGAATGGGGAGTTGGTGTTTGATGGCAACAAAGTTTCAGTTTGGGATTTGGCAGATGGATGGTGGTAAGAGCTGCACAACAGTGTGAGTGTACTTGGTGCCACTGAACTGTACAGTTAAATACGGTTAAAATAGTATGTTGTGTACATGTTACTTTTTACTACAATAAAAAGAAAACGTTAAAAATTATTTAGAAAGGTTTAGTAAACATTGAGGAACCTGTATGCCAAACTTTTTCTCCTTTTGTACATCTGTATTTGCTCTTCTTTTGCTGCAAAGAATATAATCAATCTGCTTTCGGTGTTGACAATCTCGTGATGTTCACGTGTAAAGTCTTCTCTTGTGTTGTTGGAAGAGGGTCTTTGCTATGACCAGTGTGTTCTCTTGGCAAAACTCTATTAGCCTTTGCCCTGCTTCATTCTGTATCCCAAGGCCAAATTTGCTTGTTACTCCAGGTGTTTCTTGACTTTCTACTTTTGCTTTCCAGTCCCCTATAATGAAAAGGACATCTTTTTTGGGTGTTAGTTTTAAAAGGTCTTGTAGGTCTTCATAGAACCATTCAATTTCAGCTTCTTCAGTGTTACTGGTTGGGGCATAGGCTTGGATCACTGTGATATTGAATGGTTTGCCTCAGAAATGAACAGAGATCATTCTGTCTTTTTTGAGACTGCATCCAAGTACTGCATTTCGGACTCTTGTTGACCATGATGGCCACTCCATTTCTTCTAAGCGATTCATGCCCACAGTAGTAGATATAATGGTCATCTGAGTTCAATTCACCCATTCCAGTCCATGTTAGTTTGCCAATTCCTAGAATGTTGATGTTCACTCTTGCCATCTCCTGTTTGTCTACTTCCAATTTGCCTTGATTCATGGACCTAACATCCCAGGTTCCTATGCAATATTGCTCTTTACAGCATCAGACCTTGCTTCTATCACCAGTCACATCCACAAATGGATATTGTTTTTGCTTTGGCTTCATCCCTTCATTCTTTCTGGAGTTATTTCTCCACTGATCTCCTGTAGCATATTGGACACCTACTGACCTGGGGAGTTCCTCTTTCAGTATCCTATCATTATGCCTTTTCATGGCATCTGGTCCCATCACTTCATGGGGAATAGATGGGGAAACAGTGGAAACAGTGTCAGACTTTATTTTTCTGGGCTCCAAAATCACTGCAGATGGTGACTGCAGCCATGAAATTAAAAGATGCTTACTCCTTGGAAGGAAAGTTATGACCAACCTAGATAGCATATTCAAAAGCAGAGATATTACTTTGCCAACAAAGGTCCGTCTAGTAAAGGCTATGGTTTTTCCAGTGGTCATGTATGGATTTGAGAGTTGGGCTGTGAAGAAAGCTGAGTGCCGAAGAATTGATGGTTTTGAACTGTGGTGTTGGAGAAGACTCTTGAGAAGTCCCTTGGACTGCAAGGAGATCCAACCAGTCCATCCTAAAGGAAACCAATCCTGAGTGTTCATTGGAAGGAATGATGCTGAGGCTGAAACTCCAATGCTTTGGCCACCTGATGCAAAGAGTTGACTCATTGGAAAAGACTCTGATGCTGGGAGGGATTGGGGGCAGGAAGAGAAGGGGACAACAGAGGATGAGAAGGCTGGATGGTATCACTGACTCGATGCACATGAGTTTGGGTGAACTCCGGGAGTTGGTGATGGACAGGGAGGCCTGGTGTGCTGTGTTTCATGGGATCGCAAAGAGTCAGACACGACTGAGCGATTCAACTGAACTGAACTGATTTGCTCTTCTGCTATTAACACACAGATCAATCCTGGTTCCTGAGGATAACAAAGCTATTGCTGACTGTGTATCACCTCCCACAAGATTCTAGGTATTTCAGGAAGCATAAGGGCTTCCCTGGTGGCCTGATGATAAAGAATCTACCTGCAATGCAGGAGACCTGGGTTCAATCCCTGGTTCGGGAAGATCCCCTGAAGAAAGAAATGGCAACCCACTCCAGTGTTCTTGCCTGGAGAATTCCATAGACAGAGGAGTCTGGTGAGCTACAGACCATGGGATTACAAAGAGTTGGACAGAACTGAGCAACTAACAGTTTCACTTTTTACTTTCAGGAAGCATAATTTACTCCTTGAAGGGAAAAATTTCAGGGAGATAGAGAGATAAAGAAGGAAATTTACAGTGAACATTATAGTCATGAATGAAATAGTGAAGTGCTGTACCAATTATTTGAAAGAGTTGCCAAGAAGTTCTTGCAAAGATGATAACTGCGGATCAAACCATATGCAGTGTTCAATATGCATTCAATATCTACTTATGTCGTAAAGCATGTATATCAAAGTAAATACTGAAAGTCATCAGTGCACGGAACTGCAGAGAGATACATAAGGAAGTGCTTTCCTGAATATTTTCCATGCTGGGGTTCTTCCTTTTTCCCTTGATATGCTTTCATTGTGCCTCACTGAAGGATAAAGGAGTAGAACACACACCCAAGATCTTAGTGCCAGCAACCTTTTATAAAAATTTATTTCTCTCTCTGAAAGGTTTCAGGGAAAGCTCACCCTCCCACCTCAGGAGAGGAATTAAACAGATATGGTTTGAGTCCTTTCAAAGTTCATAATCTGAATTGTAGCTTGAAGAAAGCTATTCCCTGTATTCCAGGTGAGTGACAATAACTTTACAAATAATGGTTTTCTTTATGAAAACTCATAGAGTAAGGCCTAATTTGTAACCCTGGAGCTAAAATATTTGATTTCTGTTTTGCTTATAATTTGATCCATCTATTTTTTTGAAAGAATATACTCTCTTATGCAAGTTATAGTAAAAAGAAATAAGGCAACAATTTGGATAAACCTAGAACAATAAACCACTGTCTACATAATTAGCTTAATATTTTCGTTTTTGTTACCAGACAGGCATAGACCTAATAACGACTTAAAAGATCAAGAAGAAGCACATTGGAAGGAAAGACAATTTTCACTCAGAGTCATGTTCTAGACTGGCAGAAAAATACAAAAGATGGAAGTGTTTAATTCTGTTTAAGGTTATAATTCAATAAGTCATAGTACTTCCTGAGGGCCCTAAACCTAAGTCCCTGTGGTTATTCAATTTATGATTTTTTGTCAATCTTTCTTCCAAATTATTTCTAAGCCAGTATTGGGATCAGATCTAACAACTGGATTTATGAAAAAAAACAAAGGCCATGTTGATACCTGTTCTAGGCTGTCAATGAAAGCCACCTTTGTGAATATACAATACTCACAGCAGAAATTCATTTAGAAAGGATAATATGGAACCAAAAAAACAGCTCCAAAATGATGTAATTTATTTATGAATTTAGCTGAAAGACCCATAAAACCAAATGACTCTACCTAGTAATTTTCTGTCATCGTATTGTTTATTATAACTTTCTGGTTCACAAGTGCTGCAATATGCCACAATTACTTAAGCTATATCTTTAATTAAGCATTAATAAAATATGAGTTGGATAATTATCCCAGCAATTTTATTATATAATTAGTGAACAAGTTAACATGAAATTGCACTATGAGACTTTATATAAAATTTAGTATGTGCATATATAGCTTAATTTAATGAGTAGAACCATCCTCAAAACAAAAATAAGGATTTTTCTAGTGGTATTTCTAGAAGTAATTCCCAAGGAGAAAGAAAGTTTTTAAATCATCAGCTTAGAAATTTTAGAAGTGAAAATAAGTATGTCTATCTGTGGTTTTCATTCTCTGCCACTGTCCAAGTTCTCCTAACTATCCCTGTCTCTCTATGAACCACCATTTGTAACATAGTAGGTCATGGGACATCTTTGCTACAGAGAAGGAAGTGAACCAAAAGCCACAGAAGATTTAAGCTACATGCCCGGTCATCCCACCTTTTGGAGCTGAGGCTGGCTTCCTAGTTCCAATTAACCCAGTTCCCCTCTTCCTACTGACCTCACCCTCTCTGCAGCAGAAAACATTAAAACTTTAATAATATGATAAGAAAATATTCACTAAGGTTATTGCTGATGGAACACATTTTTAAATAATTAATGTAGCATCATGACCATTTCTGTCAGTCCCTTCTCATTATTTTCCTTTTGGAAGCTTTTTAACCAGTCTTATATTTTTTTCCCCAAATAAAATTTGTAAAATTTTCTAATCTAATTTTGTTTTTTTAGTCTTGAGGTATATTTTAGCTGACCCCTCATTTAATGTATGGATAAAATTTAGAATTGTCTTTTTATAATTTTATAGTAGTCAATCTTCTCCAAGAACAGAATATATCTTCCCAGTTTTTTAATAAATGGATGGATATTTAAGATTTTCTTTGTTTAGAGCTTAAAACTTTCTTGTTTAGTTTATTCTTATGTGTTCTGTTGCACTTTTGTTTATATGTATTATATATATTGTGTGGATGTATTATAATATATTTGTGTGTTCATAGCTAGAACTATTACTATATTATTGTATTCTCTCTTGTTTCTAATAGATTTTCACTTGATAACTTCCAATTTTTCAGACACAATACTTGCATATAATAATGCTTTTAAACTTCCTAAAATTTTTACTTATTTCTTTTTTGTCCATTGCATCAGCTTATAAGTCTAGAGATATATAAGTTTACAAAAGTAATGAAAGGATATCTTACTTGCCATAATTTCATAGGGATGTCAGATAACTGTTTTAACCTCTAATCATAATGGCTTTTGTTTGCTCTATATATACCTAGAAATATATAAAGGTATATACACACATCTGTGAATATATATACACACACATACACACATATGTCCAATTGTTGTTGCATATACGCCTCATATAACTGTCACTGAATTTATTTATAATAGACACCTCAGGGAGGAATATCTGTTCCTATAGGTTTTAGGTAAGATAGAAATTGTTTTATCAAATGGTTTTGGAAGACTCTTTCAAGGAAATTATATGATTTTTACCTGATCAATATGGCTATTATATTAGCATACTTCCTAGTATTAAATCATCTACTCTTGGTACAAACCTCACTTTTTGGTGCTTCATTATTATTTTAAAGTATGATGAATTCTATATTTAAAATTATTCTATAGTATAGCTATTTTGGAAAACATAATGAAAGTTCCTCAAAAAATTAAAAATAGAAGTTCTATATGATCCAGAAATTTTACTTTTGAGTATGGATTCAAAGAAAATGAAATCACTATTTTGAGACTGTATGCTAAGTTGCTTCAGTCATGTCTGATTCTGTGTGATGCTATGGACTGTAGCCCACCAGGCTTCTCTGTCCATGGGATTCTCCAGGCAAGACTATTAGAATGGGGTGCCATGCCCTCCTCCAGAGGATCTTTCCAACCATTATTTTTTATAGCTAGGTTCAAACATACATCAGTAAGAGCTTATAAGTCAAATGAAGTATAAGTGTATTTAAAGGTATAAAACTAAGAACATAGACGTATAATTAACTAAGATCAGTGATGAAGAATATGGAGGGGAAGAAGTGGCAATATAATAAATTTATCTTTTCTCAAAATGAAAACTCAATAGTTAACTTCTTCAGATATTAGAAATCAAATATACTATATGTTACAAACTGAATTTTTACCCTCTTCACCCCCAACTTACATGTTGGAAGCCTACCTGCCCCTACTCCTACAATGTGATGGTATTAGGAGGTGAGATCTTTGGGAGCTGATTAGGTCTTTGGGGCAGAGCCTTCATAAATGAGAGTAGTGCCTTTCAAGAAGACACAAGAGAGCTTACTTGGCTCTCTGCTTTCTGCTGTCTACCATGTAAGGACACAATGAGAAGCTAAGTTGGCTGTCTACATCTCAGAAGAGGGCCCTTACTAGAACTAGACCATGCCTGCATCTGATCTTGAACTTCCAACCCCCAGAACTGTGGGAGGATTTCTGTTGTTGATAAGCCACCCATGTTATGGTATTTTGCTACAACAGTCTGAGCTAAGGAGTTATATAAACTTTAATTTTTTTTCATGGTCAAATCTCTTGTGGCATTTAGACAATAGCTGTCAAAGTAAAAATATTTTTGATCCTAAGCTTTCTTTGGGGAATTTTTTTATAGATATACCTGGTGGCCCAGTGGTAAAGAATCTGCCTGCCAAGCAGGTTCAATCCCTTTTTTGGGAAGATCCCTGGAGAAGAGAATGGCAACCCACTTCAGTATTCTTGCCTGGGAAATCCCATGGACAGAGGAGCCTGGTCCGCTACAGTCCATGGGATTCCAAAAGACTCATGACTTAATGACTAAACAACAACAATACATTTAAAAAGCTATAAAATATTTATGGGAATATTTTTATAATATTGTTTGTAATAAAAAATATTTGAAGCAATCTAAATGTCCAGCCACGTAAGATTCATTAAATTATGCTAACTTCAGATAATGAATTCAATAATTGCTAAAAAAAAAAAATTGAGTCAATTTTGAAACAAATATTCAAGATATATAAGTGAAAATATAACCTTAGAGCAATATATATATAAAACAATGTATAACAATATATATAATATGCCATTGTGTGTGTAAAAATATTCAAGAGAAAGCCATCTGTATTTTCATTTGCATGTAATATCTCTGAAAGATTATATATATACAAAGGAAACCGATAATTCAATTGCCTCTATGGAAGGAAACTGGATGGGAGATACAAGGGAGGGACAGTCTACTTTCTTCCTATAAGCATTCCCTCACTTTCTGAATTTATATATACATATATAAATTGTATACATATTATTGATTAAAATTTAGTCTTATTTTACAGCTAACTTGCTAAAGAGATGGATTTTTCCAAATTAATGGGAAGATGGGAAAGTTGACTTACAGGAGTATTCAATATTCTTTCGAGGAAAATGGCTGTGAAGTGCTGTGAGAGATCAGGAAATTCCCAGAACCAGACTTGGTATAAAGCAGGGATTTGCTTTTGGTTTTGGTTTTGAATGATAGCAGATACAGGAGATTCTTAAGAACTAGAGGAAGCTGAGAAAGAGAGAGAAGAAAATAATTGTGTCAGTTAGAAACTGACATATATCAGACATGAGGGGCTTTCCTGGTGGCTCAGCTGGTAAAAAACCTCCCTGCCAATGGAGGGATGCAAGAGATGTGGGTTTGATCCCTCGGTCTAGAAGATCCCCTGGAGAAGGGAATGGCAAACTGCTCCAGTATTCTTGCCTGGGAAATCCATGGACAGAGGAGCCTGGTGGGCTATAGTCCACGGGGTTGCAAAGAGTCAGACATGACTGAGTGCACAAGTACACACACACACACACACACACACACATCAGACATGAGACAACAGGGTTTCAACAAGATGGAAATTTACTTTTCATTCATGTAACACAAAGTATAGAGATTAGCGGTCCAGTTCCCCCATGGACCGGGTCTCTTATCTTTTTATTATATCACTCTTAGCATATTCTCAAGGTCACTACACGATTGCAGAATGGCCAGTAAGGGGTAAGAACAAGCGAGGAAAAGAAGAACATTCCTATAAAGCCAAGGAGCCTGGCTTTGAGTTTGAGAGTTTCCTCCCAAACTCTCCCTGGTGACTTCCTCTTACATCTCACTGCCCTCTCCTCTCACGGGGACCAGGGACATCAATCTATAGCTGGGCACGTTGCTGCCTAACAGAGCAGAGGATTTTTGGAGCCAGGGTAGGAAACTATCAAACAGAGGAAAAATAGGTACTTTCCTGTACTACAATTTCAGGGATTGTATAATATCCCAATCCAGTTCAAAAAGATTGGCCGTTTAGTGTGTCATACTGACTTGAAGTCTTCACCATTAGAATTTTTACTTGGAGTTAAGATTTTGTGCTTAGAAACTTGGAAGTAAGATGAATATTACTAAGTCAGAAGAGAGAGTTAACTTTCATGTAAACATTATCCCCAAACTCTAGAACACAAAGATGATCTGAATTGTAACTTCGTACAGGTAAGCCTAGACTGGGGTGCAGTATCTCTGACCCTGAGAAAGCTACTCCCATTTCCTAGGCTTCAATGTCCTTGTCCCTAAAATGTAACACTTAGTCTCCATGAACTCTAAGGAATCCTTTATCTCTAAATTTTTATGTAAACATTTTATTGGTTTAGTTAATTTCCTTCTGGAATCAACGGGAATCAGTGCCCCAGGGGATCCTACAGGAAACAGAAGCTGCATACAGAATGTGAAGCTGCAACGGGTGCTCACATGCTGGGGCTACAAAGAGATCAGTAAACATGGGAAGAAGCTCCTGCAAGAGGGTCTGGTCAGTCTGGATCCCACTGAGGTAGATGATTGCAGAAAACCCAGAGTGGTACTATCAAGAGAAATAAGTTTTGAAACAAAAATTGATCCATTTGCTGATGAAGAATTAGGTTCAGAATGACTTGGTAATTCACACACACATACATACATATATACACACACATACAAAGGTATCAGATAACAATTGAATCAGAATGATACTCAAGTTTGTCAAGCAGCCACCAGGTGTTCGCCTAAAAATAAAAACACTTTTAGGTATTAATTGGTTCCACACAACAGTATCACAATCTTCAAGATTTTGCTTTTGGTTCTAGCAAAGCTGAATGTATGAGGCATCCAGGTATTTAAATGAAATCATGGCTTTAAGTGATTAAATGTAGAAGAACAAAATGAGGCTATGTGTAAATACACTTGCAGTACTATGACATGTGAATCACCATGAAACAGGAAAACCTCCACATCATATGCCCCAAGCTCTGAAGCATACTCTGAAGAAAGGGAAGTTCTCTGCACAGACACTCTCACCCCACCCCAACCCACCAAGACGGGACAAACTGGCTAGATGTTTCCATTGTTATTCAAAACTGGTTACCAGGAACAGTTGAATCTCTAAATGAAGCTCACAGCAAGTACAAACTATAAAAAGCATTCACTTGTCACTAAGAGAATATGAACAGGTTTAGAGTATCTACTTTTCCACACTTCAAGTTTTCAAATGAGACTGTAAGGCGATTATCAAGGGATTTTGCAGGAAGATAACTTTCCTTCTAAATCTTTTCATCCAGGCGTGATATACAAATGTGCAATGTATCTTTTCTATAATTAAGTAAACTGTTCCCTTGCTTCATAGATCCTCAGCAACAGCAACAAATGACACCTACATGATCTTTCTGGAGGGGGAATGAATGAGGATTTATCTATGACTAAGTAAACTCCTAGGAAATGGATATTTTAATTGAATGTTCTGGTAGTAGAATAATTGAGAAAATATTTTATCATGTTTCTTCTTTATAAACCCCTTTTATCATTGTTTTGAATTCTAGCTCTACTGCCAAAACACTATATTACATTTTGTTACTGTGTCATCTTGCCTCAAAAAAAAATATCTGCCTGAGGAAAACTGATTAGTCAAAAGGGAATACCGGGTGTCTGAAGGGAAAAAAATTAAATATATATGTGTGTTGGCACATGTATGTATACATACATACATACTCCTTAAGTAATGCTACCACCAGAAGGTATTAGTTCTGATAATATTTCAAATGCAATTCAGTTCAGTTCAGTCACTCAGTCATGTCTGACTTTTTGCGACCCCATGAACCAAAGCACGCCAGGCCTCCTTGTCCATTACCAACTCCCAGGGTCCACCCAAACCCATGTCCATTGAGTCGGTGATGCCATCCAACCATCTCATCCTCTGTCGTCCCCTTCTCCTTCTGCCCTCAATCTTTCCCAGCATCAGGGTCTTTTCAAATCAGCTCTTCACATCAGGTGGCCAAAGTATTTAGGATATCTAAAATAAGATCAAAGACTGCGCCAGATTGTTATATATAATAATCTTTCAGTTCTGTTTGCAATCGGCTTTTAGGAAGTTATCACCTGCCAGAGCTGACTTTGAAACTGGGACACAAAAATCATTTCTACCTTCAATAGATCATAATCTAATAGTGAAGTGTGTGTGTGTGCTCAGTTGTGTCAAACTCTTTGCGACCCCATGGACTGTAGCCCTCTAGGCTCCTCTGTCTGTGGCATTCTCCAGGCAAGAATACTGGAGTAAGTTGCCATTTCCTTCTCTAGGGGAATCTTCCTGACTCAGGGATCAAACCCACATTCTCTTGCGTCTCCTGCTTTGGCAGGGAGTTTCCTTACCACTCTGCCACCTGGGAAGCCCTCTAATAGTGAAACAGGTATGTAAACTAAGATAAATTTCAATAGACTCTGAGATTGCAAAAAGTAGTCTACATATGTGTGAATGATTCATTCTAATTGGTAGATGGTCAGTGAATCAATTTTATTTGAGAAGGATCTAATGGAGTTCAACAGGAGAGAAGGGGGAAGGGGAAAATAATTCCAGGCAGTGAGAACATCACCTGCAAAATCACAAAGGTGTGATCGTCTTGTTTTCAAGGACCCACATGTAATTGACTGTCGTCAAAAGGTAGAATGTTGTACAGAGTGAAGTAAGCCAGAAAGAAAAACACCAATACAGTATACTAACACATATATATGGAATTTAGAAAGATGGTAACAATAACCCTGTGTACGAGACTGCAAAAGAGACACCGATGTATAGATCAGTCTTATGGACTCTGTGGGAGAGGGAGAGGGTGGGAAGATTTGGCAGAATAGCATTGAAACATGTATAATATCATGTATGAAACGAGTCGCCAGTCCAGGTTCGATGCACAGTACTGGATGCTTGGGGCTGGTGCACTGGGACGACCCGGAGGGAGGAGGGAGGAGGGTTCAGGATGGGGAGCGCGGGTATATCTGTGATGGATTCATTTCGATATTTGGCAAAACTAATACAATATTGTAAAGTTTAAAAATAAAATAAAATTAAAAAAAAAATAAAGGATGAATAACATTAAAAAAAAAAAAAAAAGGTAGAATGTTGGGTGTAGTGAGAGGTGATCCGGGCTGGCCAAATTAAGACAACCATTAAACTCTGAAGGAGTTAGGATTTGGGAATTTATCTTGAGAGGAATGGGGCCCTTCAATTTGTTTTCAGCAGAGGAGCAGTAAGATCGTTTGCTGCTCAGGAGAGGCAAAGTAGTTGCAACTATGTAAGCACCTGATTTAAGGCCAGAAGGCTAATAAGCGGTCATATTACAGCTTCCAAACCAGTGTTCCCAAAGTTTCTCTAATCTTACCTGTGTGTTAATTTCGTTTTAAAAATGCATATGGGGGCTTCCCTGGTGGTCTGTGGTTAAGAATTGCCTTGCAATGCCAGGGACACGGGTTCAATCCCTGGTCCAGGAAGATCCCACATGCCTAGGAGCAACTCAGTGCAGGCACCACAACTACTGAATCTGAGCCCTTAGAATCTGTGCTCCACAACAAGAGAAGCCTCCAGTGAGAATTCTGTGCACCCCAATGAGGAGGAGCCCCTGCTTGCTGCAACTAGAGAAACCCCACAGGCAACAATGAAGACCCAGAGCAGTCAAAAAATAAGTAAATATTTTTAAAAAATACATTTGTTTCAAAGTGCAAAAATGCAGATTGTCAGGACTCCTAGCTCTCACTGCTGAGGGCGTGAGAATTAAAATACCACAAGCTATTTGGTGTGGCCAAAAAAAAAAAACGCCAAAATGCTAGACTGAAAGAGTAAGTGGACTTCCCTGGTGGCTCAGCTAGAAGAATCCGCTGGCAATGCAGGAGACCCCAGGTTGTTTCCTGGGTCAGGCAGATCCACTGGAGAAGGGATAGACAACCCACTCCAGTGTTCTTGGTCTTCCCCGGTGGCTCAGCTGAAAGGAAAAGTGGCAAAATTTCCTAGCCACTCTTGCCCACAAGCCACCCTGGCTCCCTCTCTGCAGGTAACCAGTATGACTAGGTTTTGCCTGTTCTTCCAGAGATATTTATGCACAAGCACTTTATTCTTCTGCCCCTTTTTATTTTACACAAATAGTTGCATATTCAACATACTGTTCTGCACTTTCCTGTTTTCACTTAACAATATCTCAGATATATTTCTACATTCATGTACAAAAAAGAATTCTCAATTTTTAACTATTGCATATATTTTCCAGTGTGTATATATCCTCTAATTTAATACTCCTACTGAAAGATAGATTAGATCAGGGCTTCAGTAAATACACTTGCACATGTTTTATTTTGCACACAAAGAATGATATTTAAAGGGTTCTGTTGCCAAGATCTATTGTGGTGTAATAAGCTACCTAAAAAGTTAGTAGCCTTCACCAACACTTACTACTATATCTCACAAGTTTGTGGCTCAGAAACTGCAAACACTGGGCTGGGAGATTCTTTTGTTTCATGAGGCATCAAAAGAGGTCACCTCTTCTTATCTGGCCTGTTGAATAGGTTGGTTGGATGGTCCAGCATGCCTCAATCACATACCTAACACCTTGGGAGGAATAGTTAGAAGGCTAAAATCAACTGAAAAAACTGCCCAGTGAGTTTCACATGACCCTTCCAGCAGAGTTTCAACTCGGGATTATTGAACTTCTTATATGGAGTTTTGAGACTTCCAAAAAGAAGGCTAACTCACCTTACTCCTAGCCCTGCCAGGCAGTGTGTCATGAAGTCCAGGTTCTTGTCATCCATATCAGGTCCAAGTACAGGCGATGCTTCTCAGTGCAATAAAGTGAGTGTGGTTCTCCTTGATCTGATAACTTGTGAAATTAAAAACAATAAGAAAGTTATCTGCCATTCTTATACTGCCCCATCTCAGACACATACATGAACCTGATACACAATGGCAATACAGAGACCAAATAATTGCTATGGATACGCTCATTCAGAAATGGGAGAAAAGGCAATAACAAAACATACAATCTAATGAAAATATGTGCAAAGAACCTGAATAGACGTTTTTCCAAATAAGATATACAGATGGCCAACAGCTACATGAAAATGTGCTCAACATCACTAATGATCAGGGAAATGCAAATCAAAATCACAATGAGCTATCACATCATACTCCTCAGAATGGCTGTTAATAACAAAAGACAAGAGACAAACAAGTGTTGACAAGGTTGTGAAGAAATGGGAACCCTTGTACACCATCAAGGAGAATGTAAATTGGTGCAGCCACTATGGAAAACAGTATGGAGGCTTCTCAAAAATATTAAAAATAGAACCACCATATGAACCAGCAATTGTACTTTCCATTTTCCAAAGGAAATGACAATAGGGTATCAAAGAGATATTTTCACTCATTTGTTAACTGAAGCATTATTTACAATAGTCAAGACATGGAAACATTTAAGGGTCCATCAAAAGATGAATATATGAAAGAATGTGGTGTATATGTGTATACATGTTAAGTTGCTTCAGTCGTGTTCAACTCTTTGTCATCCGATGGACTGTAGCCCGCCAGGCTCCTCTGTCCATGTGATTTTCCAGGCAAGAATACTGGAGTGGTTTGCCATTTTCTTCTCCAGGGATCTTCCCCACCCAGGGATTGAACCCGAGTCTCTTTTGTCTCCTGAACTAGCAGGCAGGTTTTTACCTAGGCACAACCTGTGATGTATTCCACTGTATACAACAGAATATAGTCAGACAGAGAAAGGCAAATACTATGTGATCTCGCTTCTATGTAGACTTGAAGCAAACAAACTCATAAAAAGAAAGCAGATTGGTGATTGCCAGAGGCCTTAGGTTGGGAGAAATGGATGATGGTAATCAACAGGTGCAAACTCCCAGTTTTAAGATGAATGAGTTCTGGAAATATAATGTACAGCATGGTGATTCTCACAGTGAGGCCCTTCTCTTCACGACTTTGGCCTCCCTGATGGCTCAGACGGTAAAGAATGTGCCCCCAACGCAGGAGACCCAGAATCATTTCCTGGGTTGGGAAGATCCCCTGGAGAAGGGAATGGCAACCCACTCCAGTATTCTTGCCTGGAGAATCCCATGGACAGAGGAGCCTGGCAGGCTACAGTCCATAGGGTTGCAAAGAGTCGGAAATGACTTAGTGACTAACACACACACGGTGACTATCGTTAACAATACTGTATTGTATACTTGCAAGTGGTTAAAACAGACCTTAAATATTCTCAATACAAGAAAGAAAAGTAACTATGTGAACTAATTATTAGGTGAATTAATTAGCTTTATTGTGGTGATCATTATAAACCTTAAATTTTTACAATATCAATATATGTCAAATATACCTCAATAAAGCTGGAAAAAAAGTAGGGGGAAAGAAAAGCAAAAGAAAGGCATATATTAACAGGGTCTTGATTAGGGGCAAGTCTTATTTTGAAGAAATAGTCTCTGTGACGCTTGGCTTCGACTTCTAACACCTGGGAACTCCCCTCTTATTTACCTTTTATTTTACATAATAAATAACCCTCTTGAACTTTTTGCCTCTTGACCTGTTCATCCTTCTTTATGCTCTTAGACAGTTGAGGGTTCATAGTTTTTATTTTGTTTGAAATATTTCTGTCCCTTTTATTCCAAGTTGATGGTATTAATACAACTATCTTATAAGTTTTGTGGGATTCTTATGAATCCTAGTGGGTTCTCTATATTGGGTAAAAACCATATCAGGAATCATTCAAGATAGACTGTCTTGGGACTGAGATAATGGTCAGAATGCTATAAGAAAATGGCTTTAAAATTCTTAGAAGGTATTTTGTCTAGTTGAAAGCTTCTATGAGACATGCCCTGAAATATTTATAGCATCTTAATAAAGTGTCTTATATGTGTATCCTTGACATTATCTTCACTCCATGGTCATCTCTTAATTTGATAGCCTTTTAGAGAAGCTGTGAACGAGATACACTTACTTTAAAATGACTACTGCTGTATATTTTTTCTAAACTTTTCTTGAAAACTGATTTTCTCCTTTTGTAGCTCATTTCTCCCCTATCCATGCTATATTATATAGGGCTAACAAAATGAAATGGCACTTTCAACATTGTTCCTGGACAACGCCTCAGCAAAATTCACCAGTTAATTAATTATATATACATGTTATCATCAGTCAGTTCAGTTCAGTTGCTCAGTCATGTCCAACTTTTTGTGACCCCATGAATTGCAGCACGCCAGGCCTCCCTCTCCATCACCAACTCCTGGAGTTTACCCAAACCCATGTCCATTGTGTCAGTGATGCCATCCAACCATCTCATCCTCTGTTGTCCCTTTCTTCTCCTGCCCTCAATCTTTCCCAGCATCAGGCTCTTTTCAAATCAGTCAGTTCTTCACATCAGGTGGCCAAGGTATTGGAGTTTCAGCTTCAACATCAGTCCTTCCAATGAACACCCAGGACTGATCTTCTTTAGGATGGACTGGTTGGATCTCCTTGCAGTCCAAGGGACTCTCAAGAGTCTTCTCCAACACCACAGTTCAAAAGCATCAATTCTTCAGTGTCCAGCTTTCTTTATAGTCCAACTCTCACATCCATACTTGACTACTGGAAAAAACATAGCCTTGACTAGACGGACCGTTGTTGTCAAAGTATTGTCTCTGCTTTTTAATATGCTGTCTAGGTTGGTCATAACTTTCCTTCCAAGGAGTAAGCGTCTTTTAATTTCATGGCTGCAGTCACCATCTACAGTGATTTTGGAGCCTGAGAAAATAAAGTCAGCCACTGTTTCCACTGTTTCCCCATCTATTTGCCATGAAGTGATGGGATCGGATGCCATGATCTTAGTTTTCTGAATGTTGAGATTTAAGCCAACTTTTTCACTCTCCTCTTTTACTTTCATCAAGAGGCTCTTTAGTTCTTCTTTACTTTCTGCCATAAGGGTGGTGTCATCTGCATATCTGAGGTTATTGATATTTCTCCCAGCAATCTTGATTCTAGCTTGTGCTTCATCCAGCCCAGCATTTCTCATGATGTACTCTGTATATAAGTTAAATAAGCAGGGTGACAATATACAGCTTTGATGTACTCCTTTTCCTATTTGGAACCAGTCTGTTGTCACAGGTGACAACATTACCAAACTTCAGGCCACTACATAACAAACAAAGCTGCCTTTCCCCCCAGCCTCTGATAACAATGTCCTCAGGTTTTCTTCCAGCTTTCACAGACAAGCTCTACAGGGCCTACCAGCTTCTATCTCCTACCTGGCCCCAAAGTCAGTTTAACATGTTCTAAAATTTTACTATGGCAACATTTCACTTCCATATATCAAGTTCTGTATTGGTTATTTATTACTATTAAGAATATGCCCTAAAACTTAGTGGTATTAAGCAAAAATGATATCTCTCAGTTTCAGAGGGTCCACGATCAGCTGAATGATTCTTCTCCACTTAGCATCAACAAAAATCTTCCAGTGGCATTTAACTGGCAAATGGGTGTTGAGTCCAAGATACAATGCATGTGTCTAATTGACCTCTGTGTTTGAAGTAATTTCTATGAAAACCTTAACAGGGCTTGTGAGAAATTTAGCAAGCTGATGCTACAACCTACCTAGGCCAAAAAAGATGCAATAATAGCCTAAACAATGAAAACAGTGTACACAAGAAAATGCCCCGACTAAATCTCAAGACTTGAACTTATTGTTCAAACACAATAACTGAGATGGTATGTTATTGGCATACAATTTGACAAATAGAGCAGAACAAAGAAACCAGAAACAAACCTGTGCACATATAGAGATATTTATATGTTAGAAGGAGCATTGCAGAGAAAAAATCATTCAAAAACTGGTCCTATTAACATTGGTTAATATAAATAACTTTTCCTGGGATTTCTACTGTTTATCAAACAGACGAAAACCTATTCCAGATATATAGGGGTAAAAATATGGAGAAACTTGTTGAAGAGCACAGAGGAAATTTTTATATTACTTCAAAAGTACTAATGGTTTTTAAGTATAGTTATTCCAGTAGTCATGTACAGATGTGAGAGATGGACCATAAAGAAGGCTGAGCACTGAAGAACTGATGCTTTCAAATTGTGGTGTTGGAGAAGACTCTTGAATTATCCTGGACAGCAAGGAGATCAAACCAGTCAATCCTAAAGGATATTAACTCTGAATATTCATTGGAACGACTAATGATGAAGCTGAAGCTCCAAAACTTTGGCCATCTGATGCAAAGAGCTGACTCATTGGAAAAGACCTTGATGCTTGGAAGGACTGAGGGCAGGAGGAGAAGGGGGTAGCAGAGGATGAGATGGTTAAATAGTATCACCAACTCAATGGACATGAATTTGAGCAAACTCTGGGAGATAGTGAAGGGCAGAGGAGCCTGATATCCTGCAATCCATGGGGTTGGAAAGAGTCAGAGGTGACTTAGCGACTGAATAACAAAAGCATTAAAAGAAAAAATGAAAGGAATGAGAAAAATCAATATTTAGCACCTAGGTGGCACTAGTGGTAAAGAATTGACATGACTTAGCAACTAAACAACAAAAACAATCCCCAAGTAACTAATGGGTCAAAGAAGAAATCACAGAAAAATTAGAAAATACTTTGAGATAAATGAAGACCAAGTCACAGCATACCAAAACTTATGGATGCCGGGAAAGTAGCACTCAGAGAGGTATTTAAAAGTGTAAAAGTCCACATTAAAAAGACAAATATTTAATCAATAATAAAATCATCTCACCTTAAGAAACTTGAAAAATACAACCTAAGTACAAAGGAACCAGAAAGAAGGAAAAAATAAGTATTAGAGGGAAAATAAATGACATGGAGAACAGAAAGAGAAAAATTAAGAAACTAAATGTTGATTCTTTCAAAGCATCAAGAAACCTCACAAATATTTATCTAGAATGACCAAGTGAAAAAGCAAGAAATCTCAAATTACTAAAAATAGGAAAGAGGTGACATTACAGACACATTGGCCTTATATAAATAAAGATAAGGAAACAGGAAAAATGATTAAAAATCAATAAATTAGATATCCTGGATGTAATGGACAAATTTCAAGAATGACACAAATTATTGAAGTTGATTCAAGAAGAAACAGAAAGTCTGTCTAGACCTACAGGAAGGAAAGAGATTGAGACTAATTGGCAAAAAAACTGCTCAAGTCCAGATGGCTTCACTGATAAATTTTGCCAAGTATTTAAAGGAAGATTTCCACAAATACTTGAAAAATATTTCCAAATTATAAAAGAGAGAGAGAGAATGCAATAGTTCCTAACTCATTCGATGAGCTGTTAGCCAAATACCAAGCCAAATAAAGACATCACAAGGAAGAAAAATTCATATATAACACCCAGTTCAGTTCAGTCCCTCAGTCGTGTCCAACTCTTTGCAACCGCATAGACTGCAGCACACCAGGATTCCCTATTCATCACCAACTCCCGGAGCTTGCTCAAATGCATGTCCATCTCATCCTCTGTCATTCCCTTCTCCTCCTGCTCCCAATCCTTCCCAACATTAGGGTCTTTTCAAATGAGTCAGCTCTTCGCATCAGGTGGCCAAAGTATTCGAGTTTCAGCTTTAACATCAGTCCTTCCAATGAATATTCAGAACTGATTTCCTTTAGGATGGACTGGTTGGATCTCCTTGCAGTCCAAGGGACTCTCAGGAGTCTTTTCAAACCCCAGAGTTCAAAAGCATCAATTCTTTGGTGCTCAGCTTTCTTTATAGTCCAACTCTCACATCCATACTTGACTACTGGAAAAACCATAGCCTTGACTAGACGGACCTTTGTTGGCAAAGTAATATCTCTGCTTTTTAATATGCTATCTAGGTTGGTCATAACTTTCTTTCCCAGGAGTAAGTGTCTTGTAACACTTAAAGGCCCACTTGACTTCACATTCCAGGATGTCTGGCTCTAGATGAGTGATCACAGCATCGTGATTATCTTAGTCATGAAGATCTTTTTTATACAGTTCTTCTGTGAATTCTTGCCACCTCTTAATATCTTCTGCTTCTGTTAAGTCCATACCATTTCTGTCCTTTATCAAGCCCATCTTTGCACGAAATTTTCCCTTGGTATCTCTAATTTTCTTGAAGAGACCTCTAGTCTTTCCCATTCTGTTGTTTTCCTCTATTTCTTTGCATTGATCACTAAGGAAGGCTTTCTTATCTCTTCTTGCTATTCTTGGAACTCTGCATTCAGATGCTTATATCTTTCCTTTTCTCCTTTGCTTTTCGCTTCTCTTCCTTTAAAGCTATTTGTAAGGCCTCCCCAGACAGCCATTTTGCTTTTCTGCATTTCTTTTCCATGGGGATGGTCTTGATCCCTGTCTCCTGTAGAGTATCATGAACCAAATAGGAAAAGGAGTACGTCAAGGCTGTATATTGTCACCCTGCTTATTTAACTTCTATGCAGAGTACATCATGAGAAACACTGGACTGGAAGAAACACAAGCTGGAATCAAGATTGCCGGGAGAAATATCAATAACCTCAGATATTCAGATGACACCACCCTTAGGGCAGAAAGTGAAGAGGAACTAAAAAGCCTCTTGATGAAAGTGAAAGTGGAGAGTGAAAAAGTTGGCTTAAAACTCAACATTCAGAAAATGAAGATCATGGCATCCAGTCCCATCACTTCATGGGAAATAGATGGGGAAACAGTGGAAACTGTCAGACTTTATTTTTCTGGGCTCCAAAATCACTGCAGATGGTGACTGCAGCCATGAAATTAAAAGACGCTTACTCCTTGGAAGGAAAGTTATGACCAACCTAGACAGCATATTCAAAAGCGGAGACGTTACTTTGCCAACAAAGGTCCGTCTAGTCAAGGCTATGGTTTTTCCTGTGGTCATATTTGGATGTGAGAGTTGGACTGTGAAGAAAGCTGAGCGCTGAAGAATTGATGCTTTTCAACTGTGGTGTTGGAGAAGACTCTTGAGAGTCCCTTGGACTGCAAGGAGATCCAACCAGTCCATTCTGAAGGAGATCAGCCCTGGGTGTTCTTTGGAAGGAATGATGCTACAGCTGAAACTCCAGTACTTTGGCCACCTCATGTGAAGAGTTGACTCACTGGAAAAGACTGTGATGCTGGGAGGGATTGGGGGCAGGAGGAGAAGGGGATGACAGAGGATGAGATGGCTGGATACATCACTGACTCGATGGACGTGAGTCTGAGTGAACTCCGGGAGTTGGTGATGGACAGGGAGGCCTGGTGTGCTGCAATTAATGGGGTCACAAAGAGTCGGACACGACTGAATGACTGAACTGACTAAACTGAACTGAACACTTAAAGATGAGAAAATTCAAAACACAAACAATAATGTTAAGATTCAGAAATAAGATTCAGAAATCCCTTTAGCTGTGGGTATAGTCCAAAGGTATTTGTAATGGTAAGGTTTTTGTTATGAAGTGTACAAATATTAATTTTATAGGTATGCTTCTTACAAAATATAGGTACCATGGCATGCTTTAAATATTATATAATGAAAACATTTAAGTGATTTGCTTTTCAATTTTATGTAACTGGTGAAATGCTAGTGTCACTAATAAAAACAGTGGCATTAAAACAGATGACCCGATTCCATGACATGGGTCAGCCTTGCTTCATTTAGTCAATCTGCTCCACCATTATTCCTCTAATGATAGCTTCTCATTACTTCTGAATCATCAATCTGTCGATGCCTAGCCTGCTGAGTCAGAAGTTGGGCTTTTTATAAACCTGGAGCATCAAAAGTGAGTCATCTACTCACTTATGGCACAGTTCATTTCAAAATTATCTTCCACCTCCTCTCAGCTAAAATTAATCTGCCTATTATTTTATCCAAGCCTACATCATTGTTATTATGCTGTATTTAATAAATAATTCCCGCTAAATCACAATGTCCTGTGATTCCCTACCTGTTGAATGAAAGCATTTCATTGCTTTATGAAAAAATTATCTGCTGGTCTAGAGTAACATCTTTGCTCAGATTTCAAATTGAACTGGACTTTCTCAACTCTGGGTATGATCAGTTCAGTCACTCAGTTGTGTCCAATTCTTTGCAACCCCATGGACTGCAGCACACCAGGCATCTCTATCCATCATCAATTCCTGGAGCATACACAAACTCATGTCTATCAATTTGGTGATGCCATTCAATCTCATCCTCTGTCATCAGAGGATGACTTCTCATCCTCTTTTCCTCCTGCCCTCAATCCTTCCCAGCATCAGGGTCTTTTCCCATGAGTCAGCTCTTCCCATCAAGTGGCCACAGTATTAGAGTTTCAGCTTCAGCATCAGTCTTTTTTTTTTTTTTAATCTATTACATTTTATTTTTTTTAATTTTATTTTATTTTTAAACTTTACAATATTGTATTAGTTTTGCCAAATATTGAAATGAATCTGCCACAGGTATACCTGTGTTCCCCATCCTGAACCCTCCTCCCTCCTCCCTCCCCATACCCTCCCTCTGGGTCGTCCCAGTGCACCAGCCCCAAGCATCCAGTATCGTGCACCAAACCTGGACTGGTGACTCGTTTCATACATGACATTTCACATGTTTCAATGCCAAAAATCTCCCCACCCTCTCCCTCTCCCACAGAGTCCATAAGACTGATCTATACATCAGTGTCTCTTTTGCTGTCTCATACACTGGGTTATTGTTACCATCTTTCTAAATTCCATATATATGCATTAGTATACTGTATTGGTGTTTTTCTTTCTGGCTTACTTCACTCTGTATAATAGGTTCCAGTTTCATCCATCTCATTAGAACTGATTCAAATGTATTCTTTTTAATGGCTGAGTAATACTCCATTGTGTATATGTACCACAGCTTTCTTATCCATTCATCTGCTGATGGGCATCTAGGTTGCTTCCATGTCCTGGCTATTATAAACAGTGCTGCGATGAACATTGGGGTACACGTGTCTCTTTCAATTCTGGTTTCCTCAGTGTGTATGCCCAGCAGTGGGATTGCTGGATCATAAGGCAGTTCTATTTCCAGTTTGTTAAGGAATCTCCACACTGTTCTCCATAGTGGCTGTACTAGTTTGCATTCCCACCAACAGTGTAAGAGAGTTCCCTTTTCTCCACACCCTCTCCAGCATTTATTGCTTGTAGACTTTTGGATCACAGCCATTCTGACTGGCGTGAAATGGTACCTCATAGTGGTTTTGATTTGCATTTCTCTGATAATGAGTGATGTTGAGCATCTTTTCATGTGTTTGTTAGCCATCTGTATGTCTTCTTTGGAGAAATGTCTATTTAGTTCTTTGGCCCATTTTTTGATTGGGTCATTTATTTTTCTGGAGTTGAGCTGTAGGAGTCGCTTGTATATTTTTGAGATTAGTTGTTTGTCAGTTGCTTCATTTGCTATTATTTTCTCCCATTCTGAAGGCTGCCTTTCCACCTTGCTAATAGTTTCCTTAGTTGTGCAGAAGCTTTTAAGTTTAATTAGGTCCCATTTGTTTATTTTTGCTTTTATTTCCAATAATCTGGGAGGTGGGTCATAGAGGATCCCAGCATCAGTCTTTCCAATGAATATTCAGGACTGATTTCCTATAGGATGGACTGGTTGGATCTCCTTGCAGTCCAAGGGACTCTCAAGAGTCTTCTCCAACACCACAGTTCAAAAGCACAAATTTTTCAGTGCTCAGCTTTCTTTGTAGTCCAACTCTCAAATCCATACATGACTACTGGAAAAACCATAGCTTTCACTAGATGGACCTTTGTTGGCAAAGTAATGTCTCTGCTTTTTAATATGCTGTCTAGGTTGGTCATAACTTTTCTTCCAAGGAGCAGGTGTCTTTTAATTTCATGGCTGCAGTCACTATTGGCAGAGATTTTGGAGTTCAAAAAAATAAATTCTCTCACTGTTTCCACTGTTTCCCCATTTATTTGCCATGAAGTGATGGGATCGGATGCCATGATCTTAGTTTTCTGAATGTTGAGCTTTAAACCAACTTTTTGACTCTCCTCTTTCACTTTCATCATGAGGCTCTTTAGTTCTTTGTTTTCTGCCATAAGGGTAGTGTCATCCGCATATCTGAGGTTATTGATATTTCCTGGCAATCTTGATTCCAGCTTGTGCTTCATCCAGCCCAGCATTTCTCATGATGTACCCTGCATATAAGTTAAATAAGCAGATTGACAATATACAGCCTTGACGTACTCCTTTCCCGATTTGAAACCAGTCTGTTTTTCCATGTCCAGTTCAAACTGTTGCTTCTTGACCTGCATACAGATTTCTCAGGAGGCAGGTCAGGTGGTCTGGTATTCCCATCACTTTAAGAATTTTCCACAGTTTTGGTGATCCACACAGTCAAAGGCTTTGGCATAGTCAATAAAACAGATATGGGTATGATATCCATCTTGACAGCCATCATGAAAAATATTTATTGCAGGAAGAAATAAGTTTTCAAATTATTATTCTTGGGGATTTTGGCGGCTTTTGTTTTTAAGTCTAAAAGCTTCTACTTATATGACTTTATCTTAAGGGAGATCTCACAAGAAAAAAGAGGCTGCAGCAAGTCGTCTAGGTTACAGGAGGAACTAAGGAAGAGACAAGTAGGTTAAAGAATGAGATCAGAAACGAATGTCCCAATTCCCAGCCTTGGGATCAAACCTGGGGATCAAACATCGAATGTAAAAACTTACACAGACATGATGAAATGTATGCTGTGTGAGCTTGCAAACTCTCTCTCCAGCAAAATAATCATTAATCTGGTAAAAACTGTCAAACAACTGAAGTCTCTAGAAATTGACTTGAGATTGGGTAATAAACTGAGAAGAATTTATTTTTTTAAAAATTGTATAATAACAGCAAAAACACTGATAACAGCATGAACATTTGAGCCAGAAACTGCTCCCATCACCTGTTTCTACTTCCTACTAAATTTTTCAGAAGGTTTATTCTGGTTGGACAAGGCCAAGAAGAGGTTGGTTACCTTCTCGCCAGCTCCCCAGCCACTTCTCAGTTACAAGTCAATCATTTCACTTGGGACAGGTGACTTATAACCAACACCAAGATGTTTCAGAAAACCTATTCCAGGAGGAAACAGCCAAGAAGATAAGGTCTCCCAACTCTATTCAGCTCCCACTTACAATGTAAAGGCTTTATCCTAGGCAGGCATGTCAAACCATGAGCTGCTGGCCAAAAGGGCTAGAGCTTCCACTGTTACATCCTCTTCCCCACCATCACATTATAAGGCAGAAGTTCCATGCCAACCAGGTTAATGGGACTACATTTCTCAAGCTCTTTCTTAGGACAAAGGAGTTACTTCAGGAGAAGTAGACCCTATCCTCCCCCCCTTTAAGCTCCGTCATATCTACCAGAACTTCTGCTTAGTGGGGAGAAAAGATGAGGACTGTCAGCTTCATAGCATGCCTGCAGGGGGCAATAGAATTTGGAACAACTGTATTTGGAACAATCCTGCTTAAAGACATCCTCCCTTCAATAAGGATTATAGTAGTATACAATTTGAGAGGTAATTGGATCAGTTGGATGCAAGGAGCAGCAAACAAAACAGTAGACTCACCAGAAATTTAATAAGGAATGACAGGAGGAAAAAAGACAGAAAAAAAAAAAAAACTGATAACATTATACTCATCCCTAGTGGAAGGTCATGCACATAATCTAGGGTCAATCCACTCTGGAGCAATTGGAAAGCTATTAATCCCTGGCTAAAACCAGTGAAGATTTGAAATCTTCCTGAAATGAACAGAAGTCTGACTGACTCAGGAGGTTTAATCATAATTCTTAATCAGTCACTGGCTGAAGACTAAGCCATGCTGACCCAGGAGCAACTACTGAGTCCAAGCTTAAAATTTCAAAAGAAGAGAAAACATTCTAAGCACTGACATCAGAAATCACACACCTAAGAGAAAGAGACTTTGCAGAATTAATCCATGCCATCCACAGTATAAACAGAAATAGGCAACAACAAGTCACAGGGTAAAAATTAGAAATAGGCACTATAATATAAAATGTAATAATATAAAGTAGCTTATTTTTAAGAAAAAGGGAGAAATGAATGAAATGTGGCCCATAAACAAGAAAGAAAATCCTATATGTTGAATTTAGCAGACAAAGATTTCAAAGGAGCTATTAGAAATATTAGCAAAGAACTAAAGGAAACCATCCCTTAAAATGAAAGAAAAGCAGAATTCATCAAATATAGAATAGTAATAAGTATATACAAATTACCAAAAAAAAAAAAAAAACAAATGTACATTCTAAAGATGAATTACAAGCTGAAATCAAGATTGCAGGGAGAAATACCAAAAACCTCCAATATGCAGATTACACCACCCTTATGGCAGAAAGCAAAGAGGAATTAATGAAGGTGATGAAGGTGAAAAAGGAGAGTGAAAAAGCTGACTTAAAACTCAACATTCAAAAAACTAATGTCATGGAATTTGGTTCCATCACTTCATGACAAATAGATGGGGAAAAAATGGAATCAGTGACAGACTTTATTTTCTTGGGCTCCAAAATTACCACGGACAGTGACTACAGCCACAAAATTAAAAGACACTTACTCCTTGGACGAAAAGCTATGACATAGGTAGCATATTTAAAATCAGAGACATCACTTTGCCAAAGGTCCGTATAGTCAAATCCATGGTTTTTCCAGTAGTCCTGTACAGATGTGAGAGTTGGACCATGAAGAAGGCTGAGCGCCAAAGAATTGATGCTTACAAGCTATGGTGCTGGAGAAGACTTTTGAGAGATCTTTGGACTGCAAGATCAAACCATGCAATCCTAAAGGAAACCAGCCCTAAATATCCATTGGAAGGACTGATGCTGAAACTGAAGCTCCAAAACTTTGACCACCTGATGCAAAGAGCCAAGTCATTGGAAAAGACCCTGATCCTGGGAAATATTGAAGGCAGGAGGAGAAGGAGGTGACAGAGAATGAGCTGGTTGGCTGTCATCATCGACTCAATGGACATGTGTTTGAGCAATCTCAGGGAGATAATAAAGGACAAGGAAGCCTGATATGTTGTGTCCATGGGGTTGTCAACAGTCATACACGACTGAGCATGCACACACTTGGCATCCAGCTTGACATAGAGGGGATTCTCAGTAAGCAATGGGTTAAACTGCTAATGTGGCATTTATAACTGGGTAACTGGTCTACCCTAATCAATAGTGAGATATCTTATATCCACAGATTCATACAAGTAAAGAAAGCTCAGATGTTTCTCTAGTATTTCATACTAAATTTAAATGACATAAAATAACTGCCTTTGCACATTTATATGTATATATATATATATATATATATATACACACACACATATATATTTTAAAAGACTTTGTTTTGTTAATAAGAATTTGCTTTATACATCAAAAACGCTTTAAGAATTGTAACTGAATATTTTTACCAGTCCTATACAATGTAAAAGCATTTATAACATTTGCTTTCCTTGCATCATTTGTACTGAGAAAAGATTCTGGAAAGAATCTGAAGTACTGTAAAGCTGTCTTCAAGGCTATTTTTAACCTAAAAACTAATTGCTTATAATTGCCAAAATGCACTATAAATATATCCTTAAAACCTAAAACACTCTAAAATGAATGTCTTTGGTTATCTACTGACCAAACGATACTCAAATTAAATGTTTTTCAAAGAGTGATTTGGCCAGCCTGATACTATTTCAAATTCTCTTTGAAGTCATTGATTCTTCGGGCATTTGAAAACCCTTCATTTTCTTCTTCTATGCCACCCACTCTAAAAGCTTGTGATCACCTAGAGTTGAGACATTTAGGTCTTCATTATAGAAGGGACTCTAGTGACCAAAGGTAATTTACCCACTATCTTCAGAGTAACCCTAGAGTCTGGAATCTTAGTCATTTTTGCTGTGATAGCAGAATGAACTTCTAGAAGTTCATGGGCCCAGAGGGTCTTCTTCAGATTTCTTGTTTGGACAACTACCTTGCTTATAAAACAAATAGAATGACTGTCTATGTGTGTTTGTTGCTCAGTTCTATCTGACTCTTTGCGACCCATGAACTGTAGCCTGTCAGACTCTTCTGTCTGTGGGACTCTCCAGACAAGTATACTGGAGTGGGTAGCCATTCCTTTCTCCAGGGGATCTTCCTGACCCAAGGATAGAACCCTGGTCTCCAGCATTGGAACAGATTCTTTACTGGCTGAACCACCAGGAAATACCAAATTTTTAATTCTATCAGTAACTAAATTGAATAATCGTATACCATTTTGTGAGTATTTAATTTGCAAATATTTTAAATAAGAGCAATACTGGTAAGGAAGTAGAATAATGTAGACGTTAGAGTAGACTCTATAGCCTCATTGCTCTGTGAGTTTTCAACCCATCGTGTGTCAGCTGTTACTTAAAATCTTGGTTTTAAGTCTTTAAATCTTGTGCCTTGGTTTCCTCCTCCAAGGGCCTAATAGAGGCTACCTCACTATTGTGAGTATGGAACAAATAAGTATCTGTGAACATTCTCATAATATTGCCTAAACTATGACAAACCTAGATGGCATGTTAAAAAGCAGAGACATTACTTTGCCAACAAAGGTCTGTATAGTCAAAGCTATGATTTTTTCCAGTAGTCATGTATGGATGTGAGAGTTGGACCATAAAGAAAGCTAAGTGTTAAAGAAATGATGCTTTTGAACTGTGGTGCTGGAAAAGACTCTTGAGAGTCTCTTGTACTGCAAGGAGATCCAACCAGTCCATCCTAAAGGAAATCAGTCCTGAATATTCATTGGAAAGACTGATGCTGAAGCTGAAACCCCAATAGTTTGGCCACTTGATGTGAAGAACTGACTCATAGGAAAAGACCCTGATGCTGGGAAAGATTGAAGGCAGGAGGAGAAGGGGATGACAGAGATGAGATGGTTGGATGGAACTACCAACTCAATGGACATGAGTTTGAGCAAGCTCCAGGAGCTGGTGATGGACAGGAAAGCCTGGCATGCTGCAGTCCATGGGGTCACAAAGAGTGAGACATGATTGAGCGACTGAACTGAACTGAATTGAGGACATATTAATAGACCCACAAATGTTAGCTACTAGTATAAATAGGAATTCCTATAAATTGGTACATGCTTTCTAAGAAGCCATTTGCTCCGTATGTATCAAGAGTGTAAAAAGTGCTTAAATTCTTCATGTAGTATTTTCCTTCTAGGGTAACTATTCCCACAAAACAGTCACTAAGTTAGTTACAATAATTTTTATTAAAGCAAGAGTTTTGTTGAATTTAATACAACCTAAACCTCTAACATTTGTAACAAAATCAATAAAATTAAGACATTGATAAGGAACTTTATAAACACAACTGAAATAATTGGGATGGTGCATTTACAATAGGTCAAGATAGAAAAATTAACACCTAATTTACTTTTCTGCTTTAAATCACTAGAAAGCTAGGTAAAATGTATGCAAAAAATGATTTCAGACAATTTGCAGATCAGGACTGTGCTTCTTGGGAAGATGGAAACAAATGAATTTAAACATATGAGTAGTCTCAGTTTACTTAGAAGCAATTTCCAGGCCATTGTGTAGTGAGGAAGAATCCAAAAGAACTTCACTGTTTTGCTGAGCAAAGATAAGTATCAGGAAATAAGTTGTAAGTAAGAAGCACAGTAGAGATCTGTAGCATGCCTGCTTAGTAGCTCAGTTGAGTCTGACTCTTTGGGATCCCCATGGAGGAGTCCACCATGCTCCTCTGACCATGGGGATTCTCCAAGCAAGAATACTGGAATGGGTTTCCATTCCTTCCTCCAGGGGATCTTCCCAACCAAGGGATCGAACCCACACCACCCACATTGCAGGCAGTCTTTATCCTCTGAGCCACCAGTGAAGCCCAAGAATACTGGGGTGAGTAGCCTATCCCTTCTCCAGGGGATCTTACTGACATAGGAATCAACCCAGGATCTCCTGCATTGCAGGCAGATTCTTTACTGTCTGAGCCACCAGAGAAGTATCTAGTATCTAATAAATGGTTACTAACCACTCAAAGAAGCAGGAAAATATGATCTCTATATGGGATATATACCAATTATTAGAAACATAAGAGAAATGAAAGAGGTAAATGGACAAGGATTAAAACATCTATTTGTAAATATGCTTCATATGCTTAAGCTATGGTATATAAGTCATGAACATAACAAAAAATATAAAATGTAAAAAAGACCCAAATAACTTCTAGAGATGATAAATACACTATCTGAAATTTTAAAAGAAAAATACACAAAAAGGGATTAAGAGCAGATGAGATAATGGAGAAGAGATAATTAGAGACTTGAAGATGTGGTAGTGGAAACTATTCAGAATATTTAGAATACAGAAGAGAAAAATGAATGGAGTATCGATGACCTTGTGGGACAACATTAAGTGTCTACCATACATGAAACTGGAGTCCCAGAAATCAAGAAGAGAAAAGGGCAGGGTAGGGATAAGTGCCAGAAAAAGAGTTTAAAGAAATAATGGCTAAAATATGTCCAAATTTGATAAAAATATAAATCCACAAATGCAACAAGTCAATGAACATCAAAAAGAATAATCTTAAAGAAAAGTATACCAAGTTATAGTCAAATTGCTAAAAAGCCAGTGATAAAAGGAAAGTCCAAAAGAAGCCAAAGGAATAAAGGTAAACCAGCAGACTATGTGTCAGAAACTATGCAATTTAGAAAAGAGCAGAGGCAGAAACACAAATGATTCCACTTATGATAAATACTACCTGAAGTAGTTAGATTCATAGAATCAAAGAGTGGAATAGCTGTTACCAGGGGTTAGACTGAGGGAGAACTGGGGAGTTACTAGTCAACATGGATAAATTTTCAGTTGCACAAGAAGAATGAATTCTAGATGTCTGCTGTACCACATAGTACGTCTTGGGAGTGATAATAGGATTGTACATTTCTAAGATTTTCCAAGAAGGTAGATCTCATGTCAAGTGTTCTTTCTATAACAGAAACAAAAATGAAAAAGTATCATCTGGACTTCTTTATCCAGGAAAAAAAAAAAAAGCAAAACTTCAAAGTTGAAGGTGAAATAAAGACTTTTAGAGAAAAAAGATGAGAACGTGTATGACTGAGAGTCCCCAGTAGCATGAAATATTTAAGGAAGTTCTTTCAGCAAAAGGCAAGTGATACGGATGAAAGTTCCATCAGTAGAAAGACGTTAACAGTGCCAGAAATGGATCTTGGTTGCAGCACGCAGGATCGTTGATCTTGATTACAGCATTAGTTTACATGCTCCAACTAAGATCCGGTGCAGTCAAATAAATACATAAATATTTTTTTAAAAGACCATTTCAAAGGTCCCATTAGGCCAACCCTGTTTTCATAATGCTATGTTATTGCCTGTCTTTTCCATTCTCATTATCTCATGAATATACAGTGATGTTTTTCTGAGGTTAATTCATGTGTACAATGATTGTACAATGAAATGTATCAACTTTTGGATGATCTGCATAACTCAGGCAACTAATGAATTTGAACAAAAACTAAGAAGTATTCCTTTAAATCATGTATAGGTAAAGCATCTATTTTAATTGCAATATATATATATCAGTGTGTTTAGCAAACCGTAGCTTGATATGTGTTTGGATTTCACTAAATTTTTCAAAAACTGCCAGTTTCTAATCTTGCATGTAAGGAGCTTAGAAGTCACCATTCCATCCTAGTAGGTAAAAAGCTGAACAGACTGGGAAAAAAATCAACAACTCTTCCTGGATCTACAGGAGAAAGGAGGAGGAAGAGTAAATCGCTGCCTCCAAGATTAAAAAGACCAACAGGCAAATAGCAACTTCCTGAAGCAGAAAGACACACCAACAGAAACTATTGCAGGGTAGGAAGGATAGGGTAGGGTAGGAACTAGGCCAGGGTAGGAAGACCTTAACTGCAATTGACAAAGTGCTGAAAGATTAGAGCGGACAACATGACAGTTAAAAAAAACTTCAGAAAGACCTGTCATGGGACAAGGGAAGGGCACAATATTGGGAGCTCCTTTAGAAGCTTGATCAGATTCCTAGGGAAGTTTTAGAAAAAAATATTCTTGAGCTTCCAGAAGAAGGAGCAGAAGAGAACCCTTCTTCTGTATTTTGAAATACATCAGAGCACTCTTTCTCCTAACATTGCCTGCCATTAGGGGAGACTAGTTAACCAAAGCCTAACACGGTGTATCATCAGAGCCTATTTGACCTGGAGAAACAATCCACCCAAATCCCGCTCGCTCAAGCCATCCTGTCTCATCTAAGAAGTGAAAAGAAAACTGAGAAACACTTGTGAAGTTCACAACCCAAAGGCAGAGACTCACTAAAAGACTGAGACCTAATCACAGGACTCTAGAACACTTCTCCACCCCACACACAAAACCCATGGGCATGTTACTAAAGGTCCATTTGCACCAGTTCCTTTTACCCAGTATGTCATATCTATCAAGAAGGAATTACAAGCATATCACACTAAACCCTAACGCAATAATACATACATCCCTTCCACCTACGTTTGGAATATCCACCAAGACATGAATTATGGGTCATGATACATTTCTCAATAAATCTGAGGGTTTAAATTCATTTTTTAAAAATTGGAAGTGGTTTTTCACCAGTGTATTTAAATAGAAAGCAATAAAGAATGACAGAAAAATCTCCAAGAGTTGAAATTAAGTGATACAATTTTTAATAATATGAGATAAAGAACAAAAACATAAAAATTAGAAAATACTTTTAATGGAAAAATAATGAAGGCACAACATAAAATATTTATGGAATGAATCTAAAGTAGTAAGAGGAAGGAAATCTTTAGTACTATATGCTTATATTAGAAATAAAGAAGGCCTCAATGTGAAGATTTAAGTTTCAACTATGAGAAACTCACAAAAAGCAAATTAACCCAGAGTAAACAGATTGAGGGAAGAAATACAAATAAGAATTGAAATTTAAAAAACAAACAAACAAACAAAAAACAGAAGAACAATTGAGAAAACTCAATATAACCAAAAGCTGATTCCAGAAGATAAATATAATTAGCAAACCTCTACCGTCGCACAGATTTGGACACAACTGAAGCGACTTGGCAGCAGCAGCAGCAGCACCCTCACTAATAAGGAAAAATATCAGCATGAAAGAGGGAACCTCACTACTGACAACACAGACTTGGAAAGAATAAGAGGAAGTATTTTGAATCCTCTTATGAGAATAAATTGATTATTATATAATAAATTTATTATTACAGAGATGAAATGGATAAATTCCTTAAAAGACAACCACCAAAGTTTACTCCAGAAGAAATAAATTAACATAAATAGTCTTACATGTATTTTAAAAATTAAATTACTAACTAAACACTTTCCCACCAAAAAAAAACCCCAAATAAAAAATATACCCATCAGGCCCAAATTACATCAATGGTTAATTTTTCCAAACATTTAAGGAAAGGAATAAAGGAAACCAATTCTATACAAAGAAAGTGCATAAGGAAGTCCTTTAACTTATTTTACAATGAGAATTACCCTATAATCAAACCACACAAAGATTTTAGGTTATAATTTTCTTGTCATATCACTTAAGGACTAAGTATAAAAATTCCTTAAGAAAAATATATAAGACAGGATTGTACATCATAATAAGTGGGGCTTATCCAAAAGAACAAAGTTAATTTAAGAATCCAACAATAGGAACTCATAAACAAATTAAAAGATAAAAACAATATGCCCATATCAGTAGATGTAGAAATAATATTTGATAATATTCAGTACCCATTCAAGACAAACTCCCAACATCCTAGGAATAAAGGGGAACTTCTCCACCCAGATAAAGGGCAACTACAAAAATCTATAGCATACACAAAGGTATAACAGTTACTCCTTCTAAACCAGGGACGAGGCATGTATATCCAAATGCATCACTTATATTCAGTATTAAACTGAGATCTTGTAAGAGCAAGAAGGAAAAATAAAAGGCAGAAGAAAGGAAGAAGTAAAACTGGTTCTATTCAAGGACATAGTTTTTCACACAGAAATCCCAAAGGTATCTTAAAAAAGATATTGGCTCTAATAACTAAATTTATCAAGTTTGCAAGAGTCAAGGTTAATATACAAGTCAATTGTATTTCTTATAACAACAAATAACTGGAAATTTAAAATGTTAAACTATCATTTATAATAATATCAATACTAGAGCATTTAGGGTTAAAAATTACAAAATATTTAGAAAATCTGTAGATAGAATATGATAAGATATTGCTAAAAAAAATTAGAGAAGACCTAAATAAAATTAGAGATATACCATGATTATGATGGGAATGTTCTGTAGTGTTATGTTAAATCTTTCCAAATTGATACACAGATTTAACAAAATGCCACCTATGTTGAAATGGTTAGGCTGATTCTAAAAGGTATTTGGAATGTAAGAACTCAGAATAACCAGTTTTTTAAAGAGAAGAATAAAGTTGGAGGATTCAGACCATCTAATTTCAACGCAAAGTTATAGTAATCACTGCAATGTAATACTGAAACCCACACATATGTTGTCAACTGATTTTCAACAAAATTCATAATGTAACCGAGCAAAGTATGGTGTTTTCAACAAGTGATCCTAGAAAATATATGTATAAAACACAGCACAGTAGTCACCTTACACTATAATCAATATAGATCTTGTGCCACATGCTAAGTCATGTCCAACTCTTTGTGACCCCATGGACTGTAGCCTTTCGGGCTCCTCTGTCTATGTGATTTTCCAGGCAAGAATATTGGAAAGGATTGCCATTTCCTCCTCTAGGTGATCTTCCTGACTCAGGAGTTGAACCTGCATCTCCTGTGTCTGCTGCATTGCATGTGGATTCTTTACTTTCTGACTCACTGGGGAAGCCCGAAATGGATCTTAGTCATTGGGTAAGAACTAAAAGTATAAAATTTCCAGAAGAAAATGGAGTTGCAAACTTGGATAGGGAAAGATTTCTTAGAAAGGACACAAAGAACAAAACACAAAAGAAAAAAAAAAGTCAAATGAGATATCAAAATTGAAAACTTGTTCTTCAAAAGGCATGATTAGGAAAATGAGGAATGGAACCACAGACATGGAAAAAACACTCACAGACTTTATATATTATAAAGGATTTGTATCTAGAATATGAGAGGAAACTCTTACAATTCAGTTTTTGAAGGTCCAATAAACAAAAATTTTGAATAGACACTTCAGATAATACACCTTAATGGCAAGTAAGCACCTATTTTCATACTGTTCATGGGGTTCTCAAGGCAAGAACACTGAAGTGGTTTGCCATTCCCTTCTCCAGTGGACCACATTCTGTCAGATCTCTCCACCATGACCTGCCCATCTTGGGTTGCCCCACAGGCATGGCTTAGTTTCATTGAGTTAGACAAGGCTGTGGTCCTAGTGTGATTAGATTGACTAGTTTTCTGTGAGTATGGTTTCAGTGTGTCTGCCCTCTGATGCCCTCTTGCAACACCTACCATCTTACTTGGGTTTCTCTTACCTTGGGCATGGGGTATGTCTTCACGGCTGCTCCAGCAAAGTGCAGCCAATGCTCCTTACCTTGGACGAGGGGTATCTCCTCACCACAGCCCTTCCTGACCTTCAACGTGGGATACCTCCTCTAGGCCCTGCTGTGCCCGCTCAGCCACTGCGTGGGGTTGGTCCTCCCGGCCACCTTCCCTGGCCTCCGGAGTGGGGTAGCTCCTCCCGCCCACCGCCCCTGGCCTCAGGCTTGGGGCGTGGGGTATCTCCTCCTGGCCGCCGCCCCTGACCTCCGATGCTGGGTATCTCCTCTCGGCCGCCCCCTCTGACCTCGGACGTGGGGTAGCTCCTCTTGGCCGTTCCTGCACCGTCGCAGTCTGGCACTCTCGGCCGCTGCCCCTGACGTCGGAGGTGGGGTAACTACTCTTCGTCGCCGCCATTCTGGCATGGGGTCCTCCCGGCTTCTGCCCTTGACCTCGGATGTGGCGTAGCTCCTCTCGGCCGCGCTTAGCGCACCCGTAGCAGCTGCCTGAGATGGGAATACCAGACCACCTGATCTGCCTCTTGAGAAATTTGTATGCAGGTCAGGAAGCAACAGTTAGAACTGGACATGGAACAATGGACTGGTTCCAAATAGGAAAAGGAGTACATCAAGGCTGTATATTGTCACCCTGCTTATTTAACTTATATGCAGAGAACATCATGAGAAACGCTGGGCTGGAAGAAGCACAAGCTGGAATCAAGATTGCCGGGAGAAATATCAATAACCTCAGATATGCAGATGACACCACCCTTATGGCAGAAAGTGAAGAGGAACTAAAAAGCCTCTTGATGAAGGTGAAAGTGGAGAGTGAAAAAGTTGGCTTAAAGCTCAACATTCAGAAAACCAAGATCATGGCATCCGGTCCCATCACTTCATGGCAAATAGATGGGGAAACAGTGGAAACAGTGTCAGACTTTATTTTTCTGGGCTCCAAAATCACTGCAGATGGTGACTGCAGCTATAAAATTAAAAAAGATGCTTACTCCTTGGAAGGAAAGTTATGACCAACCTAGATAGCATATTCAAAAGCAGAGACATTACTTTGCCAACAGAGGTCCGTCTAGTCAAGGCTATGGTTTTTCCTGTGGTCATGTATGGATGTGAGAGTTGGACTGTGAAGAAGGCTGAGCACCGAAGAATTGATGCTTTTGAACTGTGGTGTTGGAGAAGACTCTTGAGAGTCCCTTGGACTTCAAGGAGATCCAACCAGTCCATTCTAAAGGAGATCAGCCCTGGGATTTCTTTGGAAGGAATGATGCTAAAGCTGAAACTCCAGTACTTTGGCCACCTCATGTGAAGAGTTGACTCATTGGAAAAGACTCTGATGCTGGGAGGGATTGGGGGCAAGAGGAAAAGGGGACGACAGAGGATGAGATGGCTGGCTGGCATCACTGACTCAATGGACGTGAGTCTGAGTGAACTCCGGGAGTTGGTGATGGACAGGGAGGCCTGGCGTGCTGTGATTCATGGGGTCGCAAAGAGTCGGACACGACTGAGCGACTGATCTGATCTGATCTGGTCTGAAGCACCTATTATGAGTTGAATTTTGTTTTCTCTTTCTATGTTGATGACTTAACCTCTAGTACCTCAGAATGTGACTGTATTTAGAGATAGGGTCTTTAAAGAGATGATTAAGTTGAGGTCATTAGGGTGGGGTCTTAATTAGAATTGATCAGTATGTTTGTAAAGAGAGGCAATTAAGACATAGCATACATATGAGGAAGACCATGTGAAGACAGAGAAAAGAGAAGATGACCAACTACAAGCCAAGGACAGAGGTCTCAGAAGAAGCTAGCCCTGCAGACATTTTGGTCTTGGACTTCTACTCGCCAAAATATGTGAGAAAATATATTTAAATAAATTTATGCTGTTTAAGCCACCCAGTTTGTGTATTGTGATATCAGTGGCTCAGCGGGTAAAGAATCCGCCTGCAATGCAGGAGACACAGCAACACGGGTTTCATCCCTGGGCTGGGACAATCCCCTGGATCTTTGAGTGGCAACCCACTCCAGCATTCTTGCCTGGGAAATCCCATGAACAGAGGAGCCTGGTGAGCTACAGTCCATAGGGTCACAAAGAGTTGGACACGACTGAATGACTAAGCATAAGCAACCAAGTTTGTGTTATTGTGTTATGACAGCCCTAGTAAATAAAATACATACATGACTATGTTCAATATCATTGGTTATAAGAAAAAGACAAATTAAAACATACTCAAATGGCCAAAGTTAAAATAGGTTTCCAGCATCAAATGATGGCCTGAATGGGGCAACTGGAATTTTCATACAGTGATGATGCGAATGGAAAAGGTACAGCCCCTTTAGTAAACAGTTCGGCAATTTGTTTAAAAGTTACATCTACACTCTCCACGAAACCCAGCAATCTACTCTCAGATATTTACACAAGAGAAATGAAACATATGTTCACTGAGTCAGATTCAAGTATTCGTAGTTGATAAATTGATAATAACCCCCAAATGAAAACAACCAAAATGTTCAACTGGTGAACAGATAAACAAACTATCCATATAATTGTTATTAATCAGCAATTAAAAAGGAAAATATTATTGATATATGTAACATTATGGATGAATCCCAAACCATTATGCTAAGTGAAAGAAGCCAGACCCAAGACTAAACACTGTATGTTTCTATTTATGTGAAATTCTAGAAAAAGCAAAACTATAGTGACGAAAAGCAGATTGGTGGTTGCCAGCCCACCATCTCACCATCTGTGCTATATATTTTCTCTCTCTCAGGATTTTTGCTAACTCTTGGCTTCTAAATCTTCTTGGTGTCTTCTGCTGCCATGTCTGTGTGTTCCTTGTATCTCAAGATCAATTTCTTTCTTTTTTTAATAATCCTTCCTTCCGTTCTTCCTTCCGGCCTTCCTTTCTTTCTTTCTGGCTATTTCTGATCTTTGTTGCTGTGTGGGGTTTTCTCTAGTTGTGCTGAATGGGGACTAGTCTCTGGTTGCAGAGCACAGGTTCTAGGATGTGCAGCTCCCAGGCTTTAGAGCCCAGGCTCAGTACTTGTGGCGTATGCACTTAATTGCTCCAAGGCATGTGAAATCCTCCAAGACCAGGGATAGAACCTGTGTCAATCCCTTTTTTACCACTGATCCACCAGGAAAGCCCATCAAAATCAATTTCTTGAGAGAAAGGATCAGATAGTTCCAAACTTTCTGACTCTAAATTATAACCTAAAAGTTAGTGATACTTCTTTGAGAGGTGAGGACTAATTCCTTCATCTCCCCTTGAAACTGGGCTATAATTAGCAACTTGCTTCTAACAACAAATAGAATGTGGTAGATATGAGGATGTATGCTTCTGAGACTCAGTCTTAAAAGGCATATGAGTTCTTCCTCTGGTCTTTCTCTTGGATCACTTGAGGGAAGGAAGCCAGTCACCATGTCATGATAATACTCAAGCATCCCTGTGGCGGGGCCCACGTGGAGAGGAACTAAAGCTTCCTGCCAATATCCAGCAAGAAGTACAGTGTGCTTGTCATCAGCCAAGTAAGTGACAATCTCTGAAATGGATGCTCCAGGCCCAGTCAGGGCTTCCCTGGTGGCTCAGATGGTAAAGAATCTACCTGCAATGTGGGAAACCCAGGTTCTATCCCTGCACTAGGAAGATCCCCTGGAGGAGGGAATGGCTACCCACTCCAATATCCTTGCCTGGAGAATTCCATGGACAGAGGAGCCTGGCAGGCTATAATCCGTGGGGTTGCAGAGAGTTGGCCACAACTGAGCAACTAACACACACAGCCCAGTTAAGCCTCAGAGTACACAGTTCCCGCTACCATCTTGACTACAATCCTAAACCAGTTTAGTTACCCCTGAATTCCCAACCTTCAAAAACGATAAGGTAGTGAATATGTATTGCTTTCAGAAAGTAAGTTTGGGGTACTTTGTTACACAGTAATACTCCCCCTATAAGGGGAGTTGTGTGTGTGGTTTGTTTTTTTCTGTTTTTCCTAAACTTCCTAGGACTATCTTAGGGCCCCCAGCATAAAAATAACCCAACTGTGTTCTCTTAGCAAGCACTCTTGGCTTGGAAATCTACCTTAAAGCGGAGATATAGACAAAGAAGATGCTTTTATTGGGCAATCTAGTACCAAAAAAAAAATCTGAAAAAAAAGGTTTGTCTGCATTAAGATAATATTAATAATCTGCCTAGTATTATCTTTAAAAATTCAGTAACCATTTTCTACCATAGAAACATGATTCCAAGTGAAGACAAATTATTTTAATGAGGGGTTTCAGAGAAGAGTAGAGCTCCTGACAGTTGGTTTAGAAGATATTTTGCTTTGGGTTTCTAGGATTGCCACTGATAGTCGGGTAACAGTTAAAAGGCTAAGTCAGTTATCCTTCTTGGTCTCTAATGGACAGTAATATTTGACCTAACTTTGGTCAAAGCCAGCTTTGTGAACCTAGGGTCTATCCTGATAGACTGCCACAATGAGTTTACAAATTCTCAGCTTCTTTGGAAAATATTTCCAGCCTGGCAATCATGCCTAGTTAAACTTGCGTCATTCTAGTAGCCAGGATCCAAGTAACTCATGGTTTTCTAGTGGTTTATAAATCTGATGATTTTGAATTACATGGTTTACTACATATTTACTACGTCACTACATATATTAACTACTGCTTTATAAATGAAGTGCTTTTTTCACAAGTGGTTCTGTTCCCAAGGAAGCTGAGACTCCAAATTCTAGTATGTGTGAGAAGAGTTATCCATTTCTCTTACAATTGATTTATATAGCTTGTCCCAACACACCCACTTACTTGATATAATTTATAAATTCTTGATATCAATAAAAATTGCTATCGGTACTCACCTAGGCAGACTAAATTTAAAGGAAATCCTCAGCATCTGTTTACTGCCTTTTTCTGTACATTCAGCTTTCCCTTTAATGAACCTCTTTTTATTGGAATATCAGCAGAGTAACTCATAATGAAAGCACACTGATCATGGATCAGCCATGTCATTTGATTGTATTGTGACATTATTCTTCCCAATACCCTTAGCTGAGTATAACTACAATAGCCACAAAGACACTTGTCTATGGGTTAACCTCTTTACAGCTTAAAGATTCCTCAAGATAGACTGAATATGAAATGAATCTAGAGATGCTTATGTTGGATCAATACCTCTTTGATGAAGCTACTAAAGCATCTCATTTGATGACTGTCTGGAACAACAAGGCAGCAGGAATCATCTCAGTGGGGTCAGTCCTCCATTATGGACCCAGGACAGAATATCCCTAAAAATCCATAACTTGCTTTTGGGAAAAACAAAAATAATGCTTCCATTTCTACTAGCTGAAGAGATGGATGCCAACGGAGCTAGTCTGGTTGCGGCCCCTCTTATTATTTGGTTGCCAGTATATACTTCATAATGGGGAAGATCCCCTGGAGTAGGAAATGGCAAACCATTCCATTATTCTTGCCTGGAAAATTCCATGGACAGAGATGCCTGTTGGGATACAGTTCATGGGGCTGAACAGTCTGGTATGCTACAGTCCTTGGGGCCACCAAGAGTTGGACATGACTTAGCAACTGAACATACACACACACACACACACACACACAAATATGCTTCATAATAATTTCACCTTCCAAATCCATAATGATAAAGAGAATGTTATGATAGTAAATAGCTGCTGACTGCAGCAAATAGGTAAAAATAAACCTTTTCATAAAATTCTTACTGTTTAAAGATACAAACATATTTTTAAAGTTTCTGTTCCAAAGAATGATGCCTTATTTCTTTTTAATTAGAGCTGAAAACAAGAAACTGTTGCATAGACAACTGACAGAGGCTACTGAAGTAGAGGGCATTAAAAGACTGAACACCTCCTCTAAACCTCACAAACACGATTCCAGGTCCAGGTGGGAAAAAGAGAGAAAAGACAAGATGAATCTATTATAGCTGCTATAATTCTGATTAAAAGTAAGTCCAAAATACTTGAAAAGATTCTTTAGCAATTTATGATAATGTATAACCACATTCTTTTCCCCTAAAAGACTTTTCCCTATAATTGTATTTACTCCTTGTTAAGGTGAAATATCACTCGACTTGAAACAAATATCACTCGACTTGAAACAGATGTGAAATTATCTTTATTAGATAATTTTCTTTGACGTTGGTATTTTAACACTGTGATTAAACCAGATGGAAGACAACTTATTTTTTTCCCTCTCTTTAAAGACAGAGAGGAAGAAACTAAAACACACAAGCATAACCAGGTACTTTCAGATTCTCGTTGCCATGACAACTTGTCGGCTTCCATCACTAAATTATGTTTTGATCACGTTTATGGATTTTGTGTGTGTGTGTGTGTGTGTGCGTGTAACAAGTAAGGGATTTATTTATTTCACTTAATTATTTTCCATTGAGGAAATTATCTTCCTTTTGGAAAATGGCTCATTGTCTATTAAACAAAAGCAGAAGAGTACTAGAGACTCCCCCTCAAAACTATAAAGCACAAAAGCTCCCCAAAGAAAGCTTGGAAGTAAGATATTGCACTTTCACAGACTTCTAATGATATTTTTAAAAGGTATTTTGTTTCCATGAAAATTAAATACTTCGGGTAGTTTTACAGTGTGAGAAATAACTACATTTTTTTCTGCTTCAGTAGACCAATTCAAAAACTGTTTATGATGACGCCGTCAAAACATACTGCAGTAAAATGCCTTCCTTCTGGCCTCTTTCATCTATTGTTTAATCGCTGGGTCTGAACACATCTGGAAAACAGTGAAATCAGTGGGAAGTGTGAGGAGCTGGTAACGAAGCAAGTTGCTCCCTAGCAACAGCACTCAGGAAAAATAGGCTCGTTTGTCAAGTGGCCCCAAAGCAGGAAGTCAGGGGGCCCTGGGGGATGATAATGGCTTACACAAGGTGTGAAAGAGAAGTTAACATTTACCTTCCCAAAGTGGCGTATTCAGTGTCCTCTATAAACAGGACACCCAAACTGAAAAGGAATGGAAAGAGCCATGATGGCTAAATGCACACTGATTCTCACACTTCTGTGACACAGAGGGCCAATTTGTGTGTATCCAATCCATCATAGACTGTGATTTTTGTAAAATGCCATTAAAAATGTATTCAGAACAGTGAAATTACAAAGACATCAAAAAATGCAAAACTAGAGTCACCTAACATAAGATCTTTCTGATTAGTTGCTTTGTTATTTGCTGCTCAGTCACTAAGTCAGGTCTGACTCTTTGTGACCCCATGGACTGCAGCATGCCAGGCTCATCTGTCCTTCACTGTTTTGCTCACATTCATGTCCACTGAGTCAGTGATACTATCTAACCATTTGATTCTCTGCTGCCTTTTTCTCCTTTGTCTTCAATCTTCCCAGTATCAGAGTCTTTTCCAATAGGCCAGCTCTTTGCATCAGGTGGCCAAAGTATTGGAGCTTCGGTATTAGTCCTTCTAATGAGTATTTAGGGTTGATTTCCTTTAGGATTGCCTGGTTTGATCTCCTCACTGGACGAAGAACTCTCAACAGTCTTCTCCAGCACCACAGTTTGAAAGCATCAGTTCTTCAGTGGTCAGCTTTTTTTTATTAGTTGCTTAAAAATTTCATTGGAAGGACTAATGCTGAAGCTGAAACTCCAGTACTTTGGCCACCTGATGGGAAGAACTGACTCACTGGAAAAGACCCTGATGCTGGGAAGATTGAAGGCAGGAGGCGAAGGGGACGACAGAGGATGAGATGGTTGGATGGCATCAACAACTCGATGCACATGAGTTTGAGAAAGCTCCAGGAGTTGGTGATGGACAGGGAAGCCTGGAGTGCTGCAGTCCATGGGGTTGCAAAGAATCAGACATGACTGAGCAACTGAATTGAACTCAACAGTTTCTAAACACTTATCCTCAGTTTCTATCTGGACCTCCTTAGGCGTCAGAAAGAGGTCAGAGGCAGCACTTGTGAGTGCAGACCATGACACTTTAAATAGCTATGGTTTAGAGCTGATCTTCTCAAGCTTGTTGAGCATCAGGATTACCTGGAGAGCTTGTTAAGTGCAAATCCCTGAACCCTTCCCTGGTAGAGTCAGATTCAGTACATTTGAACTAGGGGTGGATAATTAGAATTTCTAACAAGCTCATAGGTATTGTCCCTGTAGGAGTTACAGCACTACAGAAGACTTACATGGCACCAGTGTGTCGTCTTCTCACTGTGGACATGCCATTATACTAAAGCATAAAAATCCTGAGAGCCGAGAGAGGGTAAGATTACCCAGGAGGTAGACAAGAAGCTAGAGCTTTAATCCCTTTAGTGGTTCATCATCATGCATCAACCTAGATGGATGGGATGGGGAGGCAGATGGGAGGCAGGTTCAAAAGGGAGGGAATATATGTATACCCATAGCTGATTTATGTTGAGGTTTGAAAGAAAACAACAAAATTCTGTAAAGCAATTATACTTCAATTAAAAAATATATAAAATTTTTAAAAGGTAAATATGATGGCTTAGAACTCAAAGTTCTTCAAGATCTGCCTAATTTGCCATTTTTTTTTCCTATTCTGCACTCCTTATAAACATGGAATTTATGCTTGAGACACAGGAAATGATGGGTAGATGAAGTTGATGGTGACTCTGACAGAATCTGATGGTTCTCCTGTTCTCCTGCCTTCTCATTTTTATTCCCTCTGCCTAGAAAGGTTCGTGCTCCCCCTGACTCCAATTCCTCCTCCTTTTATTCTTCTGTTTGACAAATATTTTGAGCTACCTGTTAGAATTTTTATAAGAAGTTTAAATGAGTTCATGCATTTAGAAGGCTTAGTCGGGAACTAGCTCATGACAAGGACTCCATAAGGATGCTGATGTTGGCAATGAAGATGGCAAGCAGAACAAGCTTTATAATGATTATTTAGTTCTTTGTTTTGTAACTACTGACTTTTAAGTCACTTCAATTAGACTGTGAAGTTCATTGGAGGAATTATATTTTTTTACATCCACATTTCCATTTCCTAGTGAGGTCTCTAAGATACAGGAAGGTCTTCCAAAACATTTGCTGAAAAAAAATGGTAAGAATCTGAAGAGGTCATGACACACATCTGTATATAATCCTATCCTTTTTCCACAATGCTATGTTGCATATTTAAAATTTTTCTTTACCCAGCTTCCCTATCACAGTTTAAAAGCACACTAAAAAATCTGTCATTTAAAATAATCCTTGGGCAAAACAATTAAGTTATTCATTAATTTACTTGAATTATTTAAGATTTTTTAGAAATAGCTAAACATCCTTCATTCCTGTAAATGGTAGCTATGCAAATATATAACCCAGCTCCCTCCTTAACAAAGAACTTGCCCTTCAGCTTCAAATAGTATAGTTACCAGATCCGTCTCAGCTTTCAACTGAATGCTATGATCCTCTAAAACAGCCCCTTCTTGATGACTGAGTATAACAGGGAGCTAGGTTTGGCTAGCGGAGAAGGTAATGGCACCCCACCCCAGTACTTTTGCCTGGAAAATCCCATGGATGGAGGAGCCTGGTGGGCTGCAGTCCATGGGGTCGCTAAGAGTTGGACACGACTGAGCGACTTCACTCTGACTCTTCACTTTCCTGCATTGGAGAAGGAAATGGCAACCCACTCCAGTGTTCTTGCCTGGAGAATCCCAGGGACGGGGGAGCCCGGTGGGCTGCCGTCTATGGGGTGTCACAGAGTCGGACACGACTGAAGCTACTTAGCAGCAGTAGCAGCAGGTTTGGCTAGGTCTGCGTAGTTCTGGATTCCTTTAATGTGTGTGTGCTTGGTCACTCAATGTCTGACTCTTTGTGACTATGGACTGCAGCCCTCCAGGTTTCTCTGTCCATGGGGATTCTCCAGGCAAGAATATTGGAGTGGGTAACCATGCCCTCCTCCAGGGGATCATGCCAACCCAGGGATCAAACCCAGGTATCCCATGTTGCAGGCAGTTTCTTTACCGACTGAACTGCCAGGGAACAACTCATTAAATGAGATGGCTTTAAACCTTCCTTTGAACTGTTGAAACTCTGATTTGCATCATAGTATAGGCTCTATCTCCCAAGTCTGCTGCCTTCCAACTTTCCTCTCACAGGTATCTGATCAGCAATGCTGTCTGAAGGTTTTCCGGCCCAATTCTGGATCCCTAGCAGCTCATCTTTCACAGGTGTTGCTCACTCCCTGTGTACATCCAACTTCATCTCAAGGTTTCTCTCCTAAGGGCATAGAGACATAAAAATGCAAAATTATGCTTTTGGCTTTCTCAGAGGGATAGTAAGCATGGAATCAGACTGGGATCTAGCTAGGAAACAAACTTGAACAATGTATAAGTGAGACCTGACGAGCACAGCCCCCATTGATCTGAGATGAAGCATAAAAATGCGGAATTGTGTCTCCTACTTGCTGAGACACTTCATTCTTTCCCCTTTAATGGGGTTCTGGCACTACTGTTATTTGAACCTCACTGTTTCCATCTTCATTTCTCTCCAATGTGTGTGTTCCTAATGCTTCAGACTCCAGGACCAATATCCACAAGTTGTTTGTATTCAGAGAGGCATCTGTGGGTGAGTAAAGGGAATTTTAGGTGTTTTTTCAACTATTTAACAATGAGAGCAGAAAGATATAGCCAAATTTTCTTTTTTAAATATAGACAAAAGCTGCAGCTATGTCAACACTGGAAAAGGTAAATTTATTCAAACACCTAGTAATAAACTGTGAGGAGCATTTTGTACTAAATCAGTGGTTCTTAGTTTTTTGGAGCCTCAGCTCAGTCGCTCAGTCGTGTCCGACTCTTTGCAACCCCATGAATTGCAGAACGCCAGGCTTCCCTGTCCATCACTAACTCCCCGAGTTCACTCAAACTTATGTCCATCGAGTCGGTGATGCCATCCAGCCATCTCATCCTCTGTCGTCCCCTTCTCCTCCTGTCCCCAATCCCTTCCAGCATCAGGGTCTTTTCCAATGAGTCAACTCTTCGCATGAGGTGGCCAAAGTATTGGAGTTTCAGCTTTAGCCTCAGTCCTTCCAAAGAACACCCAGGACTGATCACCTTTAGAATGGACTGGTTGGATCTCCTTGCAGTCCAAGGGACTCTCAAGAGTCTTCTCCAACACCACAGTTCAAAAGCATCAATTCTTCAGTGCTCAGCTTTCTTCACAGTCCAACTCTCACATCCATACATGACCACAGGAAAAACTATAGCCTTGACTAGACAAACCTTTGTTGGCAAAGTAATGTCTCTGCTTTTCAATATGCTATCTAGGTTGGTCATAACTTTCCTTCCAAGGAGTAAGCGTCTTTTAATTTCATGGCTGCAATCACCCTCTGCAGTGATTTTGGAGCCCCCAAAAATAAAGTCTGACACTGTTTCCACTGTTTCCCCATCTATTTCCCATGAAGTGATGGGACCAGATGCCATGATCTTCGTTTTCTGAATGTTGAGCTTTAAGCCAATTTTTTCACTCTCCTCTTTCACTTTCATCAAGAGGCTTTTTAGTTCCTCCTCACTTTCTGCCATAAGGGTAGTGTCATCTGCATATCTGAGGTTATTCAAATGCCTTCAAATATGACACAAAATCTATAGACTCAATCCCTAGATAAAGGCATGATTGTTAGAATGAAGAGCTTAAGGTATGGTTTCTACTATCATCCTTTCATTTTGATCAGTGTTTTACTGATACTTATGAGTACACACTAGGATAATATTTTGCTATATAAATGCATGCTTTTTACTCCCAATCATTAATTTTACCTTTTGTCTTACAAACAAAATGACTTTGAAATTATGACTTGGGGAATGAAATTTTCAACAAAATAAATAAATAAGCACATTAATACATATATATATGTATATGTGTGTATATGTGTGTGGGAGGGTGTTATAATTTAGTTGCTAAGTTATGTCTGACTCTTGTGACCCTATGGAAAATAGCCCTCCAACCTCCTCTGGCCGTGGGATTCTCCAGGCAAGAATACTGGAGTGGTTGCCATTTCCTTCTCCAGAGGATCTCCCCAGCCCAGGGATCAAACTTGGGTCTCCTGCATTTCAGGCAGATTCTTTTTCAAAGCTGGTTTCTTGGTTTGAGCAATGTGTTTGAAAGACTATCTGCCTACCCAATATTTTTTCACTTTATAGAAGATGAAAATTCCTAGTGCACTTGGAAGAAAACAAAATTAGAGAAGTCAATGTATGTGACTAACACTGAAACTCCCCATTCAAAGGGAAGAGAAGGGGAGAACAACAAACAGTTTCTGAAAACAGCTCAAGCACTTGAAAACACGGTAAAGAAGTAAATACAGAGATATGTAAGAATGTCAAACATGCTGAGGCACTGAAATCTCTTTCAAATCTAAGAATGTGCTTCTACTTTGAATAGAAGTGATTCCTGGTAGTTGACTTAACTAATGCTGTATAACAGGTACCCCTCCCTCAGGTGAATAGCTTAAACAAAAACCTTTGAGGTAGCTCATGATTCTGAGGGCGAGAAAATGTCTGGGATCAACGGAATGGTTCTTCAGATTTCAGCTGAGCTCTGATGCATCTTTAATCAGCAGCAGTGGGGACAGTCAGGTTCAGAGGCTTTGCTGATGTTGTCTGGGCTCTTTCTCATACATGGGACCATCAGCGAGGACAAGAGAGTTGACGCATCTCTGAAGCATATAGTTGGCCTCCTTCCAGCCAGCTAGCGCTGTAAACAGAGGTGGGGGCTCCAGAGAGAACAAAGAAATCATATGAAAGGCCTGTTGGGGACTCAAGTTGGAACTGAAAACCTGTTATTTCCACTACATTTATTTGCCAGAGGAAGTCACAAAGCCAGTGAAGATTCAAGGAGATGGTTTAAAAAAAAAAAATCTACCTTGTGATGGTAGAGGCCACAAAGTCACAATACAAAGATAGATTATGGACCAGAGAACAGTGAAGGATTGTGGCCATTTTCACAATCTATGTCATTTAACAAACGATTTGGAGGGAGGTGGGAGGGGGGTTCAAGATGGGGAGCACGTGTATACCCGTGGCGGATTCATGTTGATGTATGGCAAAACCAATACAATATCGTAAAGTAATTAGCCTCCAATTAAAATAAATAAATTTAAATTAAAAAATAAATAAATAAAATCATCTTGATCTCAGAATAAAAACTCAATACTATGTGCCTCTATTTTACAATGACTTGTACCATCATATCTACTCCTTATAGATAAATAGAAAAATTTGCCATTAGAGGCCAGTGAGCACTGTGGTCTTCTGAAGTATGATGTGAACTAGCTCACCATAGCGTTCAAGTGCCCTATTAGAATCTTTTAGAGTCTGTGTCCTACCAGGTTAAATGTCCACATGGAAGTTTAAGTAAAAGTTTCTCAACAATTTCTGGCTGAAATTCTTTCCCTTGCTGATATCTACAAGGATACCAAAATGGAAACCTAAGTCCTATCCCTTGTCTAACATTTGCACAATCTTGGCTTCAAGCTCCTCGGGTTGGACCTTACCCGCATTTGTGGACCTACTCTCTGTGATCTGCTCCAATAACTGATGTGTCTCTCTTGGGCACAGGTTCAAAGATTAGTGCCACAGTTTTAATATTTTGGAGGATTCTTAGGCCCCTTTGAGAAGCTTATGAAGGCTAGAGACCCTATAAAAATGCATCCATCACCCATTGACACAAAATTTTGTACGTAATTTTGGGAGGACCACAGACTTCCTAAGACCTATCCATGGACTTTCTAAGAGTCTATGGACCCCATTTAGAGAAACATCCGCTAGATTATGGCAATATGTGCTCGTGTACTATGGCAGCTAATAGAATCAGAGGCAGCAGGAGAGCATACGGGAGCAGTCAGAGGTAACCTGCAGGTACAGTCAGCAAGTTCTGCCCTCCTGAATGATGAGTGTTCAGATATGATTTATTCCAGGAGAGAGAAATCCCTGGTTTTTCTCCTCAAAGGTGAAAAAAAAAAAAAAAAAAAACCAGAAGCAAGCTGGCTAAGTGTGGATCTCAATATCAGTAGCAGAATCACCACTTGTGATCATGGCAGCAAAACAGTCCCTTAGGTCATATAGTAAGTTGCCTACATACAAACGAGTTCTTTTCTGAGAGAATGTTCGTAAGCCCAATTTGTTTGTAAGTCAAAGTTAGGCTAGGTACCCAACTAACATAATAAGTTATATAGTACTGTGGTGAATAGGTTTATGATACTTTTCAGACAAATAATACATAAGAAGCAAACAAAAACTAAAATATTTTTAATCTTACAGTATAGAACTTTGAAAAGTAGAGTAGCACAGTACAACTGGCATACAAGGGCTGGCATCAAGTGAAAAGGCAAGAAGAGTTACTGACTGGAAGAGGAGGTGGGAATGGTAGAGCTGAAGGATCGTCAGCAATAGGAGACGGAGGGCGAACTGCAATTTCATTCACTCCTGAAGTTGATGGCACAGGTTCTTATTCCTTGCTAGATTCAATTCTATCCACCCTCTTAGAAAAACAATCCAGTGAGATACGTTCTCATTTTTGAAAGCTCATAACTTGAAGGTTCGTATGTGGGGGACTTACTGTACTCTTCTGTCCATTGAGAAGGTAGAACTTGGAGCATTTTGAGTGATGACAACTTTGAACCAGGACACCTCCTCTGTTAAGAGGCTTCAAGGTTGTACTGACAGATAAAATAAAATCATGTCAAAGATTTGCTTCAAAAGAATCTAGGATGAAGGAACATACAGATGCAAGAAAATGCTTCCTGAAGGACGAAAAGGTTACCTACTCCAGTGTTCCTGCCTGGAGAAGCCCATGGACAGAGGAGCCTGGTGGGCTATGGTCCATGTGGTCACAAAAAGTCAGACACAACTGAGCATCATGGATGCAAAGCAGTTGGAATAAAGAGATTTTTTATATCCTATTTTAGTCTTTTCTACATGACCACAATATCTCTTCAGCTTCTCTATCTCATTTTAAAAGAACCTTCCCTAAGTTTTTTATTCATTCAAGGAGGTTATAAAAATTTTTTTCAGAAAGATGAAACAAATGTTAATGTTGGTTAAAAGATAGCTTGTAGCACCATCAGGCTGTGAGGCTCACCCAGGCTGCTTTAGAGCTACTGACAAGTGAGACAGGACTCCCCAGATACACCGCTAGGAGGCACCTTACTCTTTGTTCTCAGCCTCTCACACTGCCTGCTGCCTTCCCTATCTCCTAGGCCCTGTCAGCCAGGCAATAAATACAAACACCAGTTGATGACCAGTGATAACACATTATTGGTTTCCCAAGTGGTGCAGTGGTAAAGAATCCACCTGCAATGTGGAAGACCTGGGTTCAATCCCTGGGTTGGGAAGATCCCCTGGAGAAGGGATAGGCTACCCACTCCAATATGCTTGGGCTTTCCTGGTGGCTCAGCTGGTAAAGAATCCACCTGCAATGTGGGAGACCTGGGTTTGATCCCTGGATTGGGAAGATCCCCTGGAGAAGGGAACGGCTACCCACTCCAGTATTCTGGCATGGAGAATTCCATGGACTTTTTAGTCCATAGGGTTGCAAAGATTCGAATACTACTGAGCAACTTTCACTTTCACTTTCATACACACACACACACACACTTATATTTGTTAGATTGATTTCACAAAGAAATTTCAGGACTACATTTATAATATAAAGTAGGATAACATGGATACATAAAGTATATATATATATAAATGTGTGATATATACATAGGAATAATATAAACATATATATTTATGTATATATATCCCCTCTATAGATATTCTTTCATAAAGAATTTTTAAGAATGTATCTCTGATATAAAGTAGGAAGCGCTAGATGTTTCCAGAGGAGGGGAAAGCTATGAAAACAGCAGTAACATTCTAGAACCAGAATCAAATGACCTAGGTTTGAATCCTGACACCAATGTTTATCACCAGTACAACTTTAAACAGTTTTATGTTTGTGCCCAATTTTCTTAACTTGAAAGTCATTTAAAATAATACCTAACTTCTTGTGAAGAATAAATGAAAACTTTAAATGCCTAGTATTCCCATACGACTTAAAACATCATAGGATGGGGTAATTTGGCTTCTCTTGAAAAACTACTCTAACTTCCTTTTCTTTAATAATCAGAATTAAGCAGCCATTCGTGTCTTTCTTCTTATTTCACTTTCCAGAAAATTCAGACCCCACTTGAGGCTCAGTTGTAACAACTAGGCTGAAACTTTGTCATCTTGGAATGTGTAGTTTTCATTTCCCTGGTATTAAATTTTTACTGTTATTTACATTTCCCCTCAGTTTCATTTCCTTTGTTAACATGAGCATTTTTATCTCATCTGTTCCCAGTCCTTTGTGGAGCAAAGTCATAGAGGGAGAGAGGAGGGAGGGGAAGGAGGAGGCTGGGGAAAAGCTAACATGTTTGTTTCACAAATGCTCACTAAGCATTTGCAAAAATAAGAATATGGTTAATCTGGTTGTCCATAGCTTCTGAAACTGTTGCACTGAGGTGTTCAATTAATGGACTTTCTATCTGTAGCACACCTTTACTTCCCCAAAATGCTGTGCCCATGATATGAGAGTCTCGCTGGTAACACAGTTCCATTATAGAGTCTTTTCTGGCACTTTCCAGAAGGTACCAGTAAGGCTAAGAAGAACAGTCTTCCTCCATCTCTTTCTCTCCTTTTATCACAGTTAGGATTATTGAATGTAATACACTGGAGCCTTGCTATAACAACCAATCTTTGCTACCAGCCACATAATTTATTTCCATACCTAGAACTATTCCTGTAAAACGTCTATATACTATAGATGGATAGATAAATGGTAAGTGATAGCTGAAAGAAAAATAGTCTAGACCTCAGAGGAATCTAATAATTCAAACTTACTACAGACAGCCTGAAGATAGTTAACATCTATAGTATTGATTATATCAAGATTTAGTACTCTGGGAAAAACCTCATAAAAAACACAACATTTTGCTATCACAGGGGTTTGAGAGAGAGGCAATTAAAATGCAAGAAATGTCAGTCTTGTTCATATGAAATTTTACAAATATTTCCAGGAATAAGACTATTGTCTCCTAAGAATGCATGTTTGGTTACAAATCTAGCTTCTGAAAAACCAGAGAATACTTTCTTCATTAAAAGAAAGAAAAGGCTATATACCCCCGACAGCAATATGATCCAGGCTTATCCACTTAGTTTTTATGTTATAGCCCCGTAAGTGTTCCCACTGAAGGAGGTGCCAAGCCTTGTGACAACCCTGACCAACAGAGGGCTTTGGCATTTCTGAGGACAGACTTTTCCTGCACAGAAAGTCTGGATTAACTTTGGAGCAGTGATTATAAATACACAGACACATTCTGTCCCTTCCAGTCTGCATATTTCTCCTCTCTTTTTTTTTTGAATCTCACTTTTCCCCAAAGTTTCAAATATTGCTTTCATGCTATAGCTTCCAAATTTACAGCTTTATCCCTGATTGATTTTTCTCTTGAACCCCAAATTCAATATTTCACCCTATGCAGAGAATAATCCACTTGGGTGTCCTGTGTGTGTGCTAAGTGGCTTTAGTCGTGTCTGACTCTTTGCGACCCTATGGACTGTAGCCCACTAGGCTCCCCTGTCCATGGGATTCTCCAGGCAAGAATACTGCAGTGGGTTGCTGTGCTTTCCTCCAGGGGATCTTTCTGACCCAGGGATAGAAACCACATCTCTATGTCTTCTGCATTGGCAGGCGAGTTCTTTATGAGCCAAATTAATTTATTAGAAGACAAACTCCTCTTTTTCCTTGTCCCCCTTCCCTAGCTGTCTCATGAGGAATTCCATCCCCTGCCTGTTTGCTATCAGGGAATCAGCATGACACCCTGCAGACTTGAATGTAGGGAAGAAGCTGGTAGGTTGTATAGAATAGACCCAAGTTTTGCACACCCTGCATCTCCCAGGTGGTTGGTGGTGGTGGTAGTTTTGTTTCATTGTTTTGTTTTTTTTTTTTGGCTGTGCCACATGGCATATGGGATCTTAGGTCCCTCACTAGGGGTCAAACACACGCCCCCTGCATTGGAGGCACACAATCTTAACCACGGGACCACCAGGGAAGTCTCCAGATGATGGTTCTTATTCCCTCCTCTGTGCTCTCACAGACTTCTACCTATGCCTCTACCAGAGAATGTAGCTCAGTACTGTGTGGCCATTTATATCTTTCTCTGTCTGGGGTTTGAGCTCAAAGGGTAGAGAAATGTCCTTCTCTCTTAATGTAATCAGCTCTGTAGACTACGTTTCTGAATGAACTTTTCTTGAGTCACTTGGAAAATCTTTAGTGAACACTTACAATGTGCTAAATGAAGGAGCTATAATTGTGTAGGTGACAGACTTTGTCTCCACCCTTAAGTGGCTAGGAACATAGACCAGAAGGGGAAAAGGCTGTTAGAGTGTACGTTCAGATGTTGTAGAAGTACACGAACATGAGGGAAATAGGGATAAGTTTGTACAAGGTTATAAATTAGATGTCCATTGGCAGAAGAATGGATAAGGAAGTTGTGGTATATATACACAATGGAATACTACTCGGCTATAAAAAGGAATGCATTTGAGCCTGTTCTAATGAGGTGGATGAACCTGGAGCCCACTATATAAAGGGAAGTGAGTCAGAAAGAAAAAGACAAATACTATATATTAACACATATATATGGAATTCAGAAAGATGGTACCAATGATCCTATATGCAGGGCAACAAGGGAGACACAGACCTAAAGAACAGACTTTTGGGCTGAGTGGGAGAAGGTGAAGGTGGGATGATTTGAGAGAATAGCATGGAAGCATACACATTACCACGTGTAAAATAGATGACCAGATTGTGTTTAATGCAGGAGGAACTGTATCCAAAGCTGGTGCTCTGGGACAACCCAGAGGGATAGGGTGTGGAGGGAGGTGGAGCGGGGTTCAGGATGGGGGGATTATATGTATACCTGTAGCCAAGTCATATTGATGTATGGCAAAAATCATCACCAATATTGTGAAGTAATTATCCTCCAATTAGATAAATTAGGGCTTCCCAGGTGGTACTATCATGGCATCTGGTCCCATCACTTCATGGCCAATAGATGGGAAAATAGTGGAAACAGTGACAGACTTTATTTTGGGGGGCTCCAAAATCACTGAAGATGGTGACTGCAGCCATGAAATTAAAAGACGCTTGCTTCTTGGAAGAAAAGTTATGACCAACCTAGACAGCATATTAAAAAGCAGAGACATTACTTTGCCAACAAAGGTCCATCTAGTCAAAGCTATGGCTTTTCCAGTAGTCATGTATGAATGTGAGAGTTGGACTTTAAAGAAAGCTGAGCACTGAAGAACTGATGCTTTTGAACTGTGGTGCTGGAGAAGACTCCTGAGAGTCCCTTGGACTGCAAGGAAATTCAACCGGTCCATCCTAAAGGAAATCAATCCTGAATATTCACTGGAAGGACTGATGCTGAAGCTGAAACTCCAATACTTTGGCCACCTGATGCAAAGAACTGATTCATTTGAAAAGACCCTGATGCTAGGAAAGATTGAAGGCAGGAGGAGAAGGGGACGACAGAGGATGAGATGGTTGGATGGCATCACCGACTCAAAGGACATGAGTTTGAGTAAACTCCGGGAGTTGGTAATGGACAGGGAGGCCTGGTGTGCTGCAGTCCATGGGGTCGCAAAGAGTCAAACATGACTGAGTGACTGAACTGGACTGACTGAGGTAGCACTAGTGGTAAAGAACCTGCCTGACAATGCAAGAGATGTAAGGGACGTGGGATCAATCCTCGGGTTGGGAAGACTCCCTGAGTAGGAAATGGCACCCATTCCAGTACTCGTGCCTAAAGAATCCCTTGGACAGAGGAGCCTGGTGGGCTATAGTCTATGGGGTTGCAAACAGTCAGACACGTCTAACGTGACTGAGCATCATACACAAAATAAATTAATTAATTAAAAGAAAATTTTAAAAAGGATGAATAAGGTCTGAGGATCTATTGTATAACATAGTAACTATAGTCAGTAATACTACACTGTATGATTGAAGTTTGCTGAGAGTAGAATTTAAATGTTACCACACACACAAAGCAAATATGTAGGGTGATAGATGGTCTTCCCAGGTGGCTTGGTAGGTAAAGAATCTACCTGCAGTCTAGGAGACAAAGGAGATGCAGGTTTGATGCCCAGGTCGGGAAGATCCCCTGAAGAAAGAACTGGCAACCTATTCCAATATTCTTTCCTGGGGAATCCCATGGACAGAGAGAGGAGCCTGCTGGGATAGTCCGTGGGGTCACAACGAGTTGGACGAGGCTGAAGTGACTGAGCATGGGTGATAGATGTGCTGACTGGCTTTGTGGAGGGCTTCCTTTCACAATGTATGCTTGCATGTTCAATCGCTTAGTCATGTCCGACTCTTTGTGACCCCATGATCTGTAACTCACCAGGCTCCTCTGTCCATGGAAACCTTCAGACAAGCATACTGGAGTGGATCGCCATGCCCTCCTCCAGGGGATCTTGCCGACCCAAGGATTGAACTCCTGTGTCTCCTGGATTGCAGGTGGATTCTTTCACTGCTGAGTCATTGAGGAAGCCCCTTCACAAAGCATACATATGTCAAATTATCACACTGTACACTTCAAATATCTTATAACCTTTTTAGTCAAGATACCTCGATAAAGATGGAAGGGGAAAAGGACTTGAGAAATTACTTAATCACCAGGAAGAAAGAACAGAAAACACAGCTGGGACTAGGGTTAGGCAAGCTAGTTGCTTAGAGCACAAAACTGAAAGAGGCTTTGACGCTTATATCCAGCAAGCTTAAGGTCAGGAACTGAGTGAGCACCTCCTTACATACTGTTTCCTGGGTGCCTCACTCTAGTCCTGACCCTGATGGGAAACTTAAGATCTGCCTATAAATACTGAGTCCTTTGTAAAAGTATTCCAGGTTGGTAGGTAGTATTTTACAGAACCTGGGCAGATTCTTTCTATTAAAGGGAGTGCTTGAAATACTAAGCATAATCACTTCAGCTTGATTGGTTGCTGTGGTGATCAAAACCACCACAAATATAGGAATAATAAAAATTGGGATAAACAGATGTGTTTATACAATATTAGTAGTGATGGTGCTCTGTGATAACCTAAAGGGATAGGATGGGGAAGGCGTTGGGAAGGGACTTCAGGATGTAGGGTACACATGTATACCTGTGGCTGATTCATGTTGATGTATGGCAAAAACCATCACAATGTTGTACAGTAACTGTCCTCCAATTAAAATAAATATTTTTTAAAAGAGTTTAGAATGGTGCAGGCACACTGGGAATATTCAATTAATGCTGTTGTTTTCCTTTCGGAGAAGGCAATGGCACCCCACTCCAGTACTCTTACCTGGAAAATCCCATGGGCAGAGGAGCCTGGTAGGCTGCAGTCCATGGGGTCGCTAAAAGTCAGACATGACTGAGCGACTTCCCTTTCACTTTTCACTTTCATGCTCTGGAGAAGGAAATGGCAACCCACTCCAGTGTTCTTGCCTGGAGAATCCCAGGGACAGGGGAGCCTGGTGGGCTGCCGTCTATGGGGTCGCACAGAGTCAGACACGACTGATGCAACTTAGCAGCTGTCCTTTGCAGATACACTCAAAACACATATTCCTATGGAGAGTAATAGGTTGAACACCAAGACTGTCAATTTGAGATCAGAGATCTTAAGAATTAGTTGAGATATTTATACAACTACTTTCAGGACATCCTGCACAGACTCTTAAAACTCTTCAAAGGATCACAATTGCCTTCAAGGGGAAAAAAATCCAGCAGCAGCATCATGAGTCATAAGATTCAAAAAGAGGTTCAGATTGCACGTCTAACTGCAATTCTTGCCACTCAGGTGACTTATTTTGAGTGTGCAAAGGAACCCTAATCATTTTACGCTGTTGTCTCCTTAGTATAAATTCTATAAATATTATCTCTATCAATGAGCATAAGGAAATAAAAATAATGACATATAGTCTTACTCTCTGTATCAATTCGCTATCATTCTTGTTGTTCAGTTGCTAAATCATGTCCAACTCTTTGGGATGCCATGGACTGCAGCATTCCAGGCTTCTCTGTCCTTCACTATCTCCCAGAGTTTGCTCAGATTCATGTCCATTGAGTCAGTGATGCTATCTAACTATGTCATCCTCTGTCACTCCCTTCACATTTTGCCTTCAATCTTTCCCAGCATCATGGTCTTTTCCAATGAGTTGGCTTTTTGCCTTAGGGGGAAAAGTATTGGAGTTTCAGCTTCAGCATCAGTCCTTCCAATGAATATTCAGAGTTGATTTTCTTTAGGATCAACTGGTTTGATCTCCTTGAAGTCCAAGGGACTCTCAAGAGTCTTCTCCAGCACCACTGATTCAAAGGGATCAATTCTTCATCACTCAGCCTTCTTGCTGCCTAACAAACCACCTGAAACTCAGAATCTTAAAATAATAAACAATTATTCTTGTACCAGAGTCAAGGAGTCAACTGGGCTCACTTAATGCATTTGTGGTCAACTATAGGTCAGTTTTTAGTGTTCAGCTGGCTACAGGCTTGTCTTAAATGGCCTTTGCTGAAACAACCAAGCTCTTCCCCATGGTACCCCATCCTCCAGCAGACTGTTCTGTGAGCTGGGCCAGGATTCTGAGAGAGGGAGCAAGTGCTCAAGGTTTTAGGCTTGGTTTGATCCACAGTCACTTTTACCAGATTCTATCAGCCAGAGCACATCATAAGGCCAATCCATATGAAAGAGCTGAAAAAACTGACTCCATCTCTTGACGGGAGGAGCTGCAAAATCACATTGCAAAAAGGTATGGACACAATGTGAGAAATGGGGGCTACAAATTAATCTATTAAGATCCCCAAATATAAACCATCAAAACATGAATAAAGCATTTCCCAATACAGCATACAATGCTAAGGTCCTGGGTGAGATGGCAAACATACTGCCAACCTAAGTTCAGGATTTTAAAAGACCTCTTACATGAATCAGTGGAAATCACCATGTTTTTAAAGACAAATGATTATTTTCCTGAATTTCCCTAAGCTTGTATATTTGCCTAGTCTTCAAAAATCTGCTTCCTTCTTTCTTCAGTTCCTTTTTCTAGGCTGTATTTGCTTTTTATTTTTGTTCAGTTTCAAATCTTAATGATGCAGCTTAGCATTCAAGCAGCGGCAGCCCTCTCCCAGGGAGCTCTATTGTTTAATATTCATGTTCACCTGAAAAATGAAGCAACACCCTGCTGCCTTCACATTCATTCGAAGAGAAACTCTCATTCCTAGAGGGACGTAGGTTAAGAGCGATGCTGCTGCCCTCATTTTGTCCTTAGGGTGCAGGAGGCCAAAGCGGAGAGCCGCCAGATGGAGGTGGGGAACTTGATCCTGCTGCCCAAGTCAGTGTCAGTTGCAAAACTCTAATCATCCAAGTGGGCAGGAAGTCACCTAGGCGATTCAGCTGGTGGGCGCCCATGTGAAAGGGAGAGATAATCATTAATGTCACTCCCGAGACAGGAAGGTCTTTACAGACAGAAATAGATTCCACCAGCACATTGCATGGAGCCTATTGAAGTGCAGACAGTGATCTGTAAAATGTTATGGGAGCAGTTGAGCTGACTTAAATCAAATTCAGCAGCATGTGATTAGCTGATGAAATAACTATTTTGTTGTGCTTTGGACTCTATGAAGTAACACGACTTTAAATTTTGGATGACAAGTCATTTCTGCATATTAAAATGAAGAGCTTTCCCCAAGTACCATATCCTCTGTGAAATTCTGTATATAAATGTTACCAGCAAAGAGAAAACAGAATAAAGTCAGCCTACCCTGATACAATGCTCTGGAAAATGAAACAATATCCTTTCTCTAAAATTTCTCTTTCCAGGAACAACTTCCACTTCAAAGAAAGTAAAAAATTTCTGGATCATATGAAATAAGGTCTACTAGGACAAAGTTTTTCTTGATGCCTGTTCATATTTTTTAGTAGCTTATCCTCGTATCTCCTTTTTTTCAATGAAAATAGAATTGTGGCTAATGAGGGCCATTTTTGTTATCCAAAAAATTTTTAAGACTTCAACTATTGCTGCATTAATACATATGGAATTTTACATATGTGAAAAACAGAAGCCATATTTTATGTGGGTACCCAGATCTGTTCAGTCAGAGAACAAATGTGTGTGTTTTTATATCTTAATAAGCCATCAATCATGGTAGTGTGATCACTCACCTAGTGCCAGACATTCTGGAATGTGAAGTCAAGTGGGCCTTAGAAAGCATCACTACAAACAAAGCTAGTGGAGGTGATGGAATTCCAGTGGAGCTATTTCAAATCCTCAAAGATGATGCTGTGAAAGTGCTGCACTCAATATGCCACCGAATTTGGAAAACTAAGCAGTGGCCACAGGACTGGAAAAGGGCAATTTTCATTCCAATCCCAAAGAAAGGCAATGCCAAAGAATGCTCAAACTACCGCACAATTGCACTCATCTCACACGCTAGTAAAGGAATGCTCAAAATTCTCCAAGCCAGGCTTCAGCAATATGTGACCGTGAACTTCCTGATGTTCAAGCTGGTTTTAGAAAAGGCAAAGGAACCAGAGATCAAATTGCCAACATCCACTGTATCATTGAAAAAGCAAGAGAGTTCCAGAAAAACATCTATTTCTGCTTTATTGACTATGCCAAAGCCTTTGACTGTGTGGATCACAATAAACTGTGGAAAATTCTGAAAGAGATGGGAATTGGTATTCCACCTGACCGGCCTCTTGAGAAACCTATATGCAGGTCAGGAAGCAACAGTTAGAACTGGACATGGAACAACAGACTGGTTCCAAATAGGAAAAGGAGTTCGTCAAGGCTGTATATTGTCACCCTGCTTATTTAACTTATATGCAGAGTACATCATGAGAAATGCTGGGCTGGAAGAAGCACAAGCTGGAATCAAGATGCCGGGAGAAATATCAATAACCTCAGATATGCAGATGACACCACCCTTATGGCAGAAAGTGAAGAGGAACTCAAAAGCCTCTTGATGAAAGTGAAAGAGGAGAGTGAAAAAGTGGGCTTAAAGCTCAACATTCAGATAATGAAGATTATGGCATCTGATCCCCTCACTTCATGGGAAATAGATGGGGAAACAGTGGAAACAGTGTCAGACTTTATTTTTAGGGGCTCCAAAATCACTGCAGATAGTGATTGCAGCCATGAAACTAAAAGACGCTTACTCCTTGGAAGGAAAGTTATGACCAACCTAGATAGCATATTGAAAAGCAGAGACATTACTTTGCCAACAAAGGTCCATCTAGTCAAGGCTATGGTTTTTCCTGTGGTCATGTATGGATGTGAGGGTTGGACTGTGAAGAAGGCTGAGCACGAAGAATTGATGCTTTTGAACTGTGGTGATGGAGAAGACTCTTGAGAGTCCCTTGGACTGCAAGGAGATCCAACCAGTCCACTCTGAAGGAGATCAGTCCTGGGATTTCTTTGGAAGGAATGATGCTAAAGCTGAAACTCCAGTACTTTGGCCACCTCATGTGAAGAGTTGACTCATTAGAAAAGACTCTGATGCTGGGAGGGTTTGGGGGCAGGAGGAGAAGTGGACAACACAGGATGAGATGGCTGGATGGCATCACTGACTCAATGGACATGAGTCTGAGTGAACTCCTGGAGTTGGTGATGGACAGGGAGGCCTGGCATGCTGGGATTCATGGGGTCGCAAGGAGTCAGACACGACTGAGCAACTTAACTGAACTGAAGCCATCAATACTCAAATCTTGATAAAACTTCAGCTGCTTCTCTTATCAATTCTTAGTACATGTGTATGATAGGAAATGCCAAGAACTCAGTAACTGGAGATATTGTACAAGTACATGGATGAAGGATTATATCTGTGGTTTTTTAGGCTAAACACATGACATGCAGCAGATCTTTCAGAAGAAGGCAGAATGTGATTCATAGGTCAGCCTGTGTACTGACTTCTGGACCACTTTTTACTGTTAAATGACTCAGGTGAAATGACTGAAGTATCTTGTAAGTATGAAAAGCTGGTCAGCTTGTAATCACACAAAGACAATTCTGCACATGGTACCAGTATTAGCCGAAGACATCCTAATTTCACAAAGCACTTTCTTCTTTATTGAAATATTAGATCTTTACAACATGAGGTGAATTGCAGGTACTTGAGATTCAAAAGATAAGAGGGTCACTCCAAACACCTCAGTAAGTGGCCAAGCTAGGACCCCAAACATGGGTGCTGTGGGTCCACATTTAGTTTTCTATTATTATCATTTTGATACGAATAAAAAGAATTCAGCCCCTTCCTGCTGCTGCTGCTGCTGCTGCTACTGCTGCTGCTAAGTCGCTTCAGTCGTGTCCGACTCTGTCCGACCCTATAGACAGCAGGCCACCAGGCTCTCCTGTCCCTGAGATTCTCCAGGCAAGATTACTGGAGTGGGTTGCCATTTCCTTCTCCAATGCATGAAAGTGAAAAGTGAAAGTGAAGTCGCTCAGTCGTGCCCGACTCTTAGCGACCTCATGGACTGCGGCCTACCAGGCTGCTTCATCCATGGGATTTTCCAGGCAAGAGTACTGGCGTGGGGTGCCATTGCCTTCTCCCAGCCCCTTCCTACCCAGTCCCAACTCTCTGAAAAATGATTAAAATTTTTAAAGTCAAATTAAAATTAAATGGAATGTCTCAAGTGAAATTGTCCAGGATAAAAAGAAAAGCTTCATTGTCACAGAAATAGCTGCCTAATTTTAATTGTCACAAACAACCGCTGAAGTAGAGTAGCATCTCCCACACGACAGGGGAGGAAACAGCATTACCAGGTTTGCTGGCCCGATGTCACTCTGCTCTTCTTGCCAATTCGGGATGAGAATGGCACATTATCCTTCTTTTATTGTTGTTGTTTAGTCACTAGTTCTGACTCTTCTTCAGCCAGGCTCCTCTGTCCATGGGATTCTCCTGGCAATAAGACTGGAGTGGGTTGCCATTCCCTTCTCCAGGGGATCTTCCTGATACAGGGATTGAACCTGGGTCTCCTGCACTGCAGGCAGATTCTTCACCACTGAGCCATCAGGGAAGCCCTATCCTCCTTTTACCACAGAGCAAATCTAGCCAGATCTGGGATGAACTGCTTTGGAAACCGATAGCAGGACCTTGTTATATAGGTTGTAAATTTGATTCACACTACATAGATAGCAAAGCCAGCTTTAAATTTTCCACCCTTGAAAATTCTCCCCCTAATTTTTCTTTAACCATAGTACAAGTCTTCCATTACGCAGTTAGAGATGAAAATATGGAACTAGCACCTCTCTGGGGTTAATCTACCTATTTGAGTTCTGACCATTTCTAGTGCCCTTTTTCAACTCTACAACACCCCACAGATTGAAGTGAAGATTAAATGAAATAACCACCAGAATGTCCCTTGTGGTCCAGTGGTTAAGACTTTACGCTTCCCTGGTGAGAGAACTACGATCCCACATGTCGCCTGGCCAAAAATAAATAAATTAAAATAAAATAATAAAAAAAAAAGAAGTAGTACATCAAGTGCCTGTTGATGTATTATGATTAGGTTCTCCCTGTTTTCTCCTTTCTCTTTCCATTCCACTCAAGTCTCTCTTGCTACTCCTCTCTTGAAAATGTTCTCTAGCACATGGTCTACTCACTGTTAACTAAACTCTATAACTAACACACCTCACGACTTTGCTCAGGCTGGTCCATCCACAACAAATGCTGTCTCCCTGCCCAAGCTTGGAAAACCAAAGTCCTACTTCTAACGCTCTTGCTGACATTCCGTGTTTAGCTTCTTCCATCACCAGCCTCACTTCCTGGCCCCCAACCTCCCTCCATTGATAGCATCCCGACAACAACACATTGTGATATGATATGCTGGTAACAAGTATGCCTATGAAGAAATTGTAAGCCCAATAAATATAGCCTGGATTAAATTTAGGGGAAGGGATCAAACTGATGACATCCCCTGAAGAGAAAACAAAAACAGAAAAGGAAATGGTGGGAATAAAACCAAGAAACATACATGACCTACTTACACTATTGCCTTGAGCCATGTCTAGAGACATATCTGGGCCTATTTTCACAAATTTCTCTAAATTCCTTGTTTTTATAAGAGAGCAAAACAGAGGTTGCAGCACAATAAGAAATATGGCCCCTAGTGAGTATTTGTACAAAGAAGTAGGTTTACTAGGATCCTTTACGTTCTGTAGGTTGCTGAAGAAATAAATTTTCTTTTTTTTTGACAAAAAATATTTTTAGGAAGATCACGTGTTTGTTTTGCTTTGTTTCATTTCCTGATGTTTCATCTGTTTGATTTGTTTTAAAGAATTACAAACACAAATACTTCTTTTTTGTGCATCCATTTTGGATTATATTGTCTTGCTTCTTTTTATGTATTGGGATAACTACTGGATATCACAGACACAGAATTGAGGCAAAAAAAAAAAACCCCTGTTAAAAAACACAACAAGGTCTGAGGCTTAGGGGCTTAGAGCTGCATTTAAGGGCATGGTTTTGGAGCCATGAGTGACCTTAGATGAGTCAAAAGTTGGTTTCAGTTTCTTTGCCTAGCAAGTGATGATAGTATTATCTGCTACAATTACATGCAGTAAGATTGGTAAAATGAAAAGCAAGTGTAATTAAAACACATTGGAACTTTAAAATCCTTAAATGAGATCGTTAACATGCTTTATAATATTTCAGCTCAAAACAAGAGACAGATGAAGCAAGTATGAAAAATCTTGATTATCCAGGTAACAGGTATGCAGGTGTTCATTATATCATTTTCTGTACTGTGGTGTATGTGAGAAGGTTTGCATAATAAAAATGTGAACTACATATACTACTACATAGGGAATAAATGCTACGGTTAGCAGTAGAATCTGTACCTATAGTCCCATGATTTGACCTTTTATTTGTTACTATTTCTTAGTATGATATTGAAGTTGTCTTCTTTTAATCTGTTTCCAAAATAACTCAAATGTGTAAATTACTTTCACCATTATATGTGCCTCCATTATCATGACAAGACTGGTACTTTTAAATGTAAATTCTGTGGACATTTTTAAAGATTTCAGAAAGTTACAAATTTCAACACAATATCCTAAAAATGTTTCTAAATGATCTCTGCAGGAATAGGGACAACAGTGAGGGGCATTCCAGTAGTGAAAGTCCAGGCCACTTCTCAGGCTTGCTTTCTTCTCTGTATCACATACCTTTGGTGATTTTCACATCACTCCTCTATCAGCAAGAATCTAAGTAAAATGTAAATAACTACTTTGATCACTGCTCCCCAAAACTAACACATTCAGATCTTATATTTTACTGATGTTGTTAATCACTATAGGAAATATACAAGATGAAAAGCATAACCTGGAGAAATTACAAATCTTAGGAAATCTTATTTCATGGTCCATGGATTGATTTCTGAGATGAATAAGATCTCCACTGGATGTCTGCCCTCCACTTTCGTACACCAAAGTGTGTTCTTTCTTTCTCCCAAGTTTCAGGCCAGGGTTTCTGCAGATCCCATCCTCCTGGGAAGCCTGATAGAACCTGATGCCCTTGATCTCAGTGTTTCTTGACATCTCTTAAGGTCTCCAAAGCTAGTGAGCAACTTCACTGGATCTTTGCTGTTCCAAGCAACATCTCTGATGAAATTTTCAAAGCAGATATTGTAGTTACCTGGATCCTTCTGATGTTGCTGGACATTTAACACACCATCTGCCCCAACCCCTTGATTCTGTCCAATTTCATCTGTTTAATTAATTTAAAGTTAAGGTGTCTGAATTTAAATTTTAAATATTCAAGTGTCTGAAACATTTTTATTTTTAAACCAGTATGCAATCCAAAATTGAGAATCGAGGATCTCATTAAATATAAATATATAACAAGCTGGCTCATGGATGATATAGAGCAACACCTAAAGCAGATCTGATGTGGGGTGAAGGAAGGACTATGCTATAGGATTTCTGGAACTGGCAAACAATCACTCAGTGACTGAACAGTATGCTCAATCTCTGGTCATTACAAAGGACTAGTTACATTTCAGAGAATGGAAAACATAGGACTAGTTCAGTGACAAATCCTCAAAAAAAATTGTTGTTATTATTGCAACAAGGACGTGGTCCAATACAGGTTTTCCATGCTCCCCATTAGAGTTTTCATGAACCTCTAACCCATTAAAACTTGGAAGTCAACAGGTCGCTTGGAACTAGTTTGGTAATAGAGTAATAGACAGTAAAAGTAAGCATTCTACTCTGAGAACCTTCCATTTCCTCTAAATGAATTCCTGAAGGAAGGAAAATAGATATCAGTGGAAACAAGTGGGGGATTATTTTAAGCCATTTTTTAGCCTGAGAGAATAACAACTTCAATATGCCCTTGGAATACTCACTTGATGTAAACATGGCTGATTCATGTTGATGTTTGGCAGAAAACAACACAATACTGTAAAATAATTATCCTTCAATTAAAAATAAATTTAATTTTAAAATAATAAAAAAGAAAGTGAAGGCCAGAATACTGTGTCTCCTCACCTGGTTAAATCTACCTTTCTAGAATATAGAGTAATTAAGGTAGCTCCTCTAATAAGAAGAATATGAATTTTGCTTAATTCTCCTTCTTTTGTTTTATATCTTTGAAAGTGAGGCTCTTTTGCCTACAATTTCAAGACATGGAGCACCGGATACCTCTGTAAATAACATTATGGCTACCCTAAACATGCTGAAAGTCAGATTTTAAGATAGCATAAATTAATCATGAACTTCCACTTGATAATCTGATTAGATAATTCTCAATTCCAGAAATGGTAGCTTTCCCTATTGTTCTTAAAGTCTGTGTTCAGGTATTTGACTGAGATCATGACAAGATCTCAGAAAGCTGCCTTGCACGACTACTTGACTGAGCCTGGACTAGCCACTGTCACATCAAACAGGTCGCAATTTCTTCTTACAGCTAGAAATAAGTGTCATTAAGATTTCCACAGAAAAAATACAATGCAGAAGTGTAGCTGTATGTTTGGCCTAGAAATTATCCATCAAAACCTAAAAAAAAACCCCAAAAACCTACTGAGAACAATATTTGGAAGTCATTAACTAGATGCTACTGCTGTGTCTTGGTACACTGCATGCTCAGTCATGTCCAACTCTTGCCAGCCCCAGGCTGTAGCCCACCAGGCTCCTCTTCCCCTGGGATTCTCCAGGCAAGAATACTGGAATGGGTTGCCATTTCCTGCTGCAGGGGAAATTCCTGACTCAGGGATCAAACCTGAGTCTCCTTGGTCTCCTGCATTGGCAGGTGGATTCTTTTCCACTGTGCCACCTGGGAAGCCCAGGTCCTATTAAATACACTTCAGTTGTTTCTCTTAAAAATATTTCTGACAATTTTGGATATCTGTATATTTCCAACATATTTATTTTCCTATAAAATCTGATACATTTTACCCCCACAAAAGAAAATACATTCTGGCCCTCTATCTAAGGAAATAAAAGTAGAAAGTGATTTTTTTCAGGCTTTTTTCACTCCCTTGAGTTACAAGAAGGGATCAAGACACAACAACATATAAGGCATGCCTCAGGGAAGATCTACAATAATACTGAACTGTTAGCTGTAGATTTGTAAAGTCCATGGCCAGTATCAGATACTTGAGATGAAATTAAACAGAGAGTATTTTATTGTCCTTTATTCTGTAAAATACATTAAGCATCTAATATGTGCTAGGCATTCTGCTAGGCTCTGTCACTAAAACAGCTCATTTAACCCTCACAATACACTGTGAATGGTATTAACTCCGTCTTACAAGAGGAGCAAAGCAATTCTTCAAGGTGAAATAAGAAACTTGACCTGAATCACACAGTAGTGGTTTAAGCCTTCAACTCAAACCTGTTATGAAAGCCAGTGTTTTTTTTCTCCCAGAATTGACTGACCATGCAACAACCCAATAGTTCTAGGGTAGATACAAACCAACTGCATACCTACAGAGCAGAAGAAAATGTTTGCCATAAATAAATCTAAAAAGGATTCATATCACAAATATATAAAGAATTTGTACAAATCAATGTGACAAAGAATAAACAATCCAGTTGAAGAATGGATGAAAGATCTAAATAGGTACTTCACAAAAGGGGATGTCCAAATGGCTAACTGGCTTATATAGAAGTGTTTATTTGGTAGTCTTCACAGAAATGCAAATTAGAACTATAGTGAAATGTCATCCTACATGAACCAGAATAGCTGAAGTGAAAATGACTACCTGTGGGTGAGAGAACACAGCAGTGAACAACAGGGCTGGCAGGAGTCCCAGTTGTACAGTCCCTACGGAAAACTGGCGGTGGTCACTAAAAATGAACATGTGTATGCCCTGGGTGTGCGTGCGCTTCGTTGCTCAGTCATATCCAACTCTTTGTGACCCCAAGACAGTAGCCCTCCAGATTCCTCTGTCCACGGGGACCCTCCAGGCAAGAATACTAGAGTGGGTTGCTGTGCCCTTCTCCAGGGGATCTGCCCAACCCAGGGATTGAACCCAGGTCTCCTGCATTGCAGGTAGATTCTTTACTGTCTGAGCCACCAAGGAAGCCTATGCATGTCCTATAACCCAGCAATTCTACTCCTAGGTGTAAAGCCAAGAAAAATATATACATATGTGTACCAAAATATGTATGTTCAAGTACATTCACAGAAGCAAAACTTGTAATAGCCAAAAACTGAAAAATTTCTAAAGGCTCAGAAAGTTTGGTCCATAGTAATAAACAGTGTGAGTTACTAATAACTATCTGTGCACATGTTAATTAGAACATTCCTTCAGTTAATTTATTCTGAATAATTGATCTGCTCATTTATTCCCAAAAGATATAAAATTCATTTCTCTAAAATGAAGGTTTATTGTGTCTAAACCTTAATATTCACACAAGTGTGCATATATACTTATATATATGTATAACACATACACATAAATATAGGTATGTGTGTGTATGCACTTAGTCACTGCTGCTGCTAAGTCGCTTCAGTCGTGTCCGACTCTGTGCGACCTCATAGACGGCAGCCCACCAGGCTCCCCCGTCCCTGGGATTCTCCAGGCAAGAACACTGGAGTGGGTTGCCATTTCCTTCTCCAATGCATGAAAGTGAAAAGTGAAAGAAGTCGCTCAGTCGTGTCCGACTCTTAGTGACCCCATGGACTGCAGTCTACCAGGCTCCTCCATCCATGGGATTTTCCAGGCAAGAGTACTGGAGTAGGGTGCCATAAGTCATGTCTAATTCTTTGCAATCTCATGGACTGTAGTCCACAAGGCTCCTCTGTCTACCAGATTCTCCAGGGAAGAATACTGGAGTGGGGTGCCATTCCCTTCTCCAGGGGCTCTTCCTGACCCAGGAATCAAACCCAGGTCTCCTGCACTGCAAGCAGATTCTTTACTGTCTGAGCCACCAGGGAAGCCCAAATATAGGTATATGTGTAATCAAATATATGTGTGTGTATGTATACAAACAACTGAAACAGTGAGAAGAAAAAAACTCTTTCTATATTGTGCAACAAAATTTTGTGCAAAAAAATTAACTCAAAAAGTGACATTTTATATAATAAAGATTTTTTTAATAACAGTATTTTTAAATAAAGAGGACTACTGATGATATTTTAAAATAAAGGAGCAGTTATTTCAGATTAGAATTTTTACATTTGATATATAAGCTGAAAAAAATGTTTCTAGAAGTTCCTTTTTTTGATGATTCCACTAAATAGTGGAAGAAAATGTTTTGTGTAATTTCTTCTTTTAAAAGTGAAAAGAGCAGTTTGATTATTTTTGCTCTGAGAAGGTTTGGATAGAACATGTATTCATTATTACCTTGATAATGTGACATTTTGGCAACCAAAATGCTAGGCACATCTTTTTTTTTTTTCATTGACTTGTAGTTGCTTTACAATTCTGTGTTAGTTTCTGCTGTTCAATAAAGAGAATCAGCTATTTGTATACATATATCCCCTCCTCTTGAGCCTCCCTTCCACACCTCCACTTCCCATCCCAGCCATCTAGGTCATCAGAGAGCACCGAGCTGAGCTCCCTATACTATACAGCAGGTTCCCACTAGCTATCTGTTTTACGAATGGCAGTGCTGCTGCTGCTGCTGCTAAGTCACTTCAGTCGTGTCTGACTCTGTGCGACCCTATAGATGGCAGCCCATCAGGCTCCCCCGTCCCTGGGATTCTCCAGGCAACAACACTGGAGTGGGCTGCCATTTCCTTCTCCAGTGCATGAAAGTGAAAAGTGAAAGCGAAGTCGCTCAGTCGTGTCCCACTCTTAGTGACCCCATGGACTGCAGCCCACCAGGCGCCTCCATCCATGGGATTTTCCAGGCAAGAGACTGGAGTGGGGTGCCATTGCCTTCTCCAAATGGCAGTGCAGGCTACATCAATCCCAGTTTCCCAGTTCATCCCAAACCTCTGCCCCACCCCCATGTCCGCATGTCCGTTCCCTACATCTGCATCTCTATTCCTGCCACTTCTTGTTAAAAGCTGTTTTCATAATTACATGTGTGGACTAGTCTACCTGTATCTTCATTACCTCAGATTTAGTTAATCTTAGCTTGACTGGGGTGTCAGGGAAGGTGATTCTTAGTTCAGAATACTAAACAAGTAACAGAATGTATTACCTCCCATATATTCCAATGAGCATTGGACATAAATATTTTAACGCTACTTCCAAGTGACTGAAAGTCTAAGGTTTGTGAATAAATTATAAATCTTAATTAATCTCTCTAGCCTGGGTTTATAGTGTAGTGTAGAAGAAGGAATACTAACCTAAGAGTCAGAAACCTGGTTTCTAATTCTAGTCTCTTAGAAGATAGCAGGTCTCCTGAGCAGCATAATTCTGTTCTATCAATTCAGCATCAATGAGACAAGGTCAAGTCTTGGATTCCCTTGAGTCTTTCAGCAGGCTAGGTCTGGAAGCTCTAAGACTTCTACTCACCTAACTCAGTGAATTAACCTTTCGTGCTGTCAAACACACGTGATGCTGTGACCTAAAATCGCTGACCCATTGCCACTTGTAGGTTACTACACCTGGTGAGGTCTATTCACCAGCTGAGTTTACCCTTAGCTCTGTGTGTTTCCAAGTCTGTTTATGAAAGTTTTATATATAATTGTAATTAGGTAATTGAATCATGTCGTACACAAACAGATAACGTGAGAATATAAAGAAAACAACTGTTTCTATGACTAAGTTGAAAAATCTGAAGAAGATTGAGTCTCAAGAGTGAGTCTCAAGAAAAATTGCCTTTGAATTAGGTGTGTCAACGCAACTGTAAAATAGTTTTTAAAATCTAAAAACATCCTACACTCAGCCTTGCTTCTATTTTTTTTAATTTAAATTTATTTTAATTGGAGGCTAATTACTTTACAATATTGTATTGGTTTTGCCATACATCAACATGAATCTGCCACGGGTGTACATGTGTTCCCCATCCTGAACCTCCCCCCACTCCTCCCCATACCATCCCTCTGGGTCATCCCAGTGCACCGGCCCCAAGCATCCTGTATCCTGCATCGAACCTGGACTGGCAATTTGTTTCTTATATGATATTATACATGTTTCAATGCCATTCTCCCAAATCATCCCACCCTCTCCCTCTCCCACAGAGTCCAAAAGACTGTTCTATACATCTGTGTCTCTTTTGCTGTCTCGCATACAGGGTTATCGTTACCATCTTTCTAAATTCCATATATATGCATTAGTATACTGTATTGGTGTTTTTCTTTCTGGCTTACTTCACTCTGTTTAATAGGCTCCAGTTTCATCCACCTCATTAGAACTGATTCAAATGTATTCTTTTTAATGGCTGAGTAATACTCCATTATGTATATGTACCACAGCTTTCTTATCCATTCATCTGCTGATGGACATCTAGGTTGCTTCCATGTCCTGGCTGTTATAAACAGTGCTGTGATGAACACTGGGGTACACGTGTCTCTTTCAATTCTGGTTTCTATTTTTAGGTTCTTACTATGTTTAGAGTCTGAAACATGAGCTTGTAGGTGATGTATTAGGAGATGGCTAATGCACAAACAGGTGCGTCCCTGGTGACTTAGTGGTAGAGAACCTGCCTGCCAGTGCAGGAGACACAGGTCCAATCCCTGGGTCAGGGAGATCCCCTGGAGAAGGAAATGGCAACCTACTCCAGTATTTTTGCCTGGGAAATCCCATGGACAGCTACAGGCTACAGTAGACCCCTAGCAGGCTACAGTCCATGGGGTCACAAGAGTTGGACACAACTTATTGACTAAACAACAACAATGCACAAACGTGGCAGCATGTTAATCAGAAGTGTAATCAAAGAAAAGGCATTTTCCAACATAGAACAACTGGGGCAACAATGGTATTATTCGTATTAGGTTAAAATCAAAGTTGAAGGTGTGTGTTGTAGGTCAGTTACTCTGGAAATAGACGGAGACAGATTTCCACGCAAGGAGTTTATTAGGGATCACTCGAATGAGCTACAGTAATGCAGTAAGAGAAGAACAAGACTGTAAAAGAAGAAGCTAAAATGCAATATGGTTGCAACAGAAGTCTCAGAGTTGGGTAGAGGTGGCAGTAAGGGGACCATGTATACTCCCCCCGCCTTGCACATTCACAGCTATTGGATGAGAGTCATCCCTTGGGGAAGAGGTGTAACCTGGGCAAGGTGGCCTCATCTCCCTTGGATTGAGAGTAAATGTCAGGGAGGAACACAGCTGTGAGCTATCAGCAGCCTACACACTCCAGAAAGAAAGGAAAATGAGCACTTCAATCCCAAAGCGGGAGTTCATCAATATACAATTGAAAGGATGTTTGAAAAGAGCTTAGATACCAAGAAGAGCTTAGATACTCAATGAGTTATACAATAAATAACTTAAATTGCATCTATATAAACATTTCTGAGCCTTATTAGTTGAGGAGCAACTCTAGCTAACTTTTTGTTGTTGTTTTAGTCGCTAAGTCAATGTCTGACTCTTTTGCCACCCCTTGGACTATAGTCCGCAAGAATACTGTCCATGGGATTTTGAGATTTTGAGATTTTTGCCATTTCCTTTTCCAGAGGATTTTCCTGATCCAGGATCAAACCTGTGTCTCCTGCATTGGCTTTTACCACTGAGTCACCTGGGAAACGCACAGTCAGCTACAGTTCAGTAAAATGGTGTCACCATTTATCCTGATGCACAAGCCAAAGTTGTATTAGTTCTTCATTCTGCATTTTCTCTTAACTCCTATATATTTAATATAATTTATTACCCATGATGAATTGATGTTATCAAACTAAATCTCAAATAAACCCACTTCCCTCCAGGTTCTCTGATAACTATTACCATTTTCTAGTCAAAACTTTTACAACTCTTGACAAGGTTTCAGCTTCCACTCTTTCTAGTTTTCACTATATTTCTATACTCAGGGCCAGAATCATCTTAAAACATAAATCAGATTTGATCATGTCACATTTCTGATAAAACCTTTAGGAATTATACTTGGGATAAAAGCTGAACTTCTTTCTCATGCCTCAGAGATCCTGCATGTCATGGCCTTGTCAACCTCAGCAGCTTCACTTAATCCTTTTCTCTTACCTGCTCATGATTCCATCCACACGGGTTTACTCTGAGGTTTGCAATATAGCAGGCTCCTGTCAGCCTCATGGTTTTTGTACAGAGTCATTTTCTACACAAAACACCCTTTACCCACTCTTTGGATGACCTAGTCCTCCTCATCCTTCAGTTTTCAACTGAAATTTTGCTTCCTTGGGCAAGACTTCCTTGACCACAATAGAAAAAGTAAACTTGCACCTTCTTAATTGCAGGTCATTGTTTTTGTCCTTCATAACACTTATCACAAGTTATAAATAGTTCATGTTAGTTGGTTTAGTCTTGTATACATTCATTATTTATTTTTACCTTTCCGACTAAAACAGGAGCTACATGAACATAAGGTGTATATCGTCTGTATATAAGAAAGAGCAATGAGTAAATATCTGTTGAATGAATTAATGAATAAATAAAGGGTAGAATTATTAGATCTTTGAGCTGCTCTTAATTTATACAAAACAAGATCCCTTCACAAAGGCATTTCTTCCCTCTGAAAATCTCAACTTTTGAAATTTTCTCACACACACGACAAGAAAAAAAGTATAACTATACCAAATCTCCAAAATAATTTTCTAAAATCAGAATAAGGCGGGGGTGGGCAGAGAGAAAAGGAATCTAAAAGAACAATACTCAGGTTCCTTATAACAACTTGCAAGATAATCCATGTTCTGCTCTTAAAATCTAATTACCACCATATCTATAGGCCTATTTGATAACAGCTAAGTTAAAACACACAGACAGCAAATAGTATGTAGACAGATGAGGCAGTAGCATAAAATTGGTAGACTTTCCAATATTGCTATCTTTTTACTCTGTTCTTGGGAGAAACACATAAAAGGAAAACTTTTATGTTTATTTGAGTTAGGGTTCTCTGGAGAAACAGAACCAACAGGCTATAGAGAGATATATGTGTAAAAGAATATCTGTTCTAGGAATTGGCTCATGTCATTATGGAATTCACAAAAGAATTCCCACAATCTGCCTTATGCAATTTGGAAAACCAGAAACACCGTTAGTCTGAAGCCTGAGAACTGAGGGAACTGATGGTGTCAATCCTGGTCTGAGTCTGAAAACCTGAAAACCAGGAACAGTGATATCTGGGCGCAGGAGAAGATGGCTGCCTCAGCACTAGTAGAGTGAGTAAATTTGCACTTTCTCCACCTTTTCCTTATTCAGACCTTTGACAGATTAAAGGATGCCCACCCACATCGGGGAGGGTATATCTTCACTCAGTCTACTAATTCAAATGCTAATCACTTCCAGAAACAACTTCACAGACACACTCAGAAAAAAATGTTTCCAGAGCTATCTGGGCATCTTTTAACCCAGTCAAGTTGAAATATAAAATTAACCATCACAATATTCATATACACGTATCAATAAGTTTATAGTAAGCTGCATTTTGAAAAGGCATCGCTTTCTTAACTCTTAGGTATACCAGACATCACTTTCAGGAGTTTTTTAATATGATCTGTGTTCTCTGATTTTGCTCCTACTGTTTCTGAGCATGTATCATAGTTGACTTTCTCAGTTCCATAGGTTTTCTCTTTAATACTGTTTAAATTCACCATCATCCAACTTTTTACTAAATTTTCATGGCTTTGTCTTTTTCATGCTTCTTAAAATTAAAGTGTGTAGTACCCATTTAATATCCAGCTTGACAGCTCAAGAAAATTACTTTCAAGGAGTTCATGGACTTTTTTGGAATACTTGGACCATACGAGGAGCACTCTGTTTCATAAACTTAAAGGGTTATATCCAAGAGGATTAATTACATATGCTCAGTGTGAAAAGTAATTGGAAAATCTCTTCATCTCCATTTCTTGATCGTGTATTTTCTCTTTCTCTGATAATGAAGAATTGTGAAATATTACTATCACCACAATTGCTGGTTGATGGTTACTTTATTTACAAATTCCTTCTTCAACACTAATGAGTGTGCAATAGCTCTTCAAAATGATCCTGTTTATTTATAGTTTATTGTGAAGTGTTAAATCCTTCCTAACCTGACACCTCTGGGACATACATTATTGCTCCAGCTGTATTTACTTTCAAAAATGAGATTTAGGATGAATTACTGATCTGCTCTATCCAATGAAGTACATTCATCTTCTGAAATTTCATTCACCCTAAATGACAAAGTGGTCGGGTTTTTGCTGCCTAAAGAATGGTCTTTTAAAACACTAGATAACATTAATGATTGACATTTAAAAGGTGCTCATTCTGATAGCTTTTGCAATTTCCAAATTTGGGGATTTAATTCATTTCGTAGAAAGTACACTGAGAAAAATAAAACCTCACTAAGAAATAGATGTTAGTCAACTAGGCTTACTTTCTAACTAAATTTTTCTCTGTATTTTTCCCCAAAGACCTGCAAGTCACAAAAATGTGAGAAATGTCACTCATACATGTATCTATGTCACAGTAAGATATTTAAATATGTTTGGTGGTTTTTTCTATAATAGATATCAACATTTAAAAAATTTTTGCTTATTCTTTGTAATGACAATTTCAAAGAATTTGAAGTGGACTTTTAAGAAAAGATTTTGCTACAGAAATTTTTATTGCCACTTGAAATAGTGAAAAATCCATAATATCAAAGGAACTCAGCTAAATAAATTATAATACATCCATGGAATGGAATATTATGTTGTCATTAAAAAGATGCTTTAAGATCATATGTAACTAAATCTATACTTTGTAATAAAATGTTTATCTATTCAGCAAATGTTTATTGAGCCCTCATTATGTTCCAGACACTATGATGGAAGCTCAATAGTGACAAAGACAGACATAGTCACTGACCTTTGATAAGAAAAAAAAAAAGCATATGTTTGACAAAATCCAATTTATTTTTCATAGGACTTCCCTGTAGCTCAACAGTAAAGAATCTGCCTGCGATGCAGGAGACCAGGGTTTGATCCCTGGGCTGAGAAGTTCCTCTGGAGAAGGGAATGGCAATCCACTCAAGTATTCTTGCCTGGAGAATTCCATGGACAGAGAAGCCTGATGGGCTACAATCCATGGGGTTGCAAAGAGTCAGACACAACTAAGCAACTAACACACACACAATTTATTCTTATTTTAAATATATACACACATAAAAACACTGGTGAACACAATACTTATTCTATGATGATAGAACTGCAAAAAATTTTAATTTTCCTCCTTTTGGTACATTTACTAAAATAGTGATGGTTTATTTTTACTAAAAGGAAACCATTTTGAAAATAATTTTTCAGCAAAATGTTGCAAGTCTTCATATCCCAGCCTTCAGAATATAAAAGCTGTACCTGATACATAAGCAGATGCCAAGACATCCCCAGAATCTAAAGGTACAATGATATTATAAAGAAGAGTTTCTATACAGCCAACTACTTTCACAGAGAACTTATATGCAAAGTGCTATGCAAATGCGATAATCTACTTTTGGGGCTGCTTTTCTTTTAAGAAACTGCTTTCAATATGAAGCAAAATTCATGAGATATTTCAGGATCACAACTTAAGCTGAACGGCAGCACAGTTATTTTAATTACTATCTTCTAATAATCAATATGCTTGCTCTCACCCTACAAAATATTTGGCCACCAACCAATGTGACTTCAGAGTGAGTTGATTTTCACAGTATCTTGTCAACTGCACCTTGTCATTTATTGTGAGGTTTGGAGCTTTTCCCTCTATTAAATCCAAGGTGAATTCAAATGAATAAAATAATGTAAATTAAAGAGCTTGGATGTTTAGTAAAACCTAAGGGAGATTATATTCATTCTGTTGCACAACACTGTTATAATGAAGACAAGACTTTCTCCCCAGTGCTCACTTTGCGTGTTAAATGCTTTAATCATTTTGTGCATAAGAGCCTTCCTTCATTATTAATGCAATGTCAGGAAGGTCTAAGGTTGTGTTTCCTATACAAAATGATAAGAGAAACCTGCATTTAGAAAGTCATTTGTATTCAGTTGTCTCCAAAATTTTATACGCAATTTTTGATTGCTCCTGTCTGTTTGTTCATCACGATCTCCTTCTACCTGACAAATTAAATGAGGTCAAAGTTTTATGAACTGAGTGACTATATTACATTTTCAACTATAAGGACTCAATGGGTATGTTTGAATGCGTACGGAAGATTGGGAAAAATATACTTGGCTGTTTGATCTTTATGTTTTTTTGTGTGTATTCTATTTGTGTTCCTAGGAGAATTTATTCAGTTTTGTCTTTAGTAAAGATTATTGTTGAAAGTTTTGTTTGTTTAAATCAGTTTTGGAGACACGGTAGCTTAAAAAATGGCAACCCACTCCAGTACTCTTGCCTGGAGAATCCCATGGATGGAGGAGCCGATGGGCCACAGTCCATGGAGTCACAAAGAGTGGGACAGGACTGAGCGACTTCACTTCACTTTATTTGTGTTCCTAAGAGAATTTATTCAGTTTTCCCTTTAGTAAAGATTATTGTTGAAAATTTTGTTTGTTTAAATCAGTTTTGGAGACACGATAGCTTAAAAAACCTTGAAGCCATATTGAGTCTGGCTTTAATCCTAGTTTTTTATTTTGGGCAAGTTATTTAATCTAGGGCTAGTTTTCTCATGGCTACAAAGGGGAACTAATATCTATTTCACAAGGTGACCATTTGGAACAAATGAGATGATGCATGAAGGGCCTGCACACGTGCATGCGTGCTCAGTCACTTCAGTCGTGTCTGACTCTTTGCGACCCTGTGGACTGTAGCCCCCCAGGCTCCTCTGTCCATGGAATTCTCCAGGCAAGAATACTGGAGTGGGTTGCCATGGCCTCCTTCAGGAGATCTTCCTGACCCAGGGATTGAACTCGCGTCTCCTGCACTGCAGGGGAATTCTTTACTGCTGAGCCACCAGGAAAGCTACATGAGGGGCCTGTTGCCTAATAAATGATGGCTATTGACAGCATCACCTGTTGCTTAGTGCTGACTTACACTAGAAACATTATGTAAATGAGGACAGTGACTGATAGTATATGTCCACTCTCAAGGATGACATGACAGGACTGAATCTGACTTTCTTCCTAAAACATTACAAAAGTACAGTATCAAGAGAGAAAACATAAAGGTAGTTATCCCAGCCAATACTTTCTTTGAAGGTAACAAATGATTTCTGGTGACCATTTTCTATGATCCTGAATGCCAACCAATAATTAAAAGCACAGGGTCCAGCCACCCCGTTTCATCTCCTCACCCACTGTGACTCCCATTCTGCCCACAGGTGGAGGATTAGCAAACACAAAACAGAAATTTTTTATATTTCTTCCAGTGATGAACATGTATGCTTTTGGAATAAGAAGTTATTAAAATTAAAATAAATATTCATGAGAGTAAAAATAAAACTAGAGTGAGGAGAGGCTCAGAGCCCTAGCTATACAAGCTGTTTCACAAGCAAAGAATCAAATACTAATCAAACAACAATAACAATTGCCAACTTAATAGAACACTTACTACATGTCAGGTATGTTGGCCGTACTCACATCCTTATTTAGACTATCTTGGTTAACTTTCACCATAACTACTATGAGCTAGTGGTTATTATAATATTAATATATATATTATAATATTATATAATACATATATTATTTTATAATTATATATAGTATATAATTATATAATATATAATTAATATAAATAGTATTATCTAATATAATTATTTAATGTAATTGTTATTATATTAATTATTAATAATATTATAATAGCCCATGCTACATATGGAAAAACAGAACTTGAGAAGTTAAGTAGACATGCTAGTCACAGAATCAGACCCTGCATAAATTGAGATCTGAAATCAGACAGTATCAACGGAGAGTCCCTCTCTCCTCCATGTGGTCCCTCAGCTGTCTGGACTTAGCCAATATATTAGGGAAGAAGTATTCAAATTAAGAAACTTTCTGAATACCAGATTCAGAGCAGCATAACAGATCCCATCCTTTCCCCATCCCATCCACAAAGATGAGAATCCTAAGGTCAAGTCCTATCGAGGGCCATCTCAGGACCTTCAATCAGTAATAACTTGCAAATAAGGAAACTCAGTATTGATAACTTACTCTGGATATTCTGTTATTCAAGTGCTTTGCTGTCTTAAGTCCTTTATTACTCACCACAAATCTATGAGATAGGAATTATTATCATCATTGGAGAAAACTAAGATTTAGAAAAACTGAGAACCTTGACCAAGGTCATATAGTTAATGAGCAACAGGTGTGTTAGTCACTCAATCATGTCCGACTCTTGGCAACCCCATGGACTGTAGCCTGCCAGGCCCCTCAATCTATGGAATTCTCCAGGCAAGAGTACCAGAGTATGTTGCTATTCCCTTCTCCAGAGGATCTTCCCAACCCAGAGATCAAACCTGGGTCTCCTGCATTGCAGGCATATTCTTTGCCATCTGAGCCACCAGGAAGCCCCCAGCAACAGGATGGAGCTGGCTCTCAGATCCAGAGCACTCATGGCAGAGTCCACACTTTAGAAAAGCACTTCTGGCTAATACAAAATATATACAAATATTGGAGACTTTTAATAAGAGTAAAACCTATAATTTTCATCTTTGAATCCACAGCCCCTAGAACTGAGTGTGACAGTTGGCATCAATAATCACAGATGCTTTAAAAACATTTACTTTGGGCCAAGAACTCAAGGGTTTTGTATAGATACCAACCCATGCATTCTTTGAAACAACTCTGTAAGAAAGATACTATTATTATCTCCATTTTTCAGGTGAGAAAACTGACAAGTGAATGCCAAATGGAAAAAGCCTGGGAAAGAAGGAAGAGAGGGAGGGAGGGAGGGAGACAGAGGAAAAGAATATTCAGAAGGTGGACACTCGCTTTTCCAAACAGATTCCTTCTGTAAGCCTGCTCATATTAATACGTGAAGCTTAAACATGTGCCATACAAAAGCGTTCCCACAGCTTGAGCTTTACCTGATATAGAGACAATGAGTAGTTTTATATGATTCAGAGTTTAGATCCCAGGTACATCATTAGTCACTGTTCTGATTTAAAATGTCACCAAGACTCAATGGCTTTTCTGGGCATACAGGCACAGCTGCACCAACCTGTTTCTGTAAGTCTTGAGGTTGTTTATAATGATGTGTTGCACACTCACTCAAGGTAAAGTCACTACAGAGCTTTCTGAATATCTTTTCTCAGAAAGGCTAAAGTTGGCATCCATAATCACGCAAGGGGCAGCATTCTAAAGACAACTAGGGCTGGAGGGAAGTACAGGGGCAGAACCAAGCCTGGCAGAAGCTTGGGATCTTAGCAGATCCAAGGAACATGTGAAAAGAGATCAGGGAGTCAGGCAGGACTAAAGAGCTCATGCAGCAAGCCTTGACTCTCTTGTCATAGAGCTGCTGTTTAGAATCAGGGCTACCATCCCCAGGGATCTTAGGGAAACTGGAAGTCAGAGTGGGATGATAGAGCGGGACTGCAAGTAAGGGCAGGAACCCAGCTCTTAAATTTGGATTATACATTTGATCTCAGTCATTTAATAAACTAGGTGTTTTTTCTTGTAGGCTTTGTTTGTGCATGTTCTTGCTGCTGCTGCTGCTAAGTCGCTTCAGTAGTGTCTGACTCTGTGTGACCCCATAGGCTCTGGCAGCCCACCAGGCTCCCCTGTCCCTGGGATTCTCCAGGCAAGAATACTGGAGTGGGTTGCCAGTCCCTCCTCCTGGGGATCTTCCTAACCCAGAGATCGAACCCAGGTCTTCTGCATTGCAGGCAGATTCTTTACCATCTGAGCCACGAGGGAAGCCCCATGGTGCTGCCTTAAATTCTAAGATTAGTCTCAGAAGCTAGTAAAGGGCTGGATTTTGACGTGTCTGTTTACTTTGAGTTCAGCCATCTCACTTACTTCTAATGGCTTTTCAGTTGATTCCCACAGATTTTCCAGTCAAAACAAGGCATCCTTTGTAAATGACCATGATGCCTCCATTCTCCCAGTCACTATAACTGCCTCCTTTCATCTTCCTCACATTAAGGAGAATATTGAGAACATTACAGGCCCCCATTTTCTCATCCAAAACCCTTGGTACCAGAATGTTTGGGAATTCAGAATTTTTCAAATGATAAAAATGTGTTAGTAGAGTTTCCTATAGTATGGTATGAGGCAGCACTCCTTGACTAAGCATATTAATGCTTCTTCCAGTAGTAAGAGGAATGTTCTATGGATGAATAGAGGAAGTATAGCATCTCACAGAAGTTCAGGGAGGGTTTTGCTACATATGAGTTATTAAAGGAGAAAAAAATCTTCTGTTTTTCAGAGCATTGGGATTTCATAATTGCAGAAAAGAGACCATGAATATGAAATAAGAAACTGCGGCTATAATGAGACTCCTTTTTGAGAAGGGACAAAAATGGATGAGACTTAGGTTGTTTCTCTGTGAAGGAGGGAAGTGCTATAAGACAAAGAGGTTAAATGGACAAGAGACAAAAGAAGACCAAAGAAACATTCCCCAAAGGACCAGAAGCAAGCACAAGGACCCCAGCAGAAGTCCTATCTCCAGATGTCACCCTTAGATCTTTCACTCTTAGAACCAGAGCACCCCGGGGCCTAAAAAACACTTAACACACTTCTCTGGTTCCCATTCAGTCATAAAGTCCTGAGATTTAGATCATGGCTTTAATATCTTTGCATCCCTGTATACACCTCGCCTATAACCTGTATCTGCAGCTGTTTAATAAGCCCACCTTTGGGGAATTAATTTCTTTGTGTATGCAAAAGTAGTGAAGTAGGGGAAAAAATGGGAAATATTTTTGGAAGGCAGTAATCTTGGCCACACCATACACAACATGGATTGCCCGTTTCCCTGACAGCAATCACTAAAGCACAAGTCTGAGGAGTCACAGCAGACAGGAGAGTGGAAAAGATGGACGAGGCTTCAGTTACTCAGCCTAACTGCAGAAAATGAACAAACACTTGACCTCGATGATTTATGAGGTCACTGAAGAGAAAGAAGTGCTCCCTGAGCAAGTGGACTTCCTCATAAAAAAGCTCCGGGTCCTATGAATTCCACCTTTCAACATCACTGTAAAAATCCCTTGGATGGAACCTGTTCAGAAGAAATTCCTTAATAACTCCCAGCCCATAACTCTCGGTCACGCTTCTGTCTTCTCTCTCCAGTTCAGTGATGTGCCAAGATCACCCTCTTCTCGTCCTCCCTTCATCTTGCCAGTCCTTGTTCCTGCCCACCTTCCATTCACCAGCGTCCTTCTATGTTCACAGGCACCTTCTCTCCCAAGCAAGTATCTGCTGGATACGCACATCCAATTGTCTGGTGAATCTCAAGTTCAGTATGTCCACAATCAAACTCATGGCATTATCACAATCCACTCCTCCCCCTGGCTTTCAAATGTTTATGGCCAGTTTTCCACAGACAAATTTTTAAATAATCATACCTCAAAGAACATCAGATTCTAAATTCCTCTTCATTTTCATTTACATTCTCCCAATCTCCCACCCAGGCTATTTCAATAGTTTCTGCACGGCTGTCTTTTTCTTCAATTCATCCATCACATCAATAGCAATCTTAATCAGTTAGGAATTGCATTCGGCTGTGAATAATAAACCTCTGTAAGGTTTAAACAAGATTAGGGTATATTTTTCTCTTTGACTCAGGTTCCCTCCAACTTTGTACTCCACCATCCTCAGGGAGGGCTTCTTCTTCTCAGACTTTAAAGACGGCTTGCCTGATGGCTCAGTGGTAAAGAATCCACCTGCCAATGCAGGTGACGTGGGTTCAATCCCTGGTCCAGGAAGATCCCACATATTGCAAAGCAGCTAAGCCCGGGCACCACAACTACTGAGCCTGCACTCTAGAGCCGAAAAGGCGCAGTCACTGAGCCCACCCGCCCTAGAGCCCAGGCCCCACCATAAGAGAAGCCACCACAGTGAGAAGCCCCTGCACTCTCTCTAGAGAGTAGTCCCCGTTCCCCCCAACAAAAACCTGTGCAGCAACGAAGACCCAGCACAGCCAAAAATAAAATGTATAAATAAGTAAAAAAGATGGCTCCTGGAATTCAAACCATCTTTTCATTCCCAGGAAAGAAGAAAGATCTAAAGGAAAAGGGGCATGACATCTGAGTCTGCAAGAGCTTTCCTAGAAACTTCCGAAATAACTCCTGCTTACAATAGAATCTCAGGGCCCCCAAAGCTTCAGGGGAGACTGGGAAACAAAATTTGGGGGCTGGTATTCATCATTCTCCCTAAATCTGAGGCTGAGGTAGTAAGAAGGATAAGAAGAATGGTAAGTGGGCAAAATCAGCCTGCCTGTCAGTATTTCAAAAATAAATTTTTGATATAAAATAAATATCTAACATAGCTTCATTACCTACAGAGTTAAACCTAAAACTGTAACAACATATTCAAGCCTTTCCAGGATCTACCCCCAACCCATCTCACCAGCTCTTTCTTCTACTTCTCAGAGTAGTAGTTCCCAGATTTTAATGTGCTTATGAATCACCCGGGGAGTTGGTGAAAATGCAGAATCTGTATTAATAGGTCCGCAATGAGATCTGCGTTTCTGAATTGCTAACAAGTTCCCAGGTGATGCTCCTGCAGCTGGCCCCTGGAGCACAAAGTTCTAGAGCAGCAGTTTTCTACCAGGAGCCTCACTGTCCCCAGGAGACATTTGACAATCTCTGGAGAAACTGCGGTATGTTACAACATGGGGTTGGGGGGTGGTGTGGGGAAGGTGGGCACTGCCAGCAGCTGGAAGTAAATGTCCATGGTAGCTACTGGCTTAGTGCCTGAAACACTATTGAATGGGCTCCCTTTTATTTGTATATAACACATAGGTGCTTAATACTATTAAAATGTATATATATATATATATAATATATTTATATATATATAATATATATATATACATTTTTAATATATATTTTTATTATATATTTTTATATATATAATATATATATATACATACACACACATACACGGATGCTTCAGTTGTACCCAACTCCTTGTGACCATACGGACTGGAACCCACCAGGCTCCTCTGTCCATGGGATTCTCCAGGCAAGAATACTGAAGTGGGATGCCATGCCCTCCTCATGTGATCTTCCTGATCCAGGGACTGAACCCGAGTCTCTTGTGACTCCTGCATTGTGAATCCATAAAGGTGGATTCTTTACCACTGAGCCACCCTCCTGGGAAGCATATATATATACATATATATATATACACACACACATACATATACACCCTAAGCCTTTAAGAAGTTGCTCTAATGCAATTAACTCACCATACTTCCATCTTTCCTAGTCTCTTCATTGTAACAACCAACAGTGCAGATTGTAACACCTTGCAGTCCTCATAAAACCTAGATATAATTCCTACATACAGGTTTTAAAATGAAGAAGAAAAGAAAGTTAAAAGACCCTCCACTGTCTGGCTTTCATTAAACCTTCCCCGATTGTTTCAGGTCAGGGTTCATGGACCAGTGCCTTTGTACCTGGTTGGCTGAGATTAAAACTGAGTAATAGACCCTCTGTGCCATCAATACAATCCTAATGCATTTTTCATTATGATGAACTCCCACTTGGGCCCTCTTTCTGAGGTTCAGGCAGAGGTAAAAGAGGCATGTCTTGCTTGTTTACTAGCATTTAAACAAGATTGCTCTTTTCCAACAAACGATAACAATTTTGTGCTTAAGATGATTTCTGGGAAGGTAGAAATATTGTATTTATTTGACCATCTGTTAGGAGAGCACTGAGTCAATAGAATAGGCTTTCAACCGATTCACATTTCAGAACTTTAACAAAATATTTTAAGCAAAGGTCACATGGATAGCCCATTTTCCAGTAAATAATACCCAAACACACACACATGCATACTTATCACACATTCTCATACATACACCTACACGTATGTACTGCTCACATGTGTACCAACATGCACACACTGTGAAGATACACATACATGTATACACAAGTATACACTCCGATGCACATACATGCACATACACATATATGCACACCCATGTACCCACACATAGGCATATATATATATATATATATATATGGATGTGAGAGTTGGACCATAAAGAAAGCTGAGCACCAAAGAATTGATGCTTTTGAATTGTGGTATTGGAGAAGTCTCTTGAGAGTTCCTTGGACTGTAAGGAGATCAAACCAGTCAATTCTAAAGGAAATCAACCCTGAATATTCATTGGAATGACTGATACTGAAGCTGAAACTCCAATTCTTTGGCCACTGATGCAAAGAACTGACTAATTGGAAAAGACTGATGCTGGGACAGATTGAAGGCAGGAGAAGGGGACAACAAAGTATGAGATGGTTGGATGGCATCACTGACTTGATGGACATGAGTTTGAGCAAGCTCTGGGAGTTGGTGATGGACAGGAAAGTCTGGCATGCTCTAATCCAGGGGGTCGCAAGGAGTTGGACATGACTGAGTGACTGAACTGAACTGATATACCTGAAGTAGGCTGGAAAGTAAACTCTCAAAGACATGAGGACCTAATCCCTGCCACTTGTTATCTTATTTGGGGAAAAGGTCATGGATTTAGAAAAGGCAGAAGAAGCAGAGATCAAATTGCCAACATCCATTGGATCATAGGAAAAAGAAGATAATTTCAGAAAAACACCTACTTCTGCTCCATTGACTACACTAAAGCCTTTGATTGTGGGGATCACAACAAACTGTGGGAAATTCCTAAAGAGATGGAAATACCAGACCACCTTACCTGCCTCCTGAGAAACCTGTTTGCACATCAAGAAGCAATAGTTAGAACCTAACATGGAACAAAGGACTGGTTCCAAATTGGGAAAGGAGTACGTCAAGAATGTATATTGTCACCTTGCTTATTTAACTTATATGCAGGGTACATCACACAAAATGTCAGGCTGGATGAATCACAAGCTGGAATTAAGATTGCTGGGAAAAATATCAACAACCTCAGGTATGCAGATGACACCACCCTAATGGCAGAAAGTGAAGAGGAACTAAAGAGCCTCTTGATGAAGATAAGAAAGTGAAAAAACTAGCTTAAAACTCAACAGTCAAAAAACTAAGATTATGGCATCTGGTCCCATCATTTCATGGCAAATAGATGAGAAAAAATGGAAACAATGACAGATTTTCTCTTCTTGGGCTCCAGAATCACTGTGGATGGTGACTGCAGCCATGAAATTAAAAGACGTTTGCTCCTTGGAAGAAAAGCTATGACAAACCTAGACAGTGTATTAAAAAGCAGAGACATCACTTTGATGACAAAGGTCTGTATAGGCAAAGCTATCGTTTTTCCAGTAATCATGTGCGAATGTGAGAACTGGATCGTAAAGAAGGTTGAGAGCCAAAGAATTGATGCTTTCCAACTATGGTGCTGAAGACTCTTGAGAGTCCCTTGGACAGCAAGGAGATGAAACCAGTCAATCTTAAAGGAAATCAGCCCTGAATATTCATTGGAAGGACTGATGCTGAAGCTCCAATACTTCACCCATCTGATGCGTAGAGCCTGCTCATTGGAAAAGACCCTGATGCTGAGAAAGACTGAGGGTAGGAGGAGAAGGGGGCAGCAGAGGATGAGATGATTGGATGGCATCATTGACTCAATGGACATGAGTTTGAGCAAACTCAGAGAGATAGTGAAGGACAGGGAAGCCTGGCATCCTGCAGTCTATAGGGTTGCAAGGAATAGGACACCACTCAGTGACTGAACAACAACAATGTTACTAAGGAGCTTCCCTGGTGGCTCAGAGATAATGAATCCTCCTGCCATGCAGAAGCCACAGGTTCAATCCCTGGGTCGGGGAGATCCCCTGGAGGAAGGCATGGCAACCCGTTCCAGTATTCTTGCCTGGAGAATGCCATGGACAGAGAAGCTTGGTGTGCTATAGTCCATAGGGTCTCAAAGAGTCAGACACGACTGAAGCGACTTAGCATGCACACACTCAGTGTTACTAAGGATCTTGTGATGGATGATCATTCTCCCTCTGGACTGTCAAGCTGGGTCCTGAATGCCATCACTAGTGTCTTTATAAGAGAGAGCAGGGGGAGACTTCACACACACACACACACACAGAGGAGAAATTCCATATGAAGCCAGATGCAGAGACAGGAGTGATGTGGCCATAGTCAAGAACTGCCCAGTGACCAGATGCTGGAAGGAAGGATCAGATTCTCCCTTAGAATGTCCAGAGGGACTGCAGCCCTGACTACACTTTGTTGTTGCTGTTTAGTCTCTCAGTTGTGTCCAACTCTTTGGGACCCCATGGACTGTAGCCCACCAGTCTCCTCTGTCCATGAGGTTTCCCAGGTAAGAACACTGCATTGGGTTGTCATTTCCTTCTCTAGGGGAATCTTCCCAACCCAGGGATCAAACCCATGCCTCCTGCATTGGCAGGCGGATTCTTTATCACTGAGTCACCAGGGAAACCCTGCCTATATCTTGATTTCAGCCCAAATTTCAGACCTCTGGCTTCTAAAACTGTGAGAAAATAAATCTGTGTTGTTTTAAGCCATCAAGTTTGCGGTAATTTATTACAGCAGCCCCAGAAAACACCCATCAATATATGCACGCACACACACACACACACACACACATGTACACAGTCATATGGCCACATACACACACATGTACACATATGTACACTGGTTACTCATGGACACAGACATGAACATACATACACAGTCCTATACTCACATGGTTGTATACTGTGCTAACAGGTTAACTTGGTTATCTCTAAAACACCTTCAGTGAAACCCCAAACTTGAATCATACTCTTCTCAAATAAAATAAATATGTAATAATTTTTTAAAAAGGTGTCGAAATATTAGTAACAATGAGAGGAAGAAATCATGAACCTGTCCCTATATTTCATCTTTCACATAATTAATAATAATTACTCACATTAGGCAAAAACCTGTTAGGGGTCAAGCCATTGAGCTAATTGTTTCAGAGGTATAATCAACAACCATACACACAGGAGAAACAGAGGGGCAGAGAAGTGAAGTGAAGTGAAAGCCACTTAGCCATGTCCTCTTTGCAACCCCATGGACTATACAGTCCATGGAATTCTCCAGGCCAGAATACTGGAGTGCGTAGCCTTTCCCTTCTCCAGGGGGTCTTCCCAACCCGGGGATAGAATCCAGGTCTCCCATATTGCAGGCAGATTCTTTACCAGCTGAGCCACCAGGGAAGCCCAAGAATACTGGAGTGGGTAGCCTGTCCCTTCTCCAGATGATCTTCCCAACACAGGAATCGAACCGGGCTCTCCTGCACTGCAGGCAGATTCTTTACCAACTGAGCTGTCAGGGAAGCCCGAGGGGCAGAGCAGTTGAACAAATTAAGGTCACAGACTGATGGAACTGAGATGAGAACCCAGGCGTTAGGACTCCAGAGGCCACATTTTAACCAAAAGAAACAGTGTCATTTAAAATCTCAGTATTTTCTTTAATAAACACCTATGTGTTTAGTTCCACATTCCACATAGTTCTTGACTATGGCCACATCACTCCTGTCTCTGCATCTGGCTTCATATGGAATTTCTCCTCTTTGTGTGTGTGTGAAGTCTCCCCCTGCTCTCTCTTATAAAGACACTAGTGATGGCATTCAGGACCCAGCTTGACAGTCCAGAGTGAGAATGATCATCCATCACAAGATCCTTAGTAACACTGAGTGTGTGCATGCTAAGTTGCTTCAGTCGTGTCTGACTCTTTGAGACCCTATGGACTATAGCACACCAAGCTTCTCTGTCCATGGGATTCTCCAGGCAAGAATACTGGAATGGGTTTCCATGCCTTCCTCCAGGGGATCTCCCTGAGCATCGCTACTATATTTCCATGCCACAACACTGGTGCATGTTCTGGTACCTCGGCTAACTGAGTTGTCTTCACTGAAATCAGAGTTCCATCTGATAAAGGCCTCTGTCCCCGCCCCAGCCCCCCACCTAGTATGAGGCCTTTTTGCTGCTGTGGAGACAGGATATGCGCTGAGCACGCAAAGGCCTGAGCCTCTACTTGCAGCACCTCCACTGGGCTTCCAGGGTGCCTTAAATCCTGCTCCCTCCACTGGGCCAATTGGAACCACACAGGCTCTTACAGCTCTTTCCTGTGACTGTGATTTTGGAAATACTGCTATCTTTCTGTTGCATATACATAAGGCACATATTTTGATGCACAAATAAAAAAATGTGTTGTTGTTACATGTTTATACTAAGGTCTATGTAAGCAAATCAACACCTAAACTTGTAAATGTCTCAAGGTTGCAAAAGCAGAATATTAAGGACAGACAATCATGAACAGCCACCTAGACTTTAAGCCACAGCTAGTCAATAATTGCCTCCTTTTATCCCCACCTTTTTTCTATAAAAAAGCCGTTTCTGGAGCCATCACTGGTAGCCAGTTCCAGTTTGCTGCTGCCCCATTCTGATTGATTTTTGCTCAGATAAACTCTCAAAATTTTTAACCTATCTCCAGTTTTATCTTTTAACAGCATAAAGGGAACAGCTGAGTCAAATGCCAGGCTCCAAAGTTGAAAGTAGCTCTGGCCACAGGCGTGAATTCAGGGCCATTATATCAGTGGAGACAAAGGAGGGTTTATTCCTTGGATTTATTTTGATTTTTTTTTAAGCTGTAAATGCAGGAGGAACGGGGCCTCACCTTGTTCCTCCCTGTTCTCCCTCCCTCTCCTTCTTTCATTTGTTGTGAGAGGGCGGCTCAAGTGAAGGTGACAACCCTAATCAGGGACAGGGTGAGGATGGCAGGAGCAAATGGAAATGTCACATCCAGACAGACTTGGGAGGAAAAAAAAAAGTAATTGTGGCTTCTCACAGGAGAATATCAGGCAGGAAATGGCAGTACTCTGAGAGATAAGCCACAAGCCTCCCCTATCTGAGGATCTCAGTGAATCCTGATGGATCCCGGAGGGCAGCAGAATGTCTGGAAGATTAAGCCAGGAGTAAATGGGAGAAAGGCGGTGGGGAGGTCCTATGCATGGGGGCGGGGGTGGGGGGGGGTGCAGGGGGAGTGTGTGGCTCTTACCACATCGAATCACAGCAATATCAGAGTGTCACTCACTTCCCTCCATGGACAATGGGGAAACCATGACATTCTACTGTGACCACAATCCCTGCATGTGCTTTTGTACAGTTCTCTCCTTTTTCTAAAGTAGAATGATTTACACCACGTGGATGAAACCTTTCCCAGTAGATAAAATGACATCCTGTGGGTACTGTTTTGATATGGTCTGCTATATCTCAGGGTTTAAAACCAATTTCTCTGCTTCCTTCTCTTGGTTTAAAATAGTTACAGTGCTAGAATACAGGTGTTTGCTCTCATATTTTGACATCTGTGAGTGTTTCTTAAATTTGAAGAAAAAAAAAATTCTATACAGTGTTTAGCTAACCTGGAAAATGGCAACTGAAGAAAAGCTAAAATAATTGTGGGAACTCAGTTACAGAAGCCTTTCCTTTGTTTTATTTCTACTGTTCTTTCCTTCCTTCTATCCTTCCTTCCTTCTTTATTTATATATTAGCTGAAGAGCAACTGTTTGTGGATTGGAGTTGTTCCCTCTGCTGTAGGCAGGTTTTCATGATGCTCTCTTTTGGAACACAAAGGAAAGGCCAATCCTCACTCTGTATTCAGAGAAAACTGAACACAGATGTCAAGGACAGATGAGATATTGGGGTGAATCATTTTGTCTTTTGCCAAACCGTCTCCTAGAAGAAGGAGAAAGGTGTTCCCTAAACGTGGAGTAGACTCTAAGGCTGATGAAACCTGTACGGAGTAGCTCCAACTGTAAGACACAGACTGTTTGTTACACAGACTGTTAGTGACCCAATTATGACTCCCTGTCAGATCTGTTTCTTTTTCTTTAACCTTTGTTTCCCCTTGCTTTTGTTCACTAAAAAGATACTATTTCTACATAATGGCCTGCCTCAGGGTACCCTGCCCCTCTACCTAAATATTAAACCAAAGTGCCTTTGTTCAGGACCCTATCTACCTGTGTTTGGCTACAGGAAGGAAGAAATTAACATATTGCTTCCCTGGGGTTGGTCATTCTAGGGGATCTGCAAGATTAATGTCCTTTTTACTTCCTCACTTTCCCTAGCTCTGCTCTATAAAAGAAACTGGCACCCAGACCCTGGTAAGATGGTTATTTTGAGACACTAGTCTGCCATCTTCTCAGTCAGCAGGCTTTCTGAATAAAATTGTGTTCCTTGACCCAAAACCTCACCTCCTGGCTATTTGGCCAGTTGTGCATTGAGTAGACAGAAAAGGCAATGGCACCCCACTCCAGTACTCTTGCCTGGAAAATCCCATGGATGGAGGAGCCTGGTGGGCTGCAGTCCATGGGGTCGCTGAGAGTTGGACACGACTCAGTGACTTCACTTTCACTTTTCACTTTCATGCATTGGAGAAGGAAATGGCAACCCACTCCAGTGTCTTGCCTGGAGAATCCCAGGGACAGTGGAGCCTGGTGGGCTGCCAGTCTATGGGATCGCACAGAGTCGGACACAACTGAAATGACTTAGCAGCAGCAGCAGCAGCAGCAGTGAGTAGAATGAGCTTGGACTTAATAACAGGAGTGCTCATCATTAGGATTATATTAAATTGGGGGTTGGCCCAAAAAGTTCATTTAGTTAACGAATACATTGTTCAATAAAGTTCTTGGTGAAAACGAAATCATGTCTTTTATTTTACTTAAAACCAGATGAAAGTTTTGGTTAACCCAATTGCTGCACCATTGTGTAAGCCTTACATGAGCTTTGAGAGATTGACAGGAGGCAGTTGGTTTAGCTTGGAGCTTAGAGAAGAAAGTTTTGAAACACCCCCAATGTGACTTAGATGATCCTCCTGTTCCTCTGGATCAAACAATACACAGATATATGACCTAGGCAGTAGGCAGACAGGTTACAGAATATAGAAGCATTCTATGTTCTGGGTCAAGGGTCCCCAGGAGGAATTCAGGTCAGTTCAGTTCAGTCCAGTTCAGTCGCTCAGTCGTCTCCAACTCTCTGCAACCCCATGGACAGCAGCATGCCAGACTTCCCTGTCCATCACCAACTCCCGGAGCTAATTCAAACTCATGTCCATCGAGTCAGTGATGTCATACAACCATCTCATCCTCTGTCACCCTCTTCTCCTGCCTTCAATCTTTCCCAGCATCAGGGTCTTTTCAAATAAGTCAGCTCTTTGAATCAGTTGGCCAAAGTATTGGAGCTTCAGCTTCAGCATCAGTCTTTCCAATGAATAGTCAGGACTGATTTCCTTTAGGATTGACTGGTTTGTTCTCCCTGCAGTCCAAGGGACTCTCTAGAGTCTTCTCCAACACCATAGTTCAAAAGTATCAATTCTTTGGCACTTAGCTTTCTTTCTGGTCCAACTCACATCCATACGTGACTACTGGAAAAGCCATAGCTTTGACTAGACAGACCTTTCTTGGTAAAGTACTATCTCTGCTTTTTAATATGCTGTCTAGGTTTATCATAGCATTTCTTCCAAGGAGCAAGTGTCTTTTAACTTCATGGCTACAGTCACCATCTGCAGTGATTTTGGAGCCCAAGAAAAGAAAGTCTGTCATTGTTTCCACTGCTTCCTGATCTATTTGCCATGAAGTGATGGGGCCGGATGCCATGATCTTAAATTTTGAATGCTGAGTTTAAGCCAGGAGGAATTACTTGGCAAGAAAACATCAAGAATAAAACACCCTCCTGAAGACAGATCTTTGCATGTGGGGACATAATTTTTAAATCTTTTTTAAAAGTGCTTAATTTGTTCCCTGATTACAGCTTATTTCTACTCATTTTTAATGAAGTAAGCATTTTTTTTTTTGCACATTTCATTTTGAAAGGTACACAAATCTTAAATAGAAAGTTATCAAATATGGACACATCCATATAACCATAACCTAGATCAAGACATAGAATATTTCTGGGCAAAACTCTGCTCTCCCAAAGGTAAGCACTATTCCAGCTTTCATCACTATAAAGTAGCTTTGCCTGAAATTGTACTTTCTATGAATTGAATTATACCATATGTGATCTTTTTGTGTCTGGCTCTTTTTGCTCCATGATTGTCACTGAGATTCATCAGGTTACTGCATTCTTTTTATTGTTGTGAGGCAATCTGTGATATAAATATATAAAAATTTATTTACCCATTCTAATGGCCATGGACATTTTAGTTGTTCTCACTTGGGGGGTATAATAAACAACAGTACTACTCTATAAGAGTTTATGTATAACATGTTGTTTGGTGTATATTAACACTCAGCTTCTGAGGGGTATATGCTCAGAACTGGTGCTAAGGATTAGAAAGAATGGATACTTATACCTGTCATGGATACTTTTACCTTGGCTATTCTAGGTCTTTTAATGTCTAATATATGTTTACAAAGTGTTTTTTAACAATTTACACTTCCACCACCTCTGCGTGGGTGCCGATATCTTGTATTGCTGGTTCTTTTTCTTTCAGCCATTCTACTTGGTGTATAATAGTTTTATAATGTAGGTGTAATTTAAATGTGTTTGAACTTATGATATGGAGCATCTTTTGGTAATGCTTCATTAGAATGTTCTCCTTCATAAAGTCACTATTTGTCTCTTGTTTTCAGTCATTTTTTATGGACTTACAGAAGATGATAGAATGGATAGACAGATGGTAGAGTGGATAGACAGACATCTACTGATAAAGATATTTAACAAAACATGCAGCTAACATTATGCATTCCCAGTCTTCTCCTAGTATGTGACTTGCCTCTTATTGTTTTGTTTTAACCAGAATGTCTAATTTTAATTAACTCCAAAATTTACTAATATATTCTTTTGTGATTGCGTGAAAGTCACTTCAGTCATGTCAAACTCTTTGGGACCCTATGGACAGTAGCCCATTAGGCTCCTCTGTCCATGGAATTTTCCAGGCAAGAATACTGGGGCAGGTGGCCATTTCCTTCTCTAGGGGATCTTCCCAACCCAGGGATCAAACTCCTGTCTCTTATGTCTCTGGCGCTGGCAGGCAGTTTCTTTATCACTAGCACCGCCTGGGGAGCCCTATTTTGTGATTAATATATTCTGATGTAAACTTTAGGAAATCATTTCTACCCTAAATTCAAGAAGATATCCTTCTATCTTATTCTCTAAGCTTTGTTTTTTATCTTATACATTTGTGTCTATAATACATCTTACATGAATTTCTGCACATAACGTGAGATGGTGGTCAGTGTTAATTTTTTTTCCATGTGGTTATCCAACTGACCCTATCCTCCCAGATCACCTTACTCCCACATATTGCTGTGGCTCCTCTGTCATAAATCAGATGAACATATATGCATGGGCCTGTTTCTGGGCTAATACAGTCATTTCTATGACAACATAATAAATAAATCTTTATATCTGCTAGTGTAAGTTCTCCATCTTTATTCTTTTTCAAATTTGCCTTGACTATTCTAGGTCTTATAAGGTCTCATATGTGTTTTAGAATTAGATTGTCAATATCATACACATACACAGACCACTGAGATTTTTAATGGGATACTATTGAACTTATGTTAACTTATGAACAGTAGGGAAGCATATGCCTGCCCATGTAGGAGACTCAGGAGCTGTTGGTTCGATCCCTGGGTAGGGAAGCTCCCTGGAGAAGGAAATGGCAACCTGCTCCAGTATTCTCACCTGGGAAATTTCATAGACATAGGAGCCCAGCAGGCTGCAGACCATGGGATCGCAAAGAGTCAGACATGACTGAGCATACATGCATTGAACTTACAGGCCAATTTAGGAAGACTTTACATCTTAATAACATTGAGTCTTCATGAAAGTTCTTCATTTTAATCAGGTCATCTTAATTCTTCTTAGCAACATAGTTTGCAGTATAGAGGTCTTATAGTTCTTTCTGTAGACTTATTCATTAGTACTAAAGATTCTTGTTATTTTTATTAGATTTATTCCCAGATACTAAAGATTTTTGCTATTTTTAATCATCACTTCTACTTGGCTGATGTTAGTTTATACGAATAAAACTGATTTTTATTTTGATACTGATGTTGTGCCCAGTAATCTTACTAAATTCACTCAATAGTTCTAGTAATTTGTACATTCTTTGAATTTATATACTCTTTTGTCTTTTATATGTAATAATATCATCTGCCAATAATGGTAGTGTTGCTTTTCCTTCTCAACCTTTATAAATTTTGTTGTTCTTTATTACCTCGTTGCAGTGGATACTTCCAGTACATTGAACAGAAGTAGAGGCAACAGACATCCTTGTCTTGCTTCTGAACTCAGATAAAGCAATCAACACTTTACCACTAAGAACTGGCTTACGTAGGTATACTATACCACATTTGGAATGTTCCTATTTGTAAATTGATAAGCATTTTTTAAACTTATGAGCACTGAATTTTAAAAAATGCTTTTTTGGCATAATTTGAGAAAATCATGTTTTTTTTCCCCATATTTGTGCAAATATGAAAAATTACACTGATTGATCTATACATAATGGTTAAATCAACTTGGCATTTCTAAAATAAACCCAGTTAGATCATGGTATAATTTGCTATTAATGTATCTCTGGAATTGATTTGTTAATGACTTTTTAGGATTATTTGTGTGTGTCTATATTTGTGAAAGAAATTATCCAGTAATTTTCCATTCTTATAACATCCTTATCTGGAGAAGGAAATGGCAACCCACTCCAGTATTCTTGCCTGGAGAATCCCGTGGACAGAGGAGCCTGATGGGCTGCCGTCTATGGGGTCGCACAGAGTTGGACACGACTGAAGCGACTTCACAGTAGCAGCAGCAACATCTTTATCAGGCTTTTATCTCAGTGTTTTGCTGGATATACAAAATTAGTTCCAAAGTATTTCCTTTCCAACTTTTCTGGAAGACTTTTTTTTTTAATCTGATATTATTTCTTCTCTACATATTTGAAAAAATTTGCCAGTGGAAATATCCAGACCAGGAATTTTTGTTGTTTTCCTTGTTGTTGTTTCTTTTGTGAAAATGCTTTTAAATAGAAATTTGCTATTTTAAAGATAAATATAGAAAGATTTCATTTCTGATAATTGTAAAGTAATTCCTGTCAGACTGACCCTTTCACAGATAACAGGTTTAAACCCTGGACAAAGTACAATAAAAATAAATACTATTTAAAAGTACTAGAGAGCAAGAACAAAATATCAGGTTATAGAGGGAAGTTGACATTCAGAAGAGCATAGCATGTGAAGTTTAACTTTTTTTTTGTTTTAAGCAACTGAAAGCCAGAGGACAGACAAAAATAGGCACCATACATGGTAATGAAAATTTCAATAAAAAGCCAATAATTGCTCTGGACTAAAAGCTCAGAAAAGAGAATTCCACAGGAATCCACATCCAGGGTGTGTCCAAATATCTGGCCAACCATGAGCCACACATGTAAACATCAGACTCAAAGAAGCCCAGCTAAAGACAGAACTGGGCTGAGATTTGAGCTGTTGTCCAAGACGCAGTATTACAGTTTGAGTCCAGCCAAATTCAACCAAGTTTAATGTTCCAAAAAAAAAAAAAAGAAGCAGCCCACAACACTCTTTGGAGGTAAGTAACAGAGTCTAAAGTGCTACTACATAATGTTCACAATGTCCACTGTACAACTCCAAATTACTCAACACTAAGAAAATGTGATCCATTCTCAAGAGAAAAGACAATCACCATAAGATGATCTGGAAGTAATATTTGGTAGATAATGATTTTAAAGCAGCTGTGTAAGTATGCCCTGTAAGTATGTAAAGCAACTGTGTAAGTATATGTAAATGACATACAGAGAAATGTAATCAAGAAAGAAATAAGAACTATAAAAAATCAAATAAAAATTTAGAACTGAAAATATAATATGTAAAACTTTAAAATGTCATCAGATTGGCTTAACAAGAGATTTGAGAGGAAAGGAGAGAATATCAGCAAATTAACAATGAAGATATAGAAATTATCTGATCTGAAAAATAGATTTAAAAAATGATAAGGTTTGAAAATAATATGAAATTATCTACTATATGTGTAAATGGAGTCCCAGAAGGAGATAAGAGAGTGATGGGAGAAAAAAAAAACCTACGTAAAAATAAACAAATGGAAGAATGATGGATCAGGGCAAAGTCCATTCCTTTGTTTTAATTTCTGCATTACAAATTACCACAATCTTAGCATCTTGCAACAACACACATTTACTATCTCACAGTTTTTTAAGTGCAACATCTGCTACTGCTACTGCTAAGTCACTTCAGTTGTGTCCGACTCTGTGCGACCCCATAGACGGTAGCCACCAGGCTCCCCCGTCCCTGGGATTCCCCAGGCAAGAACACTGGAGTGGGTTGCCATTTCCTTCTCCAATGCATGAAAGTGAGAAGTGAAGGCAGGCTCAATTGGATTCTTTTCTCAGAGTCTCACAAAGCCAAAATCAAGGAGTCACCCAGGCTAGGTTCTTACCTGGTGATTCTAGGGAGAGTTGGCTACCAAACTTATGCAGGTGGTTGGCTGAATTGTTTCTTACAATTTTAAAACTGAGGTTCCATCTTCTCCCTGGCAATGAGGAAGAGGTAATATTCAGTGATGTGAGGCCTCAGGCGCTTCCATGTGATTTCCCTCCATCTGAGCAAAGGGGAACCTTCCTTATGTCAAGTCCCCTGCCTTCTTCAAATCGCTCTGACATCTGTGACCAGCCAGAGGAAGCTATCTGCATTAGTCAGCTAGTGAACAGATTAGGGGCACCCAGGTACCTAACTTTTCCCATATGCTGCAGGTTATTCATGAAAATGATATCTCGTCATATTCACAATCCTGGGGAGAAGACAGTAAATCTTTGGGAAACGACTTGGGATTCTTCCTGCTGAAATAGTAAAAGAAAGCTGGGTTGATTATATTAATATCAGATAATTCAGACATAAAAAGAAAATTTTAATAATAATAATTGGGTTAGTTTAAAAAGGGAAATAATAGTCATGTTGGACAACATCACCTATTCAATGGACATGAACTTGCACAAACTCCAGGAGATGGTGTTGACTGGCAGGGAGATGGTGAGGGACAGGGAGGCATGCTGCAGTCCATGGAGTCACAGAGTCAGACATGACTTAGTGACTGAACAACAACATTAATATACATAAAGCAAAAATGGACAGAATTAAAGGGAAAAATTGGCCAAAATCATAGTTAATGAGTTTAATGCCTCGCTCTCAAAAACTGATAAATTAAGTAGACAAAATTTAGTAAGATAAATGGTCCTGCTGCATATTCTACGTTCAAACCAGAAAACATGAACACCATCAAAACTGTGGCCTAATATTCATGTAGCACTACCCTTGGCAGTGCTTCCCTGTAGCACAGATGGTAAAGAATTTGGCTGCAATGCCAGAGACTCAGGTTCGATCCCTGGGTCGGGAAGATCCTCTGGAGAAACAAATGAATTTACTCACTTTAGTATTCTTGCTTGGAGAATCCCCATGGATGGAGGAAACCAGCAGCTGCAGTCCATGGGGTCACAAAGAGTTGGACACAACTGAGCAACTAACACTACTACTACTACCCTTAGTAACTTCTGAATACATGTAATTTCAAAGAGTACATGGGCTTCCCTCATAGCTCAGTCGGTAAAGAGATTGACTGCAATGCAGGAGACCTAGGTTAGATACCTGGGTCGGGAAGATATCCTGGAGAAGGAAATGGCAACCCGCTCCAGCATTCTTGCCCGGAGAATCCCATGGACAGAGGAGCCTCGCAGGCTACAGTCTATGGGGTCACAAGAGTCGGACACGACTGAGCGACTAAGCACCCACACACACAGTACATTAACCAAGCTACATAATATATTAAGCATAAAGAAAGTGTAAGAGGATTATGGTCATATGTTCATATGTTCTCATTACAAGATAAATACAGATGTAGAAAACAAATTTATGGTTACCAGGGGGTAAGAGGGAGAGGGATAAATTGGAAGATTGGGATTGACATAAACACACTACCATAGATAAAATAGATAACTAATAAGGATTTCCTGTATAGCACAGGAAACTCTACTCAATACTCTGTAATGGCTTATATGGGAAAAAAAACATAAAAAGAGTGAATATATGTCTATATCATAACTGATTCACATTGCTATACACCTGAAACTAATACAACATTGTAAATCAACTATACTCTAATACAAACATATATATATTTGTATTATATATATGTGTATATATATATATATATACACACATATGACAGTGAAAGTGAAAGTGAAGTTGATCAGTCGTGTCTGACTCTTTGTGACCCCATGGACTGTAGCCTACCAGGCTTCTTAGTCCATGGGATTTTCCAGGCAAGAGTACTGGAGTGGGTTGCCATTTCCTTCTCCAGGGGATCTTCCCAAACCAGGGATTGAACCCGAGTCTCCCACATTGTAGGCAGACGCTTTACCCTCTGAGCCACCAGGGAAGCACATATGTGTGTGTGTGTGTGTGTATATATATATATATATATAAAACACTACTAAATAATCCATGGATCAAATAAGAAATCACAATGAAAATATATTTTTAAAAAATCTTTGAACAGAATGATAGTGAAAAAAATATCAAAATCTATGTATCTCAAAGAATATATAAAGTTTTAAGCACATATTAGCAAATAAGAAAAGTCAAAAAATCTATGATTTAAAATTCTATCTAAAAAAAGAAAAACAAAGGAAGAAGAAAGGAAAAAAGAGCAGAAATCAATGAAATAGGAAATAGACAAATGACAAAGAAAAGTTAGAGGAAAACAACAGAATGGGAAAGACTAGAGATCTCTTGAAGAAAATTAGAGATACCAAGAGAACATTTCATGCAAAGATGGGCTCGATAAAGGACAGACATGGTATGGTATGCTTCTAACAGAAGCAGAAGATATTAAGAAGAGGTGGCAAGAATACACAGAAGAACTGTACAAAAAAGATCTTCACGACCCAGATAATCACGATGGTGTAATCACTCACCTAGAGCCAGACATCCTGGAATGTGAAGTCAAATGGGCCTTCGCAAGCATCACTACGAACAAAGCTAGTGGAGGTGATGGAATTCCAGTTGAGCTATTTCAAATCCTGAAAGAAGATATTAAGAAGACGTGGCAAGAATACACAGAAGAACTTACAAAAAAGATCTTCACAACCCAGATAATCACAATGGTGTGATCACTCACCTAGAGCCAGACATCCTGGAATGTGAAGTCAAGTGGGCCTTAGAAAGCATCACTATGAACAAAGCTAGTGGAGGTGATGGAATTCCAGCTGAGCTATTCTAAATCGTCAAAGATGCTGCTGTGACAGTGCTGCACTCAATATGCCAGCAAATTTGGAAAACTCAGCAGTGGCCACACGACTGGAAAAGGTCAGTTTTCATTCCAATCCCAAAGAAAGGCAATGCCAAAGAATGCTCAAACTACCGCACAATTGCACTCATCTCACATGCTAGTAAAGTAATGCTCAAAATTCTCCAAGCCAGGCTTCAGCAATACGTGAATCGTGAACTTCCTGATGTTCAAGCTGGTTTTAGAAAAGGCAGAGGAACCAGAGATCAAATTGCCAACATCCACTGGATCATTGAAAAAGCAAGAGAGTTCCAGTTTTTCTGGAACTTTATTGACTTTATTGACTGGCTTTATTGACTATGCCAAAGCCTTGACTGTGTGGATCACAATAAGCTGTGGAAAATTCTAAAAGAGATGGGAATACCAGACCACCTGACCTGCCTCTTGAGAAATCTGTATGCAGGTCAGGAAGCAACAGTTAGAACTGGACATGGAACAACAGACTGGTTCCAAATAGGAAAAGGAGTACGACAAGGCTGTATATTGTCACCCTGTTTATTTAACTTATATGCAGACTACATCATGAGAAACCCTGGACTGGAAGAAACACAAGCTGGAATCAAGATTGCCTGGAGAAATATCAATAACCTCAGATACGCAGATGACACCACCCTTATGGCAGAAAGTGAAGAGGAACTAAAAAGCCTCTTGATGAAAGTGAAAGTGGAGAGTGAAAAAGTTGGCTTAAAGCTCAACATTCAGAAAATGAAGATCATGGCATCCAGTCCCATCACTTCATGGGAAATAGATGGGGAAACAGTAGAAACAGTGTCAGACTTTATTTTTTGGGGCTCCAAAATCACTGCAGGTGGTGACTGCAGCCATGAAATTAAAAGATGCTTACTCCTTGGAAGGACAGTTATGACCAACCTAGATAGCATATTCAAAAGCAGAGACATTACTTTGCCAACAAAGTTTCGTCTAGTCAAGGCTATGGTTTTTCCTGTGGTCATGTATGGATGTGAGAGTTGGACTGTGAAGAAGGCTGAGCGCCAAAGAATTGATGCTTTTGAACTGTGGTGTTGGAGAAGACTCTTGAGAGTCCCTTGGACTGCAAGGAGATCCAACCAGTCCATTCTGAAGGAGATCAGCCCTGGGATTTCTTTGGAAGGAATGATGCTACAGCTGAAACTCCAGTACTTTGGCCACCTCATGCAAAGAGTTGACTAATTGGAAAAGACTCTGATGCTGGTAGGGACTAGGGGCAGGAGGAGAAGGGGACGACAGAGAATGAGATGGCTGAATGGCATCACTGACTCGATGGACGTGAGTCTGAGTGAACTCCGGGAATTGGTGATGAACAGGGAGGCCTGGCGTGCTGTGATTCATGGGGTTGCAAAGAGTTGGCCACGACTGAGCCACTGAACTGAACTGAACTGATGAAAAACTTTATGCTAAAAAATTTAACAATTTAAGTAAAATGAACTGGCCTCTTCCCATGCACACAATCTTCTGCCATATACAGCACAATTCCTGAAAAAAAATCCAGAAACTAGCTGAAGAGCAATTTCTACAGAATTGAAGAATGAAAAAAAAAAAAAACATTGAAATGGGTAGAAAGTTTGAGATACTCTTGGCATAAACCCCACCTGGCACAGCAGTATACAATCAGCAGGGAATATACAATCTGACCCTCCCATCACAGAGTTAAGGGTTGTAAAAAAGTGCAAGTGTTAGTTGTTCAGTTATGTCTGACTCTTGCAACCCCATGGACTGTAGCCCACCAGGCTCCTCTGTCCATGGAATTCTCGGACAAGATTACTAGAGTGGGTTTCCATTCCCTTCTCCAGGGGATTTTCCCGACTCAGGGATAGAACTTGAGTCTCCCACATTACAGGCAGATTCTTTACAATCTGAGCCACGAGGGAAGCCCATGAGACCCAATATCTAGTGCCCCAAATTTTAAGACTCCTACCTGAAGTAGTTTTGATATATTGTATTATCATAATTTATTAACAGATCATGCATTATGGTCTAATGTTCACTGTGACTTCTTCTTTTACATCTGGAGAATTTTCTAATCACATTTACATTATTAATATCTAGTTTAATTATACTACTGTTAGAGAATTTGTTCCATATTATTTCCATCCTTTGAAAATCATTGTGTCTTAACTATGGTCCAGCATAGGGTATATTTTGTAAATTTTCCATTGACATTTGAAAAAACACTCATTCTGAATTTGTTGATGTAAAGTCCTATATGTGTTATATAATTCAATTTCTTAGTTGTAAAATGCAAATCTTCTATATCTTTAATGATTTTTGCTGTCTGACTCTTTTGTCCATAAGTTTCATCACTGACTGTAAGTGTGTTTATCTTTCCATTTCTGTTAATTTTTGATTTAAATATTTTGAATGTTGTTACTGATGGTGTACAAACTTAGGACTTTTGTATCTTCTGGTGGAATTGAAATTAAGAACTATGAAATCTTATCTCAAGTTATATTCTATCTTACATTAGTATAGATATTAATATATTAGTGGGGTTAGTGTTTGAATTATATTTTTTCCATGCTTTGCTTTCCACCTATTTTTGTGTCAACCTATTTTCAGTATGTTTTTTAATAAAGAACATATATTTGTGTTTTGAGGGTTTTTTTAAATTATTATTCAGAATGATACTTGCTAAATTGGGTTGCTTAGTTTATTTATATTTATACAATTTAAGAAAATAATTGAGATTATGCCTAGAACCTTATTATTTATTTTCTACTTTTTGCTTTTTTCTTTGTTGCTTTATTCTTTTCCAATCCTCATTTTAATGAGTCAAGTACTTTTTATTAGTATCTTTCACTTCTCTTAAACACTTTTGTATTATTATTTAGTGATTACCCTAGAGTTTACTATGCACATGGTTCACTTATACAATTTATATTAACTAAAATTCCCAAACAATGTAAGGAACCTACAAGCATTTGATTCCACTGATATCCTTCTGCCCTTTTCCTTACTGTTTTTTTATATCTTACCCTAACATTCATTAGAAACTTACAAGACATTATCACTGTTGTTGCTTTAAAAACTCAATATTATATTATCTCTACCCCCACATGTACCTTTCAATTGCATTTTATTGTTTTATTGATTTATCCCTTCCTACAATTTCTGTCAAAGATCACTTTTCTTCAATCCAAACTTCTGTGAATATTTTTGTATTATAGGTATCAAATATTTTCCTTGTCTTAGAGAGTATTCAGCAATCAATTTTGAAGGATATTTCCACAATGTATATGATTCCAGGTTGGCAGTCCATCCTTTCAGCTTTTTAAAGATGTCAAGAAATTGTCTTCTGATTTTCACATTGCCTGCAGCAAAGTTGGTCATCAATTTTATTATTGCTGTTTTTGGGGTAAAATGTCTTTTTTTTTTCCTCCCTACTTTGCAGATTTGTCTCTGGTGTCCAGCAATATGACAAATTTAGCTTTTATAAAAGTTTTTTATATGAAGATGTTTTAAACTATTTTATAAAAGTTTATCTAATTGTAATACCTCTAATCAACTGCCCACAAGATAAGGAAAAGCAAAAATGTAGACCTCAAACTCAGTTAATTCCATTATCCTTTTTCAGCAAGAGAATTCCTAAGCATTGAGAACTGTACTCCTAAATCTCATCTTGAAAAGACCTTAAAAAAATGTGATATCTGGAAAAATAGGCACCTTAAGAAAAATACTAGAAATTTCTAAATCTTTTCAGTAGTCAGTGTCATTTTCAAGTCCATCCTCAATTCATAACTTAGCAGAAGTAGCAACTACTGTGTTTTAATCAGATACAAAGGCAAATACATAGAGTTGGCCCTCATTATTCATGGATCTGTAGTTTTTTAATTTTCCTACCCATTGAAACTTATTTATAACCTCAAAATCAATAGTTATGATGTTTTCATTGTCACTGATGGGCATGTGCAAAGTGAAACATGAGTCACCCACTGTGTACATTCCCAATGGAGATCAAACATGGTGAACCTTTGCCACATTTCATCTCTCAGACTGTGAACAGGTGTCTGAACAGGTTTCTTGGTCTATTTAGTGTGAGGTTTAGTGACAGGTTTTTTGCATTTTGGGGCATTTTTGCTTTTTGTGCTCTTTTGTGCACATTTTGCTTACTGTGCTATTTTAAATGGTCCTCACGCATGGCACTTAAGAACTATCTAGTATTCTTAAACACACAAAGGCTAGGATATGTCTCATGGGGAGAATATATGTGTTAAATAAGATTTGTTAAGGTATGAATTTAGTGCTTTTGATTATGAGTTCAATGTTGGTGAATCAACAGAATATATTAAATAAGGTGTCTTTAAAAAGACAAAAAAAAACACACACATAAATAAGATTACACAACTACCAAAAATAATAAGAATTAGATACAAGTAGAAAAGTTTTGAAAGAAGTAGTAAAATTAAACATCAAGCAGAATATAAATATTCACAGATTTAAAAAATAATCTCTAGTTATGAACTGGTGAAGTTCAACTATTAATAAAATACTCTGCAAGAACAACAACTGAGTATTTTCTGAAGAAAAAAAAAGTGAAATTAAACCTCACTTGTAACTTATTTTTGGAGGAAGGGACTTCTTTAGGTTTTTAATACATTTCTGAATGGAAATATATTTTCTCTCAAAATGCCAACAACACCGGGACTTACTACTTCTATCTTTCAGTCCTTATTCCCACAGACTGAGCGTACTTACAAGGTCTGTATATCTAAAGCTATGGTTTTTCCAGTAGTCATATGTGGATATGAGAGTTGGCCCATAAAGGAAGCTGAATGCCAAAGAATCAATACTTTCAAATTGTGGTGCTGGAGAAGACTCTTGAGAGTCTCTTGGACAGCAAGGATATTAAACCAGTCAATCCTAAAGGAAATCATCCCTGAATATTCATTGGAATGACTGATGCTGAATCTGAAGCTCCAATATTTTGGCCACTTGATGTGAACAGCAACTTACTGGAAAAGACCCTGATGCTGGGAAAGATTGAAGGTAGGAGGAGAAGGGAATGACAGAGGATGAAGTGGTTGGATGACATCACCAACTCAATGGACATGAATCTGAGCAAGCGCTGGGAGATGGTGAAGGACAGGGAAGCCTGGCGTGCTGCAGTCCATGGGGTCATAGAGTCAGACATGACTTAACAACTGAAAAACAAGTGACTTGAGGAGCATCTATGACAGTAATCAATGAAGTAGAGGCTCCTTATACACGGTAATATTAGGTGATATTCATTCTACACTGTTCTGGCTCTTTGGGAATAGTGTAGGAAAGAGGTTCAGAGCCTGTACTCAGGCCAGACCTCTGAGCTGGAGTGTAGCCCTTTCACTTACCAGCTGTGCAATGTTAGACATGTGTGTGTGTGCTAGTCACTCAGGTATGTCCAACTCCTTGCAACCCCATGGACTGTAACTCACTAGGCTCCTCTGTCCATGGAACTCTCCAGGGAAGAATACTGGAGTGGGCAGCCATTTCCTTCTCCAGGGAATCTTCACAACTCAGAGATAGAACCCAGGTCTCCCACATTGCAGGCAGACTCTTTATCATCTGAGCCTCAAGGGAAGCCCTAATGTTGGATATACTACTTAAATGACATGTCCTTGAGTTTCTTCATTTATAAATCATGATGAAAATAATATTATCTCAAAGAGTTAGGAAGAGAATTAAATAATTAACATTTCTAGCTGGAATCAAGATTGCCTGGAGAAATATCAATAACCTCAGATATGCAGATGACACCACCCTTATGGCAGAAAGTGAAGAGGAACTAAAAAGCCTCTTCATGAAAGTGAAAGAGAAGAGTGAAAAAGTTGGCTTAAAATTCAACATTCAGAAAACGAAGATCGTGGCATCTGGTCCCATCACTTCATGGGAAATAGATGGGGAAACAGTGGAAACAGTGTCAGACTTTATTTTTTTGGGCTCCAAAATCACTGCAGATGGTGACTGCAGCCATGAAATTAAAAGACGCTTACTCCTTGGAAGGAAATATATGACCGACCTAGATAGCATATTAAAAATAGAGACATTACTTTGCCAACAAAGATCCATCTAGTCAAGACTATGGTTTTTCCAGTGGTCATGTATGGATGTGAGAGTTGGGCTGTGAAGAAAGCTGAGCGCCGAAAAATTGATGCTTTTGAACTGTGGTGTTGGAGAAGACTCTTGAGAGTCCCTTGGACTGCAAGGAGATCCAACCAGTCCTTCCTAAAGGAGACCAGTCCTGGGTGTTCATTGGAAGGACTGATGCTGAGGCTGAAATTCCAATACTTTGGCCACCTCATGTGAAGAGTTGACTCATTGGAAAAGACCTTGATGCTGGGAGGGATTGGGGGCAGGAGGAGAAGGGGACAACAGAGGATGAGATGGCTGGAAGGCATCACTGACTCGATGGAGATGAGTTTGGGTGAACTCTGGGAGTTGGTAATGGACAGGGAGGCCTGGCATGCTGCAATTCACGGGGTCGCAAAGAATAGGACATGACTGAGTGACTGGACTGAACTGAACTGAAAGAAAGACCCAGAAGAACTGTCCTACATAAGTGATTTAAATTACCTCTTACTGTCCTCCTCTTTCAAGACGCCTGCATGCCCTCTGGTTGTGTGTTTCTGCTTTGCTTGTGACTTTGTTTTTCTGTGCGGTCTCCTATGTTGTGTCATATCTCTAACTATAAACTTGTACTTGGTTTTGCATTTTTGCTTCCTTGAAACATTCTTGCTTTCAAACAGGGCAAGAGTCAGGGAACTTTGCTTCTAGCTTCTAGTCCCTGATGAACTAACATCTAGGTTCAATTTCTGGGCAGGAAAATAAGATCCTACTTCAAGACTCCTATCTCTCTGAGAATACAGCTATCATCATTTTTATTAGCAGTCCTGTGTACAAGATAAATTTGCGCTAGGTGAAGATGTGAGTGTCTGAATTATCATACTGAAGGTGTAATGACTTGGAAGGGGGAGCTTGGACCATCCTGTGAGACTGTGTCTTTCTCCATTTTCTGCTTAGCATCCAAATTATAATGCTATGTCTTAGATGTAGACACTGCCTGCCTATAGATCAAAATTACTTTTACAGAACTTGAACCTGATTTTATAATTTCCCCCTTAAGACCTCTCAATTCCCCATGCACACAGAACCTTTCACACTTTACTACAATCTGTCTCCAACCAAAGATATCCTGATTCAACTGTATCAAGAGAAAAATATGAGAGTAAAGATTTCTACCATGTCCCATACAAGGAGCATGCCTAGAGTATTGAGTTCAGCTCTAGATAATGTACTGCCTACACATCATCAAGAAATAGCAGTTTGAACAACACCAAAGCGAAAGAAAAGAAAGGACTGCCCTGGTGGCTCAGGTGGTAAAGAATCTGCCTGCAATGCAGGAGACCCAGGTTCAATCCTGGGTCAGAAGATCCCCTGGAGAAGGGAATGGCCATCCATTCCAGTATTCTGGCCCAGAGATTCCCATGGACAGAGGAGCCTAGCGAGCTACAGTCCAGGTGGTCGCAAAGAGTCAGACACGACTGAATGACTAAGACTCACTCACTTAAAGCAAGAAGAGAGGATTCAGAATCAGGTCCTTATGAACAAATCAAGGATCAGCCTAAAAACAGATCATTTAATGGGAAAGGCAGAGGAGGAGAGTCACATGTCTGTTCCTGTTCTCCAGGAAGTGTTCTGACCTGTCTCAGTGTGAAGGTGGAGGACATGAAGATGAATTTCCATTTACCTGTATGAAAACACAGCAGACTGCCTCAATGGAAGTCTATGACTTAAAAAATGAGCTTAAAATGTTACCTTGCCTCTGAGAACTCTATTCATCTTTGAGTAGTTCTGATGAACAAAGTGGAAGCTGGGAGAATATGTATACCAGGAGCAATAGTTTAAAACCAAATTCTAATCTTACCCTTTATGGATAATCATGAATATGTAGTGTTCGTGGGCAGTCTCCAAACACCTTCCAGATAGTAAAAGAGGAAATTAAAAATACATAAAGAATTTTATACATCGTAATACTCCCTCTGTTTGCAAGCAAAGGTTTCTAAGCTCTTCAAATCACACAATTGAGTTTTTACTTCTAAAACTCATGTAAACACTGCAATAGTCTGTCATCCAAAATCAAAGGTGAGTTTAAATCTCATTCTTTATCAAAAACCAAGTTTAAAAGATTCAAAGAATATTTTGGCCTTCACAATTCCATTTCCTCATTTCAGAAAAAGCAAAACTTGACTGACGTTCAATTAAATCTGCAGACTCAAATGTTTCCCAGTTTTGCATAGGGCCTTTGCAAAGGATTGATATACTAACTATTGTTATCTTCTAATCTTAGAAAAGCCTTAAATAGGCAACAGTGTATCAGGGACAGAAAGCATTACTACCTTGCAATTTGCAAAAGGAATCTCTGAAAGCAAAACAAAACAAAAAATCTTCTGCCTCACAATGCTGAGAAAATGTTTAAGGAAGGGAAGAGAAAGAAGTTTTTATACATCCTCTTGTTAACATTCACAAATTACTTTTTAATGACACTACAATAAGATAAATTTAAACTTAAATTTACATCAGTAAACTTAATTAATGTAATAATGTTAATCATCACTCTTAAGGCTGAACAAAGGCATTTTCACAAGAGAAACATTTTCTCATATTCCTTCACAAAGTTTCCTCCCAATTGACTCTAATGAATTTGTTCTCTTTGCAGAGTTGCTGATACTAATATCCTGCAAACTTCTGTCTCTACAGAGTGTTTTTCATAGTGAGGTGTTGAAATAGGGGCGAGCACAGATTATCTCCTAAATCAGTATTTCTCAAACTTAGCAAGCTTCACAATCACCTGGAAGCCTTGTTAAAACCAAGATTGCTTCCATGTCCTGGCTACCATCAACAGATGAATGGATAAAGAAGATGTGGTACATATATACAGTGTAATATTACTCAGCCATAAAAAGGCATGAATTTGAATTAGTTGTAGTGATGTAAATGAACCTAGAGCCTGGTATACAGTGTGAAGTAAATCAGAAAGAGAAACAAATATCATGTAATTAGGCATATATATAGAATCTAAAAAATGGTACTTACGAACCTATTTACAGGGCAGGAACAGAGACGCAGCCTTGCGGACACAGTGGGGGAAGGGGAAGGTAGGATGAACTGGGAGAGCAGCATTGTCATGTATACTATGAAAAGTGAAGTCACTTATTTGTGTCTGACTCTGAGACCCCATGAACTATACAGCCCATAGAATTCTCCAGACCAGAATACTAGAATGAGAAGCCTTTCCCTTCTCCAGGGGATCTTCCCAACCCAGGGATCAAACCCAGGTCTCCCGCATTGCAGGAGGATTCTTTATCAGCTGAGCCACAAGGGAAGCCCAAGAATACTGGAGTGGGTAGCCTATCCCTTCTCCAGTGGATCTTCCTGACCCAGGAATCAAACAGGGGTCTCCTGCATTGCAGGCAGATTCTTTACCAACTGGGCTATCAGGGAAGTCCTGATACCATAGCGTGTGTAAAACAGAGAGCTAGAGAGAAGCAACTGGATGGCACAGGGAGCTTAGCTCAGTGCTGTGATGACGGGCGGGGCGGTGAGGGGTGGTGAGATGCGGGGGTGGGGTGGGAGGGAGCTGCAAGTGAGAGGGGATACATGTATCAGATCAGATCACATCAGTCGCTCAGTCGTGTCCGACTCTTTGCGACCCCATGAATCACAGCACGCCAGGCCTCCCTGTCCATCACCAACTCCCGGAGTTCACTCAGACTCACGTCCATCGAGTCAGCGATGCCATCCAGCCATCTCATCCTCTGTCGTCCCCTTCTCCTCCTGCCCCCAATCCCTCCCAGCATCAGAGTCTTTTCCAATGAGTCAACTCATCTCATGAGGTGGCCAAAGTACTGGAGTTTCAGCTTTAGCATCATTCCTTCCAAAGAAATCCCAGGGCTGATCTCCTTCAGAATGGACTGGTTGGATCTCCTTGCAGTCCAAGGGACTCTCAAGAGTCTTCTCCAACACCACAGTTCAAAAGCATCAATTCTTTGAAGCTCAGCCTTCTTCACAGTCCAACTCTCATATCCGTACATGACCACAGGAAAAACCATAGCCTTGACTAGACGAAACTTTGTTGGCGAAGTAATGTCTCTGCTTTTGAATATGCTATAGCTGATTCATGTTGTTGTATAGCAGAAATTAACACAACATTGTAAGGCAATTATCCTCCAAAATAAAAATAAGCAAAAAGACAAAAAAGATGATGATAATATGGAATACATGTAATATAATGTAATAAACAAGTTGGGTAAAGAATCTGCCTGCAACGCAGGAGACCTAGGTTCGATCACTGAGTCAGAAAGATCCTCTGAAGAAGGGAATGGCAACTCACTCCAGTATTCTTGCCTGGAAAATCCCATGGACAGAGGAGCCTGGTGGGTTACAGTTTGAGGGATCGCAAAGAGTCAGAAACAACTGAGCGACTAACACTACTACAACCAAAAAAAAAAGAGATTTCTGACTGCCCCCCACCCCCTCCTCCAGAGTTTCTGATTCAGTTATCTCTGTAAGGGGCCGGACAACCTCCATTTCTCACAAGTTCCCAGGTGAAATAAGGCTGCTGGTCCAAGGACCACAGTTTAAGAACCATAGCCCTAAATTCCACTTCTGAGTCATTTATCAAGAGCTCTTGAACCAATTTCACTTCTCACTCAAACCGCAAAGACAACCACTTATTTGGGGGCTCTTTTACTTACTCAACTAGGAAAGAGGATTGGAGTCACCACAGTATTATGCAACTCATTTTTTTTTCTCCTGCTCACTTTTTAAACAGTGATTCCACAAAATCAAAACCATCTTCTCTCTCTCTCTCCATTTCTCCCTTTTTGTCTCATGGGATGGTATCTTTGGGTCTCTAAGGATGTCATATCTATCCTCCCCATTTTTAGGTACAAAGATTTAGTCAAGACCCAGCCCACTGTTTCCAACCCACTCCAGTGTTCTTGCCTGGAGAATCCCAGGGATGGGGGAGCCTGGTGGGCTGCTGTCTCTGGGGTCGCACGGAGTAGGACATGGCTGAAGCGACTTAGCAGCAGCAGCAGCCCACTGTTTCCATGAGCATCACAATTAGATCAGAGACCTATAATCTCAGCCTCTTTCGTCTTCCTGGTGGGTCACATACTTACATTTACTCTTTTGCCTTTTCAGTCTCATATCCATAATTGTATGCCAAGACTAAAAATTATTTTGTTAAGTAGGAACAAAATATTTCCTGCCTCTCAGTGCTTACTCATTTCCAGCAGTTTTTTTCTCACTTGAGAAATGATTCAGAACTGCTTCTTACATTTGTTACATCTATTAATTGTCAGCTTCAAAGCTGTCCAGCATCTTGTTCACTTCCATTGTTAACCCTGCTAACACACCACTCTCTCCATCTGGAAGCCTTGATCCTCTTCTTCAAAGTGAGCCCCTCTGTCTCCTAAGATGAAAGCTCTTAACATGACTTAAAACTGACCTGTCCCACAAAGACTTTCCAGACCCGACTGAAGATCCTGTAATAACTTTAGCAATTCTTTGATAGTGCACACAACCCAAGCATATTTGTGTGTACGTGTTTCTGGTGATGTTGCCTAGTTCAGTTAGAAAATTTCTCCAAGTAAGGGACTCCTTCCTTCCTTTGTTACTGGTACCATGGACAGGATTCTGACACACAGCTGTGTCAAGTAATTAGAAGCATCTTTTTTTTGTTTCTTTTTGGCTGTGTGACATGAAGGATCTTAGTTCCCCAAACCAGGGATGGAACCAGCACCCCCTGCAGTGGAAGTATGGAGTCTTAACAACTGAACAGCCAGGAGATTCTCAGAAGCATCTTTGTTTTAGAGATGGACTAATGTAACTCCAGTATTCTTGCCTGGAGAATTCCATGGACAGAGGAGGCTGGTGGGTTACAGTCTATAGGGTTGCAAAGAGTCAGACACGACTGAGCGACTGAACTGAACTGAACTGAAAGTACAAAAAGCCACTTCCCTGGTGGCTCAGATAGTAAAGCATCCACCTGCAATGTGGGAGATGTGTGTTTAATCCCTGGGTCGGAAAGATCCCCTGGAGGAGGGCATGGCAACCCACTCTAGTATTCTTGCCTGGGGAAATCCCATGAACAGAGGAGCCTGGTGGGCTATAATCCATGAGGTTGCAAAGAGTCAGACATGACTGAATGACTAAACATAATACAGAGTACAAATTATTTTGGGTTGAGAACTAGAGCATAAAAATATTAAGTCAATTTATATAAATTTGATAAAATTTCAAGAAGTAAGAATATATAGATAGGTGGATAATAAGGTGATAGACAATTAGGTAGACAGGCAGGTACAGAGACAGTCAGAAAGACAATCTCTTTATAACTTTTTATTTTATATTTAGTATAGTTGATTGACAATGTTGCATTAGCCTCAGGTGTATAGCAAATTGATTCAGTTATACAAATACTTGTATCTATTCTCTTTCCAATTCTTTCCCCATTTAGGTTGTTACATAATGTTGAGCGGAGTTCCCTGTGCTATACAGTAGGTCCTTCTTGGTTATTCGTCTTAAATATAGTAGTGTGTACATGAAAGATAGACAATCTTAATGAATGCTAAGGGAAAGGAAATGTAATAGTGAATAACTCCTAAGAAAAGGTGTATTGAATTTCTGTTACTCTCAGAGCCAAATAAAGATGAATTCATCTTATGTAAGTGTAGGTGAAGAATGGATGAGGCTTCATCATACAATGTTTGTTGAATGAATTCATTTTCCTGAGTACACATTCTGGTTTCAGAAGCTATGTATGCCAAGACAGTCCTTCCTGCAGCTAAAGCACACACAGTCTAACGGAAAATAAAATACAGTACAATGTGTCGAGTGTTTTAAGTTATGGCATCAGACACTTGCTTGCAGGAGGTTAATGGAGGATTGGGAGATGAGAAAGTGAGGCTGGAATATTTTTTGAGGTGTTTGCTGAGAACTGATAGGTGTGAGATAGATTAGCAGAATAAAGAGAAAGGAAGATTTAAGAGGGGAAAGAAGATGATTTGTAGGTTGCATGTGTGTGTTAGCCACTCAGTCATGTCTGACTCATTGTGACCTCATGGACTGTAGCCTGCCAGACTCCTCTGTCCATGGAGTTCTCCAGGCAAGAATACTAGGAGCTAATGAAAGGAGTAACAGAGAACTTAAACAAAGAAGAGACTTGATGGAGAGTGACAAACACACTTTTATTTACCAACTCCTGGTCCGAGTGTGAAAATATAATATTTTAATCATTAGAATCACTGATGGATTTTTATTGCCTTCCTTTGCTTCACTGAAATCTTAAGGTAAAATGGTAAGCTATCCCAAGAAGGCTTATGAAAAGGTTAACTAAAACATTTAAAGTTATTGAGGAAATAACTCAAAACATATGAATAGCTCAATGTAAAAATATCTATCACAGCATAATATATAAGAATGCCTTTGACGCCAAGATCCAAAAGAAGAACTGTCAATTATTATAAAGCTACATGATGAAATGTGATACAACCATTGACATTTTCATGAAGATTTTTATAATACTATAACAAGCATTTTTACTGCATAGGACATAGAGAGGGACAGAAGAGAAAGGACGGATAAAAAGAAGAGAGGAAAACAGTAAAGGAGATGGAAGATGAAGAGGAAAATGAAGCATGAAGAAAACAGTAGTATGGTAGATACAAAATACACCAAAAATCGTAAGCAATCATCTTCAGTTAGTTATTTTTGTGGTGGAACAAGAGAAATTGTTGCTATTTAGTCACTAAGTCGTGTCAAATATTTTTGCAACCCCATAGACTTTAGGCCGGAGAAGGCGATGGCACCCCACTCCAGTACTCTTGCCTGGAAAATCCCGTGGACTAAGGAGCCTGGTAGGCTGCAGTCCATGGGGTTGCTGAGAGTCGGACACGACTGCACAACTTCACTTTCACTTTTCACTTTCATGCATTGGAGAAGGAAATGGCAACCCACTCCAGTGTTCTTGCCTGGAGAATCCCAGGGACAGGGGAGCCTGGTGGGCTTCCGTCTATGGGGTCACACAGAGTCGGACACGACGGAAGTGACTTAGCAGCAGCAGCAGCAGACTTTAGGCTGCAAGGCTCCTCTGTCCATGGGACTTCCCAGGCAAGCATACTAGAGTGGGTTGCCATTTCCTACTCCAGGGATATTCCTGAGCTAGGGATTGAACCTGCATATCCTACATTAGCAGGAGGATTCTTTACTACTGAGCCGGCAGGTAAGCCCAACAGATGGACACCTACAGGCTATCTGAAATGATTTTGTTTTAGACCAATTATTTCAACATTCGATCCTTATTCAGCTGCCTAATGATAAACAAGAGTTATTCCCATGTTTTCCAGGATATGTTTTTGGTAACAATCATTCTAGAGGAGTATCAACAGATGTTGCATACACCAAAATTAGTTTCCTAGTAAGGGAAGATGGAGCAATCCTAGGTTAAACTGGCTTCTTATTTGTAGCAGGAATTCTCAGAAACTTAGGGTAATGGGCAACATGAATCTCCAATTAGGTATACATATTACAGCATTTCACAAATGTATTTGACCACTGAATATTTCAGTGTAGTGGAATTATTCCATGGAGCTAATTTAATGCCAAACACATGTGCAGGAATTTTTCACTTATAATGATAGCATTTACTTTCAAGGAACAAAACAAAATTACTTGAAATATTAGCAGCATATGTCTCTGTGACATTACATTAGTGAAGAATTTCAGAACCCCCCTCTACTACCTTATTTTCAGCTCTGACTCTGCCAAAAAGTCTTCTCTTCCCAAGGATTAGCTGAATGTATTTGCCATTAATTTCAATGCCCTGCCTTCCATTGGACCAACTTACATCATTATTTTGGCTCAGAATCCTTCTTGAACTTCATATTCAAGTGTCCAGCTCCCTCCTAAATGGCATTTTCTCAGTATTTCATTGTCACAATATGACCAACTCTCTCATATGACAATATGACCAACTCTACTAACCTTCTGTCTTTTTTATCTTAATGATAAAATAGCTCCCTACCCAGTTACTCAAACTGGAATCTAGTGGTCTGCTCTCACTTCCACAGACTGTCCCTTCATGACCAACTTGTTCCCTCTGCTTACTCAGAGTTTCTGATCCTCCATTACTTGGCCTGTGAGACACCAGGTCAAGACCTATCTCTATCTGATTCTTTCTGGTAAACTCTCAGCCAATTATTACAAGTCTTACCTGAATCACTTGCTTAGATTTTCTTACTTGAAACATTTAAAATAAAAGCTTCTATTTATTTTTTTAATGCCACCACACAGATTGCTGTTTAATCTATGAATTTATTGGAGAAGGGCATGGCAGCCCACTCGAGTATTCTTGCCTAGAGTATCCCATGGACAGAAGAGCCTGGTGGGCAACAGTCCATGAGGTCACAAAGAGCCAGACACAACTGAAGTGACTTGGCACTCATGCACACACTATGAATTTATGAGTCAGACTCAGGCACTTCTGAAAGAACTGGGAATTTTAAAATCATAAAACATGTCGCTTCAAATCACTGATATTGGAAAAACTGGATATAAATTCTGGAATAAAGTAAAATAATTATTAGCTACTTACTTTACATCAATAAAGAAAATATTCCAGATAAGATTAAAGATCTAACTGTACTTAAAATAGCTTAGTAATCTTCAGATGAAAAAGGTGGAAAAGACTTTCTAAGGTAAACTTGAAAGCAGGGATAATAGGCGTAATTATAGATATAATATAGGAAAAACTCCTGAAGTAAAAACCTGAACTTGTGAATTAAAATGGCTTCCTTTGTAGCATTCATAGTGATAATAAAAGGCCAGCATCTAAGATGGCTTTAACATTTTCTGAATTCCAAGGATAAGGAGAGAATTCTAAAAGGAATTCAAGCAGGAAAAAAAAAAAGTTTCTCAAAGAAAAGAATACATTTTATTTAAGATTTCTTTGAGCAGTAACAAAAACTGACTGTATAATTAAGTAATAAAAATAACTTCAAATTCTGAAAAGGAGAAACAGTACAGTTTGCTTTGACCAAGAGGCAATAAAAGAAGGAAAATATTTTAAAGTGTAAATTTTTAAATCCAATCAAATAGAAATTGGGGGAAATAAAACTACATTGTTTACATAATTCCTGGGACAAAGAAGATATCCAAGATCTAATTACAGACTGTTTAGAAAATAAGGATACTAATAGGGAAATTCTAGTTCCTGACAGATGATGAACTAGCTTGAGCTCCTGGGTTCCTCAAAGAAAAAATTAAGAAGTGAATAGTAATGAAAGAGCTCACATCCAAGAACTAATCTGCAAGAACCCCTGGTAGAGAAACAAAGGGATAATCTCCTGAAATCTTTCACCTGGACAAAGAAGAGGCCATGTCTGTTGATTTTCTTAAGCTCACCAAAAGATGCAGTAGCTAGTGCTCAGGTTCACCACACTTCCTTGTATATAACAGAAAGACAATTATAGCCCTAGGGGAAACCGAGCTCACAGGCCAAAAAACAGCTAGACGATGAGAACGTGACAAATTGTATCTTACAAAGATGCCCACACCAATATGTTCATCCAGTCCCACACTCTTCTTGCAATGTAATTGACATTCTCTCTCTGCCCAAAATATATGGTCTATGTTCTTTCCTCTTGAATTTGAGCAAACTTATGCCTGCCTGAAACAGAGGAGTAGAACAGAAGTGATGCTCTACGACTTCTAAGGTTAGGATGAGGAAAAAATACAACTCTTTCTCTCTGTCTCTGTCTCTCTTGGAACCAAGCCACCATGTTACAAGGAACCTCAAGCCAAGTGAAGAAGCCACGTGTGGGTTTTCCTTCAGACAGCCACAGCCAGGCCTCTAGCCAACACCTACATCAACCACCAGAAATGTGAGGTTGTAATTCACATAATTCCAGTCCCCAACATTCAAGTCTTCCCAGCTGAGGGCACAGAAGACATGAGGCAGAGACAAGCCACCCCTGTTGTACACTGTCTGAATTCATGAACCACAGAAACCATGAGAGACCAAAAAATGTTATTGTTTTTAAAATCATTAAGTTTGGGGGTAATTTGTCAAGAATTTTTTATAGGGCAATAGATTACTAACTCTGTAGTGCATTCACTACAAAGAAGAGTTTTATTGCATAAAGCAGAATTAAGAGCAAGAATAAAAGTCTCAGAGAACTTGGATAAGTTTTAAATAATATGAAACAGACCACAAATCAAAAGGAAGAACCAAGTGGAATTACTGGATATTGAAAATATAATAGTTGAAATACCAACTGTAATAATGAAATAAAGAATCTACAAAAACAAAGGAGGAATAAAGAAATGAAAATTCGGAGACAGAAAGGATAGAATAAGATGCCAGTGAACGTCCAGATGTTCAAGCTGGTTTTAGAAAAGGCAGAGGAACCAGAGATCAAATTGCCAACATCAGGTGGATCATTGAGAAAGCAAGAGAGTTCTAGAAAGCATCTATTTCTGCTTTATTGACTATGCCAAAGCCTTTGACTGTGTGGATCACAATAAACTGTGGAAAATTCTGAAAGAGATGGGAATACCAGACCACCTGACCTGCCTCTTGAGAAATCTGTATGCAGGTCAGGAAGCAACAATTAGAATGGACATGGAACAACAGACTGGTTCCAAATAGGAAAAGGAGTACATCAAGGCTGTATATTGTCACCCTGCTTATTTAACTTACATGCAGAGTACATCATGAGAAACGCTGGACTGGAAGAAACACAAGCTGGAATCAAGATTGCCAGGAGAAATATCAATAACCTCAGATACGCAGATGACACCACCCTTACGGCAGAAAGTGAAGAGGAACTAAAAGCCTCTTGATGAAAGTGAAAGTGGAGAGTGAAAAAGTTGGCTTAAAGCTCAACATTCAGAAAAAGAAGATCATGGCATCCGGTCCCATCACTTCATGGGAAATAGATGGGGAAACAGTGGAAACAGTGTCAGACTTTATTTTGGGGGCTCCAAAATCAATGCAGATGGTGACTGCAGCTATGAAATTAAAAGACACTTATTCCTTGGAAGAAAAGTTATGACCAACCTAGATAGCATATTCAAAAGCAGAGACATTACTTTGCCAACAAAGGTCCATCTAGTCAAGGCTATGGTTTTTCCAGTGGTCATGTATGGATGTGAGGGTTGGACTGTGAAGAAGGCTGAGCACCAAAGAATTGATGCTTTTGAACTGTGGTGTTGGAGAAGACTCTTGAGAGTCCCTTGGACTGCAAGGAGATCCAACCAGTCCATCCTAAAGGAGACCAGTCCTGGGTTTCATTGGAAGGACTGATGCTGAGGCAGAAACTCCAATACTTTGGCCATCTCATGCGAAGAGTTGACTCATTGGAAAAGACTCTAATGCTGGGAGGGATTGGGGGCAGGAGGAGAAGGGGACGACAGAGGATGAGATGGCTGGATGGCATCACTGACTCAATGGACGTGAGTCTGAGTGAACTCCGGGAGTTGGTGATGGACAGGGAGGCCTGGCGTGCTGCGATTCATGGGGTTTCAAAGAGTCAGACATGACTGAGCAACTGAACTGAACTGAACTGAACTGATACAGATAATAGAAATGCCAGAAAATTACAAAGAAAAAAACTAGAGAGATGTTTAAAGGTATGTATATTTCCCTAAATTACAGAATGATTAAAGATCATAAATCCAAAAATCTATACAATGCAAAATTGATAGTTAAGAGAAAAAACACTATATACATGTTATAGCAGGGGCTTCCCAGGTGGCATCTGGTGGTAAGGAACCCACCTGCCAATGCAGGAGATGTAAGTGATGGAGTTCAATCCCTGGGTTGGGAAGATCCCCTGGAGGAGGGCATGGCAACCCACTCTGGTATTCTTGCCTGAAGAATCCCCATTACTAGACGAGTCTGGTGGGCTACAGTCTACAGGGTCACAAAGAGTTGGACATGACTGAAGTGACTTAGCATGCATACATTATAGCAAAACTTAAGAACATCAAATTCATAGATAATGGATGATTTTTTGCTTTTTTTTTGTATTTTTCATTGGTTTCCTACATTAAATTTATGATTAGAAAACAATGCAAAAATATTTGGGAAGGTTAGGAATCACTTTCTCCAGAAATCCTTCCCTATCCATCTCCCTCTGAGGACAGATTAAGTGTCCCTATTTTTGCATTTCATAATATCCTGTTCACATCTCAGAAGTTGTTCTTACCCTGCTGCATCTATCCCCACCTGTTAGCATGTTGTTGTATGTTGTTGTTGCTGTCTTGTCCAACTCTTTGGAAACCCTGACTATAGCCCACCAGGCTCCTCTGTCCATGGGATTTCCCAGACAAGAATACTGAAGTGAGTTGCCATTTCTTTCTCCAGAATATCTTCCTGACCCAGGATTGAACCCCAGTCTTCTGCATTGGCAGGCAGATTCTTTACTACTGAGCCACCAGGGAAGCCCATTAACAGTGTTGAGTTATTATTAACTACAGTGACACATCAAAACGCCAGGGAACTCGTTTTGTTCTTGATGATGGAGTTTCTTAATCTACTTGCTCAGGTTCCACCGCAGGGCTTCTAAATCTAAATCTCTAGCAGTGGAATGCAAGATTTTAAAAAATACACCAAGATTTACCTTCTTCAGAACCACCAGTCTAGTGGAAGGGACTATATGTTTGTCTCTGTGTCCTACAACTTTACACAGTACCTGGTGTGTAGGATATGCTCTAAAAATATGAGTTGAATGAACACGTGAAATATGACTTTCAACATGTACAAGCTTGTGACATTTGTGTCTCCAGAAACCACAGCAGTTTGTTTTGTGGTATGATCACTCAATTTCATTTATTAATCCCCTCGTTGTCTTCTGCACTAATACTCTTATGTATTTTGTCATGGATCAAGCTTTATTTCACTATTAATATACTGTCAAGGACCTTGGTTTCAAATGAACATTTTCTCTCTAATGCTAGATATTGGACAGCTTAGATTGACATTTCTCTTGTATCTCTGCATTCCAAATTTAGGTGTGGTACAAAGTTGTTTTATTCCATGGACTAGATTTCTCACCTTCTTCCAGAATAATATTATGCAGGTTTCTGGGTTTAAAAAAAAAAAAGGCACTGAGTTTGAACCTCAGAAATAGAAAAGGGATTAAAATTGCTAAATGTATCAAGAAACCAATAACTTGTCCTTCTTTAGAATTTCAAACAAGAGTGGTAAATATTATCATTAAATGTGGAAGTTTTTATAAAACAACTGCTTTTTATAAACAACCCTATGTTTTTTGAGAAGAATCCACATGTGGGTCTCCAGCCACAGTGATTATTTTAGGTTTGAAATGGTTAGGAAAATCTAGATAATCCCTTGGCAGTTTTAATACCTTATACTTGTGTAAAATCTTCCAATTTTTTAAACCTTTTTCACATGCATCATTCTATCAGGACATCAAAGCAACCTGATTAGGTTTATATAGCATTAGCATTGTTCCTACTTTACAGATGAAGAGCTAACTTGAGATTTCAACCTGGTAAGTGATTGACCCAGACACTCACAGCAGAGCTGAGATTAAGACCAGGTCATATGCTTTCCCACGTGGTGCTAGTAGATTCCACCCAAAGAATCAACAGTTACTTATATAATTGTCCTTTGATCTTGAGACTTCCCAAGTGGTCCAGTGGCCAAGACTCCCTGCTCCCAATGCAGGGGGCCCCGGTTCAATCCCTCTTCAGGGAACTAGATTAATCCCACATGTCACAACTAAGACCTGGCACAACCAAATAAATAAATAATTAAAAAAATAATATTAATTGTACTGTCCTCTCAAGTTCACTACTCTCTTCTTTCCATTGGAATCTGGGGAAGAAACATATTCATTGGAAGGACTGATGCTGAAGCTGAAACTCCAATACTTTGGCCACCTGATGTGAAGAGCTGACTCATTGGAAAAGACCTGATGCTGGGAAAGATTGAGAACAGGAGGAAAACGGGGCGACAGAGGATGAGATGGTTGGATGGCATCACTGACTTAATGCACACGAGTTTGAGCAAACTCTAGGAGGTTGGGAAGGACAGGGAAGCCTGGTGTGCTGCAGTCCATGGGTCACAGAGAGTCTGACATGACTCAGCTCCTGAACAACAACACATCCTCAATCATAGAAATGGTGAAAGAGAATAAAGGACACAATATCAAGAAAAGAAATTTCATATCCTGATGTGATGTGCTCCCTATGTGTTATATTCATGTGAAGAAGTGTCTCCTTTTCATAATTTAAAAAATATTTACAATTTTAAAAGCCAAGTAACATATTTCAAAGCACAGTCAGCTCTACACAGTATCGATAAAATGGAAACACTTGCGATATGCCAGGAACTTTGATGTTTTCTATAAATCCAATTTAACCCTCACTTCAGTCCTATAAGGATGACATTTATGCTATCCCAGCCTTCATACAAGGTAAACGCAGAGCCTATTCTCTGTGCCAGCAATAATTATGAAAATATGTTAAACATGACCCCATGCAAAAACTAGATTTTGCAAAAGTGAAACGTCCACGCTTCAGTAGGGAGGTGGGGGCCTGCATGGTGGATTGATATGGAAACTTGTAGGAAGTTAACGCCCAGAGAAAGTATATAAAACAGATGTGGAAATTCAGAGAGTTCATGGTGGAACTCTGTGTTGTGAAAATGGGAGAAAAAATTTTACACTTACCTAAGTCAAAGGACTGTGACGGGAATGAAAAAGTTCAATGAAATGCTGGACCACTTAGATGAGAACAACTGAGTCACCCCAACAAGACAAAAGGAAAGTTTAAGATTCATCTAAATTCCAAATTTCTTATATATATATTGGCCATGCCATGTCTTAGTTGCCACATCAGGGGGTCTTTTTATTTTTTTATTCCAGTTGTAGCAAGCAAAGAGTTAGTTGTGGTATGCAGGATCTAGTTCCATGACCAGGGATTGAACCTAGGTTCCCTGAACTGGAAATGTGGAGTCTTAGCCACTGGACTACCAGGGAAGTCCCTAAATTCCAAATTTCTTTATAAAACTCTGCATAACTGACAATGGGCTTCCCTGGTGGCCATTCTTTAGACGGTGGCAGATTTCTTTAGACGGTAAAGAATCTGCCTGCAATGCAGGAGACCTGGGTTTGATCCCTGGGTTGGGAAGATCCCCTGGAGAAGGGAATAGCAACCCACTCCAGTATTCTTGCCTGAAGAATCCCATGGACAGAGGAGCTTGGCGGGCTATGGTCCATAGTGTTGCAACGAGTCACACATGACTGAGCGACTAACACTTTCACTTTCCTGTAACTTACTAGATAGGTAAGAGGGACAGATTAATGACTGTTCCAGAGGTTTCCTGTCTCTAGAGTTAGAGTTATAAAATTTTATAAATTCACACTTGATTTTAATACTTAGAAAAATTCCAACAGAGAAGGAAGGAACAGCTGATTCACTCTGTTTCGGTACACTATTTTCCATTAGATTTTTTTTGTGAGCAGCCATTAGCAGCGTTCCAGGGCTGTGAAGTCAGAGAACATATGCCATGCAGACTTTGCACCACACTGGTGGGCCAGCAGTTTATTCTGCCTCGCACCCCCATACAGTGGAGCCCAAGACAGAGCTCCTGTCAGCCTTGAAACCTCCCGCTGACTCATTCTTGGGTTTTCTCTATGAGATCACAGAGCAGAACAAGAAATGCCTGAGGGTAAGAACTCCGCACAACTCATTCCAGACCAGCTCAGACACCTGGGTCTCCACTGGCTCTGGGCATTCACACAGGAGAGAAACAGCAGAACTCCCTCATTAAATGATTTCCTCTCCTATCAGATCCAAGGTGAATCCAATAGCAGTCACCAGGGTTTCCCCCTTAGCCATCTGCTTCAGCTGCACTTGGAACCCTGGGGCAAACGTACTGTGGAGACCCAGATTGAAACTGCCTTTCCTCCTAGTCTCATGAGCCATAGTTTTCAGCAGAATTTGTAAGACATTTGAATACAGGCAAAGGAATTAAAGTAAAAAGGACATATTCATTCAATATTCATTTATTGAGTGTATACCGTGACCCAGGCACTGTGCTCACACTAAGTATTTTATAGATTTACATCCAACTTGAATCATTTCAAACACATGTTAAATCATGCACGTGCAGCTGAGGTACAATAAGAAAGAGTCATGACTCTTAAAACATACTGCCATTCAGAAAATGACCATCTAACTGCAAATGGTGTCACTTTTACATCAGGAATTGGAGGGAGGAAAGCAAGAGACTACTACTGTGGGTGAGAATCCCTTAGAAGAAATAGAGTAGCCATCATAGTCAACAAGAGAGTCTGAAATGCAGTCCTTGGAGGCAATCTCAAAAATAACAGAATGATCTCTGTTCATTTCCAAGGCAAACCATGGATTATCACAGTAATCCAAGTCTGTGCCCCAACCAGTAACGCTGAAGAAGTTGAAGTTGAATGGTCCTATGAAGACCTACAAGACCTTCTAGAACTAACACCCAAAAAAGATGTCTTCTTCATTATAGGGGACTGGAATGCAAAAGTAGGAAAGTCAAGAAACACCTGGAGTAACAGGCAAATATTGGCCTTGGAGTACAGAATGAAGCAGGGCAAAGGCTAATAGAGTTTTCCCAAGAGAACACAGTGGTCATAACAAACACCCTCTTCCAACAACACAAGAGAAGACTCTACACATGGACATCACCAGATGGTCAATACCAAAATCAGATTGATTATATTCTTTGCAGTCAAAGATGGAGAAGCTCTACACAATCACCAAAAACAAGACCAGGAGCTGACTGTGGCTCAGACCATGAACTCCTTATTGCCAAATTCAGACTGAAATGGAGGAAAGTAGGGAAAACCACTAGACCATTCAGGTATGACCTAAATCCAATCCCTTATAATTATACAGTGGAAGTGACAAATATATTCAAGGGATTAGATCTGATAGACAGAGTGCCTGAAAAACTATGAACAGAGGTTCATGACATTGTACAGGACACAGGAATCAAGACCATCCCCAAGAAAAAGAAATGCAAAAAAGCAAAATGGCTGTCTGAGGAGGCCTTATAAATAGCTGTGAAAAGAAGAGAAGCCAAAAGCAAAGGAGAAAAGGAAAGATATACCCATTTGAATGCAGAATTCCAAAGAATAGCAAAGAGAAATAAGAAAGCCTTCCTCAGCTATCAGTGCAAAGAAATAGAGGAAAACAATAGAATGGGAAAGACTAGAGGTCTCTTCAAGAAAATTAGAGATACCAAGGGAAAATGTCATGCCAATATTGGCTCAATAAAGGACAGAAATGGTATGGACCTAACAGAAAAAGAAGATATTAAGAAGAGATGGCAAGAATACACAGAAGAACTGTACAAAAAAGATCTTCACAACCCAGATAATCACAATGGTGTGATCACTGACCTAGAGCCAGACATCCTGGAATGTGAAATCAAGTGGGCCTTCGCAAGCATCACTACGAACAAAGCTAGTGGAGGTGATGGAATTCCAGCTGAGCTCTTTCAAATCCTAAAAGATGATGCTGTGAAAGTGCTGCACTCAATATGCCAGCACATTTGGAAAACTCAGCAGTGGCCACAGGACTGGAAAAGTCAGTTTTCATTCCAGTCCCAAAGAAAGGCAATGCCAAAGAATGCTCAAACTACTGCACAATTGCAGTCATCTCACATGCTAGTAAAGTAATGCTCAAAATTCTCCAAGTCAGGCTTCCACAGTACATGAACTGTGAACTTCCAGATGTTCAGGCTGGTTTTAGAAAAGGCAGAGGAACCAGAGATCAAATTGCCAACATCCGTTGGATCATCAAAAAAGCAAGAGAGTTCCAGAAAAACATCTATTTATGCGTTATTGACTATGCCAAAGCCTTTGATTGTATGGATCACAACAAACTGGAAAATTCTGAAAGAGATGGAAATGCCTGACCTGCCTCTTGAGAAATCTGTATGCAGGTCAGGAAAAAACAGTTAGAACTGGACACGGAAAAACAGACTGGTTCCAAATAGGGAAAGGAGCATGTCAAGGCTGTATATTGTCACCCTGCTTATTTAACTTATATGCAGAGTACATCATGAGAAATGCTGGGCTGGAAGAAGCATAAGCTAGAATCAAGACTTCTGGGAGAAAAATCAATTATCTCAGATATGCAGATGACACCACCCTTATGGCAGAAAGTGAAGAACTCAAAAGCCTCTTGATGAAAGTGAAAGAGGAGAGTGAAAAATCTGGCTTAAAGCTCAACATTCAGGAAACTAAAATCATAACATCTGGTCCCTTCACTTCATGTCAAATAGATGGGGAAACAGTGGCAGACTTATTTTTTGAGGCTCCAAAACCACTGCAGATGGTGACTACAGCCATGAAATTAAAAGGTGCTTACTCCTTGGAAGGGAAGTTATGACCAACCTAGACAACATATTAAAAAGCAGAGACATTACTTTGCTGACAAAAGTCTGTGTAGTCAAAGCTATGGTTTTTCCAGTGGTCATGTATGGATTTGAGAGTTGGACTATAAAGAAAGCTGAGAGCTGAAGAATTGATGCTTTTGAACTATGGTGTTGGAGAAGACTCTTGAGAGTCCCTTGGATAGCAAGGAAATCCAACCAGTCCATCCATCCTAAATGAAATCAGTCCTGAATATTCATTGGAAGGTCTGATGCTGAAGCTAAAACTCCAATATTTTGGCCACCTGATGTGAGGAACTGACTCACTGGAAAAGACCCTGATACTAGGAAAGATTGAATGCAGCAGGAGAAGTGTTGACAGAAGACGAGATGGTTGGATGACATCACTGACTCAACGGACATGAGTTTGAGTAAACTTTGGGAGCTGGTGATGGACAGGGAGTTGCAAAGTCCATGCTGCAGTCCATGGAGTCACAAAGAGTCAGACACAACTGAGGGACTGAACTGAACTGAACCGAAGCAAGAGAAAGAAGCTTGCTCATTGCTGCCTGCATTCATTCATATTCTCTCTCATAAAGGGCTAATCAATAATTTGATATTCCAAATAATTTAAAACTTCATTAAAAAATAGATACTCTTAGGATTTCCCTGGTGGTCCAGTGGCTAAGTCCCCATGCTCCCAATGCAGGGAGCCCAGGTTCAAACCCTGGTCAAAGAACTAGATCCCACATGCTACAACAAAGACCTGGTACAGACAAATACATTAAAAATAAATAAATATTTTTTTAAAAATAGATAACCTCTAAATTGTTGCTGTTGCTTAATCACTAAGTTGTGTCTGACTCTTTGTGATCCCATGGACTGTAGCCCACCAGGCTCCTCTGTCTATGGGATTTCCCAGGCAAGAGTACTGGAGTGAGTTGCTGTTTACATCTCCAGGGAATATTTCTGACCCAGGGATCGAACCCATGTCTCCTGCTTGGCAGGTGAATTCTTTACCACTGAGCTACCTTGGAAGCCCCAACCTCTAAATACTAAGACTTTAAAAATCTTCATTTCCCGATTTACACAATGCCCACATTTTTTTTTCAGCATACTGTTAGATGGTAAATTAACAGAAGCCATGTCTGCAAAGAGTTATGTCATGTCATGAAAGTCATGTCATGAAAGAGTTAAACAATAAATTTTTGTTTATTATACACAGGCTGACTTAAAAGAAAATAGACTCTCCTCAGTTAAACCAGATTGAGATAAACTTGAAAGGATAGTGCTGAATAAATATACGGATGAATAAGAAGAGAGCAAGTCTAAGATCCTGATCTATCATACATCTTCCTTCACTATGAATGATTTCATTTGCTTTTTAAATAGATAAATACAAAAACAGCATTTTTCCCTTGGCAAGAGAGTAACTGTTTTGTATTATTTACCTAGACTGCATCTGTGTTTCTAAAAAGAACAGTAAATACATTTCTGGAGCAAGACATGTTTCTGTGATAATGTGAGTAATGCTTCTTAAACACTTTGGAGATTATTAGAATGCTTTCCAGAAGCCGTTATTGAATTCGCTTTAGCAGGAACACAAGATAAAGATGAAGACACACTCTCAGCATTTTTCACTAAACTATTAGTAGAATAATGTAATTGGAAGTCTGCCAGGAGGGTGGCTGCCAGAAGGTGAGGCCCAGGACTCTGCCCAGGCATTCGGAAGGCAATCTGGTCCCAACCCAGTCTAAAAACTCCATAGGACCAGAATGCCTTCCTCAAGAGGGCCCTATAAATAAATAACCCAGTCTGAGTGACACGGCCTACCCAAATACTGGGCTAACTTTCAGCCTCCCTGAGAACTTACATTCACAATATGGCTGCTGCAGAGTCTTCCAATTGGTGCTCAAAACTTAACTGGAGATCACTTCACATGAGTGTCACAGTGAAAGAAAATAGCTGCGAAATTTAGGTCTTGTATACACTCCCTTCCAAGCCAGGATACACTTGGAAGAATCATAGCTCCAAGCAGAAGCCTTCTTGGATCTCTCAGATAACCTGGAATTTATGATGGTGGTGGTTGCATATATGTACTCACCGTTCTAAGTCATTCTTCTGAATATAAGACAGATTCTTTCGTTTGTTCAACAATATTTATTGAGCTGCTATGATATCCCTTCATGGAGCTTATATTCAAACATGGGGAGGTGGGAAGACAGAAAAATAAATAACTTGATTGATTTCATGGGTTAGGAAGAGAATGAGAGAGTGCTGCTAATGTGAATGCAGATGATCAGAGATTTTGCTGAGAATGAGCCACTTATAATAAGAATTGTATGAAGCATTTGTTTGTTCTAGTTAATCTTTTTTATTTTTTGTTTGTTCTAGTTACTCAGGTCTTCAAAGAATTTTTTCTAAGTCATCACATCATATAGACATATTTTTCAACTTTGACATTAACTTACATAAAAGTTTCATTAATTTTTTAATCAGTTCTTTTAACATTAGTTGAAAAAGTGACTCCCTCCCAGATTTTTAATTTATAATATTTTCCTAAGAAACTATGTATTTGGCAAAATTTGCCTGCTTGGTTCCACTTAATTGAAATATTTATTCTAATGATGGCCAACAGGCACAAGAAAAGATGATCAACATTGATAGTTATTAGATAACTATAAACCAAAAATACAATGAGGTATATCACTCCACACCAGCCAGAATGGCATCATTAAAAGGTCTACCAATAACAAGTGTTGGAGAGGGTGTAGAGAAAAGTGAACTCTCCTACACTGCTTATGGGAATGTAAGCTGGAACAGCCGCTATGAAAAACAGTATCAAGGATCCTGACAAAGCTAAAAGTAGAGTTGCCATTATGATCCAGCAATCCCACCCCTGAGCACACACCCAGATAAAACTAAAACTCAAAAAGACACAGGCACCCCTATGTTCATAGCAACAGTATTCACTATAGCCAAGACATGGACACATCCTAAGTATGCATTGACAGATGAATGGATATAGAAAATGCGGTACATATATACAATGGAATACTACTCAGTCATAAAAAAGAATGAAATAGTGCCATTTGCAGCAACTTGGATGGACCTGTGGATTACTATACTAAGTGAAGTAAGTCAGAAAGAGAAAGGCAAATACAATATGATATTACTTATATGTGCAATCTAAAATGTGACACAAATGAAGCTCTCTATGAAACAGACTTACAGACAGAGAACAGAATTATGAAAGCCAAGGGGGAAGCAGGGCAGAGGCAGTATGATTTGGGAATTTGGGATTAGTAGCTACAACTATTGCAAAGCATGGATAAACAACAACATCCTACTCTGTAGCACTGGGGATTATTTAATATCCTGTGATAAACCATAATGGAAAAGAACATGAAAAAAAGAACATATATACATGTGTAACTGAATCGCTCTGCTGTACAGAAGAAATAAACACATTATATATAAACTATACTTAAACAACACAAAAAAAATTTTTTAATGCTTGTTTCAATGAGATCTCTACAGATTTTCTTTGACACTTTGTTGTTCAGTCACTAAGTTGTGTCTCTTTGCCACCCCATGAATTGCAGCACACTAGGCTTCCCTGTCCTTCACTATCTCCCAAAGTTTTCTCAAACCCATGTACAGTGAGTGGGTGATGCCATCCAACCATCTCATCCTCTGTCATCCCCTTCTCCTCTTGCCCTCAAGTTTTCCCAGCATCGGGGTCTTTTCCAATGAGTCGGCTCTTCACATCTCTGACCCTTTAACCCAGTGCTTATTGATATGCTTCCAGAATTTACTAAAATAGTTTCTCTCTGTTCCCCTGGCTTTTTCCAAGAAATCAATTCCCAGACCTGTGACATCAGAACATCATGACTTTCAAATTCACCTTACCCCCTAATTCAACATTTTTTTAAAATTTTATTTTATTTTTAAACTTTACATAATTGTATTAGTTTTGCCAAATATCATAATGAATCTGCCACAGGTAGGAGGCAGTCCTAAGATGGCGGAGGAATAGGACAGGGAGATCACTTTCTCCCCCACAAATTCAACAAAAGAACATTTGAATGCTGAGTAAATTCCACAAAACAACTTCTGAATGCCGGCAGAGGACATCAGGCACCCAGAAAAGCAGCCCATTGTCTTCAAAAGGAGATGTTTTATCAATGGTGCTGTATAGATGGAGAAGTCTTGAGGCTACTGTAAAAGTAAGACTGAAAACCAGAAGCAGGAGGCTTAAGTCCAAATCCCAAGAACACCAGAGAACTCCAGACTCCAAGGAACACTAATTGACAGAAGCTCATCAAACGCCTCCATACCTACACTGAAACCAAGCACCACCCAAGGGCCAACAAGTTCCAGAGCAAGACATACCACACAAATTCTTCAGCAACACAGGAACACAGCCCTGAGCTTCAATATACAGGCTGCCCAAAGTCACTCCAAACCCACTGACATCTCATAACTCATTACTGGACACTTCATTGCAGTAGAGAGAAGAGAAGAAATCCAGAGAGAAGAAATCCAGCCCCACCCACCAGAACACCGACACAAGCTTCCCTAACCAGGAAACCTTGACAAGCCACCCATACAACCCCACCCACAGTGAGGAAACTCCACAATAAAGAGAACTCCACAAACTGCCAGAATACGGAAAGGCCACTGCAAACCCAGGAATATAAACAAGATGGAGAGACAGAGGAATACCCAGTAGGTAAAGGAACAGGATAAATGCCCACCAAACCAAACAAAAGTGGAAGAGATAGGGAATCTACCTGATAAAGAATTCCGAATAATGATTGTGAAAATGATCCAAAATCTTGAAAACAAAATGGAATCACAGATAAATAGCCTGGAGACAAGGATTGAGAAGATGCAAGAAAGGTTTAACAAGGACCTAGAAGAAATAAAAAACAGTCAATATATAATGAATAATGCAATAAATGAGACCAAAAACACTCTGGAGGGAACAAATAGTAGAATAATGGAGGCAGAAGAGAGGATTAGTGAGGTAGAAGATAGAATGGTAGAAATAAATGAACCAGAGAAGAAAAAAGAAAAACAAATTAAAAGAACTGAGGACAATCTCAGAGACCTCTGGGACAATGTTAAATGCCCCAATATTCAAATCATAGGAGTCCCAGAAGAAGAAGACGAAAAGAAAGACCATGAGAAAATACTTGAGGAGATAATAGTTGAAAACTCCCCTAAAATGGGGAAGGAAATAATTAACTAAGTTCAAGAAACCTAGAGAGTCCCAAACAGAATAAACCCAAGGTGAAACACCCCAAGACACATATTAATCAAATTAACACAGAGCAAACACAACAAGTATTAAAAGCAGCAAGGGAAAAACAACAAATAACACACAAGGGGATTCCCATAAAGATAACATCTGATCTTTCAATAGAAACTCTTCAGGGCAGGAGGGAATGGCAAGACATACTTAAAGTGATGAAAGAAAATAACCTACAGCCCAGATTATTGTACCCAGCAAGGATCTCATTCAAATATGAAGGAGAAATCAAAAGCTTTACAGACAAGCAAAAGCTGAGAGAATTCAGCACCACCAAACCAGCTCCCCAACAAATGCTAAAGGATCTTCTCTAGACAGGAAACACAAAAAGGGTGTATAAGCTCGAACCCAAAACAAGAAAGTAAATGGCAACAGGATCATACTTATCAATAATTACCTTAAACGTAAATGGGTTGAATGCCCCAACCAAAAGAAAAAGACTGGCTGAATGGATATAAAAACAAGACCCCTATATATGTTGTCTACAAGAGATCCACCTCAAAACAAGGGACACATACAGACTGAAAGTGAAGGGCTAGAAAAAGATATCCCATGCAAATAGAGACCAAAAGAAAGCAGGAGTAGCAATACTCACATCAGATAAAATAGACTTTAAAACAAAGGCTGTGAAAAGAGACAAAGAAGAATACTACATAATTATCAAAGGACCAATCCAAGAAGAAGATATAACAATATATATAAATATATATAAAGATATCAATATATATGCACCCAACATAGGAGCACCGCAATATGTAAGACAAATGCTAACAAGTATGAAAGGGGGAAATAACAATAACACAATAATGGTGGGAGACTTTAATACCCCACTCACACCTATGGATAGACCAACTAAACAGAAAATTAACAAGGAAACACAAACGTTAAATGAAACAAAAGACCAGTTAGACCTAACTGATATCTATAGGACATTTCACCCCAAAACAATGCATTTCACCTTTTTCTCAAGCGCACATGGAACCTTCTCCAGGATAGATCACATTCTGGGCCACAAATCAAGCCTTGGTAAATTCAAAAAATTTAAATCATTCCAAGCATCTTTTCTGACCACAATGCAGTAAGATTAGATCTCAATTACAGGAGAAAAACTATTTAAAATGCCAACATATGGAGGCTGAACAACACACTGCTGAATAACCAACAAATCACAGAAGAAATCAAAAAAGAAATCAAAATATGCATAGAAATGAATGAAAATGAAAACACAACAACCTAAAACCTGTGGGACACTGTAAAAGCAGTGCTAAGGGGAAGGTTCATAGCAATACAGACATACCTCAAGAAACAAGAAAAAAGTCAAATAAATAACCTAACTACAACTAAAGCAACTTGAAAAGGAAGAAATTATGAACCCCAGGGTTAGTAGAAGGAAAGAAATCTTAAAAATTAAGGCAGAAATAAATGCAAAAGAAACGAAAGAGACCATAGCAAAAATCAACAAATCCAAAAGCTGGTTCTTTGAGAGGATAAATAAAATTGACAAACCACTAACCAGACTCATCAAGAAACAAAGGGAGAAAAACCAAATCAATAAAATTAGAAATGAAAATGGAAAGATCATAACAGACAACACAGAAATACAAAGGATCATAAGAGACTACTATCAGCAATTATATGCCAATAAAATGGACAACTTGGAAGAAATAGACAAATTCTTAGAAAAGTACAACTTTCCAAAACTGGACCAGGAGAAAATAGAAAATCTTAACAGACCCATCACAAGTACGGAAATTGAAACTGTAATCAAAAATCTTCAGGCAAACAAAAGCCCAGGTCCAGACGGCTTCACAGCTGAATTCTACCAAAAAGTTAGAGAAGAGCTAACACCTATCCTGCTCAAACTCTTCCAGAAAACTTCAGAAAAAGGTAAACTTCCAAACTCATTCTATGAGGCCGACATCACCCTAAATATCAAAACCTGACAAAGATGCCACAAAAAAAGAAAACTACAGGCCAATATCACTGATGAACATAGATGCAAAAATCCTTGACAAAATTCTAGCAATCAGAATCCAACAACACATTAAAAAGATCATAAATCATGACCAAGTGGGCTTTACCCCAGGGATGCAAGGATTCTTCAATATCCACAAATCAATCAATGTAATATACCACTTTAACAAATTGAAAAATAAAAGCCATATGATTATCTCAATAGATTCAGAGAAAGCCTTTGACAAAATTCAACATCCATTTATGATAAAAACTCTCCAGAAAGCAGGAATAGAAGGAACATACCTCAACATATTAAAAGCTATATATGACAAACTCACTGCAAACATTATCCTCAATGGTGAAAAATTGAAAGCATTTCCCCTAAAGTCAGGAACAAGACAAGGGTTCCCACTTTCACCACTACTATTCAACATTGTTTGGGCCACAGCAATCAGAGCAGAAAGAGAAATAAAAAGAATCCAAATTGGAAAAAAAGAAGTAAAACTCTCACTGTTTGCAGATAACATGATCCTCTACATGCTGCCAAGTCGCTTCAGTCGTGTCTGACTCTGTGCGACCCCATGGACTGCAGCCCACCAGGCTCCTCCATCCATGGGATTTTCCGGGCAACAGTACTGGAGTGGGGTGCCATTGCCTTCTCCCGATCCTCTACATAGAAAAACCTAAAGACTCCACCAGAAAATTACTAGAGCTAATCAATGAATATAGTAAAGTTGCAGGATATAAAATCAACAACAAAAATCCCTTGCATTCCTATACACTAATAATGAGAAAATAGAGAAAGTAAGGAAACAATTCCATTCACCATTGCAACAAAAAGAATAAAATACTTAGGAATATATCTACCTAAAGAAACCAAAGACCTATATATAGAAAACTATAAAACACTGGTGAAAGAAATCAAAGAGGACACTAATAGACGGAGAAATATACCGTGTTCATAGATTGGATGAATCAGTATAGTGAAAATGAGTATACTATCCAAAACAATCTACAGATTCAATGCAATCCTTATCAAGCTATCAACAGTATTTTTCATAGAGCTAGAACAAATAATTTCACAATTTGTATGAAATACAAAAAACCTTGAATAGCCAAAGCGATCTTGAGAAAGAAAAATGGAACTGGAGGAATCAACCTGCCTGACTTCAGGCTCTACTACAAAGCCACAGTCATCAAGACAGTATGGTACCGGCACAAAGACAGAAATATAGATCAATGGAACAAAATAGAAAGCCCAGAATAAACCCACACACGTATGGACACCTTATCTTTGACAAAGGAGGCAAGAATATACAATGGATTAAAGACAATCTCTTTAACAAGTGGTGCTGGGAAATCTGGTCAACCACTTGTAAAAGAATGAAACTAGAGCACTTTATAACACCATACACAAAAATAAACTCAAAATGGATTAAAGACCTAAACATAAGACCAGAAACTATAAAACTCCCAGAGGAGAATATAGGCAAAACACTCTCCAACATAAATCACAGCAGGATCCTCTATGACCCACCTCCCAGAATATTGGAAATAAAAGCAAAAATAAACAAATGGGACCTAATTAAAATTAAAAGCTTCTGCACAATAAAGGAAACTATAAGCAAGGTGAAAAGGCAGCCTTCAGAATGGGAGAAAATAATAGCAAATGAAGCAACTGACAAAGGATTAATCTCAAAAATATACAAGCAACTCCTGCAGCTCAATTCCAGAAAAATAAACAGCCCAATCAAAAAATGGGCCAAAGAACTAAATAGACATTTCTCCAAAGAAGACATACAGATGGCTAACAAACACGTGAAAAGATGCACAACATCACTCGTTATCAGAGAAATGCAAATCAAAACCACAATGAGGTCCATTTCACACCAGTCACAATGGCTGCGATCCAAAAGTCTACAAGCAATAAATGCTGGAGAGGATGTGGAGAAAAGAGAACCCTCTTACACTGTTGGTGGGAATGCAAACTAGTACAGCCACTATGGAGAACAATGTGGAGATTCCTTAAAAAACTGGAAATAGAACTGCCATATGACCCAGCAATCCCACTGCTAGGCATACACACCAAGGAAACCAGAATTGAAAGAGACACGTGTACCCCAATGTTCATCACAGCACAGTTTATAATAGCCAGGACATGGAAGCAACCTAGATGTCCATCAGCAGACGAATGGATAAGAAAGCTGTGGTACATATACACAATGGAATATTACTCAGCCATTAAAAAGAATACATTTGAATCAGTTTTAATGAGGTGGATGAAACTGGAGCCTATTATACAGAGTGAAGAAAGTCAGAAAGAAAAACACCAATACAGTATACTAACACATATATATGGAATTTAGAAAGATCATAACGATAACCCTGTATGTGAGGCAGCAAAAGAGACACAGATATATGGAACAGTCTTTTGGACTCTGTGGGAGAGGGCGAGGGTGGGATGATTTGGGAGAATGGCATTGAAACATGTATAATATCATATGTGAAATGAATTGCCAGTCCAGGTTCAATGCATGATACAGGATGCTTGGGGCTAGTGCACTGGGATGACCCAGAGGGATGTTATGGGGAGGGAGGTGGGAGGGGAGTTTGGGATGGGGAACACGTGTGCATCAGTGGTGGATTCATGTTGATATATGTATGGCAAAACCAATACAATATTGTAAAGTAATTAGCCTCCAATTAAAATAAATAAATTTATATTTTTAAAAATTTTAAAAAATGAAAGTGAAAAAAATTAAAATGAAAATAAAATTAAATATACCATCGTATCCTCCACCATCCTTCTGAACTACATATTCCAGCTTTATTTCATTGTTTCTGTTAATGGAATCAGCATTATCCCTTTCACTGAGATTTAGAATTTCTGAGACACCTTTGAGGAAGAATGGCACTTCATGTTGTTGCTTTGTCTGTGTCTATGGGTGTGTGTGAAGTTATTCCATTAGAAATACATTTAATATTTGCTTATTTAAACTTACTCTTAGAGTTGTTGTTATTCAACTGCTAAGTATGTCTGACTCTTTGACACCGCATGGACTGTAGCACTCCAGGCTTCTCTGTCCTTCACCATCTCTCAAAGCTTGCTCAAACTCATGTTCATTTTGTCGGTGATGCCATCCAACCATCTCATCTTCTGTCATCCCCTTCTCCTCCTGCCCTCAATCTTTCCCAGCATCAGGGTCTTTTCCAATGAATCAGCTCCTCACATCAGGTGGCCAAAATATTGGAGTTTCAGCATCAGTCCTTCCAATGAATATTCAGTGTTGATTTCCTTTTGGATTGACTGGATTGATCTCCTTGAAGTCAAGGGTCTCCAGGAGTCTTCACCAGCACCACAATTTGAAAGCATCAATTCTTTGGAATTCAGCCTTTTTTATGGCCCAACTCTCACATCCAAACATTGCTATTGGAAAAACCATAGCTTTGACTATATGAACCTTTGTTAGCAAAATGATGTCTCTGCTTTTTAATAGGCTGTCTATGTTTGTAATAGCTTTCATAGCTTTCCTTCCAAGAAACAAGATTCTTTTAATTTTATGGCTGCAGTCATCATCTGCAGTGGTTTTGGAGCCAAAGAAAATAAAGTCTCTCACTGTTTCCATTGTTTCACCATCTATTTGCCCTGAAGTTATGGGACCAGATGCCATGGTCTTAGTTTTTTGAATGTTGAGCTTTAAGCCAGGTTTTCCACTCTCCTCTTTCACCTTAATCAAGAGGCTCTTTAGTTCCTCTTCACTTTCTGCCATAAGGGTGGTGTCATCTGTATATATGAGGTTATTGATATTTCTCCTGGCAACCTTGATTCCAGCTCCTGCTTCATTCAGCCTGGCATTTCTTATGATATACTCTGCATATAAGTAAAATAAGCAGGGTGATAATATACAGACTTGATGTGCTCCTTTCCCAATTTGGCACCAGCCTGTTGTCCATGTTCAGTTTTAACTGTTGCTTCTTGACATGCATACAGGTTTCTCAGGGGTTAGGTAAGGTGGTCTGCCATCTATTTAAAAACTTTCCAGTTTGTTGTGATTCACACAGTCAAAGACTTAACGTATGTAGTCAGTGAAGCAGAAGTAGATGTTTTTCTGGAATTCCCTTGCTTTTTCTATGATCCAAAGGATGTTGGCAATTTTATCTCTGGTTCCTCGGCCTTTTCTAAATCCAGCTTGTATATATGGAATTTCCCAGTTCACATAGTGTTGAAGCCTAGCTTGAGGGATTTCGAGTGTTACCTTACTAGCATGTGAAATGAGTGCTATTGTGCAATAGTTTGAACATTCCTTGGCATTACTCTTCTTTGGGATTGGAATGAAAACAGATTTCACTTATAGTTGACTATAACTAGATCAAGAAAACTATATTCAACAGGTCACTTTCAAAAGGTGGTTGAATAGATTCAGACTCCTATGTTAAATACAGTTTACTCCAATAAGAGAATAAATATAATTGTCTAGAGTAAACATCCTAATAAATGTAGTTGTTTGATTTTTTAAAAACAATCAATCTGAAGTTTATTAAAATATCAGTCCTTGGACCTGGTAAAACAAACCGTTGACTCTTACAGGAAAACCCTGTTTGTAGTATGCAAATTGACAGAAATTCAACTTTAGAATGACAAGATAAAAAAGTACATTTAGCTTACATTTGTGAGATAATGCATTTAGCTTCTATTTCTGTATGGTACCTATGGATATTGGAGAAGCCCTGGTGGCTCTGTGGCAAAGAACCCACCTGCAAATGCAGGAGATGTGGGTTCAATCCCTGGGTTGGGAAGGTTCCTGGAGTAGGAAATGGAAACCCATTACAGTATTCTTGCCTGGAAAATTTCATGGACAGAGGAGCCTGGCAGGTTACAGTCCATGGGGTCACAGAATTGGACATGACTGAGTGACTAAGCATATACCATGGATATTATCTATTCAGTCACTAACAAAAATAAATGTATTTTTTTGATGCTTTTTCAAGTGACTTAGTAAAAACTTGATCAACTCACTGCATTGACCATGGGTCTTTCCCTCATGGATTTGCTAACTAATAGGGAAGCTTTGCTCAGGCTATCTAAACTCAAGATGCAAACAAGAATGCTTAAAGATGTCTCTATTCTTTCTTCAGTGACACAGGTGTTCCCCCGCCGGCCCACCCATACCCACACAGCTCTAGTCAATATTTTGTTCCCTCCCCAAAGTCATTATGTAATTCAAGATGTCATTTTGTTTTTATTTTTGTAAACTTATATTTTTAAACTAATCAAGAAATTCTCTAAGTTTTACACACACACACATACACACACACCTCCAAGAAAAACAAATTTCAGAGAAGTCACATCTGAAATCTCCCTATTGGAAGAATATGATGCTCATTAGGAAGTCTGAAGAATGCACTTCCAAGAATCTGTTTAACATCACTTAACATCCTTGGACAAGAGAAATCTTTTTTCAAATAACACCTTTAAGATATCCAATGAACAAGAGCCTGAAGGAAAACCCTTTGGGAAACCTTTTCAAGTTTGAATTCTTTTACTTACTGATCCTTCCTTCCTAGAACTTCTCCATCACCTTCTGATCATGGCCAACTGCTCTTCTTTATCCCAGAAATGCACTTCATATCCAGTTCCCCTATTTCAAGATGTTTGGCAGCTTTCCACACAGCTAATGTTTCATGAAAAGCTAAGAAAAGAAAATGAAGAAAAACAGAGTGACCTTACATCAGAGGCATGATGTTCCTGGAGACTGAGTACATTATGGCATCCCTCATGCAACACATTTCACAAGGCATGGCACATCTGTCATCTTGAGGGCAGGATTACATCCATCTTACAAATTTAATTGCTCAATAGTATCATGCTCTAAAAGGTTTACTCAGTAAACAATGAGTATACTATTAAATGCTGATTTTTACTTAATTAGGTGCTAGACAAAATAAGTTACAAATATTGTTCTTGTCTTCAAAAAGCTTACAGTTTGTGAGACAGATAAAAACACAGACTCTACAGAATAATATAAGCATCCAGTGATAAATTGAAATCATAAGTTACTTAACCCACATATGTGTGCTAAGTCACTTCAGTTGTGTCCAACTCTTTGAGACCCCAGTAGCATAAACTGTTGAGATCATGGAGCTAAAAAATCTTGTAAAGAGAAAGTCAGATTCTTAAAAAATGTGAGAGACATAAACTATATCATAAGAGAATGGGAACTATAATACAGAGTGTGGCAGACGTTCTAAGAAGGCTCCCATGATCCTTAAGGTATTCACGTGCTTAGTTGCTCAGTCATATCTGACTTTTTGTGACCCCGTGGACTATAGCCTGCCAGGCCCCTCTGTCTATTGGGATTCTCTAGGCAAGAATACTGGAGTGAGTTGCCATGCCCCTTTGTGTAATTCCTTCCCCCTGAGAGTAGAAATGACTTGTGCTTACTTCTAACCCCTTTAAAGCGGCAAAGTTGATTGGATGTGCATGATTACAGGAGCACATAGTGCCCATTTACTCGAATCCCTTTCTCTCTGTTGCTTGCTTGGAAGGAGCAACCTGCCATGAATCCTGAAACTATAAGGAATGAACTCTGCCAACAATCTGAGCGAGCTTGGAAACATCCATTCTCAGTTAACCCTCTAGATGAGAACCCAATTCATACAGGCCAACATCTTAACTCTATCTTTATAAGACCCTAAGCAGAAGATGAACTGGATTGTGCTGGAACTCCCGATCTACAGAAACTGTAAGATGGTCTATGCATGTTGTTTTAAACTATGAAGATGGTAGTAATTTGTTAAGCAAAAAATAACCAATATACAGAAGTTCAAAGAGAATAATACATGATTGTAAACAATAGGACTGTTTTCATAGAGGAAGTAGCCTTGTTACAGATGCAATGAATGTTAAGGAATGATTATAATTTGAACCCTTAGAGAGCAGGCAATAGATGTCTCAGTTTCAGTTCAGTTCAGTCGCTCAGTTGGGTCCGACTCTTTGTGACCTCATGGACTGCAGCACGCCAGGGCTCCCTGTCCATAACCAACTCCCGAAGTTTACCCAAACTCATCTCCACTGAGTCAATGAGGCTATCCAACCATCTCATCCTCTGTCATCCCCTTCTCCTTCCACCTTCAATCTTTCCCAGCATCATGGTCTTTTCCAATGAGTCAGCTCTTTGCATCAGGTGGCCAAAGTATTGGAGCTTCAGCTTCAACATCAGTCCTTCCAATGAACACTCAGGACTGATCTCCCTTAGGATGGACTGGTTGGATTTCCTTGCAGTCCAAGGGACTCTCAAGAGTCTTCTCCAACACCACAGTTCAAAAGCATCAATTCTTTGGCGCTAAGTTTTCTTTATAGTCCAACTCTCACATCCATACATGACCACTGGAAAAACCATAGCCTTGACTAGACAGACCATTGTTGGCAAAGTATGTCTAGTCTTTGCTTTTTGATGTCTCTGCTTTTTAATATGCTGTCTAGGTTAGTCATAACTTTCCTTCCAAGGAGTAAGTGTCTTTTAATTTCATGGCTGCAATCACCATCTGCAGTGATTTTGGAGCCCAAAAAAATAAAGTCTGACACTTTTTCCACTGTTTCTCCATCTATTCGCCATGAAGTGATGGGACTGGATGCCATGACCTTAGTTTTTTGGATGTTGAGCTTTAAGCCAACTTTTTCACTCTCTTCCTTCACTTTCATCAATAGGCTCTTTAGTTCTTCTTCACTTTCTGGATAAGGGTGGAGTCATCTGCATATCTGAGGTTATTGATATTTCTTCCAGCAATCTTGATTCCAGCTTGTGCTTCATCCAGCCCAGTGTTTTTCATGATGTACTCTGCATATCAGTTAAATAAGCAGGGTGACAATATACAGCCTTGATGTACTTCTTTCCCGATTTGGACCCAGTCTATTGTTTCATATCCAGTTCTAATTGTTGCTTCCTGACCTGCATACAGATTTCTCAAGAGACAGGTCAGGTGGTCTGTTATTCCCATCTCTTTCAGAATTTTCTACAGTTTCTTGTGATCCACAAAAAGGCTTTGGCATAGTCAATAAAACAGAAATAGATGTTATCCTGGAACTCTCTTCCTTTTTCGAATTTCAAACGGATGTTGGCAATTTGATCTCTCGTTCCTCTGTCTTTTCTAAATCCAGCTTGAACATCTGAAAGTTCACAGTTCATGTACTGTTGAAGCCTGACTTGGAAATTTTGAACATTACTTTACTAGATCTGATAGATAGAATGCCTGATGAACTATGGAATGAGGTTCGTGACATTGTACAGGAGACAGGGATCAAGACCATCCCCGTGGAAAAGAAATGCAAAAAAGCAAAATGGCTGCCTGGGGAGGCCTTACAAATAGCTGTGAAAAGAAGAGAAGCAAGAAGCAAAGGAGAAAAGGAAAGATATACACATCTGAATGCAGAGTTCCAAAGAATAGCAAGAAGAGATAAGAAAGCGGCCCTGTGACCTCAGATCTCTGATGGATCTAAGAAGAGTGCTGGCTTTCGGATTTTCCATGATAACTTCCAAACTCCTGACATGTTGGAAATAAAACTATAACCGAGTGGCGGGGAGACGATAAGTCGCAGCATTGGCGCTCACCAAACACCTCATCACTTGAGCTGCTCGGACCTGGGAAGAGCACAAAACTCAGGCCCAACTGAGTCTGCGCCTCTGAGGACTACCCGAGGGCCTGAACCTGAGAGGCTTGGACCTGGGAGGTGCATGCAACCCAGGGCCAGCCTCAGATTGTTCCCGGCGGAACAACCTAGAGCCCGAGCAGTGTGGGCAGGGAGGCTACACACGCCGTGAGCGGGGGCAGACCCAGTGTGGCTGAGGCACTGCGAGCACACGCCAGTGTTATTTGTTTGCAGCATCCCTCCCTCCCTCCCCACAGCGCGACTGAACAAAGAGAAGAAATACAGCTCCACCCATCAGAACACCGACACAAGCTTCCCTAACCAGGAAACCTTGACAAGCCACCTGCACAAACCCACACACAGCGAGGAAAAGCCACAATAAAGAGAACTCCACAAACTGCCAGAATACAGAAAGGACACCCCAAACTCAGCAATTTAAACAAGATGAAGAGACAGAGGAATAGCCAGCAGATAAAGGAACAGGATAAATGCCCACCAAACCAAACAAAAGAGGAAGAGATAGGGAATCTACCTGATAAAGAATTCCGAATAATGACAGTGAAATTGATCCAAAATCTTGAAATTAAAATGGAATCACAGATAAATAGCTTGGAGACAAGGATTGAGAAGATGAAAGAAAGGTTTAACAAGGACCTAGAAGAAATAAAAAAGAGTCAATATATAATGAATAATGCAATAAATGAAATTAAAAACACTCTGGAGGCAACAAATAGTAGAATAACAGAGGCAGAAGATAGGATTAGTGAATTAGAAGATAGAATGGTAGAAATAAATGAATCAGAGAGAATAAAAGAAAAACGAATTAAAAGAAATGAGGACAATCTCAGAGACCTCCAGGACAATATTAAACGCTACAACATTCGAATCATAGGGGTTCCAGAAGAAGAAGACAAAAAGAAAGACCATGAGAAAATACTTGAGGAGATAATAGTGGAAAACTTCCCTAAACTGGGGAAGGAAATAATCACCCAAGTCCAAGAAACCCAGAGAATCCCAAACAGGATAAACCCAAGGCGAAACACCCCAAGACACATATTAATCAAATTAACAAAGATCAAACACAAGGAACAAATATTAAAAGCAGCAAGGGAAAAACAACAAATAACACACAAGGGAATTCCCATAAGGATAACAGCTGATCTTTCAATAGAAACTCTTCAAGCCAGGAGGGAATGGCAAGACATATTTAAAATGATGAAAGAAAATAACCTACAGCCCAGATTATTGTACCCAGCAAGGATTTCATTCAAGTATGAAGGAGAAATCAAAAGCTTCTCAGACAAGCAAAAGCTGAGAGAATTCTGCACCACCAAACCAGCTCTACAACAAATACTAAAGGATATTCTCTAGACAGGAAACACAAAAATGGTGTATAAATTCGAACCCCAAACAATAAAGTAAATGGCAATGGGATCATACTTATTAGTAATTACCTTAAACGTAAATGGGTTGAATGCCCCAACCAAAAGACAAAGACTGGCTGAATGGATACAAAAACAAGACCCCTACATATGTTGTCTACAGGAGACCCACCTCAAAACAGGGGACACATACAGACTGAAAGTGAAGGGCTGGAAAAAGATTTTCCATGCAAATAGGGACCAAAAGAAAGCAGGAGTAGCAATACTCATATCAGATAAAATAGACTTTAAAACAAAGGCTGTGAAAAGAGACAAAGAAGGTCACTACATAATGATCAAAGGATCAATCCAAGAAGAAGATATAACAATTATAAATATATATGCACCCAACACGGGAGCACCGCAGTATGTAAGACAAATGCTAACAAGTAGGAAAGGAGAAATTAACAATAACACAATAATAGTGGGAGACTTTAATACCCCACTCACACCTATGGATAGATCAACTAAACAGAAAATTAACAAGGAAACACAAACTTTAAATGATACAATAGACCAGTTAGACCTAATTGATATCTATAGGACATTCCATCCCAAAACAATGAATTTCACCTTTTTCTCAAGCGCACATGGAACCTTCTCCAGGATAGATCACATCCTGGGCCATAAAGCTAGCCTTGGTAAATTCAAAAAAATAGAAATCATTCCAAGCATCTTTTCTGACCACAATGCAGTAAGATTAGATCTCAATTACAGGAGAAAAACTATTAAAAATTCCAACATATGGAGGATGAACAACACACTGCTGAATAACCAACAAATCACAGAAGAAATCAAAAAAGAAATCAAAATTTGCATAGAAACGAATGAAAATGAAAACACAACAACCCAAAACCTGTGGGACACAGTAAAAGCAGTCCTAAGGGGAAAGTTCATAGCAATACAGGCACACCTCAAGAAACAAGAAAAAAGTCAAATAAATAACCTAAATCTACACCTAAAGCAACTAGAAAAGGAAGAAATGAAGAACCCCAGGGTTAGTAGAAGGAAAGAAATCTTAAAAATTAGAGCAGAAATAAATGCAAAAGAAACAAAAGAGACCATAGCAAAAATCAACAAAGCCAAAAGCTGGTTCTTTGAAAGGATAAATAAAATTGATAAACCATTAGCCAGACTCATCAAGAAACAAAGGGAGAAAAATCAAATCAATAAAATTAGAAACGAAAATGGAGAGATCACAACAGACAACACAGAAATACAAAGGATCATAAGAGACTATTATCAACAATTATATGCCAATAAAATGGACAACGAGGAAGAAATGGACAAATTCTTAGAAAAGTACAACTTTCCAAAACTCGACCAGGAAGAAATAGAAAACCTTAACAGACCCATCGCAAGCACGGAAATTGAAACTGTAATCAAAAATCTTCCAGCAAACAAAAGCCCAGGTCCAGACGGCTTCACAGCTGAATTCTACCAAAAATTTAGAGAAGAGCTAACACCTATCCTGCTTAAACTCTTCCAGAAAATTGCAGAGGAAGGTAAACTTCCAAACTCATTCTATGAGGCCACCATCACCCTAATACCAAAACCTGACAAAGATCCCACAAAAAAAGAAAACTACAGGCCAATATCACTGATGAATATAGATGCAAAAATCCTAAACAAAATTCTAGCAATCAGAATCCGACAACACATTAAAAAGATCATACACCATGACCAAGTGGGCTTTATCCCAGGGATGCAAGGATTCTTCAATATCCGCAAATCAATCAATGTAATACACCACATTAACAAATTGAAAAACAAAAACCATATGATTATCTCAATAGATGCAGAGAAAGCCTTTGACAAAATTCAACATCCATTTATGATAAAAACTCTCCAGAAAGCAGGAATAGAAGGAACATACCTCAACATAATAAAAGCTATATATGAGAAACCCACAGCAAACATTATCCTCAATGGTGAAAAATTGAAAGCATTTCCTCTAAAGTCAGGAACAAAACAAGGGTGCCCACTTTCACCATTACTATTCAACATAGTTTTGGAAGTTTTGGCCACAGCAATCAGAGCAGAAAAAGAAATAAAACGAATCCAAATTGGAAAAGAAGAAGTAAAACTCTCACTATTTGCAGATGACATGATCCTCTACATAGAAAACCCTAAAGACTCCACCAGAAAATTACTAGAACTAATCAATGATTATAGTAAAGTTGCAGGATATAAAATCAACACACAGAAATCCCTTGCATTCCTATACACTAATAATGAGAAAACAGAAAGAGAAATTAAGGAAACAATTCCATTCACCATTGCAACAAAAAGAATAAAATACCTAGGAATATATCTACCTAAAGAAACTAAAGACCTATATATAGAAAACTATAAAACACTGGTGAAAGAAATCAAAGTGGACACTAATAGATGGAGAAATATACCATGTTCATGGATTGGAAGAATCAATATAGTGAAAATGAGTATACTACCCAAAGCAATTTATAGATTCAATGCAATCCCTATCAAGCTACCAACAGTATTCTTCACAGAGCTAGAACAAATAATTTCACAATTTGTATGGAAATACAAAAAACCTCGAATAGCCAAAGCGATCTTGAGAAAGAAAAATGGAACTGGAGGAATCAACCTGCCTGACTTCAGGCTCTACTACAAAGCCACAGTTATCAAGACAGTATGGTACTGGCACAAAGACAGAAATATAGATCAATGGAACAAAATAGAAAGCCCAGAGATAAATCCACGCACATATGGACACCTTATCTTTGACAAAGGAGGCAAGAATATACAATGGATTAAAGACCATCTCTTTAACAAGTGGTGCTGGGAAATCTGGTCAACCACCTGTAAAAGAATGAAACTAGAACACTTTCTAACACCATATACAAAAATAAACTCAAAATGGATTAAAGATCTCAATGTAAGACCAGAAACTATAAAACTCCTAGAGGAGAACATAGGCAAAACACTCTCTGACATACATCACAGCAGGATCCTCTATGACCCACCTCCTAGAATATTGGAAATAAAAGCAAAAATAAACAAATGGGACCTAATTAAACTTAAAAGCTTCTGCACATCAAAGGAAACTATTAGCAAGGTGAAAAGACAGCCTTCAGAATGGGAGAAAATAATAGCAAATGAAGCAACCGACAAACAACTAATCTCAAAAATATACAAGCAACTCCTACAGCTCAACTCCAGAAAAATAAATGACCCAATCAAAAAATGGACCAAAGATCTAAATAGACATTTCTCCAAAGAAGACATACAGATGGCTAACAAACACATGAAAAGACGCTCAACATCACTCATTATCAGAGAAACGCAAATCAAAACCACTATGAGATACCATTTCACACCAGTCAGAATGGCTGCGATCCAAATGTCTACAAATAATAAATGCTGGAGAGGATGTGGAGAAAAGGGAACCCTCTTACACTGTTGGTGGGAATGCAAACTAGTACAGCCACTATGGAGAACAGTGTGGAGATTCCTTAAAAAACTGGAAATAGAACTGCCTTATGATCCAGCAATCCCACTGCTGGGCATACACACTGAGGAAACCAGAATTGAAAGAGACACGTGTACCCCAATGTTCATCGCAGCACTGTTTATAATAGCCAGGACATGGAAGCAACCTAGATGTCCATCTGCAGATGAATGGATAAGAAAGCAGTGGTACATATACACAATGGAGTATTACTCAGCCATTAAAAAGAATACATTTGAAAAAAAAAAAAAAAGAATACATTTGAATCAGTTCTAATGAGGTGGATGAAACTGGAGCCTATTATACAGAGTGAAGTAAGCCACAAGGAAAAACACCAATACAGTATACTAACGCACATATGTGGAATTTAGAAAGATGGTAACGATAACCCTGTATACGAGACAGCAAAAGAGACACTGATGTATAGAACAGGCTTATGGACTCTGTGGGAGAGGGAGAGGGTGGGAAGATTTGGGAGAATGGTATTGAAACATGTGAAATGTCATGTATGAAACGAGATGCCAGTCCAGGTTGAATGCACGATGCTGGATGCCTGGGGCTGGCGCACTGGGACGACCCAGAGGGATGGTATGGGGAGGGAGGAGGGAGGAGGGTTCAGGATGGGGAACACATGAGAAATAAAGGAATAAAACATTAAAAAAAAAAAAGAGAGAGAGATAAGAAAGCCTTCTTCAGCGATCAATGCAAAGAAATAGAGGAAAACAACAGAATGGGAAAGACTAGAGATCTCGTCAAGAAAATTAGAGATACCAAAGGAACATTTCATGCAAAGATGAGCTCGATAAAGGACAGAAATGGTATGGACCTAACAGAAGAAGAAGATATTAAGAAGAGATGGCAAGAATACACAGAAGAACTGTACAAAAAAGATCTTCACGACCCAGATAATCACAATGATGTGATCACTGACCTAGAGCCAGACATCCTGGAATGTGAAGTCAAGTGGGCCTTAGAAAGCATCACTAAGAACAAAGCTAGTGGAGGTGATGGAATTCCAGTTGAACTATTCCAAATCGTCAAAGATGATGCTGTGACAGTGCTGCACTCAATATGCCAGCAAATTTGGAAAACTCAGCAGTGGCCACAGGACTGGAAAAGGTCAGTTTTCATTCCAATCCCAAAGAAAGGCAATGCCAAAGAATGCTCAAACTACCGCACAATTGCACTCATCTCACACGCTAGTAAAGTAATGCTCAAAATTCTCCAAGCCAGGCTTCAGCAATATGTGAACCGTGAACTTCCTGATGTTCAAGCTGGTTTTAGAAAAGGCAGAGGAACCAGAGATCAAATTGCCAACATCCGCTGGATCATGGAAAAAGCAAGAGAGTTTCAGAAAAACATCTATTTCTGCTTTATTGACTATGCCAAAGCCTTTGACTGTGTGGATCACAATAAACTGTGGAAAATTCTGAAAGAGAAGGGAATACCAGACCACCTGACCTGCCTCTTGAGAAATCTGTATGCAGGTCAGGAAGCAACAGTTAGAACTGGACATGGAACAACAGACTGGTTCCAAATAGGAAAAGGAGTACGTCAAGGCTGTATATTGTCACCATGCTTATTTAACTTGTATGCAGATTACATCATGAGAAACACTGGACTGGAAGAAACACAAGCTACAATCAAGATTGCTGGGAGAAATATCAATAACCTCAGATATGCAGATGACACCACCCTTATGGCAGAAAGTGAAGAGGAACTAAAAAGCCTCTTGATGAAAGTGAAAGTGGAGAGTGAAAAAGTTGCTTAAAGCTCAACATTCAGAAAAAGAAGATCATGGCATCCGGTCCCATCACTTCATGGCAAATAGATAGGGAAACAGTGGAAACAGTGTCAGACTTTATTTTTCTGGGCTCCAAAATCACTGCAGATGGTGACTGCAGCCATGAAATTAAAAGATGCTTACTCCTTGGAACCGTTCAACTTCAGCTTCTTCAGCATTACTGGTTGGGGCATAGACTCGGATTACTGTGATATTGAATGGTTTGCCTTGGAAACAAACAGAGATCATTCTGTCGTTTTTGAGATTGCATCCAAGTACTGTATTTCGGACTCTTTTGTTGACCATGATGGCCACTCCATTTCTTCTGAGGGATTCCTGCCCGCAGTAGTAGATATAATGGTCATCTGAGTTAAATTCACCCATTCCAGTCCATTTCAGTTCACTGATTCCTAGAATGTGGACATTCACTCTTGCCATCTCTTGTTTGACCACTTCCAATTTGCTTTGATTCATGGACCTGACATTCCAGGTTCCTATGCAATATTGCTCTTTACAGCATTGGATCTTGCTTCTATCACCAGTCACATCCACAGTTGGGTATTCTTTTTGCTTTGGCTCCATCCCTTCATTCTTTCTGGGGTTATTTCTCCATTGATCTCCAGTAGCATATTGGGCACCTACTGACCTGGGGAGTTCCTCTTTCAGTATCCTATCATTTTGCCTTTTCATACTGTTCATGGGGTTCTCAAGGCAAGAATACTGAAGTGGTTTGCCATTCCCTTCTCCAGTGGACCACATTCTGTCAGATCTCTCCACCATGACCCACCCATCTTGGGTTGCCCCACGGGCATGGCTTAGTTTCATTGAGTTAGACAAGGCTGTGGTCCTAGTGTGATTAGATTGATTAGTTTTCTGTGAGTATGGTTTCAGTGTGTCTGCCCTCTGATGCCCTCTTGCAACACCTACCATCTTACTTGGGTTTCTCTTACCTTGGGCATGGGATATCTCTTCACGGCTGCTCCAGCAAAGCACAGCCATTGCTCCTTACCTTGGACGAGGGGTATCTCCTCATCGCTGCCCTTCCTGACCTTCAACATGGGATAGCTCCTCTAGACCCTCCGGCGCCCACACAGCCATGGCTCCTTGGACGTGGGGTTGGTCCTCCTGGCCACCGCCCCTGGCCTCGGGCATGGGGTAGCTCGTCCCGCCCGCTGCCCCTGGCCTCGGGCTTAGGGGCATGGGGTAGCTCCTCCCGCCCGCTGCCCCTGGCCTCAAGCTTAGGGGCGTGGGGTAGCTCCTCCCGCCCGCTGCCCCTGGCCTCAGACGGGAGGTAACTCCTCTCGTCATCGCCCCTGACATTGGACACGGGGTAAATGAAGACCTACAAGACCTTTTAGGACTAACACCCAAAAAAGATGTCCTTTTCATTATAGGGGACTGGAATGCAAAAGTAGGAAGTCAAGAAACACCTGGAGTAACAGGCAAATTTGGCCTTGGAATACGGAATGAAGCAGGGCAAAGACTAATAAACTTTTGCCAAGAAAATGCACTGGTCATAACAAACACCCTCTTCCAACAACACAAGAGAAGACTTTATACATGGACATCACCAGATGGTCAACACCGAAATCAGATTGATTATATTCTTTGCAGCCAAAGATGGATAAGCTCTATACAGTCAGCAAAAACAAGACCAGGAGCTGACTGTGGCTCAGACCATGAACTCCTTATTGCCAAATTCAGACTGAAATTGAAGAAAGTAGGGAAAACCACTAGACCATTCAGGTATGACCTAAATCCAATCCCTTATGATTATACAGTGGAAGTGAGAAATAGATTTAAGGACCTAGATCTGATAAATAGAGTGCCTGATGAACTATGGAATGAGGTTCGTGACATTGTACAGGAGACAGGGATCAAGACCATCCCCATGGAAAAGAAATGCAAAAAAGCAAAATGGCTGTCTAGGGAAGCCTTACAAATAGCTGTGAAAAGAAGAGAAGCCAAAAGCAAAGGAGAAAAGGAAAGATATAAGCATCTGAATGCAGAGTTCCAAAGAATAGCAAGAAGAGATAAGAAAGCCTTCTTCAGCGATCAATGCAAAGAAATAGAGGAAAACAACAGAATGGGAAAGACTAGAGATCTCGTCAAGAAAATTAGAGATACCAAAGGAACATTTCATGCAAAGATGAGCTCGATGAAGGACAGAAATGGTATGGACCTAACAGAAGAAGAAGATATTGAGAAGAGATGGCAAGAATACACAGAAGAACTGTACAAAAAAGATCTTCACGACCCAGATAATCACGATGGTGTGATCACTGACCTAGAGCCAGACATCCTGGAATGTGAAGTCAAGTGGGCCTTAGAAAGCATCACTAAGAACAAAGCTAGTGGAGGTGATGGAATTCCAGTTGAACTATTCCAAATCGTCAAAGATGATGCTGTGACAGTGCTGCACTCAATATGCCAGCAAATTTGGAAAACTCAGCAGTGGCCACAGGACTGGAAAAGGTCAGTTTTCATTCCAATCCCAAAGAAAGGCAATGCCAAAGAATGCTCAAACTACCGCACAATTGCACTCATCTCACACGCTAGTAAAGTAATGCTCAAATTTCTCCAAGCCAGGCTTCAGCAATATGTGAACCGTGAACTTCCTGATGTTCAAGCTGGTTTTAGAAAAGGCAGAGGAACCAGAGATCAAATTGCCAACATCCGCTGGATCATGGAAAAAGCAAGAGTGCCGGGGTCCAGCCCCAGCTGATCCAGGGTATTTGAAGGAGAGACGGCATAGGCGACATATTTATTTAAATATTTATCAAAGATATAAAGAGTAATAGAATGAAGATAGCTCAGTAGGAAAATTCAGTGGAGAAAAGAGGCTGAGTAGCTTGGTTTACGCGGGAGACCAATAAAACTTCAAGACAAGAAGTTTGCACCACTTACGTAGGCCGCAGGCATCCTTCCATTCTCCCGAAGGAGAGGAGACACTGAGGCCTCCCCGGTCGGATCTTAGAAGCCCAGGCATAATTAGCAAGTATGGCGGGTTCCGTGCTCCAGATGGAGACTCAGCCAGAATTTGGGAGACAGAGCGACATGGGGAGACCAAGTTTCGGTGAACAAGGCCCGCACTTTATTTTCCAAAGTAGTTTCTATACCTTAAGTTGTGCATAGAGGATAATGGGGAAAGGGGTGGAGTCATGCAAGGACAGCAGTTCCTGGTCCTAATCGAAGCCGGACTTTCAAACTTATCATAAGCAAAAGTTCAGGTGAATTACATCATCTTCTGGCTAGGAGGCCTGTTAACATTTTAAGAAACTTATCTTTCTCTAAATGTAATTATTCCAAAGTCAGGCACCAGCCTCCAAAAAAGCATTGGACAAAGTTGCATTCCTATAGGGCAAAGGTGAGGTGGGCTCAATCAAGAAAAGAATTAACTCAAGGGTCCAAGGTTACAAACATTGAGGCTGCTACTTACATTTCTATACACCCATTATATCAATCAATACACTGCCAAGGACACAGTAGGTAAGGAGTATGGAGACTTAGCAGCAAACATTGGCCCAATAAGTGAAAAACCCTTCACCAATACAATTTCTAATCAATCTTTTAACTACTCAAAGGAATCTGTGTTTAGACAGTTTAGAACATCTCGTGCCTCTCACAGTTGGGAGGCTCTGAACAATCACATGTGGCCGGAAAAACCTATTCAGGCAGGCTAGAGGACTTCCAAAGGAGTTTGTAGGTTGAAACACTGTCACACCCAGGACTTATTAACTGGAGCTGTAAGCTAACTCTTTTTTCAGAGAGAGAAGTAGTGGGGGACAGCCCCCCGTAAAGTAAGAGGTGTAGGTGAAAGCACAAAGCAGGAAGTAGGCAGACTCTGGTTTTGGGAGTAGATACTCGAGAATTTCCAGGGGGACTCCTGAGGCTCGATCCCGCCTTTGCGTATGCGGAGCCTCCTTCCTCATGACCTTTGTCATGGGTGGAGCTCCTCACGCTGGCTCCTGGCAGTGATAGAATTCCAGTTGAGCTATTCCAGATCCTGAAAGATGATGCTGTGGAAAGTGCTGCACTCAGTATGCAATATGCCAGCTCCTGGCACAAGAGAGGTTCAGAAAAGCATCTATTTCTGCTTTATTGACAATGCCAAAGCCTTTGACTCTGTGGATCACAATAAACTGTGGAAAATTCTGAAGGAGAAGGGAATACCAGACCACCTGACCTGCCTCTTGGGAAATCTGTATGCAGGTCAGGAAGCAACAGTTAGAACTGGACATGGAACAACAGACTTGTTCCATATAGGAAAAGGAGTTCGTCAAGGCTGTATATTGTCACCCTGTTTATTTAACTTATATGCAGATTACATCATGAGAAACACTGGACTGGAAGAAACACAAGCTGGAATCAAGATTGCTGGGAGAAATATCAATCACCTCAGATATGGAGATGACACCACCCTTATGGCAGAAAGTGAAGAGGAACTAAAAAGCCTCTTGATGAAAGTGAAAGTGGAGAGTGAAAAAGTTGGCTTAAAGCTCAACATTCAGAAAAAGAAGATCATGGCATCCGGTCCCATCACTTCATGGGAAATAGATGGGGAAACAGTGGAAACAGTGTCAGACTTTATTTTTCTGAGCTCCTAAATCACTACAGATGGTGATTGCAGCCATGAAATTAAAAGACACTTACTCCTTGAAAGGAAAGTTATGACCAACCTAGACAGCATATTCAAAAGCAGAGACATTCTTTTGCCAGCAAAGGTTTGTCTAGTCAAGGCTATGGTTTGTCTTGTGGTCATGTATGGATGTGAGAGTTGGACTGTGAAGAAGGCTGAGTGCCGAAGAATTGATGCTTTTGAACTGTGGTGTTGGAGAAGACTCTTGAGAGTCCCTTGGAGTGCAAGGAGATCCAACCAGTCCATTCTGAAGGAGATCAGCCCCGGGATTTCATTGGAAGGAATGATGCTAAAGCTAAAACTCCAGTACTTTGGCCACCTCATGCGAAGAGTTGACTCATTGGAGAAGACTCTGATGCTGGGAGGGATTGGGGGCAGGAGGAGAAGGGGACAACAGAGAATGAGATGGCTGGATGTCATCACGGACTCGATGGATGTGAGTCTGGGTGAACTCCGGGAGTTGGTGATGTACAGGGAGGCCTGGCGTGCTGCGATTTATGGGGTCGCAAAGAGTCGGACATGACTGAGCAACTGAACTGAACTTACTAGTGTGTGAGATGAGTGCAATTATGCGGTAGTTTGAACATTCTTTGGCATTGCCTTTCTTTGGGATTGGAATGAAAACTGACCTTTTCCAGTCCTGTGGCCACTGCTGAGTTTTCCAAATTTGCTGGCATATTGAGGGCAGCACTTTCACAGCATCATCTTTTAGGATTTGAAATAGCTCAGCTGGAATTCCATCAGCTCACTAGCTTTGTTCATAGTGATGCTTCCTAAGGCCCACTTGACTTCACCTTCCAGGATGTCTGATTCATTCCAGGTGAGTGATCACACTATCGTGATCATCTGGGTCATGAAGATTTTTTTTGTACAGTTCTTCTGTGTATTCTTGCCATCTCTTCTTAATTTCTTCTGCTTCTGTTAGGTCCATACCATTTCTGTCCTTTATTGATCCCATGTTTGCATGAAATGTTCCCTTGGTATCTCTAATTTCCTTGAAGAGATATCTAGTCTTTCCCATTCTATCGTTTTCCTCTATTTCTTTGCACTGATCACTGAGGAAGGCTTTCTTATCTCTTCTTGCTATTCTTGGAACTCTGCATTCAAATGGGTATATCTCCTTTTCTGCTTTGTTTTTCACTTCTCTTCTTTTCACAGCTATTCATAAGATCTCCTCAGACAGCCATTTTATTTTTTTCCATTTCTTTTTCTTGGGGATGGTCTTGCTCCCAGTCTCCAGTACAATGTCATGGACATCCATCCATAGTTCCTCAGGCACTCTGTCTATCAGATCTAGTCCCTTAAATCTACTTCCCACTTCCACTGTATAATCGTAATGGATTTAATTTAGGTCATACCTGAAAATAATATTTCCCTACTTTCTTCAATTTTAGTCTGAATTTGGCAATAAGAAGTTCATGATGTGAGCCACAGTCAGCTCCAAGTCTTGCTTTTGCTGACTGTATAGAGCTTCTCCATCTTTGGCTGCAAAGAATATAATCAATTTCAGGGAGTTATTAAATTTAAAATGTTAAATTAATAAAAGTATGGTATGTCCATAAGAAATAGCTCATACTTAATCTTTGACAAACTCAAAGATTTCCCACTACGATTAGATACAAGGCAAGGATGTCCTCTTTCAACATCCATTCCATTTGAACATTCATAGGAACTCCTTGCTAATGCAAGTAACTCCTTGCTAATGCAATATGGCAGAAAAGAAAAGATATACATATTGTGAAGGAAGACAAAACACTATCTTCTTCACAGATGACATGTGATCATTTATGTGGAAAATCTAAAAGAATCAGAAAAATAAAACTCTGGGAACTAATTAGCCATTCTAGCAAGGTTTCAAGATGTAAGGTTAATCTATAAAAGCTGATTGCATTCCTATATACTAACAAAGAACAAGTGGAATTTGATATTTAAAATACAACACCATGTATATTAGCACCTAAAAATTAAAATTTGTTGTTGTTTAATTGCTAGGTCCTGTCCAACTCTTCACAACTGAACTCTGTAGCCCACCAGGCTCCTCTGTCCATGGGATTTCCCAGGCAAGAATACTGGAGTAAGTTGTCATTTCTTCCTCCAGGGGATCTTCCCCAACCAGTGATCAAACCCACATTGACAGACAGATTTTTTACCACTGAGCCACCTGAGAAGCTCAGTGTTCTCTGCAGGGTAACCTTAATTATTACACTGAAGACTTTGTAATTCATTTGAAAAGCAACTAGAAGTCACTGAAGATCTTTGAACTACCAGTGATGTGACCAAATTGTCTTCAGAGAAGATGATTCTGGAAATACGAAGTCTAAATATAATGTTGGAGAAAGGAGAAAGTCCACAGGAACTAGAGCAACTCAGGTAATAAAGATTGAGTTAGAGGAGAGGGAAGGAGAAATTGTTGTGGGAGAAGTTTCCAGAAACATTTTCACAAGTGGAAGTGAAAGAGCTTAGCAGGTACTTAACATGGAAGGACATATATGATTTGAAGGTTTCAAACCTAACCTTCTTACCTCTCAAGAACAGATAAAAAGATCCATAAATGGCCACAAGAAAGGAAGGATAGAAGCTATTAAACTATAAGATGGTGTGGCCGCCAAGCAACTTTATGAGCATATCTTGATGAAACAATCTTATCCAAATGTCCAAATACCTCACTGAAAATATTTCCAAACAAAGTAAAATAATTCTATGTGGCCCTGTTGGAAGTAAGAGTGAGTCAAATACTGCTATCAGCTATGTCCACACAATGTCCCGTAATCTTTCATATACATGACTTTGGATAAAATATGAGCTGAAGTTAATAATTTTGTTATCATTAGCCTACATTTCTCAAATGTATAAGCAATGTGATTTTTTAAAATATAATTAGATACCTGGCACCTATCTTCAGTGATGGGTGAAAAAAAGAGAATTGAGGGCTTCTGATTTTCAGCCAGCTAATTACAGGTCACCAGATTACAGGTAATGCAGAAGAGCTACAAAACCCAACATCTCTATTTCCTCCCTCACAGACATTGAAATCAGCCGTGACAATGCTGTCATTCTCCTTTGTGAGACCAAGGCGGGATGGCAGGTTTTAAATAATGCATAAGCTACTAACATGCCTGCTCCTATCCCTTTCAAAAAATGGTGGAGTGTCTCTTTTATAGTCCACAAAGAATTGAAATCATATGGTGAATCCTGACAATTGCTTTCAGGAGGAGCTCTTGGCATGAGCTGCAGGTTCTTCAGTTTGCCCATGGCGGGAATGCAGACTGCCACTGCATACAGATGATCACAGGGCCTGGAGAGCATCCTGGCTGCAGAGTTTTCCCAGGGCAGGATGAATCCATACCAGCTTAAAATCCTGCCTCTGCTGTTTTCTCACCAAATGGCATTTCCCTCACCCATTTCATGCCTGTCCTATGACGTCAGGTTGGTATTGTACACAAATCAGCAGTGCTCTTAGAGAAATGGATAACTCTTTCCTTTACCTCTGAATATAGATCCCAGGCTAAGTAGATGGAAAACAAGAATTAAAAAAAAAAAAAAAAAAAAGAATAGAATCGATGTATCAGTTAGCACTAGCTCTCAACTGCTGGGCTGCACAGATGAACAAGGACATTTCAGTGTTTCCCTGAGAATTGGACTAGAGAAAATCTAGGGTCAGAGATGAGGGAAACAGTCACTGCCCAGTGTAATGGGTCCCCTACCCCGTTTCCTCTCTTCTCTTTGTCTCTGGTTCCTCCCTAGGATTTCAACTTTCAGAACAAATTATTCCAAGATCATATGAACCCAAGCATCTCACTGTGATCCCCAAACTCAGAGTAACTCTAAGAGCAACATCCTCCTATATGAGATTTTGCTTTTATTTTCCATGTATTGGGTGTATATGACTTTCTCTACCAGGTTAAAGCCATAAGGAAGAGAATGTTTATGATTCCCTGGTTACCACCTAGATTCCTTCCTGGACACAGTGCTAGGGACATAACAGATTTTCAAGATACATTAGTGAAGCAAAAACTTATTTTAGAATAAAACATCTTTCTTAGAGGAAGAGATTAGCTAAGATGTATCTAGGGTTTCCCAGAGGTAAACATTTACTTTAAGGGAAAGAGGAGTAGGAAAGAGTCAGTTGTGTCTGACTCTTTGTGACCCCCATGAACTGTAGCCTGCTAGGCTCCTCTGTCCATGGGATTTTCCAGGCAAGAATATGAGAGTGGGTTGCCATGCCCTCCTCCAGGGGATCTTCCCAACCCAGGGATCAAACCTGCAACTCCTGTGTCTCCTGCATTGCAGGTTGATTCTTTAAGGCTGAGCCACTGGGGGAGCCCCAAGCTAGAGATTAGGGGCTGAACATTCACACTGTCCATGGTGCATTCATTGCTAAAGCCAAATGTCTTAATTTAGCCAAGGCCATGGAAAACTCTTAATATTACTCAATAGAGAGTTACATATTAGAGATGATAAAGAGAAGACAAATCAATTTTTCAAGGCACATTATTTTATTATTTGCATGACTTTCTTTTGGAAATGTACTTTTTAGTCATTTATCTTACTAGTCACCTAGGACAGCTTAGTCTCCTGTCTCATAGCCCTGGGTGCTAACGTATTGGTTGGCTGATCTCACTGGCACAGTGGTAAATGATCCTGAACCTTAATTTATATATGAAGAAACATACACAAAGGGGTCAAATATGTAGCTCAGGGCCTCAAAACATAACAGCAGAAGTTACGAACTGAGCCTTGTTTTGCTGTGACGTGGTGTATATTTAGTGTTCAGTTAACACATACTGCAGAGGTGCGAAGCATGTTGCTGCTGCTGCTAAGTCGCTTCAATCCTGTCCGACTCTGTGCGACCCCATAGACGGCAGCCCACCAGGCTTCCCCGTCCCTGGGATTCTCCAGGCAAGAACACTGGAGTGGGTTGCCATTTCCTTCTCCAATGTGTGAAAGTGAAGTCGCTCAGTCGTGTCCGACTCTTTGTGACCCCGTGGACTGCAGCCTACCAGGCTCCTCCACCCATGGGATTTTCCAGGCAAGAGTACTGGAGTGGGTTGCCATTTCCTTCTCCAGGGGATCTTCCTGACCCAAGGACTGAGCCCACATCTCCTTACATTGGCAGGCAGGTTCTTTTCCACTGAGTCACCAGGGAAGCCCATTATAATTGGAGATATGTCTCAAACAGTGGTTCTCAAACATCAGAGTCCATTAGAGTCACCCGCAGCCTTGTTAAGATGTGTTTCTGGGCTCCAGCCCTCAATGTTCTGATTTTCCAGCTCAGGAGTAGCCACCAAGAATTAGAATTTCCAATAAATTCTCAGGTGATTCTGATGCTGAAGGTCTAGGGAGCACACTTCAAAGAGCTGTGGTCTAAAGCAACTAACATAGATTAGATATTCAATAATGAGTGGCTATGATTATTTCTGAAGCATAGAAAGCAGTTTAATGAAATACTTGATGATGGAGAAGATATTGAATATACACAGATGATATAACTAAGAGTACAAGTCCTGCCAAGTCAGAGCACAGATGGAAGGTCGTCTCAGCCAGAGCAATGCTGAGAGATTTAAGAAGGAAGTGCTGCTCTGTAGCTTTTACGACAGAAAAAAAAAAAAAAACGTTTATTTTACAAATGTCTTCTAGATGTTCTTTAATGGCTCATACAATACACTGTATGGAAATGATTTACATGCCTCTCTTCTTCCTCTTCATGTGTGACCTCTTCCTCTGAATGTGGTGAAACTTTAATGACCAAGGAGTTGAATGCTTAGCTTTAATGGGAGTTGCCTGTGTTAATCCCTTGTGCATAACTGGAAGAATGAATTTTATCTATTAAAATTTTTCCAGATTTAGCCCTGACATATGTGATATAATGTCGTGTCAGAAAAATTCTGTCAATGTGTTTTATATAAAAGTGAACACATGGAAGTTGGAATCTTGGCTCATAAATACTACTGAATACCTAATAGTATAATTTTAAACAATGCATGCACACATGTAGGGGCAACTCAAGAAAAAAGAAACTGCCTAGTAACACAAAAATGTCTTTTGAAATTGTACAGTAAAAAAAAAAAAAAAGCAAGTACTGAACCAGATGTAAGTTTGAGATTTAGGGCCAAACCTGTCTTCCCTAGTTCTATTAATCTTCCAGTCAAGAAAACTCAGAAGGAGCAAAGATAGTACAAATATTCCTATTCATCCACCCTTCATATATTCACTGAGTATATATACTCAGTAGATTCACTGAGTCTGTGCCTCAACTTCTCTCTGTCTCAAATGTCCCCTCTTTCCATTTCCACTTATCCAGTTCAGAGTCTCAGTACTTCTCACCTAGATTATTTCAATAACCACCTAATTCTTCATAGATCTAGTCAAGGACATCTTATACCTAATGCCATATAATTTTTTCTTATCACATCAAGCCTCTATCCATAAGGCAATCATTTGCCTTAAGTTTAAACCTGGCCTGGCAATCAAACTTTCATGACTTAGACCCAACCCCATTTTCCAGTGTTTCACTGAACATGATATTTTTACATTCCTCTCACCCTAGCCATATTGAACATTACTTCTAGCAAATCTTGTGCTCTCATTCTTCTGTGTTGTAGCCTACATTATATCTCTTTAATAATAAAAAAAATTAGTGTTTTATTATTTATAAAACAATATCACAAGGATAATCTCAATTTATCCCCCAAACATTAGAGCTGTAAACTAGACATTTTCCTTTCCATGTAACAGAAGAGTAAATATAGAATTAGAGAGATTATATATTGATAGAAACAGCCCAGGAGAGCTACCATTACAATAATTCTAAAACAAAATCAAACCACACATACATACACACTTGGGGATCATTCCAGACTTGGACAATCTCATCTTGCAGATCGTAATAAAGAAAGAAGTTGCAAGATCTATACATCAAAAGGATTCATCTGAGAATGTGTCTTGATAGAATGATAGAATGTGAATCAATTCAATGATAATTACATTTAAGGCAGGCTGATGTAGAATGAATCCTAATTGCCTGAAAATATGGATCTTCTATGGAGCAACCATGTAGTCTTATTGACAAGACCCTAACTAGTGGATATGTATTCATTTCAAACTTAGGGAGTTTTGCACCCCCAGAAAACAGAATCTTCTCTCTTCTTCCTTTCCTAGGTTTCTACTCTTTGCCTTCTATATCTTCTTACCCCTCAAAAAAGGAATTGGAAAGTCTGTGATAATGCTAGCCATCTTCTTGCTGTTTCATGTTGTTGTCAATAAAAAGTAAATTTATTTTATCACAAGGGAATAGGTATATAGGAGTTTTAAACCTATACACTTTAAAAAAATACAGGATTTGACTGCAGAACCAAAATTATGCCAAAATTATCTAGATCCTTGTTGAAAATACAGATATAAATCAGAATCTTGAGAAACGGGGCCCAGAACTATGTTTTTCAAACACTTCAAAAGATTCTCATGCTCACTAATCTTTAAGAAATAAGATATCTTCTACTTATATCAACAATGGAATAGCTTGTATGAAATCAAACTTTCTGCATGGACAACCATAAAAGATGCATAAGACGTAAAACATTAGACAGCTGTACAAAGGCATATGTACAGCAAAAGCAAAAGCAACCAAACAATGTTGGCTTAAAGAATTAACATCCAGGAGAGAAGAGAGGAACGTTGAGGTAAACCCCACATTCACTACCCTTTTTAGTTTTGATAAATAAACCAAACAAAAAACTACAGCTTCAAGTTTATGGCAGTCACACTGGGCTTGGAGATGAATTCTCAAGGCAACCTGGACTTGGGAAGTCAAAATCCAGGAGAAAAGAGAACTATAGAGAAGTAAACCAATGTTCGGCTTGACTTTTGACCTTTTAGATATTGGCAGAACAGAGAGCAACAGGTAGAAAAAAAAGCCAGCATAAAGCTGCTAAGATCTTTAAAAACTAAGTGGAATTCCACATCCTCACAGAGCTTGGAAGCCAAATTATGAATTTAGAGACCTCCGAAGTACCAGGGTTATGGTAAATTTCCCAGGCTTTCAGGTAAGATCTCAGAAAGATAACACATTAGTAGTAGGAACAAATCATAAAGAGACCTGTCTGAAAATCACCCCCCAGTTCATCTCATCATTGATGGGATGTAGATGATTGGCCTTTACTTTAACTGCCTTCTGGAAAAAAAATAAATTACCTCAGAAAATATTATTTTATTTTATATTTTACATAATAGTATTAATATCTTCAATTTAGATGCATAGTATCAAGCATGTAATCCAAAACTTCCAAATATGACTGGAAGTAGGGTCAAATGAGACAAAGAAAAAACAGATAATTATAACAGACCCACAGTGATACAGGTATTAGAGTGACCATGAGAGGACATTAGAATGACCGATTTGTACATTAAAGAAAAAGTATAAAATATAGAAAACTTCAACAAGAACTGAATCTATAAAAATAGTTATCTAGAACTAAAATTAAGAAGTTAAGAAATGAGTTTAATAACTAATTAGACACAGTATAGGGGAAGTTCAGCTCAGCGGTAAAGGATCTCCTGCAATGCAGAAGACACAGAAGATGTGGGTTTGATCCCTGGGTCAGGAAGATTCCATGAAAGAGAAAATGGTGACCCACTCTAATATTCTTGTCCGAAAAATCCCATGGACAGAGGAGCCTGGTGGCCTACAGTCCAATAGGTTCGTAAAGAGTTGGACCCGAATGAGCAACTGAGCATGCAAGGGGATATTAATGAACTGGAAGACAGATCAGTATAAAATATCAAAACTAAATCACAGCTGGATTCTAAAAAGAAAAGAAGTGTGTAAAGAACATATGGGACTAGGTAAAATTACCTGTGCTGTGCTTAGTCACTCAGTCGTGTCTGGCTCTTGGTGACCCCATGGACTATACACACCAGGCTCTTCTGTCCATGGGGATTCTCCAAGCAAGAATACTTGAGTGGGTTGCCATGCCCTCCTCCAGGGGAGCTTCCCAACTCAGGTATCAAAGCCAGGTCTCCTGCATTGCAGGCAGATTCTTTACCATCTGAGCCACCAGAGAAGCAAGAGAAGAGAAAAAATGTGACATAAGAAGTATTCAAAGAGGTAATGACCTGAAGAAAAACAGATCCAGCAGGGAAAAAAAATTTTAAAAAGAAGATGCATTCCCTTCAGAGGAGCAGCAATAAGGTCTAAAGCTAACCTGTCAACAGAAATGACAAGGCAGGAGACAAGGGCAAGAAATATGTAAAGTGTTGAAAGAAAATAACTATAAATCAAGAATTCTTTATCCAGTGAAATACCCTTAAATAGTAAAGACTAAGTAAATAGAAATACTTTAGACAAAGAGAAAAATTATTACCAGCAGGTGTGCCCCAAAATAAATCCTAAAAGAAGTTCTTCAGGCAAAAAGATAGCAGTTAGAAACATGGTAATAAAAACAACAAAAATCTTTGGAAAAAATTAAAATGTTGGTAAATATAAATGAATACTTAGTATGTAAAAAGCAATGATAATTTTTTCTGGGGTTGAAAAATACATGTTGGTTAAAATAAATGACAACAATTGCACAAAGTTTATGAAGAACAAAAGTACCTATTACATACTGGGTCAAGTGTACAAGTTGCAGTCTCTAGGGTAACAAGAAATTGGATCGTAAATGAATATACACCTAACAGGCTATGGGTCAAATAGGAAAAATAATAAATATGTGGGTTTAAGTGCACTGATTATATTAATTGTAAATGAACTAAATGCCACAATTTAAAAACTTATTAGACCAGATAAAATAAAATATATGCTGCTTATTAGAGATATTTTAAATATAAAGATACTGAAAAGTTAAAAATAAAATGATGGAAAAACATCTTCCATACAAACACTAACCAAACAAAATAAAACTGATATTACTATAATAATATTAGACAAAATAGTCTTTAAGATAACAGGTGAACCAGTGGTACATTTCATACCAATAAAATTATTGATTCTACAGGGAAAAATGATAATCTTCAGTGTGTAAATGTCTATCAGCACATTCTCAACATATATAAAGCAAAAATTGCTGGACATAAAGGAGAAATTGACATATCTACAATCATAGTTGGAGAATTTCATTCAGCAACTGGAGAAAAGCCAATAAAAATTAGTAGCAATAATTAAGATAAATGACACGCTGAGGGACTAAGCACACAGCACAATATGATTAACAAATTTGACTTAATTGGCATACACAGAATATTATACCTAACAGCTGAGGAATGCACATTCTTTTCAAACACAGATCAATTGCCAAAACTGACCATGTGCTGTGCTGTGCTTAGTCATGTCCAACTCTTTACCACCCCATGGACAGTAGCCTGCCAGGCTCCTCTGTCCATGGGGATTCTCCAGGCAAGAATACTGAGTGGGTTGCCATGCCTTCCTCAGGGGATCCAGCTAACCCAGGGATTGAACCCAAGTCTCCTGCATTGTGGGTGGATTCTTTACCAGCTGAACTACCAGGGAAGCCTGACCATGTATGGGCCATAAACTAATACTTAAAAAATTTTAAGGCTTGAATTCAAATAGAGCACGTTTTTTTTTTTTTTTTAATTAAATTTATTCATTTTAATTGGAGGCTAATTACTTGACAATATTGTATTGGTTTTGCCATACATCAACATAAATCTGCCACAGGTATACACATGCTCCCCATCCTGAACCCTCCTCCCACCTCCCTCCCTGTACCATCCCTCTGGGTCATCCCAGTGCACCAGCCCCAAGCAACCTGTATTCTGCATCGAACCTGGACTGGCAATTTGTTTCTTGTATGATATTATACATGTTTCAATGCCATTCTCCCAAATCATCCCATCCTCTCCCTCTCCCACAGAGTCCAAAAGACTGTTCTATACATCTATGTCTCTTTTGCTGTCTCACATACAGGGTTATCGTTACCATCTTTCTAAATTCCATATATATGCGTTAGTATACTGTACTGGTGTTTTTCGTTCTGGCTTACTTCACTCTGTATAATAGGCTCCAGTTTCATCCACCTCATCAGAACTGATTCAAATGTATTCTTTTTAATGACTGAGTAATACTCCATTGTGTATATGTACCACAACTTTCTTATCCATTCATCTGCTGATGGACATCTAGGTTGCTTCCATGTCCTGGCTATTATACACAGTGCTGCGATGAACATTGGGGTACACATGTCTCTTTCAATTCTGGTTTCCTCGGTGTGTACGCCCAGCAGTGGGATTGCTGGGTCATAAGGCAGTTCTATTTCCAGTTTTTTAAGGAATCTCAGCACGAAGACAGAAATATAAATCAATGGAACAAAATAGAAAGCCCAGAGATAAATCCACACACCTATGGACACCTTATCTTTGACAAAGGAGGCAAGAATATACAATGGAGAAAAGACAATCTGTTTAACAAGTGGTGCTGGGAAAATTGGCCAACCACTTGTAAAAGAATGAAACTAGAACACTTTCTAACACCATACACAAAAATAAAGTCAAAATGAATTAAAGATCTAAACGTTAAGACCAGAAACTATAAAACTCCTAGAGGAGAACATAGGCAAAACACTCTCTGACATAAATCACAGCAGGATCCTCTATGACCCACCTCCCAGAATACTGGAAATAAAAGCAAAAATAAACAAATGGGACCTAATTAAAATTAAAAGCTTCTGCACAACAAAGGAAACTATAAGCAAGGTGAAAAGACAGCCTTCAGAATGGGAGAAAATAATAGCAAATGAAGCAACTGACAAACAACTAATCTCAAAAATATACAAGCAACTCCTGCAGCTCAATTCCAGAAAAATAAATGACCCAATCAAAAAATGGGCCAAAGAACTAAATAGACATTTCTCTGAAGAAGACATACAGATGGCTAACAAACACATGAAAAGATGCTCAACATCACCCATTATCAGAGAAATGCAAATCAAAACCACAATGAGGTACCATTTCACGCCAGTCAGAATGGCTGCGATCCAAAAGTCTACAAGCAATAAATGCTGGAGAGGATGTGGAGAAAAGGGAACCTTCTTACACTGTTGGTGGGAATGCAAACTAGTACAGCCACTATGGAGAACAGTGTGGAGATTCCTTAGAGAACGTTTTCTAAACACAGTGGAATTAAGCTAGAAATCAATATTTTTAAAAAGACAGAAGATCTAGAGATATCTAGAAAATAAGCAATAGACTTCTAATTAACCCATGAGTAAAAAAAGAAATCATGATGAAAGTTATTAAGTCCTTTGAACTAAATGAAATTGAAGATACGATATAACAAGAATTACAGGATATAGCTAAACTCATAGTTAGAGGGGAATATATAGACTTAAATGACTATATTACAAAGGAAAAAAATGCTTAAAACTAATGATTTAAGTATTCATCAATAGATGCTAAAAGAAAGTGAAAGTGAAGTCGCTCTGTTGTGTCCAACTCTTTGAGACCCCATAGACTGCAGCCTACCAGTTTCCTCCATGGAATTTTCCAGGCAAGAGTACTGGAGTGGGGTGCCATATCCTTCTCCAGGGGATCTTCCCGACCCAGGGATTGAACCTGGGTCTCCCGCATTGGAGGCAGATGCTTTACCATCTGAGCCACCAGGGAAGCCCCAGGGAAGCACCCAGGGAAGCTAGAAAAGAACAGTATATTAAATCTGGGGAAAGTTGGGAGGAAATAATAAAGATCAGAATTTAATGAAATAAAAATCAAATGTACAATAGGGAGAATTTTTAAAGTTTCTTTAAAAAGATTAATAAAATTAATAAATGACTAATTACCAAGCCTGATAGAGAAGGAGGGATGGAGAAAGCAGGGAAGGAGGGAAAAAAAACAAATTACCATTATCAAGTGTTTTAAAAAAAAGGATTCTTACTCTAAGAATATCAAAACAATATAGTGGATAAACAACTTTAAGACAATAAATTTGAAAATTTAGTTGAAATGATCATAAAATACAACCTAAACTGCAAGAGCAAAAAGAAAATCTGAATAACTCTTTGTTTAAGAAATAAATCTGTAATTAACATTTTCACAAGGAAAATATTAGGGTGACATAACAGCAATCTTAGGAAATCTAATCAGTGAAATTACCACATTAACAGAAGAAAAAAAAAAAATGTTATATGGTCATCTTAACAGATGCAAAAAAAAAAAAAGCTTTAATTAAAATCCACTCTACTTCATGACAAAAATCCTTCAAAAACTAGGCATAGAAATGATCTTCCTTAATGTATAAAAAGTATTTACAAAAAAATATAGAAAAGACATACTTATGTTAACATATTAGAAGATTTCCCCTTGCAATCAAGAATGAAACAAAGGTGTTCCTCTGCATTATTCCTTTTGTCATTATATAGAAGTCCTTGCTAATGAAATAGATCAAAAAATATTAAAATTACAAGGACTGGAAAGCAAGAAATAAAAGTATCATTATTCACAGACAAGATGAAGAAAATTCTAAACTATCTACAGAAAAAGTATGAGAATTAGGTAATGAATTTAACAACGTGAGATGCACAATCAATATATAGCAAGAGCAGTATATTTCTAAGAATATCAAAAACAAAATATATAAGAATAAATGTAATTACACTTCTCAAGTTTTTACACACACACACAACTTTGAGAGAAATTAAAGACAAAAAATAGAAGTGATATGTATCATACTCATAAATCAGAAAACACAATATATAAACGTAACTCTCCAGCAATATGACTGATTGATGCAAAGCAATCCCAATAAAAATCCTAGCAGTATTAAAGCATCTATTTTCTAGACCAACTGCCATTACCAATAGTTGTCAGTAAGGATTCCTGGAAAATAGAAACTTAGATTCTTAAAGATTTGCATGCAGTAAACTTTTGGGCAGTGCTCTCAGGAACAACTCTGAGGAATAAATGCCACAATATGGGGCACAGGAATGGGTTCAATTGCAATGCAATAGCACCAGACTCCGTCAATCTTGTGATTGTGGTTTCAGTCTGTTTGCCCTCTGATGCCCTTTCTCGGTGCCCATGGTCTTACTGGGGCTTCTCTTACCTTGGATGTGGGGTATCTCTTCACCACTGCTCTAGCAAAGCGCAGCCGCTGCTCCTTACCTTGGACATGGGGTATCTCCTCTCTGCTGCTCGCCACTCCAGCGCCTTCACGCTGGTTTTAGAAAAGGCAGAGGAACCAGAGATCAAATTCCCAACATCCGATGGATCATGAAAAAAGGAAGAGAGTACCAGAAAAACATCTATGTCTGCTTTATTGACCATGCCAAAGCCTTTGACTGTGTGGATCACAAAAAACTGTGGAAAATTCTGAACAAGATGGGAATACCATGCCACCATACTCATGACCTGCTTCTTGAGAAATCTGTATGCAATTCAGGAAGCAACACTTAGAATTGGACATGAAACAACAGACTGGTTCCAAATAGGAAAAGGAGTCTGTCAAGGCGGTATATTGTCACCCTGCTTATTTAACTTGTATCCAGAGTACATCATGAGGAACGCTAGGGTGGATGAAGCACAAGCTGGAATCAAGATTGCTGGGAAAAATATCAATAACCTCAGATATGCAGATGACACCACCCTTATGCCAGAAAGTGAAGAACTAAAGAGCCTCTTGATGAAAGTGAAAGAGGAGAGTGAAAAAGTTGGCTTAAAGCTCAACATTCAGGAAACCAAGATCACGGCATCTGGTCCCTCAAGTCATGGCAAATAGATGGGGAAACAGTGGCTGGCTATTTTGGGGGGCTCCAAAATCACTGCAGATGGCAACTGCAGCCATGAAATTAAAAGATGATTACTCCTTGGAAGGAAAGTTATGACCAGTCTAGATAGCATATCAAAAAGCAGAGACATTACTTTGCCAACAAAGGTCCATCTAGTCAAAGCTATGATTTTTTCAGTAGTCAGCATGGATGTGAGAGTTGGACTGTGAAGAAGGCTGAGCACCAAAGAATTGATGCTTTTGAACTGTGGTGTTGGAGAAGACTCTTGAGAGTCCCTTGGACTACAAGGAGATCCAATCAGTCCATCCTAAAGGAAATTAGTCCTGAGTCTTCATTGGAAGGACTGATGCTGAAGCTGAAACTCCAATAATTTGGACACCTGATTTGAAAAGACCCTGATGCTGGGAAAGATTGAAGGCAGGAGAAGAAGGGGACAACAAAGGATGAGATGGTTGGATGGCATCACTGACTCAATGGAGTTGAGTTTGAGTAAACTCTGGGAGTTGGTGATGGACAGGGTGGCCTGGCGTGCTGCAGTCCATGGGTCGCGAAGAGTCAGACACGACTGAGGGATTGAACTGAACTGAACTCAGTCAACCCTAAAGGGAGTTCTGGAGCTGGGATGCCCACTCATAATCCCTCCAACTGTGGCAGGATGGCTAGATCTTTTACTCCTGCTAGGACCCGTCACTAGATACAAGCTGCCCCTAAGGAAGGGGGTGTATTCTTGGGTTAGACAGCTTTCTTCATTCCAGAGAAATTCTTGAGATCTTCAGCTGTAAGCCCTCAGCAGCCAACATTCCAGGCATGTGGGGGAATAAGTGCCTCAGTCCTGAAAGAGGAACACGCAGGGACATACCACAGCATCCAATACAGTACATTACACGCACAATTTCGTGTATTTCTTACAACAACTCTACAAGAAAAGCGCTTTTATTTTCAAATGGCCAGTGCAGAAAATAAACAGCAGTTAAACAACTTATCCAGAATTGTACCTGTACAATAAAATAAAACCTGTACTATTTACCCCTCATTATGACTAAGGTAAAATTGATGAATGCATACATCCTGTTAATCATACTTCAGTTCAGTCGCTCAGTCGTGTCCCACTCTTTGCGACCCCATGGACTGCAGCACGCCAGGCCACCCTGTCCTTCACCAACTCTGGAGTTTACCCAAACTCATCTCCATTGAGTTGGTGATGCCATCCAACCATCTCATCCTCTGTCGTCTCCTTCTCCTCCTGCCCTCAATCTTTCCCAGCATCAGGGTCTGAATGAGTCAGTTCTTCGCATCAGGTGGCCAAAGTATTGGAGTTTCAGCTTCAACATCAGTCCTTCCAATGAATATTCAGCACTGATTCCCTTTGGAATTGACTGGTTTGATCTCCTTGCTGTCCAAGGGACTCTCAGGAGTCTTCTCCAACACCACAATTCAAAAGCATCAATTCTTCAGTGCTCAGCTTTCTTTATAGTCCAACTCTCAGATCCATACATGAGTACTGGAAAAACCATAGCTTTGACTAGACAGAACTTACTAAAGAAAAAAATTGTCCTCACATCTGGAGAGTTAAATTTATCAAGAAGAAACTGCTATTTATCTGAAGTCTAAAAATACTTAGATAGTCTGTTACTTTGAATGTCTTCTACCTAATGCTTTTAAATTATTCTATACCCATAGAAGGGTTTTCTCCATCAACAGATATTTTAATAAGCAACTGAGAGTACATTGTTCAGGCCTTTTAATTATACATTAAGTCAAGGCATTTATTAAACATCCGCTATCATCATGGCCTTATTGTTCTAAGCACTGAGGGTATGGAGGCTGGGCAGGGGAATTAAAAGCTAAAACCGCACAAAATTGAGGGAAATGATTCTTGCCTCTTAGTTTTGTTTATTCTCCTCAGCCAAGCAAGCAATAAAACTAAAATTGCAGTAGTTCTCATAGCATGAGGCCTCCTGACATACGAGATTATTTGTGAAAAACAGCATTTAAAGTCCATTTAAATTTCGTTATTACAGGGATTCTAATGAATGTTAGTTACCCTAAAACAATGTAGGAAATTGGATTACTTGCTTTTCTTTGAATGATAACCAGTCATCACATTTTACAGTTTTCAGGCATCACAGCCTTTTCTGTATATTGTTTTATTAGTGCTATTGAGATATAATTTATATTCAGTAAGCTACACGCATTTGAAGTGTACAATTTGATAAGTTTTCACATATATGTACACCTGTGAAACCATCCTAAAAATAAAGACAATGAAAAAATAATCACCCATAAAATTTTCCTCTTGTTGCTTCATAGTCTCTCTTCCCATCTTCATAGCCTACACTCCACGCCAACATGAGATTTATCCATGTTGGGGGACTATCATCCCTTCTGTCACTGAGTGGTATTCTATTGATATTTTCAAAATATATCACAATTTGTTTATCCATTCACATGTTGACAGACATTTGGGTTGTTGTCAGTTTGGGACTGACAGAAGCCAAGCTGTCCAAATCTTTATTTGGACATAGACTTTCCGTTGTTTGGGATAATTATTATTATTTGGGAGGGGAATGACAGCATCATATGGTAGGTATATGTTTAACTACTTAAGAAATTGACAAACGTTTCCCAAAGTGATTGTACCATTTTATATTCTCTCTAACAATAAGGGAGAGAGTTTACTCTTTCCATCCAATTGAGAGAGGCAGGCAACAGTACAGATATTCACCGTGGAAAGATTCTTCTTCCTTCACGAAGATTTCTGACCCCTGACCAGATTGCTTCAAGCCAGTATGGTTTGTCTGTATGATTTCCCACTCAGCCCTGCCTCCTCCACAGAGAAATACTTCATGTTCCAAGTCTCATGCCCACAGGTTCTGTACTTACTTTTCTGCAAACAGGGAAAGGTCCTCTCACCTTGAAAAAGTGTGCTTTACTGGTCTGTTTGGAATCAAATACATATCTATAAAATATTTTCAGTAGTTCTAGAAATAAATGCCTTGGATTTTGACATCCTTCTCCAAACCGATAGATATGTGTCCTTGCTTATGTGACAAAATATTTAGTAAGACATGATCCCTAAAACTACACATAGCTCTTCAGTAGACTCTGGTCCACACCCAACTGAGTAGGATCACAACTCCACTAGCCTTAAACACTTCACATTGTTAAAGTAGCCTAAAATACCACTAGCATTCTTGATAACCACGTCATATCACTGGTCAGCTGTAAACACTTTAGGCAGTTGCTCTGAGAATTTTCCACACAAATAACTGCCAGGCAAAGTCCCTCTGTGTACTTCCAGAGTGCTTTTTCAACTTTAGGCCCAACTTGATATTTATTCTACTAAATTTCATCCTTTTTCTCATTACTCATCCATCAAAATACCATTTGAATCCCTATTGTCAAAAATGTTAGCTATTCCTATCAGTTCTTATTGCTCATGACTTGCCTTCTATCTCATCAGCACTGCTGACAACATTTTTGAACAAAGCATATTCACAGATGGGACCCAACAGCACACTATTAGAGACTTCAGTCCAGGTTGACCCTAACCAGTTATTTAACACCATAATCCAGGGATCAGCGAACCACAGCCTATTGGCCAAATTGGACTGGCAATCTTTCCATAGAGAAAGATTTATTGGAACCTCTGCCACTCATGTGTGTCTACCTATGGCTGATTTCATGCTACAATGGCAGAGTGGAGCAGTTGCAACTGTGACCATGGACTACAAAACCAAAAATAGTCTCTGGCTCTTACTTGCTGTATAGCAGAAACAAACTCAACACTGTAAAGCAACTATACTCCAAATTTTAAAAAATGATGAACTTAATATGAAAATATGACAAAAAATTGTCAGGATGGAAATTATAGCAATGGCTTAATAAATATCTAAATGGTTTAATGGTTTAATTAGATAGTTTAATAGATATCTAAATAATAAACTTTTAAGTGGTTTAATAAATGTTTTTTTATTAAACATTTATAAAAGTTAAGCTTACCCTACTTCTCTGGAAAGTCTACCATTCTCCATGGTAATATACAGGGGTTCCACAATCAGATAGGAAAGTCATTGCATTTAGCTATTGTAATACTAGAGCAAAATAGCCACTGTGCTATTTCTACATTTAATACCAAAGTACTGATAACAATATCAGTGTTTTACCTTTCAAAATTATTTAATGTTATGAAATTTAACCAATCAACTGAATTGTGCATTTATAAAATATAAAATTTTTTTAATGTTATGAAACAAGAAGACATAAATATATAAATGTGTATATTACACAAACATTATTCTTTTAACATAAATTATTATCTCCTGGCTCTGATGCCTCTCTATCCTTACCCCCCTCTAAGAGGGGGCTCTTGGGTTGTCATCATTCATGTAGGTGTGAATGGGTTTCAAAAGCTTTGAGCTGAGCTGACTCCCTCACAGAGGTCTGAGGACTGCTACCTTCCAGCAGAATTCTGCTCTGCAAAATGGGGACTTGTTGATGTAATTATTATTCATCTACCCATCAGCCTATGGGTTCTATTATTGGTTTAGTCTACATTTTCCCCCAAAAGAAACATCTACCCATATTAGAGGATTTCTTCCACCAGTTTCATGCTTACTCTTCCCCATATTTTTAAAATGTTTTTATTGGAGTATAGTTGCTTTACAATGTTCTGTTAGTTTCTACTGTACAACAAAGTGAATCAGCTATATGTATATATATATATACCCTCTTTTGTATTTTCTTCACACAGAGCATTGAGTTGAGTTCCATGTGCTATACAATAGATTCTCCTTAGTTGCCTATTTTATAGGTGTGTTAATCACTCAGTCATGTCCAACTCTTTGTGACCCCCAAGGACTGTAGCCCACCAGGCTCCTCTGTCCATGGAATTCTCTAGTCAAGAATACCAGAGTGGGTTGCCATTCCCTTCTCCAGGGGGTCTTCCCAACCCAGGAATTGAACCTGAGTCTCCCACATTGCAGGCAGATTCTTTACCATTGAGTGATTACAAAGACTCCTCATTTTATAAATAGTAGTGTCTATATGTTAATCCCAAACTCCCAAATCATCCCACCCCCACCATTCCCTCTTGGTATTCATATATCTGTTTTCTATGTCTGTGTCTCTATTTCTGCTTTATAATAAGATTGTCTATATCAATTTTTTTTAGATTCCACATATATGCATTAATATATGATATTTGTGGTACATATATACAATGGAATATGACTCCACCCCATAACAAGGAATGGAATTGGGTCATTCATAGAAACACGGATGGACCTAGAGACTATCATACAGAATGAAGTAAGTTAGAAAGAGAAAAACAAATATATTCCTCCTATTTTTGAGTCAGGGATTGGGCTGGGGAAAGGTGAGGGCCTGGAGTTGTTGCCAGAGCTGAGGGAGAGAAAGAATATGAATTTGTGACAAGAAAGGGAGAGGAGAGGATGACTCAAAAAAAGAAATCAAAGAGTGGGGGAAACTGCTGACCAGTGGTTGGAAAAATGGTATCACACCAAGCAAATTCTTTCATTTGGGTCCTTAAAAACAGTAACTTAAAAGTATATGGAGACTTTTACTTAGGTAATTTAAAATAGCAAGCCATACTGGAACTTTAAAAAACAATCATGAGAGGCTTCCCTGGTGCTCCAGTAGCTAAGACTCTGCAGTCCCAATGCAGGGGGCCGGGGTTCAATTCCCAGTCAGGGAACTAGATCCCACGTGCCACAACTAAGAGTTCACGGGCTGAAACTAAAGAACATCCAGGCCACAACTTAAAAAAGATTCCACATGCTGCAACTAAGGCCTGGTGCAGCTAAATAAATATATAAAATTTTAAAACAATCATGAAATAGTTGAAGACCGAACTATTCTGGGCTTCCTCCATTATGCTACCTTACTTCATGCCTTCATCTCTCACCTACACTAACACAGTGACCTCTGAAGCACGTGTTTCTGCCATACTACCCTAGGAAGCTCTTTCTCAGTGCTTCAGATCCTCTCCAGGTTCCTCACCACCCACAAGTACAATCCCAAACATTCTAAGTGATAATCTATCACTTCTCCCCACAGGCCCTACACTCCAATCATAACACACCATATCTCCTTGAGCAGAGGCTGTCCCTGTGTCTTTTACTTACTTCTTTCCAGAATGACCCTCACCCACTTTTCAATCAGAATCACTGCTACTGATCCTCCAAGAAGATGATCATTTAATTTTTTAAGCAGTCCTTCATTGTTTTTCAAGGCTACATGAAGTGTTTCTATTCTGTATCCCAAGGCTTTTTAGTGGGACTTTTAGTGTCATATTATAGTCATTCATTTATACATGTTTCCTCGAACTCCTTGAGGAAAAAAGCCTTTCTTTCTTCAGTTTTGTGTCTCTAACTGCTATCACAGTGCCTCCCACATGGCCAGTGCTGAGCAGTACTTAATGAATGAGGAAATGGATGGATAAGTTCATTCAAAACAGCCTGGTCCTTTCTCATAACCTCTCTATCCATGTTAAACTTCAATTATGCTTTAATCATATTTATTTGATCCTTTCCATAGTTGGATGTGGTCAGATCATCTGCAATTTCTATACCTTCAATTTGAAGCTTCTTGAATTTCATAATTTGAAATCCATTTTAAATAGATCTCTTCTCCTAGTTTACCTCAAGTCAAATAAATGGTAAATTAAGCCACAAGATGGCTCTGCTCACTTTCACACCCATCAACACCTCCCTTCCCACTGGGGCTGGTTCTGCTTCATGGCCATTCCCCTGCACATGTGACTGCATCCTCCTGAGGGGCCCTTCTTGATCAGCCATGTACCCATCATTACAAGTGTGCCTGTCATCGCTGACTGCTCCCACTCTCTCCCTTTTGCTCTTCCTCCTCTGCCTGTTTTTTTGTCTGCCCCACAAGGCCCTTCTCTCTGTATCACATGGCAACATGAAGAGGAGGTGGGAATCAGAAAACCTAGATTGCAGACCCAGGCCCACAGTAACCAACAGAATGTGTGCTTAGCCCCATCCAACACTTTGCAACCCCATGGACTACAGCCTTCCAGGCTCCTCTGTCTATGAGGATACTACAGGCAAGAATACTAGAGAGGGATGCCATGCCCTCTTCGAGGGGATCTTCTCAACCCAGGGATTGAACCCAGGTCTGCCGCATTGCCAGCAGATTCTTTGCCATCTGAGACACCAGGGAAGCCCATGAATACTGGAGTGAGTAGCCTATCCCTTCTCCAGGGGCTCTTCCCCACCCAGGTATCAAACCAGAGTCTCCTGCATTGCAGGCAGATTCTTTACCCGCTAAGCTACCAGGGAAGCCCAACCAACAGAATAACTTGGAGTAACAAGAGGACCCATCACTGATGTTGAAACAGCTAACGTCATCATATTAGCTGTTTCCCTTGTGTTCTGATTCAAAACACCCTGCAAGGTACGTATGAATATATCCATTTTAAAGATAAGGAGGAATTTCCCTGATGATCCAGTGGTTAATAATCTGCCTTGTAATGCAGGGAATGCAGGTTTGATCCTGGTCAGGGAACTAAGATCCCACACGCTGCAACTACTGAGCCTATGCAACATAACTAAAGCATCCCCTGCATCGAAAAGAAAGATCCAATGATGCAACGAGGATCCTGCATGCCACAATTAATTCCCAATGCAGCCAAATAAACAACTAAATATTTTTTAAAAGATAAGAGACTGAAACTGAATGTCCCATGCTTACCTGGCATGGAAGCTGTGAACTCTGATATGGTAGCATGGAGGAAGCCAGGCAGACAAGGGTTCAACTCCTGACTCTGTCATCTATTAGCTGGCCCATTGCTAGCCAAGTCCTCATTATAAATAGCAGTTTAGTATTTATTAAAATGTGGATAATACTACCAGCCTTGCAGCACTGTGTATGATTGATAGGTGAGAATTTATGTTAACAGCGTGGTAACTGGCTCAGAGTATATGCTCAATAAATGGTAACTCAAGATGACATGATGACACCAGGATTCAAGCCTGCTTATAAAGTCTGTGTCCCCATGATGTCCTGCCTCTTGGGTGGTTAATTTCTCCATTTAGGAAGGAACAAAAGAAGATGGCTGTAAGAATTACAAAGGCCTTAGCCACTTGCTAAGACAGGCTTGTCATTTAACCTTTGAATTTCAGTTTCTTCATCTATAAAATAAGGAGTTTGGAGGATCTTCCTTTACAAATTCCTTGGGGTTTCTGAAGGTATGATTACATGAAGCAGAATATTTTCGAAAGGCTCACATATAAAGGAATCTCTCCATGGGGATTAACTGATAAGGACTTCCTCATACCACTACCTCAGAAATGTTTAGTTTAATAGAATAAATAAGAAACTAAAACTAGAAAACTAGAAAGAAAAAAGTATAAATTTCAGGCCCTAGATATCAATGCGTAGTGTAAGAAGACAGCCAAATGGAGGTGAGGCCCTCAGATAATCCCATGCCAGTATATCTGTTTCCCAATTCATGTAGCCAGACCTAAGAGTGCATCTGTTCCTATGGTCTGAAAACTAGTGGGTTCCTTTTCTTGCCTAAAGAGTAGATCTCAATTAACTAGGGGAAAATGGTTCCCTACCAAAATACAAAAAATATAAATGAACTGCAGTATGCTGGAAATAGGGCCCAACATAAATTATGTGCTGCTAACACTGACTGCATTGACCGCTGAAGAAGGCGTTCTTATCTCTTCTTGCTATTCTTTGGAACTCTGCAATAGGAAAGACTAGGGACCTCTTCAAGAAAATCAGAGATACCAAAGGAATATTTCATGCAAAGATGAGCTCGATAAAGGACAGAAATGGTATGGACCTAACAGAAGAAGAAGATATTAAGAAGAGATGGCAAGAATACACAGAAGAACTGAACAAAAAAGATCTTCACGACCCAGATAATCACAATGGTGTGATCACTGACCTAGAGCCAGATCCTGGAATGTGAAGTCAAGTGGGCCTTAGAAAGCATCACTATGAACAAAGCTAGTGGAGGTGATGGAATTCCAGTTGAACTATTCCAAATCCTGAAAGATGATGCTGTGAAAGTGCTGCCCTCAATATGCCAGCAAATTTGGAAAACTCAGCAGTGGCCACAGGACTGGAAAAGGTCAGTTTTCATTCCAGTCCCAAAGAAAGGCAATGCCAAAGAATGCTCAAACTACCGCACAATTGCACTCATCTCACACACTAGTAAAGTAATGCTCAAAATTCTCCAAGCCAGCCTTCAGCAATATGTGAACCGTGAGCTTCCAGATGTTCAAGCTGCTTTTAGAAAAGGCAGAGGAACCAGAGATCAAATTGCCAACATCCGCTGGACCATAGAAAAAGCAAGAGAGTTCCAGAAAAACATCTACGTCTGCTTTATTGACTATGCCAAAGCCTTTGACTGTGTGGATCACAGTAAACTGTGGAAAATTCTGAAAGAGATGGGAATACCAGACCAACTGATCTGCCTCTTGAGAAATTTGTATGCAGGTCAGGAAGCAACAGTTAGAACTGGACATGGAACAACAGACTGGTTCCAAATAGGAAAAGGAGTTCATCGAGGCTGTATATTGTCATCCTGTTTATTTAACTTATATGCAGAGTACATCATGAGAAATGCTGGACTGGAAGAAACACAAACTGAAATCAAGATTGCCGGGAAAAATATCAATCACCTCAGATATGGAGATGACACCACCCTTATGGCAGAAAGTGAAGAGGAACTCAAAAGCCTCTTGATGAAAGTGAAAGTGGAGAGTGAAAAAGTTGGCTTAAAGCTCAACATTCAGAAAACAAAGATCATGGCATCCGGTCCCAACACTTCATGGGAAATAGATGGGGAAACAGTGGAAACAGTGTCAGACTTTATTTTTAGGGGCTCCAAAATCACTGCAGATGGTGACTGCAGCTATGAAATTAAAAGACGCTTACTCCTTGGAAGGAAAGTTATGACCAACCTAGATAGCATATTCAAAAGCAGAGACATTACTTTGCCAACAAAGATTCATCTAGTCAAGGCTATGGTTTATCCTGTGGTCATGTATGGATGTGAGAGTTGGACTGTGAAAAAGGCTGAGCGCCGAAGAATTGATGCTTTTGAACTGTGGTGTTGGAGAAGACTCTTGAGAGTCCCTTGGTCTGCAAGGAGATCCAACTAGTCCATTCTGAAGATCAGCCCTGAGATTTCTTTGGAAGGAATGATGGTAGATCTGAAACTCCAGTACTTTGGCCACCTCATGCGAAGAGTTGACTCATTGGAAAAGACTCTGATGCTGGGAGGATTGGGGGCAGGAGGAGAAGGGGACGAGAGAGGATGAGATGGCTGGATGGCATTGCTGACTCGATGGACGTGAGTCTCAGTGAACTCCAGGAATTGGTGATGGACAGGGAGGCCTGACATGCTGCTATTCATGGGGTCGCAAAGAGTTGGACACAACTGAGTGACTGACCTGATCTGATCTGATCTGAACACTGACGTCAGTGTGACTATGCTTGGGTAGAATCTGTGCTCCTAAGAAATCTTATACTCCAGAAAGAGTGTGGGATAATTGCTTAAACAGCTTATTATGATTGGTATTATGATGAAAGGATTCACTGAGGAAGATTTGCCTGAGGATGGGTGAGAAGGTGGGGTTGCGATGTACATAAGGCCCTGCATCATCTCTGTTTCATTCTCTGCTCTCTTGCTCATGCTGGATTAAGATACAAATAAAGCTGACCTGTAGAAACAGGTCATGTTTTTACATTACTCTGAAATGTTCCTAAGTTCAGAAAAGCCACAGCTATTTTATAAAGTAGTCCTGGAACTACTGATTGTGGCCAAATACTGGGAACGAGCTCAGAACCTACAGGTGCATGGTGGCATTATCCCAGTGATCCAGTGATCAGGTCTGACTTATTTACCCCTACCAAAATAGGGATGCATGTATGGTACCAAACAGTAGACAAAACTTCAATGCAGAGTCAGATCAACATGGAAGCCCTCCCTCCAGTTCTGCCTAGCAGTGGGCTCCCTCCCTCCCAAGGCCCCCTAGCTTTTGGAGCTCATCCCCTCCCACCAGCTTTCCTGCATCAGGGATGTTTTATCTCCAGTAGACCAATCCTGCTGTCTTTATTATTCCTCTCCATTTGTCTATAAGAAGATTCTCGGGTCCTGTTGACCCCTCCAGTTAGTCCCCCATTTGCTTCCTTCAAGGCCCATTAATCCTCAAGAGCAGCTAGTTCTCTGCAGCTTCTACCTTCTCATCAACATTCACTGATGCCTCCTCTAATATCATTTCTATTTCCATTATTCTACTGAAAATGCTGTCCCCAAATGCAAACCATGATCACTAAAATGTTAGCTCCTACTCCCTCTTCTCAGCCATCAGACTATTGAAATTTGGTCCTTTGCCACAGCCACCTTCTTGGAACATTTCTCCTCTGCTTTGGGATATGATTTCTGCTGATTCTCAACTTACTTGTGACCATTTATATTTTATTATTCTCTGTCACTGCCTAGCCTTTAGTGTCAGTATTTACCAGCATTCTATCCTCAGCCTTCTTCGAATTATTTACCTGGACTATAATTATGAACATAGTCACAATAGTTGCAGCAATCAAGATAATTGCCCAATACCTGGGATGTGTGCATGTGCTCAGTTGCTCAGATCAGATCAGAGCAGATCAGATCAGATCAGTCGATCAGTCGTGTCCGACTCTTTGCGACCCCATGAATCACAGCACGCCAGGCCTCCCTGTCCCTCACCAACTCCCTGAGTTTACTCAGACTCATGTCAATCGAGTCAGTGATGCCATCCAGCCATCTCATCCTCTGTCGACCCCTTCTCCTCTTGCTCCCGATCCCTCCCAGCATCAGAGTCTTTTCCAATGAGTCAACTCTTCACATGAGGTGGCCAAAGTACTGGAGTTTCAGCTTTAGCTCATTCCTTCCAAAGAACACCCAGGACTGATCTCCTTCAGAATGGATTGGTTGGATCTCCTTGCAGTCCAAGGGACTCTCAAGAGTCTTCTCCAACACCACAGTTCAAAAGCATCAATTCTTTGGCGCTCGGCCTTCTTCACAGTCCAACTCTCATATCCATACATGACCACAGGAAAAACCATAGCCTTGACTAGACAAACCTCTGTTGGCAAAGTAATGTCTCTGCTTTTGAATATGCTATCTAGGTTGGTCATAACTTTCCTCCCAAGGAGTAAGTGTCTTTTAATTTCATGGCTGCAGTCACCATCTGCAGTGATTTTGGAGCCCCCCAAAATAAAGTCTCTCACTGTTTCCCCATCTATTTCCCATGAAATGATGGGACAAAATGCCATGATCTTCGTTTTCTGAATGTTGAGCTTTTAGCCAACTTTTTCACTCTCCATTTTCACTTTCATCAAGAGGCTTTTAGTTCCTCTTCACTTTCTGCCATAAGGGTGGTGTCATCTGCATATCTGAGGTTATTGATATTTCTCCCAGCAATCTTGATTCCAGCTTGTGTTTCTTTCAGTACAGCGTTTCTCATGATGTACTCTGCATAGAAGTTAAATAAACAGGGTGACAATATACAGCCTTGACAAACTCCTTTTCCTATTTGGAACCAGTCTGTTGTTTCATGTCCAGTTCTAACTGTTGCTTCCTGACCTACATACAAATTTCTCAAGAGGCAGATCAGGTAGTCTGGTATTCCCTTCTCTTTCAGAATTTTCCACAGTTTATTGTGATCCACACAGTCAAAGGCTTTGGCATAGTCAATAAAGCAGAAATAGATGTTTTTCTGGAACTCTCTTGCTTTTTCTATGGTCCAGCGGATGTTGGCAATTTGATCTCTGGTTCCTCTGCCTTTTCTAAAACCAGCTTGAACATCTGGAAGCTCATGGTTCACATATTGCTGAAGGCTGGCTTGGAGAATTTTGAGCATTACTTTACTAGTGTGTGAGATGAGTGCAATTGTGCAGTAGTTTGAGCATTCTTTGGCATTGCCTTTCTTTGGGATTGGAATGAAAACTGACCTTTTCCAGTGTCCAACTCTTTGCAACCCCATAGACTGCAGCCCGTAAGGCTCCTCTGTCCATGGGATTCTCCAGACAAGAATACTGGAGTGGGTTGCCTTTTCTTCTCCAGGGCATCTTCCAGACCCAGGAATCAAACCGCAATGGATCCTGACAATCCTGCATTGGCAGGCAAATTCTTTACCACTGAGCCACCTGGGAAGCCCACGATATCTGACACTAAGCATTCAATAAATGGCATTCGTCTTAACAAATCTCTCCCACTTAGGTTCCTGCTGTACTTGGTCATAAAATCTATGTTCCAATACACAGATTTTATACTTTCCAACAAAAAAACCTGGTGTTTCCTAAGACATTATTTTCCTCATGATATGTCTTGCCTCCTCACACAAGGACTTCTTACAGCCTTCAAAAATCTGCTTAAATATTACCCTCTTCTTTCTGAATATCCCAATAAAAGTTTACTTTGGACCCATAGAGTATGTTGTTACCTCCATTAACTAATTGCTGTATGTCTCTACCTGTTAAATAGCCAGAGTTCCATGTGAAGTACATTCAAAGGGTAATCCAACAAAAAAAATATTTAAAATATAATCTTAATTTGTATTTTCATTTCTCCATTTGTACTTGCTATCCAATTTATAACCCACAATAAATCTTCTCAAGTTCTTTTGCCACTTCTAAGTTCTTTCCCATTATCTCCCAACTTCTCTGCTGCTGCTGCTAAGTTGCTTCAGTCGTGTCCGACTCTGTGTTACCCCATAGACGGCAGCCCACCAGGCTCCCCCGTCCCTGGGATTCTCCAGGCAAGAACACTGGAGTGGGTTGCTGTTGCCTTCTCCATTATGTGAAAGTGAAAAGTGAAAGTGAATTCGCTCAGTCATGTCTGACTCGTAGCGACCCCATGGACTGCAGCCTACCAGGCTCCTCCATCCATGGGATTTTCTAGGCAAGAGTACTGGAGTGGCTTGCCACTGCCTTCTCCACCCAACTTCTCTAGAACAATTCAAATGCTAAACCTTCCAAAATTCTCCCATTCAACCTGTGAGTTTCCCATAGAATTTCTTGCTTTATCTTCTAAATTAGCCTCTTATTTATTTGTGAGTTTTTTTGTGTGTGCCAGTCTTCAGATACTCCTGAGAATATATATCCCAAAGCTTGGAAATTCCCTGGAAAAGGTAGATGTGGATGATACAAATGTAGGACAAAGAGAAAACTGATAACACCCACATATGAAGAAATTACAACATCCCAATTTTAATTCTAAGTTTTATTCTCCTTAATTTAAAACAACACTTAAAGGTTTTGCATTCTTGTAACACCAAAGCACCCAAAATTTATGCATTTATTTGTAGAACACGTAGTATATGTCATACAGTGATAGAAACTGAGATATCAGAAGTAGACAAACGAGAAGGAGGAGGAGGTGGGGAGAAAGAGTGGAGATAGAAAGAACAGGATCAAGAAGGATATTGCTCCTGCAGAGCTTATGATAAGTGATCAAGATCAATATACCCAGCACATTAGAGATGCTCAATAGTTATTTGCTGAATTGATTGCGCTCCCCCAGCTACTCATTTACATATAGAAACTATTCTTTATTTTGTACCAAATTGGCATATAAAATTCCACAAGTAACTTATTGAAGATGTCCTCAACCCAAATAACATAATTGGTTATGAGAGTTCTGAAAAGTAATTTATAATAATAACAGTCAAATGTTCAAGGATTTTTAAGATAAATTAAATACATTATTTTTATAACAAGATCACTTTTACCTGTTTGCTTATAATATACCTTCTTAGTGAAAGAGAAAGGAGCAGAATTAAAATTAGTGTGTTGGAAATTTCTCATAAACCTGGGAACATCCATGAGAGTGTGCCTTGCATATGACCACCATTCCCACAAGGGTTCACAGTGGAAAAAAAAAAAAATAAGAAGAACTAATAGTCAAATAAAGATCCCATATTTTCAACTCCTCATAACAAACCAGCAAAAAAAGCAATCTCAAAACGACTAAGAGACTCTCTGGCATTCTCATCCTTCCTATTCATGTTTTCCCTCATCCTTTCCTCTCCCTCCAATATCATTTTAAACCTTTCACAAACTCCATTTCTTTCCAAATTTCCCTTTCCATTTGAACTCTTTTGTGTGTGTTTGTGTGTGTTCATCTTCCACCCTTTTATAGCTTCCTTTTCTTTCCCATGTTTTTTGTGCTTCCTGCTCACCCCACTCTCCAACCCCCACTAGGGAGTGGAGGCAGCAGAAAGTAGCAGTTGTGGCTGAGAGGCTGGGCAGGAAGGGGCAGAATGAAACAAAGCTGATGAGCTGTATGAATATGTCATTCAAGAGAGCTTGTTAGCTTGAGCTTACAACACAGGCAGTGTTAGGGGAGACAACATGAAGAAATTTAATCCAAGAAGAGATTAAGCACACACTGGCTAACTGGTCAAGGCCCATCTTGATCTTATTTCTCTTGGAAAGACATTTGGATGTTGAGAATTAAAACTCATGCTTCTAGGATGGTGGTGTGGTGCAATGGCTAACACTCCATGCTCCCAATGCAGGGGACCTGGGTTCAATCCCCAGTCAGGAAACCAGATCTCACAGGCTGCAATTAAAGATCCTACCTGCCATAGGATTGAAAGATTCGAAAGATTGAAGACCAACATGCCACAACTAAGACCTGGTGCAGTCAAGCAAATAAATAAATATTCAGAAAAAATATGATTCTCTTCATCCAATCTCAGCCAGTTTTTCCTATACAATTATTGGAGTACTCTCTTCACTCCACCATCTCAAAACTTCTTCCTTTGTCATCCTTCAAACTTTCCTGAAATCTGCACATTTTCTTAAGAAAGTCTGCCTCAACTTTGAAGCAATAGAGGTCATATGTCCTGATATTCAACTTTCAATACATTATTCCCCATTCTTAATATGTTTATACCTTTTCCTTATAGGTAATACAATTACTCAAATAAAAACCAAACATACTTACAACAGATCTCAAATGGACTGGGCAATGCAAGTTGTTTCATTGACTAAAAGTTTACATCTCAACTTTTTTTTTTACTAGCAAGCTTCTAAAATCTTTTATCTAAAATTTTTCTTCAAGCTCGTGGATATGAGAAATGAAATATTTCCTGCCATATGAGTAAACAAAGGATGTCACAGTCCATCAGCAACCACAGCCACCATGGATGGTGAGCTGGGGAGTCCTGAGGGATCTCAGGAAAGAATACCTGCCATCCCGCAGCCATCAGACAGCAACCACTCCCCACTGTGAGCCCTGAGGAAACTCAGCATATGAAAATTCAGGATACTCATCATGAAGAGGTGATGTCAAAAGAAATTATTTCAGGGAAACCAGACTCTTGCATCTTCCCATACATAGAGGAGCACTAAATTCTTTAACTTGAGATTTCTAGTTTTCCTTTAATTCACAATAATCTTTTGGCTTTCCGACTATCTGCCCTTTATTGCAAAAATTGTATATAACCTGGCTCCCCCTCTAGCCTCCTCAGAGCATTCGCTCAGGGTTACTTGAGATGCTATCTCTTGGGCTGGAAGTCTCAAAAATTCCCACCAAATAAAACATACATTCAACTTTTAGGTTGTGAATATTTTTAAGTCCACAGATACTATGAGCCTCTTGAACATTTCATTTTCTAGATGTCATCCCATTCCCCCTCCAGGCATAGCCAATTGGGTTTAACTCTTTCTAATACCTACTGTGGGGTCCTTTCATCTGAATCAATTCTAAACTCCTCAACCCTCATCTGAGCTAATCATCCCTCATCTTCACTCCCCTATAGTGCTACTGTTCTGTTCAGGATGGGAGATCACCTGATGGTAACGGTGGGATATCACTGGGCTCTTCAGCACCACTTGTTAACTTGATACATGTCAATACTAACTTCTAAACCCTCAAGATGCTATTCCAAACCTTCACCTTTCTCCTCAAGAATCATTCAACACATTTCATAGATGATGACCCTGTCTCATTCTCAGCTTAGAGGTTGATCAGAGAGAAGAAAAATCCTCATCCTCTCATCTCTCTTCATAAAAACCTACTTACATTTTTCTTATCATTTTTTGTTCTCTCAGCTTACATACACTCTAAAGTTTTTTTAAAAATAAATATTGGGTAAATGATGTGGTCCAATCACTAATCCAACATTGCTCCTACCCTCTATTTTTCTTCTCCCTTCTCAGTCAACTTCCTTGAAAATTTCCTAGAAAATGCGTTATACTGATTTCAGTTGAGTTCAGTTCAGTCACTCAGTCATGTCTGACTCTTTGTGACCCCATGAACTGCAGCTCGCCAGGCCTCCCTGTCCATCACCAACTCCTGGAGTTCACTCAAATTCACGTCCATTGAGTCAGTGATGCCATCCAGCCATCTCATCCTCTGTCGTCCCCTTCTCCTCCTAACCCCAATCCCTCCCAGCATCAGAGTCTTTTCCAATGAGTCAACCCTTCACATGAGGTGGCCAAAGTACTGGAGTTTCAGCTTCAGCATCATTCCTTCCAAAGAACACTCAGGACCAATCTCCTTTAGAATGGACTGGTTGGATCTCCTTGCAGTCCAAGGGACTCTCAAGAGTCTTCTCCAGCACAGCAGTTCAAAACCATCAATTCTTCGGCACTCAGCTTTCTTCACAGTCCAACTTTCACATCCATACACGACTACTGGAAAAACCATAGCCTTGATTAGATGGATCTTTGTTGGCAAAGTAATGTCTCTGCTTTTTGAATATGCCATCTAGGTTGGTCATAACTTTCCTTCCAAGGAGTAAGCGTCTTTTAATTTCATGGCTGCAATCACCATCTGCAGTGATTTTGGAGCCCAGAAAAATAAAGTCTGACACTGTTTCCACTGTTTCCCCATCTATTTGCCATGAAGTGATGGGACCGGATGCCATGATCTTTGTTTTCTGAATATTGAGCTTTAAGCCAACTTTTTCACTCTCCATTTCACTTTCATCAAGAGGCTTTTTGGTTCCTCTTCACTTTCTGCCATAAGGGTGGTGTCATCTGCATATTTGAGGTTATTGATATTTCTCCTGGCAATCTTGACTCCAGCTTGTGCTTCTTCCAGCTCAGCATTTCTCATGATATACTCTGCATAGAAGTTAAATAAGCAGGGTGACAATATACAGCCTTGACAGACTCCTTTTCCTATTTGGAACCAGTCTGTTGTTCCATGTCCAGTTCTAACTGTTGCTTCCTGACCTGCACATAGGTTTCTCAAGAGGCAGGTCAGGTGGTCTGGTATTCCCATCTCTTTCAGAATTTTCCACAGTTTATTGTGATCCACACAGTCAAAGGCTTTGGCATAGTCAATAAAGCAGAAATAAATGTTATACTGACTTACACTCCTTCAATTTCCAGCCTCATATTTAAAACACTTCTTTAAAACTAGGCTTAAAGTTGTTAATGTTTACCTTCATCTAGTATAAACAGGGGAGAAGGCAATGGCACCCCACTCCAGTACTCTTGCCTGGAAAATCCAATGGACAGAGGAGCCTGGTAGGCTGCAGTCCATGGGGTTGCTAAGAGTTTGACATGACTGAGCAACTTCACTTTCACTTTTCACTTTCATGCACTGGAGAAGGAAATAGCAACCCACTTCAGTGTTCTTGCCTGGAGAATCCCAGGGATGGGGAAGCCTGGTGGGCTGCCATCTGTATGGGGTTGCACAGAGTCGGACACGACTGAAGCGACTTAGCAGCAGCAGCAGCAGTATAAACAGGTATAGTTGAAAACACAAACAGCATTATAACACACACATGCCATCTGTCTTCTTTATCTTCCAAAGGGCAACAATCTTCAAATTTTACTTTTGGAATTTTAGTTCAAAAGTCCTAAATAATAGGCCCATGGTGTCATCGCTTTATCAGACAGTATTTGTTAAATTGTTATTAAGAGAATTTACACTCTTCACCTTATCTTATTACACAGTTATAACACAAATTTTGGTTATTTTCATTTCAGCATTTATATTTCTACAGCTCTACCAGCTGTTATTTCATACTGAGCCATGTAACAAACTAAAACTAGATCTCCTTTCTTGAACAACTTTTGTTTTGTTTTGTTTTTACTTCAATTTTAAAAATCCCAATGTTTTCATTTGCTCATTTTCTCTGAATTTTGGATAACATCTCAACGTTACCATCACTGTAAGAAGCCTCTTCTAACAGACTTTCTCATCATAAAACTTTACATTTTTTCATAAGTTCTTATTTCTTCTGAGAAATTCCTCTTAGAGCACTCAGTCCTTGTCCTCCAACCTGGACTAGTTATTCCACAATAGATTAGTTCATTATATAGCAGTTGATCTGCAACTTCTCATAGAATTGTCTCTTTCCAGCATTTCATGTCATTCTTTTTCTTGGTTTGTTCTCTCATTTTCACAAAGTATATATTCCAATATATGAGAATATACTTGAGAAAGGTTACTTAGGATGTAAATTTTAAGATGTTACATATCTGAAATGTCTTTATAATTTGATTTTGTGCAAAATTCTTGGTGCTCAGTATTTCGAAGACATTGCTTCTTACTTGTTTTAATCAAATGATATATTGAAAGAACCAGTGACATTTCAAGTCCTCACCCAATCCAAAGGAATTTTTTTTTTCTTATGGAAACTGGGAATGAAGGATTAAAGACTTCTAAAAACACATTCTTCCATAAGGGCAATGAAAACACTGGCAAAATTGTCGAAACCAACTTTCCAGCAGTCTGAAAACTAACCAAAGGCTAGTAACAATATGAGTGTTCAAGAAAAATGATTGAATCTCAGTAATAACAATGATCTTTATAGCATTTTAATGTATTCTAATCTTATCCCCCCTTCCCAGCTCTATGATATCCTTCAAAATCAACCACTCCACAATCATAGTAAAACAAGCAGCAGTCACTTGTGAGTAGAATAGGTTTAGAGACCGTCCAAATACCATATTTAGAGAACTGCCATTATTTGACATGTCTGTCATTTAAGGGAAAAACCCATTCTCAGAATTTGTTTTTATTTGACCTGACTCATATCTCATTCAGTGCCTGCAGCATTTTCTATGGAGCATTTGTCAAAAACAATCAGCAGCAGTTGTTTAACATCACAGCTGCCTGAGGCAGCATTACCAGTTGGGGTAAATAAGAGACTTAAAGGAAAAATCTAGGGAATGAGATGTTCAAACTTTGAACATTTTATTACTGGAAATCTAGAAAGCCATGGGTATGCGTAGGACTAGACATGGTCACAGAGTCATGCATATATCCAGGGAAGAACTTGAGAAGGTCCTAAATTGATCTTGACACACTGCAAAAGCAATGAAAACAGAAATGTAGACTGCCTAACTGAGCATTGAATGAATGTTCCAGAACACAATCAGAGCCTGTTGCAAAGGTTGTGTGTCTTATTGAACTAAGACATTTAAGAAAATCTTTATTTAATCATTAGTTTACTACAGAATTAGCTGAGGAGGATTACTAAATAAAGAAATAGCAACAACAAATCTTCGTAGAGAGGAAGAATTTGATTTCCCAAGCTGTTAAATTATATTATTTTAAAAGTCTAATTTTCAACAAAAAATGATGAGACACACAAAAATACAAAAAAATATGCCCCATACACAGAAGAAGTAGCAATAGAAACTACCCTTAAGGATCTGCAGATGATTATAGTAGACAAAGACATTAAATCAACTATTTTAAACATATTCAAAGAATTAAAAGAAACCATATCTTTTTTAAAAATAAAAGCTAAAGGAAAATAAATAAAATTTGAACCTAGTTCAAAATTTAGAAAAGAGTATGTCAAGGCTGTATACTGTCACCCTGCTTATTTAACTTACATGCAGAATACATATGCAAAATGCCAGGCTGGATGAAGCACAATCTAGAATCAAAATTGTCAGGAGAAAAATCAATAACCTCAGATATGCAAATGACACCACCCTTATGGCAGAAAGCAAAGAGGAACTAAAGAGCCTCTTGATGAAGTTGAAACAGGAGAGTGAAAAAGCTGGTTTAAAACTCAACATTCAAAAAACGAAGGTCATGGCATCCAGTCCCATCACTTCATAGCAAATAGATGGGGAAACAATGGAAACAGTCATCGGCTTTATTTTCTTGGTCTCCAAAATCACTTTGGGTGGTGACTGCAGCCATGAAATTAAGACACTTGCTCCTTTGAAGAAAAGCTATGAGAAGCCTAGACAGCATGTTAAAAATTCCAAAATATACAAGCAGCTCATACAACTCAATGCCAGAAAAACAAACAGCTCAATCAAAAAGTGGATAGAAGACCTAAACAGACATTTCTCCAAAGAAGACATACAAATGGCTAACAAACACATGAAAAGATGTTCAACATCACTCATTATTAGGGAAATGCAAATCAAAACTACAATGAGATATTACCTCACACAAGCAGAGTGGCCATCAAAAAGTCTACAAACAATAAATTTTGGAGAGGGTGTGGAGAAAAGGGAACCCTCTTGCACTGTTGGTGAGAATGTAAACTGATACAGCCACTATGGAAGACAGTATGGAGACTTTAAAAAACTAGGAATAAAACCGCCATATGATCCAGTAATCCCACTCCTACACATATACCCTGAGGTAACCAAAATTGAAAAAGATACACGTACCCCAGTGTTCATTGCAGCACTATTCATAATAGCTAGAACATGGAAGCAACCTAGATGTCCATCAACAGGTGAATCAATAAAGAAGTTGTGGTACATATACACAAAGGAACATTCAGTTCAGTTCACTTCAGTTCAGTGGCTCCGTCGTGTCAGACTCTTTGCAACCCCATGAATCACAGCATGCCAGGCCTCCCTGTCCATCACCAACTCCTGGAGTTCACTCAAACTCATGTCCATCGAGTCGGTGATACCATCCAGCCATCTCATCCTGTGTCATCCCCTTCTCCTCCTGCCCCCAATCCCTCCCAGCATCAGGATCTTTTCCAATGAGTCAACTCTTCGCATGAGGTGGCCAAAGTATTGGAGTTTCAGCTTTAGCATCATTACTCAGCCATAAAAAAGGAACACATTTGAATTAGTTCTAATGAGGTGAATGAACCTAGAGATTATTATACAGAGTAAAGTAAGTTGGAAAGAGAAAGATAAATATCATAAACTAACACATATGTATGGAATCTAGAAAGATGGTACCAAGGAATTTATCTGCAGGGCAGCAATGGAGAAACAGACACAGAGAACAGACTTATGGGCACAGGGAGAGGGGAGGAAAGGATGAGACGTATTGAGAGAGTTACATGGAAACTTATATTACCATATGTAAAATAGATAGCCAATGGGAATTTCCTGTATGTCTCAGGTAACTCAAACAGGGGCTCTATATCAACCTAGAGGGGTGGGATGGGAAGGGAGATAGGAGGAAGTTTCAAGAGGGAGGGGACATATGTATACCTATGGCTGATTCATGTTGAGGTTTGACAGAAAACAATAAAATTCTGTAAAGCAATTATCCTTCAAATAAAAAAAAAAAAAGCAGAGACATTGCTTTTTTTTGCCAACAAAAAAGCAGAGACATTGCCTTTGCCAATAAACGTCCATTTAGTCAAAGCTATGGCTTTTCCAGAAGTCATATATGGATGTGAGAATTGAACCACAAAGAAGACTGAGCACCAAAGAACTGATGCTTTTGAACTGTAGTATTGGAGAAGACTCTTGAGAGTCCCTGGGGCTGCAAGGAGTTCAAACCAGCCAATCCTAAAGGAAATCAATACTGAATATTCATTGGAGGGACTGATGCTGAGGCTGAAGTTCCAATACTTTGGCCACCTGATGTGAAGAGCCAACTCATTGGAAAAGACCCTGATGCTGGGAAAGATTGAAGGCAGGAGGAGAAGGGGATGACAGAGGATGAGATGGTTGGATGTTATCACTGATTCAATGGACATGAGGTTGAGCAAGCTCCGGGAGATGATGAAGGACAGGGAAGCCTGGCCTGCTGCAGTCCATGAGTTCACAAAGACTTGGACAAAACTGAGCAACTGAACAACAGCAACAAAAGGAAAATAAGAATGAGAACAATATCTTAGCAAATATAGAATGCCAATAAAGAGATAGAAATTATTAAAAGAACCAAACAGAAATTCTGAAATACAAAATAGGATAAATTCACTAGAGGTACCCAATACCATATTTGAGCCAGCAGAAGGAAGAATTAGCAAACTTGGATTGGGATTGTCTAGCCTTAGGAACAGGAAAAAAATTAGAGTGAAAAAAAAATGAACAAATCTTCAGAAACATGTGGAATACTATTCTAGCATACCAGCATATGCATAATGGGATGCCCAGGGGACAGGAGAAAAAAGGCAGAAAGAATATTTACGAAAATAAGCATCAAAAACTTCCCAAATTTGATAAAGGACCTTTACCTACACATTCTAGAAGCTCAATACAATTCAATTGGATAAATTCCAAGAGAGTCACAGTTTAAAACAGCATAATCATAGTAACACAAAGAATGGGAAAGGGAACCAAGCTAAACAGAGAATAAAATTATACACTATTAAGTTGAGCATAATCAACTTCATTTAAATGGCAGTTTCGCAATCTCTGTTTAACAGAACGTCCTGATTTGCCTCAAGCCCTCCAGTGCATACACCTCATTGCTCTTGGTGTGAACTAGCAACACAACTATCTCCCTCTCCTGCTCAAAACTCCTGAAAAGGCCACAAGGTATAATGTGTTACTTTGTGTGCTGTATGAAGTTTATCAAGATGTGGTCTCTACCAAGTTCCTCTTCTCCTTTAGCACAAATCCCATCTTATTTATACTCCAGTCAGATTAATACACATACAGTCAGAGAACTGCAAATACCTGCACAACTTTTATGCTTTTGCACATGCACATTCTCTGTAAAATATCCTTCCTCTTTGTGCCCTCCTAGAAAACAGCCACTTAACCTTCAAAATTCATTTTAAATCAGATGTCCAGTCTGATGTGATGGGACACGCATATACACCCCCTTCTCCTCTGCTGTCTATTCCTGGTATCTGAGGTCATCACATGCCACAGTAATTATTTCCTTATGTAAAATTCTCACTCCTTTAAAAGTCTATGTCATGTGTTCATCAGAAAGTCTTTCAACTCATTTATTCTTTCAAACATTTACCAAGCAACAGTTCTGTTTTAGGTATGAAGTACTAAACAACAAAATACCCCATGCCTTTAAGAAAAAACAAGACCACATATTTTTAATTTTAGATTTTATGCCATATATCTCTAAGTATACTCTATACCTTGGATGCAAGAACCATGCCATACACATTATTCTAGAATTGTCAGCACTTAACAGAGAATCTTGCATGTTGTGGTCATTTGATTTTGCCATAGTCTATGAACTGGTCTTCTGTCTTCAGTTTTGCTCTGATTCCCACCCCAAGCTGTTCTTCATTAGAAACTCAAAATAATATTTCTAAACTATAGGGCTATATAAGTCATGCCCTGGTTTAAAATATTTAATTATTCCCCTTTGCTTTTAGAACAAAATTTGTCTCCCTCATTAGACTATAAACTCATTAACAAAGCTTCATCTTCCTTTTGTAACCTCAGTAAAGAGCTTGGGACCCAAATATTTGATAAAGACATATTGGTTGGATTTGTTTAAATATTGGTTGAAATTAATGGATGAATTTTAGGATTTGACTGTATGTTTTATTCAAAGATGTTATAATTTCCTTGGATTTGGAGCAATTAGAACATGACTTGTATAACATCTGTCTTCTTCATTTTTATGTCACCAGTATCCTGGGCGCATCAGTCTCACCTGACCTAGTGGAAAGGAACCAGGACTTATCTACAGTGTGTCAGATCAAGCACAGTCACGTGTTCAAATACATAGCAACTGATCACAGTTTTGTTACACTTAGGTTAACTGCCTGGTGTTTGAAAAGTAGACAATAACAAAAAATAGATTTTCTAATGCCACATTTTTTGCTTAAGAATCTTTGCAGTTTTACAGTTCCCTGGATTCTGATAAATATCTTACAAATAAGGACACACATCTTTCTCTAAAGAACTTAAAAGTAACTGTCATTCTTCTTCATCAAAGGAGGATATTGAGACAGAGAGGGTGAGCTATATAACCAAGGGCACAAATATAATCATGAGAGCAGTTGGTAGTGACATAAACAGAGTCAGATAACGATTCACAGAACACAGCGAGGAAGGCCAGGAATACTAAGCAGGGGAAATGATGGGGCTGTTAGACAGATAATTCGACAAACCAACACACCTCATCCTAAACAATAAAACCCCTGACCACACAAGCAGAGACACCAAATCAGGAATAAGAGAAGTCAAATCTGAAACCACATCTAAAGTCACTGTCTTCTCACTGAGGTTATAAAATAAGAAGAATCCTATGGACAAAAATCAAAGATGCTGTTCCTAACAGATTCTTCCCCACAGACCATGCTCATCAGGAATCGATATCTATATTTTCTTAGACAACCAATATAACCTAGTCCATTTAGCACTTTCTAATATGCAAACTCTTCTCATTTTTCATTCTGAAGCTATGGCCTGGTAGCCAATCTCATGGTTGATGAACAAAGTTTCAGATTTAAAATTCTTTTTAAAAGGGCACAACCTCACCCCACTTTGGGAGCCAATCTGTATTCCTTTATTTTCCTCCAATGGTTTTGGTTTCCCAAGTCTCTTTATCCTCTGCTCTTCAAGGTCCTAATCAGCTGTATGACTCTTGTGGTTGAAGTCACAGCCTTGACAATTCTGACCTGGGGGAAGCTGCACTTTCTTATAGGCTCTGAAACTTCAAGGAAATCTACATTGTATTAGGGCTTATGTTGAATTTATGAGAAAAATCAAGCAGAGTTAAAGATCACTGACCTTTGAAAAATGTTTCTCTCTGACCTGGTAACTAAGAAAATCATCCTTTACACAGAACAAGTATAAAGAAACAACCCCTACAGATAGAGTTCAAGTCAGGAAAAAGGAAGAGGGGGAGGGTAAATTCTGTTCAGCTATACTGACTCTTCTTACTAAAAGATGATATGTGAGAAGAAGCTCTGGACTCCCTCTTTCCTGCTAACTCACTCTATTGGCTATATCAGTGGTCAATATGCAAGTCCCTGGAAATATGTGAACCTCTAAGTGCCACTTGAGAGTTGAGTCTTCAAGAAGGGAGAATAGCCTGTTTCATACTGTGACTAACAATGATTCTAGCAACAATACTCATGATACTATAAGAGATCCCATTCTGTGTACATTTCAGGACTTGAGCTAAGTACTCTTAAGTACTCTCACTTTCAGCACCTCTTATCTTCAGAAGATTATCCCTACCATAGTGTGTGTGTGTGCGTGTGTGTGTGTGTGTGTGTGTGTGTGTGTGTGTGTAGGCTCACAATGGAATGTTACTCAATCATAAAGAAAAATGAAATAATGCTATTTACAGAAACATGGATGGACCTAGAGATTGTCATACTAAGAGAGGTCAGAAAGAGAAACACAAACACCATATGATATCACTTACATGTGGAATCTAAAATACAACACAAATATAATATAAATGAACATATCTATGAAACAGAAACAGACTCACAGGTACAGAGAACGAACGTGTGGTTTCCATGAGGGAGGGGGAGTAGGCGAGTGAAGGATTGGGAGTTTGGGATTAGCAGATGCAAACTATTTATATAGAGAATGGATAAACAGCAAAGTCCTACTATATAGCACAAGGAACTATATTCAATACCCTGTGATAAACCATAACGGAAAAGAAAGTGAAAAAGAATATATGCTGCTGCTGCTGCTAAGTCACTTCAGTCGTGTCTGACTCTGTGTGACCCCATAGACGGCAGCCCACTAGGCTCCTCTGTCCCTGGGATTCTCCAGACAAGAATACTGGAGTGGGTTGCCATTTCCTTCTCCAATGCATGAAAGTGAAAAGTGAAAGTGAAGTCGCTCCGTCGTGTCCGACTCTCAGCGACCCCATGGACTTCGGCCCACCAGGCTCCTACTTCCATGGGATTTTCCAGGCAAGAGTACTGGAGTGGGGTGCCAGTGCCTTCTCCGAAAAAGAATATATATGTAGAACTAAATCACTTTGCTGTACAGCAGAAATTGATACATTATAAATCAACTATGTTGGTTGGTTGTTCAGTTGCTAAGTCAAGTCTGACTCTTTTGTAACCCCAAGGACTGTAGTTCGCCAGGCTCTTCCGATCATTGGATTTCCCAGGTAAGAATACTCGAGTGGGTTGCCATTTCAACACTTCTTCTGAAACTCTCTATTAACCATTTGAGTTTTTCTCTTTCATCACATCTATGCATCTCAACCAGCAAAGCATGATTATAATTGTTAAATCGAATGCAGAGTACAATGCTCTGTGTACTCTAACAAACTATAAACTCTACCAAGTGTGCCTCTAAGGTGGGAACAGTCAGCCTTTGACACTGTCAAGCCAGCATATCTTTACACCCTCTTGTTCCCACTTTGGAGCAGGAAGTGTTTCTGCTTGCAAGAGGGCCTTCAGATTGAGAGCAGTGTACAAATATGCTGGAGGTCAGTCCTCTCTAGCAGAAAAGACTATGGCTAATACAATTTGGTTTGAAAAGGCTTACCAAAAATGTCTCTCCTACTCTGCCTAACATCCTTTCACATTGTCACACAGCTTGAGAGTCTGCAAACTAGATTTGTTTGGGTTACTAGCACTTGCTTTCAAGATGCCAACACTCCCAGGAGGCTCATTCAATTGCTTTATTCCTAAACTCAAGCTGAGATCAACCTTCACACATAAAACATGAATATGGATGCAGGAAGAAAAGAACAGATTTTGCAGTAAACAAGACCACATCATAGAATGTTAAAAATAAATAAATACATAAAAGTAAGGAATTTAGACAATCAGTGGTCAACAACGGAGCAATAGGAACAGGAGTGGGAGGGGAGCAAGAGAAAGACTGAGCATATTATGTGCCGGAATTAGCTCATCTTGTCCCCAGTCAACACTACAATGTGTTATATTCCTATAAACCTTTTTTTTCACAAATGGAAAAATGGAGCTCAGAAAAGTTGTGGCCTTTCCAAAATCTCCTAGTGACAGATCTCCACCCAGGACGAGGATTTAGGTGTGTCTGACTCCAGAATCCATGCTCTTAACTAGAGTGAGTATTACCTGGAACTGACTAGTGGAAAGAGGCAGCAGGGCTCCTGAGTGAGAATAGGAGTAAGGACCACCAAGACCAGGCTGTCTCTCATGTGTTCCCCAGTTGCCTTAGATAGCTAAATTCTAACTCAGCAACATTGTCTTTAATTGCTTCCTAAGGGTTCAGTGGTAAAGAATCCTCTGCCAATGCAGGAGACACAGGTTTGATCCCTGCGTTGGGAAGATGCCCTGGAGAAAGAAATGGCAACCCACTTCAGGATGCTTGCTTGGGAAATCTCATGGACAGAGGAGTCTGGCAGGCTACAGTACATGGGGTCACAAAAAAGTCAGACACGATTTAGCGACCAAACAAGGATCAACAGGTCAGTGAACTTAGGGAAATGATAATTTTTCCTTCTATGATCTTACTCTGATAGAGTATATCAATTTAGCATAAGCAGAATAACAGCATTTTTGAAGATTCTGGGTTCTACTTCTTTTTTCTGGTCCCTCAGGCATCCACTACCCAAGGGTTAAAAGCATGGACCATAGAATCAGAAGAGTTCTAATCCCTGCTCCATCATTTACCAGTTCCTTCCCTCGTGGCTCAGACGGTAAAGAATCCACCTGCAATGTGGGAGACCTAGGTTCAAGCTACCCATTCCGGTATGCTTGCTGGAAAATTCCATGGACAGAGGAGACTAGGGAGCCACAGTCTATGGCATGAGCTTGCAAAGAGTCAGACACGACTGAGTGACTAACACTTTTCAGCTTCTCTAGGCCTCAGCTTCCCTATTTGAAAAATGGGGTCAATGAAAATGTCTGTCTCTTAGGATGAAGGTGATGATTCAGTGAGATGGTACACTGGACATCTTGGGCACACTGGGCAGACAGCCCTTGATAAATAAATGTCAGTTATAGATTGCTTTACTTGAAAACCATTTTTAGTTCTGGATGCATAAACATGTGCCTACTCAGTTGCTCAGTTGTGTCTGACCCTTTGCAACCCCATGGACTCCTCACCAGGCTCCTCTGTCCAGGGGATTTTTCAGGCAAGAATACTGGAGTGGGTTGCCATTTCCTTCTCCAGGGGATCTTCCCAACCCAGGGACTGAACCCATGTCTCTTGAGTCTCCTGCATTGGCAGGTGGATTCTTTACCATTGGGCCACCTGGGAAGCCCTGTTTTTAGTTCTTGTGGTATTTTTAGATTCCAAAAATTTAGAATTATTTCTATATGGATACAAGACATATTTTTTCAATTTTGCAAAACTATTTTAACTGTTCATTGAACATAACAATATATAAGCCAGAATTTTAGAGACAAAGGGAAATTATGTCTTTTAACAAAGTTTTTTTTTTTTTTTCCTTCCTCAATGGATTGAAAATTAAGCAGTGAAAGCTGTAGCTATTTTCTCAAATTTAGAAATATTCTTAGGATTATGGGGACCTGTGGTATAAGAGACTAAGTATTGCAGTTTGGCTTATACTGTTCAAGTTCAGTAAAATCTAGACATCATAAATAATGCTATATAAATTAATCTTGATTGACCTACAAAAGTATTTCTGCAACTTACGTCTTCTCAAATTCAGTTCCATTCTTTAACACCATTCCATTAAGCTTTAACGTGTAGTTTAATGCTTTTTTCTCCCAAGTGTAAAATATAAGCTAAGAAATAACATGCTTAAAGCAGCATTTTTGATCTGGCAGTCTTCAATTTTGCAGTCAGGAATGTGTTCAACAGGCCAGAGATGTACAATTCCCTAAGCAGGTGAAAAAAACGTGATTGTGAGATGACAGTTTTCATACCATTTTCAATGCACATTTTGTGCATCATTTTTATGCATGGGAGTTTGTTTTTATATATTTTTTGGAGAAATTTAAATAAGCATTTCTATGTTTAGCTTCCAGTTATTGTAAGATATATGAAATAAAATATGGAAATTAAAGGCCAAGGAGATACTTATCTAAGTGAAAAGCATTAAGATTTCAAAGCTGATTATGACCTTCACGAACTTTTGTCAGTCTTACGAGTGTCTGTCTAGTGATGAACTCACTCTCCACAATGGGTCCTGAATAGGACTTTGTGTTTATGTGTAAAGTGAATAAGTTCATTCATCAACAGCTTGTTGCTCATATTGTTTACAAATATTTTCTTCCATTCCATAGGCCGTCTTTTGTTGATGGAGAGAAATGTAAAAACTTTAGGAGGATGATGTGAGTGTTAAATGACAGAATACATTACTAACGTACTTTCAACAATTTTAGACACCCAGCCATCGCTAAAAACACACAAGTGACCGTTCCAGTTTTTCTTGTTTACAGAGGACAATGCAATGAGTAGGGAATCAGTCATCTAGCCAGGTTTGAAACCCAGGATCCCATTTCACAGTAATTTTCAATCACAGGATGCTGAGATATCAGGTACCCCTAAAAGTGTAATACATGTGATTCATGTAATATCAACACATCCATACAGCATAGACCTAGTACCTAAGCCCTCAGATTACATTTAGATGTGGCTCTAAGCATTCAGTTCCACAAAGTAAAGAGTAACTATTGTATTTGCTCCTAAGATGATGGTCTAAGGGGCTTCCCTGTGGCTCAGCGGTAAAGAATGAGAATTTACCATGGGATTCTGGAGAATCCCATGGACAGTGGAGCCTGGTGGGCTACAGTCCATAGGGTTGCATAGAGTTGGGCACAACTGAAGCGACTTGGCATGCACGCACACGTGATGGTCTAAAACACAAAAAGAGCTAGAGATTTATTTTAAATAGACTAGATACATCCTTGGTATTCTGAATGCACAGATCTGGTACACAGTTTCCTCTGTATTGAGACCTCAAATGAATTTGCAAACATCTGTCTATAAACTTTAACAATTGGTAACCAAAAAACTGCAATTATTTTGCAAACCCGAAGTCAGACTTTCAGCCAATGTCCATGTACAACCATGGATGGTCACCGCACCATCCCCACAGCCCGAGTGCAAGCCATAAACTGAAATGCCAGGCACTATCCTGGGACCAGCAGTGATGTCATCAGGAGCCCTGGCCCTGGGTAGATTTTTAGCCTTAATATTCTAAGTTTGTTGCAAAAACAACAGAAAGAAATTTGTCACTGGGATGTTCTAGGTCAGGCTCTGCTAAAAGGGTGATGATTAATGTAAATACGTCAGTCAAAGGAGACAAGTGTTTTCTTCTGGCATTGTTTCTGAAATACCTGGTGAGAGACTCCACAGAAATATGGAGAGAAAACATGGAAACTAAAAGAACTTTTAATTTCTTCCTGGAAGAGGGGCCAAAGGATGTTGCTTATCAGATATCAAACCAGAGAAACTTTCACCTTGATAAAGTCAGTCACCATCTGGCTACCTTGGGCCCACAGCTCAGCCAAGCCTCAAGACAATGCCATGATCTACCAAATTTGGCCATAATCCTGACAAACCTGAGTAACTAAGGACACGTGTTCTCCTTAACACCACAGAAGTCAAAGCCTAGGGCTTAGGAACAATTTAATCAGCCACAGTCATCAAGACAGTATGGTACTGGCACAAAGACAGAAATATAGATCAATGGAACAAAATAGAAAGCCCAGAGATAAATCCACACACATATGGACACCTTATCTTTGACAAAGGAGGCAAGAATATACAATGGAGAAAAGACAATCTCTTTAACAAGTAGTGCTGGGAAAACTGGTCAACCACTTGTAAAAGAATGAAATTAGAACACTTTCTAACACCATACACAAAAATAAAGTCAAAATGGATTAAAGATCTAAATGTAAGACCAGAAACTATAAAACTCCTAGAGGAGAACATAGGCAAAACACTCTCTGACATAAATCACAGCAGGATCCTCTATGACACATCTCCCAGAATATTGGAAATAAAAGCAAAAATAAACAAATGGGACCTAATTAAAATTAAAAGCTTCTGCACAACAAAGGAAACTATAAGCAAGGTGAAAAGACAGCCTTCAGAATGGGAGAAAATAATAGCAAGTGAAGCAACTGACAAAGAACTAATCTCAAAAATATACAAGCAACTCCTGCAGCTCAATTCCAGAAAAATAAACAGCCCAATCAAAAAATGGGCCAAAGAACTAAATAGACATTTCTCCAAAGAAGACATACAGATGGCTAACAAACACATGAAAAGATGCTCAACATCACTCATTATCAGAGAAATGCAAATCAAAACCACAATGAGGTACCATTTCACGCCAGTCAGAATGGCTGCGATCCAAAAGTCTACAAGCAATAAATGCTGGAGAGGGTGTGGAGAAAAGGGAACCCTCTTACACTGTTGGTGGGAATGCAAAGTAGTACAGCCACTATGGAGAACAGTGTGGAGATTCCTTAAAAAACTGGAAATAGGACTGCCTTATGACCCAGCAATCCCACTGCTGGGCATACACACCGAGGAAACCAGAATTGAAAGAGACATGTGTACCCCAATGTTCATCGCAGCACTGTTTATAATAGCCAAGACATGGAAGCAACCTAGATGTCCATCAGCAGACGAATGAATAAGTAAGCTGTGGTACATATACACGATGGACTATTACTCAGCCATTAAAAATAATACATTTGAATCAGTTCTAATGAGGTGGATGAAACTGGAGCCGATTATACAGAGTGAAGTAAGCCAGAAAGAAAAACACCAATACAGTATACTAATGCATATATATGGAATTCAGAAAGATGGTAACGATAACCCTGTATGCGAAACAGCAAGAGAGACACAGATGTATAGAACAGTCTTTTGGACTCTGTGGAAGAGGGAGAGGGGGGGATGATTTGGGAGAATGGCATTGAAACATGTATAATATCATATAAGAAATGAATCGCCAGTCCAGGTTCGATGCAGGATACAGGATGCTCGGGGCTGGTGCACTGGGATGACCCAGAGGGATGGTACAGGGAGGGAGGAGGAAGGGGGTTTCGGGATGGGGAGCACATGTACACATGTAGCAGATTCATGTTGATGTATGGCAAAACCAATACAATATTGTAAAGTAATTAGCCTCCAATTAAAACAAATTTAAATTTAAAAAAAGAAATAATTTAATCAGTGTCTTCTGTGTTATCTATAACAAGTGGCACCAAGATGATAGGGACAAAGTAGGTGATTAAATAGTTAATCCCACCAGGGTATTTTAAGTAGAAAAAATATGGAAGACCCCTGTAAATTCATGATTACTCAAAAAAGCAGGTGGAGAAGGCAATGGCACCCCACTCCAGTACACTTGCCTGGAAAATCCCATGGATGGAGGAGCCTGGTAGGCTGCAGTCCATGGGGTCGAGAAGAGCTGGACACGACGGAGCGACTTCACTTTCACTTTTCACTTTCATGCATTGGAGAAGAAAATGGCAACCCACTCCAGTATTCTTGCCTAGAAAATCCCAGGGATGGGGGAGACTGGTGGGCTGCCATCTCTGGGGTCGCACAGAATCGGACACGACTGAAGCGACTTAGCAGCAGCAGCAGCAAAAAAGCAGGTTCGCTTAACCACAAAGGAAGCAGGCTTGCTTAGCAACAAAAGCACGTAACTCTAGAAGTATGAGACATGCCCCAAAACAGTAAAACAATGGTGGCGTGAGACTCACATACTGCCCAGTGAGCTCAGAAAGTTAATGATCCCTTAGACATGGTCTCTGCACACATAAAATGCAATAATTTGTGGATCTAGCTTGGCACACAAGGACAAGAAAACTCCCCTGGTCAACCTGGAAGAGGAGCTGATGATGGAAACATGACGTTTACTCAAGAGAGATAAAGAAGGTCTTCTCCACCTCCCCGGTTATCCTTTGATTATAAACCTGTAGCCCAGTAAGTTCTCATGGCACAGCATTTCTCACGTGCCTGCTTGTAAGCCTATACCAATAAATCATTTCTTAGCTACCACTTTGCTCTCCCTAAATTTTTCTCTGCACTGAGACATAAAGGGTTACATACCAGAGATCTTTGGAGCCCCTACATGACACCAAATGGTTTCAGAGATGGACTTTTAGCATTATCCAATTATAGCAAAAGAAGACAAAACCAACTCTGACTTCTCTGGAGTAATCAATCAATTTTGGAAATAATTCAACATAGATCAATATTAAATGATGACATGATCATCATTTAATGATACCATGGTATATTTTATTCAGTATTTTATTATTCTCTTCTATGGTTTTATTATTCTATTTAATAAACACTTATGTCTAAACAGTTACTTTGCCAGGCATACTTCTAAGCATTTTACAAATATTATTTCATTTCCTCCTCATAATAACCTTATGAAATAGACGCAATTGTCATCTTCATTTTGCAGCTTGTGAATGCTGGCAGTTACGTGCCTTGAGTTTCTAAAAGAGTTTAAAATGTGTGAAATAAAGATATTCAAAAAGACTCTAGATTTCTCTAAAAGTGACATTTTAAAACACAAGTAAGTAAACAGTAGTCCTATCAGCATAAAACAGGCTCAGGAATCTGGAGACAAAAGTATAAAATAGCCCCCCAAAAAATTCTCTAAAAGGCCAATCCCTAATTATTTTAATGTTACAGACTGCAACTAAAATATAGGTGTGTGTGCATGCGTGTTAAGTCACTTCAGTCATGTCCGACTCTTTGAGACCCTGTGGACTGTAGCCCACCAGGCTCCTCTGTCCATGAGATTCTCCAGGCAAGAATACTGGAGTGGGTGGCCATGCCCTTGTCCAGGGGAATCTTCCTGACCCAGGGAGTTAGATTCAAATGCCAGTGGCTTTCAGGCTCACATTCCAGTTCTCGCCACCTTCTGGAGTTCTTACTCTCTCACTCTCTCCTTGTCTTTGTTATCTCCTTCTCTGTCTCACTTCTCTCTGACTCCCTCAAAGAAGTAATTACCAGAGGACTCTCCTCCCTCTGATAAACTGCAGGGGCTAATGATGAGATTGCAGGATAGGGGTGCCCACTCCGCAAGGATTTACTTCAAAGGCACAGCACATCAAAGGGACTTGCCAGGAAGCCCTGAGATCTTGCTGAGCTGGGCTGGCCCCTTCTCCTCTCACCTCCTTGCTCAAACTTCCACTTAGGGACTACAGTGGAAGGTATTTCATAGCTAGCTCCAGACGGCTGCCTTGCTCTGCACCATCCGGGGAGAGTGAGAGATTCATACCACGTGTCCCATTTTTTGTTTTGATTAGGTAAATGCTCTCAAAAGATATCACTGAATAATATTTATTATCACCTAATTCTCCTGGAGTTTCTTTGTCCTTGGGGTATTAGACAGTAGATTTTAAATTAGGTAGCGTAAATGCAATGAGGATTAGTGCCAGGGTGGCCTGATGCACTGAGTTATAGAAGACACCAGGGTGCCGCCTCTATGACATCATCAAAAGTATATTACAGGAGCAGCTGCAACACATGTTACAGGGAAAGAAACAAAAGAACTTGAAAGCATCTATCACACTACAAAACCAAATGAAGACTTTCTCTTTCAAACTGGGCCCTGTTGACAATACAACAAATATCCAGATGGAAACTGAAAGGTTCTGATTGTCACGCTGATTATTTCAAACGTATGGGTTGATGTTATCACATCAATGAAGCATTTGGAGGCTTTTCTTTGTCACTTTCATCCACATCTTGGCTGTGCTTTAGCTTCAACCTCAGAGTTGTTTATGAGTCTCTCTTCCTCCTCAATATCAAAGCCCACTGCACAGTTCCCTCCACATTCTTTCCACTTCCCAGCCCAAGCCCCGCCCAGAAGGACCAGTGAATGTTGCCTGAATGAACGATGATGAATAACACAGAATGTAAATGAAGTCCTTTCTATGCAACTTTTTCAAGACCTGAAGTTGATCTGGAAGATACTTTCTCTAGCATGCATTGCCTAATTCCAGCACAAATGGACCCCAAAAGTCCATTTTATGTCAGGCTGTGGAGAATTTTTGCTAACCATTTGTTTTATGTCTTATTGTCTTATCTTCCTAAGAATGTGAACTTGGATTATAAACAGTTGACAATAAAAATCTAGATTACTTTCTACACAGCCTACCCATTACGTGATTCTACAGTACAAACAGGGTAATAGAAAAGACCTTGGATACAAAATACCTTTTTCTTTTCTCTAAAGATTGAAACATATGATTGACTCATGCCCAATGTCATGTTTAAGGGAGTTAGAAAAATGCAACATTAGACTTATAGTGCTGTCATCATTGTTACACATGCTGCTAAAACCCATCTTTTTCTAAACCTCCTACAGCTTTGGATTTGCAGGGCTATCTACAATATTTACTTTCTAACGTGTTCAGACTGCAACTGCAATAAACCACTGTTATTTCCAGCTGAAACACACAGAACCCAATGCAGACTCTGATTCTTTTCCTTTCCCTCTGAAGACAAAAAAAAAAAAAACTAATCAAATTATATGGTCATGTTATTTGATGTAGAAAAAGCATTGGACAAAATCCAAGACCATTCATGATAGAAACTCTCAACAAGTTGGGAATAGAGAGGTATTAGCCTCCACTTGCGGAGAAGGCACTAGTGACCCACTCCAGTACTCTTGCCTGGAAACTCCCTGGTGGGCTGCAGGGAGGAGCCTGGTGGGCAGCAGTCCATGGGGTCGCTAAGAGTTGGACACGACTGAGCGACTTCACTTTCACTTTCCACTTTCATGCATTGGAGAAGGAAATGGCAACCCACTCCAGTGTTCTTGCCTGGAGAATCCCAGGGACAGAGGAGCCTGGTGGGCTGCCGTCTCTGGGGTCGCACAGAGTCGGACCTGACTGACGTGACTTAGCAGCAGCAGCAGCAGCCTCCACTGCAGGCTTCCCAGATGGCTCAGTGGTAAAGAATCCACCTGCCAATTCAGGAGATGTGAGTTTGATCCCTGGGTCAGGAAGATCCCCTGGAGAAGGAAATGGCAACCACTCCAGCATTCTTGCCTGGAAAATACCATGGTGAGCTACTATCCATGGGGTGGCAAAAAGTCAGACATGACTTAGTGACTAAACAACAACAGCAGCAAAGCCTCCACTTGATAAAAAGCATCTACAAAAAGCCTATACCTAACAATATACTTCACAGTGAAAGACTGAATAACATCAGAAACGAGGCAAGGAGGTCTGACGTCTACTTTTACCACTCTTACTCAGTGCACTACTGGAAATTCTGGTCACTGGTATAAGGTCAAATAAATAAATAAAAGGCACAAAACTGGAAAGGAAGAAATAAAACTGTCTGTCTTTACATATGACATGATTATCTACATAGAGTGCCCCAAGTATTAATAGTTTATAGAAGTCATCCTAGAACAAGTAAGTTCAGCAAGATCAAAGAATAGCAAATCAACACAAAATCAATCACATTTCCACATACCAACAATAAACATGCAGAACCACAATTAAAGTCACAAATGCCATTTACAATTTCCCCCCAAAGTAAATAATATACTTAGGTATATTCAAGCCATTGTACGTGCAGAAATGATATGCTGAAAATTACAAAACACCGATGAAAGAAAACAGTGCCATGAAGAAATACAAATCAAATACTACAACATCAGAGTCTAAAAGGGTTCAAAGCTAAGAGGAAAAAGATTTAAGGCAAAGAATAAAATGTAGACTTGTAATCTCAATTTCCCAGTAATCATCTCAGTAAACTGACCTTTAACGCAAGCAAATATTTGAGCAAAAAGAACACTAGTGTTAGAGTTTAATAATATTTGGATATTAATCTTGGCCCTGGGAATGCCAGTTAAATGCTTGGTGATTCTGGACAAGAGTTATACACATTCAGCTTCCTCCTCTGTAAGTACGAAATAACTGCACCTCCCTCACAAGTATATTGGAAGATTGAATTACGAAGTAAACAGAAGAGCAGCTGGCCCAGAGCCACTTAGGAAGAATGCAGTATGTTCAGTCCCTGGTAGCTATCATTTTATTGGTGCTAATTGAGGCAACAAGCTGTGGTCAATCTCCAAGTGATGGGGGAACATCTTATTTTTACTACCAGAAGGTATGAGGAGTGAAGATGGTCATTTACTGAACACTTACTATTGGGTTTCCCTGGTGGCTCAGATGGTAAAGAATCCACCTGCAATGTAGGAGACCTGGGTTCAATCTCTGGGTTTGGAAGATCCCCTGGAGGAGGGCATGGCAACCTACTCTGGTATTCTTGCCTAGAGAATCCCATGGACAGAGGAGCCTATGGCTACGGTCCATGGGGTTGTAAAGAGTCAGACATGACTGAGCAACTGAGCACAAGCATCGTCCAGTACCAGGGCTTCCTAGGTGGCTAGTTAGTGGTAAATAACCCACCTGTCAATACAGATAGACTTAAGAGACTTGGGTTCGATCCCTGGGTTGAGAAGATCCCCTGGAGAAGGAAATGGAAAGCCACTCCAGTATTCTTGCCTGGAGAATGCCATGGACAGAGGAGCCTGGCGGACTGCAGTCCATAGGGTTGCCCAGAGTCAGACACAACTGAAGCAACTTAGCACACACGCACGCACGTCCAGTACCAACAGTTTTACAGTATTCAAACATTCCATCCCCAGGCAATACAGAGAGGAAGGCACAGTTAACTGCATTTTAGAGACAAGAAAACTGCAGTCACACTCCTGCAGATCATTCCATGGGTCACTAACAGAACCAGGGTGAGGGCCTATCTCCGAGGGCTCCCTTATCCACATGCCTTTACCCCAGTCCGCTCAAGGCAAGAACAACTGCCCACACCCCTTCTCCCTGGTTTAACGATTTAACCTAAAAGCTGGCCTGCAATCTCTCCCTCCAACTCCTCTTTTAGTTGCAGGGGCCTGTAGAGTACACAGCCCATTTTCAGAGAACTGAAAGTTGGTGCCTTTGAGCTCTAATGAATTTTTAATGCTTCCTTGAGCAAATTCCTTCTTTTATTTTGTAAAATTTGAATTAGCTTCTGGGTTAGCAGAAGTGACTAAAAAGTTCTGAGTTTTATGATATGGAAACCTTTGTGGTTTGTGTATATATTGTAAGAATAATACATTAAAAAGGTGACTGCCATGGGATTAACCTTAAATCTTGTCACTAAAACTCAGTAAAGACTGTTGAACTCCAGTGGGCATCTCACAGATGAAGGGAATAGAGAAATAGAGAAAAGCAGAGGAACAGGTCAGAAAAGATGAAAGGAAAATTTTGCAGGATTCCAAACTGAAACCGGGCCTGCTGAACAAGATTGCCAATGATAATTCATTTTTTAATATTTATTTTTCTGGCTCTGTCGGGCCTTAGTTGCAACATAGGGGATGTTTCATTGTGGCACACGGGCTCTCTAGTTGGGGTGCACAGGTTTAGTTGCCCCACAGCATGTGGGATCTTAGTTCCCCGACAAGGGATTACACCCTCATGCCCTGCATTGGAAGGTGGATTCTCAACCACCGGACCACCAGGGAAGTCCCAACCAATGATAATTCTTGTTCCATGTGATACATCATGTTTACCATCATCCCACTACTCAGAGCTCTCCTCTATGTTCTCACCTGTTGTACACCAGCCATTATAAATGCCTACAAGGTTTAAATTGTCCACACTTCCTTTATATTTGCAATTTTGAAACTTTTTCTGAGATGGTTGGAGGATAGATAACAGATCATACTGATGAAGGGTGTAGGCTCTGAGTCTCTATCCCAGTTACGTTTCTTATTAAATAGATAACTTTGTGGGGAGTTATTTAACCTCTCTGAGCTTCCAGTTCCTCAACTATAAAAGGGATTCTAATAATAGCATCTACTTCATTAGACTGTTACAAGGATCAAATGAGATAATGAAACACCTCCAAAGGACAGAGCCCAGGATTCTGGGCACTCCTGGTACCTAACATGCATCATCAACATTGGCATCAGCATCAAATTGTGAGTTCAAAATTGTGATGATGCAATTACATTTTATACAGAACAGAATTTTATGTGATGTTTGCTGGTATTAATGTTACAAGATGATGACTCTCCAAGAACCAAGCAGATGGAGAAAGTGTCTCAAGAGAAATTGTTTAAATTGTAATTGGAAGACAATTCTCAATAGCCCACTGTATATAATGGGAGTTAAGAGCAAAGCCTTGCCCTTACACTTCCTGTTTTTGTATATTGTACCTTTTCTATTTTCTTTTTCTTTAATTGTCTCAATTGATAAAATATTCCATCTTATTAAATAGCCAGTATTCCCCAGTTACCCCATGAGAAATAAGAATACTAGAGGAAGAAATAAGACAAGGTGACAGTAACACATACTTTCATATTTTTACTTCATTTGGTATCTTATTTTTCCCCCAAATGTGATATAATTATATGTCTGAAAAGATGTATTCTTCATGATTTCAGACAAGAGCATGAAAAAAACTTTCCCATTAATTTATGGCAGTTTATTTTACATACATATGAGAAAGTTCATTTGGCTTGAGCTTTTTTTCAGACCCCAAGGAGGCTGCTATTGATTTAGTACTCTACTAGAATACAATCCTGCAAAACACTTAACATGGAAAAACCTAATTATGGTAATAAGAATCAAGCATGCATAATTCCATTAAAAACAGTCACTGCTCCTCATACATCATGATATTTTTTTTACCACTCTTACGTTCATTAGGAGAAAATTATCTGTTAGTGTTAAGTGGACTATAAATGCACTGTTTACATTGAAAGTGGAAAAAAGCTAATGTCACGTTTCATGTCAAAACAATTACTGCTATTGCTGTTTCCTTACTGTATTATTTCAAAAAAATGTGTAATGAAAGGCAAACTTTGCCCACGCTGAGTCATTATCTGAGTTTCCACTGAGGAAGAATCTTCCCCTCGCTATTCTTTGTGGGTAGATATTTGAGTTCAGGCTTACATAAGTTATCAAAAGTTACTGGTCCTTACTATCTATAATGGGTGGCTGTCTTCTACCTGTAATCAACTATGAAGACAATTTTTTTTTTTTAATTTCTGCAGAGAACATACAAGAACCATAATACGAAATGCTTTAAACAAAAGTTCAAAGGGATCCCACAGTTTCAGAGGCAGAACAGATAACTGGGTTCTATTCCAAACTTCGAGCAACCAAAAGAATCTCCAAAGAGAGGTGTTTCCAATAAGGAGCCCACTGCCTCAAAAGATAACCTATTCTACTTACGAATAATTTTTTGAGAAAGTTCTTTGCTGGTTTGAACAGCTTTGTCACTCTTATCTGTTGGACAAGTTCTTCTATGTAAACATAGATTAGGACCAGGTAGACACAGATGAACGACGTGAGAGAGATGGAGAAGTTAAACAAATTGAACAAATACTATGAGTAGGAAATATTTATGTACCATAAAATATGAAAAATTGTCTCCCTTTCTATTATCGAAGAGACATAAATGGGTACAATAAATTGCAATTTTTATCTATCAAGCTGATAGATATTTCTGAAACATAACACATGTTGGAGAGTTGGATGAAGAATAAGGAGTGGGGAATAGGATCATTTATACAATAACAGTGGAGTGTAAACTGTTATAAGTTTTCATATGTGCATTTTTGCAATGTGTCAAGAGCTGCAAACATATGTTTACCTTTGACCTTAAAGTCCCATTCCTATTAATGGACTCTCAGGAAAAAAGTACATGATAATGTTCATTATAGCATTATTTCAATATAAAATTAGAAATTATATAAATATTAGTGATATTTTTGTGACCCTGTCTAATGCAAAAGAGTTCAAGGGGTTCTCAGGATCAAGGCAGGTTTATACTGGATGCCTAAAACTCTCCTGTCAGCTTGTTTAAAAGTCACTTTTATGGAATTAGTCAAAGCAGGTCCAGAAACACACACAAAAAAGGAAGAAGTTTTGAATTGTCATCCTGCATTACCTTCCTTCACACTGTGATCTTCATGAAATTCCCAGTCTTTGCTAACCTGATGTCCCCTTACTCACAAGAACCATCATCATTTGAGCCTTTTCATGAAGAGTTTCAAAATTAGTTTCCAATAAAATAATTAAGAAATCTTACATGTCATTATTACCTAAGCAGCTGAGATTCCCTTTTAACATTTTAATGTGGACTGCACTACAATTTCAATAGGGGCATTCTACTAAAGGTAATTATGTTGCCATTACTTTAAATTACATTAATGTTCTTGAATACTATATATTTTGCTTTTTCTTTATTCAGAACTTAACTTTTCCAAAAATGATTTAAGGAAAAAAGTGTGACATTAACTGTGATTTCATTTGAATACATTAACCAAGAAGTAAATGTCCACTGAATTGAATGTAGGTCCCAGACATGTGGGAATAAAGTTTATATGGTTGAATGTAGGTTACCTTAATTGACAGTCCATAAATCCTCTTTATTTTACTTTGCTCATGGTAAATGATAGTAATCATGGTAGAAGTCATACAATAATAAAATTTCTTATAGGAAGCACCTACTACTTAAATCACAGCACTACTTAATTAAAACTAGGGCTCTCAAATGAGAAAAATTACTTGCTGAGTACAAAGAGCACACTGTTCCTTCATCAAGTCACCTGTATGAATGAAAATTCCCACATATTACATTAGAAGCAATGTAAATAAAATTGAGCTAAAAATCAATACAGGCAAAACTGAAGGGACTAGAAAATTGTGCTTCTGTAATAGTGACAAGATTTGTAATAACCTGGGGGAGGAAAAAATAGGCATTTCTTTATAGGAGGCAAGGGAGAAATATGACATGAAAGCCAGAGGCTATGCTGAGCCAGTGAAACTGTCCATTATTTAAACTGCATGTGGTGACACTCACATAAACTGGTGTAGCAAGACGCATCTAAAAGGAAATGGTGTGAGGGATTTAGCGTGAAATACACTGTGGGATCCCGCGCTTGATGGGAGGCACAGGTGTGTTCTGCCTTAGGAGAATGTGGCGCTGGAAATGCAAACCTTGAAAGAAGGCAAATCAAAGGCTGAGTGCACTGGATCTATAATTCCAACCCTGTTTAAGACTATTAACAACTAGAAGAAAATGTGGGACTAAAGATTCTTATAGTAGAAAGAGAAAGCAGGACAAAGGAAAAGAAAAAAAGGAGACAAGAAGATGAGAGGAAAGCAGTCCAGTGTAAGGGGATGACAAAAAATGAAAAAGCAGAGGAAAAAAATGAAGACTATGGCAAGGAGACATATCTAGGAGACAGGTAAAAGAAGGCAGGTCCAGCACTTCCAAAATGTTGAAACTGTATTAAGCAAACTGGAGTGGGAATTGGCAACCCACTCCAGTATTCTTGCCTGGAAAATCCCATGGACAGAGGAGCCTAGAGGGTTACAGTCCGTGGGATCACGAAAGAGTCAGACACAACTTAGTGACTAAACAATGACAATATTAAACAAAATCTCCAAAAAAGTTTTCCTGCTTCCAGACAAAATTGTAAAATCAATGATGATGGTCTTCATCATGCCTACACTAAGCCTGTATTTCATGGATCACAAGTATTTTCTTAAAGGGACTGAAAATAAATGCTCTTGGCTTTAGGAACTACTCAACTCTGCCCTTCTGGCATAAAAGCAGACATCGACAGTGTGTAAGCAAATAGGTATGGCTGTGTTCCAATAAAACTTTATTTAAAAAAACAGGCAGGAGGACAAATTTGTCTAATCAGCCCATAGTGTTCCAATCTTACTATATTGTATTGCTCCCTTTAACACTTACTGCTAAGCTTTGCCCCATCACTCAATGCCCCACTGACTCTCCACAATTTTTACAATTTTCCTCCCTGTCTTCAAAACCTATCTTCCAATTTCTCCTTGCATTATAGTAAGTCTTTCTGTATCTTCCAGTTTGCAACTAACCACCATGATAAAAATTTCCTGCTTAGAAACTCAGGCAAGGGAGAGCATCACAGCCTAGCAGGCACCACAAGATCCATCTATCACTAGATAGACATATCCCAGTTGAACTGTGCTTGGCTCCTGTCCAATATCTATACTGTTATTTGTTCAGTTATTCAAGAATTGGTACCTGTTATGCACTTTAACCTAACACAAGGTTAATTATAAAAAAGAATTCTTGACTTTAGGTGAGTCAACCTAAAGTTGGGTAGAGATTACTTCCACGCCCATTACCTTCCTATCTTTTCTCACCCATCAAGTCATTAGGTAGCCATGAGTAACCTCAATAGTGAGAAAATCAATCTGAAATGGGGGGGGGTGCGGTGCAAAAACTGGGAAAGACTAAGAGAGAAGTTATTTGAGGGCCAAAGACTTGGTAACTGAGCAGTTACTTCTCCTCACTGGAGTTTCATTTCTGGTGGTCCTTCACTTCTAGGCCGTGTTGGGTAGTAGGCACCATGGAGCTCTGCCCCAGTAAGAGAGAGTTCTGCCCCAGTAAAACCAATTTATCAGAAGAAAGACTGTCTTTACTCTTTCTTCTTTAAATTTATGTCATTTTGCAAAGACCTTCTAAACAGAAAAGGTTCATGACTGCCAACCCTTGTTACCAAACTATACTAAAACTTTTGTTAAAACAAGTAAGATTCAAGAGTCTGCTTAAGGCTATGGAACATCAGAGTACATCAAGTTAATCTTCCTATCAGGAAGCTATATAAGGATAAAATAGAAGAACATCTGCTTGAAGGCAACAAATGGCTACCATGGCAACAAGGACAGCCATGGTGTAGGCACTCCAATCTGCCTTCAAGAGAGAAAAGAAACAACCGAAATGTCCATCGACAAATGAATGGTAAAGAAGATATGGAACCCTGAAATATTATTCAGCCATAAAAAAAGAATAAAATAATGCTATTTGCGGCAACATGGATGGACCTAGAGATTATCATACTGGGAGAAGTAAGTCAGAAAGAGTAAGACAAATACCACGTGATATTACTTATATGTGGGATCTAAACTATGAAACAAATGAACATACCTATGAAACAAAATCAGACTCACAGATTTAAAGAAAAGACCTATGGTTGCCAAGGGAGAGGTGGGTGGGGAGGAGAAGAATTGGGAATTTGGGATCAGCAGATACAGAATATTATAGATAGACAGGATAGACATCAAGGTCCTACTTTATGGCACAGAGAACTATATTCATTATCCTGTGGTACACCATAATAGAAAAGAATATGAAAATTTCTCCAATTCTTTTGCTATCCCATGGACCATATGTAGCCTGCCAGACTCCTCTGTCCATGGGATTTCAAGAATACTGGAGTGGGTTGCCATTTCCTTCTCCAGGGAGTCTTCCCAACCCAGAGATCAAACCCGTATCTCCTGCATCTCCTGCATTAGCTGGTGGATTCTTTACCACTGAGTCACCAAAACAGCCCACTTTGAGTCACGTTGCATACAGCAGAAAGTACACACAATGTTGTAAATCAGATATCGTTTGCACGTGTGTGTGCATGCTCAGTTGTGTCTGACCCTTAGCAATCCCACGGACTGCAGTCTACCAGGCTCCTCTCTCCATGGAATTTTCCAGACAAATACTGGTGTATTCTCTACTCCAGTAGATAATTTCTGGAGTAAAGGGCAACTCTTCAAGATCCTACTCTACAAGATCTCCCCAACCCTGACATCAAACTGGCCTCTCCTCGGTCTCCTGCATTGGCAGTGGGATTCTTTACCACTGAGCCACCTGTGAAGCCTGTAAATCAGCTATACTTCAATATAACTTTTTTTTAATGAAAATAAAATCTACTGGGGAAAAAGAGAACAAGGTGCAAAAATTTCAGTTAGCCAACAGCCACCACATCACAATGTGGAATCTAGTGAAGCACTCATGCCCGGGCCATATCCTCTCCTGGCTACTCTTGTCCAACATGGAAATCTCCTAGTGAGCATGCTCCATACCCTGAAGCTCCTTAGCAGCCTAGTTGAGCCTATCTGGAAGCTGTTCTTGTCTGAGACACTTCCTACCTAATCTTTCCTTCCTCCTCTGCTCTCATAGGCATCAGACCCGCCTCATGGTCTGTCCATCTACTCCTGCTCTTTCCACCGTATGATGCACATTTACCAACCTCACAAATGATGACACTTCCACAGTAGTGCAGCCACATTCCACAGGAGCCTAAGAAATAGTTTTTTATCAAATACTTCACTATGCCTGTCACCAACAACTTGTATAAGATGGAGAACTGCTTCCCACCATGTGAACCTTTGGTGTTTTTTTGCCAGCGAAATGGCTGCAGTTTTCTATTAGTGGACATGTTTTTCCTGAATGGAAATGCATAATTTAGGTTTAATAAGACTTTTCAACATAAGCTGTACATACAAATGTGTATTTTCTCCTTTCCTTGTGTTTACAGCATGAGATAAGCTGTAGACCAATTTTATGTAGCTATTTTATATGCAAATAGGAAGTTATTTTTGCATGTTTTTGGTTTTATAGGAGACAGGCAAGAGAATTTCAAGTAATGCAGTTTTCCACTCTAGTCAGAGAATTGACTTTTCTATTTTCTGCTTTCTGCAGGCAGCTTTATCTCTTGACAGCTGATGAAAAATATTTAAACATTAAAGTCTTGAGAAATCAATACAATTTGGTAAATGATTTCATTATTTCAAAGTGAAATGAGCTCATTTTGGCATTTTGAGCATGAGCTGAGATGGTCAGTTGATCTCTTCCTCTATTCTAAGACAAGAGGCTGGATAATTCCTAGGCTCCCCACATGGACAGATGGGAAGACGCTCTATGGTAATGGTAACTCAGGTCAGTGATGGCACCTGCCTCTGTCCTCATAGAGTGGGAATGGGGATTTCATTTATTGGCTGGCATTAATGACCATGAAAAGAGTTGAGAAGTGGATTCTGACATGAACAGACTACAAATTCAAGGCTGGAGCTTTGTTTTTGGCAAGAGGAACAGATTTGGAAGAACCCACAGGCCTAACAGAGCTAATAGAGAAAGCATGCTGTTGATCCAATGATTCTCCGGCAGGAACCAAATCTGCCTTGGCCAGTGGCACATTGAAGGAGCCAACACACCATTAGGCAGAGGCTCAAGTAAGCAGGTGGTTTCTGTCAATGGATGGCCTACAAGTGGACAAAACAGAGTGCGGGGGGAGGAAAAGAAGATGATAGGGGCACAAAAGGTAGAGGTTTAAGGCAGTCTCTATGGATGTCTTACGGCAAAAGGAGGCAGAAATTGGGAGTTCGGCAATTCTCCCGTCCTAAGACAACTGAATGAAGGCAGTATTCCAACTGAGAGGAAAAGAAGTTCTAAGCTCAATCACCAAGACTAAGCAAAATCTACTTACAGAATGCAATAAAGGGCCATAGCAAAACACCAGCAATTCTTAAAGACCACTTACTCGGGATTCTTCAAATCCCTGCTGAAGAGTAGTACCTGGTCTTTTGTGGGTGAGTGGTTAAGAAGGTTGCTGGAATTTAGCCCCGTGAATTCTAGGGGATTCTGTAACAGAAAAGCAGACAGAAGGTGTAGGTGAAGGGACTGTGCGGGATTGGGAAAGAATGGGTCCTGATGAACCTCATTGCCATCATTTGAAAATTAGGATATAATATCAACTCCCAGAATTGTTAAAATGACTGAATGCAAAATGGTTAGCTCGGAGTTAGAGCTCCAAGGATATGGGTAAACCAGCCCTATCAGCTACAGATAGAATTATACTATGACCAAAACCATTCTCTAAATTTGGGAGCTTTCAAAATGTTGTGAACATTGTGACAACAATAGCTGACATTCACTGTGTACTTATCATGGGCCAATGACTGTCTTGGTTCTTTACAAGCATTATCCCGTTTCATCCTCTCAACCCTAGGAGGTGCATAGTAGTACCAACTCTATTTTGCTGCTGCTTAGTCACTCAGTCATGTCCAACTCTTTGCAACCCCATGGACTGTAGTCGGTCAGGTTCCACTGTCCATGGGATTCTCCAGGCAAATGTGCTGGAGTGGGTTTCCATGCCCTCCTCCAGGGAATCTTCCCAATCCAGTGATCAAACCCAGGTCTCCCACATTGCAGGTGGATTCTTTACCAGTTGAGACACCAGGGAAAAATAGGGAAGTTAACTGACTTACCCAAGATCATACATTAGTGAGTAGCACAGTGGGATTTTAATATAGATTCAGGAGCTCTGCTAATAGTTTAGCTACTCGTAACACCATACTTCCACCATGGGGGGTGGGGGGGTGGCGGGCACGGAATAGAGAAAACTATACAAGAGCAAGAACTGGTCCATTCAATCTCTATTTGGAATACTGGTGGTAAACCACAATGAGACACCAGTGAAAGTAGTCAAACCACGGCAGCTCATTTTCACATAAGTTTTTCCAGTAATTGTTTTCCTGGCTCTGCTCCTCATGGCGCTCTTTCAGCACAGCCATGGCAGGAGCAGGGAGTTCATGGCCAGGGACTTTTTATTACCCAGCATGAACAATGACAGTGTTTGGCCAGCATCATTTCTGGGTGGTGGTCCTCTGTGGTACACACATACAAGCAGCAGCTGCATCATTTTTCCCCTGATCTGTAAATTCCACATATTAGATCATCATATAACCTGTCGACAGACACTTTAAATATCAGCTTATGCCCCTCCCCAAGCATCTGAAAGATTTCATATGATTTCCAAAGGAATCCGCTTAAAAGGACTTTTGATGGTATTCACTAAAATAAAATAAAAATGAAAGAATATTTTAAGCAGCAGCGTGACACTCTTTATATATCTGGGATGTATTTTATACACTTTGATGTAATTCTTTGTACTTCTACATGAGTAATTCATGCTCATTTTAGACAAATTAGATCATCTAAAATCAGCTAAAATATTACCAACCAGAGTTGATTATTATACTTTATGTTTTTGCTTTCTAAAGTTTTGTCCTAATCATTTAACATTTAGTAAAAATAGAAATATATTTATCATATTTATTTTGTGTAACTAACTGCCTCTCTTATTTAACTATATTCTGAATATCTTCCCATGTTCTATATGAAATTATATTTTTATGACTACATATTTTTATTTTGCTTTATGGATGCCCATAACCTATTTCATCAGTCCCCGTGGTTGGGTACTTAGGTTTCCAATTTCCCTTATTTCTTTCTAAAAATACATCATACATTTAGCAAATTAACATTTAATTGTTATGCAAAAATGTTTTTCCAGTTTCTAGTTTGCCTTTTAACTTTATTGTGGGCTTTCATTCAGAAGTTTGTTTTTAATTTCGATTTAGTTGCAATTCATGAACATTTCAATTGTGAATTCTGCCTTTTTGCACCATGCTGAGAAAACCTTTCAAAAACAACACTCCTCCTTACCCTCGATTATATAAACATACATGGCTGTTTTCCTCCAACATCTTCATGACTTCAATTTTTTCAGTTAATATATTTCTGAAGGAGTAGATACTATTGATAATATAACTGTGGAAAATCACATATTAAAAACTGCCAGATTGCTTTCTTTCTAAGAAAAATACAAAGATGAATCTGCCTTGCGGGAGAAAAGGGCCCTTTTATATTATGAAACTCAAAGTAGAAGACATTGGAGCTTCTTCTGCAAAACGAAGAATTTAGATTACATTGCCATAAAAGTTGATAAAACTGTGGGAATTCTTTATCATGTTATCCTAGAGACATGAACTATTATGTCCTGTATAGATGTGTCTGGATCACCCGTGATTAACAGGTATACCCATTCCCTTCATCAATTGGAAAAACTGGCTTGAAGTCATCCCTTCTCTTCTCCACATCTAAGGTGTCTCTGTGGATGCTTTGCCTTCCCACTGCTGCTGCTGCTGAAGCTAGGTAGCTTCAGTCCTGTCCAACTCTGTGCGACCCCATAGACGACAGCCCACCAGGCTCCCCCGTCCCTGGGATTCTCCAGGCAAGAATACTGGAGTGGGTTGCCATTTCCTTCTCCAATGCATGAAAGTGAAAAGTGAAAGTGAAGTCTCTCAGTTGTGTCCAGCTCTTAGCAACCCCACAGACTCCAGCCTACCAGGCTCCTCCACCTATGGTATTTTCCAGGCAAGAGTACTGGAGTGGGTTGCCATTGCCTTCTCTGTTGCCTTCCCACTAGCTTATTATAATTCAGAGTTGACTACCTCCACAGCTTCATCTATTTCTTTAGAGGATGGGAAAGATATTTTTAATCAGAGGGTACACTGGTCAAAAGAGAAAATAAGTGCCGTGGTACTAATAATAGCACTATATTTCCAAAACATGTAATTTGACTACAGAGATTTTTTTAAGTAGCAGCTAAGAAACCAACATGTAATGTGCAAATTACAAAGCCTTGACAAGATATTACATGCTTTTTCTTTCACTTATTTCATTTCTAAAGCAAATTTTTTGAGGTCCTACAATGCCTCTACAGTAAAACTTGAATAAGTTTAAAATCTATTCATTATTCCATGGCCACCTTTATGCCATCAGTCAGGGATATCACCAACTTCCCCAGGTAAGAGGTTTTCCCCCTTGGAAGAATCTGTTCATTACAGTAGTTAACAACTAGTCAGTTAGCAGGGAGCCCTAACACAAGGCATGAGACAAGTTAATGGTGTAACGAATCAGTCGTTAAGCTAAATGGTCAGTTTGTACAGTATAGTATTATTGCTTTATTGAATCCAACTTGAAGATTTACAGCAGTTACATTTTATTTCAGGTACAAGATGTACAAATGGAACACAGAGGGGTGAAGTTTTGTTTTATGCTGCTTTCATTAACAACACAATTGCATGGTGAAATCAGTTAGTATAGATCTTGTTCCATGGGACAGCCAATTTTCCAATGAGATTGGAAACTCTTGGAGCTGTTTAATCCTAAATCTTACTCTGGGAGCACAAGGTGTGGGAGTTACAGCACGTTTTGAAATTGTTTAAAGTAAAGCATCGGTGGTAACAGGTATGAATCCCTTCCTCCTGAGCAATGGACCATCTCTTGATGGATGGCACATAGCCTTAAATCTACATCTACTTTGATAATCAAATCTGTCTGGGTTTTTTGGCCCCAAATGCTAAGGTATTTTTTTCTTCCAGTGAATATCTTTTCAGAGAAAATACGTAGCATTATAAACATAGCTGTCACCAAATAACCTGTGACACAATCAAGTTTACCACCTAAAGGCCCAAAGCTAAAGACATCATGATTTATTTCATAAATTTTTTTTTCCATCCATATTATATGTCAAATACTTTCCAAGATCTAAGAATAAAGCTGGTACCAGTCTTCATGGAGTTTATATTCTTATGGAGAAGAAAGATTTTTAAAAAGATAAATATATTAAGATAATTTTACATGTAATAAGGATTATAAAGAAAATAAAATTTACTTAGAAGGAGTTCTGGGTGAAAGATAATTGCCAGTGTTAACAGTGTAAACTTGTTCTCAGAACCTTCCTGCCGCCACGTTCGGACCTCACTGCTTCAGCCTCCGGGTCCCATTCTATCTTTCCACCCTGCAACCAGCAGCAGAGAAAAACTAATTCCATATTATGTTTTTGCCCCGTACACACTTTGAGGTGAGCAAAAGGATTAGAATAAATTTTAACAATAAGGGAAATCGTGCACATCCAGGCCGGTCAGTGTGGCAATCAGATCAGTGCCAAGTTCTGGGAGGTGATCAGTGATGAACATGGCATCGACCCCACCGGCACCTATCATGGGGACAGCAACCTGCAGCCGGACTGCATCTCCGTGTAATACAATGAAGCCACAAGTGGCAAATATGTCCCTTGTGCTATCTTGGTGATCTAGAACCCGGAACCATGGACTCTGTTCGCTCAGGTCCTTTTGGTCAGATCTTCAGACCAGACAACTTTGTTTTTGGTCAGTCCAGGGCAGGCAACAACTGGGCCAAGGGCCACTATACAGAGGGAGCCAAGCTGGTTGACTCGGTCCTGGATGTGGTTCGGAAGGAGGTCAAGAGCTGTGACTGCCTGCAGGGCTTCCAGCTGACCCACTCGCTGGGTGGGGGCACTGGCTCCAGAATGGGCACCTTGCTCATCAGCAAGATCCATGAAGAGTATCCTGACCGCATCATGAACACCTTCAGCGTGGTGCCCTCACCCAAAGTGTCCAACACTGTGGTTGAGCCCTACAACGCCACCTTCTCTGTCCATCAGCTGGTGGAGAACACTGATGAAACCTACTGCATTGAGAACGAGGCCCTTTACAACATATGTTTCCACACCCTCAGGCTGACCGTGCCAACCTACGGAGACCTGAACCACCTCATCTTGGCCACCATGAGTGGAGTCACCACTTGCCTCCGCTTCCCTGGCCAGCTCAATGCTAACCTCCGCAAGCTGGCCTTCAACATGGTGCCCTTCCCACGCCTCCACTTCTTTGTGCCTGGCTTTGCCCCTCTAACCAGCCATGGCAGCCAGCAGTATCGGGCCCTCACTGTCCCTGAGCTCACCCAGCAGGTCTTCGGTGCCAAGAACATGATGGCTGCCTGTGACCCCCGCCATGGCCGGTACCTCAGCGTGGCTGCTGTGTTCTGTGAGCACATGTCCATGAAGGAGGTGGATGAGCAAATGCTCAACGTGCAGAACAAGAACAGGAGCTACTTTGTGGAATGGATCCCCAACAGCGCCAAGACAGCTGTTTGCGACATCCCACCCCGTGGTCTCAAGATGGCAGTCACCTTCATTGGCAACAGCATGGCCATCCAGGAGCTGTTCAAGTGTATTTCAGAGCAGTTCACGGCCATTTTCTGCCGGAAGGCCTTCCTCCACGGGTACACAGGTGAGGGCATGGACGAGATGGAGTTCACCGAGGCTGAGAGCAACATGAACGACCTCGTCTCCAAGTACCAGCAGTACCAGGATGCCACCGCAGAAGAGGAAGAGGATTTCAGTGAGGAGGCCGAAGAGAAGGCCCAAGGCCAAGTCCCTGTCACCTTAGGCTTCTTAATCCCCTCAGCCTTCTTCCTCAATGACCCCTTTCCTCTCCCTCAGAATTTGCATTTTCTGCCTCTATCTTGTTTTTCTTTGGGGGAAGGGGATTCTAGAACAGTGCCTGGCACATAATAGGCGCTCAATAAATATTTGTTGTTTGTTGAATGTCTCTTCTCTCTTTACACTCTTGGGGAGCCTAGATTTCTGCCATTCTGGGTAACCCTGTCATTTTCCTTCTGGTGCCCACTCCTCCCATCTTTCCAGTTAACATTTCCCTCTCTGTTTTCGAGATAGCTCTCCAAGAGGCTGGGTTTCCTCAAATCTCATTTAGAACCGGGTGCTGAAAACCTGCATCAGTGACTGCCATCCTAGGCCAGTGTGCTGGCCCAGGGGAAGGAAACTGAGCAGTGGGTAGAAGTCCCTACCAGAAAAGGTTCGGTTTGGAGAGGGGCATCCAGGGTACCGAAGTCCTAGGTGCCAAGTATCTCCCCGCTCCTCTCAGCTTCTGCAGAGGTGTTGACAGTATTATCTTCATTTTCAGACTCCTTCCAAGCTCTGTCTTAAGCTATTACCTTTGCAAGTTTCTGGCCCCCACCCTGTCAAGTGGGAATCCCTTCCTCTTCCACTTTATCTCCTTCATAATAACATTGGATTCCCTCCTTTCCCCTGTTTGAGAAAGGGGATCAAGAGAAGCAAGAGATAGCCTTGGTCTCTAAGCCTCCAGAAAACCCCTTCCCACCCCATCTTTTCTTACCAAAAAAAAAAAAAATATGTATATATATATAGCCCCTTCTGTACCTATATGGAAAGGTATGTGCTGCCACCTAAACGTCATTCCCCAGACAGGGGACAGAACACCTTCCATCTTTTGGCAAACATCTCATCTCTTCTGCTACTGCTTCCCCCTCTCTTGATTTTGTCCTATTCTACACTTCAGATTCTATTGTGATGAATTTGCTGCTTTTTTTCATATTGAAAAGATGACATTGCCCCAAGAGCCAAAAATAAATGGGAACTGAAAAGAAAAGAAGAAAAAAAAAAAAAGAGTGTAAACTTTATTATTTGGAGAACTGGAAGAAATTAATCAATCAAGAGTCCCATAAGTAAAAAGAAAGATAAATAAGTATTTCACTGAAGACTTAGAAAACATCCTTTTATATATCTTCAAAGTCCTGCCTGCTGCTTTTAGTTTCTCTGAGCAAACCTTTCTCTTCAGAACGGAAGAGCTACAGCAAAAGATTAAAGCTTAAGAATTTAGGGGTAGTGTGTGCTTAAGATTCCTGGTCAGTACCTGGTACTATGTACAAAATTATTTTTATAGTAGGAAAAACAATGATAAGGAAGGTCAGAATAGCTGGGGTTTGGGAATAATTGCTTGGTTGAGATCTATAAAAAGCTATTAAATCAATGCACTAGAGGATGACACATTTTTGTTATTCTATATGAGCATGAGCATAATAGTTCAACTCCGGGAGATAGTGAAAGACATGGAAGCTTGGCATGCCGCAGTCCATGGGGTCGCAGAGTCAGACATGACAGAGCAACTGAACAGTAAGTATGCAGACTGATTCTGGGCTTCAGCATATTATCACTTAATATATTTCTGTTCTAGAGTTGCAAATCCACTAACTAAATTTTAATGTATTTGTTGTTCAGTTGCCAAATTGTGTCCAGTTCTTCGTGACTGCAGCACACCGGGCTTCCCTGTCCTTCACTATCTCCATACAATAAACTACTAGAGTATGTGTGTGAAATAATATTAAAAATCCTTACTTTCCAGGCTGGGTACTCATGAACCAGCAATGAAAAAGAAAAGATTTTTTAAAAGCCTGTGTTCAAAAAGCACACCTGCTACTTGAAACATTTTAAGAATTAATTCTTCCAGTATGGGTTATTTCATTCTCATATTGTGATCAGCAAGGTAAAACTTGGCTTTGATAATATACAAACAATTTACATAAGACACGTATAGCTCAGACCCTATGATATGTTTGCATAAATGTAAATATCATTTTAAGATCCCTTCTTCCTTGCTTCACTGATAATTTTCCCGAAGACAGACCAACAATGTTCCTACATTAATTAATCCATTTATAAAAACAGACGGAGCAAAACAAAGCCCATTGTCCTTGCCCTCATGGAACTCATTGAAAATTAAATAAGAATATCCTGCCATAGTTCTCCTGCCCTTAGCAGAGGAAGAGAGGTGTATCAATCAGGGACCCAGTAGGAAACAATTGACAAGTTCTAAAAGGTGGTTGAACAGAGTGTGAAGAAGGAAACACCTTGCAAAGATTAGAGGCAGTTAACGGAGACCGCTGAGGAGTGATGAAGAAATCTGAAGGCCAGGAATCAACTTATCTGTGTCGGGGACTGAATTAATGTCATTTCTAGGCTAAAATCTCTGCAGAGAATTTAATCCGTGCTCCCAAAAGTTTTGAATTTCAGGAGAACTTGCCTTGGCTCTTGGTATTTCATTGATCACAATATTTAGACCCCAAATAACCTTTTGAGCAAAGCCCAAGGAGCAAACATATTACGATAAAAATGTATGTCATAAGTGAATTAATACTTACAGAAGAATAATAATCATTGCAATTCATTGTGGGTAGTAGGAATTCTAAAGACTACCTTACCTCATTCCCATTTAAAAGTTAATGAAAAAAAAATTTTTTAATAAACGAGCAGAGAAATGTAATGTAAATAAAACTCCCCCAAAAGAAGATGGTTGTGACCAAATGTTTTGGTCTATAGGCACAAAAGTTAAGCTATTTAATCAGGAGAGTTTCAAATGACCTTGATTTCTTTTCTTTCCAAATTGATTATAGAGTAACTCTTACACAGAGAACCATAACCACAGAGGGACCCTTTTAACCCAAAGCCTACATGAAGAAAATTGCTGCTATGGCTGCCAGAGGCCCAAGAATCATGGGCAGGAATAGGATGCTCAGCTGACTGCACAGTAAGACTCTTCTCTCACCTTCTTCTGCCAGACTTGATGGTCTTGTTTGCTTCCCTCTTGCATGGAGAGGGGTCTGGAAACTCATGACCAGTGGCTGAAGATCTGAGAATGGATGAAGAACAAGGGAAAGATTCAATAATGAAAATGAAGAAACTGAAGTCTCACCAAGGGCAGAGACATCTATCTGATTTATAAAGAAGATAATAAAAAGGCACTGTGACATTCGTGATAGACACAAAGAAATTTTGCTGTTAACAAGATGCCTCATTTCAATATCCTCAGGAGCATTAGTTTTATACCCAGAATATCACAACTTTTCATATCTATACTGAAAGACCACTCCAGGCATAGGCAAACTGTGGTTTCCCTTTCATCCCTCTTTTTGAGCTCATGGGTGGGTGTCCTTGTGATCTAGCCATGAGTCTAAATTCAGTGATTTGAATGGCAATGCACTGTATTTTAAGATGCTATTTTCAAACAGTTACAAGGATGGGTTAGATGAAGACATGATCTTTACAGGTGTTTATTGCTGATTTTGTTACCCCTTATCAACTACTACTGGTTGCTGTACTTTATCAATTTGTAAAAACTAGAAATGAAAAGAGATCCATATAGAAAATAGAAATGGATGCCTCACACCAGAGGGACGCTAATGTAGACTCATTCATCACAAAATTTTCAATCAGGCTGATAAAGATTCAAGCAGAAGTTTTCCCAGAAAACAGGCACAGCAGAGATCAAGGGGATCTGATGTAAAAACTCCTATGGGCAACAACTCAGTCTTTACTTACCTGTCCCAGTATTTTTCATTTTGAAGGGAATTAAGCCTCTGACTGTGTGGATCACAATAAACTGTGGAAAATTCTGAAAGAGATGGGAATACCAGACCACCTGACCTGCCTCTTGAGAAGCCTATATGCAGGTCAGGAAGCAACAGTTAGAACTGGACATGGAACAATAGACTGGTTCCAAATAGGAAAAGGAGTATGTCAAGATGGTATATTGTCACCCTGCTTATTTAACCTATATGCAGAGTACATCATGAGAAACGCTGGACTGGAAGAAGCACAAGCTGGAATCAAGATTGCCGGGAAAAATATCAATAACCTCAGATATGCAGATGACACCACCCTTATGGCAGAAAGTGAAGAGGAACTAAAAAGCCTCTTGATGAAAGTGAAAGAGGAGAGTGAAAAAGTTGGCTTAAAGCTCAACATTCAGAAAACGAAGATCATGGCATCCGGTCCCATCACTTCATGAGAAATAGATGGGGAAACAGTGGAAACAGTGTCAGACTTTATTTTGGGGGGCTCCAAAATTACCGCGGATGGTGACTGCAGCCATGAAATTAAAAGACGCTTACTCCTTGGAAGAAAAGTTATGACCAACCTAGATAGCATTTTGAAAAACAGAGACATTCCTTTGCCAACAAAGGTCCGTCTAGTCAAGGCTATGGTTTTTCCAGTGGTCATGTATGGATGTGAAAGTTGGACTGTGAAGAAAGCTAAGCACTGAAGAATTGATGCTTTTGAACTGTGGTGTTGAAGAAGACTCTTGAGAGTCCCTTGGACTGCAAGGAGATCCAACCAGTCCATTCTAAAGGAGATCAGCCGTGGGTGTACTTTGGAAGGAATGATGCTAAAGCTGAAACTCCAATACTTTGGCCACCTCATGCGAAGAGTTGACTCATTGGAAAAGACTCTGATGCTGGGAGGGATTGGGGGCAAGAGGAAAAGGGGATGAGATGGCTGGATGGCATCACTGACTCGATGAATGTGAGTTTGAGTGAACTCCGGGAGTTGGTGATGGACAGGGAGGCCTGGTGTGTGTGATTCATGGGGTCGCAAAGAGTTGGACACGACTGAGTGACTGAACTGAATGCAGAGAAGCACCATTGCCATAGAAGGCAACTGCAACAGACGTGAGGACTGAGCAATCAAAATCAGTGAATATAACACCCAAAATATAGCACATTCATTTCTGTAAAGTCACAAATTTGCTTCTTCTAAAACCACTAGAATCAGTATGTGTGTGTAAGCTGTGTGTAAACAATTGGTTTCATCAGTATCATACTACCTGAAGAATGCCTTCAAGATACTAAATATCTTGAGTGCCTGTGTCTCTTCTGATTGACAATTTCTGATAGTTCTTTCCCAAAACACAATATATATATTTTCCCAACATGACAGCAGATTTCACACCTAGAACTGCATGACAGAAAACTCTCTGTGTCTTCATCCAAATAGTTCCAAGTTCACAGGGAGAACAGAGATTAACCTGCTGTCATTTTCTTTTATAAATAGTATTCTAAAGACACAAGGTAGAGTAGCTATTTTTTAGCTATAAGAAATGCTTTTTGTTTTTTCTTGCTCCTTAATCTGCATGTTGAGAAATCTTCCCAAGGGTTCAAAAAAATTGGGGGACCCTTCCCAGAGCAAAACTGTGAAGCATGAAAACTTTGGCTGACTTTTCCATATGAACCTCATCTTTATTTTTTAACAAGAGAATAGTACCAAACACACACACACACGCACACACACACACACACTCTTGGTTAAGTAGAAAACATTGACTTAGGTAAGACTAATTTATAAAAGGCTTATGATTAAACCAACATTGATTAGTAAACATTTGTTACAAAAAGTACTCACTACTTTTTGTAAATTCTCAAATATATAATAAATTATATGTTATAGTATCTAGTGTAAAAGCTAAACTGATAATTAGGTAACTTCACTGAAAAAAAAAAAAAGACTCAGGGACATATATTCAAATTAAAATCTACCCTTTCCCTCTCCCAAATGTTCCCGCAAGTACAATTATATGCATCTTATTGTGCAGACAGAAGGGACCAAGTGTCTCCATGAAAAGTCATCTTAAATACATTTGGTTCAAGATAGCCATCTGAATTCACATCTCTAATTCTACTTTCTCTACAGATTCCCATTCAAATATCTAAAGAAATATAATCAACAACCACTGCTGGAAATTAGGTAGGAGCGCAATCCACTTACTAGAAAGTTTCAACAGCTTTCCAAAAGAACAAGATTGAGGCATAGGCCTACCAAACTAAAATTGCTAGAAGTGATGTAAAAAGCTGTGCAGGGAGTAGTTGAGAGAACCCCGTCATAACTTAATTAACCCCTTCTTCACCCCTCCCCAGTAGCTCAGCTAGTAAACTATCTGCCTGCAATGCAGGAGACCCCAGTTCAGTTCCTGGGTCAGGAAGACCTGCTGGAGAAGGGACAGGCTACCCACTCCAATATTGTTGAGCTTTTCTTGTGGCTTAGCTAGTAAAGAATCTGCCTGCAATGCTGAAGACCTGGATTCAATCCCTGGGTTGGGAAGATGCCCTGGAGAAGGGAATAGCTACCCACTCCAGTATTCTGGCCTGGGGAATTCCAAGGACTGTATACGCCATGGGGTGGCAAAGAGTCAGACACAATCTAGAGACTTTCACTTTCACCCTTCAAAACAAAAGTGAAAGAGGGTTATTAGCCCCTAGAAGGCAGTGATAATCTAATCAATCACACAAAATGTCAGGAAGTGGCCAGACTCCAGAACCCTCATAGATCCACTTAAGCATCTCTGGCATCTACCTGGCACTGAGCAAAATGGTAAGTTGAGCAGTTGGGGACATTACTGTTCCCAATATGGGTCCATTTTCCTGTTGGGGCAGTTACCTTCAGGAGACTGAGGAAGTATCCTCAGCCAATGAAAGAAGGGGAGAATTTTGCCCTTCTGATTCCACCTTCATAGATGATATGACTATTCTGCTAAAATACCAATGTATTTCATATTTATCTTTATTAATAAAGATTAAAAGCTGAACAAAATTAATTAGAAAATAGAAAGTCAATAAAATCAACTAATCAAAGAGCTATTACTTTGAAGCAAACAAACAATACAGTGAATAAAGCCTTGTTAAGGCTAACTGATCAAAAGAAAGAAAAACAGAAATATAACCAGAATTATCTTATTTCTGAAATATAATTATTTAAAATTTATCTCAATATATTTAAAAATAAAGAATCTTCCAGGAAAATATGATATATCAAAACCATGGTTTTGACTTGACTAATATGGTTTGATATGACTAATAGATAGTCATTCAGAATAGTCCAATAATCACAGATTTTAAGTTGCCAAAGAAATACCACCTTCCTCACCTCTGTTCATCTAACCTAGATATTTTAATGGTTTAAAAATCTGATCATTTCTGTAGTATTACTGTTCTGGAGCACAGAAAAACAAAACAGAGATAATTACAATTGTTTTTATTTAGTTAACTGGCTGAGCCTACTACCAAAAACCAAAAAGAAAAAAAAAAAAAAAAAAACATAGAATAAAACTACAGAGCAACTTCATTTGTGGATACATATTAAATATTTCCAAACTATTATCAATGATGTCTAGCAGCGAAGTAGGTATAGATTGATAGGTAGGTAGATTGATAAGTAGTTTTACTGTTAGTAAAAAAGATATACATTCTCCTTATAGAAACCAAACAACTCAAAAAAACAAAACAAAAATCACTTGAATTTCCATTATCAAGGTACAACCACTGCTAACATTTGGATAAACATTCCTCCCTTTTCCCTATATATATACATATATATAGTTGAGTGTAAACAATTTTGTGTGAAGGGAATCATTATATATGTACATAATATATGAAAACTGATAATTTTACTCAACAATATGTCATGGACATTCATCCATGTCAATAAATATAGATCTACACCATTTGTAATGGTCACCTATTATTCAATTGTTTTTATGTACCATAATTTATTTAACCATTTTAATGGATATATGGGTTGTTTCCAATTTGGTGCCACTATAAATAGCTCTATGATACACTCCTTGGGCATAAATCTCTCCCCATTTTGTGATTACTCTTTAAAAATAAGGTTGCTGCAGGGAATTCTACTCAATACTCTGTAATGAGCTATATGGGAAAAGAATCAGTTATATATATATAACTGATTCACTTTGCCGTACACCTAAGTTTAACACATTGTAAATCAACTATATGCCAATAAAAATTAATTAAAAATAAAATTAAATTTAAAAGTAAAAGGTTGCTGAATCATATAGCATATATTTCTAATACTTTTCTACGACTAGATTGCCTTCTGGAAAAGCTAGGAAAGTGAAAGTGTTAGTTGCTCAGTCTTGTCTGACTCTTTGCAACCCCATGGACTGTAACCTGCCAGGCTCCTCTGTCTATGGCATTCTTCAGGCCAGAATACTGGAGTGGGTCACCATTCCCTTCTCTAGGGGATCTTGCTGTCCCAGGGATCAAACCCAGGTCTCCTGCATTGAAGCTCGATTCTTTCCATCTGAGCCGCCAGGGCTTATACCTATTTATAGTTCTATCAACTGTGCTTGAGAAAACAATCGCCTCACACCCTCACCAGCCCACGGTATTGTCAATTGTCTGGTAGCAGACAATGACTTGAGAAAGGTTAAGACCAACTGTGTAGTAACTTAACTCATCATTTCTAACATTTATTTATTCAAGAAATAATATATTAAATGCCCATAGGTACCAGAAGTTGGGCCAGGCCTAACCAGTGCTTATTGTCAATAATCAACGAGAGAGGTGTGGTCACTGGCCTCAAAAAAAAACATTTCCCGAGAGGGGTGCGAAGACACTAAATTAACAAATGAATAACAAGAAAATAATCTCATGTTGAGATTAGTGGTTGGCAGGAAACTAAGGTATTTTAAGAACAACAGGAGAAGGACCTACTTTGGACAGGAGAATTGGAAATTGCATTTCTGAAGAAGTGATGCTTCACCAGAGATAAGAAATATGGAGCAAAATAGGCCCTAAAGCAGAGGGAACCACCCAAAATGGATCTAAGGCCAGAAAAGATTCTAAGGCAAGAAAGAAAGTATATTCAAGGAAAGTAGGGAGGTCAGCATAGCTAGAGAATAGCAGAATAAAGACAGACTTGAGGGGGAGGCAGGAACCAGGCCAGGCACAGCCTTGAAGACCATAGTGAAGATGCTGAGCTATCTTCTAAGTACTGTGGGAAGATGCTGAAGGACTTTAAGTATGATAGAATTAGATGTACCTTGTACAAAGTCTCATTATCAACTCTCTGAAGATTAGTTGAGTGGTTCTTGGCTTAGAGAGGTGAATAAAGAGTGATACTATTCACTGAAATGGGGAGGCCCGGGTGAGAATAGGTGTGAGGGTAGATAAATGGCCATTTTACATGTGTGCAGGCAGCTTCCCCCGTGGCCCGAGTGGTAACGCACCCACCTGCCAATGCAAGAGACCCAAGAGAAATGGGTTCGATCCCTGGTTTGGGAAGATCCCCTGGAGGAGGACACAGCAACCCACTTCAGTATCCTTGCCTGGAGAATCCATGGACAGAGGAGCCTGGCAGGCTACAGTTCATAGGGTTGCAAAGAGTCGGACAAGACTGAAGTGACTTGGCATGCACGCATGGACGTATGAAGGTAGAAATGTTCGTGAATCATCCAAGTGAAGATGCAACATGTATAGCACTGGCATGCATAAGTTTAGGGCTCAGATTTTTAAAAAGCTGATATCTATTTGGGAGTTTTCACCATAGGGTTGGTATTTAAACCATGTAATTGGATAGGTTTATCTAGAGAAAGAGTAAACATTGAGAAGAGATTAGGGGAAAAAAAATAATTAAAAATAAGAGGCACACCAGAGTGTAAAATTACGGTCAAAGAGAAAAGACTAGAAGGAGATAGGAGTAATGTCAATAATAATGTCAGAGATGTCAGTAATTGACAACTTTTTAACTAAAAAAATATTTTAAGCTGTATAAACCAGGAATACAAGGATTTTAGGACTCAGAAAATACCCATGCCATTTTTCACACTAGAAAAATAAGGACAAATCATGTGGTCAGTTTTTTGACCTTTTAGATTTCACTACTTCAGACTTTGTGCAAAATAGTGTTGAGTCCTCTGAGGTCACCTTGGACCAAGGAGAAGATGAGAAAGCTGTCCACTCCCTGATGTAAGTGGCTGAGAGCTCCTCAGTGCGGGGCAGAGAGGAGATAGAAAGAAGCTGGAATGTGCCAGGGATGGGGGACTGGCTCCCATCTCCTCCCACCAAGAAAAGCATGCAAATGTTCTCCATAACCATGATCTCCAGTACCAGTGGTATGAGAAGAATCCATGCTTCCTACTGGGGATCAAAGAATCTTTCCTTCCTTGGGAAAAACATAAAGCACTGGGCATCTTACCACAGGATCTGGCCTATTCATTCCTGTAAGTTTCTGATAGAAAATACCAGCCTCTGGCAAACAATAGTCTTCACACATGTAGCCTCTGGTAAGTCAGGAAAATTTCCGTTATTGGTTTTCTTGTTCTTCAACATATAACTGGGAAAAGAGAACTCCAGGGGGATTCCTGATCAGAAGCATGAGTCTTTATGATAAAAAGATGCAATCACAGAGGATGGTACCTGTACAAGCAACACTTTAGACATTGTAATACAGCAAATTACAACGTTCTAGCCAAAACAACATTTAGATAATGATCAATTCCTATTACACTGGGTCAAATACAAGCCCCAAAGAATGGGAGACACATTTATCTTTCAGTGGCCTGTGCAAATCCCTTGGTGGAGGGTGGGGAGGGGATGCGAAAGATCACTTTTAAAAAATCAATATCTTTATTGATTAATCAAGCTACTGTGATTTATCGGGCACTCATTCATTTGTTTGTTACAGTCATCTCATGCATTGCCTCTGACTGTGATAAATGGTCTGGACTCTACTTTCGGAAAGAGAGAAGATTTTTAGCTGCTGTTCTTGCAGCGTGGGCCTTTTAGATGCCTGCATATCTGGTTCCATGGCAAGTTCAAACTTGCAGACTGCTGTGGAGTGTGGCCTTGAAAATATCAGACTCTCCCAATGTAAAGAGATCAAAAAGCAGCACACGCGGACATCACCTCTGGATTCTTCCAAAAGGAAAACAGGAAGCTGAACCAGAAGTATGCTTGATAGCCAGGACATATGATACTAACCTGGTGAGGAGTTACCATCACAGAACAAGCCTGGCTTTGGGGGGGTTATTTTCTGTGTGTTCTCATTATGTTGTGTGTGCTCAGTCATGTTCAACTCTTTGTGGCCCCATGGATTGTAGCCCTCCAGTCTCCTCTGTCTGTGGAATTTTCCAGGCAAGAATACTGGAGTGGTTGCCTTCTCCTCCAGGGCATCTTCCTGAGCCAGGAATCAAACACAAGTTTCTTGCATTCGCAGACAGATTCTTTACCACTGTACCACCTGGGAAGCCCCTCTCGTTTTGTTACCAATAGACTGATTTCTATAACTGCATTGTTTTACAAATGTTACATATCTTTATTTTTGTCTCCAAGGTCCCTTTTAACTGCATTCAGTAAATATGATCCTTCTTTGCCTCTGGATGAAAAGTCTATTGTAAGGTATTATTATTGCTTATTCTCTTTTCTTTAGTTGCTTATTCTTGGGTAATCGGTTCACTCTGATCATTTTAAGACAATGCAGTGGCACATGCAGTCATAAGAATGTCCAGTTCAAGATATCCAAATTCCAGACTTGGAAGTTCCCTGCTGGTCTAGTGGTTGGGATTCGGCACTTTCACTGCCATGGCCTGGGTTCAATCCGTGGTGGTTGGGGAACTGAGATCCCATGGTGCAACCAAAAATACTCCAGACCTGCCTTAGTGTTCTAGCTGCTCTCTTTTATGTAAGGGAAGGGAGCAAGGTACTTTCTGTAATCTCATCCCACAAGCTTCTGCCCCTACTTAACTCCCAGGTGCTGGGTCACAAGCTGAAGCAGGAGGGGTGAAAATGGACCAGTTCTTCCCCAGGTAGGAGGCTTCGCACACTCTGGTCCGGCCACATGGTGAAATCTGCATCCCCAAGACCCTGATGCTGGGAAAGATTGAGGGCAGGAGGAAAAGAGGGTGACAGAGGATAAGATGGTTGGATGGCGTCACCAACTCAATCAACATGAGTTTGAACAAACTCCGGAAGATGGTGAAGGACAGGGAAGCCTAGCATGCTGCAGTCCATGGGGCTGCAAAGAGTCAGACAAGACTGAGCGACTGAACACGTGGTATTCAGCAGACAAACAGAGGTGACATCTTCTCTCCAGGGATACTTGCACTGGCTCCTCAGAAATTCCCTGCTAGACTTGCTGGCCTATAGGTACTTTGTCCCTGGCCACGTAAATATCCATTCCAAGAGGCCTCTTGGAATCCTTTTCAGGCCTTGGCTATGCTTCAGAAGGGTTTCTGCTCACATTCCCCCCACTCTTCCTGCTGGCCTACTGGACCCTCAGTGAGCTTCTGGCTGATCTCTGTTCCTGATGGCCCACATCTAGACCTCCCTTCCCTTACAATCAGGAATTACAGATCAATTTCAATGGGACATCAAAGATGACCCAGCATCCTAGATTGCCCAAGTCAAGCCTGTTTTTACTACTGAAAGTACCATGAATCAGGAAACCTTGCAGTCCTGGGCAAACTGAGACCCTAGCATCAGGTTTTCCTGGCTGCACCTCTACTTCTCACCCTCTGATGGCTTCCAACAGTCAAACCCACCCAAGGCCACCATGTACTTGAGCTTTCTTGGTCCTAAGCCTGGTACTAGTTCTGTGTGTCTCCTAACCACAAAGCCTGGCTTTGAAAACTCAAGGAAATCCTCTTGAAGACCTTCTTGTTTGAGAATAGAAGGTAGCACCCCTGTCTGCTAAATCAGAGGTCACATCTCACACGCCCACAACAAGAAGCTACCAGAGTTCCAGGGAGGCTCTAGGTTTCTAAGATTACCCTCACTGGTGAACTGATGTGTTGAAAGCATCTTCTTGAGAATTTATTTCCAATTAAGTTCAATTAACTGGAAAGCTTACATCTTGTTTAAGTTATATGACACAGATTCACTCTTTCAAACGCAGGAAGCTGTAAGCAATAGACCCATTCCAGTGGGCTTCCCTACTGGCTCAGATGGTAAAGAATTCACCTGCAGCACAAGAGACTCAGGTTCGATCCCTGGGTGGGGAGAATCCCCTAGAGAAGTGCATGGTTACCCACTCCAATATTCTTGACTGGAGAATCCCATAAACAGAGCAGCCTGGTGCGCTACAGTCCATGAGATCACTAGAGTCAGACACGACTGAGCAACTAATACTGCTACTGCTACTATAAGCAACATACACCTCTAGGCCTCATCCACGATCCCTTTCTCCAAAGGAGCCTAACCTCCAAAGCTGTATGTCTCCTTTCCAGCTATATATCAGTGAAAATGACAATGCTTGAGGACCTAGGTGGATCACGAAGTGCCCATCCAAAGTGCCTTCTTGGGTGGCACAGAACAACTCAGCAGACCCCAGCAAGTCCACTTGGCACCAGGCTCACTATGGCAAGTGCCTGGACTTGGTGCTGGAGGTGAAACATGGTGCAAGAACATAACAGAGACTCTATTTGTATGGATAACAGTTCAGTGCCAGCATCTAGAGTTTCACAAATAATTTTTTCTCCACAGACTAAGGATTCCCAGGTCTTTCCATTTCATATCATTACTAAGCTTAGCTGAAGTGGGAAAAAAAAAAATATGCCTCATTCAGCTACTTTTTTTCTCATGCAGCTAGTAAAATAGCTCTGCTAGAACTGTAGTTGACACTTGGGCCTCTGGGACTAACTTGCAAATTTCCTTAAAATTCCACTATCAGTCAAAGGCTGCACTATTTCTCACTGCCATTTTCATTCTAAAAACTTGAGGCCTTTTGCTACCCAGGCCCAGATTCACACTAGAGATTCCAAGCGCCCAAACTGCAGTGTTCCCTGGACACTCCTCATGAAGTTCTTCTACCTCTCTTATCCTGGGCTCCTAGCCAAATTCCCACATCTCATGACTTTGTCCCTTCAACCCTGCACATCTGTTCCTGCTTTACGATTTTTTTTCCTAGTAGGCTGATTGCTCAGATCCTGCCAACCAGAAACAACTCTTCCTGATTCTTCCCAAGTTCTGTTTGTTTCTGCATGCAGAGAAAAACCTTCATGTGTTCCAGTTACCTACCTCAGCATCATTCTCATTATCAATGGTTCCCACTGACCTCTCCAAAATGATCATACCCCAGCTCAGGATGCCAGTACTCCAGGAGTTGTATTTGAGCATGCAGGTCTGCCTAGGCAGTACTAACATAAAACCACAAAATATCAGTAATCAAAAAAAACTTCGGTTCATTGGGCTGCAGCCAGATGAAGATAATCTCAATTTCACACAAGACTTTATGAAGGCTGTAATATGCAAAACAGCTGATGCCAGAGCTCACATGCATAGCGGGCAGTATAATGATGCCTTTTCTTCAATCATCCTTAATACAAGCTGATGCCATAGTGACCCAACCTCCTCCTCTATGAGGACAGAAAGAGAACAAGAATATCAAGGTCATGGCGCAACATATACAAATGTGAAATCACTACATTGTACGCAGGAAGCTAATATAATATTGCATGTCAAATATACTTCAATAAATTGTTTTAAAATAAAAACCAGCAAAATAAAATTTTAAAAAAAGAATCTCAAGGTGTCTGTCTGATGAGTGCCACACATTCCAATATGTGTAATAATAAGGAAAATGAACTCTGGTACAAAGACTCTAAGTTAAAGAATGGGAGGTTATAGAAGTTTGGTCCACAGGTAGTTCACTGACGACCTCTGAGGAGAAATGCCTCCAGTGCCATTTTTCAGGAAGTATACAGAGCCCCAGGGTTGGGGTGGAAATTAAGACAGACGTGGCCTCAATGCTCACAGGCCATACCAGAGTAGGTAAACTAGTATTAAACAAGCAGTTATTATAAGGCACAATCACTCCCGTAATAAGACGAGTAGGGTTTTATAGGAACATATAAGAAGAAATACGTAAGGAATGAAACAGGGATGGTGGCTGGTCAAGGAACCCCTCTCTAGGGAAATAATAGCCTGGACTAAATAGACTGGCAGGCACAAGTGCCATACTATTGGATGGAGGGACGGATGGATGAATGAATGAATGAAACTACAAATGAGCTAAACACCATCACAGATGCTCAAGGTGCTTGAACTAAATTTTTGCTTCACTATGATCATTTGATTTTGAGACTATGTAAGTAAATAATATGTCACTGAATTGATATAAGCATCCCTCATACACTGATCCTTCAAAATTACCCATCCCATTAGGGGAAATAAGTATAACATGCTTATTTAATTATTGTGATGAATATGTCTTAACACTTATGAATACCTTAAAAATATTCATTTTGCTCTATATTAACTTAGTAGTTTGTAGGTGAATTTAGATGGAGATTGTTCTCTTTCACCTAAAATTTCCACTTACTTAACTTTAAAAATACATTCTATTAGAACCATAAGACTCAGTTGCAATGACTCAGTATATCCTTCACGAGAGCTGATTCTCCAACATTTTATTACATCTCTGGAAATTTTCAACTAGTAAGGCTTTGTTTCAAAAAGTTTAGAAAAGCAAAAACGAATACTGGCAGCCCCATGAAAATGGAAAGAGGAGAGTCCTCCAACAAAAGTACAAAATCCTTTTAGATTCACAACGTGTCGCAGTCCCCGGCTACGTGCCTCCAGTGTGCGGGGTAGCTGGAAACACGGCCCATGCTCACTGCCAGCGTCACTCCACCTACCAACAGGACAAAAATGTTCCCGGAGACCGAACACGTTTCAGAACGGGTAAGCATTCTTCATCAGTAGTTTCTAGTGTCCTTTTCTACCTAACCTCTCTCCCTAGTCTTTCAGGAGAGCAGAGGAAAATGGGTCTCTGAGGCATTTGCGTGTTTGTTCCTTCCAGATACTGTCAAAGTGACAGGAGCAGCCAGCAATCATTTGAACTGTTCTCGTGAAAACGTATCTCCTCCCTGCTTTTGGCTTAGCAAGGCACTATTTTCCTTTAGTGGATGATGATGTGTTAAATAACCTATAGCAGATGGTGTAAAAATATTAGCCTCACTAGAAGAATTCTGGACGTGTTGAAAAAGTCACCCTAAAGGCATTTGCTCTCAAGTTTCCTCTCCATTCACTCCAGCCAAGGGCTCATAGGGTCTTCTTAGGGCTCTGAAGTCAGTGGCGACTAACATTGCTCAGCCAGCCAAAACATCACCCATGGCTGGAATGAACACTGTATTTAAAGACATAAAACATGAAGTTCACCTTCCAGAAGAAAGATGTTACTGACAGTTGTTTCTGCATTAAATTCTCCCCTCAGGTCTAAGAGTGCTCTCAAAATGTTCTTCCCATGACTCTTCTCAGTGCCCAAAGGAATGGCCTAAAGAACCATCCAGCTTTCATCTGAAGGAACTTCCAATATGTGGCAGGGAAGTGATGAAAGATTTGCATCAGAGATATGGCTTAAGGACATGAATCAATGAGTATGTATGGGGGCTTCCCTGCTGGCTCAGTGGTAAAGAAGCTTCCTGACAATGCAGGAGACATGTATTTGATCCCTGGTCTGGGAAGATCCCACATACTGCCAAGCAACTAAGCCTGTGCACCACAGTTATTGAGCCTGCACTCTATAGTCTGTCCTCCATGACAAGAGAAGCCACTGCTATAAGGAGCCTTCACACCACAACTAGAGTGCAACCCCCACCCCACCGCAACAAGAGATAAAGGCTGAGCAGCGACAATGACCCAGCACAACCAAAAAGCAAAAAATAAATATTTTCAAAAATTGAGTATGTATGACTTGGAGAATTGTACCTACAAATACACCCCCTTGGGATGGCAGAATTCATTTTTATTATTAACTGTAATAATTATCTCTAGTCAAAGCTTCATGAAATTAGTAAAAGTTAAGTTGTATTTAGTGGCTATCTTATGATTTAGTAATTGTTTTACTAAAAAAACTTTTTTAACTTTTATTAATTTAATTTGCATTCATTATTCAGAGAGCCACAAAGCAGCCAGCTTGTACCAAAATCATTAGGTCAGCAGAATGGACTTTCATCTCAATCTCAATCTAATGGGAAATGATACCATGTAATGTGCCAATGTGATGTCCAGTGGGAGTCTGTGCACTGAATGTAACCCATGTGCCTGACAGCCTCCAGTTTCTCCATGATCATGACGGACACTCTGAACCCTGGGAAACTCTCATGGTCAACACTCACAGCCTGGCCACAATTAAGACACCTGGACACCATGAACTGACCATAGGATCATCACATGATATCAGTTTCAGAATCCCAGGCCATCCCTCCTTCACAAGACCCTCATCACTAGATGGATCTTTCCTGCACTGTCTTCTCCTCAAAGTTCCCACATCTTTTCCCCGTCCTCATTCTCTGCAATCACCTGGCTTCCAACTTCACTGTTAGTTGAAACGATTTGAACAGAACTCCACAGCTCCCATAATCACATCCAAACACCTTCCTGTATTGGGGTACAGATCTTCTGCTCTTGTTTCTGTCTTCTGTGCTCTTTCTGTACTCCTAAAGTTGTGGCTCAGTTGGTAAAGAGTCTGCCTGCAATGTGGGAGACCTGGGTTTGATCCCTGGGTTGGGAAGATCCCCTGGAGAAGGTATAGGCTACCCACCCCAGTATTCTGGCCTGGAGACTTCCACGGACTGTATAGTTCATGGGGTCTCAAGGAATCGGACACAACTAAGCGACTTTAATTTTCAAAGTCAGACAGCCAACATATATGCTGAACGGCATTCTCATTTATCCAGCATTATCACTCTAGCATTTCTCTTTCTCTTGCATCATCAATTCATCACTCTCACTGATTTTTCCCATTAGCCTAGGGAATACTCTTATTTCTCCCATTGTAAACTAAAAACAACCCTCTCACAATCCCATTTCACCCTTCAGCCACTCCCCATGTCTTTCCTCCTCCCTTTGCAGCAGAATTCCTTCACTTAGTTGCCAACCTCATCGCCTGCAATTCTTCTGTTTGCTCTTAGCCTATGTCATCAACCTTTTGCTCCCACAACTGCACACCAAAAAATGTACTTACTATTGTCACCTTTATGTTCTACTACACTTTTCACTTTCCTGCACTGGAGAAGGAAATGGCAACCCACTCCAGTGTTCTTGCCTGGAGAATCTCAGGGACGGGGGAGCCTGGTGGGCTGCCGTCTATGGGGTCGCAGAGTTGGACACGACTGAAGTGACTTAGCAGCAGCAGCAAATTGCCCAAATCTTTGGGGATCATCCTTATCAATACATAAGCCAGCTCTGGGAATTGAGAAACAACGAAAGAATCCATCATCCGTCTTGATAAATTGAAGATTACGTCTCTGGGTCCTCTGCTCCCCCTATGATGCAAGATCTTTTTTCAACTGCAATTTCCTGAACAAACATATTACACAAATTAGCAGGTATATAGGTCAATGAATACCACCCTGAATAACACAAAATTGAATTTACTCCATTCCCTGCTTCTTGTGTACATACACAGTGAAGGGATTGGTGGGGCATGTCAGTTGGCATCTAAACCTCTTCCTGCCATATGGGGCAGTCGTCAAAAAGGCAACATTAATTTATTTGAACAGATTTGTGTCATTGTCTCTCTTAGGAAAAAGGGTCAGAAGAAAACTACTGCTTTTGTTCAAAAATATTCCCCTCCACTAGCCAGGCCTATAACTGACTACATTTGTTAAGTATTCATCTTTAAGGGTTAAAACATTGCTGTCCAATAAATTTATCAGTTACCTAGCCATCACAGTAACAGATTTTTTAGGTATTTAATAAGTGACTGACATTCATTAATACATATCAGAGAGTAGGGCCCAGAGGAGGGAAAAGAGTTTGGGAGAGAGGAAAAACCCTAGTGGCATGAGGTCCTGGAGAGGAGTGAGGGGGAAACTGTCGCTTGGAGAGAGGGTTCCCTGGCCATGGCATCTAAGGAGCCAACACCAAAGGATGTGAAGACAAGACATAGAAAGAAGGGGCAGAAGAATATGGACACGCTCAGCTTTCTAAACACTTTTGCCCAAGAGTAATCCTGCCTTTAAGATGCTTGACCTTCATTCTTGCCTCTCAAGGCTACTGTCTTATTTTTAAGCTTGTAAGAGATTACATTCTGATAGAAATGATAGCCCCCAGAACCTTATAATACCTATTTTGAGTAAAGGAACAATAAAGTATATTTTATATATTATATATATATATAATATATATTATATATTATAAATATTATATATTTATAATAAAGTATATTATATTTGTTGACTTGAATTGGCTTCACATCATCTTTTTCCCATTTAAATGTATATTCCTTACATTTTATTTTATTTATCTTTTATTCCTTACATTTTAAATGCATCCTTCCTCCCCTTTTTTGGTCTTTGTGTCTAGTATCCATTTTTTTGCTCAAATATTGCCTTTCTGTACAGGATGATGAAAGTTCCCCACCTTCCAACTTATTATTCTCTAGTTCAACATTTTCCATTCACATGTATATTATTTTCCCCAAATTACCTGATTATCTGTACTGCTTAAGCAAATATGGCTGTTTTGTTTGCTTGGGGTTTTCTTTTACTTTTTTTTTTTTTTTTTTTTGGCCTCACCAGTAAGCATGTGGATTTTAGTTCCCTGACCTTCAATCGAACCCACACCTCCTACATTGGAAGGATGGAATCTTAACCACTGGATCAGCAAGGACATTCCATGCAAATGGTTCTAATAAAGCCAATGTATTCTTAATTTCTGGTATATCAATTACCCTCATTTCAACTGGTAATAGAAATAATTCCTTAAAAAATCAGGTGGAGGGATTGAGGCCAACCTTGAAACAGGACAGAAATTAATCTTCTCAGGACTGCAGTTCCCAACCTTAAGCTCAATAGAAGGGTTAGAGCTGGGATCTTAGGATGTTAAAATCAGAGTGAAATTTAGAAAGGACTGTCACACACCAACACTTCAGCATGCTGATAACAAGATGGATGGGCAGAAAAGTTGGAGAGATTTTTGTCCACAGTTTTAAAGCTGCTACTGCTAAGTCGCTTCAGTCATGTCCGACTCTGTGCAACCCCATAGACAGTAGCCCACCAGGCTCCCCCGTCCCTGGGATTCTCCAGGCAAGAACACTGGAGTGGGTTGCCATTTCCTTCTCCAATGCATGCAACTGAAAAGTGAAAGTGAAGTCACTCAGTCGTGTCTGACTCTTCGTGACCCCATGGACTGCAGCCCACCAGGCTCCTCCATCCATGGGATTTTCCAGGCAAGAGTACTGGAGTGGGGTGCCATTGCCTTCTCTGAGCTTTAAAGCTAAACTCTCACGAAAGTTTTTACTAGGTAATATTTTTTGGTCAGAGACCCCAAAGATTCTGGGAAAAGGATTTATACGCAAACAATAAAGTAATGTGAAGCGGTGAGGTCAGTAACTAAGGTCTGGCTGGTGAGGGGGTGGGGAGTATTGAAATCTCCCAGGGCATCTGACTCTCTCCGCGAGTATGGGCAAAGCAGTCCAGAAGCCCAGAGACAACAGGCTGAAAGCAACCAGCAGGAACAGTCCATTATGAGCAAAAGCTCATCTGTACCATTTTTCATAGAGAATTGACTCATGGACACAGCAGGGGAAGAGGAGAGTGGGACAAAATGTGAGAGTAGCATCGACATATATACAAGACCATGTGTAAAACAGATAGCTAGTGGGAAGCTGTTGTGTAGCACAGGGAGCTCAGCTAGGTTCCCTGGAGGGGTGGAATGGGGGTGGGTTGGGAAGGAGGCTCAAGAGGGAAGCGTTATATGTATACTTAACGCTGATTTGTGTTGTTGCACAGTTGTACAACGGAAACTCCCTGGAGGAGGGCATGGCAACCCACTCCAGTATTCTTGTCTGGAGAATCCCCATGGACAGAGGAGCCTGGGGTTACAGTCCATGGGGTCACAAAGAGACATACCCAGCAGAGTGACTAAGCAAAGCACAGCAGAAACTAACACAACATCGTTAAGCATTTATACTCCAATAATAATTTTTTTTTAATTTCAAAAGACAAAGAAGCAAAAGCTCATAGGAGCTGAGGTTGCTGCACTCAGAAGGAAAAGAGATCCCAAGCAAAGTATCAACAGTGTCTGCTCCAGGCATTGTCTCCAGCTCCACAAGTGTCACTTCATCCTATCACAGCAGGACGGGAGAAGGATATTTTCCCCTTTGGTCCCCTCCTAGGGCTTGTGCAATTAACTTCTAGTATTCTACACCAGGGCTTCCCTGGTGGCTCAGGGGTTAAAGCGTCTGCCTATAATGCAGGAGACCCGGGTTCGATCCCTGGGTCCGGAAGATCCCCTGGAGAAGGAAATGGTAACCCACTCCAGTATTCTTGCCTGGAGAATCCCATGGACAGAGAAGCCTGGTAGGCTACAGTCCAGAGGGTCGAAAAGAGTCGGACACGACTGAGCGACTTCACTTTCACTTTCACTATTCTACATTTAAAATATCATATTCAGATTTCACCTTAATCATGTTACTTGCCTGCTGTGGCTCCCTGTGGTTTAGAGGTTCAAGTCCAAACACTTCAGCTTGACAGTCAAGGTTTTCAAAGACATCATCCTAAACTCTACTTAGAGGCTAGGTTCCAAAAATGAGGAAAGATGTTGTGTTTGAAGCAAAGTGTTAGCTGTTTCTCTTACATCTGACACCTTTCTACCTCCATCCTTTACTGAAGCCAACCAACCTCCCAGCACTGCCTAATCAGCAAATCTCCATCCATCTAAGTCAACCTTGCAAAATCTCACTCTCAGTGTGTTATTTGGTACAATCCTTTCTGATCACATTTACTTAAAAGAATACCTTGTCCTCTGAGATACCATTACTAGTTTTATCTCAACTATGCATTTGGCAATATTTATCCTGTGAAATCTTTCCTTTGAAGTTCTTTACTGATTTTAATTAACAGACTTCATTTTTTTAGGCTAGTTTTTAAGTTTATAGAAAAACAGAGCAGAAAAGTAGGAAGCTCCCATATACTCCCTGTCTCCTCTGCCTTTAATTTCCATTATCATCATCTTGTATTTGTGTGGTACACTTGTCACAACTGTGGAACCAATACTGAGCCAAACTAATCTATTAGTTCACATTAGATTTCACTCTCTGTGTTGTCCAGTTCTCTTAATTTTGACAACTGCACAAGGTCATGTGTCCCCCATTATATTCTCATACAGAAGAGTTTCACTGCCTAAAAATTCCCCTGTGCTTCACCTGTTTACCCCTCCCGACTCTCCATCTGAACCCTTGACAACCACTGATATTTTTACTGTTTCCATAGTTTTGCCTTTCCAGGAATGCCTTATTCAGCTATTTTTAAATCTCACTACTGTTCAAAAGTTCATGCACTTGTTTCCTACTTCCTCAAACAGATGGAAAACTTCTCATTACATATTAGCATTTGCTAGAGAAAGAGCCATGTGCCTGTAGACTTTAGTAAATATGCACTGATTTTATTTGAATGAACTTGGAATCATCTTTCTTTTCTCTCTAGGAAAATTACTAAAATACCTATATTTTGAAGTGGAGAATTGCCTTTCCAGTATGAGACAGATAAAGGTTCTTAAAGATAAAGAAAAGAAATCTTACCAAACAAAATGAACAACAAAAAAAATGTCGACAGATGAAGATAAAATACACTAAAACCAATAGGTGACAGAAACAAATTGATTAAAAATACAGCAGGGAAACCTGTGAATAATATTAACAAGAAATTTCAATATCTTAAGAAAATTGGAACTGATAATTTATGGGGAGGCATGAGAAAAAGGAACTTCCTTTGTGACTCAGCTGGTAAAGAATCTGCCTGCAATGAGGGAGACTTGGTTTGGATCCCTGGGTTGGGAAGATCCCCTGGAGAAGAGATAGGCTACCCACTCCAGTATTCTGGCCTGGAGAATTCCATGAACTGTATAGTTCATGGGGTCACAAAGAGTCGGTCACAACTGAATGACTTTCACTTTCATGTATGGATATGAGAGCTGGACCATAAAGAAGGCTCAGTGCGAAGAATTGATGCTTTGGGCTTCCCTGATAGCTCAGTTGGTCAAGAATCTGCCTGCAATGCAGGAGACCCTGGTTCAATTCCTGGGTCAGGAAGATCCCCTAGAGAAGGGAAAGGCTACCCACTCCAGTATTCTGGCATGGAGAATTCCATGGACTGTATAGTCCACGGGGTCACAAAGAGTTGGACACAACTGAGTGCTTTCACGTTCTTTCTTTTCTAATGAAAAACAGATTTGAATAATGATGAGTAAGCCATATTAATGGATGGAAAGATTCAGCAATATAAAAAGTCAATAATTCAAAAACTAGGCTATGGCTTATTTGTAAGTATTCGACAACATATTTCTCAAGCTCATCTGAAGAAAATAAATGATATGAATACCCAAAAGAGACTGTTAAAGAAAAACAAGGAGGAGCTTCCCTAACAGATATGAAAACATACTAATGATAAAGGTAAAAAGTTTAGATTCTAAAATGACTATGATCTTTGTTTTCTAAAACATGTCAAAAGCCAAAATAAGTTTCATAATTTTTAAATATAAGGGCAATTAAGACAGAGCTTAAAGAGAAGAGATAGGATCTAGAAAATAGAAATTTTTAAAAATCATAAAGTGAATAAAGGATTGTTGTTGTTGCTGTACAGTTGCTAAGTTGTGTCCAACTCTGCGACCTCATGGACTGCAGCACACCAGGCTCCTCTGTCCTCCACTATCTACCAGAGTTTGCTCAAAGTCATGTCCATTGAACATCATCTCATCCTCTGCCACCCTCTTCTCCTTTTGCCTTCAATTTTTCCCAGCATTAGGGTCTATTCCAATGAGTTGGATCTTCACATCAGGTGCCCAAAGTATTGGAGCTTCAGCTTCAGCATCAGTCCTTCCAATGAATATTCAGGGTTGATGCCCTGATTTACTTTTTTTGATCTCCTTGCTGACCAAGGGACTCTCAAGAGTCTTCTCTAACACCACAGTTCAAAAGCATTAATTCTATCGTCCTCAGCCTTCTTTATGGACCAACTCTTACATGTGTAATTGCCCTCAATAGCATATTGGACACCTTTCAACCTGAGGGTGCTCATCTTCTGGAGTCATATCTCTTTGCATTTTCTTGCCATCCATGGGGCAAGAATACTGGGGTGGGTTGCCATTTCCTTCTCCAGTGGACCATGTTTTCCCAGAACTCTTCACTATGACCCAACTGTCTTGGGTAGCCCTGCACAGTATGGCTCATAGCTTCACTGAGTTACGCAAGCCCCTTCCACACTACAAGACTGTGATCCTTGTGTGTGCCCTCAGTCTGACTCTTTGTGACCCCATGGAAGGGGAAAATAAAGGATACTAATAGATATATCAATACTAAGACTAGGGTATATTAACTAAAAACTCTCTATGAAGAGGGCTATTAAATACTTTTCATTTTTTGCATTGCTATGCAAAAAATGTCACTAAAAGTCCTCAGTAAAATGTGTACATAGACCCATACAATAATGCCACAAGGAAAGAATCCTGAAGACTTGAGGAATAGATGATGTATCAGCCATGCTTCCATACAGTACACAGTACCCACTTTGTATATTTCTAAAAGAAGGGAATTTAAGAGAGAATATTATATACCTTCAAAATCTTTGGAATGGCTGAAGAAAAGGAAATCAGAGAGCCACAATAAGGCTTTCTCCTTGAAGATCATACATACTAGTGCGGCCAGGACCCAAATTCTGCTCTGCTGAGACCTTCGCTGCTAACATCATAAGCACCCTGCATCCATGAAACTGGTGACTAGACCGTGAAATGTGCATGAGTGCGTACTCAGTCATGTGCAACTCTTTGCAACCCCATTGGCTGTAGCCTGCCAGGCTCTTCTGACTATGGTATGTGGAATCCGGACATTCCCAACACCCACATGCTGGAGGTCACTTTCCACCGGCCACCACAGAAATGCTGCATCGACTCTCATTTTCACCTTTAAAAACTCATTCTTGTTTATCTAACTGGCACAACCCACTTCACATTTAGGAACAAGGGGCACAATGGATTTTACCTTCCCAACCACTCTGAACAGAATGAGGATAAAATGCAGCCTTTGGAAGCATGCAAGACTTTTAAGCTAGAGAAGAAATATGAATGGTACATTTTTATGGAAAAAGGAAGTTCCATTTTGCTTCTCATTAAAGAAATAGAAATTAAACCAAAATAAGTATGATTTTTCTTCTAACATTTTAATGATAAATCCTGAGACAAGTACAGTGAGATGAAAATTCACTTGCACTACAAATGAAGAGGAAGTAGATACAATCTATCTGCATAGCAATTTGGCAATAGGAATCTAGATCCTTGGCCTTCCCAGGTGGCACTAGTGGGACCTGTCTGCCAATGCAGGAGATATGGGTCCGATCCCTTGGTTGGGAAGATTCCCTGGAGGAAGGCATGGCCACCCATTACAGTATTCTTGCCTGGAGAATCCAATCCCATGGAGAGAGGACCCTGGTGGGCTAAAGTCCATAGGATGGCAAACAGTTGGACACGAAGCAACTTAGCACAGCACAGCATATATCCAGATCCTTGAACATGATTCCACCCTTTCACACAGTAATCTACTTTCAGGAATCTATCAGGAAATAATATGGTCTCCAATTTATAATCAGGAATATTGGCAATCAAAGAAAATAGGAAGCTATATTTATAAATGTGAAATATTAAAATTAACTAGTGCCCAACAGAAAGGAAAATACTTAGATAAGTTGTATTACCTCTATGCAATGGATTTTTACAATGCTTTGTAATGATGTTGGAAAGTCCTCATATGAAGTAAAATCAAGTAGGGCACAAAAATATTTAGACGATATGGAGCTAACTTTTCTAACTATTCACAAACTTGATGTAACAGAGATAAGAGCCTATAGGAAAGCACATAAATATGCTAACACTCTATCTCTGATGGAGGAAGGATGATGATGACTAAACTTAATTTTCATCTTGTCAGTGCTATGCATTTTCCAAATACTCTCGAGTAAAACTACACTTTCTATAGCACTACTAAAAACCAAAAATTATCATTAAAAAATAAACTTTTGAGAAATTAACTCTTCTCTTCCTTTCTCTCTAGTTTGAAAATGTTTAAGTATATTTTAGTAACTAAGGATCTCATCACAATTTACAATTAAGTTATAACATGCCCTTAACTGGGGGGGAAAGGAGAAGAAGGCGGAAGAGGATGAGATGGTTGGATGGCATCACTGATTCAATGGACATGAACTTGGGCAAACTTCAGGAGATGGTGAGAGACAGGAAGGCCTGGCATGCGGGAGTCCATAGAGTCTCAAAGAGCTGGACGTGACTTAGCAACTGAACAACAATTTGGGGAAGCTGTATTTTTAAAAGTCATGGAGGGGAAGATAGGGCAAGATTGGACTGAAAGTGGGCAAAGATACTGCGTCAAGTTCACAGACTTCTTAGCCTCCTCACCTATGACTAACCAGCAAACGCATCGGACACGTTTGTTTTCACATCTATTTCACCAGTTTAAATTCTGCAGAGCATTGAGAATCTCAGAAGAAAGACAAACTAATGAGATCTCTCCTTTTGTAAGATAATATTTGCTTCTTGGGCTTTCCTGGTAGCTCAGATAGTAAAGAATCTGCCTGCAATCTAGGAGATCTGGGTTCAATCACTGGGTGGGGAAGACCCCCTGGAGAAGGGAACAGCCACTCCAGTATTCTTGCCTGGAGGATTTCATGGACAGAGGAGCCTGGCGGGCTACAGTTCATGTGGTTGCAAGGAGAGGGACACATTTGCCTCTTACAGAAACTTCCGGAGAAGGCAACGGCACCCCACTCCAGTACTCTTGCCTGGAAAATCCCATGGACGGAGGAGCCTGGTGGGCTGCCCTCTATGGGGTCGCACAGAGTCGGACACGACTGAAGCGACTTAGCAGCAGCGAAACTTCATGAACATATAAATCTCTCAGATGTCAAGATTTTGTGTTACCTCCTTAAGAAACAAGTTTTAGAAAACGGTAAATACTAATCCTTTCATCTTCAGAGACAATTTCATGAGAACTGAGTGGATCCAGGGTGGTCAAATGAGAACCGTGAACAAAAGTGAATCAAGAGCATTGCTTTATGCAAGAAGATCTCAACACTAGAGGCCTTGCAGCCGACCCCGCCCCTCCATGGGTATCCAGGGCCACTTCCTTCTTCCCTTCCCCCTAGCCCTCTCCCCTCTTCACGTGTCCACAGCGCCCTCTGCTGTTCTGGATCTCCCCTGCACCGCACCAACGAGTTCAGTCCAGTTCAGTCGCTCAGTCGTGTCGGACTCTTTGTGACCCCATGAATCGCAGCACGCCAGGCCTCCCTGTCCATCACCAACTCCCAGAGTTCATCCAAACTCATGTCCATCGAGTCGGTGATGCCATCCAGCCATCTCATCCTCTGTCGTCCCCTTCTCCTCCTGCTCCCAATCCCTCCCAGCATCAGAGTCTTTTCCAATGAGTCAACTCTTCGCATGAGGTGGCCAAAGTATTGGAGTTTCAGCTTCAGCATCAGTCCTTCCAAAGAACACCCAGGACTGATCTCCTTTAGAAAGGACTGGTTGGATCTCCTTGCAGTCCAAGGGACTCTCAAGAGTCTTCTCCAACACCACAGTTCAAAAGCATCAGTTCTTCAGCGCTCACCTTTCTTCACAGTCCAACTCTCACATCCATACATGATCACTGGAAAAACCATAGCCTTGACTAGACGGACCTTTGTTGGCAAAGTAATGTCTCTGCTTTTGAATATGCTATCTAGGTTGGTCATAACTTTCCTTCCAAGGAGTAAGTGTCTTTTAATTTCATGGCTGCAGTCACCATCTGCAGTGATTTTGGAGCCCAGAAAATAACCCCACAGAAAGGAAAGTGAAAATGTTGAGTCACTCAGTGTCCAACTTTGCAACCCATGGACTGTAGCCTGCCAGGCTCTTCTGTCTGTGGAATTTTCCAGGCAAGAATACTGGAGTGGGTTGTCATTCCCTTCTCCAGGGTATCTTCCCGACCTGAACTCAACCATATCTTTGTCTAAACCAAGGTCTTGATTGCCTTTTCCAGACTATTTCTAGGTCTCTGGCCTCCTTTTGTTACTTACATGGCAATTAATTCGCATAACCAAAAGCTATATCCTATTAGTCTTGTTTATTGCCATTATGTTAAGCTTATTTTAAGAACAGCCTGTGTTACATATTCCAGAGAATCCTGGCTTTGGCTGAGGCAAAGTTCCAACAAACACACAGACTAGACTTTGTTACCAACCTGGGAACAAGATGTTTGAGCGTTTGCGCTAATGTTGACCCCTTTGTAGAGGTTCTGCTGTGGGGCTGAGGAATGAGTGTAGTCTGGCTGATGGTTTTGTCTCTCATAAAAAACTGAGATGATTATTTCCATGTATAGTCCTACAACTATAAAGACAAAATGCCATTTTCCAAAACTCCATTTTTCTCATTTTCTAACATACTCTTAAATTAAACCATCATAGTTTATCGATCAAAATCACTCTCCCTGCTTATGTACAATTGTAACTATATATTGCTACACTAATGGAACCTAAAACCATGGTGTAGTCTTATTGGAATAAAAGAATCTTCGTTGTGTGAATTTTACCTCAATAATAAGCCTCTGTGCACCAAATTGATTAGATTTCTTATAAAAGATTAGCTGCCGTTGCAAATCCAAAATAATAGATGGTTGACATGTGACACTAATAGTAGCCAATAAAACAGCTTCAGGAAAATTTTCCCAAATGCTTTGTAAATTGATTATCTATAACACCCTATGATAAATTGCCCCATAATGTCATCTGATGGCTATTTATTTAGGCAGAAATTCAGTCTAGGGAATTTGAGAAACAAAATCCCAGCTCTGCAATGATGATGGTAATACAATTTACAGTCTTCTGGAATAGCCAATATTTAGTGTAGCTTACTAATCTTTGTCTTTGCCCATTTGCCTGAAAACAAGACTCCTACTAATATAAGTTTGGTCAGGAGATAGTTATTCTAAGTAGTAATTTGATAGACTCTCTAGCAGAGCCTCAAAAAAAATCAACTTTTTGATTGCCCTATTTCACTAACAGGACTAGCCATTAGCCTGGGCTTCCAGGGTCAGAATGTGTTATCTTCGAGTTGTCCTTTTCAAGTAACAGACGCTTCAGTTCTCACTAAGAGAACTGTTCCTTCCTTTCAATGTCTCTCTCACACAGCCCATCCTTTGACACCTCACAACCCAAAGACAATTTGTCATCCCTCATTCTCATTCTTGCAGCCACTCCTTCACTTGGCCTCTCCGCCTGTAGATTACTCCTCCATTCTGCCTTATGAATTCCCACATGAATCTTTCGTGAGGGGTTACTCCTCTATTCATAATGCTCCAGTGAGCCTTATTTACCCAAAACAGCAATTTTGCCATTGCTTTTCCACATGACATACGTATGTGCCATACAAGCTAGAATGTAAGATAAGTAGTCTGGCTCCAGCAGTCAAGTCTTTACGCCCCATCTTCATTCTGTGCCTCCAGCCAGAATTAGTTCCTCACCCTTGTGCATTCCTATTTTTCTTTATTCCCTTGAAATGCATCATTCATTGCTCTGTATCAAACATATTTATATATGTATCATATATAGAAGGCAGATTTAGAAAGTGACCTCCAATGATTCCCATTTTTCGATATTCATGATCTTGTTTAATTCCCTTTCCTTGAGTGTGGGCTAGACATAGCGACTTGCTTCTAGCAACAGAATATGAGGTAACAAGCGATGTGGTATCATTTCTTGGTTATACAAGAGTGAGACCACAGTCTTGCTGGCAGGCTCTCTCGATTGCCTTCTCAGACTGCACACTATGATCAAGTAGGATGTCCCATTGATAAGGACCACGTGGCAGGCATTGTGGGTAGCCTAAGGCTAAACTCCAACTAGGAACTGAAGCCTTCAATCCAAAAGCTTTGAAAGAATCGAATTCTGCTGGCAACCATGTGAGTAAGCCTGGACATGGAACTTTCTTCCCAATCAAACTTTCAGATGCCACCAAGCTTTGGCTGATGCCTGATTTCAGCCTTGTGAGGGACCCTGAAACTTAGGGCCCAGCTAAACCATGCCTGGGTTCCTGACCCACAAAAACAGAGATAAGCATTTTAAGCTGCTAAATTTTAGGTAAATTGTTGCACAGAAATAAATAAAATACACGCATCTTACTTCATCTGCTTAACTGTAGCCTTCCCTAGGCAGAAACTGAATGGTAAAGCTAGGCGTGAGCAGAGTACCCAAAGTAAATGTTTATGCAGAGTAAATGCTAATGTGTGTTAAATGCTAATTAACAAGATGACTGAACAAAGGACTTTTTCAAAACAAGCCCAATTTTCCCAATTGTAGAAAGTAAATATCATTTAACTCTCTCTAAACATGTGGATTACATTTAAAGTTTATACTATCCTTTAATGTCAGACTCTCTATTTTGATTTTTGCCTATTTCTCTACTCCCTCCGATTTTCCTTTTTAGCAGAGATGTGTTCAGGTCATCTTACCATCTACTTAACCAAGGGAATGCATAGTTCATAGAATGATAAACACTAGCAAACTTAAATTTATTTTTGAAAGATTATACCAAACAAATATAAGTTTCTCTAATAAAATAAATGCCCTTCAATGATAAAAGGAATAGAGATGTCCTCAATACCAGTTAGGAGGCTTTGAGCTGCAAATAACAACAAAAAAAAAGGAAAGATTCACAGTAGGAATGTATTTATTTCATACATTATAACTCTGTTGACTTTCAAGATTGAAAATTTAGTAGGACATCAAGGACCCAATATTTTCCCATCTTTCTACCCAGCTCTTCTCAGAATAGCTCACTTATGGTTGCAAAGAGGCTGCAACTATTCCAGTAATCACATCCAGACACAAGAGTATCCAGTGAACGAAAAGCATCTCTTCTTATGTGTCTCTCTTTTAACAGCAAAGAAAACATCCCCAGAAGCCTCCAACTACTTCCCTCTGCATCTCAGTGATCAAAATTGGGTCATAAAACATGTTCTAAATTAAACTCTGATGAGGAAACTAAGATGATGCTAGGGAAGGGATGGACACCTGAAGATAACTGGGATTTCAATCAGCAATCAAAAGGGAGGTGTCTGTTTATTCCCACAGGAGATGACACAAAGTAATGTATAATTTGTCACAAAAATGTGCTCATATGAATTCAGCAAAAGAAACAACTATTATTACCTTGAGTGGTTTGGTATTATGATAAAAGACTTACAAATTAGGATTAAAGTCATTACCCATCCATAAAAGTTGTCTACCTTTTAATAACTGTATTAAACTTTGCGACTGCAGTAATGGTACCATCAGTTGTCTTTTTAGTCATTTAGTTCTTATTTATGAACAATATTATGGTCTTAATTTTTTTTCCAATCACTATACTAATGGATTTATAAAAATTCATAAGGCTGTAATCAATTTTGAAACTTTTCTTTTCCTAGTAACCCTGGGTGACAGATAAATTACTTTCCCATTGATTTCATATGCTCTTAATTACCTAGGTTTATACCTGGTTCAAACAAAAGAACAGAGGGGCTTCCAGAAACCAATGGTGCAGCTAAAAGACTTCTGGAAGAGGAAATACACTCTGGAATCAGATAAGTAGTCAAGTTCATTGACTTGTCTAGTTGCTACTTGGGAGACAGTAGGTCATTGTTGTTAAGAACGCAGAATTTGGAATCAGATCTAGATTTAAATCTCTACCCCATATTGTATTAAAGATACATGGTTCTAACCTCTGTAAGCCCAAATTTCTCCATCTTAAAAAGGATCATCAAACCAACCTCATAGGGTTGCTATGAAAGTTAAATTAAATGATATCTGTAAAACACTTAACAGTAAACAGTAAATGTTAGCTATCATTATTACTTAAGCTGTTTTAATAAATATTTCCCAACCACAGCCCATAAACTAGTCTCCTCCCACTATCTTCCACAACTGGGCTGTAGGAGAAGATTGGGAGCTAAACTCCCTAGGCATGGGAAGGATGCAGAGGCGCTTTTCATACTGGGTTCCAACAGGTCACATCTCTCTCCTGCTGGCTGAGAACAGAGGCAGAAAGAAACATGGAAAAAAAAAAAGTGAAAGTGTTATTCACTCAGTTGTGTCAGACTCTTTGCAACCCCATGGACTATAGCCGGCCAGGCTCCTCTGCCCATGGGATTCTCCAGGCAAGAATATCAGAGTGGGTAGCCATGCCCTCCTCCAGGGATCTTCTCAGTCCCAGGGATGGAACCTGCACTGCAAGCAGATTCTTTACCATCTTAGCCATCAGGGAAGCAACCTAGATGGCCTCAAACACTTGTCGTCATGAGACATTGCTCATGTATTTGCTTCTTCGCCCCTCGCCAAAAGGCTCAGACCTCCTCTTGGACTTCCCTGACTGACCTTCTGAATGTTGGGGTTTGCTCTTCCAACCTAGGTTCCTTATCTTCTCAAGTGGTTCACTGGCCTTGGACATGAGAAATGTAATGTGCATATGCCCTCTCCTACCTTCTGGAGCGGGCAAATCTAAAAGCATCTTTAAACCTCCGCAGGTATTTAATTCTATGATGTCTTAACCAGAGTCACTAACACCCTCAGGGAACACTGAATAGGGCCAAGAGACAAAGGATTTGAAAAGACGCATCTTTCTTTAGTTTTTATTCGGATTGACAATTGAGTTTTTGTAAGTGAATCACGTTTACTCCACTTTAAAGGAATCTGAATCCATTCGAGGTCACTTAATTTCAAATTCAAGCAGTTAAATTGATTTTACCCACCACAATCATGGGGTTCTGCTCTTAGATCTTATTTCATAGGCTGTAAAGAGCACTCAATTCTGCTCTGGTTATTTGTGTTATTTATAGCCCCCAGACTGGTTGTACAAGGTGACAACATTCCCTGATATGCTCTTGCTATTTATGTTCTAGTCTATTTTTTTTTCGCTCCAACAGCTTTTTCCCAAATATCTTATATTAAAACAACATTAGCATATTTGGGTATGAAAGAATCATCACTACCCATTTTCTAAATTATAAGAAATTTCAACTGTCAATACAAAAGTTGAAGTCAGCATCTTGGGATGCTATTACTTCAATAATTATCTTCTTTGCCCTGTCATATCAGATCAAAAGACAATCTTTTTTAGGCATCACCCCCTGAATTAGAAGAGTATCCCATTTTTAAAGAATCAGAAACATTAACATACAAAAGTTCTTTAAGAACTTTTTGATAAAGAGCATAATAAAAAATTGAAAGTGTTACATTAACTCAGTAAAATATACAAACATATGCTGATATTTCAGTCTTAACTAGATGGATGAGTTTTACACCAAGAATTTTTTTGGAAAACTTGGTGACTAAATTACAACTTGGATAATGTAGATGGATAATGTTATCCCACACATGGTATCATTCCAATATGAATGAAACATATTTTGTAAAAATGTGTTGATGTAGACTTTGAAAAATTATGTTGCTGGAAGACAAATCAACTTTTTAAGGGTGAAAACAGGATCTTCTCTAGGGAAAAGAAGCCTACTGCCAATCTTCCTGGGAAGAGGTCTATCTGGACAGAATGAAAAGTCAGTGGAATGTGATTAGATTAATGGAATTCCATGCCCCTTTATCTGGATGTGGAAGTCAGTAAGGCTGGAATTCCAAGTTATGAAGACACCTGGCATACTTCTGGTAGAACGAAAGGTCACAGAAATGGAGTGCTGGCCTCTACTACATAGATCCAGGCAGGCAGCAGCCAGATGGTGTCTAAAGCTGTGTAATTGTGATAAGTTATTCTCTGTCTAGATTTTCTCTTTCCAGGTCCCTGCAACTTTGGGGGTTGGGTAAAGTTACAGCCTGACCTCTACTGCCCACTAGAGGATAAAGAAGAGCTCAACTGATGCCAAGAACTGACTCGATGGAAAAGACCCTGATGCTAGCAAAGATGGAAGGCAGGAGGAGAAGGGGACGACAGAGGATAAAATAGTTGGATGGCATCCCCAACTCAATGGACATGAGTCTGAGCAAGCTCCAGGATTTGGTGATGACAGGAAGCCTGGTGTGCTGCAGTCCATGAGGTCACAAAGAGTTGGACACCACAAAGCAACTGAACTGACTGACCCACTGAACTGACTGACCTTACACTTTGGGCGCAGCTTTCTTACAGAAGGGCAAGCACACGCGCGCGCGTGCACACACGCACACAGAGCCAGAGTGATCGCAGCCACACTGGTCCTCCTCAGAGGAGAAGCAGCTGCAGTAAGCAAGCAAGCTATGTGGGTTGAAGTCAAGGAACCCCAGGTATCCACTGGTGAACTCGTAAGAAATTAAACAACTTAACTGCTGTTTTAACCAATTTTTCCAGATGACTCAATTTAGTCAAGCTACAATTTAGTCTTTCTTTTTCTATTGAGCTGGCCTGTTGTTTGTTTAAACTTTTTGTATTAACTGGTTCTCTTACAGTTTGCAGATTTAGCCTATCAGAATGAAGAAGTGTAAGGGGAGAAACCTTTTAGGCTTCTTAATGTTCCTCAGACTTTTTCAAGTTCCTCACACTCCAGGGCAAGATATTTTTCCCCTGAGCTCTTAAGTCTTTCTGCTGCCACACTTCTTCCTGTATTACTTAAGATAAATTTAAAGAAAATTGTTGAAATGGTTATCCTTGAGTTCCCAACAAGTCAGTGACAAAGAGAGAGGTCTGAACTTGTTCTAAGGAAACTGTTCTAGTTAAGGTCAAGTGAAACGTTAGTATTTCACTCAGTGTTTTCACCTTTATTACTCCACTGGGCTTCCCTGGAGGCTCAGATGGTAAAGAATCTGCCTGCAGTATGGGAGACCGGGTTCGATCCCTGGGTTGGGAAGATTCCCTGGAGAATGGCAGGGCTACCAACTCCAGTATTCTGTCCCGGAGAATTCCACGGACTGTATAGTCCATGAGGTCACAAAGAGTCAGCCACGACTGAGCCACTAACGCTTTACTTCTCAACATAAAATGCATTAAAGACAACAAAATAAATATATTCAACTTATGTCCTTATTTTATCACCTCAAGAAACCTATTTTGGGCACACAAGTGCTTCCTTAAGCATAGTTTATTTTCATAAAATAAGACATGTATTTCAGCTTGCTTGTGAACCTAATTTGGATTAGTAAAAGCTTATAACCAACACAAGAGTGATAGAAGTTGAGTTAAATATCTCACCTGGAGTGTTTCCACATACTGGTTCAATATATTGCATGTATATTTTATTCTATTTTTTAACCTCTTTGCTGAAAAAAAGCTTTAAAATGCATAGGCAAAACTGCATATAATGTAAACCAAAGATTTTGATGACACACCTTATTAATTCTATGTATATATATATAGCTTAGTCTTCAAAACATAATTCTTTTTAATATATATAACAAAATAAAACAAGTGCACCACAGAAATCTTGATGAGATTAGAAGAAGGGACAAGCTGATTCTGTACATCAACAACTAAATAGGGTCAACTGTTTACCTGTTTGGGACGAATAGGAGAAATGCCAACGAACAAGTTGTGCACCTTTAAATTGTTTTCTTCCTTTAGGTGCTGTATGTTTCCACCTTAATTGTTTTGTATTTTCTGTCTAGAAGGAACAGCCATCAAACAGAGACAAGCCTCTGTTAATGTTTTCAATAGGATCAACTGCATTCCCTGCATTCAAGAAAAAAATAAAATAAAAGGAATAATTGGCCAGGGAATGGCACCTGTGGGCTAGAACTCTTCCTTGTATAGTATAAAGCTTGCTGCAGAATTTAAATCATCTTAAATCTTAGTGTGGCAGTATCTCTGATCTTAAGAAAAGTTTCACTTTCTTAAATCTTAACTTTAGAAATTAATTCCTTCTTGTTGTCCCAGATAACAGCCAAAGCAGGAGAAATTGTGTAGCACACAAATTGAGCATAATGCTTGACGTTTCAGAAAATGCAGAATCCCTAAGGGGTAACTCAAGTCTTCACTGCTTGCATGTTGTATGTCAGTAACCAGGTTAAATCTCAAACAGGAACCTTGTTTTGGTGTAAATGATCGCCTCGGTATCTGTTACATTTGTGGCAAAGCTACTTTTCATTTTGTTTTTGAGACAATCTGAAATTTCTGTATTGGCTTCCATCATTGAACAAATAATTTAGAGAGCCTAGAATGTGACAAGCAATATTGTAGGAGCAGAAGAAACACGCCAGAGAAGGCCCTTGTTCTTACACGGATCATATCCTACCGAGAGGAAGACAGACAGTAAACAAGCAAATAAATTAGGAAGCCAATTTCCGGAGACGGTAAAAGTGCCATGCAGAGAACAAAACAGCACAGTGACAGAAGGGAGCTTTTGGTTGGGCTGCAGATTTAAGACTTTGATGATAAAGGAGCTGGCCCCTCAAAGAACAAGAGGAGGAGTGTCTCATGGAATTGGGAGGGCCCAAGGTAGGAATGGGGTGTCTGCTGGAGGAAAGATGGAAGAAAGCCAGTGTGCCTAAAGCATGGTGTGAAAGCTAGGGAAAGAGATGGGAAAGGTCCTCAAGTTTCATTATCTTCAATCCCCAGCTCCACTGAAATCAGAGTTCCAACAGCATTTTTTTGTACTGCTGTGGTAGCACTCACTGAATGCAGTTGGTGACTACTATAGATTGAGTTGTGCCCCTGCAAAATTCACATATTGAAGTCCTAATCCCCAGAATGAGTATTTGGGAGATAGGGCCTCTAAAGTTAAATGAGGTCCTAATTCAACAGGACTGGTATCCTTTTAAAAAGAGGAAGAGGGACTTCCCTGGTGGTCCAGGGGTTAAGAATCCGCTTTGCAATGCAGATGAGGTGGGCTCAATCCCTGGTCCAGAACTGAGATCCCACATGCCGAGGAGCAACTAAGCCCATGCGCTACAACTACTGAAGCCCTAAGCACTCTGGAGCTTCTGCACGGCAACTAAAGAGTCCGTGTGCGGAGCCAAAGATCCAGCGTAGTGCAACAAAGCTCCTGTGTGCCGCTACTAAGACTCGACGCAGCCAAATAAATGAATAAATTTTTTTTAAATAAATAAAAACAAAAAGAGGGGGAGACAACAAAGAGCTCTCTCACTCACTCTTGCTGTCTGCAAGCATATAGAGAAAAGACCATGTGAGGAGATAGAAAAGAAGCACCTGTCTGCAAGCCAGAAGGATACACCTCATCAAAACCTACCCTGCTGGCACCTTGGTCTTGAACATCCAGCCTCCGAACTGTGAAAATATAAATTTGTGTTGTATAAGCCATACAGTCTGTGGTATTTTGTTGTGGCAGCTCAAGAAGACTAACACAGTTACCCTACTTGAAACACATTTTACAAAAGGGAAAAGAAAGTGTTGGTCGCTCAGTCATGCCCGACTTTTTGCGACCCCATGGACTGCAGCATGCCAGGCTTCCCTGTCCCTCACTATCTCCCGGAGCTTGCTCAAACTCATGCCCACTAAATCTTTCTTCAACGTACAGAAAATATAAATGTATAGAAAGTAGAAAAATTTCAAACATTATAGGAGGGAAAAATATTACAGATATTCAAATACAAAAAGAAAAAACATACATATGACAAGATATTTCTCCAAAATGAAGAAATTAAAATTAAAACAAATTCAAGAAATTACTTATGCTGATAACAATAGTAACAATTTTAGAACATGCTGATGTGATTTTGGTTAATTGATACAATGAATCAATGCTGGTGAAATGAATCAAAACAGTCCCTTTGTGGAAAACAAAATTACAACATGTAGCAGGAGCCCTAATGATGTTTAATCACCTGAGTTAGATTATTATTCCTTAGAATTTCAATAGAAGCAAAATGATAAAAGCATACAACTCATCACATAACTATCTGTTTAATTAAACAGAAACTTACCTACATCCTTAATATTATAGAAATAGTTTAAGGAAATTATATATCAGGATGATAAAATATTATATGTTGTTCATGCTCAGACACTTCCAACTCTTTTTAATCCATGGATTGTAGCCCACCAGGCTCCTCAGTCCATGAGATTCTACAGGCAAGATTCCAGGCAAGAATACTGGAGTGAGTTGCCCTTTCCTCCTCCAGGGGATCTTCCTGTCCCATGGATCAAACATTTGTCTCTTGCATTTCTATCACCACTTGGGAAGCCATTATATGGTCACAAAAGGTTATAACTTTAAAGATTATTGAGAGACTTGGAAACAGTATAGCACAATGGTTGAAAACACAAGTGTTGAAATTAGATGAACTCCAGCAAGAATTGAATACTATCTTTGAGACACACAAATATGTGAACTAAATTTACTCAACTGTAAAATGGAAAAAAGAGGGGCACAGTGCACAGTATTGAACACATGGTGTGCCAAGTAATGTTCTAAATGGATCATAGTAGACCTTCATTATGCATGAGATTTTATATTTATAATCTTCCTGCTCCACAACATTCGTGACCCCCCAAATTAATATTCCTGGTGCTTTCAAGATTATTGGCAGACATGGGCAGAGCAAAGCAAATGTCCCTGAAAATTGCTGCTTAGCCTTCCTGTTCGGCTCTAATAGGAGGCAAGCAGAGGGTAGAGATAGTAAGGGGGCAGTGCAGGCTGGGCAAGGAGCTTGAGATCTGAGGCCAGTGGGAGGGGATTTGAGTCTCACTTGTAGCAGCTGTTAATGGGGTGGCCTGGGGTAAGTCCAGGCAAGTCATATGAATCTGTAATATTTTCTCTCTCGAAAACTTAAAAAAATTGCATCTTCCATGATGAGCTGTTTTTAGGATTTAAGATTACAATCTTTGTGAGAGAAGTGTGGCATATGTGTGGGTGTGTATGTGTTTCCCCCAGGGATGATGGTTCAGTATTCATCCACGTAGTGTTCCAGGAACTTTACAGGATCTAATTACCACAAATGACAGGAGTCGGATGTTTGTGTATTGACTCTTGTAATCCTCAAACAAATCCTCTGAAACAATACAGAGATAAAAACTGGGGGAAACAGCTACCTCCCCCAAGGCTGTGGGAAGGGAAAGGAAGGGATGCGTGACTGCAGGGGCCACCTAGGAGCTGGAGGAGAGCTCCTAGTGGCAGAAGGAGCTGTCACCCAGGCATACTGCCTCTCCTCACCTAAGGCAGGTATGAGGTGAAAGAAATGTTCGTTGGTCGGTCATGGCCGATTCCTTGTGACCCCATGGATTGTAGTCTGCCAGGCTCCTCTGTCCATGCAATTCTCCAGACAAGAATACTGGAGTAGGTAGCCATTCCCTTCTTGAGGAAATCTTCCCGATTCAGGGATCAAACCCAGGTCTCCAGCATTGCAGGCAGATTCTTCACCATCTGAGCCATCAGGGAAGCCCAGGTAGGTATAGGAGATGGCAATAGGTGGAGGCTGGGGTCTTTAACCACTGCTGGAATTAACTGTCCCTGCTGTGGCTATACTGTCAACCATAACAACAAAAATAAGAAGAAAGCCCTTCTTTCTGCTTCTTCTTTTTCAATTGCAACTGCCCTCCTGTTTTCCTATGGGCAGAACCTATAAACAAACTGGCAAAGGAATCTGGGAAATGCAACCTGCAGAGTCCCTGCTCCAGGATCTCAGAGGAGAGTAAAAAGGTAGATGTGGAGCTGAAAGATCTGTGAGAACATTTATTAGCACTGGTTCCTAAGAAACCACAGCCTAAAGCAAAATCTTATGTGCTGCTATGTTCTTACAACATTCAATCCTAGGAAAACACGAGGGATAAAGCAGGACAGGATAAGGCAGGACAAAAGAGAGAGGAAACAGCAGCATGTCTGCAGGTTGCCCACCACTTGGGATCACATCCAACAGGTCACTTCATCTCCTGGAACTATCTTCCAAGAAGCCTATGAGCTGTTGTGTCTCAGAAGGAGAAAAGGAGTAAAGTTTATCTGCTTTCTCCTCTCTTGCATTGGTCAAGTCTTGGCCACATGAGCATAAACTCCCCACATGATGCCACATTACCCAAGCACAGGGGCAGAGTGGGTTTTGCAGAATCTCTTGCCTCAAGGGTGCTAAAAAGTTAATAAACAGAAATTGAAATTAAACAGAATTGGGGGACTTCCCTGGTGGTCCAGTGGAAAAGACTACATGTTCCCAAGGCAGGGGGGCCTAGGTTCAATCCCTGATCTGGAACTAGATCCCACATGCTAGTGTGGAAGACCCAGAGCAGCCAGAAATAAAGAAAAAGATTTGGGAGGCCAGAAGGGGGCGCTCTCGTGCCCTGTGAATGTAGCCCAGCAAAGGAAGAAAAGAGATTCCTCTTACCTCCTGGCAACAATGCAGCCAATGGAAAGCCATGGACTCTTTGTTGACTAGAGCCCTCCCAACTTTCTTCCCCTTGTTATAAAAGGATGTTTCTTCCCTTGCCATGAGGGATTTGTACATTGCTCACTATGGCTGCAAACCCTAAATGGCAATTCTCTACTGATCCCAAATAAACCCATTTTTTTGCTGGATAAACAACCTGCAATTTATTTGTTTTCAATCAACAAGGGCAACAGAGGAAAACAAGGCTGGAGGGGACATGTTGAAAAGGCAGGCAAGAGACAGGCACCACTGGGTTGTACTCAAGCAAAATCTTCTGCTTCAGATGTGGTTATGAAGAGATACACACTTGGCCTTAACTGTAGCTGCTGTAAACCAAGCGGCCCGAGGCTCCAAGACAGCTGGAGAACCAAGGTGGTGCAGAAGCATCTAATGTAGTCAGTGGTGAGCAGAGGCATTCACCTAGGTGTATGTGCTTCAGTATTTGGGTATATCCAACATCAGGCAGGGGTAGAGGAACACATACAATTCACAGGCCAAACCAGACATTGAGCTAAGCTGGCCAGGGCTCTGGGATAAATGCTATAATCCGTGGCTGCTCCAGACACACTGGACAGTCTGATTTCTTTAGGTATAGCTAGCATGACTGAGCGACTTCACTTTCACTTTTCACTTTCCTGCATTGGAGAAGGAAATGACAACCCACTCCAGTATTCTTGCCTAGAGAATCCCAGGGATGGGGGAGCCTGGTGGGCTGCCATCTATGGGGTCACACAGAGTCAGACACGACTGAAGTGACTTAGCAGCAGCAGCAGAATGTAAAAACTGAATTTTTGTTTAGATGAGGTAGAGCAAAGGTTTTTAAATAGGTTTTATATATATATATATTTTTTTTACTTTAACATTAATTTTGTAAAATTGTCATTATGCAGATAAAATTATGGAGATGATAGGACATATTTATACTATTCTGTATTTATTGACATCCTTGGCCCTTATATTAGGAACAATACAGATGTTTTCTGACTATGAATATAATTCACCTCTCACCTTCTCATGATCCTGCCTCCTAATTCTTAGGGCTTCCCTGGTAGCTCAGCTGGTAAAGAATCCACATACAATGCAGGAGACCCCGCTTTGATCCCTGGGTCGGGAAGATCCCTTGGAGAAGGGAACAACTACCCACTCCAGTATTCTGGCCTGGAGAATCCCATGGACAGAGGAACCTGGCGGGCTACAGTCCACAGGGGTCAAAGAGAGCTGGACACGACTCAGGAACTTTCGCTAAAGACTAGCTGTTTCTGAATCATCCAAAGAGAAGACTAGCACCTCTGTGGTTACCTTCTAAAAACATTCTTTTTTTTTTTTTTTTTTTTTTTAACTTTTGCTAATTACCACCCTGGTGGCTCAGTTGTAAAGAATCCGCTCCCAAGGCAGGAGGTTCAGGTTCAATCCCTGGATCAGGAAGATTCCCCTGGAGAAGGAAATGGAAACCCACTTCAGTATTCTTGCCTTGGAAATCCACGGACAGAGGAGCCTGGTGGGGCTCCAGTCCATGAGGTCACAAAAGAATCGGACACAACTTAGTAACTAAGCAGCAACTAAGCACAAATGATCCCAAGCAGAGAGCCCACAGTAGAAAAGGCATGTTTAATGTTAAAGGACAAAAAGCATTCTGACACCTGTTAAGATGGTCAGGAAGCCTTTCTCTGGACTACTGCAATGGGGTTACCGCCACGGAAGAGACAGATGGGGCTCAACACCAACTACGACAAGGACAAGTGGAGATTCATAGCCAAGGAGCAGAGTGAAGGGGTCGGTGGATGGAAAATTACAAAGAAAAGACATCAAAAGTAGGGAGAGTTTTGCTAAATCTACTTAACAGGGTCCTTGCTGAGAGCAGACCAGCGTGACCAGATATCAAAGGTGATCAGAAAGCAAGAGTAGGGATATTTTCTCCAAACTGACTCGGCAGGGTTCCTGCTAAGACTGGTCTTGGAAAGGACAAGATGTAGAAACCTGAGATGAAGATCCAGTCAAGAACACTTGCATGCATGTGTGTGTGCTAAGTCACTTCAGTCGTGTCTGACTCTTTGCCACCCTATAGACCATAGCCCCGGAGAAGGCAATGGCAACCCACTCCAGTACTCTTGCCTGGAAAATCCCAGGGACGGCAGAGCCTGGTGGGCCGCCGTCTATGGGGTCTCACAGGGTCGGATACGACTAAAACAACTTAGCAGCAGCAGCAGCAGACCATAGCCCACCAGGCTTCTGTCTGTGGAATTCTCCAGGCAAGAATACTAGAATGGGTTGTCATGCCCTCTTCCAGGGGATCTTTCTGCCCCAGAGATCAAAGGCATGTCCCTTACAACTCCTGCATTGGCAAGTGGGTTCTCTACCACTAGCACCACCTGGGAAGCCCTGAAGAAAGCTTAAAGGAGCCTAACTAAAGTTTTGGAGAAGTCAATGGCACCCCACTCCAGTACTCTTGCCTGGAAAATCCCATGGATGGAGGAGCTTGGTAGGCTGCAGTCCATGGGGTCGCTAAGAGTCGGACACGACTGAGCGACTTCACTTTCACTTTTCACTTTCCTGCATTGGAGAAGGAAATGGCAACCCACTCCAGTGTTCTTGCCTGGAGAATCCCAGGGAGAGAGGAGCCTAGTGGGCTGCCATCTATGGGGTCACACAGAGTCGGACACGACTGAAGCGACTTAGCAGCAGCAGCAGCAACTAAAGTTTCATCAAGGAGAGATATGTTTTGGTCAGAAGGTAATTAATGGAGAGAAACAACATGGAAAACCCCCCTTTCCGAATACTACATACTAATATACTGATACTGGCTCCTACTACCAGCTTTCATTACATAGGTGACCCCATCTTTATCGACAGTATTCCATCCTTATATTAGTCATTTTAAAGGCTACAATTTGCCTTGCACATATTCATGGTCAGGTATTTCTGATATGATTTCAAGGAGAACAAGTCCCTTTTTAAGGAAAGAAGAATAGGCTGTGCTGGGGCACTAATGGATTGCAGTGGGAAGCCCACTGCTGGGCATTCTGTCTGCAGGGTGCTCAGCTGGGCAGTGCTCAGGAGCCCAGATGCAAGCTTCAGACAGTCGTCTCCAGGCAGCACCATCTGCTTCTGTGGGAATCTCCCCAGGCACTGGGTTGGCAGCTTCAGGGTGGTGGTGAGATTGGCCCTGTGGGGAGCATGTTGCTGGGAGGCTGTCAAAACTTTTCTCAACACTTGAGAGCTCATTTCCTATCATCTACCAGAGTCAGCATTTGACTAGACTTCTTTCAGGACAATAGCAGACTGTTGAGTTCTCCTTAGCAGGAACTTAGCAGAAAGTAAAACTGAGCTCAGTTATCTCTCCTTACTATTGGGAGAATCATGCTTCTCCCTTTGGGGCTTCCCTAGTGGCTCAGGCAGTAAAGAATCTGTCTGCAGTGTGGGACACCAGGGTTTGATGCCTGGGTCAGGAAGATACCCTGGAGAAGGGAATGGCAACCCACTCCAGTATTCTTGCCTGGGAAATCCCATGGACAGAGGTGCCTGGTGGGCTACAGTCCATGAGGTCACAAAGAGTCAGACATGACTGAGCAACTACTTAGACTTCAATTTGACTCCTGGAAGATTCATATTTCTTCCTTAGGAAAGTCAAATGCAATGTGCCTCTAAGGATGTTCCACAGACCTCAAGTTTTTGCAAAATGCTCCAAGAAAAAAAAGGGTCCAAAAGCCTAATAAGCTTGAAAATGCTGCCTATCACATCTCCTTCTTAGAGATTCACCATGCATGTTCAGTAGTAATGCCCCTACAGTTAAAAACAATCCCTTTAGGGACTTCGGTGTCCCAGTGGTTAGGAATCTGCCTCCCAATGCAGGGGACAGGAGTTCGATCCCCGGTTCAGGAGGATCCCACATGCTGTGAGGCAACTAGACCCACATTCCTCAACTAAAGAAAAACCTGCATGCCATATTGAAGAGCCTGTGCTCCACTCAGAAGTATCCCGTGAGCTGCAACTTAGACTCAACACAGCCAAAAAATCAAACAAATACATATTTTTAAAATGTCTTTAACGTGGTTTAATCCAATTTTCCCCAAATTTAGAAGGACACAGAATTTCAACTTAATTAAGCTACATGGCAACATGTAAAGAGTGTAGCTTGCTCCCAGAAAAACGATCATCAGAATACAGCCAGGCACAATCAATCATCAAAAGGCCTTGGTAGCCTTGGGGCAGCCAGTGAGAGTCGCACAGAAAAGGACAAATGTCTTCCGTTTCTTTTATTTTTTGTGGTTGTCAGAATATGGTGTGTATTTTATGAGATGGGGAGAATTCATTTACTCTTCGTTTCTTCATTTCAAGAAATACTCACCATGGCCCTGCTGACCCCACCACGGGGCCAGGTACAAGCCATCCAAGTCACATGGCCATAGATTTTACTCAAACCAGAAAGACACACATGAAAGAGGTATTTATAATGAAATGCAATGAGGGTTACCCTGGAGTCAGCATTTGCCTGTGGGTGTTGTCTTTAGAAGTCTTCCTGATTAGTGAGAGCTCGCCTCGTCTGGAGACCAAGTAAGGCCTCTCACCAGGAAGACTTCTTCCAGCCCAATGAGGCAGCGACAGCAAATACATCCATTGGATGTTGGCTCAGAACAAGGCGAAAGGCACTGCAAGCAAAGATAAAAAATGAAGAACCGATCGTGAGTGCTTCTGTGGACTCGAAACACAAAAGGCATGACAGCCCACCACTGCGTTTAGCAACTCAACAAAACTCTGCAAAAGGAGCGTAGACAATCTTAAAGACAGAGACCATTTCAAGTAATTTGGTATTCTCTTCATCACTTAACTATGCCAGGCATATCATAGACACATTATGAATTTTAAACAAAACATAAAACTGTATTTCACAGAGGTACTAGTAATAAAGCTATCACACAATAGGCATTCAATAACTATTTTTAGGAATGCACAAAACTCCATTTGTTTAATTTTACAGATTATTACCAAGCCAGATAGCTATAGGAGCAATGGCTCTGCTATATCCAAGACACTCCCCAGCACCCAGCTACAGTAAAATCCTTGATATATAAAATTCAAAGTCATTTCCTGTGTCATTTAGAATCTTTCACTTCATAAAAGAAACATTTCATTTCCATACACCAGGATCATTTGCAGCTTTACAATTTTAAAAAGTTATTTTTAAAAGATCAGATCAGATCAGTCGCTCAGTCGTATCCGACTCTTTGCGACCCCATGAATCGCAGCACGCCAGGCCTCCCTGTCCATCACCAACTCCCAGAGTTCACTCAAACTCACATCCATCGAGTCGGTGATGCCATCCAGCCATCTCATCCTCTGTCATCTCCTTCTCCTCCTGCCCCTAATCCCTCCCAGCATCAGAGTCTTTTCCAATGAGTCAACTCTTCACATGAGGTGGCCAAAGTACTGGAGTTTCAGCTTTAGCATCATTCCTTCCAAAGAAATCCCAAGGCTGATCTCCTTCAGAATGGGCTGGTTGGATCTCCTTGCAGTCCAAGGGACTCTCAAGAGTCTTCTCCAACACCGCAGTTCAAAAGCATCAATTCTTCGGCGCTCAGCTTTCTTCACAGTCCAACTCTCACATCCATACATGACCACTGGAAAAATCATAGCCTTGACTAGACGGACCTTTGTTGGCAAAGTAATGTCTCTGCTTTTGAATATGCTATCTAGGTTGGTCATAACTTTCCTTCCAAGGAGTAAGCATCTTTTAATTTCATAGCTGCAGTCACAATCTGTAGTGATTTTGGAGCCCAGAAAAATAAAGTCTGACACTGTTTCCCCATCTATTTCCCATGAAGTGGTGGGACCGGATGCCATGATCTTCGTTTTCTGAATGTTGAGCTTCAAGCCAACTTTTTCACTCTCCACTTTCACTTTCATCAAGAGGCTTTTGAGTTCCTCTTCACTTTCTGCCATAAGGGTGGTGTCATCTGCTTATCTGAGGTTTTTGATATTTCTCCCGGCAATCTTGATTCCAGCTTGTGTTTCTTCCAGTCCAGCGTTTCTCATGATGTACTCTGCATATAAGTTAAATAAACAGGGGGACAATATACAGCCTTGACGAACTCCTTTTCCTATTTGGAACCAGTCTGTTGTTCCATGGCCAGTTCTAACTGTTGCTTCCTGACCTGCATACAAATTTCTCAAGAGGCAGATCAGGTGGTCTGGTATTCCCATCTCTTTCAGAATTTTCCACAGTTTATTGTGATCCACACAGTCAAAGGCTTTGGCATAGTCAATAAAGCAGAAATAGATGTTTTTCTGGAGCTCTCTTGCTTTTTCTATGATCCAGCGGATGTTGGCAATTTGATCTCTGGTTCCTCTGCCTTTTCTAAACCAGCTTGAACATCAGGAAGTTCACGATTCACATATAGCTGAAGCCTGGCTTGGAGAATTTTGAGCATTACTTTACTAGCGTGTGAGATGAGTGCAATTGTGCGGTAATTTGAGCATTCTTTGGCATTGCCCTTCTTTGGGACTGGAATGAAAACTGACCTTTTCCTGTCCTGTGGCCACTGCTGAGATAGCTCAGATTATAAAAATTGAGAATGTAACAGAAAATCGTATTTGTTGAGCCTCTTACATGCCAAGCAATTTGCTCAGATCTATACGTTTAATCTGTGCATCCCTTGAGGGTGATGGTAAAGTTTACTCAAATTGCTTCCTGTAACCCTAGTACCTGGTGCTATGCTGGTCCTAGTAGGGGCAGGGTAAAAATTTGTAGAATGGAGGAAAAGGAGAATAAATGAATTTTTCCCATTTCACAACACAATGCTCAAGATAAACCTGTGAATGAGATACCACACTCTCAGACACTTTCAGGAAGATATTGTCTTGAATCCGTCTCAAGATTGCCCAGTGTTGGAGCTAGAGGTGCTCCGTGAAACTTCTTAATTGCCTCCTGGGTAATGGTTTACTTCATACTGCTATTCTACATGAAAGAAGCATTAATAAGCATATCTACTTCACCTTGTCAATTGTAGTTTCAAATTTCTAGGTAACTATGTATTTAAGCTCTTGGTAAAGATTTGTAGCAGTCATGGTTCAATACATGCAGGATATTATCCTCCATAACCATAAAAATGTATCTCCTCCTACTCCACACCTTAACTACTATCTCTCCTTTTCTTACCTTGCATTGGGTCAGCTGCTCTGACTCTCCTTATACACATAAATGCACACATGTGCACACACACTGCTTCCCAGTGCTTTATCTAAGGCAAGTTCCCTGGATACTTTGATTCTAAATCTTAAATTTGACTATGGGGAATTATAAAGCTCAGAAACAAACAAACAAACAAAAAAACAGCAATTGAGCAGGGTAGGTCTCCTGCCATACTGCTAGTTAACTTTCCCAGTTTTACTTAAATCTTCTCCTTATTTTACTAATTAAAATTAAAGGCCTCCTCACCTTATTTATGCAACAGGATACCTCCTTCCTAGTATCTCAGATACGAGGTTACTTATCCTGCATAGCCAATGGGATCGTCCCTTGACTATCACATCCTTTGTTTTGAGAGATGCCTGACAGGGCAACCACTGCAGCCATTAAAAGGTTTAACCCTTTAGCCAAGAAAGGTGGACTTTTCTTCCTAGAAACTGAAGTTTTGCATCGCAAGCTTCAGGGTTTTTTGAATGCCTCCATTAGGGATGGATTATTTAGCAGGTACATTAGAATTCTTCTAATAATGTACACCAATGAATTCTGTTGAGTACTGAATAAAAGAAAACCCGATTTGACTTTCTTAAAATTCTATTCAAACAACCATAGGTGAGAAATTAAATGAACATCTCATATCTGTGCATATATCAACTCTCTCAAAACACAGAGTCGAATTGCCTGGATCGAGTACAATCTATTTTCTCTCTTCTGTATGAAAGAGAAGTGTTAATGAGTACAGAAATGTCTCTCAAAGTCAGGCAGCCAAAAGGAGGAGGGAAAAATTAAGATGAGGAAAATTCTCATCAAGACTTTTGCTCCCTGAAAAATTAAGGAGTGACATTCAGCATGAAAGGCAGGCTTTGCAAAGAATGGATTTCTTTGCCCACACATCTTTACATGACTGCTCAAGACTGAGATGTGGTCTTTCCTCCCCTCAGAGGGACAAACGAACAGGTGAGTGGGAGTCTCCCAGACTCCCCCTTCGGGAATGGGCAGTAATTCCCCTCTTTGAAAGAGATTTAGTTCTGGGAAATCTATACATCAAGGAAGACAAGGCAAAAATCCCAGTTGTTTCCTGCAAACTCAGAGCGTTCTGTGCCCTTTGTTAAAAGATACTGATGGAGTAGAGGCTGCAGTCATCTGTGGCCACCTCCTGTCGGGTGATTGATGTCACGGCGGCGTGTGTGGCCTGGTGGGCTGGCAGGCTGGGGAGGAGCCCGTGGCTCCCGCCCTGCAGCGCCTTGGAACAGGATGGATGTGTGGGTAGAAAAAATCGACAGCTATAGAAAACAGACTGATGGTGGAAATAAATCGATAATGATTTTAAGAAAATTAAACCTGGGTTGAAAAGGGGTGAAAAGCACCTTTGAAAGCCCTAAGGCTCTAAGTAGCAGAGAAGGGGGCTAAATTTAGGACCCCTTGGTGTTTTGAGTTTTTTTTTCCCAGTAACCAGCGCTTTGATTCCATGTGGACTTTCTCTAACTCCTTATCTGCTCATTATCTCAGATGACAGGGTTCTGGGCCTTCACCATAGAAACAATTGCTCAGAGAAGAGAAGTAAATGGAGGTGGACCTGGGTTATCTTTTATTTGTATCTGTGGGCTTTAAAGAATTACTAAATGAAAGTCGTAGGGTTCTGTCAGGGACACACACACACACAGAGCAGCCCAGAGACATTTTTACAAAAGAAGGAAGGACACAAACACTGTAATCATTGAAGATTTCCTCTTCCATGTCTGTGGCCACCCAGTCATCACGTGTTACCCTACTGGCCCCCCAAATAACTATTTTCAAGACATGCATGTAAGTGAATGAAGAACAAATTCTGAGGAACACTCAACATTGAAATCCCTCCCCAAATGACACAGAAAAGCCCCTTAATAACATTTTAACTAGATTTACATGCTTTGTAAACCCAGCCCCACAAATTAAGGCCTTTATTTTTATTAGCACATTGATGATCCTCAGAGATATAAATATCTTTTGGCTGGAAAAATCTCTCCAGTGTTCCATACAATTCCTCAGAACAGGAAATGATGTGACTCCCAAAGGCAGTCCTGCCTGCTCACAGAAACCCACAGAAAGGTTCAAATTTGTCCTAGCCCCTGTTCACAGCTCTGCCTGCTCCATCTGGCGGTGAGTGCGGGGGGCCTGGGGTCTGGCACCATGAGGAGAGCTCTTTAAAAGACAGTGTGTTGGCCTCGCTGTGTCTGGTCTGCCCCAGAGTGCCATGCATGCATACTAAGTCTCTTCAGTCGTGTCAGACTCTTTGCAAACCTATGGACTGTATCAGTTCAGTTCAGTTCAGTTTAGTCGCTCAGTCGTGTCCAACTCTTTGTGACCCCATGAATCGCAGCACGCCAGGCCTCCCTGTCCATCACCAACTCCCGGAGTTCACTCAGACTCACGCCCATCGAGTCAGTGATGCCATCCAGCCATCTCATCCTCTGTCGTCCCCTTCTCCTCCTGCCCCCAATCCCTCCCAGCATCAGAGTCTTTTCCAATGAGTCAACTCTTCACACGAGGTGGCCAAAGTACTGAAGTTTCAGCTTTAGCATCATTCCTTCCAAAGAAATCCCAGGGCTTATCTCCTTCAGAATGGAATGACTGGATCTCCTTGCAGTCCAAGGGACTCTCAAGAGTCTTCTCCAACACCACAGTTCAAAAGCATCAATTCTTCGGTGCTCAGCTTTCTTCACAGTCCAACTCTCACATCCATACATGACCACTGGAAAAACCATAGCCTTGACTAGACAGACCTTTGTTGGCAAAGTAATGTCTCTGCTTTCAATATGCTATCTAGGTTGGTCATAACTTTTCTTCCAAGGTGGTAAACCCCTCAAACAGCACGTGCTGATTACCAATGGCATCTCTGGTTTGGCTCCAGGCATCTTACAAAGCTTGTCTTTTCCTACTATCCAACTAATGAGCAAAGCAATCCTACAAGGTAGGCAGGGCAGGTATTTTTGCTGACCACATAATTTACATACTCCTTAAAATGCTAAGTGATTTCCCTAAGGCACCACAGCTGAGGCAGAGTTTGTATGAGAACTCAGGCTCTGATTCTTGGTCCAGTGTTGTTTTGGCTACAGGCTTGCCCTGATAGCTCAGTTGGTAAAGAATCTGCCTGCAGTGCAGGAGACTCCGATTTGATTCCTGGGTGGGGAAAATTCAATGGAGAAGGGATAGGCTACCACCTCCAGGATTCTTGGGCTTCCCTGGTAGCTCAGCTGGTAAAGAATCCACTTGCAATGTGGGAGACTTGGGTTCGATCTCTGGGTTGGGAAGATTCCCTGGAGAAGGGAAAGGCTACCCACTCCAGTCTTCTGGTCTAGAGAATTCCATGGACTAGTCCATGGGGTCCCAAAGAGTTGAACACAAGTGAATGACCTTATTTTCACTTTTGCTTCCCACACTCTACAAGAGGAGGCTTGAACTATTCTCAGGACACAGAAAGAACAAGCTCTCCCCTAGGACAGCGAGGCAGATAGACTGAATTTTGTCTCTCTTCCTGATAAAGCTCAGTGGCCATAACAAAAAAGAGTGAAAGTGTTAGTTGTTCAGTTGTGTCCAGCTCTGTGCATCCTGTGAACTGTAGCCTGCCAGACTCCTCTGTCCATGAGATTTTCTAGGCACAGCCTAGAACAAATCCACAGCCTCCAGAACAAATGTACCCCCACCAACATGTTGACTTTAGTCCATCAATATCTCTGTCAAACTTGTGATCTGCAGAACTGTAATATCATAAATTGGTGGTGGTGGTTTAGTCACTATGTCATGTCCGACTCTTGTGACCCCAGGGACTGTAGCCTGCCAGCCTCCTCTGTCCATGGGGATTCTCTAGGCAAGAATACTGGAGTGGGTTGCCAGTTCCTTCTCCAGGGGATCTTCCCCACCCATGAATTGAACTCAGGTCTCCTGCATTGCAGGCAGATTCTTTACCAACTGAGCTACGAGGGAAGCCCCTAATATCATAAATTCAGATCAGATCAGTCGCTCAGTCGTGTCCAACTACTTAGTATTGTACTAATTCATGAAATTTGAGGTAATTTGTGGCCAAAGCAACAGGAAACTGATATACACCATGTGCCAGTGTTCCCTCTCAGTATAAACAAAATGTGTTTCCATGAGCGAAGTGAAAGTCACTCAGTCATGTACAACTCTTTGCAACCCCATGAACTATACAGTCCATGGAATTCTCTAGGCTAGAATACTGGAGCTGGTAGTGTTAGGTAGTTAGAATAGGAAAAAGGAGTCCAGAATGGCAGTGGCTAAAAGACAAGGAAGGGAAAAGCCCTAGAAAATAGAATAAAGGAATGTCCGAGGACCAGAGTGAGGACCTCGGGTAAAACAAACAGCCTTCCTGGCTAGCCCAATTTACATAGGGTAGGCCCAGGGGGAGGAGAAAAAACATATAAAAAGAGGAGGCAAAATTGGGTGGGAGGCCTCTCTTCTCTTTGCGTCTTTTGGGTTGGCATGCCCTCACACCACGAGGATGTAATTTCCTTTACTTTCAAAATAAAATGGAGCTGTAACATGGAGCTGTACCACTGGTCCATCCAAGGGCTGTAACACTGGTCTGTCACCTCAAATTTTTGTTGCAATGAGACAGAACCGAGGAAATTACAAACTCCCCATACAGTGCCTTCTCCAGGGGATCTTCCCAACCCAGGCATCAAACCCAGGTCTCCCACATTGCAGGTGGATTCTTTTACCAGCTAAGCCACAAGGGAAGCCCTTCTGTTTCTGTGAAACTGGAACTAAGCCCACCACTTGCCATCTTGACCCACTGACATTTGAAAACAACTGCAAAAGGTAATGATTTTTACTTACAAGAAATAACAGGGAATATTTACTGCTTCAGTTCAGTTGATCAGTGGTGTCCAACTCTTTGAGACCCAATGGACTGCAGTATGCCAGGCTTCCCTGTCCGTCACCAACTCCCAGAGCTTACTCAAACTCATGTACAGCAAGTTGGTGATGCCATCCAATCATCTCATCCTCTGTTGTCCCCTTCTCCTCCAATTTCAGTCATTCCCAGCATCAGGGTCTTTTCCAATGAGTCAGTTCTTCACATCAGGTGGCCAAAGTATTGGAGTTTCAGCTTCAGCATCAGTCCTCCCAATGAATATTCAAGACTGATTTCCTTTAGGATGGACTGGTTGGATTTATTGCTTAGTATGAACCATATGGTCCATCTAGTCAAAGCTATGGCTTTTCCAGTAGTCATGTATGGATGTGAGAGCTGGAGCATAAAGACTGAGTGCCAAAAAGTTGATGGTTTTGAACTGTGGTGTTGGAGAAGACTCTTTGAGAGTCCCTTGGACTTCAAGGAGAGTCCCTTGGACTGCAAGGATCCAGTCCATCCTAAAGGAAATCAGTTCTGAATCTTCATTGGAAGGACTGATGCTGAAGCAGAAACTCCAATACTTTGGCCACCTGATGCAAAGAACTGACTCACTGGAAAAGACCATGATGCTGAGAAAGATCGAAGGTGGGAGGAGAAGGGGATAAAAGAGGATGAGATTGTTGGATGGCATTACTGATGCGATGGACATGAGTTTGAGTAGGCTCCAGGAGTTGGTGATGGACAGGGAAGCCTGGCGTGCTGCAGTCCATGGGGTCACAAAGAGTTGGACACGACTGAGTGGCTGAACTGAACTGATGGGCCATTTGATGTTCTAGAATCTGTGTGTGTGCGTCATCTCACTGAATCCTCACCATAAACCAAGTTACTGTGCCTCACCTCCCCCCGATATAAAATAGGTACAACAAAAGCACCTTTTCATATTGTCTGTCATGGTGATCAGCCTCCCAACCCGGCCCCCAGAGATCACAGTGATACTTTGATTCATAATATGAAATACATATTTGATCTTTGACCCCTTCCCTGGCACAGAGCTCCCAAAACACTCAGAATTTCCTAATTGATTGGAGCAATAAGGTAATCTTTTTTTGCATAATACTTGGGTTTGTCCTCAGTTCCTATAATAGCTTGAGGGTGAAAAAAAAAAAAAGACTTTTGTTCATCATAGCAAGCCCCTCACAATCACATCTGAGTTTATGTTAATGGGGTGACTTTTGGAAAGCCTTTAAGGATGGGAGGTGGTTGCCAGGGAAACCGTATGGATTAGAGGGTTGAAAATTTCACACCTTCTCGAATTCCTTCCCACCTGCAGAGAGGATGCTTGAAGTGGAAGAGATCATCCATGACCAATGATTTTATCACTGTGCCTATATAATAAAGCCTCCAGAAATATCCAAAAGGGCAGGGTTCAGACAGCTTCCAGATCAGTGAGCATGTGGCAGTGTTGGGGAGGGTGATGCCCAGAGAGGGCCTAGGAGCTCTGCACCCTTTGCCACATTCCTTGCTCTATGCACCTCCTCCAGCTGACTGCTCCTGAGTTTCAGCCCTTTACTCAATCACTAAATCTAGTAAGAAACTGCTTTCCTGAGTTCTAGCAAATGAATGGAACTGGAGAAGGGGATGGTGGAAACCTCCAATTTTTAGCCAATCAGAAGCACAGGTAACCACATGAACCTAAAAATAGTATGGTCAGAACTGAGGCCTCCAGCCAACAACCAGCACTAACTCATCCAGTGTGTGAATGAACCACCTTGGAAGTTGATCCTTCAGCCCTGGTTAGGCCCTTGGATGACTGTCGCCCCAGGCAAGATCTTGATTATCACCTCATGAGAGAACTCGAGACCAGAACCACCAGGCTAAGTTCTCCCAAAGTCCTGACCCTCAGAAACTGGGAAAGACAGTCAGTATCTGTGATAACTTTAAGCTGACAGTCATTAATTACACAGCAACAGATAACTAACACAATTGTTATGGAATAAAATTAGTTAATATTTTAACCAATATAAAGGGTACTTAAAGTAGTACATGCATATGGTAGGCATTATTTAAGGGTTCATTAAAAACTATGGATGCTATGAGCTGGCTTTCTAGGTGGCATGGTGATAAACAATCCACCTGCCAATGCAGGGAAGATCCCCTGGACAAGGAAATGACAACCCACTCCACTATTCTTGCCTGGAGAATCCCATGGACAGAGGAACCTGGTGGACTACAGTCCATGGGGCTGCCAAGAGTCAGACATGACTGAGCATGCATGTCACATCACATCATGAACTGGATCCTCATAGGTGACGAGATTACAAAGATGACAAACACATAATCCCTGCCCACAAGTAGCTCACATTGAGGGGGCAGGGGAAATTAACATATGCACAACTGATGTGTTTTGCACAGCACAGCTGCAAATGAATTTGAGAAACAGTCAAATGTATGGAAGATTTAATAAGCCATTAAAATGTACATATTTCAGTAAATTTATATCAGCATAAAATGTTTCAACAATTAAAATGAATGTGCCAAGTAGTTTAATTTTCCTGTAATTGTTTTTCTCTCACTTCTACTCACTTGTCCCCTTAAATTATACACCAAATAAATTAAGACTAGGTCATATCTCCATGTATTAATAACTTGCAATTGGTATTTTCAAGGAGCTTTGAATATTAAAATTGCCATTGTTAATTTAGACTATTAATTTCTGCACTCTCTATCTTTAAGCCACGTGTAAAAAACATTCAAAGCACTCAAAAGGTAAAATGAGGAATACTTTTAAAGGAAGCTTATTGTGTTCTTTATTTTCTCCATCTCATGAGTCATTTGAAAATTACTCTACCATACCAGGCTTTACCAAAGTGATATTGTAAAACAGGACTATTTTTTTGTGAAACATAAATCAAAATTATCCAGATGAGTCAATGAGACATTGACTCAATGAGTCAATGAGAAACACCACATCCATATATAACTCTGATATTTTTGAGCCAAGGTATCCAGCAATTAAGAACACTGATCAGTACAATAAGTTTCTGCAGGTTTTTTTTTTTTTTTAGCACCTACCACTGAGGTTCTCACTACTTTTTTGCAAAGTCTGTCACTGACAGAGACAAAGTCAAAATATTCTTTTCGCTGCTAAAGAATATATACTGAACATTTATTTTAGCATGTAGAAATGCTCCAAGAAAAGGGAGGGTAAAAAAAGAACACCTGTGACTCTACAAGGACAATCTCCAGTTTCATGGAACACTGACATTGTCGGAGCTGTCGCCTCTTATAATACCTGCCTGCAGTTAATTTGATTTCTCCATTCAAGTTAAAATGAATTGCATAACTGAACAGCTGAATACTTTCCATCTTATTAAGCCAATGAGTACGTTATCCACTGTGCCCTTCCAGTCATCCTAACTGAGCTCTCCACTCACGGCCCAGAGGTTTTAATTGCACAACCAGCTGTTATTGTCACTTGAGGCCCTGTGTGGAGTAATTAGTAAGAAGACACTAAGTCAACCCAAGAGAACTCTGGTAGAATTACATTCTGCCCACAGATGTGCAAATCATTGGTGTGTGTGTGTGTGTGTGTGTGTGTGTGTGTGTGTGTGTGTATACATGGAGATAGAGACAATTTTAGCCTTCAAAACTGGCTATATTCCTTCAAAGCTGTGTTTTGGAATGGGGACAATAAATTCCTGGCCAGAAAAAGTTGACCCACTCAAGTGAATGCTCCAAGTGATGGAGCAGTTCACATGTGTGTGTAGACACGAGGAAGAGAGAATTGTGGAAAGATCAGAGGTATGTGAGAACAGCAGGAAATGGAGTCTGGTTAGAGGGAGGCAGGAACTGAATCTAGAGTGGTTCCGGTAGGACTGTGATGAGCTTATATGTGAAGTCAAGGAGGCTGGATTCCAACTTGAATATAAGGACACAGCATGAATGTGTATGTGTGTGTTATATGTGTGGTGTGCTTTGGTGTGGGGTTGGCGGGGGGGGGGGGGGGGGGGGGGCGGTGTATGTGTGTTGGTGAGCAGATCAGATTTGTCTCTTAGAAAGATAACACTGGCAATGAGAAGAGATGAGGATGTACCATGAGAAGTAACGAGCCAAATAAATAATTGGAAATGTTAAGTAGACAAAAAGACTTTACTTAAACCCATTTTTGAGTAATGAAAACATTTCTCATTAAACTAAATAATCTGGAACAATTGGGAATAATTAGGAAGGGTGGGAGGGAGGAAAGACAATAGGGGAAGGAAGAGGAAGGAAAGGAAGAGTATTAATGGGGAAAAGGAACAGAATGGGGAGATTTCTAAAATTTAAAATCAAATATATCTGGTAGTCAACTTTTTTGAGAATGAGTGAAAAGATAGAAAAATGATATCTTGATAATTAGTCTAAGAGAATGGTGAAGGTATCTTAAGGAGATGTAGTTGGATATATGTAATCTGCAATTGAAAATGCAGTTCTGGGGCTTAGGGGAGGTCAGGGTTAAAGAGGAAAGATTTAGTCATCATCAGAAAACAGAAAGCTCCTTGTAGTAAGCATTTATTGGGAGGAAAAGATTTTCTCTACCTTTCTAGGTTCTTCCGGCTGCTCTAATAACTAAATTGACACAAGACAAATTAATAGGAAAAATCAAATTTTAATTTTGGCCATAGGGGAATTGCAGCACTTGGAGGATCAGAGAAGTGACCAAAGCAGGCAACTTCTATACCTTTCAGACAAAGAAACAACACATTTGTGAAGAACCATCAAGACAAAGAAGTTTCCACCTGGGAGTAGAAAATTAGGGACCAAGTAATATGAATGTTCGTGCAGACTTCTCAGCCCTAATCTCTCTAACTTCTGTGATAAGGGTGCCTTCTATCCCAGCACAGAGGGTACCTTCACATGGGAAATTTATTTCCTGATTTCGGTAGGACAGAGAGGGAACAGAGTGTCCCTCTTGAACCAGCTGTTTCTTAAGTAACTTTAATTCAAAATAATCACTATACTACTTTGGCATATTTGGGGAACGCCTGCCCTCAGTCTTAATACACTCATCCCCTTCTAGGACCTCTGCTATCTTCTTTCTATACATGGTCTCTTTTAATTAAAAAAAAAAACAAAACTCATTAATGAAAAATTACCTTTCACAAATGAACGACCAAGATTCAGGAAGATAAGTAACTTCCTCAAAATCATTAGGTTAGCAAGTGATTACGCTAGAATACCAAATCAGTGGATATTCAGCTTAATTTCTGCTGAATCCATCTTAATTTCTGCTGAGTTAATTTTTCTAAGTATGTTAGAAGACCTCATTCTTTCAGGAGGACTAGCTTCTAGTTAAATCAGAATTGTTTTTTTAAATGTTGCTGTATGATGCAAGGAGCTCAAATCCAGTGCTCTATGACAACCTAGAGGGGTAAAATGGGGTGGGAGGGAGGGTCAAGAGGAAGGGGACATACGTATACTTATGACTCATTCGTGTTGCTATATGGCAGAAATCAATAAAATATTGTAAAACAATTATCCTCCAATTAAAAATAAAATTTTAAAAATAAATAATGTATGGTAAAAAAAATGTTTCACATAAACCTTAAACAGTTCATTTTAACTTGAAGTATTTATGTATATACAGACTTCATACTTTATATCTGTATATATAAAGGTAATTTTATACATATATGCTCTTCATACATATACGAAAAGAAGGGAAAGTGTTAGTCACTCAGTTCAGTTCAGTTGTTCAGTCATGTCTGACTCTTTGCAACCCAATGGACTGTAGCACCCCAGGCTTCCCTGTCCATCACCAACTCCCAGAGCCTACTCAAACTCATGTGCTTCATGCCTTCAATTTTTCCAGCATCAGCATCTTTTCCAATGAGTCAGTTTTTCACATCAGGTGGCCAAACTTTTGGAGTTTCAACTTCAGCATCAGGCTTTCCAATGAATATTCAGGACTGATTTCCTTTAGAATGGACTGGTTGGATCTCCTTGCAGTCCAAGGGACTCTCAAGAGTCTTCTCCAACACCGCAGTTCAAAAGCATCAATTCTTCGGCGTTCAGCTTTCTTTATAGTCCAACTCTCATATCCATACATGACTACTGGAAAAACCATAGCTTTGACTAGATAGACCTTTGTTGGCAAAGTAATGTCTCTGCTTTTTAATATGCTGTCTAGGTTGGTCATAACTTTCCTCCCAAGGAGCAAGCATCTTTTAATTTCATGGCTGCAGTCACCATCTGAAGCGATTTTGGAGCCCCCCAAAAATAAAATCTGTCACTATTTCCATTGTTTCCCCATCTATTTGCCATAAAGTGATGGGACCAGATGCCATGATCTTAGTTTTCTGAATGTTGAGCTTTAAGCCAACTTTTTCACTCTCCTCTTTCACTTTCATCAAGAGGCTCTTTAGTTCTTCACTTTCTGGCATAAGGGTGGTGTCATTTGCATATCTGAGGTTATTGATATTTCTCCCAGCAATCTTGATTCCAGCTTGTGCTTCAACCAGCCCAGCATTTCTCATGATGTACTCTGCATATAAGTTAAATAAGCAGGGTGACAATATACAGTCTTGACGTACTCCTCGCTTGTAGCTCAGCTGGTAAATACTCCTCCTGCAATGTGAGAGACCTGGTTTCAATCCCTGGGTTGGGAAGATCCCCTGGAGAAGGGAAAGGCTACCCACTCTAGTATTCTGGCCTGGAGAATCCCATGGACTGTAGCCCAACAGGCTCCACTGTCTATGGGATTCCCCAGGCCAGAATACTGAAATGGGTTGCCATGCCTTCCTCCAGGGGATCTTCCCTCCTCCAAGGGATTTAACTCATGTCTCCCACATTGCAGGCAGATTCTTTACCATCTGAGCCACCAGGAAAGCCCGATGGAGAAACACACCTCCATAAATCATATCCATTAATCACATCCATCCTCATTGTCTGTGATTTCCAGTTTGTATTTCTTAAAGAAGAAAGAGAATCTAAAGACATTTGTGAAGCAAAATGAGTACAGATGGTTTTCCCAATATACTTCTGTTACATTTCCCACACCTATTTTGACAGCAGTTTTTAGGAACTCAGGTTTATCAAATCTTTCCAAACATTCAACTTAATTTTCATAAGAAAATAAGAACTTTTCATAAGAAAATTTTCAGAACTTTTCTGTACTCAAAGTTTAACAGTTTAGTCAGTATTTAAATAAATATGTCACATAGCAAGTACAATACAATCAGAATTAACTGGTCTGGAAATAAACACAATTTGCAAGTAAGAAGACAAATCAACTATTAGAAGCATAAATGTGTTGACATGCATGAAAATTGTGGCCTGCAGTGTACAAGGGGTGCCCAATATTACCTGCACAGCAGGACTTATATACCATAAGAGAATGAGAGCATAGTCAAGCTGGTGAGGCAGTTCAGCAAAAATCTGCTAAGAGTGCTCCTACTCTAGCCTTATGGCATAAGAATTAATATTTGGAATGATAATCCTAAATTATAAACATTTTCAGTACATAAATGACTGTATGCTAAAAAAAAAAAAAAAAAAACAAGAATACCCCATGGGGAATTTAAAATCTAGTCCTTGGCCTAAAAGACCCTTAATCATAAAAGTACGCAAACTAATATCTATTGAATATCCCAGGCACTATTCTAAGTGTTGTTGTTATTGTTTAGCTCTAAGTCATGGCCTACTCTTTGTGACCCCATGGACTGTAGCCCGCCAGGCTTCTCTGTCCATGGGATTTCTCCAGGCAAGAATATTGGAGTGGGTTGTCATTTCCTAGTCCAGGGTCTCCTCCGGACCCAAGGATCAAACATATCTCCTGCCTTGGCAGGTGGATTCTTTACCACTGAGCCACCAGGGAAGCCTATTCTAAGTGTTACGCATCTATTATTTCATAAGTACTAGTAAGATCTTCACTTGTCATGCAAAAAAAAAAAAAAAATGAAGCACAGAGAGGTAAAACAATTTCCAGAAGGTGACCCATTGAGTAAGTGATGGATAAAACTCAAATCCAGGCTGTACCAGGCTATTAACTCAAGCTATTAGCCACCATCATATATCAACAACTTATCATGTGCTAGGAACTGGACTGTGCCATTCATATAGTGCATCTAATTTTGATCCTCAGATAATACTTAAATATATATATATATATATATATATTAATAGCCTCATTTTACACTGTATGTCATGTCACAGAGATATGAAGTGGAAATTCAAATACAGATTATTTAACTTAAGTTTTCATGTTTTTATGCATCACTATCTCACAGTATTATCTATAAATTAGCATGTACTAATCTGTATGGAAAATCCCTGAAATCAGCAGAGAAGCTAATAATACATATTATATTGCAAACATATACATATTTAAATATATATATATATATATATATATAAAACTCAAAAATCAGTTGGTATGCTTCAAAGAATCACAGGGTACCATAACACTCAGATTAACTAACTGCTCTAAATAATAGAAAACTACTTTCCTCACAAAGAAAGTAATTAAGATAAATTTAGACAACTTTATATGATTATAGAAAAATTCAAAATTTATGAAAGTGAAATGAAAATAGGAAAAATTATATCTGTTAGTAGATACAATCTCTGCTAACATTCTTATATAATATCTTCCAAATTTTGAGTGTGTGCATAGAAGAATTTCTCCTACAGATAATGTTTTTAATGTGAATTGGCAATAATGTAATCAAATAATTAGGGTACTTCATGATATTATGAGGAGGAGTGTTTTGGTGACTTTGTGCTTTGTTTATCATCTTTATGGGTGACTAATGTGATGAGAATTTGAAATAAATTCTTACAGAGATGGGAAACATATCTTGGCTTTGTTCCTATCTCTCTCTGGCTGCTGCCTCTGATTTTCTTTGGCACATTCCTCCTCCTCTAACAATTAAATGCTGGTTTGCCTCAGGGCTCTGCATTGAGCACTCAACTCTTTTTACTCTGTATTTTCTCCAAGGTGACCTGATTCACTCATGCAGTTTCCATATTACCTATGATCTGATATTTCCCTCATTTGTATTTCTAGTCCATTCCTCTCCTCTGAGCTCAAGCTCTGATATCTGCAAACATCTCCTTGACATCTCTAGCTGGCGATGTAAAGTCCATCTCAAAGCCAGCTCTTACAGTGCCCCTTACCTCCATTCTCCTTCTTGTCTTTCCTCACTCATGCAGTTCATTAAGCCTGAGCTTTAAGACTCATTTGTGGCATGACCCTTTCATTCCTATTCCATAGCCAAGCATTCCTACGGTCTATACCTAATTCCTTCAAAATCTGTCTTGAATCTGTCTACATCTCTCCAGGTCTATCTTTGATCAAGTAACCATCTTATCTCAGTCTAGGAGGCAACAGCTTTTAAAAAATTATTCAATTATTAGTTTGGCTGTGCCAGGCCTTAGTTGCGGCATGCAGAATCTTTAGTTGTGGGATCTAGTTCCCTGACCAGTGATCGAACCCTTGGGAGCACTGAGTCTTAGCTACTGGACCACCAGGGAAGTCGCTAGAAAGCAATAGCTTTATGTCATATATTTTTCCAAATAGAAACTGAAAGAATCTTTCTAAAATGAAAATAGATCAAGTCATTCCATTGCTTAAAACCTTACCATAGTTTCCCATTGCACCCAGACTAAACTCCAAACCCCTTAACACAATCCATGTTGTCTTATATGATGAGCTCCTCCTACTTCTCCAACCTCAACCTCATTTCACTCCATATTCAGTTTGCTCCTCTTAAGATACCTTCTTCCAGTTCCTCAGACACAGTGGACCCTCTCCAAAAAAAGAAAAACAATTCTCTATTATCAAAAATTGAACAGTGGCTTCCAGTCTGGACAAGAAGGCACAAACCTGTTTCTTTCTCTTCCTTCCCAAGAGACAATATAAACCTCGAAATAAGGCTGAGAGAACTCTGAACGGTGGTAAGAAGGAAATCTTGTTTGGAACCCCAAGACTGGAAGAACAACACAGAGGCATGATGCCGTGTGCCTCTCCCTGAACAGCACAATTTGTAAGTCACCCAGACCCAGGATGTTTTGACCTTCCATTGTTGTTGTTGTTCAGCCGCTCAGTCGTGTCTGACGCTTTGCAACCCCATGAACTATAGCGTGCCAGACCTCCCTATCTCTCACCATCTCCTGCGGTTTGCCCAAGTTCATGCTCATTGCATTAGGGATGCCATCCAGCCATCTCATCCTCTGACACCCTCTTCTCCTTCTGCCCTCAATCATTCCCAGCATCAGGCACTTTTCCAATGAGTCGTCTGTTCATACTAGATGAGCAAAATACTGGAACTTCAACTTCAGAGCATCAGTCCTTCCAGTGAGTAGTCAGGGTTGATCTCTCTTAAGATTGACTGGTCTGACCTCCTTGCTGACCAAGGGACTTTCAGGAGTCTTCTCCAGCACAACAGTTCGAAGGCATCAAGTTTTTGGCATTCTGCCTTCTTTACAGACCAGTTCTCACAACCATATATGACCACTGGGAAGACCATAGCCTTGACTATACAGACATTTGTCGGCAGAGTAATGTCTCTGCTTTACAACACACTGTCCACATTTGTCATCACCTTCCTGCCAAGAAGCAATCATCTTCTGATTTAAAGGCTACAGTCACCATCCACAGTGATTTTGAAGCCCACAAGGAGGAAATCTGTCACTACTTCCACCTTTTCCCCTTCTATTTGCCATGCAGTAATGGGGTCAGATGCCATGATCTTAGTTTTTTTAATATTTAGTCTTAAGCCAGCTCTTTCACCTCATGAGAAATGCCAGGCTGGATGACTTACAAGCTGGAATCAAGATAGGCAGGAGAAATATCAACAACCTCAGATATGCAGATGAAACCACTCTAATGGCAGAAAGCCAAGAGGAACTAAAGAGTCTCTTGATGAGGATGAAGGAGGAGAGCGAAAGAGGCAACTTTGACCTCTTATCCAGCACCAAAAGCCAGGTAGTCTCCTTCCTCCCCCTGAAGCAAAGGGAGTCCCTCTGACAATATCAAGCAAAACCAGAAGAATAGGCAAGAGAGATCCATCAGGAGCTCAAGTAACAATAAGTGGCCTGAGAAGCCATTCTCCTTTTCCACTGAGCCTAAACCTCACCTTTTTGGGACTTCCCTGGTGGTCCAGTGGATAAGACTCCATACTCCCAATGCAGCGGCCCAGGTTCAATCCCTGGTCAGGGAACTAGACCCCACAAGCCACAAGTAAGTGTTCACATGCCACAACTAAAGAACCTGCATGCCACAACAAAGATCAAAGATTCTGCATGCTGCAACTAAGACCCAGCACTGCCAAATAAATACATAATTTAAAAACAATAAAATAATAAAAATAAAACTCCCCTTCCCCACTGAAAGATACCAGCTACCTGCTGCTGCTGCTGCTGCTAAGTGGCTTCAGTCGTGTCTGACTCTGTGCAACCCCATAGACGGCAGCCCACCAGGCTCCCCCGTCCCTGGGATTCTCCAGGCAAGAACACTGGAGTGGGGTGCCATTTCCTTCTCCAATGCATGGAAGTGAAAAGTGAAAGGGAAGTCGCTCAGTGGTGTCCGACTCTAGCGACCCCATGGACTGCAGCCTACCAGGCTCTTCCGTCCATGGGATTTTCTAGGCAAAAGTACTGGAGTGGGACCAGCTACCTAGGGGTACTGAAAGATACCCAGGGGTGCTGGAAGATGCCAGACACCCAGGGGTGCTGAAAGAGGAAACCAGGCACAGTAGGTAGCATGGTCCAGGATGCCCCCTTGACCCCAGAGGCCTGAGACCCCTCCCCCAGCTAGAATATACCTGGCATCCCAGCCTGGGGAACCGTCTCCATCCCTTCAGCAAGCACCAGCAGGTACCAGCCCCTGCAGCAAAAGATAAGTCAAGCTGATGGAAATAACAGTGCAACAACTCCGAAAATTAAGCTGTGATTATAACAACAGCTCCCCTAAAAGCAGGCTGGAATCTGCATGCTAAACAGCAAGACAGTCTGCCACTAAAGAAAAAATTTCCAAGGTACAACTGCATTCCTTGGCTTGTGGGAGATGGCTTCTTCTATCTTTAAAGAAAGCAGCATTGCATCTTCAAAACTCTCTGACTCTCCAGTTGCTTCTGTTATCACATCTCTTTATATAATTCTCTGCCTCCTTTAGTAAGAACTTTTGTTTTTATATTGGACCCACTGGTTAATGCATGATGTTCTTGCCATCTCAAGAGCCTTAACCTAATCACATCTTCAAAATCCCTTACTTACTCCCAGGTCTCAAGGATTTGAACATGGATATCTTTGGAGGGTGGGGTGTGAGGAACATTCTGCTTTCCATACCAACAGATTGTGATAAACCATTCTGTATATCATAATACTCAAAGCAACCACTATAAAAACCATATAAAGAAATACATTGAGAACCACAATAAACAGACATAAAAAGATATACTTGGAAACACTATAAGTAACCAAGATGCTATCATAAAAAATAGTCAAGTAATCTACAAGAAAACAAAACAGAGAAACAGAATAAAAACAAGAAGGAAAGAAATGGAAAAAAAAAAAAAAAAAACATTAAAAAAGCAGACAAACACTAACATATCAATATTACCTTAAATATAAATAGCCTAAATGCACCAATTGAAAGACAGCAATTGGCAGAGTAGATTTTTCAAAATGACCCAACAAGTGCTGTTTCAAATAAACTTACTTCAAATTCAATGATAGGTATACTGAAAGTAAAAGGATGAAGAAAGTTACGTAAAAGATACAGAATCATATAAACATTACATTTAAAAGGAGTGGCTATATTAACATTTGATAAAGTAGATTTTAGAGCAAAAAAAAAAAAAAAAAATGACCTAGAGACAGAGAAGGACATAATGATACAAGTATCAATACACCAGAAAGACACAGTAATCCTAACTGTATACTCAGCAAATAGTAGAGTCTCAAAATACTTGAACCAAAATCTGACAGACTCACTAGACAGATAATTGGCAAAGATATAGGAAATCTGAACACAGTCAACCAACTAAACCTAATCAACGTACATGGAAAGGAAGTGGCAACCCACTCCAGTATCCTTGCCTGGGAAATCCCATGGACAGAAGAGGCTGGTGGGCTATAGTCCATGGGGTTGCAAAAGAGTCAGACACAACTTAGCGACTAAACAACAACTACTCAAAAACAGCAGAATATATATATATATATATATATTTTTTTTTTTTTTCATCTAAACCATATCCTAGGTAAGAAAACAAACTTAAGCAAAATTTAATTAAACAACATACTTCTAAATAAGCTATGAATAAGAGAGGAAGTCTCAAAATTTTAAATACATATAGAATTTAATGAAAACAAAAATGCAACATATAGTTTCTAAAGTGATGCTAAGGAAATTTATGGTATTAAATGCTTATATTAGAAATGAAGAGAGGTCTTAAATTAGTAATCTAACTTCCTACCTAAAAGAAACAAATGCAAAGAGCAAAAAACCTAAAACAAGTAGAAGGAAGGAAATAACAGAGAAAGATATTAATAAAATTAGAAACAGAAAAACAACAAATAAAATCAATGAAATAGCAAGCTAGTTCCCAAAATATCAATAAAATTGGTAATACACTAGGAGGACAAAAATAAAAAGAGAATTACATAAATCACTAAATATCAGAATATTATTACAGATTCTGCAGTCAGTAGAAAGATAATAAGGGAATACTGTGAATAAATTAATGCACATAACTTTAATAACTTCAAATAAAGGGACCAATTTCTTAAAAAAAAAAAAACTATCAAACCTCAACCAAGATAAAATAGATAACAAAAACAAAGACAAAGAATAAAGAAAATGTAGGCCAATAGATCTCATAAACATAGATACAGAAATCCTTAAAAAACAACAGTCTGAATCCAACTATGTATAAAATTGTACACCATGTCCAAATGGAATTTGTTCTAGATATGCTAGGCTGGTTCAACTTTTGAAAATCAGTCAATGTCATCTACATCAACAACCTAATGAAACAAAATCATAAGGTCGTATCAATCAATACTGGAAAAGCATTTGACAAAATCTAATACCTGTCAATGATAAAATATTCAGCAACTAACGAATATAGTGCTAATATTTCAACTATCTACAAAAAAAGTAAAGGTGGAAAATTCTGAAAGAGATGGGAATGCCAGACCACCTGACCTGCCTCTTGAGAAACCTATATGCAGGTCAGGAAGCAACAGTTAGAACTGGACATGGAACAACAGACAGGTTCCAATTAGGAAAAGGAGTACGTCAAGGCTGTATATTGTCACCCTGCTTATTTAACTGATATGCAGAGTACATCATGAGAAACGCTGGGCTGGAAGAGGCACAAGCTGGAATCAAGATTGCCGGGAGAAATATCAATAACCTCAGATATGCAGATGACACAACCCTTATGGCAGAAAGTGAAGAGGAACTAAAAAGCCTCTTGATGAAAGTGAAAGTGGAGAGTGAAAAAGTTGGCTTAAAGCTCAACATTCAGAAGACGAAGATCATGGCATCTGGTCCCATCACTTCATGGGAAATAGATGGGGAAACAGTGGAAACAGTGTCAGACTTTATTTTTTGGGGCTCCAAAATCACTGCAGATGGTGACTGCAGCCGTGAAATTAAAAGACGCTTACTCCTTGGAAGGAAAGTTATGACCAACCTAGATAGCATATTGAAAAGCAGAGACATTACTTTGCCAACAAAGATCCGTTTGGTCAAGGCTTGGTTTTTCCTGTGGTCACGTATGGATGTGAGAGTTGGACTGTAAAGAAGGCTGAGCGCTGAAGAATTGATGCTTTTGAACTGTGGTGTTGGAGAAGACTCTTGAGAGTCCCTTGGACTGCAAGGAGATCCAACCAGTCCATTCTAAAGGAGATCAACCCTGTGTTTTTTGGAAGGAATGATGCTAAAGCTGAAACTCCAGTATTTTGGCCACCTCATGCGAAGAGTTGATTCATTGGAAAGGACTCTGATGCTGGGAGGGATTGGGGACAGGAGGAGAAGGGGACGACAGAGGATGAGATGGCTGGATGGCATCACTGACTCGATGGACGTGAGTCTGAGTGAACTCCAGGAGTTGATGATGGACAGGGAGGCCTGGCGTGCTGCGATTCATGTGGTCACAAAGAGTAGGACACAACTGAGCGACTGAACTGAACTGAACTGAATATCATACTTATTAGTGAAAGACTGAATGCTTTCCCAACAGATTTGGGAGCAAAGCAAGAATGTTTACTCCCACTACTCTTATTCTATGTAATACTGAAAGTTCCAGTCATTGCAATAAAACAAGGGAAAGAAATAAAAGGCATGCAGATAAGAAAGGAAGAAATAGGACTGATTCCATTTGCAGATGATATGACTGTTTATGTAGAAAACTCCAAAAATACTACATAAAAGAAAAATTCCCAGAACTAATAAATGATTACAGCAGGTTCATGGTAAACAAGATCAACACACAGTGAGTCGCTGTGTGAACTATCCCTGAACATGTAGAAATAAAATTAAAACACAATACCATTTACTATCTTTCTAAAGATTATGAAATACTTAGATATACACTTAACTGTACAGACTGAAAATAGCTCAGTCATGTTTGACTCTTTGGGACCCCATGGACTTATACAGTCCATGGAATTCTCCAGGCCACAATACTGGAGTGGGTAGCCTTTTGCTTCTCTAGAGGATCTTCCCAACCCAGGGATTGAACCCAGGTCTCCTGCATTGCAGGCGGATTCTTTATCAGCTTAGCCACCAGGGAAACCCAGCTGTACAGCCTAACATATTACAAAATGGGAATGAAAGAAATTTTAAAAGATCTAAGTAAATGGAGAGATATACCAAGTTCATGGGTTGGAAAATTTAGCAAAGTTGTCAATTCTTCCAAAATAGATCTATAGGCTTAATATAATGCTTACCACAATTCCTACAAGGCTTTTTGTAGTCATAGATGAGCTTATTCTAAAATTGATATGAAAAGCCACAAGCCCCAGACAAGCTCAACAATCTACAGTCATGATAGAGAAGTATCAAGTAGGAGGAATTACTCTACCTAATTTTACCGGGCAGATCATTAGTTCCCAAACTACTGAATATCTGTCCATGTCCCTGAAGATACTATATGGAGAAACAGCAATTATTTTACATTTCAGAAATGTGATGAAGTTAGAAATCTTGAAAGAAAGAGCTCAACTTGGAGCATATGCATGCATTTGTGCATACTCAGCCGTTTCCAACTCTGTAACCCCACAGACTGTAGCCTGTCAGGTTCCTCTGTCCGTGGAATTTTTCAGGCAAAGAATACTGGAGTGGGTTGCCATATCCTCCTCCAAGGGATATTCCCAACCCAGGGATCAAATCCTGGCAGGCAAATTCTTTACCCCTGAGCCACCAGGGAAGCCCTGGTTTATATGAATGGGCTCTAATTACAATTACACATATCCTTATAAGAGAGAAGGGGAATTTGGGGATAGACGCAGAGAGGAGAAGACATATTCAGAGGAAGTGTGATGTGAAGACAGATTGAAGTGATGCAGCTATGGTACAAGGAAGCCAAGAACTGCCAATAACCACCAGAAGCTGAAAGAGGCTAGGAATAATTCTTGCCTAGAACCTGCAGAAGGAGCAGACACTACCTACCTACACTATGATTTCAGACTCTGGCCTCCAGGACCGTGAAAGAACACTTTCCTATTGTTTTCAGCCACTAAGTGTGGCCCCATGAAACTAATACATGACATGAAGACTTATTAATATGGCTACAGTAATCACAAAGGTGTGATGTAGACAGAAGGATAGAAATATAGACCAGTGGAATATAGAGAATCCATGAATAGATTCATACAAATATGCTCAACCAATTTTGGACAAAGGTGCAAAAACAATTTAATGGAGCAAGAAGAGCCTTTTTAAGAAATGCTACCAAAGTAACTGGACATTTAGAGACAAAACAGGAACCTTGGCTTAAACTTCACATCATAGACAAAAATTAACTCAAAATGGATTATGGGATTAAATGTAAACTATAAAACTTTTAGACAAATGAGTAAGAGAAAATCTTTGGGATTTAGGGCTAAGTAACAAATTTTTTTCATACTGTTCATGGGGTTCTCAAGGCAAGAATACTGGTTTTCCATTGCCTTCTCCAGTGGACCACGTTTTGTCAGGCTCTGACTAGCAGGGATATACCCTTCAACTGTTCCATGTAGCCAGAGGACATGCCTGGCACCCTGGCTGTCCCACTGGTGGCCCTCTTGAGTGTGTAAACCTTCACCAGCGCTGGGTGTTGGTCAACGTGCCAACCAATGTCCCGACCAGGGCCTGGGCAAAGACCCTGCTGTAGTCGTTGGCTGGAACCGAGCGATATTGGAGGACACCCAGAAGAGAAGAGCTCCCCGGCCCCTCTGCTGCTGCTGGCCACTTGTGGGGCTGGTCCGCCACCCAGGAGTCGTGTGGAATAGAGAGCTCTCCGCCCTGACCATTGCTACTGGCTGCCCTGGGAAGATAGTGAAGGACAGGAAACCTGGTGTGCTGTGGTCCATGGGGTCACAAAGAGTTGAACATGACTGAGTGATTGAACAACAGTAACGAGTTTTTAGACATGATATCAAAAACACTATCCATAAAAGAGTATTTTCCAATCATGCATGTGTGTTAGTCACTCAGTCATGTCCAACTCTTTGTGACCCCATGGACTGTAGCCTGTCAGGCTCCTTTGTCCATGGAATTCTCCAGGCAAGAACACTGGAGTGGGTACCCATTCCCTTCTCCAGGGGATCTTCCTGACCCAAGGATCGAACCCAGTTCTCCTGCATTGCAGGCTGATTCTTTACTGTCTGAGCCACCAGGAAAGCCCCTTTCTAATCATAAAATTGATAAATTGAATCTTATTAAAATTAAAAACTTTTTATCTACAAATACCCATGTAAAGAGAATGAAAAAATAAGCTACAGGTTCACAGAATATATGTGTAAACCACATATTCAACAAAAAACTAGTATCTAGAAAAGAAAGGATTCTAAAAGTTCAATCATTCTTAAAAACCCAGTTAGAAAATGGGTCAAAGTCACAGGCATTAAACCAAGGAGAATGTATAGATGACAAATAAGCACATGAAAGTATTTCAATATCATTAGCAAATGGGGAAATACAAATTAAGAGAGACCGCTACACATCTATCAGAAAGGCTAAAATAAAGAATAGTGTTAGTACCACATGCTTTTGAGGATGAGGAGAATCTAGATCATTCATACATTGCAAGTAGAAGTGTAAAATGATACAGTTGCTCTAGAAAACAGTCAGCGAGCAGTTTCTTACCAATCTAAACATGCAATTACCATATAGCCCAGCAACTGGACCCCTCGACTTTTATTCATAAAAAATGAAAATCTATACTGCACCAAAAGCAACACATGAATGTTTGTAGAAGCTTTCTTCATAACAGCCAAAATCTGGAAATAACCCAGATGTCCTTCAAAGGATGAATGTTTAAACCGTGGTACATGGTTTCCAAGGTGTAGTCCTCAGCAGGAAAAAAAAAAAAAAAAGAACTATTGATTTATGCAACAATCTTGATGACTCTCCAGGGGTTAGGCTGCAGTGAAAAAAGCCAATTCCAGAAAGTTACATACTGTGTGGTTCTATTGATATAACACTTTAAAACGATCATATTTTAGAAGTGGAGAACAGACTAATGACTGCCAAGGCTTAAGGTAGGAGAGAGGGTGACCCCCAGGGGACCGGAGGGAGTGAGATACGGTGATAAAAATGCAACACTTGGAACTTCCAAATAAAAATATTTTACAATAAATAGAAATTGTTTAAAAAAGAAGCAACCTGGATAATGTAACTCTGGTGAGTATTCTGAAGTGATTCATGAATCTACACAGATAAATTTTATTAGACTGTGAGAGTCACCCATCATTTTGCTTTGTAAAGAGTGAATTTACATCAATTAAACTCCTTCTAATAGATGTCTGCTGTCAAATAAAATAAATCTTTTGAAGGATTTTTTGAAACACTCATAGCACTTACTATTTGAATATTAATACTATATATGCACTCTTCTACATGATTTTTTTTAAATTTTTATTTAGAATCAAATCTAAGAAAATGTCTTTCATTTTTGCTCCTCCAACCTACGCAGTTGTCTGTCTTGCAGATCTGAGAACACTTTTAACTGTTGGGAACCTATTTCTTCTCACACTTGACATAGGGAATACTTGTTCACACATCCCCTTATGTGTTTTTAAAATTGCTAAATGAACATCAATTATGTCTATCTCTTGAGTTATATCAATCTGAACAAAAATGCACTGCTTTTATTGACATCATTACTGCAGAGTTGTTAATTAATCTGCCACTACTGTCACAACTTCATATATAGATGAGTGCCAGTTGAGAAATCAGTTATTTAACCATGCATTCCCCTAAAATGGTAGAATGTTAAGTCTTTTACTAAATGAAATTTTTGCTTTCAAGTACAAAAGCAGTAAATTCTCATTACAGGAAACACAAGTAAAAAATTAAAGTGCAAAGAAATCCAGAAATTTTTCTACCCATAGAAAGTTACCACTGGTGCATTGGTCTCTATAATTCAAGATTATTTGTATGCCTGTGTGTACATGTATCCATCATTATTTTAAAAACAATTTAATAATGTCTTGTATACCATTTGATAATTTGTTTCAAGTAGCAATACATTATAAAACATACTTCCATGCAAAGAGAAGTATTTATGTACCATCTCAACTATTTATATAGTATTCTGTTAGATAATACATCTTTAATTTAACCAATTCCCAATGATTGGACATTTAGGCTTTTTCATTAGTCTGCTATGATCAACAGAACTAGAGCTAAATATTTTACACATTATTATTTATTTCCTTAGGATAAATTGCTAAAAATGGAATTACTTTATAACTTTGTGACAAAATAACTAGCAGAAAGAGTATAGCAATTTGTAATAACACCAGTGACTTTTCAAAAGGCCAGAGATGGAGAATAACTCTGTCCTTACCTTCACTGGTAAGGACACTGGTAAGGTGATGGTATCCTTACATATATATATTTATGTATATTTATGGCTGCCAATATAAAGGCTAGAAATACCATATTGTTTTTATTTTCTTTAATTATTAATAAAGTTGAACATTATGTTCCCTTGTGCACTGGACTTTTCAATATTTTTTTGACTGTATTCTTAAACAACATCTTAAAGATTTTAAGTGTTTCATATAATGAAGACATTAATACTTTGTCATATGTTATGCATAGTTAACATTTCATTTTTATTTCTACCATTTGGATATTTATTGGATATACAGATGTTTTTCTGTTTTGTGCTATCAAGTCTATCATATTTCTCTTTGGATTTCTTCTTCAGATGAGGCAAGTCCTTCCTTGTTTCTAGATTATATAAATGCTCTCCTATAGAAAATCAGGAATTGGAAGCTGCACTGAGACGCTTTATAGTTCAACCCCATCATTTTACAGTTAAGGAAAATATAATCCTTTCATGAATGTCCTAAGGCAATGTCTTTAATTTCTGCTACTGTCAGGACTAGAATCCAAGTCTTTGTCCCTCTGACTGTTGGAGAACAAAGCAGATGAATGGTCTACTTCCTTCTGAAAGAGCTAGAGTGAGATGCTGTGGCTGTTGACAACCGGGTGGGGTCAAGTTGGGAGGGAGTCTCCTTGCTCACCTCGCACACTCTCTACCCCAACTCAGGCTCTGCTTTCAAATCCTCTGAAAGGTGATTGATTCAGAGACCCAAGAAGACCATGAAACAGTTCATGGGTAAAGAAAGATACAGTCTTCTAACGGCCACTGAATGGTGCAGAATGCTGAGAGATGTGAACAATGTGGAGTTTTGCAGATGTCCACTGCAGCTTCCTCAATTAAAAAAAAAAAAGATGATTTTTTTTTTGAGATGATCACAGGGTATTTACTTTAACATCTGTTAGACGTGGTCCATGTCTTCTAGATTGGGCAATAGGAAGAGGTCGATTTACAATAACAAATTGCAGTGATTCTTGGTGACTGGAAGAACTCTGATGTGTTTCCTTGGCCAACACATGCCCATTTGGGTCTGGCAAGCTACTTCTTCCCTGGTGGCTCACACAGTAAAGAATCTGCCTGCAATGTGGGAGACTGGGATTTGATCCCTAGGTCAGGAAGAATCCCTGGAGGAGGGAATGGCAACCCACTCCAGTATTCTTGCCTGGAGAATCCCATGGACAGAGGAACCTGGCAAGCTACAGTCCATGGTGTCACAGAGTCAGACATGACTGAGCAACTAACACATACACACAAGCTACTTCTCTCAGACCCAAAACCTCTGAATTTCCTTAAGTTTGGCCTATAAAGAAATGTTTCCAAGTCTTCATGCTTCCCATCAGGCTGATAATACTAAAACTGCAGTTCTTTCCTTAGGATTTGGGGATTAGCAGAGGCCAACCATCCTCTGTTGCCCTTGCCAACCAGCTACAGGGTGCATGCCGAGTGAAGATTATATGGTATTTTAGAAGTAAGACACACATTAAATGCCAAGAACAGCCCTATTTTTCAACCAACACCTGTCTACCTCATCAGACAGCAGTGGTGATTAAGATTGATTTAATCTGCATTGGAGCAACTCTTTCAGTGAAGGCGGAAGGTGTCTGCAGATAAACCTGGCACCAACAGTAACTGCCGCATCCTCTGCTCACTGAAATCTTCTAATGAGGACTGCATCGCTATCTCCACGCTGTGCTGAGAAGAAAGCTCGGGAGGTCAGGGCAGTCACCACCTGCTTATCAGGATTAGCGACCACTGTCCAAGAACTTGACTTTAAAGTGCTCCATTATCCAACCGGAGCAAGAAATTCTCCAAGAGATTATGGAGAGGGAAAGTGGTTTTGCTGTGACCCGGTTAAAAACTGAGGCAGAATGAAAAGCAGACATGGGGAGGAGAGAAAGGGCTGATCCTGCCATGAGTTACTGGAAAGAAAGGAGGAGCCAGACACCAACTGATATTTTCAGATGAAACAGGATAAACCTGAAACTTTCATATTCATTCACCTGATTTGCTATGGGTATGAGGTCTTTTGAAACAACTCCATCTCTGAACCAAACTAAAATTATTTTCCCTCTTCCCCTCCCCGTAAAAAAAAAAATGATCTTGGGAAAAAAAATCCTTCTCTGAACCATTCTTGCACATCTAATTATGGCACACACCACTTAGTGCTGTGATCGGAACCATTTTAAGGAGATGAAGATTCTTTTTGCTCAGTAGGGGAGGGATGGAAAGGTCTGGCTTTTCAGGAAAATATAGATGGCCAAATGAATGTGACTTGAAATAAAATCAGCTTTGGCTCTGCTGGAAACTGACCCTCTGACCCTTTGCTTCCCAGTCCTCCACCACCACACCCACAGGCCTCCATTTCATGTTTCACCCTGGCGGGTCCCCAGGATACCCAGCTACAGATCTCCCTCCCATTAGCTGCAGGAATCCAGAATATCCATGGCAACCGGTCTCTAACCCCAGGGAGAAGGCAACAGAATTGAAAGGCTCCATTCTGTTTCTACATCTACAGCTCAGCGAATTGACAGCTTGGTGGTTCCCTCAGTTCCATTAGACTAGGAGACCCTTTTCTCCCTTCCTTTGTGTCATCTTTTTACCTGGGTAGGTCTTGGCCAAGGTTAAGGGATTTTTCATATGGGTATCTGCCCCCGCTTCCAGCTACTTTTGCCCCTACCCTGAAGCCAGCTCCTTAAACCATCCTGGCTTGGCAGCATTTTTCTAAATAAAACACAGCATCATCCTGCTATGGGTCTTTTTTACCTTCCTACAAAAACGTCCCTCATTTGATGCGCGCATTGTGCAAATGACAACAGATATCTGATTTTGAGCAAACCAAGTCCTTTGTGAAACAAGATCTTATAAAAACCAGCAGAGATAATAATTTTGTCATGAAATTAAGTTGTAGCATCAAATAACTATAATCATGTCCATGTGATTGTTTGTGCCACAGACACTTAGATGGGGTAGCAGATTGTGTAGTGCTCTCGTTGTTTGCCAATGGAGCCTGAATAACTAATGTGCACTCCATGCCCTGTGGAATGGCAGCTGAGTCCCCACTGGATATGGGGAGACTTGACAGAAGCAAACCACTAGGTCTGCAGAATCAAAATGAGACAGTAATACTACGTACAGGACACAATCTAGAGTCTTATGTTGCATCCGTAGTTGCCCAGGAGGATTATAAAACGAAGGCAATCTGCCAGTCAGCACTTCTCAACCCTTTGGAGTAAAGGAGACCCCTTATGAGACCAATAATAGCTATAGAGTCTCCTCCCAGGAGGACGTGTATACGTGTGAAATGGGAAGTGGCATTTCCTGTTGTTCAGCGTTTGGGCAGAAACCTCAAAGGATGAGTATACAGTTCGCATCAAGAACTTGGCATGTGGATGTGAGGGCGATCTGGTTGGGACATCTGTCACCCCATTGATCGCCAGGGTTGATTCAGCTGATCTGGCTGGCTAGGCGGGTGTCCCCTTCCTCCCTCACCGCTCCATGTGCATCCCTCCCGAAGCTGCACGCTCAGTCGAAGAGGACGACCATCCCCGATAGAGGAGGACTGGTCTTCGGTCAAGGGTATACGAGTAGCTGCGCTCCCCTGCTAGAACCTCCAAACAAGCTCTCAAGAACTTGGCATGTTCTCTGTGATGACCTAGAGAGGTAGTATGGCAGAGCAGGGAGGTTCAAGAGAGAGGGGATATATGTATACTTATAGCTGATTCGCTTTTTGTACAGCAGAAACTAACACAGCATTGTAAAGCAATTATACTCCAATAAAAAAATAAAAAAATAGAACGTTCTTCCAGTTTAGATAAATTATGTATACATTCTAACTATAAATAGATAAACAATAGTATGTTTCCCAAATTATAAAGTATATGTTGTGTGTGTGTGTGTGTGTGAGGCTTGATAGACTGGATAGAGAATATTCTTTCCTGTTAATACTAAAATAGAAATTATTGCATTTATTTTGAATATATACTTAATAATATGCTCTTTACTCTTTCATACTTGCTAAATAAAAAGGAAAAAAAGAACTTAGCACATCCTAAACAGGGAAATCATTCCCTAAAATAGTAACTCCTAAAGTATAGGAACACACAGAAGTACACCAAAACTTCTAAAGAAACACACGGCCACAGGTGGCTTTAGGAAATTAAGTTCTAGATTTTATATAGAGAGATATATTTTCTTTCCACACTATCCCTTCACTACTGTTTCATGAGAAAGGTAAATGTCTCGCCCATCTCTAGCTCAACTTTGGTGTTCTGTCTGGGCTGTGAGCAACTCCAAGATCCCAAAGAGACAATATATATATATTTATATCTGTTAAGCTGCCCTTCACTATGCCCCAGGTTTGGATCTCAGCAGCATATTTTACATGATTTTAAGAATGAAAAAGTGGAAAATTCCAAGTTTACTGCTAATAGATGAATATTATATTTTTGCATTAAAAGAATTGAGAGTATTGTGTTTTCTTGAACATGTATTCAGATTGCTGATATTTTTAACTGTGCCAAATATCTGTTCAATTTTTTATTGCTTTCTGTCATTCTGTCTCTTCTCAATTACTCACTACTACCCTGTACTTTTTTCTGGATTTACTTAATGGGAAGGCATTGTCCATTTCAGTGCAATAATGCAATTAAGAGTTGAAATGAATCTTGTGTAACCCCACACTTACTTAGGGTCCCATACTTTCTTTTATTGTTGTTGCTGATTTCCACTAAATCCTTGTTCATCCTCAAAAAAGACAGAAGAAAGTGGAGAAGGTGGTGGAGGAAGAGGAGAAGAAAAAGAAGAAAGGCCTCATCTTTTTTTAGAAAGCACATGCTTGATAAAAGTTTATTGTTATGGTTAGGATGCATTTATAAGAATGTGTAATATTTTCATGCTTTTATCAAGTGAGTACTAATAATTGTTGTGATAACACATTTTAGAAGAAATCTTCTAAAAATATCTTATGATTACAGGAATTAAAAATTTTAAACTTAAATATGCATTTGTATTGAAGAAAATGATGAGAATAATGGACTGGAAAGCTTCAAAACATATTACAAAAGGAAAAATTCTTCAGGTGAAGTGAAATTGAAAAAAAAAGACTTCCAGGGGGAAAATAGAACAATGTAAAATCTCTGTTCAAAAAACAAAGAGTTATCCATTTTATTTGTGGGAGGTATTTTATTTATTGAGATGGGAATGGGTCATTGTGAGTTATCTAAAAGATGGCAGAGGGCATCAAATTACTATGTATCCACTAGTTACTTTAAAAAAACAATGTAGTGGCTTTATTATAAAATATTCATATTCATAATAAGTAAAAAATTACATCCTTTGATATGATTTAAATTTATGACTAAAAAGTTTAGATAGCAACATAAAAGAAGGAGCACACAGTTGAATTTTCAAAATAAGTTTCAGTGGTCTGTCAGTCAAAGAGCTGGCAGATCAGTGACCTAAGATGGGAGAACAGTGGTACCAAGTCCACCCATGAACACCCACCAGGCTACTGAGAGGAAGTGAAGAGACTGAGGTTTCCTTGGAGAGATTTCAGTGTGATGGGCTTCATTCTCACCCTTGCAGGGGAGAGTAGAGGACTTTCCTCACCTGAGCAAGAAAGAACTTGTGGCTCCAACTACAGTGAAGAGAAGATGAAGGGCAGTGTTGGAACAGCCACGCTTCCAGAATTTGACATGGCAAATGCTGTATGATTTCTCAAACGGGCCAAATACCTCATGTGAGAGCTGAGCTGGATCATGTTGAGAGAAATTCTCCCAAGAAACTGTTGGAAGAACAACACAGAGGGGCCAGTCTCAGGAACCAGGGGACCTGGGGAAATAGAGGGTAACAGTGATGATCAGATGTGGCCACCAGAGCAGGCAAGCTTGAAGACAAGCAAAATGCAACTTGGCAACCAGCCATGGGGAGGTCTCTAAAAACACACAAAAGGGCCCCATGAGAAAAGGGCCAGCTTCTGATCTCTATCACAGCTGGAGGACATCAACACCAAATAAAAAATGAATCCAAGGTAAAATCTCTTTTCTTTTTCTTACCTCTTTCCTTCCCTGAAGACCCTTTAGAAACAGCTGGCCAATAATGAAAAAAATAGAGAAGTAACCAATCCTTCCTCCCACTGGAAGACCTAAATGTAAGACCAGAAACTATAAAACTCCTAGAGGAAAACATAGGCAGAACACTCTCCGACATAAATCACAGCAAGATCTTCCATAACCCACCTCCCAGAGTAATGGAAATAAAAGCAAAAATAAACAAATGGGACCTAATTAAACTTAAGAGCTTTTGCACAACAAAGAAAAGTATAAGCAAGGTGATAAGAAAGCCCTCAGAATGTGAGAAAATAACAGCAAATGAAACTGACAAAGAATTAATCTCCAAAATATATAAGCAGCTCATGTAGCTCAATACCAGAAAAATGAACAACACAATCAAAAAGTGAGCAGAAGATCTAAACAGAACTTTCTCCAAAGAACACACACAGATGGCTAATAAATACATGAAAAGATGCTCAACATCACTTACTATTAAAGAGATGCAAATCAAAACCACAATGAGGTACCATCTCACACCGGTCAGAATGACCATTATCAAAAAAGTCTACAAACAAATGTTTGAGAGGGCGTGGAGAAAAGGGAACCTTCTTACACTGTTGATGGGAATGCAAACTGGTACAGCCAATATGGAGAACAGTGTGGAGATTCCTTTTAAAACTGGGAACAGAACTGCCATACAACCAGCAATCCCACTACTAGGCATACACCCCAAGGAAAACAGAATTGAAAGAGACACATGTACCCCAATGTTCATTTCAGCATTACTTACAACAGAGAGGACATGGAAGCAACCTAGATGTATGTCCATTGGCAGAGAAATGGATAAGGAAGTTGTGGTATATATACACCATGGAATATTACTCAACTATAAAAACGAATGCATTTGAGTCAGTTCTAATGAGGTGCTTGAAACTGGAGCTGATTAAACAGAGTGAAGTAAGTCAGAAAGAGAAAGACAAATGCTGTATATTAACACACACATATGGAATTTAGAAATAAGGTACCGATGATCCTACATGCAGGGCAGCAAAGGAGACACAGACATAAAAAACAGACTTTTGGACTCAGTGGGAGACGGTGAGGGTGGGATGATTTGAGAGAGTAGCAATGAAATATGTACATTACCATGTGTAAAATAGATGACTGGTGCAAGTTTGATGCATGAAGCAGGGCACCCAAAGCCAGTGCTCTGGGACAACCCAGCGGGAAAGTGGGGGAGTGGAGGTGGGAGGATGTTCAGGATGGGGGGACACATGTATACCTGTGGCCAATTCATGCTGATGTATGGCAAAAAACATCACAATATTGTAATTATCCTCCAATTAAATAAATTAATTTTTAAAAAGAAAAAGAAAAAATTCAATAAAAAGATTTGAAAAGGTTCCAGCTCTTATTCTCATTTTACCTTCCTTATTATATTTAATCGGAGAAGGCGATGGCACCCCACTCCAGTACTCTTGCCTGGAAAATCCCATGGATGGAGGGGCCTGGTGGGCTGCAGTCCATGGGATCACAAAGAGTCAGACACGACTGAGTGACTTCACTTTCACTTTCTACTTTCATTAATATGCAAAAATACATATTAAAATTTATTTTTTATGTCTTGCGATCATAAGGTACTTTGTATTTAGAAAATTTCTTCTGAAGTGTGTTATAATTCTCAAGAATCACTGATCAAAGCATAACCACTAGGAGTGGAGAGAAACAAATTGGATTGGAGTTTGGTGTTAATATGATTAAAAAACTAGACTGGACATTTTATTATCTAAGCATGACCAGAAAACACCTTGAGTCCTTACCAAATTTCTTTCAGTGAATAGAGAATAATTAGAAGAAACAGTCCAAATGAATAAGGTAGTGATGAGAAAGTTTCCTCTTCTACCCTATTGTATCTAATATATCCCTGTTCAATACATTGTTATATGCTTCCATCAGCAGGAAAAGACTTACAGTCACCCACTACATCTGGACTCACTCATGAGGCAAGCAGTGAAGAGGAGGGAAGGCTCTTTGGGAGGGAAAAGCCAGTATTAAAAGGAAACTGAGCTTAAAATAAAAAGGGAAGTGACTTGACTTATTTATCTGAAAGAGACATCAGAACTGGAAGAGAATGAGTTCACTGAATGAGCTAGTTTAATTTTCTAGCTAGGAGGATCCGCAGAAAGAAGATGGAGAACAATTGTATCACTAGAAATAAGGAAAGCTACACTTTTGTACATTGAGGTTGCACCCCTAAGTTACTACAAGCATGTGGAGCATGACTGGAGAATTGAAAGTGATGAGGTCATTGAGGAAGGTGTATTTACACCTTCTCCATTTGGAGAAAGGGATGAACAGGAGACACAACAGCACTAACATCTAAGGGGCTGCCCCCCAGAAAGAGCCCACTTGGAAGAGTGAGATTAAGCAGCTATCAGATAGGAGAAAAAGTAAAGGCATGGATGCCAAGAAAAGAATTTCTCAACGAGAGTGGTCCTCATCCTCAAATGCTGGCCAAAGTCCAAGCACTGTATGAACTGAAAAATGTCCTCTCAGTTTAGCAATAGAAACTAGAGTCAGTGGCTTTGGCAAGAACAATTTGACTAGTGTGGCCCAGGCAGAAACTCTATCTAAGGGACTGATTTTTAAAAATGTTTAGCAGTAGAGATGCTTAAGAGTAGACAACTTTTTCAAAAAGTCTGGCAATAAAGAGGATGTGGTAGATTGTATTTGGAATTATTCACTTCCCTTATTAGAGGATGACTGTGCATCCCTACCGATTAACTTGTAACTTGCAGTGTTTCCCTATAGGAGGTGGGTATCTCTCCATCCTATCGATCCTGTGCCCAGTCAAATAGTTGGCTTTGGGAAACCGAGTGTGAGTACAGCAGGAGGGAATAGTTAGAATAGGAAATTTTCCCACAAAGACTTTTCTTTTTCCTATGATGGGAAAGTGTAAGGCATGTTTAAATGCAAATAGGAAGGGACTTCCCTGGTTGTCCAGTGGTTACATGGTTACCTTCCAACACAGGGGACGTGAGTTCCATCCCTGGGCCAGGGACTAAGATACGACATAGTGAAAGTTGTTCAGTTGTGTCGACTCCTTGCAACCCCATAGACTCTACAGTCCATGGAATTCTCCTGGCCAGAATACTGGAGTGGGTAGCCGCCGTTCCCTTCTCTGGGGAATCTTCCCAACCCCGGGATCAAACCCAGGTCTCCTGCATTGCAGGTGGATTCTCTACCAGTTGAGCCACCAGGGGAAGCCCCCATGTCATGGGGCAACTAAGCCCGTGCACCACAACTACTGAGCCCTCGCGCCCTGGAGCCCTCACGCCACAACTGGACAGCCTGCACATCACGACTAAAGAGAAGCCCTCCGGCCACAAGGAAAGATCCCACATGCTGCATCTAAGACCTAACACAGACAAATAAATGCGTGAGTGCCTCCCAAGTCATTTCAGTCATGTCCAACTCTGTGATTCTACAGACTGTAGCTCATCAGGCTCCTCTGTCCATGGGATTCTCCAGGCAAGGATGGTGGAGTGGGTTGCCATGCTCTCCTCCAGGGGATCTTCTCAACCCAGGTATCGAACCCACATTTCCCACATTACAGGCGGATTCTTTACCATCTGAGCCACCAGGGACGCCCCAGCCAAATAAATAAATATTTTTTAAAATGCATGCCTAAAGATACAGAAGAGATGGGATCATCAATGTAGCAAGAATCTTGAGAAGACAGAAAGAGATTGACCTCCAGTAAGAATGAAGATGACTTGCCCATTGGAGGAAACTCAGCTCTCCCATTCACAAGAAATAAGGAGGAAAGGATGGGTGTGAAACAAGGTAAGTCTGCAGATTAAGAGCTGGCACAGAGTCAAAATGATATCTAATGTTTCCTCAAATTCATTTGATGAGGGATAGGGTAAAGACAGATCAGGATGGGAAAAGGGAAGTGGTATTTGGGGAGAATGGTGGACAAATGTATTTTGCTATTTTTGCTATTTTTTTTTTCTTTTAAAGACACCCTAGAAAACCAGAATGGTGGACAAATGTTTTTTTGCTATTTTTTTTTAAGATACCCTAGAAAACCAGAAAAACAGGTAACTTTAGTCTTAAACTGAGGGGTGTTATCGAGACAGAAGGAAGAAGGGAAAAAGAAAGGAGAAATAACAGTGCTGTGGTGGGAAAAAATCTACTGAACTTGGAATCATACAACAAGGGAAATTGAGGTTGGTGATCATAACATTTTGTGGCTACAATATTTACTGTCTGGTGATTTTTCCCAGCTCCACTCAGCACAGAGACATAGGAATGGTCGAGGCAAAGATTGGGCTCCATGAGGCACATGGGATGGAGGTTAACTGGAAAGGGACTGAGGATATTGGTAAGGAAGTACTGAACCAGCTAGCAGCTAAGTCGCTGCAGTCGTGTCCGACTCTGTGCAACCCTGTAGACAGCAGCCCACCAGGCTCCTGTGTTCATGGGATTCTCCAGGCAAGAGTACTGGAGTGGGTTGCCATTGCCTTCTCCATATGAGGATATTGGTAAGGAAGTACTGAATCAGGTTATCACAAATGTCAGATTTTTACACTAGCCCTTCAATTTTCCTATTATATCAGCTGCCTTAGTGTACATTATACACTGAATCCTTTATTCTTTGCAACAACCTTGGGATTATTACTTTATTATACTTCACATAGATAAGGAAATGGATACTCAGAGATACTGCACAATTTGGCTAAGATTACCCAGCAAGCCACAGCATTGGAATTTAAACCCATGTTGTATGATTCCAAGTTCGGCAGACACTTTTTCCCACCACAGCATTGTCATTTCTCCTTTCTTTCTCCTTCCTTCCTTCCAAGTCTCTGTAACATCCCTCAGTTTAACACTAAAGTTACCTGTAATAAAGACTTTCGTAAGAGATCCAAGTTGCTGATGAAAAACGTGAAGCTTTCAGCTATGATTTCTAATTTCTCCCCTAAACTGTATGAAGCTAATCTATAAAGACCTCTAGCCATGTAGACTCAAAACAGAAGCCTAGTTGTCGTTCTATTCCCTAGAATGAATTCATTCCTCTCATTCCTTTTTCACTCTTGTAAGTTCCCTTGCTGAAGAAACAGGATACAATGAACTAAACCCTTAGAAGCTCAAGAATAGCGCCAGATCACAGTGTCAGAAACCCCAGGTGACAGCAGGCAGGGCTGTTGTGTGTTGGTTTCAAGAGCATCACTCATAGGTATATTCTACATGAATGGTGTTCCCTGGAAGGATGGAGCATGCAACCACCCTACCAACCTCCCTTGCTGTGAACTTGTCACATGGCCAATGCTCAATTGTCGACATAATAGATGGGAGATTTTCCAGATGAGTCAAATTTGAAAATATTCTAACCCACAAATCCTGAAATCCCTGTGTCTTTTTTTTTTTTCCTTCTCACTGTACAAATTTCTCTTTCACAACATTCATGGGACACAAAGTCTGGTACCTCTCTCCTGCTTTGCTAGCAATGAAGCTTTGGACATAACCATAATTAAGTTATTCCAAGAGGGGAATAGAGACTGCTTGTTGCCTTCCAATATTTAGTCCTTTCTTTCTCAATAATAAGGTTGGATTCCATCCTATTAATTATAGAATGCCAATATTTTAGCTGAGCACAATGCCTCCAAGGACAAAATATCATATTCCTCAGGGTTTCTTTTGCAGATACAACATGTGGTCACATAACTAAATTCTGGCCAATGAGATAAAAGTAGAAGTACTGTGGGTAACTTTCAAGAAGTATACTTAAAGGAAGTGCTTCAGAATATCCTCATTTTCCCTCCTGCCTGGAATGTGAAGAGGATACTTACATCTCCAGCAGCCACCTCAGACCCTGAGGTAAACTCAAGGATGGAAGCCATTTTCTCAATACGGTGGTGCCCAAAAGAGTCTGAGTCCTTGGATATTTCATGAAACTGCCTACAAAGAATTCCTGCAAAAGAAAAAACTCCTTGAGTGTTGAGCCTATTGTATTTTTAAATCTCTATAACTTGCAGTCGAACACAATTTCTAAGTGGTACAGAAGACAGATGAATTTAAAGGTAGATTCTCATTTTTAACTAAACAGAACTTTTTTCTACAGTTATTTTATAAATGACTCAATTTTTTAAATACAGAACAACAACAACAACAATAGCATATCCAAAGGGGAAAGCATTTTCAGGTCATCTTATCCAGTAACATGCTCTCCACACAAATACCCTGACACTTCTTGGGTTGTTTCATCCTTCCTCTGACTCCACCCAGTCTTACATTTTACATTTCAATTTGACCATTGTTTCATTTATCGGAATTTTCCATGGACAATTCAATGTCCAAAATAAACTGAGATGGAAAATATTTCTCTACACAGTTTGGCCATCCTTTCCGTTCATTCTGGACATTTTATTTTTCTTTGTCTCTGAGAAAGGCACTCAACCCACTTGCTTATCTCCTTAACCATGTATAAAGAAAATATGTTTTCCAAGTTACAGAGTGGGTTTGTCATGGACATCAGGGATAAAAATAATAAACAAAGTAAATAGTCCCAGTATTAAATGATGAATTTCCCAAAGCATATTTATGTCAGGGCTCTCATAGACATAATGTCCAGGAAACAAATGAGCAAAACATAACAAATACATATAACATTTCCATGATCTGACCCCAAGCCACACCAGCCTCCCATTTTTCCTGCAAGCCTAGGATGGTACAGGGTCCTCTTCTTCAGATCCCTCTACTCTTCCCTCTCCAGCCAAAAACATTCACTGGAGCCCATATAATTGCTGAAAAGTCCTCAGAGAACATTTGAAAGTCCTCCCCTTCCCCAAGAAACACACCAGATGTTCTGCTCTAGAACAGCAGAGGCTCTCATGATGAGCATCACACTGCCCGCCAACCCCAGCTCTCCTTCCTAAGAGCTCACACATCACGTCAACCAGTGACCACTTCCCCTCTCATTGTCAATATTCCAGGCCTCAAGGTTTCTGCCTCGCCATCTGATTACCAAAATACCGTGTTCAGAAGTCATTTTTCTAGGTGTAAACTTAAAAAGGATTCCTGTGGTCTACCTCCAAACACTTTAATCTGCCATTAAAAATTCTTCATGGTTTGATACCCACGTCTCCAAACTTACCTCCTCCATTCTGTGAGATACAGTGAGGCTTTGGTCAAATTGACCTCTTTCCTCCAAACTATTTTGTCACAGTCCTCTGTGACTGAAGTCATGATTTTCCCTTGATCTTTCATTTTATTTACTTACTTTGTTGACAACATTTCCTACACTGAGGAAGCTACATAAATAAAAGAAAGGTTTTACTTTGTTTTGTTTGGGATATATTGTAGTCTAGCAGGAAAAGCATGAACCTTCCCAACCTACCACATCGGAGATCACAAGCTCTCCTTAGTTGCTTGTTTTATTGCATGGCTGCTCAATGAGGCTACAGTTGCCAGTCTAGTTGAGGGCATGGATTCTGACTACCTATGTATTGTTGAATTCCTACCACCTGACAGGGTGTTTGACAGAGCAGGTGAATGAATAAATGCTGCATGTCTGTAACTGCCAAGGAAGTTGTAGGAGCACAATTCAACCTAAATCTTGGACATAGTTTCCTTGGGTCTGTTTTTTTCTCTGTAGAATAGGAAACTCTTCATGCAACAAATAAAACTTCTCCACCCAACCTGTACGTTCTCCCTAAGATTTCCTAATATAATAAAGTATCTTTGTTCTCCAGATAAATGAGGGTGATGCAGAATAAAATACTGAGGTTATAAAATGTTTAATGCAGTCCCTGGTGTACACTCAGCACTAAATAATATTGGGGGAATGAATGAAGGTAAGGAAGAAACAAGTAAAAATAGGAAGATGAGATCAATTAAGGCAGAAAGGAAGATGTAACAAAGACAACTCATTGTTCCCAATACTTATTCTTCCCTTAATCTGCAAGAATAAAATTTTTAGCTGAGTAAACATGGCTGGCTAGAGTAAAGACTTGTTTTCTGACTTCCTTGCAGTTGGATATAACCATGCATTTACATAGTGGCTGATATGTAAAAACAAGTTTTTGTGGACCATCTTCCTGGATTATTTTCCAAAAAACAACAGCAACAAAAAAACTGCTAGACCATATCCTTTTCTAAACCTCTATGGCTTCCCAAGTGAATCAGTAGTAAAGAATCTACCTGCCAATGCAGGAGACATGGGAAGGTGCCCTGGAGAAGGAAATGGCAACCCATTCCAGTGTTTTTGCCTGGGAAATCCCATAGACAGAGGAGCCTGGCAGGCTACTGTCCACAGGGTCACAAAGAGTCAGACTTGAATTGGTGACTAAACAACAACAATCCTTCCATACCTCGGCCCTCATCCTCCCTAGGGACTTTGTGAAGCAAAGCCGCTGTAGCAGACCTAGATAACTTACCATTGGCTTCTTGCATGAAAGGAAAAGTAACTTCGACCTTGTTTGAGAGTAACAGTTAAACCTTCATTCTAACTAATAGACTCAACAAAATAGGGAGAAGGGCAGAAACAAGAGAAGGAAAATAGGCCCCGAGACAAATTACGATCCTACCTTCAAGAAATGTATGCTCTGGAGGCTTAAATACTTGAGACAAGTGTTTTGGTTACATTCTGGGTCAAAGAGACAAAGTAGCTACCAACATACTGCTTGCTTCCTGTCTCAAAATTAATCCTAGCAAAAGTCTTAGAGAGGAAGGGAATTATTCAACTACCAAGATCAAAAACCGTGACAAGTAAGGAAGAAGCTGAAAACTGAATTGGAGGAGGAGGGCTGGGTGACTAGAGGGTAAGCTCTTAAATTCTGCTTTTATCTCTCCCAAGCCTTGCTCAGGGACAGTCTTTGCCTGATACTTTACTGCAGAAATTGGTCCCAGCACAGGCCTCCTGGTAACATCACCTTAAAGCAAACACCGCGTATGCCTGGAATGTTAATGAAGGTACCTGGGAGCCGATCAGTTGATCTGGAGCTTTTCTCACTCCTGAGTCCTCTCATCTAAGGCAATGCCTATCTGCCTCCTACCATGGCTGCTCCTCTGAGGGTTTAAAGATGAAAACTTAATCCAAGACTTAGGTAAAATGCCATCATTGGTGACTGGGTGGAATCAAGGGCTGCGACATGAGCTCATAAGGCACAATAACTAGACATCTGAGGAGCACAATTACTATACAGAGAACAGAAGGAACAATATCTGATGCAGAATGTGGGAGTGACAAAGAATTTAAAAATAAGCATGGCTTTCAATATCTTTGAGAAGATAAGAGAAGACATTGGTAATCTGAAACATCAACAGGAAGTCATAAGAAAAGGAATCCATTGGAAATACTAGGTATGAATAAAATGTAAGAGTTGGATTTTTAAACAGAGCAACAGGCTAAACAATAGGATGGAACGTGCTGAAGTACAAATTTGTGATTAAACCGAGACACTCCCAGGAGGCAACAAGGTAAGAAAATATGTACCCAAAGAAAGTTGGCTCACCATCTTCATTATCTAACACAACATTTATCAATTTGGTCCACCAGGTCTATTCTCTGAACCTCTGTCTACGTTATAAGCTCCTTTGCATAAGACTTCCAAAAGCAGGTAAACAGAAGAAGAATAAACATAGCTCTTCCATGTGCCTTGTTTCTTCTGAACTTTCAGGCAAAAATCTCAGTGTATTGTCAGACATCAGGATAGCTCAGCAGAAGCAGGTTGGTAACACGAACTCCCAGTAATTTCAGGATCCTACTGCCTAAACAGACTTCCCAGGTGGCACAGTGGAAAACAATCAGCCTGCTAATGCAGGAAACTCAAGAGATGCAGGTTTAACTCCTAGGTCTGTAAGAACCCCTGGAGTAGGAAACAGTAATCACCCCAGTATTCTTGCCTGAGAAATCCTATGGATAGAGGAGCCTGGTGGGCTAAAGTCTATGGGGTTGTAAAGGACTTGGATACAACTTAGTGACTAAGCACTCATACACTGCCTAAACATCCATTTTGGCAATATCTCAAAAAATACCATTAGGCAATGTCGTCTTAGCTATCTGTCTGATGAAAATAAGGAGGATGAGTGAGGGAGTGTCTTTCTTTCCTCTCCAGTTATTGTGCATACAGATCCACCCTTCCAGAGGGATGCTATACATGATGATATGCAAGACTAGACAGTGAGCTATCCAAGGTTATGGACAAAGCCTGTCTCCAAGAAAGCAGTCAATACTGAGAGTTAAATTCAGCTACAGGGCACACAGAGAAGTCATTATGTCTCCAAGCACTGTTGGGATGTGAAATATACCATATGTCTCAATAAAAATCAAGTATAAAAGAGAAATTGACTCAAATTTTTTTTTAAAAAAAAAGCACTGTTGCAGTTAATGTGATAGAAATATACTTGATACATTACTGTGAACACAGAGGATATAATTTGATTCAAGTATAGTTGTAGCCTACTACATGGTTTTCATGACAAGCACTTTTTTTTTTCAAATTGAACCAAAAATTCAACTTTAGTTATAAATCAACAAGCATTTTGGAACTTCAACTTTCAAATATACTGTAATTTTCAGACCTCATAAACATGAGAAAATATTTTTGCTCACTTTTCAAAAACTGGTCAAATAGTAACTAAGGAAAATCTACTTTTAAAAAATCACCACTTAAAATTTCCAATATACACACAGGTTTCAACAGCTGGGCATCTGTTTTCAAAAACATCAACCATTTGACTAACATCTTTCAAATGTACCTGCCACTTGGGCACGACTGACGGAAACATTTGTATGATGGGTTTGGGGACCTTTTCCTACACTAGCAATAATAATCTGTGTTTTCCTCTGCTGTCATCAAAGCAATTTGGGTCTGAAAAAGAGCTTCTCCTGCATAGAACCTGGTTTCTTCTTCTGCTGAATCCTGCAATGAAGTCATCCCACTCTTGTGTTTACAACGCCACAGTCTGTTACCATGAAAATGATTGCAATGTCATAAATTCAGCATTTCAACTTTTCAGCAGGATCAAGGAGGAAAAGATGATGAGGTTGTTTGAAAGGAATGGTACAAGTGCTTCTGGTAATTAGCTGGAGGGACATGGGAAAAGCACATTTTACAGGGAGAATGAAAGCTTTCTTATTGGTCCAAGTCCTTTAATTTAAGCCAGAAAACTGCCTAGCATGCTACCCATGAAGGTTCTAACCTATGACCTGTGGCTTCTTTTACCAGTAATCACTGTGTGACCATGACAAAACCAGTGGACTTCCATGCCCTTCATGAGCGAAAATTTCTGTTCTTTCAAGTCAACATGAATACCTTGGACCAGAGTTTGAATTTTCAAGTTATGGTCTCCAAACTTTTGAGAAGAGAATGGCTTGAAGTGTTGCCTTTGGAGTTTTTTCCTACCTAATTGTTTTTAATCTCATTTTTAGTAGAAATTCAATATTACTTTTTTTTTTTTTTTGCCATACCACACAACCTGTGGAATGTTAGTTCCCCTACCAGGGATTGAACCCGGGGCCTTGGCAGTAAAAGCATGGAGTCTTAACCACTGGACCGCCAAGGAATTCCCTTTATATCACTTTTGGGCAGGAATTTTATATTACTTTGGAAAAATGGAAAATAATTGGTGATTGAATTCAAAAATACAATTTTGAAGATAAAAAGAAAAACATGACTCTCAGATTCATGAATCCTCAGAAGTAATCTTTCTGTATTTTGCTGTTTCTGGTGCACGGCACCAAGTCCCCCTTGTGTGGCATAATCATTTTGATTCTTATCTATTTGTATAAAACATGCTTCACAGGGACTGTGGCAGAGACAAGAGTTAACCTAAGACCCTGGCACATAATACAAGGACAGGAACCATAAGTACCTTCCTGACTCCTGACCTTCAATCTAATCCTCCTTAAGCCACAACACGGTCTAGTGTCTGAAGTGCTCTGTAATGGCTTCATTGTTTATTCTGGTTTGGCCTTCACCCTAATGTCAGTAACCTCTTGAACTTTCACTACCACAATTTCCTAGTTCTTCTCCATGTCTTCTTTTTTCAGATTCATCATTCCTGACTTGATCATTAAACACTGGAGTTCCCCAAGCCTCCTCAGTGTTCATCAAAGCCCTCATCTCTTCTCTGTACAATTCCTCCCCCACAATCTCATCCAAAGCCACAGCTTCAAGTACCAGCTGTATATTGTAACTCATATCTGTATTCCTAGCCCTGACTTCTTCTGGTGGGCTATATAGTCACAAAGAGTTGGACACGACTGGGTGACTGAGCACAAATGCACCATGCACACGACCACAGCTCATGCCAGCATCACCGCAAGGCTCTCAGAACTGCCTTCCACATCCATTCTAATCTCCTGTAATCTTTTGTCTATGCTGCAGCCAGGGTAGTCTTTCCAAAATCCAAATCGGAATATATTATCTTCCTGCTTAAAACACTTCCACATTCTCTTGTAATAAGTCTAGTTGTGATGTATAATATAGGTAACTAATGAGAACTTACTTTATAGCACTGGTAATTCTACTCAATGCTCTATATGGGTGACCTAAATGGGAAGGAAATGCAAAAAAAAGAGGAGACGTACAGCTGATTCGCTTTGCTGTACAGCAGAAATGAACACATCGTAAAGCAACTATACTCTAATAAAAATTAATAAAAATAACTTGAAGCTTGTGAGGACTCCGCCACTGACTAGTAAATTTCATTCCTGTTGCATAAAATAAGGAGTCATTAGTTTTGACCCCTCATGGTTTACCATCAATTTTGAAGAATTATATTCTGATGCCTTTGTTTTTCTGAAATCTGTAGCTGCAGGTACAGTTTCCTTATCTGTTTGGTCTTCACTGCATTTGCGGCCCTTTTTAATACACTGAGAATAATAAATTTGTTTTAGCTTCATTAAAGATGAAATCTCTGGAATTGAGCTGTAGGAGTTGCTTGTATATTTTTGAGATTAATCCTTTGTCAGTTGCTTCATTTGTTATTATTTTCTCCCATTCTGAAGGCTGTCTTTTCACCTTGCTTACAGTTTCCGTTGTTGTGCAGAAGCTTTTAAGTTTAATTAGGTCCCATTTGTTTATTTTTGCTTTTATTTCCAATATTCTGGGAGGTGTGTCATAGAAGATCCTGCTGTCATGTATGTCGGAGAGTGTTTTGCCTATGTTCTCCTCTAGGAGTTTTATAGTTTCTGGTCTTACGTTTAGATCTTTAATCCTTTTTGAGTTTATTTTTGTATATGGTGTTAGAAAGTGCTCTAGTTTCATTCTTTTACAAGTGGTTGACCAGTTTTCCCAGCACCACTTGTTAAAGAGATTGTCTTTAATCCATTGTATATTCTTTCCTCCTTTGTCAAAGATAAGGTGCCCATATGTGCATGGATTTATCTCTGGGTTTTCTATTTTGTTCCATTGATCTATATTTCTGTCTTTGTGCAAGTACCATACTGTCTTGATGACTGTGGCTTTGTAGTAAAGCCTGAAGTCAGGTAGGTTGATTCCTCCAGTTCCATTCTTCTTTCTCAAGATAGCTTTGGCTATTCGAGGTTTTTTTGTATTTCCATACAAATTGTGAAATTATCTGTTCTAGCTCTGTGAAGAATACCATTGGTAGCTTGATAGGGATTGCATTGAATCTATTAATTGCTTTGGGTAGTATACTCATTTTCACTATATTGATTCTTCCAATCCATGAACATGGTATATTTCTCCATCTATTAGCGTCCTCTTTGATTTCTTTCACCAGTGTTTTATAGTTTTCTATATATAGGTCTTTAGTTTCTTTTTTTTTTTTCTAATTTTATTTTATTTTTAAACTTTACATAGTTGTATTAGTTTTGCCAAATATCAAAATGAATCCGCCACAGGTATACATGTGTTCCCCATCCTGAACCCTCCTCCCTCCTCCCTCCCCATACCATCCCTCTGGGTTGTCCCAGTGCACTAGCCCCAAGCATCCAGTATCGTGCATCGAACCTGGACTGGCAACTCGTTTCTTACATGACATTTTACATGTTTCAATGCCATTCTCCCAAATCTTCCCACCCTCTCCCTCTCCCACAGAGTCCATAAGACTGTTCTATACATCAGTGTCTCTTTTGCTGTCTCGTATACACGGTTATTGTTACCATCTTTCTAAATTCCATATATATGTGTTAGTATACTGTATTGGTGTTTTTCTTTCTGGCTTACTTCTTAGAAAAGTACAACTTTCCAAAACTGGACCAGGAAGAAATAGAAAATCTTAACAGACCCATCACAAGCACGGAAATTGAAACTGTAATAAAAAATCTTCCAGCAAACAAAAGCCCCGGTCCAGACGGCTTCACAGCTGAATTCTACCAAAAATTTAGAGAAGAGCTAACACCTATCCTGCTCAAACTCTTCCAGAAAATTGCAGAGGAAGGTAAACTTCCAAACTCATTCTATGAGGCCACCATCACCCTAATACCAAAACCTGACAAAGATCCCACAAAAAAAGAAAACTACAGGCCAATATCACTGATGAAAGAGACACATGTACCCCAATGTTCATCGCAGCACTGTTTATAATAGCCAGGACATGGAAGCAACCTAGATGTCCATCAGCAGATGAATGGATAAGAAAGCTGTGGTACATATATACACAATGGAGTATTACTCAGCCATTAAAAAGAATACATTTGAATCAGTTCTAATGAGGTGGATGAAACTGGACCCTATTATACAGAGTGAAGTAAGCCAGAAAGAAAAACACCAATACAGTATACTAACGCATATATATGGAATTTAGAAAGATGGTAACAATAACCGTGTATATGAGACAGCAAAAGAGACACTGATGTATAGAACAGTCTTATGGACTCTGTGGGAGAGGGAGAAGGTGGGAAGATTTGGGAGAATGCCATTGAAATACGTATAATATCATATATGGAACGAGTCGCCAGTCCAGGTTCGATGCATGATACTGGATGCTTGGGGCTGGTGCACTGGGACGACCCAGAGGGATGGTATGGGGAGGGAGGAGGGAGGAGGGTTCAGGATGGGAAACACATGTGTACCTGTGGCAGATTCATTTTGGTATTTGGCAAAACCAATACAATACTGTAAAATTTAAAAATAAAATAAAATTTAAAAAAAACACATGTATACCTGTGGCAGATTCATTTCGATATTTGGCAAAACCAATACAATATTGTAAAGTTTAAAAATAAAATAAAATTTTAAAAAAAAGATGAAATCTCAATTTAAAAAAAAAATTTTTTTTTTTAAACTCCCCAGACTTTGCCTCTATCTCGTATTCCAGCCACTCAGACTTTTTCGGGTTTCCACCTGTTTCCTTTCACCTCAGGGACTTTTCCTATGCTGTTTCCACTTTCTGAAACATTCTTCCACCCTCTGTACCCTCCACCCTTTTCCTAGTTTATATCCTCATTCATCCTCAGGTGTCACTTCCCCTGGGAAGCCTTCCCTGACTCCAGGTTTAGAAGCCAGCTAATTACCCTATTACAATCCTTCACAGAATCACATTCCTTCCCTTCAAAGCACATATGTCAAAGTACAAGTATACAATTATTATAATAGCCATGTAACTAAGTATAGTTATTGACATAACTCTGAGCTACATGGAAACATACAAGATATCTACTTTTGTTTCCAGTATCTCCTGAGCTCTTGGCACAGCACCCAGCACAGACTATGTGCTCAAGACAGTTTTTTAATTTATGATTGACATTCTAATCGCAAATCATTGAAATGTAATCACAAGTGGCATTGCAAAAACTATTTTTATTTTTTAAAAATGGTAAACATACACCTACCAGCCAGGCTTCCCTGGTGGCTCAGTGGTAAAGAATCTGCCTGCCAATGCAGATGTGGATTCAATCCCTGGGTTGAAAAGACACCTGCTGGAGAAGGAAATGGCTACCAACTTCAGTATTCTTCCCTGGGAAACCCCATGGACAGAGGAGCCTGGTGGGCTACAGTTCACGGGATCACAAAAATGTCAGACACAGCTTAGTAACTAACCAACAATAACAACATCTACCACCATTCCACACCATCTCACCCTCCCACTGCTAGGCAATTTTTCATAGCAGCTTTATTCCCAATAGCCAAAGAAAAAAGAACTAGGAACAATCCATTGCATAACAGTAGAATAACAACATGTGAACTATATAATAAAATACTAATTCCACAACAATATACACTTGAAGATATCGTTTATGCTCAAAAGAGGTCTTTTTAAGAAAAATGAACTGCTGATACACATAAGAGCATAATGAATCTCAAAATCTTTATGCTGACTTAAAGAAGACAGGCACAAAAAGTATGTGTATCCTGTATGATTCCATTTTTACAAAGTTCTAGAAAATACAAACTAAACTATAAGGACAAAAATATAGGTAATGGTTGCCGGGGGACAGTGGGGAGGGAAGGACGGTTACAAAGCAACAGGAGAGGATGTTGGGGGACTTTGGTGGATTAAACAAAATTTGTGGTGGCCCTTTCATGTATGTACACATATGTCAAAAACCATCAGTAGTACACTGGTCAGACTACAATCTTAATATAAGACTTCAATCTTACATAAAAGATTTACATAAACTTATAAGGATATAAATTTATAATAGCAAAGGAAAGATGTGGGGATAAAAAAGGTATCTAAATTCCAGGAGTTTACTATTACTTCATTATTTAATTATTCAACAAATATGTAAGATTTCTAATAGGAATCAAGAAAATAAAACTAAGAAATCCTAGAATATATAACTAGAAAGCAACTCTAAAAATATTATGTCCTCCCATAAGCTTTGGGTAAATTCAGGATAGGGCTTCCCTAGTGGCTCAGACGGTAAAGGGTCTGCCCATAATGCAGGTAGACCTGGGTTCGATCCCTGGGTTGAGAAGCTCCTCTGGAGAAGGAAATGGCAACCCACTCCAGTACCCTTGCCTGGAGAAGCCGATGGACAGAGGAGCCTGGTAGACTACAGTCCGTGGGGTTGCAAAGAGTCGGATATGGCTGAGCGACTTCACTTCACTTCAAATTCAGGACGGCAAACAAAATATTTCTACTTAGATATTTATTTGCTGGGAGTTATTGGAGAATATCATGACTTTAGTCCCAGAATCTTTGAGAATATATTATACATAATGACTTTGAAAGCTGCCATGACCAGAAATTAAAATAAATCAGAAGAAGCATAATTGTTTTAAAGGCAGTTAGTTCTAACAATAACATTAGTAAACAACTCTCCCACTCTTTAACTTCCTTTCTGTGTAGTTTTCACTGGAGTTTAGCAATCTGTGTGTAGGTAAAGGCTCTAAATATTTTTGCTATAGTCAAAATTTTATATCCTCTTAGTTCTGCAATATGGAGGAGTCAGCCATTTCAAATTTTTGCAGACTTAATAGAATATTAATGGCCCTAATGATTTTTAAATACTAGTTGCAAGGTTGTTTAAAATGACTGTGTCATAGAAGCGATCAATAAGATAATGAATGTGAAACTACTCTGTACATAGCAAAGGGCTACCTGAGCATAAGGGAAGAGATAAAAATATTTCAAAGCTATCTGTCATTTGAAAGAATAGAATGGATGGTAAACAATCATCACTTACTCAAATACAGGAAGCATTAAAAATCAAAATTAGATTGGCCTAGGTCATTTAAGAAAAGGGAAGGCCAGAGTCTTAAAATAGGGTGAGATGATTTCCCAAGTAGGAAAATAAATCTTTCTGAAAGTATTTCATTTTTTTAAAGGGCCAGAACAAAATGTTCCCTCAGTATCTTCAATGCAAGACTCTAATATCTAGAACAAAATGTTTTCATAGACGATTCACAGGAACAAATAGTATCTGTGTCAAGTAAGTCTCGGTCACTCTGAGTTAAATTTAAAAGGCTATTCCAGTGATTTTCATAAACTCTAATATGATAACAATATGAAAGAGAGGATAATAGGAACAGAGAAAAAATATGTAGTGTTTTCAAACTTACTTGACAATAATTATTTTTGTCTCAAGGCCTGTTCTGGGTCTGTAAAAGCATTTTAATCTCAAGTGGATAAGGTGAGGGATAAGAAATGGAGAATTGTAGGCACGTGGCCTCAAGAAAAGGAAACGAAGGCTGAGTGAATGCGCGATTTACAAAAGATGGGAACATCTTCCCACCAATGAGCAGCCGCCAAGAATCTCTCTCCACCTTGGAGCCAATGAACTCACTGGGTGGACCGCAAGGGGGCGTTTCTTTTTTCTGCACTCCAGTAGGGTAAAAGCCCCCTGCCCCAGTGCCTCATGGGACTCCAAGCCTCTTGTTGAAGTCTGCCTGTTTGCAATTAACTGGGATTCCTCTGCTATCCTCAAATAACGCATATTTCTGGTTTACCTCAAGCTTGATTCCACTAACATGGTCAGTCCTTAACTAGAAACAGCATGAATGAACCGATACAGGTGATTTAGGAATTCAGGAACCCTGATGAACATCATAGTATATCAGTCTGGCAAAAACACAGCAGTAACTTTGACCATGTTGGTGTGAGTGACTAAGATTACTGATTACCAATGCATTGCATAACGAGCACTGCAGAAAGAGAGTCTGGTTACAGAGAAACAAAGGAGAAGCGTGTGTCTAAATGGCAGAGCAAATTGTGGGAGTAAGAACTGCTATTAAGTCGGCCAAATAACATTTTTTTCGTGAAATCCACCTTTTGAACTGTGGTGTTGGACAAGACTCTTGAGAGTTCCTTGGACTGCAAGGAGATCCAACCAGTCCATCCTAAATCAGTCCTGAATATTGATAGGAAGGACTGATGCTGAAGCTGAAACTCCAATACTTTGGCCACCTGATGTGAAGAGCTGACTCATTTGAAAAGACCTTGATGCTGGGAAAGATTGAGGGCAGGAGGAGGAGGGGATGACAGAGGATGAGATGGTTGGATGGCATCACCGACTCAATGGACATGGGTTTGGGTGGACTCCGGGAGTTAGTGATGGACAGGGAGGCCTGGCGTGCTGTGATTCATGGGGTCACAAAGAGTCGGACACAACTGAGCAACTGAACTGAAACTGAAACCTTGTGTGAAAATGGAGAGTTGCAATGAAAGCAAATTTCAAAGGGGAGGAAATTATGAGAATTCAAGAACCCAGTGAGAGCTACAGGTAAGTGCTCCTCAAACACATATTCCTGGAGCCCTGACCACCTACATGAGTTCTCTGTGAAAGCTGTCTTGCCCAGTCCCTGGGTGCCTGTTCAGAGTGGCAGGTTCCTATACTGTTCCACCACATCCCTGAGCATGCCTCACCTTCTTCAGTGGCCTAAGAAATCAAAGTCACTTTCTAAATACCGTGCTGGAATGTGGAGACCCTGGGAAGTAATTCCTGGGCACAGGGCTTCTGTGTACAGCTGAGCAATGGGACCCAAAATCCAGTCTGTGTTATGCTCACCAAACCATGGGTCCTGGCACTGTGCTGTCTGTCTGGATGAAAACAGTCTTTGACTTCAGCAAAACAAACAAAAATGGTCTTTTGACTTTTACTGATGGACTGGCCAAGTCTGTTTCTCCTTCTCTCCCTCCATGCACGGAAGACGTCTTTCTCTACTTCTCACACAGCCACCCTATCAGATTCTCCTACCCTGCTCAGGATCATCAGCCTGGACACCTTGCCCAGTTTCTTCCACTCGACTTGCCAGAAAGGGCTTTGTGGATCTGCTGACATAAAGAAAGGGCTTCTCTTCAGCATACTTGAGCCTGAACCTGTTAGCCTGGAGAGGCTAGCAAGGTTTTTCCTCTCTCTTCCTCTTTCCTTGGCATAAAGTAGCAGAAGGGTTTCAGAAAAGGAAACAGGACTGCTGAAAAGTGGAAACATAGCCAGGTATATTTCAAAAATAAAATTCCTGTTACAGAATAGATTGGCATAATCCAGTCTCTGGGTAGAACCTTCTTGGGCCAAAAGTCATTCTTTTTGATTGCTCAACACAGCCAGGGAGAGGAGGGTGGGGTTACAGGATGCACAAGGGGCTGACTGCTGGCTGTGGGCAGAGGAGGTTATCTGTTCTTAAAGGAAGAGAACTCGGTCTGGGTAGACCCACCCTGAGAAATCTGCTATGGCTCTCTAGTCTTGAGGATAATAATTTTTACGTGATTTAAAGAAACCCTCCCTCTTTAACTGTTCACATTGGATTTTATATCCCAACTCTTTGGACTATAATAATTTCATCTGTACCTTGTTTGAGTTTAAAGTCTCCTTTTAGGTGTGAAACTGAGAGGCTTTATAAGCATTTTGGTAAAGACACAGTGAGGGAAATGACAGTGACTTGGCGTGGTCTGCCTGTTTTCAGCTCCTAATAGCAAGCATAACTTTTAGGATGTTGCCACACTGATAGCCCTGTGGCCTCCCCCTCATAGGAATCCATAAAGGAAAAACTAAGTAAATCTATCAAAAGGAGGCTAGCTTGACAGAGAAGTGATTCCTTCCCCCACTTCCTTCCCCAATTTCTCTACCAGTCGTTATGCTCACCTATACCAGGAAATGATCTGGTCAAACCTGTGACTCTCACAATAATATTCAGGAAGGGAAAAACAAAAACAAAAGATTTAGTTAGATACTGACAAAGTAATCAGCTTTTTCCCAGGAAAATTAAAGGTCTACAGTGCTATATGTCCCTTTTTTATGATGCTTATATCCTTAGTGTGCATGGTGGTAGTAGCTTTCAGACAGAAAGCTTTGACTGAGAGTAAGGACTTCCCTGGTGGTCCAGTCATTAAGATTTCACCTTCCAGGGCAGGGAGTGTGGGTTCAATCCTGGTCAGCCAGCTAAGATCCCACATGTCTGGTGGCTAAAAAAAAAAACAAAAAACATAAGACCGAAGCAGTACTGTGGCAAATTCAATAAAGTCTTTTTTAAAAATCGTTCATATCAAAAAAATTTTTTTTAATTTAAAAAAGAAGGCTTTGACTGAAGGATGGTGAGAGATTGGAATGGCTAGAAAAAGTGAGAGATAAAACATCTTCTGCCCTCATCAAGAACCCCATACACCAAGGCCAGCAGTGAACTCCCCCAGCCTTCTGAAAAAAATGTGATTTGGGAACAAACACCGAAGAAAAGTGAGACTTTACAAGGTGTGATGGCGAAGCTCAGACAACACAAATTAAATCAGACTGGCTCCTTTGGAATTTCACTTCCCGTTCGTTCCAAGAGAATTCCCAATGCTGATTTCTTCCATGTTAGGATGTATTTAGCCCTAATTTCTAAGGTCTACTCTGCCTGCCAGGACAATTTTCATTCATCTCCGGGTCATCCGGCTATTCAGTGGTTTCATTCTAGGAAGAGAAAGCACACACAGTAACCTGTGTAGGAGCAGGGCACTGCTGACCTCCTCCTGGAATTCTCAGTAGATTTCTTCCCAGCTCTCTGTATAAACTGTTTGCAGCTGGGTATTTTCCTTCTTGTGAAACAAGACTGTCTTCCCAGCAGAACAAGACCTATTTGATGAATGGTGGCAGAGGGCTAAGGTGGAAGCAGGTTTTGATTGCCTTGATTGCAAGAATCCGGGCGTTTACAAATGACCTAGAAGGCTTAACCCCTTCTTATCTGTGCTACAGTAAATGATAGAACAACAAAAATAATATGTTTATACTCTGACACAGGGTAAAAGACAAAAATAGGTGTTTTTCTCAGTGTGTTTGAAGCACTGTTACCATATTTAGAATCTTTCTTTAAAAACAATTTTATTACAGAAATAATTCATTGATATATCAGAGCAAAAAAGATTCAAGCAATGCAGAAGCGTAGAGTACAAGATACAAGTCCATTTTTCACCCCTCACCCACTCCTGTTTTCTCCTCAAAGGTAACCAGATTTACAGTTTGCTGTAGATGCTTCTGCTTAAATAACATGTTTTTCCTGAACAGTCTTTCCCGCCTGTTGCTTTTTTCACAGAACAGTATATCTTTTAGGCCCTTCCATGTGAGTGTCTACAGGTCTGCCTCATGGTCTTTAATGGCTGCAGAGTTGTGGTAGTTTGATACAGAAGAAAATTCTAATTGTGTCTCCATGGCTAAAAAGAATTTTGAAAAACAAGTGTTTGATTTGCCTGGATTTACAGTAACTTTTTGAAAAATTAAGTGGGAACTTGCAGAGGTATGCTCAAATTGCTCGTCACTGAAAAAACATTCAGCAAAATGAACCACAGAACTCACTGCCCTGGGAAGGCAGCCTGGCATGGACCCTGCCCTGCATCTTCTTGGGTCTGGAGGGAGGCAGCTCTTTGGCAGCACTTCTCTGCTATTCCTTCTCCAAACATATTGAGTTCAAGTAACTTCCAATCTTGACACTGCATTCCATAGAACCTGTATTATCCTGTAACCCTGTGAGTCCTTAACCCAAAGAGAAGGTTGTTGGTGGGAAAAATCAAAATGAGAAATGGAAGAAGAGCAATGGTGATGTGTTACATTGATTCTTCTCACAGTGCTTACTTGCTTTCCCTAAATCTTGGAATGACTGGACAATCTTTCTAGGGATTGGACCCAGGCCCTCAGCAGTGAACACACAGAGTCCTAACCACCGGACCACCGGGGAATTCCCAAATCAGGTGTTCTCAATTGAGTAACTCATCTCCTGACAACACTGGTCTCTCTTTCCCCGGTGAATGATTACTCTCCTGCTCTGAGCAAGTGAAAGATTCCTTAACCTTTTTGGTAACCAAGTTTCAGTTCTGGCAGCAGACTTGTACCTTCAGGAGTTTTCTAGCGAAAAGTTCCTTTTTCAGAAAAGCAACATGAGGACTGAAGTTTAAGGGAAAAGAGAAAAAAAAAAAAAAAAAAACAACAACTAATTGCATCCTGTAACACACTAGGATCCTACACTTTTAAGAGCAAGTGTATTTTAGCTTCTCCCCGGGAGCTAAGAACACGGTCATTTCATGACAGCTTGTAATGAATTAGCACAATCCTTTGATCAATGGCATCAAAGGCCTTTGATAGCACCAATAATATAGACGTTAGAAAATTTTGCATTGATTTAATGCCTGAAATCAATCAAACTTTCACCATTCTGTTTCCCTTCCGTTGCTCTTGCAGCCTTGGAGAACTTTTAGCTCCCCAATCTCCAGGACGGGAGTGGGACCCACTGGAGAGTCTAGTTTTCTATAGCTACTGGATTTGAAGTCACTGAAAGTTACAAGGGATAAACTTTACAGTAAAAAAAAAAAAAATCTTTCTGCAAGAAAATGTCAAAATTCAAGTGCTCATTGCCTTTGAAATGGACATATTTACAGAACTTTTCGGCTTCGTCTCTCTTGCAAACTGCTTTGGTTACTCCAGGCTAATGGCCGAGGTTGGCAGCCAGGTCTCCCAGCCAAGACTGAGTCTGAATGCAACTCAGGCTCCCTCCATATTCCTTTTGTTCAAGTAACTTTTCCAGGGCTATGCAGTCAGGCCAATTATCTTAGAAACAGGCAATTATAACCAGATTCACAGCTCCCTAAAAGGGTAAGTGCATTCCAGTAACAATTTCTCATGAAAGAAAACAGTAATTGAAGGATTGGCAAGGCTATTGCAACAGACCAAGACCTCTGGAAAGACATTTAATAGCACACACACACACACGCCTACACACACACACACAGTCTACTTGCTTTCCCACTGGAGGAATTTTTCCTTTCCATCCAGATCTACTAACTATTTTCTGGGAGAAAAATACAGGCACTAGAAAGCAAAATAAATGATGCTATGGCTGGTCTTCCAGGTTCTGGTCATGCATTGTTCCTTAATGTCTGTATCTGTTCTTCTCTTGCTCACATACTGTTGAACATAAGTCACAACATAAAATACTTGCCAAGTACTACTCCTGAAATAATACATGGGGGAAAGTACTTTAGAAAAGGTAAGTTGTTCTATGTATTGAAGTAAACATAGACTCTTTTGGAGCCCAAGTCACATCTTCATCAATAGAACTTGAGTACCTGCTCACCCTAGGTATGAGGCAACCAAATCTACTTATCTAGATATTTTGCTCTAAGTCAGTAATAACCCTAGACCTCAATCTTCACGGAATACAACACATGCTTGAACATGCACACACAGCTTGTGTGCACATATTCAAATCCATACACACAATACTTTGGCTTCCTTGTCCAAAGGCTTTTTCTCCCAGATTGTTGTTTAGTTGCTAAGTTGTTTCTGACTCTTTTGCAACCCCCTGGACTGCAGCCTTCCAAGCTCCTCTGTCCATGGAATTTTCCAGGCAAAAATACTGGTGTGAGTTGCCATTTCCTTCTCCAGGGGATCTTCCCGACCCAGAGATTAAACTCGCATATCCTGCATTGGCAGGCGGATTCTTTACCACTGAGCCGCCAGGGAAGCCCTTTTTTCCAGAACTAGATGATAAATTGTTTGAGCATAAACAACTTGCTCGTCTAAGTATTCCTAACAACACAGACTATACAACTTTGCACATCACTGCCGTCAGTACCTGGTTGTGGAAGTGATTAACCATCAGATACTCATGATAGTTTTTCAGATATTGGACCTCTGAAGCACGTTATAAGCATATGCTTTGAGAAGAGTGGTAAATACATTGCCCACAAACATTTGTTTCTGCCGGAAGGAAAAAATTTATATAATTTTCTTCATGTATGTATTTCTTCCTTTTGGGCAAAAGTAAACGTTTGTGGAATATATTCACCTAGAGTCACTCACATAGCCTGTGTCTGTGTGTCTATCCTTTGGGTCTTCTTCCCAAGGATATCTGGAGAAAGAGAGCTAGGGAAGGAATGGAAAGGATGTGCACTTTTTCCTGTGGGTGGTAGGGCAACTCACGCCATTTGGTTCTGGAAAATAAGAAAGACAAACCATTCTGGGTGAGAAATGGGGATGTCTGACCTTGCTGCTTTGTCCCCCACCCCCACCCCCGCATTCAACCGGAGTATTAGGACAGCAGGGAGACAAAAGGTAATTGAGCTGGGATTCTGAGGGAAGCATTTTGTAAGTGAATAAAAGGCCACAGTGATGAGCTCAGTGGCAGAGGGGGTTTCCAAACACATCTCCAGAGAATATGGAGTGAACCCAAACAGAAAGGCTTTCTTTCTCAACATGCATAAAATACTGGGTTTAATATCTGCTTCCTGCCTGCACGGGTTAACACTGGCTTTAGTCTTGGACCCAGAGCCCCACGCGGTGCCGCGGCTCCTGGGCGGCTGAGAAGGGACCGAGCGCCACCTAATGGCGGCAGGTGCAAGGCACTCCCCGCATCCTTTTGTCAAGAGGACTTTTGGAACCCGCTGCTCCAAAGTTAGGAGCCAAAGAGAAAGGAGGAAGTGCACCCTCTTTCCATCCCTTCCCTAGTTCTCCTTCTCCAGATATCCTTGGGAAGAAGCAAAGGAAAGAAACAGACACGTTTCCTTGGAGAAGCAAGGCAGGGCGGGCTTTAGTTTCTCTTGGGGAGAGGATAAAAGAGGGCGGATTCCTGTCTCTATAAAAGAGGCTTGAATCTCCACCCCAGGATGGAGGAGCCTGGTGGGCTGCAGTCCATGGGGTCGCTGAGGGTCGGACATGACTGAGTGACTTCCCTTTCACTTTTCCCTTTCATGCATTGGAGAAGGAAATGGCAACCCACTCCAGTATTTTTGCCTGGAGAATCCCAGGGACATGGGAGCCTGGTAGGCTGCCGTCTATGGGGTCGTACAGAGTCGGACACGACTGAAGTGACTTAGCAGCAGCAGCAAGTCTCATCTCAGAGAGCTAGTGAGGTTGCTGGTTAACTGAGAGAGGGCTCAGGGGTGACCTGGAGCAAAGAGACAGTGGGACAGGGCTGCAGGCAGATGGACAGGGGGGCTGCATCATGAGCCTTGTCAAACCCTGGACCAGAGGAGTTTTCACTCCCAAGTGGAACAAAAGCCCCACCTTCCTGAGCGTTCCAGATTTCTGCTGGATCAAAGGACAACCTCAGTGTCTCCTCTAGACTACCAGGAGCTCACCTGACCCCCAAAGCGTGTATCTCCACAGAGGGACCTATTCTCAGACCTTAAAATAGTTTGACCTTCAGGGCATTCCTTGATTCCTTTTCTTATTTTTTTCCAGTATTTATTTATTTACTTATTTTTGGCTGTGCCAGGTCTTCTTGCTGCCTGTGGCATTTCTCTAGCTGCAGTGATGGGCTACTCTCTAGTTGCATTGCACAGGCTTCTCATTGCAGTGGCTTCTCTTATTTCAGAGGACGGGGCTCTAGAGCAAGCGGGCTCAGAAGTTGCAGCCCACAGGCTTAGTTGCCCTGTAGCTCGTGGAATCTTCCCCACCCAGGGGTTGAATCCATATCTCCTGCGCTGGCAGGTAGATTCCTAACCACTGGACCACTGGGGAAGTCCCAGCTCCAGGAGTGGCTGCTCCACCACAAGCAGCCACCCCCGCACCCCACCCCACCCACCCCCGTCCTCTGCTCACCCACCAGCCAGCACAGGAGAAATGGATTCAGTCCTTAGTTGGGGAAGATTCCACGAGCTACAGGGCAATATTTAAGACCCTTTTTTAGGAAACAACTACGCTACTTGTAGTAGTGTTGTTGTTCAGTCGCTCAACTGCGGTATGCCAGGCTTTCCTGTCCTTCACTGTCTCCTGGAGTTTGCTCAAACTTATGTCCATTGAGTCAATGATGCAAGCAGGTTCCCTTAATGAAGCAACATGCCACCCCCCCACCCCACCCCCACCCACCAGCTATGACTTGCTCCCATCAGCCCAGCCTATTCACTTCTAAGCAAGTCCATACTTCAGGGGAAGGCATGAAAACCACCCTGCTGGCTCACGGAGGCACTTAAGTGACCATCTCAGACTCAGAATCAGGTGGCTCATGGCAAGAACAACTGCATTCTCTTAGCTCCTCTTTAGGACCTGGATTGTCAAGCAGTTCTTTTCTGTGGCCCCAGGGCCCCTCTACCACCACCACCTCCCCACGGTGACCGGGCCATCGATGCATTCCTGCTCTGGGTCTTCTCCTACGTTCTGACTGGTAACTGCAGCCTGAATCTCTATCACTCCTGAGCATGGAGTTTCATCTTGCACTCCAGGATCACTGAGCTCCATTCTTGAATGCTGATCAGCCATCTGCGTACCTGGACCGCTAAACACTAAATGCCCTTCTCTCTCTGATTGGGACCCCTGGCCACTTTCATCTCATCTTGATCTCCATGTGTGTAAATGACTTGTTGGTTTTAACTGATAATGCTATGGTTCTTTATACAGTGTGCCCAAGTGCCTGGCACACACAAGAGATACATGTACAGGAAATATGGAAAAACAAATGTACGAATTAATAAATAGATGATAGTGGTATGACCCAACTGACATCACCCCATGGGCAGCTCTCCAGAACCAATTCATTCCAATAGGTTCATAGTGTGCCCGGACCTGGGGTCCCCAGCCCCTGCCTTCCTCGTGTAGATATTGAATTGAATCTAAGTCAGTGTTCTAGGTCTTCCTCCCCAGAGCCTGTGGCAGATGGTGATCCAAGTTCTGGGTCTTTCAGAAACATCATTCAGTTACAAGAAGGTGGCCATATCCCTGGTGAGTTCCCAACTTGTGGCAAATGTGGTGAGAGACAGGTTCAGACCCTGCATCCCTAAAGACCACCATTGTATTTAGCTACCATAGAGAACTTATTTCTTTGTGCAAGTGAACGGTGAAAGTGTTAGTCACTCAGTCGTGTCTGACTCTTTGCAACCCCATGGACTGTAGCCTGCCAGGCTCCTCTGTCCATGGAGTTCTCCAGACAAGAATACTGGAATGGATAGACATGCCCTCCTCCAGGGGATCTTCCCAATCCAGGGATCAAACCCGAGTCTCCCGCATTGCAGGCACATTCTTTATGGTTTAAGCCACCTAGGAAGTCTCCTTTGTGCAAGACCTTCATTGAATCCTAATAATAAGACTATGGTTATCATCTCATTTGACCCAGGTGAAAACTGAGACACATCGATATGATTACCTGTCCAAGGCCACACAGTGTCAAGGTTAGGCACTGAACTTTTGCAGACTGACTCCAGAGCCCATGTTTTTATTTTCTGTGCTACCCTGGCTCTCCATTCTGTGACCACCCTATGGCTATTCTAGAAGCCCTGTCAAGAAGACAAGGATAATCTGACACAAGCCTAATTACAAGAAAACTCAAACCAAGCAACAAGCTGGTCTTTTCATCTATTCTCTGCCCCAACAAAGTACTCTTTAACTCAGAAATGGGTCTAGGCCATGACCATCTTTTTGCTGAGAGATAAGTCTAAGGTAGCGACTAAGTAGGTTAGTATAGGGACTCAGAAGAAGAGCAGATGTCCTTCGAGAAATAAAATTTTAAGGATATGATGATTTGCTTGGGGAAGGAGTTAAGAGAGAGAAAGCAAAGCCTAGAATGTCTCCAACATTCCTAGTACTGTGGACTGTGTACATGATAGCACTTTTAATAAAGATTAGGAATACAGTGAAAAGAGTGGGTTTTGACAGAGCAGGAGTGGAAGTAATGACTTACTTTTATATATTCTGAGAAACACATAGAGAATTAAGACATGCTTTTCCCCAAAATCACAAAGACTGTAAAAATAGAGGCTTTACAGAACTGCAAAACAATCTGAAAACACCTCAGACCCACAGAAATGTCCATTTACCTAAAATTTCATTATGTTCTGCTCACAGTCTCAACCCAATTTATCACTGAACGCACTCATTTGCACACAGTTTCACATGTGACTTCACAATTTCAAACTTCCACATGGACCTGATTACCCCTCCAAAGTCAAGGCCATGCTTCTGGCCAGGGTGGCCCGGGGGGCACGGTCCCATCTGCCCTCCAGATTCTGCTCTTCTCCCCAGGAGGCCTCTGGGAAACAGGCTGTGGCTGGGGAATGCCTGGCAGGCAGGCCCCAGGTGTGGAAAGTAAGCACAGATGCTGTCTGAACCTCGCCCAGGACGGGGAGGGCCAGGTGGGCCCTGATCACAGCGACTCAGGAGATCAAAAAATTGATTTAAAGTATGAGGAAAGAATTTGGAGTAAAGGCATCACAAGGTCTAATATTAGATGCCTGTGAATCTCCCCTAAGACTTCAGTTGGTAGTCAGCGAAAGCGACAAATGGTACAGAAGCACTCTGTGCAACCCCATGGGCTGCAAGCCTCCAGGCTCCTCTGTCCGTGGAATTCTCCAGGCAAGAATACTGTAGTGGATTGCCATTCCCTTCTCTAGGAGAATCTTCCAGACTCAAGGATCAAACCCCCATCTGCTGCATTGCAGGCAGATTCTTTACTGTCTGAGCCACCAGGGAAACCCAGAAAAATATTAGGATGGAACAACTCAGAAATCCCCTTCTTGAAGAGAGATTTCATTGTAGAGTAGATGATACACAACAGACTTACTTCCATGGTTGGTATCATGCAATCACATTTAGCCAGTTTTCCATAGACTCACACTCAACTCTCTGCTGTTCATGGCCCCCCATCCCTTGCTTTCCAACTCCAGCCTCACTGGAAGCTCACGTGAAGTCTAGACCCACACTTCCTGTTACCGACAACCTGCGGCCATTCCAGTGTGCTATCAGCAGGAGCTACACTGAGTTTACTCTAATTTCAGTGCAGCCAATCAAAGGTATTTCCATAATAAGTACATAGGAGGACAGGGTTGCCAAAAATAAATATACAGGGAGCCCAGTTAAATCTGAATTTCAAATAAACCGTGAATTCTTTTTAGTCTCAGAAGATCTTCTGCAATCATTGGATATATGTATACTGAGAAATTATTTGTTGTTCATCTTAAATTCAAACTAATTGGACATTCTATTTTTATCTGGGAACCCAGTGGATCTCCAAATAGTGTGGATTTTGACAGCTTTAGGGCTGGGAAAAAAAATCCCCTACAATGTACAAGAGTCCACAGGAAAAGCAAAAAATAAAATAATAATAAGCTACTGCTAAATATAATTTTATAAAGGACTGGGAATCATCTCCTCTCAAACTCTGTCAGAATCTCCTCCTCTTTCTGTTTTCCTCATCTTAATGAAAGGCACTATCAATCACCCAGTCTGAAATTCTGGGAGCCATCCTAGACTCGGCCCTTGCTGTTAACCCTGACTCTCACTAGACTAAAAATCCACCTCCTAACTAGCTTTTGAATTCACCCCTTCCTTCTGTTGCACTGTTCAAGTCTCTTAGACAAAATATTGCCACTTCTAAGTGGATCTCCACCTCCATGTGACCCTATTAAAGTGAGCCTGGAGACAGATTCATCTAAAATCCAAATCTAATTGAGTCGCTTTGCTTAAAGATCTTTGACGACTCCTTGCTCCAACGATGTGCCTCAGCACTCTGCAGGAGCCAGCTCACATGGCTCTGTTTGTCTCAACTCTGCCTTCTGTGACATCAGTTGGTAGCTTGTAACTGATCCAGGTGGGAATATTCACACCACAGGAAGCTGACCAGCACTACAAATCGAGGGCTTTTTTTTTTTTTTAACTTGGAGAGCCAGTTGTTAAATATTTACATCCCAGTCCTGCCTAGGTCAGTTAGGATATACTTGGCTACAAGAAATAGAAAACGTGACAGATGACAGATAAACCACCAGTACATCTCAAAACACGGTCCCAGACTAGAAGCATGAACAGCATCTGGGAACGTGTTAAAAGTAAAAATTCTCAGGACTTACCTTAGTTAGACCCTTTGAATCTGAAGTGGAAAAGCAGGGGTTGGGCCCAGCATGAATACACGAATACATGTTCATGCATTGGGTTGGCCAAAAAGATCATTTGGATTTTTCTACACCATCTTGTGGAAACCCAAATGAACTTTTTGGCTAGCCCAGTGCGTTAATGGGAGAGCTTATGGAAGTGCAGAGTCTGATTCAGTAGGTCCAGAATGAAGCCGGAGATTCCACATTTTTAACAAGCTGCCTGGCGATGCCAGTACTGCTGGTTCGCCAACCACATTTTTAAGTAGCAAGGGCTTAACCACAAAAACATTAGTCATTTATCTAACGAGCAGACTAGAAGCAGGCCATGCAGGACTGGGTCAGTGGCTCAGAGACACCACTGTGCCCCCTTCCTCTCAATTCATTCAAGTGGTAGGCTGATAAATGTTAGCAACTAGCTGGGCTGGGGGCACCTGCTGATTTGCAGCATTTTGATTGTAGTATTAGCCACTTTCCACAGTATAAATACTTCCATATTAGTTCATTTCAATCTACTCAATGTGATGTTAACTAGTTTGTAAAGTTGTTGAAAATTTAACAATCAGATCTCATAAGCCAGTGTGAGCTGGCTCTGGTACACCACTGGATGTAGAGCTGTGACCCAGAGTAAAGGGATGGGCACTGCTCAACTCATGGGGATAAAAGTGCTCTGAGCATGGTGGGTCCATGGCTTTCCAGATACATGGCAAGTCAGCAATATTTTATCAAAGGCCTGTGGATGAACAGCAAGCCTTATTACTGGTTTAACTCATCCTATACAGATGAGGGGGCTTCCCAGTTGTCACTGGTGGTAAATCACCTGCCAATGCAGGAGACGCGGGTTTGATCGCTAGGTCAGGAAGATCCCCTGGAGAAGGGCATGGCAACCCACTCCAGTATTCTTGCCTGGAGAATCCCATGGACAGAGGAGCTTGGCAGGCTACAGTCCATGGGGTCACCAAGAGTTAGACACGCCTGAAGCGACTGAGCACACACAGAGACAGATGAGGACTGTCTGACACAGTAAGTCCCCCACATACGAAACTTCAAGTAGCAAACTTTCAAAGACATAAATGAGTGTTTACATGTCAAATCACGTACATTAGCTCACATGTCTGGCATACACTGTCACATGGGCGCATCCTATACAAGTGGGTGTCCTTTCATGGACTTTACTATAGAGTACTATAGATAGTACTGTCGTGCAGTATCTTCATTTCAAGCTCAGGATGTATGCAGACATCACTGGATCATTTTTCAAGAGGGTGGGTAGAATTGAATCCAGCAAGGAACCAGAACCTGTGCCATCAGTATCAGGCATCAGTGAAATTTCAGCTTGCCCTCCATCTCCTATTGCTGATGATCCTTCAGCTACACCATCTCCCACCCCTTCTCCCTCCTCCAGACAGTAACTCTTCTTTCCTGTCCACTCGATGCCAGCCCCTGTATGCCAGCTCTTGTACTGTCCTATTGTACTTTTCAAGGTACTATACTGTAAGATTCAAACGTTTTCCTTATTATGTGTGTTTATTTTTTATGTATTATTTGTGTGAAAAGTATTATAAACCTATTACAGTACAGTACTATATAGCCAATTGTGTTGGTTGGGTACCTTGGCCAACTTTGTTGCATTTACAAACAAATTGAACTCATGAACGTGCTCTAGGAACAGAACTCGTTTGTCTGTAAGGGAGTTTGTATTTAGAAATACTGGATTAATACATGAAGAGTGAGGTATAGAAAACCTATAGAAGGTGAATATTGTTGACGGGGCTTGGGGCCGGCCACCCCTCAAAATGTGTACACAGACAGACACACACACACACACATGTATCTCATAGCTTCTTAGCTGATCTTCATATATTATGGTGAAAGGCTGAACACTTTCCCCCTAAGTTCTGGAAAAGACAAAGATGTTCACTCTCTCCATTTAATTCTTCTACTCAACATTTTTACTGAAAGTTCCAGTCAGGGTAATTAGGCAAAACGGGGCGGGGGGGGGGCGGGGGGGGGGCGGGGAGGGGAAGCATCCAGATTGTAAAGGAAGAAGTAAAACTATCTCTATTCACAAATGACATGATCTTACACATAAAAATTCCTAAGGAGTCCATGAAATGCTATTAGAGCCAATAAACAATTTCATCAAGGCTATAGGATACAAAAATCAATTATCTTTTAAACACTGGCAATTAATTATCCAAAAATGAAGTTAAGAAAAATATTCTATTCACAATAGCATAAAACAGAATAAAATACTTAGATCAGATCAGATCAGTCACTCAGTCGTGTCCAACTCTTTGCGACCCCATGAATCGCAGCACGCCAGGCCTCCCTGTCCATCACCAACTCCCGGATTCACCCAGACTCACGTCCATCGAGTCAGTGATGCCATCCAGCCATCTCATCCTCTGTCGTCCCCTTCTCTTCCTGCCCCCAATCCCTCCCAGCATCACAGTCTTTTCCAATGAGTCAACTCTTCGCATGAGGTGGCCAAAGTACTGGAGTTTCAGCTTTAGCATCATTCCTTCCAAAGAAATCCCAGGGCTGATCTCCTTTAGAATGGACTGGTTGGATCTCCTTGCAGTCCAAGGGACTCTCAAAAATCTTCTCCAACACCACAGTTCAGAAGCATCAATTCTTCGGCACTCAGCCTTCTTCACAGTCCAACTCTCACATCCATACATGACCACAGGAAAAACCATAGCCTTGACTAGACGGACCTTTGTTGGCAAAGTAATGTCTCTGCTTTTGAATATGCTATCTAGGTTGGTCATAACTTTCCTTCCAAGGAGTAAGTGTCTTTTAATTTCATGGCTGCAGTCACCATCTGTAGTGATTTTGGAGCCCAGAAAAATAAAGTCTGACACTGTTTCCACTGTTTCCCCATCTATTTCCCATGAAGTGGTGGGACCGGATGCCATGATCTTCGTTTTCTGAATGTTGAGCTTTAAGCCAACTTTTTCACTCTCATCAAGAGCCTTTTGAGTTCCTCTTCACTTTCTGTCATAAGGGTGGTGTCATCTGCATATCTGAGGTTATTGATATTTCTCCCGGCAATCTTGATTCCAGTTTGTGTTTCTTCCAGTCCAGTGTTTCTCATGATGTACTCTGCATATAAGTTAAATAAACAGGGTGACAATATACAATTCAAAAAAGAAATGCCAGACTTGCACACTGAAAACCAAAACAGGGGGATGGGGAATGACTGTTAATAGGTAAGGAGTTTCTTTTGGAGCTTATGAAAATGTTCTGCAATTTGATACTCTGATAATTGCACAACTTTGTGAATATTCTATAAAAACAACCAAAGTGTATACTTAAAAGCTGTAATTTATGGGATGTGAATTATATCTCAATAAAGTGTAATTTTTTTTAATGGGGAAAAGAAAGCAATAAGACCTATACTCATTCTACATACATTAAGAGCACCTGTTAGATGACAAGGGCGTTCTACATAAGAATATCCCAAGTGTCTGGTAAACATGTAAAGTCCAAAGAAAACAGATACAAAGAGAGACTAGAATCTACATTTTTAATAGACATGCAAATTTTACATACACTGCTATTAGAGAACAATTCATATATTAAAAATCTATAAAATGTAAAAGACACTGTCCTTACCCTCAGGGAGGTTATCAAATGATATTGGAGAATCTGTCCCCAGTCCTGCGATTCTCTGTCATTAGTCATGGCCTTTGGAGTCACCAGGGGTAATTTAAGCAAAGATCAAGCTGAGAGTATAGACATTTAATTATACTCAAGATGCTTCACAAGAAAAGAAAGCCTAGCTCATAGAGTACATTACTGACCAAAATGTACTTAGGTCATAAGGAACCCTATCCCCCAGCAGAATATTTCACACTTGTCTACCAGTTTCTGGCCTCTCTGCATAATTATAATTATTGGAAGAATAGGTTATTATCAGAAAAGCTGGAGGATTCAAAAACTTCACAAGTTCAAAAACAATTGTCTTCTGCAGTCCTTGACTATCTTCTCTCTATAAGTGTTTGGAATCTTATGACCTTTAGTATAAAACACTGAACATCTTAGCTCCAAAGTCATGAACACAAGCTCCTTCTTAAGTTACAGGATCAGTGTGCAAGCAGAAATTTAACTTTCTAGCATCTACATATATACAAGTGTAAGGAATGTAGGAGTTTCCCTGGTGGCCCAGTGGTCCACCTGCAATGCAGGAGATGTGAGTTTGATCTCTGGGTTGGGAAGATCCCCTGAAGAAGGAAATGGCAACCAACTCCAGTATTCTTGCCTGGGAAATCACATGGACAGAGGAGCCTGGCGAGCTAGAGTCCATGTAGTCACAAGAGAGTCAGACATGACTTAGTGACTGAACAACAGTAAGGAATGTAGTTTTTTTTTAATTGGAGCATAATTGCTTTACAATGCTGTGTTGGTTTCTGCTGTACAAAAAAGTGAATCAGCTATATGTATACATATATCCCCTCCCTCTTGAACCTCCCTCTCACCCACCCCCATCACACCCCTCTAGGATATCACAGAGCACCAAGCTGAGCTCCCTGTAGATCTTTATCACACATAAAACTACAGTAAAGGCATACATTCTATGAAAACGGCTGCCTCTGAATGACACAGTTTAACAGAAACAGAGAATTATAACATTGCTTAATGTAAAGTCACAAGAAACTTACTGAATGCCTAATTTTTGAAGCTAAAGAAAGGGAACTTTTCCTCCAACATCTCTTAAGTGGAAAGTCTGTTATATTTCCCCATTTCAAGAAGATATTTCCTCTGTTCCCTTCTCCCCCACAGATACAGCTCAAGCATAAATTAACGAACAAATAACAGTGCCACCAGAATGCAGAAGTGAAAGTGACTCACTCAGTTGTGTCCGACTCTGTGCAACTTCTTGGGTGATACAGTCCATGGAATTCTCCCACCAGAATACTGGAGTGGGCAGCCATTCCCTTCTCCAGGGGATCTTCCCCACCCAGGGATCAAACCCAGGTCTCCCACATTGCAGGCAGATTCTTTACAAGCTGAGCCACCAGGGAAGCCCCAGAATGCAAAGTCCCTGTCTATCTGCAGGAGCCAAGTCTGTGAGGGAGAATTTGGCCTTGTGGTTACAGGAGAGATGGGCCAAGCCATGCGGATTGTGAAGTCCTGAACTGGAATTCTAAGTATTATGGTTTGCTGGGTATTTAATGATCATGTAAAAAGTGCAAAATTCCCCTAAGGGCCCTGAGCTCCATTTCCTTACCTGTGAAATGGAGCTCCTCTATGGGTTCTTCTGAGGATCAGAGGACTGAGCGGATGCTGAGGTGCACTGCCCCTATCTGCCCCCTTTCCCTCAAGATGAAAGCACTTAATAGTTTCCTCAGGTGCTAAGAGTGTAGGACTGACTTCTCACCCAGAGACTGTCCTGGGATGAAGACAGCTGCTCTGGGACACACCTGGGGTGGGGAGGCAGGGGGATTGAGGCCGAGGGACTAAGCAACGTGTATCCGTTAAGAGACTGTGCGTATGTATGTGTGTGTGTATGTGTGCTGAGTGCTAAGGTGCTTCAGTCATGCCCGGCTCTTTGCAACCCTATGGACTGTAGCCCACCAGGCTTTGCTGTCCATAGCATTCTCCAGGCAAGAATACTGGAGTGGGTGTCCATGCCCTCCTCCAAGGGATCTTCCCCACCTAGGGATCTTCCCCACCTAGGGATCGAACCCACATCTCTTACATCTCTTGCATGGGCAGTGGCGTTATTTACCACTGAGCCACCTGGGAAATATTCAAGTCCAAATTCCTGCCCCAACTTCCTGCAGCTCTGCAGAACCATCCCAGCACCAGAGCTGGGTGGGGAGCGAGGTACCAGGTCCTAACTGCACTGCTGCCAGGTTCCTCTTGGCTCCAGCTTCCTTCCTCACTCTCTGAATTCCCTGCCTGCCTGCCAACCTCAGAGTCTACTTCCAGAAATGCTGCAAAAAAGGAGAAACAGTAAGTCCTCTACAAACAACTTGCATTGTGAGATCACGTTTGTTAAGCCAATTTGTTCATAAGTCTAACAAAGTTAGCCTAGCTACCCAACCAACACAATCTGGCTACATAGTACTGTAATATAATAGGTTTGTAATACTTTTCATGCAAAAAATCAAACACAAAGAGGGGCCGGGGGTGTGGGAGGAAGGTTCAACAGGGAGAGGACATATATAAATATGTATGGTTGGTTCATTTTGATATATGGCAGAAACCAACACAATATTGTAAAGCAATGAACTTCCAAATAAAAATAAATTTTAAAAATAAAGACAACATTTTTAATCTTACAGTAGAGTACCCTGAAGAGTACATTAGTAAAGCATGCCAGCTTGAATACTGGGGCTGGCATGGAGTGAACAGGCAAGAAGCAGTACTGACTGCAGGAAAGAGAGGAGGGGGGAGATGGTAGAGCTGAAAGATCGTCAGCAATAGGAGACAGAGGGCAAGATGCAATTTCACCCATGCATGACACTGATGAAATGCATATTCGCATCTTTGAAAGTTTGCAACTTGAAGCAGATTTACTATAAAGTAAATGAGTTATATTTTGCGAACCAGAGGTTACTACTTAAATGTTTGACATGGTAACCCCACCCTCTGGGTGCATTACAGTAAATCAGTCCCAAAATGGCTGCCCTGCACCCCCAAGAGCTAAGAGGATCCAATGCCCACTCTTCACCATCCGGGGCTGCTGCTGCGACTGCTGCCTTTTCATTTACCGACACTTGGAAAACCCCCGCCTGGCTCTGCAATCTGGTCCCACCATTTCTGCAGGAAAAGACTTGAGATCTGCCTATAGACCAATAGCTAGGGCTTCCCTGGTGGCTCAGTGGTAAAAAAAAATCTGCCTGCAATGCAGGAGGCTTTAGATTCAATCCCTGGGTCAGGAAGATCCCCTGGAGGAGGAAATGGCAACGCATTCCAGTACTTTTGCCTGGAGAATCCCACAAACAGAGGAGCTTGGCATGCTATAGTCCATGAGGTTGCAAAAGAGTCGGACATGACTGGGTGACTAAACACCACCAACGGAGTAGCTAGCCTGCTCTCCTCCCACAACCATGAAGTTGATTTTCAGCTCCTTCGTTCCCCTGGGCGCTTGGCAAAGGACTCTCCCAGAAAGCCAAGGTGCCTGGGTCTTGGGTATGAACCTGGGCATTGCATGCACAGGGCTTTTTTTCTTTTCTCCATTCCCAGGCTCAACAGTAACCTTTTTTCTAATCTCCCTCATCTTTGACAAGGAAGGGGGCTTCCAAGTTATTCATGATACCAGCCTCTGTGCATTCCACAAAGCTGCTTTCCCATTCCTCTCTTAGTCAGCCATATCCCCATAGAACAGCAAGAACAAGATCAACTCTTTCTTTTTTTTTTTTCCAACTCTTTCTTTTCTTTCCTTTTGGGTTTGTGTAGTTCCCTTTAATGATGAGCAGACTCAAGAAGGTGAGGCAGAATGGGTGCTCTGGAAAAAAAGAAATCCTGAAAAGATATGGAGACAGAAAGTGCATAATTTTTTTCATTACAGGAATGTAATCTAGTGCAGAGGAGGCTTTCCAGGTGGCGCTAGTGGTAAAGAACCCGCCTACCAATGTAGGAGACATAAGAGACAGGTTCAATCCCTGGGTCCGGAAGATCCCCTGGAGGAGGGCATGGCCACCCACTCGAGTATTCCTGCCTGGAGAATCCCATGGACAGAAGAGCCTGGCTGGGCTACAGTCCATGGGGTTGCAAAGAGTCAGACACGACTGAAGTGACTTAGTATGCACACACGCAATCTAGTGCACAGGATATACTCTAATGGGCTGGGTTGTTCTCTGATGGGCAGATCCTAATCTAGCAGGTCAGATGTAGTCTAGAGTACAAATTTGGTTGCTTGGGAGACAGGCAATGTATCCCACAGATGGAAGGACACTCATGAAGGAGTATAGAGAGGAAAGGCTGGAAAAGGACATGGTGGTTGGATTGTTGAGGGACTTAAAGGCCAGTCCAAGGGGTTAGATTTACACCACAGGCCAGTTGCTCTCAAACTGATACCCCACGGAACTTATCCCGTGAGACCACTGAGGAGAGAAACCTCTAGAGGTGCAGCAGGAGTGTCCTATGGCCAAATAAAGTATGGGAAACAGAACCAGCAAAACCAACATCTCCTTGAGCATGTTTGAGGCTCACAGAAACTACCAACCCCAAAACTAACCTGTTTGACTTGTTTTCCCCACATCTTGCTTTCATATCTGTGAAACCTTTATATTAGTTAAAGGCTATTACCACATTCTGTGGGAGCATGCTTTGGGAAATGTTGGCCTACGTTAGGCATTAGTAACCGAAGAAGACTGAGAGAGGAAACTGACATAACTAATCCAACTGGGAAATTAATTTGAAGTTCAAGAGAAGAGAAGGGAGAGAGAGATCCTTAAAGAGGTTTAGGCAAAAGTCACGATCAAGGGGTACAGATCCAGGCCAAGGGGGCTCTAGTAAGAATGGAAAAGAATAAAAATTAATAGAAACTATTGGCTGGAGTTAGCAGAAATTTTTTACTGACTGAATTTATGAATATGCCAAGGGAAAAGGTAGGAGGTATGGTTTAGTGCCTGGTTTCTGGTGAAAAGTTTCATGGCTGAGAGAAACAGGCAGAGCAGAGACAGAAAGGTAACGGATTGGATATCAGATATGCTGCTGCTGCTGCTAAGTCACTTCAGTCGTGTCTGACTCTGTGTGACCCCATAGATGGCAGCCCACTAGGCTCCCTCGTCCCTGGGATTCTCCAGGCAAGAACACTGGAGTGGGTTGCCATTTCCTTCTCCAATGCATGAAAGTGAAAAGTGAAAGTGAAGTCACTCAGTGGTATCCGACCCTCAGTGACCCCATGGACTGCAGCCCTCCAGGCTCCTCCATCCATGGGATTTAGCAGGCAAGAGTACTGGAGTGGGGTGCCATTGCCTTTTCCGATATCAGATATGGATTCCATGTTCGCTGGAAACTTGTTTCTCTTCTTTTATTCTGTATTCCCCAAGCCTGAGCCATGATAAGCTCTCAATTAATATGACTGAGTGAGAAGGACTGCAACAGGGAATATTAGTAAAATATGTAAGGAAAAAAACAAAACAAAACATGGGACTTCTGTGCCCAAGAATAGTACTGAGTCAGTGAAAAAAGGCTGCAGATAAAACAAAACTGAGTCATCTTAGTCATGCACGTCATTTAACTCTAAATCCACATGTAAAATAGGAAATGAGGGATCCTGAGAGCCATAAAAAGCAATGATGGAGAATAGAGTGTATCTTTTCAAGCACTAAATGAGTTATATTTTAAAGAAGACAAATGGGAAAATAGATACATCAAAGAGGATAAAAACAATCATCAGTAGGGTGTAGGAAGGAATAGAAAAAGCTAAGATAGTGACTGAAATTATGTCCAAGAAAAAAGAAAAGAAGTGATTACAGCAAAACCCCTAAATGTAGATTGGATTGTAAAATATATTTGATATGTTTATATGCTTAAAGCTTATTATTTTGTGTGTGAAAAATACTCTCAACTTCAAGAAAGAGGAGGAGAAAAGGGGAGCTTTAAAAATTGCATGCTTCAGGCTCGTGGAAATCTATTGTCTGCCAGCATCAGACATGGTATTTACTTCAAGCCATATTCGGCCATGTACAGTATTTCAAAAGTGCCACCTAGTAATTTAAAATGACAAGAAAAATAATATAATGGATGCATGCCTGATTTCTCCTTCTCCCGTCCCACAATAAGGGTGAGGGGTCTGAAGGCTCTTGATTATTCCCTCAACAGAAGCCGCAAAGACTCTGAAAAGAGCAAAGTCGGATTTGATTTCTACTTGGATATTTCCTTTGATGACCTGGAACTCACTGGTTCATTCCTCGAGAAGGGAAGGAACAGGTTCTGAGGGCATGAATATGGGGCAGGCCAATGGCCTGGTGGGGCTTCTGTTTTACACTCTGTGTGGAGTCCTTTCGTTTCAGGAATGTCATAGGAACTTGCAGAATACTATAGTCAAATCCAACCTAGTCACTTATTGAAAGAGGAAGCCTAGGAGAAAGTGAGCCCAAGAATATCTTTTTTAAACTCAGGGCTCATCTTTTATTTTTTTAAAAAATCAATCTAGGTAATGATATGCATCTGTGCTCAGCTGTATCTGACTCTTTGTGACGCCATGGACTATAGCCCACTGGGTTCCTTTGACCATGGAATTTTTTCACGCAAGAATACTGGAGTGGATTGCTCTGTCCATGGAATTTTTCCAGGCAAGAGCACTGGAATGGGTTGCCAGTTCCTCCTTCAAGGGATCCTCCCAACCCAGAGATTGAACCCACATCTCCCGCATTGGCAGGCAGATTCCTTATCACTAACACTCTGTGGGAAGCCCCTAGGAAGTGATAACCAATGACTAACAGTATCACAAAAACTGAGTCAACCAGATTTTGATAGAAGTACCCAGCACCACCTTCATAAGGATTCTTGCCAAAAAATTTCAACCCTTGTCTGATCAATCCCTTAGATCGAAAGCCTATGTTATAGGAAACACAGCCAACAACAGCATGAGGATGTAATCAACAAAAGTCAAGTTATGGGAGAGTCTACAAAATGAAGGATCACATTTTGTCAACAATGTAAAAACGAAGAAATTAAGAGACATGGCGGGAATGTTTTAGATTAAAAGAGACCTAAAAGACATCTAAACCAATTGCAATGTATGGACTTGATTTGGAAATTCAAACAAACTGTTTAAAGATATGTAAAACATCAGGAATCTGTGAATATTGGATATTTGTTGATATTAAGCAATTGTTATTCATTTTTAAGGGGTGAGTATTGGCGTTATGAGTTTCCTTGTTGGTTCAGCAGTAAAGAATCCACTTGCCAATGCAGTAGACTGGAGTTTGATCCGGGTACAGAAGATCCCCTAGAGAAGGAAATGGCAATCCACTTCAATATTCTTGCCTGGAAAATCCCATGGACAGAGGAGACTGGAATGCTACAGGCCATCAGGTCACAAAGAGTTGGATGACTTAGCAACTAAACAACAACACATGTTGTTATGGCTATGTTTAAAAAAAGGATGCTTAGGGTCTCATTTGACTCCTCATTCCACTAAACTCATGCCATCCCAACAGTGAGGCCCCACAGCTTATGGATATCAATGTAGAACCCAAGAAAAAAGCAATAAGTTCTTGACTTCTAAAATCAAAAGGCACAATCCTAGTGTAAGATAGCAAATATTTGAAAGTGGATACAAAAATGCTGTTAAAGGACCGTTCTCAAAATTATTTAAAATATGACACAAATCAACATGTGTCAAATATTTTATTCAACTAATTCATTAGTGAGGGAAACACAATGTTAAAACCAGTTCTAAACAGAATCTGAAGAACAAATATATGTATGCTGCTGCTGCTGCTAAGTCGCTTCAGTCGTGTCCGACTCTGTGCGACCCCAGAGACAGCAGTCCACCAGGCTCCCCGGTCCCTGGGATTCTCCAGGCAAGAACACTGGAGTGGGTTGCCATTTCCTTCTCCAATGCATGAAAGTGAAAAGTGAAAGTGAAGTCCCTCAGTCGTGTCTGACTCTTAGCAACCCCATGGACTGCAGTCTACCAGGCTCCTCCATCCATGGGATTTTCCAGGCAAGAGTACTGGAGCGGGGTGCCATTGCCTTCTCCAAATATATGTATATTTATACATATATGTGGGCTTCCCCACCGCCTGATAGGCAGGAGACACAGAAAATGATGGTTTGATCCCTGGGTTGTGAAGATCCCCTGGAGAAGGAAATGGCAACCCGCTCCAGTATCCTTGCCTGGGAAATCCATGGACAGAAGAGCCTGGCAGGCTACAGTTGGTGGGGTCGCAAAAGAGTTGAACACGACTGAGCAACTAAACAACAAGAGTACATATATGTATATGTACACAAACACAATCAGGAATGCTGAAATCAATTTGCTCACAGATACAAAACTATTATCTTACAGAGCAATAAAATACATTTGGGGTCATGTTTCCATAAGCGAAGACTAGCAGCTGCTCTAGGTTTGTCTAGTGATACAAATCCATTTGTATTGCCTTGGACAACAATAATTTGCATTACTAATAGCTTTCTAACAAGTTAACTTCTTCCCTACAGTGACGTAAAAGAGATAAATCAATAGAAAGGCAATCAAGAGTCACACCCTTATACATCATGCAGTCCCCATAGGGTCCACCAGACCACAATTTCTCAAACTTGGCGCCATGAATACTTTGGCCCAGGCAACTCTTTGTTGTGAGAATCTGTCCTGTGCCTTGTATGATGTTTGGCAGGCTGCCTGGCCTCTACCACTGGATGCCAGTAGCACATGCCATGCCCAGCTGTGACCATCAAAAATGTCTCCAGGGACAGTATGCACATTCTTAAAGAACTAGGAACAAATTACCATATGATGCAGCAATACCACTACTGGGCACATACCCTGAAGCAACATAGCAGCACTATTTGCAGTAGCTAGGATAAGGAAGTAACCTAGATGTCCATTGACAGATGAATGGATAAAGAAGTTGTGGTACATACATACAGTGAAACATTATTCAGCCATAAAAATGGAAGGAATCTGAGGTAGATAAATCTAGAGCCTGTTATACAGAGTGAAGCAAGTTTGAAAGAGAAAAGCAAATATCATATAGTAACACAAATACATATGGCATCTAGGAAAATTTATCTAGGATACTGATGAATCTCTCTGCAGGGCAGGAATAGAGACTGAGACATAGAGAACAGACTGTGGACACAGCAGGGGCAGGAGAGGGTGGGACAAATTGAAAAAGTAGCATTGAAATATATATATTACCATATATAAAACAGATTAATGGAAAGTTGCTATATAACACAAGGAGCTCAACATGGTGCTCTGCGACAACCTAGAGGGGTGGGATGAGGTAGGAAGTGGGAGGGAGATTCAAGAGGGAGAGAATATGTGTATACCTATGGCTGATTCACCTTGATGTATGGCAGAGACCAACACAACATTGTAAAGCAATCATCCTCCAATTAAAAATAAATAAATTTTTAAAAATGTCTCCAGGTAGATCCTAAGAGTTCTCATCACAAAGAAAAATGCATTTTTCTTTCTTTTTTTCTGTGTGTGTGTTTGTGTGTGTGTTTAAGACAGTGGATGTTAAAACTTATTGTGGTAATCATTTCACTATACATACAAAAATTAAGTCCTTATTCTGCACACGTTGAACTTAATGCTGTATGTCAATTATATCTCAGTAAAACTGAGGGGGAAAATATCTCCAGACATCACCAAATGAGAACCCTTCTTTTAGACAATGCTCCATACTCCATGTAAAATACATGTAGTAGTCTCTTTTGCAATTCCAAGTCCTAGACAATGTTTCCTGACAAGTCAAAACCAAATTTTCCCCTGTCTTTTGTACTCACTATCTACCCTAGAAGCTACTTTCTAAAGTAGAGAGAGTCCTCAAAGAAAGCCAGAAATATTCTGAATTCCCACTCTCTTGTGTTAAGAACCAAGACTGGAACAAGGGAAAGTGCAATGACCTTTAAGTAAAAGGATTCAGTGCTATATTTAAGTCTTTAATGCATTTTGAGTTTATTTTTGTATATGATATTAAAGAATGTTCTAGTTTCAACAGTTTCAAAACTATCTCCAGTTTTCCCACAGCACCGTTTATTGAATAGACTGTCTTTTCTCCATTGCATGTTCTTGCCTCCTTTGCTGGAGATTAATTGACCATAGATGCATGGGTTCGTTTCTGGGCTTCCTACCCTATTCCACTGACCTATATGTCTGTTTCTGTGGCAGTACCACATTGTTCTGATGACAGTAACTTTATAGTATAGTCTGAAGTCAGGGACCCTATTCACTCCAGCTCCATTTTTCTTTCTCAAGATTTCTTTGGCTATTCAGGGTCCTTTGTGTCTCCATACAAATTTTAAGATTTTTTGTTCTAATCCTGTGAAAAAAATGCCATAAAGACCTAAATGTAAGACCGGATACTATAAAGCTCTAAGAAGAAAACACAAGCAGAACACCCTTTGGCATAAATAGCAGCAATATCTTTTTCTATCCTTCTCCCGGAGTAATGGAAATAAAAACAAAAATAAACAAATGGACCTAATTAAACTCAAAAGCTTTTGCATAGAAAGGAAACAGTTTTAAAAAATGAAAAGATAACCCACAGAGTGGGAGAAAAATATTTGTAAACAATGTGACCAACAAGGGAATTATCTCCAAAACTTACAAACAGTTCATGCAGCTCAATATCAAAAAAATAAAAGTAAAACACTATCAAAAAATGTGCAGAAGACCCAAACAGACATCTCTCCAAAGAAGACATACAGATGGACAAGATGCACATGAAAAGATGTTCAGCATCACTAATTATTGAAAGTGAAGTGAAAGTGAAGTCGTTCAGTTGTGTCCGACTCTTTGCGACCCCATGGACTGTAGCCTATCAGGCTCCTCCATCCATGGGGTTTTCCAGGCAAGAGTGCTGGAGTGGATTGCCATTTCCTTCTCCAGGGGATCTTCCCAACCCAGGGATCGAACCCGGGTCTCCCGCATTGCAGGCAGACGCTTTACCATCTGAGCCATCACTAATTATTAGAGAAATGCAAATCAAAACTATGAGATACCACCTCACACCAGTCAGATTAGTCATCAAAAATTTTTACAAACAATTAAAGCTAGAGAGGGTGCACAAAAAAGGTAACCCTCCTACACTGTTGGTGGGAATGTAAATCAGCTACTATGAAGAACAGTGTTGACGGTCCTGAAAAAACTAAAAGTAGAGTTACCATATGGTCCAGCAATCCCTCTCTGGAGCTTATGGAGAAAAACATGGCTTGAAAGAATACATGCACCCCATGTTCACCGCAGCACTGTCCACAATAGTCAAGACATGAAAGCAATTTAAATGTCCATTGACAGATGAATGGATAAAGAAGATGTGGAACATAGATGCAACAGAATATTACTCAGCCATTAAAAAGAACGAAATGTCATTTACAGCAACATGGACGGACCTGGAGATTATCATACTAAGTAAAGTAAGTCAGACAGAGAAAGACAAATATCATATGATATGACTTATATGTGAAATCTAAAAAAATGATGCAAATGAATGTATTTATAAAACACAAACAGACTCACAGATTTAGAGAATGAACTTACAGTTACCAGTGGGGGAAGGGTATTTGGGATTGACATGCACACACTTCTACATTTAAAACAGATAACCAATAGGACCTACTGTATAGCACAGGGAACTCTGCTCAGTACTCTGTAATAATCTAAATGGGAAAAGAATTTGAAAAAGAATAGATGCATGTCTATGTATAACTGAATCATTTTGCTGTACACTTGAACACAGCATTATTAGTTAATTATACTCCAAAATAAAAATTTCAAAAAAATTTAAAGGATTTTGGAGGAGAGAGAACCTGAAGGTTTTCTCACAGGTATAGTTCAGGGAAAGAGCCCACCTCTGAGAAAAGTTTCCTACCTGTGCCATGAAGAGTAGAAATACCAGAGGATTCACCTAGGCAAGGGAGAATTGGAGACAACCCCTTGAGTCTGATAAGATCTAAGAGTTCAAACACAATTTGGGACCTAGCTTTGGTTGACAGAGACTGAGTCAGAAAGCATAAGTTGAAGTGTTTACCATAGAGTGTAGCCTGAAGTTCATGGGGAAAGAGAAACAATCCCCAAAATGCCCCGAGTCTGGGTCAAGTCTGAACAGACTGAAAAATCACTAAATGTGACTGAAATTCCCAGGGGAATCTGGATTGAGTTCCACTCCACATTCAGACTGGGAGTTCAGGGCACCAAAATAAAATTTTATAGACAACAACATTTTATTTTTGCACACTCAGGTTGGTGACTATAAAATCTGTACCAGTACAGGCACAGGAAAGCTAGTCCCTGGACTGATGAGAAACCTGAGGTTTTTCCTCAGATAGACGTGAAACTTGCTCAGGTAAGACTGAACAATAACCAGCAGAAAAATCTGGCCCCTCTGGGAACTGAACCATCCCCTGAAACTGTAGGAGCCATTGGCTAATGCTCATTGCATGGTTGTGAACTCTCACAAAATGCCGGCAGCATAGAATGTAAATAACAGCTGGTTATTTTTCTAGATTATTTCTTCCTCATCCTTCTTGGTCACCATATCACAAACAAATGAGTTATTTTCGGAAAATAGGAACATCCAGAAAACAGAAATTCCAAGAGTCCAATCTGCTGATGGAGTTCCAATAAGAACTGTAAATCATACATAGAGAGAGAAGCACTAACATATACACACTACCATGTGTAAGACAGATAGCGAACAGGAAGCTGCTGACTAGCCCACGAAGCTCAGTTCTGTGCCATGTGATGACCTAGAGGGGTGGGATGGGGGCAGGGCAGGATAGGAGGTGGGGTAGGAGGGAGACTCAAGAAGGAGGGCATTTATGTATACTTAGAGCTGATTCCCACTGTTGTATAGCAGAACCTAATGCAACACTGTCGGAGAAGGCAATGGCACCCCACTCCAGTACTCTTGCCTGGAAACTCCCATGGATGGAAGAGCCTGGTAGGCTGCAGTCCATGGGGTCGCTATAAGTCGGACACGACTGAGCGACTTCACTTTCACTTTTCACTTTCATGCATTGGCGAAGGAAATGGCAACCCACTCCAGTGTTCTTGCCTGGAGAATCCCAGGGACGGGGGAGCCTGGTGGGCTGCTGTCTCTGGGGTCGCACAGAGTCAGACACTACTGAAGCGACTTAGCAGCAGCAGCAGCAGCAGCAGCAACGCAACACTGTGACGCAATTATACTTCAAATAATAAATAAATAAATCATACGTGAACTCAATGACTGTTCACTGAGCATTTCATGTGCTAGATGCTGATCTAGGCACCAGAGACAGAGAAGTGACAAGTGGGTTAATATCTTGCTTTCCTGATGTTTATGGTCTAGAAAGAGAGACAGACATAACTCCCCCAAAAATAAATGAATATGTAATATGATAGGTACTAAAGAAAGATAGAGAAGGTAAAGGGACATAGAGTAACATATGCTAGGTGAGAATTCTGGGAAAAATTTGAACAGAGTCATGAATAAAACAAAGCAACAATTTACCGGCTATCAGGGAAAGAGTGTGCTAGATGGAGGGAAGAATGAGTTGGAAAACCCAAAATGCTCTTGGTCTATTTGAAGAGCAGAAAGGAAGCCACTGGGAGAGGAACAAATGAGCAAGAGCAGAGTGTGAAAGGAGTTGAGGACAGAGAGGTAGATGGCAGCAAGTTTAGGCAGGTCATGGTAAAGACTTTTGGACTTTACTCTGTGTGTTTTAGTCGCTCCGTCCTGTCCAACTTTTGGCGAGCCCATAGATTATACTCTTTGCCAGCCCATATCTTATAGCCCTCCAGGCTCCTTTTCCATGGAGTTCTCCAGGCAAGAATACTGGAGTGGGTTGCCATTGCCTTCTCCAGGGTAACTTCCTGACCCAGGGATCAAACCTGGGCCTCCTGCACTGCAATTCTAATGAGATGGAATCTTGTTGGAGAGAAGCACAGAATGATATGACTTACGGCTGATTGAAAATGAACCACAAAATTCACAAATGGAAGCAAGGACACTGCTGAGGAGTTTTTGCAGGTGATCATCTGAAATTAGTGTGGTAACAAGTGGAGTTGGAGAGAAATGGTCATATTTAGGATATATCCAAAAGGTAGAGCTGACGAAATTTGCTGATGGATTGAACATAGGGTGTGATGAATACAGAGAAGTCAAAATAACTCCCAAATTTTTGGCCTGGAGTTGTCGTTTATTAAAGATTAAGAAAAATGTAGTTTGGGAGGAGAGTCAAGAATTTGGAAATGTTAGATAGACATTGGATATTTGAGTCTAGAATTTAGGAAAGAGGTTAGAGCTGAACATATTATAATATATTTGTGAAAGTCATCACCATATGAATGGTATTTAAAATCATATTCTTTGATGAGTTCCCCAAGAATACTTTTGTCTTGAAGGATTTCCAAATGTACGAAGAAAACATCATCAATTTGCAGACTAAAATTCAAATTCATAGAATACTTTTTAATCTTTAACATCTGCTAAAGAAGAATCTCAACTAGATATGAAAAAAAAAAAGTTTTTATCATGACAGATGGTGCTCCAGTTAGTTTAGGTCAAAAATCTGTATTTATTAAAATTTTAAAATAATAGACTAACATTTCTCATTTTATTACTTTGTTCCATTGTATGATACATATTGAAAATAATTGTGCTGGGTTTTCTGAAGCAGACTGTACAAAGTGCCACAAATACAGTTGTTAAAAATCATTCAGTAAATACATGCAGATTATTAATCATTGTTAGTGAATAGAATTGTTAAAATAAACAGCAGGCAAAAGAGTAAATGATCTTGTGTTCTTGGCCAACACTCTTTGAATCACGAAAGCACTTCACAAAAATTACTGTATTCTTAACTCCTATTCAAGATTTTCCTGTTCAAGGAAACGCTTGTCAAATATTCAGTAATCAAAAACAAAGAGATAATGTGACTTATGGCTACTCATAGATATCACACTGCATATGAATGAGCTAAATTTGAGGCACCAAGGAAAGGTAAATCTTGTTTGTAACCTAATCTAGCTATACAAGTGCCAAATTTTATGGTAAAGTTGAAATGTTTCATACTATATATAAGTAATAATTCTACATATTTTAACATGAATCAATATGCAGAAGGTTTTAATTGTGATTAGCAGTGTTATGTAAATTTGCTGTGAAAAATACAAGGAAAATTTAGAGAACACTTTGTTGATATTGATAAATTTAGAGTTGCTTATCAATTTATATAATTTCCTCTTTGAATTCAATGTTAATAATATTACACTGATACAAGAGTTAATGAATTTATGTAACCTGCACAGATGTTACTTCAAAACTCCTATTTGACTTCAAAGTTAAATTGATGCTTCTCTGAACTGGGAACCACATGAATGATGTAGGCTCGAGTAAACAGTGGTTGCTGAGACCATCTGCATGGTGATGGTGCTGGAGACAACCCCGTTAAGGCCTCAAATGCAACTCTGAAGATACTGTGAATGCTAGTAGAGATCTTTGCCTTGTGGCTGCCTAGGACAAGCCTGGCACGTATGTTCCCTTGCTTATTAAACATGCCACCTACTAACCAGAAGTGGGTTTTCTGCCTCTGTTTCCATCTCTCCTCGCCCTCTGTACAGAATACAGTTTCAAATTTCACCCAGAACTCCTGAGGTGGTTGTTATTGTTCACTCACTAAGGCATGTCTGACTCTTCGCAACCCCATGGACTGCAGAATGCCAGGCTTCCCTGTCCTTCACTATCTCCTGGAGTTTGCTCAAACTCATGTCCATTGAGTCAGTGATGCCATCTCATCCTCTGTTGTCCCCCTCTCCTCCTGCCTTCAATCTTTCCCATCACCAGGGTCTTTTCCAACGAGTTGGTTCTTCACATCAGGTGGCCAAAGTATTAGAACTTTAGATTCAGCATCAGTCCTTCCAATGAATATTCAGGACTGATTTCCTTTAGGATGGATTGGCTGGATCTCCTTGCAGTCCAAAGGATTCTCAAGAGTCTTCTCCAGCACCACAGTTCAAAAGCATCAATTCTTCAGTGGTCAGCTTTCTTTATGGTCCAATTCTCACATCCATACATGACTACTGGAAAAGCATAGCTTGTAAATGGACTATCCTCAATAGATTTTAAAGGAAAAAGGGCCTGAGAATAAGGTACGAGCCATCTATCATGGATGGATGTTATTTGACCTCTCTTTCTTTCTTTTCTTTTCTCATATTATGAAAGCAATGGTTCTCCGCCTGAGGATCCTGTCAGAATCCCCTAAGAAATTTTGCTAAATGCACATTCCCATCTTTGGGGGATTCTTGCCCTTCATGGCTGGGGAGAGACTGAGGGTGATGAGGAAGAGGTACTGTGTGGTTCACAAGTGTCACAAAAAATGATTTTGAGAAGCACTTCCTGGCTGAGTCCCATAGGCTCCACCACTTAAGTGCCCCACCCCTCACCATACTCCCCAGCCAACTAAAACAATTCCTGATTCCATGGCTTATTGAATCATAAAAGAATCTAACAGATATGGCATAATACAAAGCACCTCTTGCCCACTGAACTCAGTGACATATGACTGCAGGTAACCTGTGGAGGTCAGTGAAGTCCCTGTGACCACACACTCCCACTGCCCCCCTCCCTTAAAATATCCTTAACACCCTCCCCTTAACTTATTCAAATGAGTTTCACATGCAAACCAGAGCCAAATTAGAAAATTAAACCTAGCAGACAGAAATGTGCTAAACATTTGCAGAATAAGCACATAGGAAAGTACAAAAATCAGTTTTTATTATGAAATTTGTAAAAGCAGCTTGCTTCCAATTTGGACTCTTCTTGCTAATGAAATCATTTTTCTCATCCTCCCAGCTGTGCAGGAGAGTGAGTTGTCACAGTCCCCGCTGTCAAGCTCCAGTCCCACTGAACCCAGAGCAGTCACTGAGGCCTCTCCCCCCCATATTGAATTCAGGGGATCTGGAATTTTCATCAGCCAGAGCACATTCTGCGTGTGTTGTCTGTCTCAAATGTTTGGACACCAGTCAGAATATACGACAGGGTGACTGACAAATGGCAGTTCAACCAGTAAAGGGTTTAAAGTGTTCCTCTCTTCCACTTAGCATTTATAGAGTCAAGTGTTGCTCCAGGATTATTTTGTTTTGAGGATACATTCTGAGATTTCATCTCCAGCTAAAAATTGCATTTCTAAATAATAATGTGTGAAAGAGATTGCCTGAAAGATTTTGCCAGCCTTTCTGAAAAGATGCCAGTGGATGAGCCATCTATCTCAGAAAATTTTAGATTGACAGTAAAATGATATGTACACACAAATGGTGACACTTTTGTTCACTTTCTGCAATAGAAGTTTTGAAATCGCTTTTTCATGTATATGCTTTATAAAACAAATAAACTCCAAAATGGAGGACAAAATATAATTAAAATTTATATTCAGAGTACCATAACAAAAACAATATATAATCCAGTGGCACTAAATTGAATGCATGGCTTGTCACCAGCACCTGCATTTCAGAAAGTAAGCAAGTACTGCAGTTGACTAGAGCATGCACATTCAATCGTGTCTGCTCTTTGCAACCCCATGGACTGTAGCCCTCCATGCTCCTCTGTACATGGAATTTTTGCAGGCAAGAATACTGGAGTGGGTTGCCATTTCCTTCTCCAGGGGATCTTCCCAACCCAGGGATCAAACCTGCATCTCTGGTGTCTCCTGCAATGGCAGGTGGATTCTTTGCACTGAACCACCTGAATAGATCTTTCTGTAAGTTAACTGTTATTGAGTTTGAAGTGAAACAGAGGATAAAAGACAAAAAGAGGATATAGACAAGTCACACTGTTTTTTCAAACATATTCTAGTTCTGGCATACCTGGTTTATATTTTTTTTCTAAAGTTATAGATTTATCTTCTTTATACATTTTTATATTTCTAGTTTAATATTTTATTGGGTTTCCTTGATGGCTCAGTGGTAAAGAATCCGCCTGCAATGCAGGGAGCATGCGTCCAATCCCTAGTCTGGGAACGAAGATCCTGTGGGGGAGTGGGGTGCTGGGGCTCAGGGCGGGAGGCAGGGGTGTAGGCTTCCCTGGCCGCTCAACTGTAACTAATTCATCTGTCAATGCAAGAGATGTGGGTTCAATCCAAATGTGAGTTCAATCTCCAGATCCCCTGGAGAAGGAAATGGCAACCCACTCCAGTATTCTTGCCTGGGAAATCCCATGGACAGAGGAGTCTGGCGGGCCACAGTCCATGGGGTCGCAAAGAGTTGGACATGACTTAGCAACTAAAAAACAACAATGAATTACATGTATTTTTTGAGCAAAATAAAAAAAAATAAAGTCATGCTTTGAAATCTTATTATCTAGAGATAGTTCTTGGTAACACTCTCTAAAGTGGACTTTAAGAGTATGGACATGTGGACACACATGTATGTGTGTTGAGAAGAAATTTTAAAACAGTATTTATTCCAAAAATTCTTGCATCCATAGATGAGCATAACAAAGTATCTTGGAGTAAATTTTCCTTTTTCAGGAAAGAGTCACTAGACTGACTTCTCATAGCTACTCAAAAGTAAAGGGTAGCAATCACCTACTGCCTGATGGAGAGATATAGCAGAACCTTCTGGAATCTGACAGTCTTGCCCTCCCCATATCCTTTGATGTGCAGGGTCATCATCTATGCAGAAGGTAGACAAATCTGCATACAAGTCTAGGAGCCTTCTGGGAGGGAAAGAATGTGAGCATGGTATTTTCCTGTTTGAAGTTCAAACGTTAGAATATTTGGGATGATCCTGACAATGGCCTGATGATAGGAAAAGACCACAGGGTTCCAAATGGAGTTCTCCAGGCTGGTAGGAAAATTGTGGGGCAACCCATTCTCTCCAAATGAGAGCCTGAGGTCCAGGGGAAAGCTTTACTTTCCGGGGGAAAAGCTTGTCCTTGGCATGGCGTGTGGTTGAACTTAGAAGAGCCAGGAGACTCAACAAGATTCTGAGCTTAGAACCCCATGTGACCTATGGAGATATCTGAAGCTACAAACACATGTTGCCTCCCAGGGGACAGAGGCATACAGGAGAGTACAGAGATGTGTGACCTAGAGATGGAACTCAATAAAGGATCAGGGAGGAAGGCAGGCACATGGACCCAGTCAACCAAACCAATGACTGCTAAGATGAAACCCAGCACGGAACCAATCAGACTGTGCACAGACTGTTTTAGACCAAATAAGCCACTGAGGTTCTTGAACAATTTCAGGTGAAATAATCCTCAAGTAACTATGAAACTTCTATCGTATCTCTGGACTCCCAAACTGTCTTAGAAATGAGAAGGATGTGACTCCATCTGTAACCCAAGCTGACAAAGTGACCATACCAGTAACGTGAATGCATTTGTGTGTGTGTGTGTGTGTTTTGAAATAGAGCATCACATGAAACATAAATCCTTATAAATTACTGATTTTCTGTTAGGCTTATTGTACATTGACTCAAATATCCATTCAACAAGCATTTATAAAACATTTATGATATACCAGGCACTGTGTATATTGTGTTGAATAAGGCACTGTCTAGTCAGGGTTTCATAGTCAAGAAAATAAATTATAGCACAATTTGATAAGTGTGCTTTCATTCAGAAATAAACAAAGCATCGTGGAAGGCCAGATTAATAGTATATACAAGTGATTTATATTCCTTTTTCTCTGACTACTGCCTAATCTCCCTTCTTTTCTGATTTGCCCATAAGCAGGGAAGCCAAAGAAGGAATGAAAGCTGAGTAGGATAATTTGCATGTCAAATGGTCAAGTCAGATGAAGACTGATGACTTGATGATATCAATGGATTTGGTACTTAGAAGGTCAAAAAAACCCTTTTTTTGAATACTGCAATCTTTGCATCTCAGTGAGTTAGGACCTAGAATAAAGGTGTCTTTTGGTAGAATTTTATAAAGAAATGTTGCTAATTCTAGCGGAGAAGGCAATGGCATCCCACTCCAGTACTCTTGCCTGGAAACTCCCATGGATGGAAGAGCCTGGTAGGCTGCAGTCCATGGGGTCCCTAAGAGTCAGACACGACTGAGCAACTTCACTTTCACTTTTCACTTTCATGCATTGGAGAAGGAAATGGCAACCCACTCCAGTATTCTTGCCTGGAGAATCCCAGGGATGGGGGAGCCTGGTGGACTGCCATCTATGGGATCTCACAGAGTCAGACATGACTGAAGCGACTTAGCAGCAGCAGCAGCTAATTCTAGGGATTTACACAAATAGTAGTTTTTATTAGTCTACTTCTATATCTCTTCCACCTTCCCTCTCCATCAGAGCAAAGGGAATCATCTACTCTCTCCTTTTGGAAGGGCCTCCCTGGTGGCTCAGACAGTAAAGAATCTGCCTGCAATGCAGGAAGACCTGGGTTCGATCCCTGGGTTGAGAAGATGCCCTGGAGAAGGGAATGGCAACCCACCCCAGTATTCTGGCCCAGAGAATCCCATGGACAAAGGAAGCCTAGGCTGACAAAGAGTTGGACAGAACTGAGCAACTAACACTTTCACTTTATTCACTGCTTTTGGAAACCTCCTTTGTCTCCCAGGGCAAAGGAAGGGATGGTCTTGCCTCACTCAGAGGACCTCACTCCCCTCTTTCTGGGCAGCCATGGCCCCTCCTGTCTAGTTGATATAGTTTGCATATGTGAAGAAGGTTTTGTCTAAGGAGTTTAAGGGGTTAGAGTTCAGCCTTGAAAAAAAACAAAGGGAATTTTTTTCTTTTTTCACTCAGTAATCATTACTCCTCTCTGTCAATCAACCCCTCTAGACTGTGTTCCTCTAACTTTCCAGATTCAATATGGTACCTGTGTACTGAGGACGAGGAAGAGAGAAAAGGATTTACAGTTCTCCCAACTCCACCCTTAGAATTATTCCTTCAGCTTCCCTTAGTGATTTTCCACCTCTTCGAAGGATACATTATACAAATTTTAAAATGGGAAACTGGCTTCAGGAACTTGGAGCTCTACAAGCTGTTGATATTTCTTTTTTTTTTTTTTAATTGGAGGCTAATTACAATATTGTTGTGGTTTTTGCCATACATTGACATGAATCAGCCATGGATGTACATGTCCCCCCACCCCGCCGCCCCCTCTGCCGTCCTGAGCCCTCCTCCCACCTCCCTCCCCATCCCATCCCTCTGGGTTGTCCCAGTGCATCGGTTTTGAGTGCCCTGTTTCATGCATCAAACTTGGACTGGTCATCTCTTTCACATATGGTAATATACATGTTTCGATGTCATTCTCTCAAATCATCTCACCCTCTTCTCCCACAGAAGAGAAGGAGGATATTTCTTTTAAAAAATTACTTGATGGATATGTTCATTTATTTAACTCTACCTGGTAGAAATGGCAGCTGCCCACTCAATTTCTCTTTAAAAATCCACAAATATGTGTGGCAATAATTGTAGGTCCACTGGAAGCTGATCTGTTTTTACAAAGTGAAGGAGTCGCCATCTAAAACCTATGAACTGTCACAGCCTGTCATCATTGCAGTTGCGGTCATTATTTAAATTAGACTGTGAATGACTTTTTTTTTCCTCTGTGATGGCCTTTCAGATGGTGATGCACCATAAGCCAGTCACAATAAACTGGCACTAAGCCTTCTCAATCCATTAGTCCTGCCCATAACTTGATGCTTTCAGGAAAGCCTATAGATGATATAAAAAAGATTCCATCCCTGTTTATGCCTGTTAGGGAAAAAAATCCAAGAAAATATTCTTGACATAACTACCTGAATATGAGCTAGACATTAGGGCTGCTGCAGGTGGGAAAAAAAAATCAAAACCCTCACTTATTACCAGCTATGATACATCCTTGGTGAGAAATCTCTCTTTGAATAGGGCAAAAGTTATCTGTCACTTTTGTTTAGTATTCAACAGTTCATAAAGCCTTAAAGAGAAATAATGTCATTTAATTTTTCAATATTATGATGCCTTGGTAGACCACGTAGTCACATCCTTATTTTCATTTTACATATGAGAAAAGGGAGATTAGGACATGTTTGGTGACTTACCCAAAGTTACAAGAGTTGGTAAATAACAGAACAACCTAACCCCAGCTTGTATCTTCAAAGCTCCTCTCTACTAAAGACTGCTCTTGGGTCTTCTCTTGCCTTAACATCTTTTGCATAATAAATTCATTTGGTTCAAAAAGATGAGCAGTCAAGTTCAAGAGGCAGAATCTCAGTGCAGCACTTCACACACTTCTCAAGCTGCCTATTAGAATTACCTGGGGAGCTTCTGACAATCCCGATTCCCAAGCCACATCCTATCTCAAATACATCAGAATATCTGGGGGTGGGACCAGATGTCAGTACTCTTTTAAACTCCCAAGAGATTACAATGGGCAGCCAATTACACTATTTCCAAAAATCACTGAGCTCTGGAAATCTCCAGAGAAGCGTTTCAAACAATAGATAGCCCATCCTAGCCCAGAAGATGTGACTTCATTAGATAGAGGTAGAACTCAACTCAAAATTTAAAACTTGAAATTTTTAAAAAGCTCTTCCAGGGATCCTGACACATGCAAAGTTTAAGAACAACTGCTTTAGTGCTTAGGAAGGTCAGCTTTGGAGTTAGAACACATGTTTTGACAATTCTTGTGCTCAGTTGCTCAGTGGGGCCCAGTTCTTTTCAACCACATGGACTGTAGCCCATCAGGCTCCTCTGTCTGCGAAATTTTTCAGGCAAGAATACTAGAGCAGGTTGCCATTTCCTCCTCCAGGGAATCTTCCCTACCCAGGGATCAAACACGTGTCTCTTGTACCTCTTGCATTGGAGGGAGAATTCTTTATTACTGTGCCACCTGGTACAGTATACACAAGTTAGTGAATCTACAACTACAGATACATTAGTGAATCTCTCAAAGCTTCAGTTCCCTCATCTATATCCCCTGGAGGAGGGCATGACAACCCACACCAGTATTCTTGCCTGGAAAATTCCATGGACAGAGGGGCCTGGCGGGCTACAGTCCATGGGGTGACAAAAAATAGGACATAACTGAGCACAAAAAGGATGTGATAGCACCACTTTTCTTTTATAGTTTTCTTGACGATTAAATGAAATAATGCAGCAATTGTCCAAGTGTGGTGCCTGGACTAGCAACATCAGCATAATTGAGGATGTTGTCAGAAACACAAAAATCATCATTACACCCACACCTATTGAATCAGAAACTCTGAGAGTAAGGTTTTATCAGCCTTTAACAAGAACCACTCCCCTCCTACCCAGGTGACTATTATGCATGCTAAAGTCTGCTCATTGACATAATGTTTATAATGTGACTAGCCCAGTGTCCTGTACACAGGATGTGCTAATACTAGACATTATGTTGTTATTGTCAGCATCATGGATGTCATCGTGATGTGTAAAAGGCTTCCAAACCATGGTAAAATAACTTCCAAAATAACAGCTGGAAATGAAATTACAACCAGCCAGAAAGAGCAAGTTCAATGTCAAGATTACTACTACAATTATCAGGACAAATGGTCTTTGTCCTCATGAACCATTCAACATTCCAAATAAATTGCAACCACCTGACTGTATCATTTCTCTTTTTAAAAACATATCAATTGTTTTAATTACCCATAGTACAGAGTTTGAAATCAGGCTTTTCCTTTCTCACCAAACTGTTATGTACAGCCTTCTCCCTCCCCATCTATGTCCCTGTTTTCTTGTCCGAGTGTTGAATAAGCCATGTTTCTGTCTACCTGCTGCCCTTCTAAGAGTGATTGTATCTTTGGAAAAAAAAGAATGCAAAATAAGTCAGAAATCAGTCTACTAATCAAAATAGGCCTGTTGAGCTCCTATCACGTGCCTACCGTGTCCCCAGGAAATGGCTGGGGCTTGTGGGTTAAAAAAAAAAGACCTTACCTTAACTAATAAGAGGTAGAAAAAAAGTAAAGACCCCAAACAAATGGTCGCAAATAATTAGATTACTATGTGGGTGCAAAATTCTACAAGAGAGAAGTGCAAGGTGCTAAGGAGATGAATCTGGGATCCATCACGCGGTCGGCAGGAGCAGCAGATGCTGGCAAGGACAGAGCAAGACTGCTGAGAAATGATGTTTAACTTGAGATTGAAGATGTGACGAGAGCATGGGGTGGGGATGTCGCAGTCATCTCACGTAGAGGGAATAACAAGGTCCAAAAGTGGAAAGGAGTGCGGTGGATTCGCAGATAGTCTGGCCAGGACGAATCAAAGACGAAGACCCAAGACCACTAGTCTCTATCAGCAACAGAATGAAATAGGGTGACGTAGGTGGCACTGGTGGTAAAGAGCCCACCTGCCAGTGCAGGAGACCTAAGAGACACGGGCTCGCTCCCTGGGTAGGGAAGATCCCCTGGAGGGGGAAATGGCAACCCATTTCAGTATTCTTGACTGGAGAATTCCACGGACAGAGGAGCCCGGCAGGCCACAGTCCACTGGGTCGCAAAGAGTTGGACATGACTAAAGCAACTTAGCACTTAAACTAAAATTAGCTTATTCTCTAAGAACCCAAGAAAATATTTTTAGCTCATACTGCTGAAGCTTTGGGAAGCTAACAAGTGATTCAGCCATGAACACAAGTGCAAAGCCCTTGGAGTATTTTGGATCCCATTCGGATTCCAAATCTCATCAAAAATTTAGGTAGAACAAATGACAAAGAAATGCAATAAAATTTTTTTTAAAATTATTTTTGCCTTAAGGAAAGAAAGATGAAAGCCAATATTTTTTTCTCCCTCAATGTTTGTGGGATCTTAGTTCCCCAACCAGGGATTGAACCCACACCCTGGCAGTGAAAGCAGAGTCTTAACCATTGGATGACTAGGCAATTCCTCAAAACCAATCTTATATTGGTCTTCTATATTTGAAAGGCTTTTATATATATGAAGGTAATCTGTTTTTCTTCATCTCCATTGAGAACAGAGAAAGAAGAAGTGTATTTAAAGAGCAATCTTCAAAACACAGGTCTGGGGTCTTTCCTGATGACCTAGTGGCTAATACTCTGTGCTCCCAATGCAGGGAGCATCCTGCATTGGGAGCACAGTTCCATTCCCAGGTTCCATCCCTGATCAGGGAACCAGATCCCACATGCCACAAGTAAGAGTTCAAATGTCACAACTAAAGAACCCGCATGCTGCAGCTAAGGCCGGGTGCTGCCAAATAAATAAATATTTTTAAAAATTCAAAAAATATATAGGTCTAATAGAAAAGAAAACTAGGTTCTTTAGCTTTCTTTAGGGAGACTTAAGTGGTGTCCCTGAAGACATTTCTAAATAAGCTAGATTTCCCTATACTGAAGATATTTTACCTGGAAGCAGAAACTACATAAGCAGCTTACCATAAAGTTCATTCCAAAGGAAGTTAAGATCAATGCAAGTAAAATTGAAACAACAGTGTCATCTAGCGGAAAGCTCAGTAATAGCACTCAATATATTCAATACCAATCTATGATAGAAAAATTCCCTATATACTCTAAACTTTCAAACTAATTAATTTTTTAAACCTAGATGCAAATCTGTTTCAAGATCATATTTTCCAATTCATGCCTCAGCCACATATGCTTAAGGGGAAAACAAGCCCCAGATCCTCAGGCCAATGGATGTCTAAACCCTCCAGAGGGGCTCACAGACAGTAACATAAGTAGTTCGAGAGTTACAGTTTAAAGGCTAAACCCAACACAAAAAGGAATGTTTTAATTAAATTCTTAATAGCTACACTCCTCATGTATGTCTTGGGTTTTCCAGATTTCAAGACAAGTACAAATCTCTGTTGCTGAGATAAAGGGTGACTGCTGATGAGAAGGATCAGAGGCCAAAATGACTGATAAGACCTTTTGGAGGCCCTTGTCTTTTCCAATGAGTCAACTCTTCGCATGAGGTGGCCAAAGTATTGGAGTTTTAGCTTCAGCATCAGTCCTTCCAGTGAACACCCAGGACTGATCTCCTTTAGGATGGACTGGTTGGATCACTTTGCAGTCCAAGGGACTCTTAAGAGTCTTCTCCAACACCACAGTTCAAAAAAAGCATCAATTCTTCAGTGCTCAGCTTTCTTCACAGTCCAACTCTCACATCCATACATAACCACTGGAAAAGCCATAGCCTTGACTAGATGGACCTTTGTTGGCAAAGTAATGTCTCTGCTTTTCAATATGCTATCTAGGTTGGTCATAACTTTCCTTCCAAGGAGTAAGAGTCTTTTAATTTCATGGCTGCAATCACCATCTGCAGTGATTTTGGAGCCCCAAAAAATAAAATCTGACACTGTTTCCCCATCTATTTCCCATGAAGTGATGGGACCAGATGCCATGATCTTCATTTTCTGAATGTTGAGCTTTAAGCCAACTTTTTCACTCTCCTCTTTCACTTTCATCAAGAGGCTTTTTAGTTCCTCTTCACTTTCTGTCATAAGGGTGGTGTCCTCTGCATATAAGGGGACGACAGAGGATGAGATGGCTGAATGGCATCACCAACTTGATGGACATGAGTTTGGGTGAACTCCGGGAGATGGTGATGGACAGGGAGGCCTGGCGTGCTGCAATTCATGGGGTCACAAAAAGTCGGACAGGACTGAGTGACCAACTGAACTGTTAGTCTCTTCCATGTGCCTCTCTCAGTAAACTTTCTGGGAAATACCACATTGTTTTTGGTGGTTTTCCTCACCCCTGCTTTGTTGTCAGTCAGAAAGCTTAGGTTCACAAGATACTACAGATTGAATGTGTGCTGCCAAAATTCCAAGATTGCAACCTAATCCCTAATGTGATGGTATTTGGACATGGAGCCCTGGGGATGTGATGAGATCATAGGTGCAGCTCTCAGAAATAAGACTGTCATTGCTGTTCACTCGCTGAGTCGTGTCTTGACTCTTTGCCACCCCACGGACTGTAGCACACCAAGCTTCCCTGTCGTTCACCAACTCCGGAAGTTTTCTCAGATTCATGTCCACTGAGTCAGTAATGCTATCTAAACCATCTCATCCTCTGCCGCCCTCTTCTTCTTTTCCCTTCAATCTTACCCAGCATCAGGGTCTTTTCCAATGAGTTGGCTCTTTGCATCAAATGGCCAAAGTATTGGAGCTTCTGCCTTATTCCTTCCAGTGAATATTCAGGATTGATTTCCTTTAAGGTTGACTAGAAATAAGATCACTACCTTATAAAAGAGACCCCAGGGAATTCCCTGATGGTCCAGTGGTTAGAACTCTGGGCTTTCACTGCTGAGGTATCAGTTCAATCCCTGATCAGGGAACTAAGATTCCACAAGTTCAGCCAAATTAACTAAAATGATTAATTTGAAAAATTTTTTTAAAAGAAGAGACCACAGAGCTCCTTTCCCCTCCTGCCATTGAGGACATAGTACAGCTCATCTCTGAACCTGGAGGTGGGTTCTCACCAGACACTGAATCTGCCAACGCTTTGATCTTGGACTTCCCAGCCTCCAGAACTGTGAGAACTAAATGCTGTTTATATTCCACTCTGTCTGTGATATTTCTGTTACAGCAGCCCAGACTAAGACACAAGCAGTGCCTCATGCCAGTAAAACATATGTGGGACATACAAGATCTTGTTGAAAGTGAACGAGTTCAGGTATATCAAGTCGCTCAATCACATCTGACTCTCTGTGATCCCATGTAGTCTTCCAGGCTCCACTGTCCATGGGATTTCCCAGGCAAGAATACTGGAGTGGGATGCCATCCCCTTCTCCAGGGGATCTTCTCAACTTAGGGATCGAACCCAGGTCTCCTGCATGGCAGGCAGATTCTTTACCTTCTGAGCCACCAGGAAAGCCCTGAGCCACCTTGTTAACACAGGCAGAAAGGTGCCGGTTGTCAGTGGATTGCTTTTGAGATTTAAATGTACTCTGTATTTGCTTTGCAATAATCAAACTGGACCTTATACTCTACCTTTGCAGCTTGCATGATGATAAAATTTTAACTTTGTCACAGAGGGTGCTGGGAGGACACTAGGGTAGGAAGGGGTTCTGCCTCCTGGTTGCAGGTACCCCTCTGGGTCTGCTCCTGCAGCAGACGAAGTTTTCACAGGCCCCCCTTCTGCAGCACTAGCTGGCCACCAGTACACAGTGCCTTCCAAGCATGGTCTTCCCCCCACTCCCTAGGAGCGCTTCTCTGTGGATGGCCACTGGCTTGGCACTTTCCCATAAGAGTCTTCTCTGGAACCCCCTTGGGGAGCTTTGCAGAGAGCTCGCCCAGGAAGCCTCAGCTATGCCTTCTCCAACGAAGTTGGATTTCAGTTCTGAGATGAGGAGGTAATGGCTGCAACAGCTTTTCCTGATTTGTTCCTTCCCTGGTGCTCTCCCTTAGCCTTCAGTGGGTGCCCCCTATATCTGCCCTTCTTTTATTCTCAACAGTTCTTTTTACCCTTTACTAGTCAATTCCCATTACTCTAATTCCCTGTTCCAGTTAATAAATGTCTATATTGCAAGCATGCATGCTCAGTCCCTTCAGTCATGTCTGACTCTTTTTGATCCCATGGACCATAGCCCGCCAGGTTCCTCTGTCCTTGGGATTCTCCAGGCAAGAATACTGGAGTGGTTTGCCATGCCCTCCTCCAGGGTATCTTCTGGACCCGGGGATCGAACTGATGTCTGCCTGTGTCTCCTGCGTGGCAGGAAGATTCTTTACTCACTGAGTCACCTGGGAAGCCCCAAATGTTTGTATTACATGGTCCCTATTCAAATTACTTGTGGTTTGTGTCTCCTGACTGGACCCTGATGGATACACTATTCAATAAATGGTAGCTAGGGACTTATCAGTTTTGTGTGATCTGGAGTTTCTATAACATGGGATTCCCCTTCAAAAGAAATAATATGAAATCACTAATACAAAATTAAGTGTCTGACAAAATAAGTGTCCGATTCTGTGCGACCCCAGAGACGGCAGCCCACCAGGCTCCCACATCCCTGGGATTCTCCAGGCAAGAACACTGAGTGGGTTGCCATTTCTTTCTCCAATGCATGAAAGTGAAAAGTGAAAGGGAAGTCGCTCAGTTATGTCCAACTCTTAGCGACCCCACGGACTGCAGCTTACCGGGCTCCTCCGTTCGTGGGATTTTCCAGGCAAAAGTACTGGAGTTGGGTGCCATTGTCTTCTCCACAATATGGGGGCGATCTCATGCAAATAAGGAACTCTGAAACACGGGCTTCACAGTAAAGACTGTAGCCCACCAGTCTCCTCTGTCCATGGGGATTCTCCAGGCAAGAATACTGGAGTGGGTTGCCGTTCCCTTCTCCAGGGGATCTTCCTGACCCAAGGATCAAACCGGGGTCTCCTGCATTGCAGGCAGATTCTTTACCATCTGAGCCACCAGGGAAGTCCCAGTAAGTCCACCACTGAGCGGCAATTGTCTTCTTAAAGGAAACGTGTGGGATACATGTGTCTCAAGTTACCTTCTTCCTCAGCATCACAATGTTGAAGAAGCAGAATTAGTTACCTCTACACTTCACGTGTAGAGTCAGCCCCCTGGTGGCTCAGACAGTAAAGCGTCTGCCTGCAAGGCAGGAGCCCCAGGTTCGATCCCTGGGTCAGGAAGATCCCCTGGAGAAGGAAATGGCAACCCACTCCAGTATTCTTGTCGGGAAAATTCCATGGATGGAGGAGCCTGGTGGGCTACAGTCCATGGGGTTGAAAAGAGCTGGACACGACTGAGCGACTTCACATGTAGTGTGTTTTGAGGAATTGCTCATCAAGAAATACCAAGGCCTGCCCAACAGTCTGTCTTCATGCTTTCACATGTCTTCCCCCCACCACCCCAAACTGTCTCTGTTGCTCCTTTTCTGACTCTTCAAGGTTTTTCCATTCAACTGCTTTTCTGCCTGCCCTCCCAGGCTCAAGTAATTCTTTCCTCACTTTTGCACAAATAAATCTTAAAACATATCTTATTGTGGAACTCACCAAAGTGAAATGTAAGTATTTTCTCTGTCTCTCTCTCCAAGTAGTGCACACATTAGATATTCCCTAAATGCAAGCTGAATTAAATGATGCCAATTTCAGATGTTAAAAAAAACACCTGAGATTAGTCATCGCTCTTTAAATCAAACCTTGTGGGTGACGATTCCTCCTATTCAAAGTTCTAACAATGAGATTATTAATATGAAGTGAGGTACTGTTTTCCAATTTCAATTTTATAGACATTAATTCTACATTGCATAATGCATGTATTAATCTAACAAAATAAATTCCCCCAAAGATGATTTGAAGACAAACTAGGTATCAAAGAATCAAACACATCAACACAGTGTTTTGAAATGACTTTCATTTAATGATATTAACACAGAAGTTACAGCCACAGTCAGTCATTTTCCATCTTGTATTCTCCTAATAAAAAGGAAGCCAATTTTGTAGAAAGTTTAGATCATTCTGTTGAGGGAAAATGACCCAATATTTTCTTTTCTTTTCCCCAGAATTACCTTAATTACCTAATCAAACACCAGTGAGGCAAAACATTGCCATTTCTTCCATCCACTCAACAAGTCATCTAGCCAGTCAGCTAACAGCACAATGCCAAGCACAGGTCTAATCTCAGAAATCCCACATCTGATCTAATTGGCCCCTTCTTTTTCCACATTGTTTCTTGAAGTAAAGCAAAATTTATTTACTACCTCACACATCCATGTCCCTAGAAATCCCTAAATAGATTCAGATTCGATCAAGTCAGACAAGTTTCTTTTCAGTCATACACATAAAATCTGGAATAACGACAGATAAATTTGATTTATGGCCCATCTTGAGTCTATGTATTCAGAATGTTTCCACAGTTTCATTTCCCATCCATAAGCTCATTAGAACAAAACACTGGAACTCTGATTCCTTCCTACAATGACCATCTTTTCAAGTTAGAGTCAGAGGGCAAAACTAGAGAAAGAGATGAGGAGCAGAGCTAGAGAACATGAAGATAGTTCCTCTTCTTGTCCTTCCCCCCAAATCCCCAAAGTGGACCACCATATGGGCTTTTGAGTGGGGATGGCACTTGGGGGATACAGATTCCTACCCAGGGATTTTCTTAACATTTAAGAGAAATCCATTAGAACGGAGGTGGATATTTCTTTAATTAACTGTGTAGCTACAAGGAAAAAACAATCCCTAAGGGTTGTAAGCTAATTCAGATATAGGAATCCTGTAAGAAGTCAAGAGGAGTTCACAGTCCCTCTCTGGCTTTCTTTAAGGTCCTCTTCACATAACTTTTGAACACTAAGGTCAGAGACCAGAAAAATTAATTATCTCTCCCTTCTTTCCTATTCACCCCCCACAACTTGACCCCACCCTCAACCTTTAAATATCCTTTGTTTTAAAGGCACCACGTGGGTTCATCCCTGCCTTGCGGGCATGAGTGCTAAGTCTTTCAGTTATCCTGTCCATCTCTCTGAGACACTGTGGACTACAGCCCGCCAGGCTCCTTTGTCCATGGGATTCTCCAGGCAAGAATACTGGAGTGGGTTGCTATGCCCTTTTCCAGGGATCTTCTCAACCCAAGGATCAAACCCACATTTCTTATGTCTCCTGCATTAACAGATGGGTACTTTACCCCTAACGCCACCTGGGAAGCCCGTCTTTATTCTATGGCTCATTCCTAAATTGATTACCTCAGTAAACCAATATAAGAAGCATTCTCGACTTGAACAAGAAACCCCGCACTGCAAGATTTTCTGAGACTTGAAGATAATGTAATATAAATAAACCTGCAAAGACTGCTAGCTGACCCAAGGAGGTCTACAGTAGATTGCCAAAAAATTGACAGGAAAAATTCTGCAATCAGGACATGTAGCATTTGAGCCCCAACTCCATCACTTACTAGATGTGTAATTTTATGTTTTTTCTTCTGTAAAATAAAGATAAAATTATACTTTACTTCATAGAAATATCACAAAAATTAAATGAGATAATGTATATGAAGTGCATTGATATGGTTACTTATCAACAGTGACAGTTAATCTTGCTAATGTGCTTGTTGTTCTGTCAGAAGCTTTTCATTCCAGGGAGATGCTCCAAGGTGAGTTTAACTATGATTTTTTTCTTATTTTCACATGGTACTTTTTCACAGTATAATTGTTCATGGATCAGAGCATCCTTCAGTGTTCTCTCACAGCTGTTCAATGGTCATCTGCTACAAGGGCCAACTGTTTCAGCAGTGGCAGAGACATCCCTTTGTAGAGACAGGATGAACTAGAAACATCACATATTTCACAACTGCATTTAATAAAGCTGCTTCCATTGTGGCTCAGCTGGTAAAGAATCCGCCTGAAATGAGGGAGACCTGGGTTCAATCCCTGGGTTGGGAAGACCCCCTGGAGAAGGGAAAGGCTACCCCCTCCAGTAGAGTCCGACAGGACTGAGCAACTTTCACTTTCACTCTTTAATAAAGCTGCATTTACAGATCATGAATCTCTTCTCTTTCTGTGGTCTACGTTACAAAAAGACTATATTTACAGATTTTACTTTTGGTGCCTATGAATATTAATTATTTAAGACAGCACAGTGGGTGGTGAGGGAGTTGGTGATTAGGGAAGCAGGGGTCCCAAGTAGAAAACACAGCTTCCTAATTTGCAGGTGACATGGCTCCTTAGATACAACAACAAACACCTTCATGATTCCTAACTTTTATGCCTTCAGAGCAGCAAGCAACAGCTGCTTGGCGCTGGAGCTGCTGAGAGGAGATACCCCATGTTCAAGGTCAGGAGCAGCGGCTGTGAGGAGATACCCCACATCCAAGGTCAGGAGCAGAGGCTGCATTTCACTGGATCAGCCATGAGGAGATACCCCACATCCAAGGTCAGAGAAACCCCAGTAAGACGGTAGGTGCTGGAGCAACTGTGAGGAGATACCCTGCGTCCAAGGGCAAAGAAGAAGCCCTAGCAAGATGGCGGGAGGGGCAATTTTGCACTTAGAATCAAACCCCATTCCCGCCAGACATGCTAAGAGGGCTTAAACAAACCTTGTGCACACCAGGACCTGGGGACTCCACAGAGACTGAGAGAGAAATGTGTTTGAGCGCCTCCTGTGGAGGTACAGGTCAGCAGTGGACTGCCACAGGGACCAGGGCTCTGGGTACAGCAGACGTGAGTATGGCATAAGCCCTCTTGGAGGAGGTCGCCATTAACCCCATCATAGAGCTGCCAGAACTTAGAACTGGGGAAAAGACTCTTGGAGGGCACAAACAGAAACTTGTGCACCAGGACCCAGGGGAAGGAAGCAGTGACCCCACAGGAGACTGACCCAGACTTGCCTGTGAGTATCCAGGAGTCTCCAGCAGAGGTGTGGGTTGGTGGTGGCCTGATGCAGCGTTGGGGGCAGTGAGTGTAGCAGTACAGGCATGGGATCCTTTGAAGGAGGTCGCCATTATCTTCATTACCTCCACCACAGTTTAAAGAGAAAAGTGAAAGTGAAGTCGCTCAGTCGTGTCCGATTCTTTGCGGCCCCATGTACTGTAGCCTACCAGGCTCCTCAGTCTATGGAATTTTCCAGGCAAGAGTACTGGAGTGGGTTGCTATTTCCTTCTCCAGGGGATCTTCCCAACCCAGGGATCAAACCCAGGTCTCCCACGCTGCAGACAGACTGTCTTTACTGTCTGAGCCACCAGGGAAGCCCATAGTTTGGCCCCAGGTAAAGCTGGGAGTGAACACAGCTCCACCCATCAACAGAAAATTGGATTAAAGATTTACTGAGCATGGCCCCGCCCATCAGAACAAAACCCAGTTTCCCCCTCAGTCATTCTCTCCCAACAGGAAGCTTCCATAAGCCTCTTATCCTTCTCCATCAGAGGGCAGACAGACTGAAAACCACAATCACAGGAAACTAACCAATCTAATCACATGGACCACAGCCTTGTCTAACTCAATGAAACTATGAGCCATGCCGTGTAGGGCCACCCAAGATGGACGGTTCATGGTGGAGAGTTCTGACAAAACGTGGTCCACTGGAGAAGGAAATGGCAAACCACTTCAGTATTCTTGCCTTGAGAACCCCATGAATAGTATTAAAAGGCAAAAAGATAGGACACTGAAAGATGAACTCCCCAGGTTGGTAGGTGCCCAAAATGCTACTGGAGATCAATGGAGAAATAACACCAAAAAGAATGAAGAGATGGAGTCAAAGCAAAAACAACACCCAGTCATGGATGTAAGGTCCAATGCTGTAAAGAGCAATACTGCATAGCAACCTAGAATGTTAGGTCCATGAATCAAGGCAAATTGGAAGTGGTCAAACAGGAGATGGCAAGAGTGAACATCAACATTTTAGGAATCAGCAAACTGAAATGAACTGGAATGGGTGAATTTAACTCAGATGACCATTATATCTACTACTGTGGGCAACAATTCCTTAGAAGAAATGGAGTAGCCATCATAGTCAACAAAAGAATCTGAAATGCAGTACTTGGATGCAGTCTCAAAAACGGAAGAATGATCTCTGTTCATTTCCAAGGCAAACCATTCAATATCACAGTAATCCAAGTCTATGCCCCAACCAGTAACACTGAAGAAGCTGAAGTTGAACGGTTCTATGAAGACCTACAAGACCTTCTAGAATTAACTTCCAAAAAAGATGTCCTTTTCATTATAGGGGACTGGAATGCAAAAGTAGGAAGTCAAGAAACACCTGGAGTAACAGGCAAATTTGGCCTTGGGGTACAGAATGAAGCAGAACAAAGGCTAATAGAGTTTTGCCAAGAGAACACACTGGTCATAGCAAACACCCACTTCCAGCAACATGAGAGAAGACTCTACACATGGCCATCACCAGATGGTCAACACCAAAATCAGATTGATTATATTCTTTGCAGCCAAAGATGGAGAAGCTCTATACAGTCAGCAAAAATAAGACCAGGAGCTGACTATGGCTCAGATCATGAACTCCTTATTGCCAAATTCAGACTTAAATTGAAGAAAGTGGGGAAAACCACTAGACCATTCAGGTATGACCTAAATCAAATCCCTTAAAATTATACAGTGGAAGTGAGAAATAGGTTTAAGGGACTAGATATGATAGACAGAGTGCCTGATGAACTATGGATGGAGGTTCATGACATTGTACAGGAGACAGGGATCAAGACCATCCCCAAGAAAAAGAAATGCAAAAAATAAAAATGACTGTCTGAGGAGACCTTACAAATAGCTGTGAAAAGAAGAGAAGCAAAAAGCAAAGGAGAAAAGAAAAGATATACCCATTTGAATGTAGAGTTCCAAAGAATAGCAAGGAGAGATGAGAAACCCTCAGTGATCAGTGCAAAGAAAGAGAAGAAAACAACAGAATGGGAAAGACTAGAGATCTCTTCAAGAAAATTAGAGATACCAAGGGAACATTTCATGCAAAGATGGGCTCGATAAAGGACAGAAATGGTAGGGACCTAACAGAAGCAGAAGATTTTAAGAGGTGCCAAGAATACACAGAAGAACTGTACAAAAAAAATCTTCATGACCCAGATAATCATGATGCTGTTATCACTCACCTAGAGCCAGACATCCTGAAATGTGAAGTCAAGTGGGCCTTAGAAAGCATCACTATGAACAAAGCTAGTGGAGGTGATGGAATTCCAGTTGAGCTATTTCAAATCTGAAAAGATGATGCTACCAAAGTGTTGCACTCAAGATGCCAGCAAATTTGGAAAACTCAGCAGTGGCCACAGGACTGGAAAAGGTCAGTTTTCATTCCAATCCCAAAGAAAGGCAATGCCAAAGAATGGTCAAACTACCACACAATTGCATTCACCTCACACACTAGTTAAGTAATGCTCAAAATTCTCCATGCCAGGCTTCAACAATACATGAACCATGAACTTCCAGATGTTCAAGCTGGTTATAGAAAAGGCAGAGGAACCAGAGATCAAATTGCCAACATTCGCTGGATCATCGAAAAAGCAAGAGAGTTCCAGAAAAACATCTACATCTGCTTTATTGACTATGCCAAAGTCTTTGACTTGTGGATCACAATAAACTGTGGAAAATTCTGAAAGAGATAGAATACCAGACCACCTGATCTGCCCCTTGAGAAATCTGTATGCAGGTCAGGAAGCAACAGCTAGAACTGAACATGGAACAACAGACTGGTTCCAAATAAGAAAAGGAGTATGCATCATGAGAAACGCTGGGCTGGATGAAGCACAAGCTGGAATCAAGATTGCTGGGAGAAATATCAATAACCTCAGATATGCAGATGACACCACCCTTATGGCAGAAAATGAAGAGGAACTAAAGAGCCTCTTGATGAAAGTGAAAGAGAAGAGCGAAAATGTTGGTTTAAAGCTCAACATTCAGAAAACTAAGATCATGTCATCCAGTCCCATCAATTCATGGCAAATTGATGGTGAAACAGTAGAAACAGTGGCAGACTTTATTTTGGGGGGTTCCAAAATCACTGCAAATGGTGACTGCAGCCATGGAATTAAAAGATGCTTACTCCTTGGCAGGAAAGTTATGACCAGCCTAGACAGCATATTAAAAAGCAGAGACGTTACTTTGCCAACAAAGGTCTGTCTAGTTAAGGCTATGGTTTTTCCAGTAATCATGTATGGATGTGAGAGTTGGACTATAAGAAAGCTGAGGGCTGAAGAATTGATGCTTTTGAAATGTGGTGTTGGAGAAGACTGTTGTGAGTCCCTAGGACTGCAAGGAGATCAAACCAGTAAATTCTAAAGGAAATCAGTCCTGAATATTCATTGGAAGGACTGATGCTGAAGCTAAAACTCCAAAACTTTGGCCACCTGATGCGAAGAGCTGACTCATTTGAAAAGACCCTGATGCTGGGAAAGATTGAAGGCAGGAAGAGAAGGGGACGACAGAGGATGAGATGGTTGAATGGCATCACTGACTCAAAGAACATGAGTCTGAGTAAACTCCAGGAGTTAGTTACGGACAGGGAGGCCTGTCATGCTGCAGTCCATGGGGTCTCAAAAAGTCGGATAGGACTGAGCGACTGAACTGATCTGAATGTGTTATGGTTAGCATATAGACTTAATTTTTACCAAATCTGCATAATCCTTTATATTAACACATCTTTTCTGTCTTTGGGGACTGAAGCGACTAAGCATAGCATAGCATAGAATCTGTCTTTTGACTGGAACAACTAAACTAGTTGACTATCAATTGAATGAGAGGCAGAGTTAAGAATAGGTTCAAACTTCTTGAGAACATCAGGCATGCTGACCCTTGGCCCTTTGAATGGTGTCCTATTACATTCGTTAATCTGAATGAAGTAAAGGGAAAGGGAAGTCGCTCAGTCGTGTCTGACTCTGTGCGACCCCATGGACTGCCGCCTACCAGGCTCCTCCGTCCATGGGATTTTCCATGCAAGAGTACTGGAGTGGGGTGCCATTGCCTTCTCCTTTCACTTTGAATGAAGTAAGGTTCTCTCCAATTATCCATGAGTCACTAGCCACATAACAGACACACACAGAGACACACAACTACATAACAGAACCAACCATACTCAAATATCCTTCTCTTCCTTCTCCTTGGGCTTCTGGAGGGAAAGATTCTTGCTTACTGGATGAAGATAGGGAAAAACTGAAAGAAGCAGAGAGGCCGGAGTGATCTCTAAAATAGAGAACTGGAAAGCTCAGGATGAGTGTTGGGGAGAGTTTGGGTAGACAGCTGAGAGTGAACGATTCCAGCTGTGGGAGAGCCAAGAGAATTTAAGAAGTAGAGCTGTGGTTTATAAACTGGGTCTTTTTTTTCCCCCAAGAAATTTATTTCAGTGTGAAATTTGAAAGCTACAGCAAGGTAAGAATGGATTACACGGGGCTCTGGCAAAAATTTAGGTTATACTGCCCAAAGTGGAAAATGATTACAGTTTCAATAGAAGTATGACCTTGTATATATTCAGCAAATTTTATTATTTTACCCATGGTACATAAATTCTCTAGTCTTTTCAGGGAGACACTGAACTAGATTAAAAATTATTTTCCAGATGTTGTCTTATGATCTAGTGGCCAAACTGCATCTAAAATGCATGGAACACTGAAATTCTGTTTAAAAAAAATGATTTAATTTACATTGCTCTACCTAGATAACCGATGTGTGTGCATGCCAAGTCACTTCAGTCTGACTCTTCAAGATCCTCTGGACTCTAGTCCTCCAGGCTCCTCCGTCCCTGGGATTCTCCAGGCAAGAACGCTGGAGAGGATTGCCATGCCCTCCTCCAGGGGATCTTCCCAACCCAGGGATCAAACCCATGTCTCTTGCATCTCCTGCATTGGCAGGTGTGTTCTTTACCACTAGTGCCACCTGGAAAGCCCGAGATAACCTACAGATAAGCTTAATTCACCATATACTACTAGGAGGTGCAGTCTAAGCATTGGTTTACTTAATAATGAAGGAAATCCCAAATACAGTATAATCTCTAAGGCACAGATTTTAGGAAATAGGAAACAGTTGGTTATGTTTAATTCATTGTAGGTAGCTGAAAGACTAAAATCACATGATTCTATCTGAAGAATGTATAAAACTATGTAAGTATGGAAAATGTTAGTAAAATTTGGTTAATTTTAGTAGCCATTTAAATATTAAGCTTATAGATTTTAGAGATTTCTAAAGACATGTGTACATTATAATATTAACAATACCAGGTATAGAATTGTGTTTATGACTATATGTTATAATGCACAGAAATGATGACAAAAGAAATATTAATATATCAATGTACTAATAGTTATTTGTAGTCGTGAAGTAAGTTTTCTTAAAATTTTCAGGGTTTTGCAATTCCCTATACCAACTAAGGTCTTCCCTGGTGGTTCAGACAGTAAAAAATCTGCCTGCAATGCAGGAAGCCTGGGTTTGATCCTAGTTGGAAGCTGAGTCGGGAAGATCCCCTGGAAAAGGAAATGACAACCCACTCCAGTATTCTTGCCTGGGAAATCCCATGGACAGAGGAGTCTAGCAGGCTGCAGTTCATGGTATCTCCCAGTACAGGTGACAGAGTGGAACCTGCCATTGTTGTGTTAAATGGGTAGAGACTTATAGGACTGAAGCCTTAGCCTGGAGAATCAAATACTAACTCCAAGTAAATTGTGTCAAAATGGAATTAAATCATAGGATTCTCAGTTGGTGTCACAGAATTGATTACTGAATTTGTAGAAAACCCACAAATCTGGCATTAGAAGTGTTAGGAGTTTGGAAATGTTGTGGGTAAAGGAGAAACACAGGAATGCTTTCCTTATACAAATGGGCCTTTCTCTATCTGCCAAGCTTATTCATTCACAGAATGATGATCATCCACAAGACAGAAGCTGAGTATAGATTCATGAGGGCAACAGTTAAGAGGTAAGCATTTGTAGAAATACACTTGAAGATACAGCATTTATCTGTTCAGATTATAGACTTTAAAAAAAAATAAACTAGAATTTTCAAATGAAATTTATTTTCTTGGTTAAACTAGAAGAAAATATGTAGCATTCTTCTACTTCCACCATTCCAATGAAAAAAGGCAAGACTATAGAGAAAATGAAGTCCCTATATGCCAACACCAAGAATAAAGAGGGGAAAATAACTTATTCATCTTTTTTAAAAAACAAAGCTAACCATACAGTTTCAACTACTTCACTTGTAATATTAGTCAAAACAAAATTTTACTAGGGGCATTAGTTTTGTAGTATTTTTTTAGAAAGCCATCTACAAGATGAAGATGGATTATGACAGACTAAATAGCAAAACTGGAATTCACTTTCCATGTGCCTTAATTTAGCTGGAGTTTTGGAAAATCGATTACCAAAGAAATCACACAATTGAGCAGACCATTAAGCTCTAGTTTGTTGCCGTCTTGTTGCTAAGTCGTGTCCAACTCTTTGTGACCCCATGGACTGTAGCACGCCAGGCTCCTCTGTCAATGGGATTTTCCAGGCAAGAATATGGAGTGGGTTGCTATTCCCTTCTCTAGGGGATCTTCCTGACCTAGGGATAGAACCCACAACTCTTACCACATCTGTACTGCGGGCAGATTCTGTACTGCTGAGCCACCGTGGAAGCCGATTAAGCTCCAGTTGAAATCCATCCTTCTACAAACGAGAAAACTCAGCTCTAGTGAGTTTGCTCACTGGCCTCAGGTCAACAAATACTCAGTGGAGGAGCCAGAACTCAGCCAGGCTTACATGTTGACAAATCCATGCTCCTGACATTGGGTAATTCATCCTTTTTGTCTAGTCCACACTCCTCCTGAACAGTCAAGGTAGGTTTAAGGTTCTGGGAAGCCCTGTGGTAGAGAATTCTGGTAATGCTGCTCAATTTCTTGTCTCCCAAACTTCCTTGGCCATGGAACCTGTTTAGCTTTTAGCAGCTATAAATGTTCTCCGGGAATAAATTTCAGGGAATCCTGAGATAGCCCAAGGATCCCAGCTACGGAACCACAGGGACTAGATCTCACAGATGCTCCAGCAGTTCATGTTTTTACTGATCCCAAAATGCACCGGGGGAACCATTTCTTCTATGTGATTTGCCATGGACACGTGTACATTTGGGCTGGTGACAACTCAGCTCAATAAAATACCCACGAAAGCATAACGTGGACTGGGGCTATCAGACTGTGCCAGACACAAGAAAAGGCACCCTGCACAACAAAACGGTGCACAGCTGTCATGCCTTCCAACAATCCTTCTGAGCATTGGTGCCCTCTCTCAGGAAGTGGTGTTTTGCTTGTGACAAAGACTTTCTAAGCAGAGGACTCTGCTCTTAATAAGTCTTGCCCACTTCCTCCAGGTTTAGGAAGAGCAGAGGAACAGAAAAATACAACTGTAAGCAAGTATATTTTCCAAATTTGTGCTTGTCTTCTGGTCTGCAATCCTTTTATAGAAACAGCATACACAGTGTATTAATTTGTTTTTTTTTCATATCTAGGACAGTTTATTCGAAGGCATACATGCTTGATAATAAACTTAGCTTCAGAAGAAATGGGAAGAAAAACCAAGCATATTAACTGATTCATGTCACTGGTACATCCCTTCCTGCCTTGCCCTGTGACTTTAAAATAAGTGCTATTAAAGTACTAATGCATGCCCTAATTACATAGCTTTAATAGACTTATTAAACAGTAAATGGTGATTTCTTCTCATAAGTACCCAATTTACTACAGAAAAACTATTAACTTGAGGCCAAAGAGGATTCAGACAGAGTGATTATTGGCCAGACAAAATAGAATATAAATGTGTAAGGAAAACTGAATGTGCCCAAGTAATTCCCACATTTCATTTTGTAAAGTCCCTGAGATGTTCCTGAGCTTAGACTGTAAGATGTGTATTTAAGTGAAATGGTTATGTCTAAATAATATCATGTGGTACTGAAAATAACATTTGTGAGTGTACAAATTAACTTAGATTGAGAAGAGAAACAATATAAGACTACATAAAAATTTTACTTTGCAAAAGACAACTTGAATGCTAACAATATTTCAGTGTCTCTTAGAAAAAATACTCTTTCCTTGTGTTTTATAAAGCAGTAGAATTTTTAAGAAAACCAATCTGCTCAACATCCAAGCTACACATTCTAGGGTTCTTTTTGTATAATGAAAACAATCATCTAAAACAGGTGGGAAGGGGAGGGTGGGATGAACTGGAAGATTGGGATTGGCAGTCAGTTCAGTCACTCAGTCATGTCCGACTCTTTGGGACCCCATGGACTACAGCACACCAGGCCTCCCTGTCCATCACCAACTCCCAGAGTTTACTCAAACTCATGTCCATCGAGTTGGTGATACCATCCAACCAGCTCATCCTCTGTTGTCCCCTACTTCTGCCTTCAATCTTCCCGGCATCAGGGTCTTTTCCAATGAGTCGCTTCTTCACATTAGGTAGCCAAAGTATTGGAGTTTCAGCTTCAGCATCAGTCCTTCCAATGAATATCCAGGACTGATTTCCTTTAGAATGGACTGGTTGAATCTCCTTGCAGTCCACGGGACTCTGAAGGGTCTTCTCCAACACCACATTCAAAAGCATCGATTCATTGGTGCTCAGCTTTCTTTATAGTCCAACTCTCACATCCATACATGACTACTGGAAAAACCATAGCTTTGACTACACAGACCTTTGTTGGTAAAGTAATCTCTCTGCTTTTTAATATGTTGTCTAGGTTGGTTATAGCTTTTCTTTCAAGGAGTAAGCATCTTTTAATTTCATGGCTGCAGTCACCATCTACAGCGATTTTGGAGCCCAAGAAAATAAAGTGAACTGTTTCCATTGTTTCCCCATCTACTTGCCATGAAGTGATGGGACCGGGTGCCATGATCTTAGTTTTTAGATATATACACTTCATTTGTAGATATATACACTACCATGTATAAAACTAATAGCTAGTATGAACCTGCTGTATACCACAGGGAGCTTAGCTTGGTGTTCTCTGATGACCTAGATGGGTGGGATGGAGGTGGGGTGGAATGGGGGGTTGGGAGGACTGTCCAAGAGGGACGAGATACATGTATACATATAGCTGATTCACTTCATTGTACAGCAGTAACTAACAACATTGTAAAACAATAATACTCCAATATAAAAAAAAATTTAATGGTTAAAATATATCACTTACCTTAATGAGTTCAGGGCCCTGAAGGTTCAGCAATTGATTTCTTTAGTACACAAACCACAGATTCACCTCTCGTGGGTGGACTTCCAAAAACTCAGTCCTGAGACTGATGCTTAAAATCAGAAACCTGAAGAGAGATTTATACACCCATGTTCCTAGGACCATTTCTCACAATAGCCAAAGGTAGAAGCAACTCAGATTGCAATCCAACGACAGGTAAATGGGTAAACAAAATGTAGTGCACGCATACAATGCAATATTAGCCTTAGAAAGGAAGGCGATTCTGATGTATACTACATATGAAAGATCCTTGGAGACTTGCTGACTAAAATTAGCCATTAACGAACAAGCAAGAAAAATACATTGAATCCACTGAAATGAGGTACTAGAGTAGTTGAAATCATACAGTCTGAAAGCACAATGGTTGCCCAGTGGCTGGGAGGAGGGATGTGAAATTACCATTTCAAAGGTACAGAGTTTCAGATTTGCAAGATGAAAAGATGGATGGATGGATGGTGGTGATGGTGGCAGGAAGTGAATACTTCATGCCACTGAACTACACACTTAAAAATTATTGATGCTAAATTTTATGTTATGTGTCTTTTATAATTTTAAAAATTCCTGTTTTTAACTTACATGAAAAATACAGACTCTGGCAGGGGCTCCAGTATCTGTGCCTGTGTAACTAGCCTGGCTTCTATAACACAGTGAATCTCTAAATCATAAATGAAAGACTGCTCTCAGGACATATATTCAACCAAGGGGAGTACAATGAACTGTATGTTTGGGGCCTCTGTCCAACACAGACACATCATTCTCTCATTGGGAACAGACTTGTGAGAGCCGGCCAGAACACTAGGATTCTGGAGGTCGGGACTTGCTGTGTCCATTTTAACAATGAGGACTTGGCTTTGCCAGGGGTCTTGGCTAAGGTTCTCTCCTCTGGACTGCCTAAACCTGCCTGGTTTTCTTTCTTCTGTCTTTCCAAGACTAATTAGTCCTCTTCTGATTAACCCTATCATTCCTTAGCTCTAAGTGTGTGTGTGCTTAGTCAGTCAGTCACATCCGACTCTTTGCGACCCCAAAGACTGTAGCCCTCCAGGCTTCTCTGTCCATGGGGATTCTTCAGACAAGAATACTGGTGTGGGTTGCCATGCCCTCCTCCAGGGGATCTTCCCAACCCAGGGATCGAACTCAGGTCTCCCGCATTGCAGGTGGATTCTTTACCGTTTGAACCACCAGGAAAGCCCTCTTTAGCTCTATAAATTATATTCAATTAGATCACAGTTGAAGTGTTCAGACTCAAGTGCTATTCAGTCTAAAGTAACCTTACAGATGAGAGCAAAAACTGTTGATTTCACTTTAAAAGATCTCATGTTTCCTTATATGAGGTTTCAGGGGATATTTCCTTGGAATGCCCAGGTATTGACATTTATACATTTTACCCATGGTAGTAAATGAAATATTTAGTTCAAAGCAAACTTTTTCCTCTGTTTTATACTATTGGTACTGAAGGTCAACACTTAAGTTCTATTCTCAGGAGCCACCAATTATGGTATGAAATGTTGATGGGAATTACTAGGAAATCTGAGACAAAACACAGCTTAGGGAAAGGGGGACCAGCGTAAGAAAACAGAAATGAAGCATGATATACAATACAAAAGGATAGAGAGAAAATAAAAGTGTGTGTGTTATGGAGTATATGCGTATAGAACAGATAATATCACCAAATCTCACCAGCACAACCTGTAGATAAATAGAGCTGAGCTTATTATCACAGTAAGGGGGAACACCAACTCTATAGAGCTTGGTTTGTATCTCAGAAGCCAAGTTTAGTTTCAGGTAAGTATTTCAATGTAGAACTTGATTAAGACTGATAAAGATCAGGATATAATAGTTTCAGACTGGTGAAAGAGCAAGGTGAGAATTTTGAAGCAAGGAATTCAAAGTGTTTCAGGGTATAAATTTTCTATTGAAATGCTGAAGGGTCTTTTGGGAAGTTCCTGTAATGAAAAATAAATTTATTTGCCTGAATAAGAGTCTCCCAGAATAGTAAAAGTATGCCAGTGAAAACAATACAATAGTAAAATCATGTTCTTGTAGCCCATTAGCTGTGCAGGATATATGATCTCAGTTCTCAGTATAATACATACATGTGTAAATATTTAATATGTAATATACTTTATCAACTGCTATATTACACAGCTCCAGGGACCATATCACAGTCTGGTAAATAATGTTCCTGAATTAGGCAACATGAGAGCCCTATTATAGCTGTAGCATGTATTAAAATAAGTTTAAGGTAGAGTCTAATACACTGAATATGACATAAATTATTTATAGCACATGCCATTTAGCATATATTTATGATAAACGTAAAGCACCAGAGTCCCCTTACAACTTAATGAAATATCACTCCATATATTCTGATTTTTTTTTTCCCATTGGAACTGTGAATTTGTCAGGTAAGAAATTACTCAAAGAAGCTAGGAGAGAGACATTTTTGAGGTTCCAACATCTACCAAAGTACGTGACCCATACTACGCCACCAAGGAACACAAACGCTAAATAATATTAAGCCTACCTTTCAATTGACCTAAAATCCATTAACATGTTGAAATGGCAACCCACTCCAGTATTCTTGCCTGGAGAATCCCAGGGACGGGGGAGCCTGGTGGGCTGCCATCTATGGGGTCGCACAGAGTTGGACACGACTGAAGCGACTTAGCAGCAGCAATAGCAATGACGATGTTAACTTTTTAAATATATATATACATAATCCCTTCTGGGGGCACTGAGTCCTGTGTGAAGGTCAGCAGGACCCTCGGGGTAACCAATGACCTTACACCCTGGATTATAGCGGGGGAGTTCAGTTCCTCCCACAATACAATACAGACGGAAACATGTCCTGAAGGAGTGAGCCGGACAGAGTACAGGGAGAAAGGAGCCCTTCGGGACCGCCCAAGACAAGAAGTGGCCAGTGCAAAGCTAAAGGGCGGCTGGTTCAGGAAACAAGATGGAGCTTAACCATTTGACTAGGGCAGAGGACAAGCTAGACAGGTGACAGGGACACACTCATGGAAGGGCAAGCGTGTCACCTCAAAGACTGGATGATCCTGGGAAGAAGGAGGAGCCTTGAAAGGGTTTTAAACTGAGGATAAACTTGAGAGTCACGTTTTAGGAAGTTCCCTCTGCCCAAGGTGAGCGCAGTTTGGGTACGTGGTAACAACCCGTATCTGGACAGACTCCCTTTGTCATGCCCTCCACGTAGGATTTGTGGCAAATCTGGTTCCTCATGGATCAAACAAACACCAAGTAGCTCAATATCTGTGACTTTGGAGCCCCTCGAAATGGGTGCTGGTCTCAGTTTAAACTCTAGCAAGGATATGAATAAGGCACCTACCTGCAAGAGCGATGGGGTTGTCAAGGAACCACATTCCTGGATGCACAGCGAGCCAAATGCTGAAACGCCGAGGTTTGCACCAGAGAAAGGGCTTGCCCCTGAGACAGCCAAAAGAGGAGATGGCAGAATAGACCGCAAACGTGCCTCACAGGTGAGGGGCTCGCAATGAAGCTGAGACACGGGGAGCGTGGAAAGCCAAATGGAGAGAAGGAAAACGTGCGGTAATTATCATTCTGCGCAGGTGCAGCTAAGCTGCACGCTTCTTAACAGGGGACCAGTGCTCTGTGGGTGGAGGTTTTGGCCCTCTGAAACGTCACCCATCTGATACTGCTGGTGGTGCTGCTGCTAAGTTGCTTCAGTCGTGTCCGACTCTGTGCGACCCCAGAGACGGCAGCCCACCAGGCTCCCCCGTTCCTGCGATTCTCCAGGCAAGAACACTGGAGTGGGTTGACATTTCCTTCTCCAATGCATGAAAGTGAAAAGTGAAAGTGAAGTTGCTCGGTCGTGTCGGACTGTTTGCAACCCCATGGACTGCAGCCTACCAGGCTCCTCCATCCATGGGATTTGCCAGGCAAGAGTACTGGAGTGGTCTGCCATTGCCTTCTCCCTATCTGATACTAGCACGTGCCCAGTTGGAGGAGCACTGATCCAAGCAAGTCCTAAGCAGCTGGAGCTCTAACTGGACACAGCTGATTTGAAGTTCCTGAAAACGAGTTTGCACAAATGTCATTTTGTTTAGGCTACCTGATGCTTGGAGGACATGCAAGTTTTTCTAAAAACAATTAAATTTACCTTGATTAGTGTAGGCAGGTTAAATTTGTTATAAAGTAAGTTGTTTAACCAATCAGGCTTCCCAGATGGCGCTAGTGGTAAAGAACCCATCTACCAAAGCAGGAGACGTAAGAGATACGGTGGATCCCTGGGTGGGGAATATCCCCTGGAGGAGGGCATGGCAACCCACTCCAGTATTCTTGCCTGGAGAATCCCATGGACAAAGGAGCCTGGTGGGCTACAGTCCTTGGGGTCACAAAGAGTCAGACACCACTGAAGCAACTCAGCAGACAGTCACAGTGTAACAGATCTGTCTGGTGACTACCCTTGGTTTCAGGGATTTCAGGGGGAAATGGACGAATATTTAGCGGACAAAGCTAGCAGATTTCAGCGACCAACTATATCAAAGAGGGAGAGAAGTCTAGGCTGACTTTCTTTCCCAAAGTCACTGCCACAGACCAGGCTTTTACTCTTTTTTGGCCTAGATTTTGAATGCATTCACTTAACTGCAGTTTCCCAGTCCCCAGCTTCTGTCCAAACATACTAGGTGGATTGGAGCAAATCAAAGCATGTCACTTGCCAGGTTACTGGGCTTAATGGCTCCCATTTCTCAATAGGTGAAGTTCAAACTCTTTTAAATATCTATTAGCTATCTAATAGCTACAACCTTCATGATGAGAGACTTGTCTCCCACCACCACCCTGCCCCACCTCCATGGGAACACTACCTGTACTTTGGGATTAAGGAATGAGTTGTGATCTCAGAAATATGCCATCCTTTCTCATTCATCTATTGTTCAACAGAGGCCACTCCACTTCTACTGGCTCTTCCAGGCTCAGGGAAGGCATCACCTCCTTTGAGGACTTGCCACCCACTCCAAAGCACTATGAGCCCCTCCTGGTAGCTCGCGTGTATCGAGTCTGGTGTGGATTGCCCAGCATACCTGTTATAGTGTAAATTCTCTTGTTTTCTAATTAACTCCTTGCAACTACACCACAAGCTCATGGAGGTCAAGGACTGTATCTTCTCCACCTCTGAATACTCAGCATCTAGCTTGGCTTACAAAAACTATTTGTTGAATGAAAAAATAAAAGGGGTAGAGCCAAGACTCAACCCCTACCTTAAATCTAGTGCTTTTCTCAACATATCACAGCAAATAAGAGTGATACATCATGGTAGAGTACTAAATAATTCAGATGGCAGATTTCCTTTCTATAATCTAGCAGAGTAAAATGGTGACATGGTAATAAAATGGGTAAATTAATCTGGATATTAAGAGACCATTCTATTAATACTTAGGCCTACACTGAGTCCTCAAAATGCTTAATTACATGTAGTACAAAATATTTCAAAGTTTTAGTCCTAAAGTTAGGAAGAAGATACAGTATCCATTTATTGAATTACAAATACACTTGAAAATATTCTGATGATACCTATTTTATGTAAACACATTTATATCATATCTATCAACAAATGCCCTTAATCTTTTTATTGAGGAGTTAACTCAATTTTAGTTTTGTATTTTCTTATCCTCTTTCTCTTACTTACTATGTGGGTAAACAGAAAATAAAAGGGGTAAATGCAGATCTGTCTCTCACTTACTATCTATGTGGGTAAACAGAAAACAAAAGGGGTAAATGCAGATCTGTCTCTCACTTACTATCTATGTGGGTAAACAGAAAACAAAAGGGGTAAATGGTTATCTTTTGCCTTTTTATACCTATCAGCAAAAGGTTCCATTGGGAAAGCAGCTGAAAATTAGTAACAGACAATGTACTTTCATTGCAGCCATGAAATTAAAAGACGCTTGCTCATTGGAAGAAAAGCTATAACCAACTAGACAGCATTGGTAAAGACATTACTTTACCAACAAAGGTCTGTCTAGTCAAAGCTATGGTTTTTCCAATAGTCATGTATGGATGTGAGAGTTGGACTATAAAGAAAGATGAGCATGTATACCTGTGGTGGATTCATTTTGATATTTGGCAAAACTAATACAATTATGTAAGGTTTAAAAAAAAAAAAAAAAGAATTATCAGTGAACAAATTTTAAGTAGCAACAATCCAACCCATGCAGATTTTGTAAAGGACTCTAACCAAGGTCTTCTCTCTTATTAAAAAGGCAAAACCAATAAGCCAAGGAAACAGGCAGCAATGTATTTATTGGAAATGAACTAGACATTACATTAACCAAATGAAGATGTAACAATGCATGAAGCATAATTGGTGCAACATTTAAAAGATCACAAAATAAAAAGAAAATTCATTTTCAAAAGAAATATTGTATCCAAGGCGAGCCCTGAACACCATAATACAACTGATAACATTGACTGTGAAGATCCAGAATAAAATTTAAACCGAACAACTGAAAGAAAAATTTTCTTTTCCCAACTTGAAGGCTCCCTGGCTACCACCTGTGTTTCATACACACCAGATAATTTTCATCACCAGACAGTAATCAGATGATATTTATTATATTCCTCATAAGAAAATACCTCTCCTACAAATAGAGAAATTTGAGGGAAATCCAAGCAACAAAACGGTCAGTGGCCCCAACTGATTAGGTCAGCATTTTCTAGAATCTAGAAATTACATTAATTTTACTAGTAAGACTTCATTTTCTTCTGAGAAACTGCCTGGATGAGAGGGCGTGCTGATTGTAACATTACATTTACTACACGGCACTGAGTCACTACATTCCACTGAGTAACTGGGTGGTCGGGGGGTGGGAGGGGGTGTTCAGATGCTTATCCATTCATCAAATGTTTCTGAAACCTTTAGAGCTTTACTTTTCTACTCTGTAATACACTGTAGCTTGTGTATAACAAACTCCCTTTGAAAAAAATTATCCCAGATAATCCATCTGTGATAATACAAGCACTGCAAAAAGCAGTGATGAAAAATATTGTTTGCAAAGGCAAAATTGCTGCATCCACTTTCCGAGGCACTGTCATAGAATCATCTCTGAAATGGAGAAATTCCATGTGTAAGTTAAAAATTGCTTTCCTTCAATTCACCCAGCATGCATGAATGTCTTGTTATAATCTCTCTGTAGACTGAGAAAGTCAAATGCAGAACTGTAGGTTTTAGAAAGGCTTTCTCCTTCCCTTCCCATAGATTTCAAGTTTGTTTTAAACATTCCACAGTTCTCATAAACACTCATGTGAAAAGGGGAGGATGATTACAACCTTATCAGAACTGTCAATTGACAAAAAAAATATCTCAACACAGTATCTCATCTTCAGAAAACCAATCATAATTGCATTTCCTTACCCTCCGTTTAAGGTAGAGAGAACTAAGACAAGAGTTCCCACATTTTAGTGGGAAATGGCAAATCCTTGTCACTAACTATGGCACCACGTAGTACATTCAGGAGAAATTTCAATAAAAAGGTAGAAAGTTAATCTAGACAATTTATGTATGCTCAGTCGCTCAGCCGTGTCCAACTCTTTGTGACCCCATGGACTGTAGTCGGCCAGGCTCCTCAGTCCATGAGATTTTGCAGGCAAGAATACTGGAGTGGGTTGCCATTTCCTACTCCAGGGCTAGATAATTTAGGTCCTAAATTAATTTTTAAGGACTGATATGTTTAGTTTAACAAAACGCTGGTCTAATTTACTAGAAAATTAGTAATGTTCTCTTTCACCTTGAGCTGGATGGGCAGACTCAGCCACTGTCTTGTTTCCTCCTTACACACAACTAAAGTAATGCCTGACCAGACTCAAAATGCATGTAGGTGTGACATGCTCATTGGCACAAAGCAGGCAGCAGGGGAAGGCCCCTACTTTCCTGAAAAACTCAGAGGAGCTTTACTGGCAATCAGTCATTTTCCTCATATATATATAATGTCAGTAGATTTTAAGACAGATGCACATAAAGTTACACAAATGTTTCCACCTCTCCACCACTGAGTGAAACATGCCATTCTTTGGAGAAAAAAATACATTCATTTTTTTCAAGTATATTTCAATATACAAAGATGTTCTAGCTTTGTTTCACTGCAAAGACAAACTGATGTCACACGTGTCCAAGGGGAACTTCACTTTAACTTCCCTTTGGTGTGGATTTCATGAAGTTTTGATTTCTTTTTTTAAAAAATTGCTCTAAATATGCATCTACTTTTATCTGAAAGCATCAACTCTTTATGTCCATTTTATATATATGTACATAGTCAACAAGAACAGCAAAAAACAGTCTACATATGTACAATGGTTTAGAAGTGGCACGCTCTGAGGAGAGCAAGGGCCACTGGCTCTGACGGGCTCACAACCAATTCAGTGATTGTCAGCTCTGGTGTCCAGCACTGGGCCAGCAGCATGCAGACTCCTCCAGACTGTAGCATCCTTGAATGGTCACGTCCTGCTGAGGTGGCAAGTCTTCATGGCTTGTTTCCTGTCTTGGCTTTGTTGTTAGGGTTGCAGTTTAAGTCTCTCAGCAGTGGTTCGCAGTTGGCTAAAATATCTGCAGGCAGCAGCTTCCAGATCTGCTCCACTGCCTTCTGATAAGCCGTCTTCTCCTGTTCCAGGGTCCGGATCAAAGACTTCATTTTGGTCTCTCTGGTTAAAAGATTTTCCAGGTTGGACTCCAAGGTCTGAATTTTAGCATGAGCTATCTGTTTGGGGCAAAAACAAAAACACACAAAATCCGCCAAATCAACAATCTGAAGGTTTTGGTTCATCATCACAGCAGCAGTCAGAACTTACATATATTAGCTAATCATATCATATTACTTAGTACAATAGTATAGGAAGCAAATACTCTGAAACCGTCCACGACATGGCGATTTTTTATGGTTCTCAAAAATATAACTAGAGTCCTAACAAAATACATTTCATTTCACTGAATACACCAAAAATGCAATATTAAATCATCATCCCTCAGTAGTGAGGGTACTCACTCCACACACAGGCCTTCTCCAAGAGTGACTGGGATCTGACAGGGAAAAACAGGAGATTCCTGACACTGCCCTAAGGTGTTAAAAGGTTTTTTTGCCCTCTGAGAGGAAATACAGGGTTTGCTCAACACATACATGGGATCTTATCAGTTTTTACAGGTGTTGGATGTGCCCATATAACTTGGGAACCCAGAGGTGATGACAGCATTGAACTGTGAATGAAAAAATTTGTAACCATTAATAAAAATCATTATAACATAAAGTAGGTGCAAACCCACTTTCCCTAAATAAATGTTCAACTAATCATCACTGAAACATCCTAGTAATAAAGGACAATAGCCTGTTTATTTTTCTTTCTGAAAACAGACACTGTTGTCTCTTTTTAAAAAATTTTTATTGGAGTATAGTTGCTTTACAATGTTATGTAAGTTTCTGCTGTAAAGTGAATCAGTTACACATATACATATATCCCCTCTTTTTTAGATTTCCTTCCCATTTAGGTCACCACAGAGCACTGAGTAGAGTTCCCTGTGCTATACAGTAGGTTCTCATTACTTATCTATTTTGTACACAGTACCCATAATGTATACATGTCAATCCCAATCTCCCAGTTCATCCCCCTCCTCCTCCTCCACCTTGGCATCCATCACACACACACATAACACACACACACACAAAATCTACAAACAATAAGTGCTGGAGGGCTTCCCTGGCAGCTAAGCTGGTAAAGAATCCGCCTGCAATGCAGGAGACTCTGGTTCAATTCCTGGGTCTGGAAGATCCCCTGGAGAAGGGACAGGTTACCCACTGCAGTATTCTTGCCTAGGGAATTCCATGGACAGAGGAGCCTGGCTGGCTACAGTCCATGGGGTCGCAGAGTCAGACACAACTGAGCAACTTTCACTTTCATATAATTAACACCTCAAACAAAGATATAATTTGGTAAATAAATGCTGGAGAGGATGTGGAGAAAATGGAACCCTCCCACACTGTTGGTGGGAATGTAAATTGGCACAGGCATTATGGAAAACAGTATACAGGTTCCTTAAAACACTGAAAAATAGAGCTTCCATATGATCCATCAATCCGACTCCTGGGCATATATCCAGAGAAAACCATAATTCAAAGATACATACAGCCCAATGTTCATTGCAGCACTACTCGGAATAGCCAGAACACGGAAGCAACCTAGATGTCCATCAGCAGAGGAATGGGTAAAGATGTGGCACCTGTACACAGTGCCATGAAAAGTAACTAAATAGTACCATTTGCAGAGATGTGGATGGACCTCGAGACTGTCATACAGAGTGAAGTCAGTTCGAAAGAGAAAAAACAAGTATCGCATAATATCGCTTATACGTGGAATGTAGAAAAATGGTATGGATGAATTTGCAGATCTTGTTTAAAAAAATGATCTTTAGCAATGCACTAACACAACATTTTGGCATTGTTTTGAATAGAAAAAGGCATAAAATGTTGAATGGGCCAGAGCTAATACAGATGAAATGAAGGAGGCCAGTGTTTCTTCTTGGGGAGCAATTACTCTAGGAACCCCTCATTTCTAAGCTATTACTCTCCCAGCTATCCTTCAGAGGAGTTACCACACATCAAAGCAGGGTTTTAGTGTTCCCTAGTTTGGAGACATGTGTTGACGAAGTGACAGGTAAGCAGAAACCAAAGAGCCATTCATTGGGTACTTAAGTTCTAACTCAGAATCCCTCTCCCCACACTCCCTACCCCCAACCCCTAGGCTCCCTGGAAGCTTTACTTTCTCCCCTCCCCCTCCTCTGATCACGGAAACCCCATTCCTTAAGGCTTGGATACATAGCACACTTAATATAGGTTACAGATGTGCAATATTACTTTACACTAAATCACTTATCGCATTTGTAAGAGTGCACTGATAAATAAATGCATAATTTTTATTATGAAATAACTATGAGAGAGCCCATCCTTAGGTAGGTTGATAAGGAATCCAGGGCCCTTGAGGAAGAAGGGGTCCAAGGCCTTAGGGAAGGAGAAAGGGGTCTGAGGTTCTCAAGAGGAGAAAAGCAGAGACCTTTTTTTTCTACATTGCTTTGTCTTAGTCAATATAACAATGTATCTTGCTCAAAGACATGTTTCTCCTTAACAAGAGCCTTCTGACTAATCTTGTTATTTTAAGATGTATATTATGGGAGTGGGTCTGGTAAGACCTTTCTTTCTATTGTTAGCTCCAATCCTGTTATCTTAAAATGTAAATTGTGGGAGTGGGTCTGGTAAGACCTTTACAACCTTGAGACATTCTTTTGATTTACTGTAATAATCAATTGAAAAAGTATATAACTCTTGCTGAGACTAATAAGGGGGGCATTCTCAGTCCCCCTTCTGATGTCCATGTCAGAAGCTTTTTCACTTTAATAAAACTCTGCTACACAAAAGCTCTTGAGCAATCAAGCCTGGGCCCTGGCTAAATCTTCTTTGGAGATCACCACATTAAAGCTATCAGCTGCAAATTCCTTCATGGCAAGGATTACATGTTACCTGTTTTCATTCAATTTTCTCCTTTCCATTTCTGTGAGTTTTAGTCTAGACAGTTCTCATCTTCCCCAATCAGATTTCTACAAATAATTGCTAGCTGGTCTCCCTACCTTCTCTCCCCGTTCTAATCTGTCCTCATCAAGGTTTTTCCAGATTGATCTCCCTAAAGTATGGTTCAAAATTTTTGAGAGATTTCTCTCTCAAGGTGATTAAAGCTGTGTTCTTCTTCTTGACCTTGAAAGTTATTTATAAATCTGCCTCCATCATGTTTACCCCACTTCTCCCCAATGTAAATCTTAAATGGATATGTTTCCTCTAAGTTCTGCCATATCATCCAGCTTTCAACACTCCTCTCTTATTCCCACCAAGCCTCTAGAGTCCAGCTCAAGCCCCAAGACACCCAGAGCTTTCCCAGTTTCCTCTAGTCAATCCCTCCCAACCTGAACTTAAACCAAACACGTGCAATACCCAGTAAGTTTTGAATCAGATTCTGCTCTGAACTGCCATTTAATTATTTTGTGAGAGGAGATTTTCTCTCCCAACTGACACTTACATCAGCATGTGCATTTGCAGCCCCCAGGGCACTTGGACACAATCTGATACACAGGTCAACAGTCAGCAATGGCTCAATCTATACCACAGCTCTATCCTTCCTGGGATGGTTCTATGCAGGAGAGGAGGCACTCAACAGCTTTTATGGTCAAATCACTATCTCTTTACCTGTAATTTTTCTAGAAGGTCCATGTTTTGTCTTTTCAGTTGGCTGTTGGCCCTCTCCAGCTTCTCTATGGGCTCACTGTCCTCGCAAGCATAGGAAGATTCTTGGAGTTCATCCTGTAGCACGTGATACTCCACCTCATAGGCATGTAACTGTTTAGAAATATCCATCTCAAAAACCTGCAGTGAAAACAGGGGTCAGTCTGACTTTCAGGATGTACACAAAGATACATCTGTGTATCTAAGGTGCATTTCCCAATACTTCTTAATGAGGAACAGCGTGACATACCAAACAAAGGGAATTGTAACAAATGTGACTGTCAAATAAAGACAAACAGATCATTTCTATACAATTGACACATTCTCAGGAGGAGGCCAAGACACTAGAGAAAGTTAATGTCCAAAGATATTTTGCAACCAAAATATACATAATCTAGGAATGGTCTCCCAAAGTGTAGCCTACCAGATAAACATGAATAACTGAGTAACTCTTATACAAGTTGGAGATCATCTTTGCTGGTTAATAAGCAAAACTGCATACTGCTGCTGCTGCTAAGGTGCTTCAGTCGTGTCCGACTCTGTGCGACCCCATAGACGGCAGCCCACCAGGCTCCACCATCCCTGGGATTCTCCAGGCAAGAACACTGGAATGGGTTGCCATTTCCTTCTCCAATGCATAAAAGTGAAAAGTGAAAGTGAAGTCGCTCAGTCGTGTCCGACTCTCAGCGACCCCATGGACTGCAGCCTACCAGGCTCCTCTGTCCATGGGATTTTCCAGGCAAGAGTACTGGAGTGGGTTGCCATTGCCTTCTCCAAAAACTGCATAGGGTATTTCTATACTAATAAGATCAAAAGCCCTTCTAATTATTTGTCAAGGAGGTAGAAAGGGCTTGTACTAAATATTTTCATCCATTTTCTAATCCATGCAAGTCTCTTAGAATTCACTAACATATCCTACCAGAGAGAGAATCTTTAAAATTGCACACCCTGGAAACTGTACATACGTATTCAATCTCTTAGTCATGTCCAACTCTGTGACACTATGAACTGTAGCCTGCCAGGTTCCTCTGCCCATGGGATTTTCCAGGCAGCAGTACTGGAGCGGGTTGCCATTTCCTTCTCCAGGGGATGTTCCTGACCCAGGGATCAAACCCACGTCTTCTGCATTGGAAGGTGCACTCTGTAGCACCGAGCCACTTGGGAACTGGGCACTGTATAGAGCTGTTTAATTGCAGCTGCCTCTGCTCTCCCGTATTGTCACCCATTAGGAAGACAGTTTGCTTCAAAGTTAGAGAACAAGTAACTCCTCCTTAGTCTAAACTTGCAAGAGAAAGTGAGCTGCCATTTAAGCATTGGTATCCACACTAACACTCTTGGGAGAGAAGAAACCACAAAAAATCTCACTGACTTACTTGCACTACTACTATTAGAGATATTCAAATCTTAGAATTGAAATGATATTTCGTGACAATATGGTTATTCTTTTTAAATAAGCATCTTTTTTCCCCCTACCCAGTGAGTATGAACACACTGGACTACTATACAACCATTAAAAACAAGAGCATGAATATATTTATTGGCATGCAAAAATGTCTGATACTCTACAACTATTTTAATAAAAAATCATTACACAACAGCATGTACAGTATAATTAGAGATTTTAAGAGGATGTTTAAGATGTTTTAAATCTCAAGCTATTGAGATTTGTAACTTCACTTTCTTCTTTGTGCTGTTCTATATTATTTGCATTTTTACAGTAAATAAAACTCATCAAAGTCTCCTTTAATATTAACAGTTCATTTTTGTTCAATTGCTAAGTTGTGTCCTACTCTTTGAAACCTACTCTTTGCAGTATGCTAGGTGCCCCTGTCCTTTACTATCTCCCAGATTTTGCTCAGATTCATGTCCATTGAGTTGGTGATGCTATTTAACCATCTCATCCTCTGCTGCCCCTTCCTCCTTTGGCCTTCAATCTTTCCCAGAATCAGGGTCTTTTCCAATGAGTCAGCTCTTCACATCAAATGGCCAAAGTATTTTTCCATAGTTAATCAATTCTACTGGCTAGAAAGTTATCTTTAATATCAAGTCCAAATCTACCAGCCTATAACTTCTATCAAATAACCACAGTAATAATCTCCAAAGCTAGGCAATTTCCTCATTAATCTTAGAAAAGAAAGGTGATCTAATTTCAAATCAAACTTCATCTCTCTCCAAAACCACAATCTCTGACTACTTGCCAGTCCCAAAAGATATTTCTGAAGAATTGGGGAATAAGTGAATATGTAAATAAAATTTATATTTTTCTATTTCCAGAGCATCTTAACAAATAAAAAACATTCACAGGTATTTACAGAATAATCTGCTTGTGGTTTCAATTCCACACATGTGGTAGAAAGAAAGTTTTACATGTAATAAAATGAGTTCTTGTGATAGACTTGTATAGAATGATACAAAATTCTTCAACTGAGTTGGTTACATTTACCCCTAAAAACAATGTTATTTCCATTCTGTAGAGAAGGAAGCTGAGACTCAGACAGGTTGCCCTCACTTGCCCAAAGTCACACAGCTAGTAGATAGCTGAACACTAGCACAAGATCTCAGACTCCCTTTCTCTTGCTCTAAACTCTGTCTTTTATCTGCTATCCCAAGGGCCTCTTGGAAAGTGGTAAATTTTATCAGTACTCATAAGGCATGATTGCTTTATTTACAAATCTGGTCTTAAGTATATTCATGTCATCCAAACAACAGTATATAACTACCACTTACCTGGTCCCTATGAAGAATCAGGGACTAGGTATACGATATACTGATTACCCTCCGTTTGCTTCCATTCTCTGCCCTCATCCATTCTCGGTACCCTAGGAGGCAGACCCCTCTGACCTGCATTCCCCACACTTTTCTTCCTGCTGATTTCTGGTTCAGTTCAGTGCAGTTCAGTTGCTCAGTTATGTCTGACTTTTTGTGACCCCATGGACTGCAGCACACCAGGCCTCCCTGTCCATCACCAACTCCCAGAGCTTACTCAAACTCATGTCCATTGAGTTGGTGACGCCATCCAACCATTGAATCCTCTGTCGTCCCCTTCTCCTCCTGCCTTCAATCCGTCTCAGCATCAGGGTCTTTCCAGTGAGTCAGTCCTTCACATCAGTTGGCCAAAGTTTTGGAGTTTCAGCTTCAGCATCAGTCCTTCCAATGAATATTCAGGACTGATTTCCTTTATGATGGACTGGTTGGATCTCCTTGCAGTCAACGGGACTCTCAAGAGTCTTCTCCAAACCACAGTTCAAAAGCATCAATTCATTGCCACTCAGCTTTCTTTATAGTCCAACTCTCACATCCATACATGACTATTGGAAAAACCATGGCTTTGACTATATGGACCTTTGTTGGCAAAGGAACGTCTCTGCTTTTTAATATGCTGTCTAGGTTGGTCATAAGTTTTCTTCCAAGGAGCAAGCATCTTTTAATTTCATGGCTGCAGTCACCATCTACAGTGATTTTGGAGCCTCCCAAAATAAAGTCTGTCACTGTTTCCACTGTTTCCCCATCTATTTTCCATGAAGTGATGGGACCAGATGCCATGATCTTAGTTTTCTGAATGTTGAGCTTTAAGCCAATTTTTTCACTCTCCTCTTTCATCCTCATCAAGAGGCCCTTTAGTTCCTCTTTACTTTCTGTCATAAGGGTTGTGTCATCTGCATATCTGAGGTTATTGATATTTCTCCCAGCAATCTTGATTCCAGCTTGTGCTTCATCCAGCCCAGCATTTCTCATGACTTCTGGTTGGGTACAGCCAATGGCAAAGGTCATCAGGAGATCAAAAGGGGCAGAAGAAATAGGTTGGTAACTTCTTCCCTGCTCCTTCCCTGTCTTGCTCACCAAGAGCACAGCAACCTCCAGAGAGCCTGCCTCCAGACTTCGGCACTCACTGGGCCTGGCAGCACTATCATATCCTCCTTCTCCGGATGCAGCACCAGGGATATGAACAGTTCCCTCTGTCACTGGTTCCTAAGCACCTGGACATCGTATCTTGTTCCCTTAATCTTGCCCGCACTCCTGTAAATCATACCCTCCCTTGAGCTGCTGGAGGTAGATTGTGTTTCCTGCAAGGGACCCTGACTAATAAAGCAAGTCTCATTTAAGCCTCACAAAACCTCTTGGGTCAGAACTGTCCCATTTTGCAGGGGAGAACATTAGAGTGATGTGTACAAGACAGACAACTAATAAAAGATCTGGAAGCTGATGGGGAATCCAAGACTGTCTGATTCCAGTCTTCATTCCTGTCATGTGTACTCCTCATATATTTTAAAACAGAATTGGTGGTTCAGACGGCAAAGGATCTGCCTGCCAATGAAGGAGACTCAGGTTCGATCCCTGTGTGGGGAAGATCCCCTGGAGAAGGGAATGGCAACTCACTCCAGTACTCTTACCTGGGAAACCCCACGGATAGAGAAGCCTAGTGGGCTGCAGTCCATGGAGTCATAAAGAGTCGGACACAACTAAGTGACCAATACACACAACGATATTACAAAGCTAAGCGCGTCTCAGCTTATTCATTTATCAGGTCTTCCTAACTCTCTTAGTTCTATCTTCAGTCTTATCACCGATCTAAATTGAAAAACTCATGAATCATCACAGGCAAGGACTGAACACCTTGCCTGGGCACAGCCACACAATGTCACAAGGAGAAATTACACAATAGTTTCATTTCTAGATAAAATGTATCTGATCAAATTTAAAAATGGTCAAGCAAAACACAGGTTTATGCTAAAACATTTAATAATATAATTAGTAGAGAAACTGCTATATAATCTTATACCTTATTATTACCATTTAAATCATACCTGGGTGATTATTTTTTCCATTTCAGATGAATTCATATCGGGGAGAGTGATTTTAAGGAATTCAACAATATTTTCAAAGTTTTCACATTCCATTATGAGTGTCTCTTGGTTGCTCAACAGGCTTAGGGCAACCTTAAATATAACTTCAGTTCCCTGAAGAAAAATAATATCTGAAAAAAAAAAAAGATATATAATTTTCATGATCAAAATTATGCCTCTACTATTGTAAAACGTGACCTCTGTGTGTTAATGGGGTTTTTTGCATGGTTTTGTGTGTGTGTGTGTGTGTGTGTGTGTGTATGGTGGTTGTTTTAATTACTGCAACAGAACCACAGAATATTTTGCAAAATAAAACTGGTCAAAATAACCTAGATTTGAAATAAATAATAATATGACCAAAACAAATAAAGAGTTGTTTAACTATTCTTTTTACTTATTTAGGAACCTCAGATAAGGTCAGGGTAAAAAGAAAAAGATAAATTATATATTTGTTTGTCCACATATTTATAATTTTTAGTGCAGCAGCAGCAGTTGCAAATTTAATGGAGACTTATATTTAGATTTTCTTCATGAGGAGAATACAAAAACAAATCAACATAATCAATAGCTTAGGATTAAACTCTCATTACCATAATAAAAAACTACAAGAACCAGTTAATATGTAATGAAACCTGTACTAGAGAAAAAACTTTAAGGAAAAAAAAAACTTTAAAAGAAAAATCAAAATCAGGGTATAACCTAAATCAGAAGAGAAAAAGAAAGGCTACCCTAACTCTGAAAGTGAAAGTGAAGGTGCTCTGTCCTGTCCAACTCTTTGCGATCCCATGGACCGTAGCCTACCAGGCTCCTCTGTCCTTGGGATTTTCCCAGGCAAGAGTACTGGAGTGGGTTGCCACGACCTTCTCCAGGGGATCTGCCTAACCCAGGGATCAAACCCGGGTCTCCTGCATTGCAGGCAAACGCTTTACGTTTGAGCCACCAGAGTTTCACCCTGACTCTGAACTTTGCTCCAAACAAATGTAAACCAATAGTTTTGAAAAGTACTAAATACTTTTGTATAAGCATTCCTCTTAATCCATGCCATTCTGTAGTCAGTAATAAACAAGAGGGGGTTGTTAAAAATGAGGGAACCATAAAACAATCACTTCAAACATGGTCATTCTTCTTGCTCACACATCTTTCCCTTTGCTGACAGTTTCTGTTCTTCACTCAATTCTAAGAATGGTGTGGCTATTGTAGAGCTGACAGCATCATTCATATTCTCTTAGCAAAAAACAGATGACTGGGGAAATATGTTTCCTGAATTCAGATATCAAGCTTCCTAGGGTAAGTCAGAGAGAGATACCCTAAATATCATTTTAGATTTGATAAGCTATTTCCTGATAAGAAAATATATAAATGAAAGGATTTATAGAAGACCTATAAATAGAAACCCAAGCTCCAAAGAAAACTTCCCTGGAGAAAAAGCAATCGTGTATGCTCAATATAAAAATGGATATTTGGTAAATATTTGATTCTGGGCATCCTTGTTTTACTCTTTTGCTGCACTTAGCCTACAAATTGTATCAGCACTAATGCAGTGTCTAATTTTTAAAACCACAGCCCCTAGTAAGAAGGACACAGTACACTGTAATCTGGTGATATATATATACATATTACATGTATTAATATATCTTTGGGCTTCCCTGGTGGCTCAGATGGTAAAGAATCTGGCCACAATTCAGGAGACCTGGGTTCAATCCTTGAGTTGGGAAAATCCCCTGGAGGAGGATATATCTTCAAATTTGAAGTTTCTCCAAATAACATTTTTTTCCCTATAACTGATGTATTCTCTTTATTCTATTTTAGTTCATGTTTTTCAATCCTGGTAATGACCTACAATCAGGCCAATACTTCCAATTTGACCAAAAGCTCAAATTTAGCAAAAGCACAGATATAAATACTGTCTATTTGCACTACAGGTGCCAGATAGATGAGTGGAACATAAAAACTGGAAGCCTCTTCTGAGGTCATCAAGCTCTTAACATTAGAATAAACCTCTGCTAAAGAGTCGTTTTTTAAAAAGATGGTTTGCTTTTTAAATAACAGATTTAGACAAAGCTAACTAAAGAGGTATGACAGATGTAAAAGCCTCATAAGGTAACATAAGCTGTGTCACACTCTCTTTTTGCTACACTGTGGAGCAAAACAGCATCTCAACAACTTGCCCTGGGTCCAACCAGCTGTGCACCCAGTGTTAGAGATGGGCATCACCTCTGTACTGGCATGACAGGAGGGCACTTAAAGCAATAAAACAGGAATTCCAATTACCTTGTTAACAATAAAAAGTCACATTAACAAGTGCCATTAAAAACAACATTGAAAGAGGTGCTTCCATTAACCCAGTCAGAGAACATGTTGTTTCTCTGTGTTTTGAATCCAGGTTGAAGAGGACAATGGGGAAGGAAATACAAAAGAGATAGGAAAGATGTGTATAAAAATATGAAAAAAATTATACAGTAGAAATCCTTAGTTCATATTTTTTAAAAATTATACTGTGACTTTTTTAGGTATAAATGAAAATAAGAATTCCATTATAGTTTACTCAAATACAGGAGCTCAGCACTTCTTCTTTCCCTTTGCGTTTCAATTTAAGACGAAGATGGTTTCAAATTACTCTCAGAATGGAGCCAGGCATATTTATTAAATTCCATTAGCAATTTGTGATTCTGTGATACAATGCTAGATAAAACAATTGAAGCACCTTATGGCTAGAAGTATACCCCTTGGAAGAGATAACACTGTTCCAACTGATCATTGGTATCTCTTACCAAACACTCTGGCTACAAATCCTAATGGAAATTGAGAGGCAAACAACGTGAGGAACCAGGGGGCAGCATAAAGACTGGGGCTGATTTCATTTTCTTCAAGATGATTGTAGAGATCTCTGTGATAATCATGAAGGAGCCTGGACAGCTGGTACATTTGAATCTAAAGTTAATTTGGAAAAGAAAAATAACATATTATGCATTTATCTGAGTACACATAAAACAAATACTGTTTAATGTCATTACTCTAATATTTAAGAACTAATTCATGTATATTAGAGAAACAAAAGCAATATTGTTTTATTATTATGTTAAAGTTGACAGATCCAAGTTCATTTAACTGAGATCATACAGCAAGTCACTGTAAGTCCATCTATGACTAGACAGCACATTTCTCTATCACGTGTGTTTTGGTATAGCCATGTATACATGGAAATGGTAATTATTCTTCCTGTAGGAAGGTATGGCTTTTGGAATTTAGTCAGAACCGTCCTGGCTCAGGACTCTCATGGAAGGGCCATTCTAATTTCAGACCAGTTGCAGAAAAGCTTCCATCCAAAAGAATCGACCACATCTGGTTCAAAAGCAAGACCCTGTCTGTCTTTGCTGGGGCCAGCATTGGATTTACGACAGAACCCACCAGGCAATCTGCGCGCTAGGACACTGTCAGGCTTAGAAGGTAAAGGAGCCAGAAACCTGAACTGTGATTTCTAATATCTAAGATATTCCAGCAGCATATTTTCTCTTGACAAAGGAGATTCAAGCAAAAAGTACAGTCCGAATGTTTATAGTACTGAAAGAAATTATTTAATTTAGCTACTGAGCTGATTACTCATATTTAAAAAAATATTATAAAGACAGCTTATAGTAACTTTTAAAGTCTTACATGTGGGTAGTTAAAAGTAAAGCAGTAGCAAATAATAAACAAATCCATGATTTGTGATTTAATTTAAATTTTTATCTACACAGTAACAGATTGAGTCATGAGTCCTTGATCAGTTATATCAGCTTAACTTCTTGGTGTGAAATACATTCAACATTTTCCTAAATCTAGCAGAACTTCTTTCTCTAGACAGCATCAAAATATCATTCTTAAGTAGTATAAAAATAGCTAATAATAACCAACTATATTATGAATTCAACTGTTTTTCAGAGCACAAAACTAAAAAATCAAAGTACTATACATAAATATAGCAAATGTTTGATCTCTATCTGTGGAAACTAAGGATCCACACAAGCTGTAAAAGGAAAGAATTAAAGAGCCACTGGAAGTCATAAATATAAAATAAGAAGTTTAGCAGCAGTCAAGCAAAGAGGTTTTAAAAAATGAGATTATAATCTCATTAAGTCATGTTGAAAAAACATCATATATTTATTTCCATTAGGCCACTTACAGTTTAGAAACTAGACATACTGGGCTCTAAGTATTGCCGTTGTTGGTAGTACAAAAATCAAAGACATCTAATTAGCAGAATAAAAAGAAAGCCTATCATCAAAAACATTCTGTCCTTATTCGTCCACTGTCTTAACACAGAAGCAATATATATATATATATATATATATATATATTTTTTTTTTTTTTTTTTTGGTAGAACCTTATTTTTTCCCTACATTCTAAACTGGGGGTTAAGAACATTTCTTCCATCAAGGTATATTTACATTAAATTTCTTTTGACAAAATATAACTCAGTCTTCCTTCCAAGGAAACTTTCATAACAAGATGCCATTTGCTAATAATACATAATTTTTCAATTCTACCTTAGAGATAACATGAAAATCTTCCAATGGAAGAGACAGAACTGGAGGAAGGGAGATGCAGAGAGTGGGGGAGAAAAAGCAGAGACCAAAGACTTCAAATAAAAAGATGCTTTACACTTAACATAGAAAACAGCAGACACAAATATGATGGGCTGTCCATAGTTAAAAGAGCCCTGAACCTCCTCATTTTACAGATAAAATGAGTGCCTGCTGGAGAGAAGGAAAGATATATGCATTTGAATGCAGAGTTTCAAAGAATAGCAAGGAGAGATAAGAAAGACTTCCTCAGTGATAAACGCAAAGAAATAGAAGAAAACAATACAATGGGAAAGACCAGAGATCTCAAGAAAATTAGAGATACCAAGGGAACATTTCATGCAAAGATGGGCTCAATAAAGGACAGAAATGGTATGACAGAAGCAGAAGACATTAAGAAGAGGTGACAAGAATACACAGAAGAAATATACAAAAAAGATCTTCATGACCCAGATAATCACAATGGTGTGATCACTCACCTAGAGCCAGACATCCTGGAATGAGAGGTCAAGTGGGCCTTAGGAAGCAACACTATGAACAAAGTTACTGGAGGTGATGGAATTCCAATTGAGCTATTTCAAATCCTAAAAGATGATACTGTGAAAGTGCTGCCCTTAATATGCCAGCAAATTTGGAAAATGCAGCAGTGGCCACAGGACTGGAAAAGGTCAGTTTTCATTCCAATCCCAAAGAAAGGCAATGCCAAAGAATGCTCAAACTACCACACAATTGCACTCATCTCACATGCGAGCAAAATAATTCTCAAAATTCTCCATGCCAGGCTTCAACAGTATGTGAACCATGAACTTCCAGATGTTCAAGCTGGATTTAGAAAAGGCAGGAACCAGAGATCAAACTGCCAACATCCGTTGGATCACTGAAAAAACTAGAGTTCCAGAAAAACCTCTCCTTCTGCTTTATTGACTATGCCAAAGCCTTTGACTGTGTGGATCACAACCAACTGGAAAATTCTTCAAGAGATGGGACTACCAGACCACCTGACCTGCCTCCTGAGAAATCTGTATGCAGGTCAAGAAGCAACAGTTAGAACTGGACATTGAACAACAGACTGGTTCCAAATCGGGAAAGGAGTACATCCAGGCTGTATATTGTCACTCTGCTTATTTAACTTATATGCAGAGTACATCATGAGAAATGCTGGACTGAATGAAGCACAAGCTGGAATCAAGACTGCCGGGAGAAATATCAATAACCTCAGATATGCAGATGACACCAATCTTATGGCAGAAAGTGAAGAACTAAAGAGCCTCTTTATGAAAGTGAAAGAGAGTGAAAAAGTTGGCTTAAAACTCAACATTCAGAAAACTAAGATCATGGTATCTGGTCCCATCATTTCATGGAAAATAGATGGGGAAACAATGGAAACAGTGAGAGACTTTATTTTGGGGGACTCTAAAATCACTGCAGATGGTGATTGCAGCCATGAAATTAAAAGATGCTTGCTCCTTGGAAGAAAAGTTATGACCAACCTAGACAGCATATTAAAAAGCAGAGACATTTTTTTGCCAACAAAGGTCTGTCTAGTCAAAGCTTTGGTTTTTCCAGTAGTCATGTATGGACGTGAGAGTTGGACTATAAAGAAAGCTGAACAGCGAAGAATTGATGCTTTTGAACTGTGGTGTTGGAGAACATTCTTGAGAGTCCCTTGGACTGCAAGGAGATCCAACCAGTCCATCATAAAGGAAATCAGTCCTGAATATTCATTGGAAGGATTGGTGCTGAAGCTGAAACTCCAAAACCTTGGCCACCTGAATGTGAAGAACTGACTCATTGGAAAAGACCCTGATGCTGGGAATGATTGAAGGCAGGAAGAAAAGGGGACGACAGAGGATGAGATGGTTGGATAGTATCACCGACTCAATGGACATGAGTTTGAGTAAGCTCCGGGAGTTGGTGATGGACAGGGAAGCCTGGCATACTGCAGTCCATGGGGTTGCAAAGAGTCAGACATGACTGAGTGACTGAACTGAACTGAACTGCAGTGCCCAAGCTCACACCATGCAGGTAATCAGAAATCCTATCAAGTGATCCTAACCCTGTTGCCACTTCCAGTTCTGAATATCATGTTGATTGAAAAAGAAACACTTTCTGTTCTAGAAAGTAGAAAAGTGTTGCATCTCACTTTACAGATCAAAAGGCTCTATTTTCCAGTTAAGATTCCCAGTCTCATGGCCTCTAAGAACACTGTCCCCACAGATTCTTAAACATCTTCATTTTCATAACTATGGACAGGAAATATTTCTTGGTAATTGTGGGTCATATTAAATCAACATATAAATCCAGTGTATGTGAATTTTTATAATGCCAAATTGATGAGGAATTTCTTCAAATTGGAAAAAGGTTGAATTTTTAAAGTGATATCTGTATCTACCCTTTTAATTTATGAATCAAGACCATGTGACTCCTTTCTTTGAAATTTTAATGGCAGATTCCAAACTGTTACTTCTGAAAATACAAGGGTACCAAATGCTTCCTATACAATATGGCACAATAAACTGTTTAGAAATAGGGTAAAAAATAAAACCTTCCATAGTTATTACTATTTCACTTGCAGAATGTTTATAGACCTACGAATAGTCATCAACTAGGAATCAACTGTCAGATGATAAAGAATCCACCTGCAATGTGGGAAACCTGGGTTCGATCCCTGGGTTGGGAAGGTCCCCTGGAAAAGGGAAAGGCTACCAACTCCAGTATCCTGGCCTGGAGAATTCCATGGACTGTGTAAGTCCATGGGGTCGCAGAGTTGGACACAACTGAGAGACATTCACTTTCATGAATCACTGTATTTGATTTCTCTACCCTGAAATCAGGATTTCTGTACACCCTTCATAAGAACTCACAGCTGAAACCCAACACTGAGAGCAAAGCCTTATCTTCCCGCCAAAAATTCCATCTTGAAGAAGTATTAATAATAAAAAATGGAGCACTCCCTCTCCACTCATCCTCTCAAGAAAACGCCACTTACCATAACATTCATAGAGTGAAAATAAAGTATCATTTTGCCCAAGGATTGGTAAGATTGAAATACTACATGCAAATACTGATCACTGGGAACCAGTACAAAGTATATTTAAAAGTATATTTTTGTAATTATAAAAATATTTTATATTTTAGTTCTTATCTAAAGCATAATATTATGACGAACTCGGCATCATGTCTACCTCATTTCACGGGAGGAGAACCCTGACACATTTTTCTCTTTAAAGCCTTCCCTTATATTTTTATGTCTGAAAGCTTTAAATTGCAAGGTAGTGGTTGTTTAAGATATCGTATCTACAGTGAAAATTTGAACTTTTTGTTAGAAAACAGCATGTTAAGGAAAGTGAAGTTTAAACTAGAGAGGAGAAATGTATAAACAGAAAGTTTGAAATATAATAATGGCAGTGAATACACTACTTAACTGAAAAATCTTAATGTTCTTCTTCAGAACATAAGAAAAGCAGACTGAAAAAGCGCCACCGATGCTGAACACGTTTTCCTCTATAAAGGCCTGTCTACTATTAAGATAAGGCGGGGTGGGGGGGAGATAGAAAGTTTGAGAAGAAACACAATATAGATATTTGCCAATGATGCACTCAAAGTAAAAGAATAAGGCATTATAATTTTAGATTTTAAATAAAATATCTATGATTCTTTTCAACTGATAAGATGAGGGAAAGTGAGCAAAGATGATACTTTCTCCAGGCAACTGGTAGACTTAAGAAATAGGGACTTGAGGACACACTCGAATGGCTTATTTATCTGCTTCAGAAACTATGGAAAAGTTACTCTGCATATGGGTGTCATACACTTACCGGTTTAGCAAAATCGCAAATCCCACAGTAAAACCATGAACCAAAACATGCCTCTGCATTTATCCAAGTTCCAAGACAATGGGCCCAAATTTCTTTAAATTTTCACTATAAATCAGAAGAGGGCTCCGCTAGGATTTTTACCTGTTTCTTGTGAAGACCCACCACTCACCTGCAGCGACATCATGTCAGGTCGGTACTGCTTGCGGAAGCCCAGGTCATACATGAGGAATTTCAGCATTTCAAAGGCTTGCTCTTCACTCATGTGCAGAAGCAAGACTCCAGCCACAAAGCTGATCCCCTGACAGTAACCCACTTCTTTGTCCAGTAATGAGTAGGCTTTCAAGAGATTAAAGAGCGACAGCTGCCCTGCCCCAAGCTGTGCTGAAAAGTAAGGATGAGTAGGAAACGTTCTCCCTGCAGGAGAAAAAAGAAAAATATTTTTGAGATGTCCTGATGCTTTGGAGTCCAGAGTGAAACTGCAATTCAGCAATTTCGAGGAATAAATCAACGCTCTTTTCCAGTACTGAATATCACCTGGAGTACCTACCCCTCTAACTGAGTCTTTCTCCCTCTAGAGAGTCCCAAGTTCTACCTGCCAGACCATCACCCCATCTCCATGTATGTGATAGAGGAGCAAATAACTAATGCTAATAAGCACTTATTTTTAGGGGGAAAAAAGTTCATAAACAAATCAAAGACATATTCAGAAAAGATCTCAGGGAATAGAATATAAAACTTATTCTGATTGTAAATCAAGGCTAATTCTAAGTTCACATAGAAACCACCCACTAACTGAAATCAAACCAGTCAATCCTAAAGGAAATCAATCCTGAATATTCAGTGGAAGGACTGAGGTTGAAGCTCTAGTACTTTAGCCAGCTGATGCAAAGAGCTGACTCATTGGAAAAGACCCTGATGCTGGGAAAGATTGAAGACAAAAGGAGAAGGGGAAGACGGAGGATGAGATGATTTGATAGCATCCCCGACTTAATGGACATGAATTTGAGCAAACTCCGGGAGATACTGGAATACAGAGGAGTCTGGTGTGTCACAGTCCACGGGGTCACAAAAAACAGAACACAACTTAGCGACTGAACAACAACTGAAATCAGAATTCTACAGATGGTATCATGTAATTTAAGAAGAAATCTTAGTAGTCCATAGCAGATTCCTTTCTGCTTTTCTTACATTATGACAGTAGAGGGACTTTTTGGGGTTGTTTTCTTTTATAGTCAGTCTATCATTCAGGAAATACCCCAGTTTTTGTTTGTTTGTTTGTTTTCAAGTATTCTTGGCTTCCTGTTTCTTAAACTACCTCCATCCATGAGTCGGACACGACTGAGTGACTGAACTGAACTGAACTGATCTATGAGCCATGCAGACCTCTTTTATTTTCAGTATAATCCAAGAAGGTCAAGGATAATGAAGGGCCAAGCTGATTTAAAATAAATTCCCCTCTAAAATTCACTTCTGTGTACAAAAATACCACAGAGACACTTCAGCAAGCAAGTTAGTCCTGGATCACTAAAAAGTTGGTACTGAACACTGAAACAAACCCATCTTCACCCTAAAGCTGTATACAGTGGTTTGGGACTTTCCTTGCGTCATGAAAATGAAGGGAGTGTTAGCTTCCTTGTGCAATGATTACTCATGAGGGTTAGAACTTATAAGAAGGCCAGATTTTTTAATGTTTTCCACCAGATTTGCTTAAAAGTGATTCGCCCACACACACACCCAGGAACTGATAAGATTATTTCTGCAGAGCAAATAAAGGGAAAGATATGAGAAATTAACAAGAACGTGCTGAGGAAACACAGATGACTATGAGCAAAGTCAAATAAGCAATTTTTAAAATTATCATTTTACTTTTTCACTTAAAATGCTTGCTACAGAAAACTATAAATATACTGTCCATTCAAGACATTAATTCTGGTTCCATTTTTTTCTGACCAGGCTTTTTTTTCCCCCTGTAATGTGATCTCATCATCTCCTTATCTTTTAGGGTATCTTGACTAGCTCTAAATTCAACATCCCAATTTCTAGACTCATTATCCATTTCCGGTCACAGAACCACACATCTGCGGGGATTCACAGTGATTGACTGGCTCATTGTCCTCATTTAAGAGAGAGGATTGAAACTCAGAAGCAAAGTAATTTCCCTAAAACTACTGTTCAGTGGTAGCATCAGGACAAAAACCGAAGTTTTCAGTTTCTCAGTAAAATTCTCCTTTTCAATTCTACTGGGCTCAAAAAATATTAACTTAATTGGCCTTTTCCCAACAGAAGTTGTTTGTCATCCAAAGGAGCAGAGGTCAGTGTTGCCCTGTGATTTTTATACAGCCTGAAATGAAGTGACCTCTCAATGTAAAGCAATCCCTTGTTTTCCCATATGGGCTGAAATAACATATCTGGCCACCTTAAATAAATCAACTTTTAGGGATATATATAAGATAATTCAAATGTCATTGTCAATTTAATTCAGTAAGTTACATATTTTTAAATAACAATATAACATTAATTTAGAGAAAAATTAGAGACAACATTATTTTTTAAATTATTACACCATTTTGCTTTCCATAAGTTATTTGAAACTCAGCTTTTAAAAGGGTGACTTTATAATGCTGCCATAAATGCTGGAAATTCACATAGCAGTAGGACAGTTAATTCTTATTTCATCCTCCAAAGATGTATTCATGATTTTCCACAACCTAACCACATACTGTATTGCTTTTTAAAGGCTTATTCAAAAGCTTGTTTTCAGCAATATGTCCAGAATATTTAGTAGACCTTGTTAAATTTTCTGGTGCCCCTTTAAACCTGCTCTAGCCTATTTCAAGACCAGTGCTGACTAAAATAATAATTGTCTATCCCCCAAAAAAGTCAGTTGTTCAAAAAACAAGAACTGAGAGCACCCAAGAACATGACCTTTATAACGATTCAAATACAAGATGACTCTTTTCAGAGTACAAGTCTGAGGATAAAGACTTCACTCCACATGCAGGCATTAAGGGTATTTTCAACCAGACATAAGGCTGATATGCCCACAGGAAAGAACAAAGTCAGCAACTCTGCAGACCAACAGATCATCTTTATCAACACCAAAAACCAAATTAAAAAAAAAAAAAAAAACTCAACAAAAGGACCTATTGTTTACTTTCGTAAATTAGAATCAATACGGCAGACATACCTAAATCCACGAGGATAGCATGCTGCTGAGCCGTGAGCTGTTTTAAAAGCTCTTTATAGGATATGTCGGGAGGTTGTTGTTTATTAGGCAATCTGTGTCTCAGACGATATTGCAAAGCTAGGAACTGCCAGATTTCTCCTCGTCGACTTTTGGGAACACCTGCAATCAAAGAGATAAGAAAGCAAGGCCTTGAAGACTGGAATGATGTTGCTAAATCACAACTGATTAACTATAATGCAGCCATACTACCACATACACACAGCCATACATACACGTGTCCTGTGTGCCAGGCTACAATCACACAGTGTGCAAGCATATTTTGCCAAGTTTAATCCTCTAGCTGCTGCCTTACAAAAGAAAACCCTCAAATAATGAGGAAATAATGGCAATATTAACAAGAATACCAGCCACTACTGATTGAGAACCTAATACAACATGTATTGAGGAGGTGTAGCTTTTGAGCCTGAGAAGGCAATGGCACCCCACTCCAGTACTCTTGCCTGGAAAATCCCATGGATGGAGGAGCCTGGAAGGCTGCAGTCCATGGGGTCGCTAAGAGTCAGACACGACTGAGAGACTTCACTTTCACTTTTCACTTTCATGCATCGGAGAAGGAAATGGCAACCCACTCCAGTGTTCTTGCCTGGAGAATCCCAGGGACGGGGGAGCCTGGTGGGCTGCCGTCTATGGGGTCACAGAGTCGGACACGACTGAAGCCACTTAGCAGCAGCAGCAGCTTTTGAGCATTGCAATTACAGAAACTGCACCTCAACTATTCACAGGTGCTCAGAAAATAACTTAATGAGACAGGTAATTACTACTATCTATACTTTACAGGTGGCAAAGCTGAGGCAGAAAGAGGCTACGTCACTTCCCAGGTCTTCATAGCTAGTGCAGTTGAGAATCCAAACTCTAGTTTCAGAGGCCAAATTGTAAAATACTGAAATGTATGACTGCTTATTTTCACCTTTTATTTGGTTTAAAGCTAGTAACAAATGCTAATATTCATACTCTGATTTCTAAATATCTGTCATTAAAAAGTAACTTTGTAAAAGAGAATTAAATAGCATTTTTACGGTCCACAAAAAAATGAAATAAAAATGGTAAATACAATACAAAGGGAGTGCTCCAGAATGTCACTCAGCCTTTGAGAAGAAAGGAGCTAGGCTATATAATGCTTCATTCATGTATAATGAAATAGTAACTCCAGTGTGCTTGAAAACCAAAACAAGCAATTCACAGTATGTTAAAACTATGTTTTTTATGCTAAGGGACATGAAGTAAAGCACTGGGAGGGACATAATTCAATTCTCTGCAGGAAAGGTAATTTTATTTCACTGCTTTCAGTCCAAAAAGACTAGATATGGGATAGGTTCCTGAGATCTAGCTGGGTAGAGGAAGGTTTAACGGCACTAATCTTTTTGGAATGCAATGTCACAGTCTGCAGAAGCTGAAAGTATTCTTGCCCAAAAACTACACCACAGGCTCCTGAACATGAATTATAAGGTCCTCCACAGGGTATGCCTTGAAACTACTATTTTTAGTTCCATTACCTCCCACTCCCTGCCATATTAAGTATACACTAAGTATTCACATACTCAAGAAGCTTATGGTTATTTCCAGACCTCCAGTTTCTTGTTTCTACTGTTACCTTTATGGAATTCCAAGCTTCTCCAGTTGATCGCCTAGTATATCTCCATTTGTCTTTAAGGAATGAGCCTGTATGTCATTCTTCTGCAGAAACTCTCCCTAACATCTCTAGGAGTAAGACTCCCTTCTCACATACTATGTGACTCGGACTGTAACATTAGCATATTGGATTAGAGTTAGTGCTATACTGTATGTCTGTCTAGTTTCCTCACTTAGATGGTGAACTCCCTGAGAATAATCAGCATATTTTCATCTCTGAATGATGAAATCCAAGAATATACCTTGCTACTTAGATATTTGTTGAATGAATGAATGATCTTACATAAAAAGTCATTTTTAGAGGGTAACTTTCATTAGCCCATTAAATGGATCACTGTTAAGGAGAGGGCTGTTATGTTAACCATCCAATAACAATTTCAAAAAGGAAATTCACCTTATTTATTTTGGGCTGTGTCGGCTCTTCACTGCTGCATGCAGGCTTTCTCTAGCTGCAGCGAGAAAACAGTTGTTTTCTCTTTGTTGCACTGTGTCCACTTCTCACTGTGGCAGCTACTCTTGCTGCAGAGCACTGGCTCTAAAGCGTGGGCTCAGTAGTTGTGGTGCCTGGGCTTAGTCGCCCCACAGAATGTAAAATCTTCCCAGACTAGGGAACACATCTGTGCTCCTGCACTGGCAGGCAGATTCTTAACCACCGGACCACCAGAGAAGTCTGGTAATTCACCTTAGTTAAATATTTATTGAGCATCTAACATATAGCAGAGAATAGAGCATGGCATTGAAGAAACCTCATCATTGAGAGTTGAATAAATCCATTCTCAGGAAAATTAGTCTCATTCATTCATTCATTCATTTAGTAAATAACATGTAAGATGCTGTCTTGGGTGCTAGGAGTGTAGGGGGGCAGTGAGAAAACGTTTAACAGATAAACACGTAGATACAAAATTATAAACTATGGTAAGCACAATTAAAGGGAAAAAATCATGAGAAAGAATAACAAAGCAAAACTATTTTATTTGGGGTTGGGGGGTGGGACATTCTGAGGAAATGGTATTTAAACTGACTGCTGAGGGAGAACAGGATTCTCCAGGCTGGGAGTGTAGGCAGCAATCACTCTGGCAAGAAGAATGTATGGAGGCCCTGAGAGGGGCAGAGAAAGGGGGCACAGAGGAGGAGTGAGAAGAAGATGTGATGGAAAGAAGGGGAGCCGGGAAATGGGGAGAAGGTAGAGAGGACAGAAGAGGGAGGGAAGGGAGCATCTAATCAAGAAAGAGCTGGGGAGATCTCCCTGGTGGTCCAGTGTTAAGAATCCGCCTGCCAATGCAGGAGACGTGGGTTGGATCCCTGGTCCGGGAAGACCCCACATGCTGAGAGGTAACCAAGTCCGTGTGCCACAACTACTGATGCCCAGGACCCTGGAGCCCATGCTCTCCAACGGGAAGCCGTAGCAATGAGAAACCCACGCACTGCAATTAAAGAACAGTCCCTGCTCACCACAACTAGAGAAAGCCCGTGCACAGCAATGAAGACCCCAGTGCAACCAAAACTAAATAAAGAAAAATTATTTTTTGAAAAGACTAAGGGTTAATATGAAAAGCAAAAACTTAAAGCTTTAAAAAATATAGAATATCTTTATTTTAAAAAAAAAGGAAGAAATAAAGAAATGGCCTGTGTCATACCAGGATGCAGATTAGTTAGCATCTTCAAAGCACAGGCTACAAGGTAGGGAAAGGTAGAAAGTGAGGTGAGAAATGAAAGGAGAGATCAAGGAGAGCTGTGGGCACAATGCTAAGAAGTTTCAACTCTGTTTTATACGAAATGGGAAGATGAGCACCTCTAAAACATCTCTGCAAGTCATACCGAAGAACAGTGTGATCTACATCTCACACACATTTGATTAGCCACTATTTTGTCTCCCAAACAGTGCATTCAGTAGAAATCTTTGGGAGGTCCATATCTTCAAGGAAAAAGAACATGTACCAGGTTTGCAAACACAGCATCTTACAAAATTAACCTTAATTTTAACTTAATTATGCAACAGTTTCACATTATCATAGGCTTTTAAGATTCATGATCAAGTTAACTTGGGATCTTTATTTTATGCCCAGCAGGTCATAGAGATTCTCATTTTAATATACTGAATCTGAGTCACAGAAACCACAAGTAAGCAATTCGCACGTTAGTTTTAACTTTAAATTTAAGAAGTTTAAATGTCAGTCATTTTATATGACAAAGCGGCAGTGTAATATAAGGCTGAATAAAAGCAATGTTTCAAAAATAAATAAAAGAAAAAATAGATGGTAGGACAACTGATTGCTAGCTAATAATATAGATTTGTTTAAACACATACATGTAGGTGAACATATATATATATATAAATACTTCTGAGCAAATAAAGGGAACGAGTCAAGTTTATAAGTTCGAGATATTTTTATGGATACGATTAAAGATTTGTACTAACGCACATGCTCTTTCCTTAGTAAGTGATAACTCTTCAGTTGAAAACAGCTGACTGAAGAGGCAGGAAACTGTAGAAAACGTGCCTGCTATCTCCTCAGGGATAGGACTTCCGTTAGCACCATGTTCCTACCAACATAGTCACTAACTACAGGAGGAAACAAACTACTTTCCTTTTTTTTATAGGAAACGACAAAGAGAAAATTATGCTTAAGCTGGATGAGTCAAAACAATCTCTGAAACTTTTCAAAAAAAAAAAAAAAGATGATTAAGATGATCCAGAATACCTTCTTTAAGAGAAGTATGAATATCTTCCATATCGCATCTGATTTTAGCTCTGCAGTTTAACAACTTCTTATCCCAGATTGTTAAGACCTCCTTCTGACATGCACCAACTTCTTCATAATCCAATTTAACTTTTCTGGACTGCAGTTCATCTCTGCTTGCTAAGAAAGAAAGAGTTTCCATTAAGACTATTAAGTTTTAAAACACAGAATTTGTAATGTTTTATTGCCTTTGTAAAACCTCAGCATATGGCTTTTAGGAATCAACCACTAACATTTTCTCAAAATGAAAATTTTTGTAAAAAATGAAAGATACATGAAAAGTTCTCAAATTTTGAGTCATTTCATGTATTAAAAAAAAAAAGACACAGGAATAACTTCTAAGGAGGTTTTACTCTATATCTTACAGATGACAAATTTCCTAGACATAAAAAACAAACCATGTTTTCCAGGCTAGAAATTTCAAATATTTGACAAATGTGATAGATAACTACAAAAGTGACAGTTTGTTAATACCATTAAAATGTTAATGTTTTATATCCTGTATCTATGAGAAAATAATGCCTCAGGCTAACCCTGATTTGATAAATATTTGATCATGATAGCCTGATACATTTTTATAATTATTTCCAGAGTTACCCACACTGTCTTTAGCCACGCAGACACTAGGTTACATATTCCTGTGTCCATTTTTAATCATCTTTAAGAGGAAAGTCCATTTCACTGAAGTTAACATTTTCATTTTTCAAAATAATACAAAATTTTCTCTGACTTGATTGTCTAAAATCTAAGCCCAGAGTTCATTAAAAGAAATGTTTATAAAAGCAACCAGTATCTACACCTCAGCTTTATCTTGAAGAATTGATTCCAAAAGGGGAGAAGGGTGAAAAGACATGGAAGCATATTTCTTCTCTCTCATTAGGACCACATGGAACAGAAGCTCTAAGTGTAATCTGTAATCACTGAAGCTCCAGGGCTCAGCCAGCTTACCTCCTGCAACACAAATCTCTGTCAGGCATCCAAAGTCCTCGACAGCACAAAAATAGCAGAATGAGTATTACTCTTTACTTAGTGTTGAAGCCATTTCAAAAGAATTAAACCATCTTATAATAGACTACTATTCTGGCAGGGCAGTAAAAATAAGTCCACACATAATCAAAAGATAAATCAAACTATCAAAAATTCCTCCTAGATACCACTAGATGGCTTTCTAGCATAGTTTAGTTTTGCTTTTCAGTATCTGCCAAAAAACTGATGCTTTTGAACTCTGATACTGAAGAAGACTTTTGAGAGTCCCTTGGATAGCAAGGAGATCAAACCAGTCAATCCTAAAGGAAATCAACCCTGAATATTCATTGGAAGGACTGATGCTGAAGCTGAAGCTCCAATACTTTGGCCACCTGATGCAAACAGCTGACTCATTGGAAAAGACATTGATGCTAGGAAAGACTGAAGACAGAAGGAGAAGAGGGCAACAGAGGATGAGATGGTTAGATGGCACCACCGATTCAATGAACATGAACTTGGGCAAATTCTGGGAGATAGTGAGGGACAGGGAAGCCTGGGGTGCTGCAAAGAGTTAGACATGACTTGGCAACTGAACTGCAACAATTTGTTTTATATTTCTCTAGGATTATCATAGAGAAAGCTAATAATTAACATAATCCTATATATAACTTTACTAATTATATTTTTCATAATGGATGAAGCATATTTCCTCAGATTTTTTTTCTCCAACCTTCTCTGGATCATTATTCATTTAAAATAATAATAACCATCATCTACACCCTGAGTAAGAATAGTAAGTAGGAATAGCTAAGTAAGAATAGTTAATATCTGCCCTGGTTAACGAGGTAAGAACAAAAGAACTATGAAAAAATGCTTATCCATTGGCTAACATTTATAATATGTTAAGCTGGTTTTTTTTGTCTTTGTTACTTAAGTACAGAAATAAAAACAGAACTGACAAAGGTTTCTGATCATATATTCTAAATGTCACCTCTTCTTTTATTCTGTCAACTTATACAGCCATATATAATACACAGAATATGCAGTCATTTATAGTAAAACATTCAATTTCTTTATATTAGCTATATATTTGAGAAATACAATATGGTGTACTGGGAAAAAGCCTAAAAACTGTGGTAAATAAACTGGAATTTTCATATTTGTTTGCCAGTATAACACTGTTTGACCTTAGGTTAATTTTCTTAGCATCCCCAAGCCAGTCACTAACTCAGCTGCAGAATGAAAAATGGAACTAAATAATCTCTAAGGCCATTTCCAGTTCAAACAGTCTATGATTCTAAAATTATCCATTAGTATTTAATATAATACTCTACTGCACATACTCCTGTTAATGAAATCCAATTTCATGCTTTAAATGTTTTAAGAAAATGATAACCATCTTTTTTCAACCTCTTCTTCTGTTTATGAGTTAGTTCAAGATATAATCAACTACAAAAAACATAAATTCCTTTCAAAATCTATGGAAGCTTGAGTGGGCATATCATTTATCACATCAAACTTTCAAAAGCTATGTTAATAACAATTAATTGCTTTTTTAATTTGAAAGAAAAGATTTGTTTCCTAAAGATATTTAAAAGTCTTATAAACTTTTCATTCTGCTAAGAATATAGTGTTAAGCAAAAATAAATTGTGCCCTAGCAAACTAAAAAGTAAAAAATTTAGTTGAACAATAGATATAGTAAGAGGAATCTTTAGATGGTGAACACAGAAATGTGAATACCTGCCTATACTAAAACAAGCTTCATTGAAAGACAACATAATAAAAGCAAGTCAGAGAAAAACCTAGATTATAATTTTCCAATAATCTTAAAAGTCAAAGGCCTGCATAAGCTAAGCCATTCATTTTAGAAATGTGAAAAAAGGCCCTTTCTATTAAGTGATTTGCCCAAGATAAGGGCTTTAATACATGTTTCAGATTTTGGTACTGTCTACACATCTCCCTGTGTGTGATTCTATCAGCACTGGGGTAAATGACATCATTATTTCAGAGTCTGGAAAACACATTCTAATGCATTTGGTATTCATAAATTTAATAGTCAAGCACTATGAATAGTACAATAGCTGCTATAAACTGTCCAATTAAAATTTTAATGACTTCAATATGGTTTTTAAATAGAAAATTCATAAAATAGTAACAAAACATAGCACTTTTGATTTGTTAATAGATAATTAGTTGTATTGGATACAATATAATTTATTTGAAATAGGAATATTTCTCATATTATGAATACAATTGACCTGAAGTTTGAAAATCATATTTGAAGAGAATTTACTTTTTCATGTTTAAGTCTTTTTTAAATTATACACAAAGATGTTAAACTTTCAGTCATATTAAAGCCACTGACTTCATATTATATACATTCTATTACCTTCTATCACACAAATATACTCAAAAGGCATCTGATGTTTTAAATCTATCAAACAGAAATACAGATTTCTTAGGCTAACCTTTCCCCTGTCATGACCACCTCAAAAACTAGAAAGTAACAATTTTCATCAGTAGCTATTCTAGTAAAAGTGTGTATACAGATGGAGAATGAGTGTGGGGCGGAGTATTAACAAACTACACCTTTAAATTACAGTATCATATCATGCCCTTTGGCCCCGTTTGAATAGCTAACCTTCAAGTTTCTGGTTTTCTTTTTCCATTCGAAGCAACAGGATCTGCTGGTGTATAGCTTTTCTCCACAAACACCTCAGTTCCTCCGACTTGTTTCTCTCTTCACCCTTTTCTGGGTCATCTTCATCAGACATGAATATCATTAGAGGTTCCTCCTCCATGGTTGGAGCAAGAGGGGACAGTGGCAGCAGCTCACTCCTGTCCAGGCCATCTGCAGAGAAGAAAACAGTGAGAGGCATTCCAAAGTCAGAAGCCAGGCCACACAAGTCCTCTCTGAACTTGACGCTCTCTCCTCCTGTGTTGCGCCTTTAAAGCTGTACACAAAGCTGCCCTCCCAGTAAACTGTCAGTTTCTGGAACTAATGATGTGAGTCAATTCACTAGACTGAATTCCCCTTTCAGATTTCCCTCTCTGCTGAAATGAAAGCATGGATGATGTCACTACTTCTTCTTTCTGCACAAAATGACCTATAAGATAGGTGCTCCAAAATGACCTGGCCTTTCCCCAGGGTTCAACACTTCTGCAATTGACATCTATGTATATTCTCTGAGTGTGCAAAACAAAACAAAACAAAAAACAACTGAGTGACTCTGGGCACAGCCTGGCTCAGAACTCTCTGCTCACTCCTGAAACAAGGGACTCAGTCGTGTCTGACTCTTTGCAACTTCATGGACTGTAGCCCTCCAGGCTCCTCTGTCCATGAGATTTTCCAGGCGAGAATACTGGAGTGGGTTGCTATTCCCTTCTCCAGGGGATCTTCCTGACCCAGGGACTGAACCCATGTCTCCTGAGTTGGCAGGTGGATTCTTTATCCCTGAGCCACCCAGGAAGCCCCTGCAACACTATTCCCCAGTTTCCAGAGTTCATTCTCACCCTCATTCCAGGCCATCATTTGCACTGTTGGCCAATTTATTTTCCTATTAACAAACATGATTCTGTGTCTTAAAACATTTCAGTGGTTGCATATATCCCAAAGTCCAAACTCCCGGGAATAGCACATTGATCGCTTTAGACTTTAGCCTCAATCTTTCCAACCTCTTGTCTCCATCCTCCATCCTCTGCCCTCACGATGCTGATTTTCTCATGACTCCCTGACCCACAAAGTCCTCTGCAATGACTCTAGTGTTTTTCTGGTCCCTTTTCTCAAAAGATGTCTCCCAGCAATGAGTTTAAATAAAATACTTAACTTTTTTTGAAAAACATTCTCTGACCACCCCAGCAGAGTTAATTCTGCCTCTAGGAACGTTGTTTTCTTGGGTTGTTTTCTTTATTAATTGACCTCTTCCCTAAATGGCAGCCCACTCCAGTACTCTTGCCTGGAAAATCCCATGGACACAGGAGCCTGGTAGGCTATAGCCCGTGGGGTCGCAAAGAGTCGGACACAACTGAGCAACATCACTTCACTACTCTTATTATTTACTTCCTTAATAATATTTTAAAAATCTTACTGTATGAATTTAAAACTTTTTGCTTTCTTGGTTTTAGAACTGCCCTCTAAATACCACTCAATTTTGACACAGAGGGATCCAATCATATTTTCTTCCTTCTTGTTTCTAGGAAAACAGTTTTCCGTTTCTAAACACATGACATTTTTTAGTTACCCTCTAATTCTTCCTCTTCCTTTCCTCCTTTCCTTCCTTTCTTCCTTCTGCAGTGTGATCAGAGGATATAGTATGAATAATCAAGATTATCTAGAATTCATTTAAAAATCTTTACAGCCAATTACATAAATAATTTTTACAACTATTCCATGTGTGCTGAAAATAAATAAATTTTCTCTATAGGTGACAAGGTTCTATACAAATATCAGATCAAGCTTGTTCAATTGTGTTTCTCAAATATTATCTATGTTTAATTTCTTTAGATTTAATTTTCAGAGAGGAGTATGTTAAAATCTCCCATGAAAGTTATTTATTCCTTTCTCTCTCAAATTCTCTTTAGTGTTATTTTAGTATTCTCATCATTGTTAAATCTTTCTGTTCCTTGTTACACTTACTTCACCCCCTTGTATATTTCACTTTAATTTCTTATAGGTCTAATATGGAAAGAGAGCTGCAGGAGCTCTCTGCTGGCTGATGTCTACGGAGCGTACCTACATCCACTTCTTTATCGTTCAGTGTTTCTATGTGACTTTATGTGTGACTCGTAAAAAATGCTGCTTTTCCAAAAATAAAAAGATCTCTGACTTCTTTTCTATCACTACTCTAGTTCCCTCTGCATGATGAAGTAAGCCCCCAAACAGGTTTTGGAAATTCATTCATTCCTTCCTTCCTTCATTCAACAGCATTCACTGTATGTCTAACAGGTTCTAATGATACGTGACTATCTCGATATCCACTAGCTCGGATGTAAAATAGAGACGTTACTTCTCTACCGTAATCACTTAATTCTCTTTGTACAAAAAGCACCCCTTCCATTTCTGAGTCTACGATAGTAGTGAGGGGTAAGTGACTGGCGAACGAACCCTGCTGCATCGCTGAGGGAGATTTCCTCATGGGCGAAGCAACCCTGAGGAAGATGCGCTGCCGCCAGGAAACTCGGCGAGGAGTGACGGGGGTTCCTCCAGCATTTAGGGATTCATTGCTGCAGGTGGACGAGGTCCTTTTTCTCCCCTCTCCATCACTGTGGAAAGCACAGAAATAGATAACTTGTAAAGGAAACCGCGTAACGTGATCTTTCATAACAAAATGGTAGCACAAGCCATTCACAAGTTCTACCAGGGGCAAGCACAAGCCACAGGCAACATGGAGCGATGCATCGCGAGGCACACGGATCACCCAGGCCATGACATCCTGGGACAGGTGCAGTCCAGGCACAGCCCACCTATCAGAAGCTCACCTGTTTCTACTCTTTCCATAGGAGCCAACCATTCCAAGTTCTATCCTGAGCAATAGGAGCGCTTATACAGAGGAGCAAAGGCTGCTTAACTAATGACCTCATCATTTGCTGAAAGAATTTTAATAAGTAGTATATTCTAAACATTGTAAATACTTTATTAAAAGATCATAAAGAGCTTTTCTTATAGCTTTTATAGAACGGACTGATAAAATAGCTTCTAGTTGCCTGTAACTATTACAATTCATCTCTAAGTATTAACCACCAATAGTTGGATCATGATAGAAAGTAACCTGAAGACAGACAGGACAGTCAACCTTGGGATTACTGCTAAGTGATACTAAAGAAAAAAGTGTGGCCAAATCAACTGGATAGGTTGCATTTTAAAATACTAAACAGATTTCTTTAGAGCAGGACTTCTTAGAGACCATAATATGCAGGCATGCACTGTGACTCACCAAAGGCAAATAGTATACAGAAATTCCCTAACTTGCTTTAATTATTTGACCCCAGAATCACCTTCCTTAACTTTCTTAGGGGAGCAGGGGTGAGGTAGGCAGTTGGGGATGTCACATCTTTCTACCTTAATGCTTGGTAATATGAACATACAGTAATGCTGGTCTGCTCTAAGAATTTCATTTTCTAGAAAAGAGTACTCTAAATTCTGCTGGGGCTATCTGCAGGAAAAGGTCATTTTTTTTAAGAAGGTCATTATGACTCAAACTTAACTTTTGAGACCAATTATGTTAGCAGCTGAAACACCATGCAATAACTGTTGCCACTCATGGTGGTGGGAATATTTTGCTGTTTTACATTTTAAAGTCTCTGAGCTTCCTAAGAGAATGATGAACAATATTTGCATGTGGTGATTCCAACAAGTGAAGGTGCGAAATTTCTGATGGAACCAAGCAGTATTAGTGCAGAAATGAAACTCAGCTAGAAAAGCCACCACCTCACTAACATACTCAGAGGAACTCCCTAAGGCTGAGACAATCAGAATTCAGAAAACCCAGTCAGCCCTTGTCTGTAGTATTTGTATTTACTTTGCATATCCATACTCAACAGTTATCGGGTCATTCAGTTGTTTCTAATCTTGATCTATCTTTCTAGATTAGGTAAATTAAGGTTAGGAAAAAGACATACTTTTGAGCTACTTCACAGACAGCAAGTGACATGCAAGTGACATGATACTTCAGAAAGTAGCTGACGCACATCCCAGTAGAGTCAAGCCCATTTTGTTATGTATCCTGGATAATGTTATAACCTTAATTTGTGTCCACAGTTCACCACTCTCTGTAATACCGACTGGATATGACCACCTTTACTTCCCCTTTGGAAAGCCTTAATTCAATATTTTCCTTTTGGGAACTATAATTCATTCTTTATAATAGCTATATCCTAAAAAACATTCTTAACCGACCCTGTATCTTCATTTGTATAACACTATTTGTATAACTGTTTGGCAGTTATGTGTTAAATGCCCAACTCAAGGATGTATTTCTAGCTTCTAGTATAGCAACTGGTAATTAATGGTAAGCACTCAACCAAAGGGGTCTCCCTGGTGGCTCAGTGGTAAAGAACCCACCTGCCAATCAAGAGACACGGGTTCAATCTCTGGGGCAGGAAGACCCCGTGGAGAAGGAAATGGCAAACCACTCCTGTATTCTTGCCTGGTAATTTTATGGACAGAGGAGCTTGGCGTGCCATGGTCCACAAGGTCACAAAGAATTGGACACGACCTAGCAACTGAACAACAAACTCAACAACTATCTGTGGAATACATCGATACTGTGTTGTTGTTCAGTTACTTGGTAGTCTCCAGCTCTTTGTGACCCCAAGGACTGGTCTTCACTATCTCCCGGAGTTTAATCAAACTCATGTTGGCTTGGCTTGTCAGGAATAAATTCCTTGACAGGTCAGGAATAAATAAAAGATCTACCTTCTTAAAATCTTTTGTTGATAGTCATGATTTTCAAGTTTTTCTGGCAAAAAGTTCTAATAGCTTCATTTCCCAAAAGCACAGACTAAGGTGTCAATGGTAGGTACTAACAATGACAATACATAATAAAAAACATAAGGCATTTTTTTTCCAGATAGTAACACATTGACCTAAGAGTATCCAATTTATAAGTTAATCCTAGGAAGCTAAGTGACTTATGTAAAAGCAACAATTTCAATGCCTCACAGGATAAGTGTTCAATAAATAGTAATTTCTTTTAATGCTTAGTAGATATAATAACAAAATTAGAATAAACCAAAGCAAAGGGATTCTGAAACTTTTGTATTTTAATGCTGGAATTAAAAAGATCTTTTCAAATTCAGTGTTAATAACATAGCAAGTGTCTGGGTAGTACTAAAAGTACAATTGAGAAGAACTCATGTCATTTTCATTATTGACTGTAAAATATACAATTTTGGGGGAATAGGTTATAAAACTGGTGCATAATGTACCCTTATATCAGCTCGCTTATTTGAAAATTTCATAATATCTAAAACTTAAAATCCTAAAAACTTAAAATGTGTCAGGCACTCTTCAAGGCATTTCATAAGTATGAACTTATTTCAACCTCACAGCAACTTTATGGGGTAGATGGTATTACAATTCCTATTTTTAGTGAGAAAACTGAGGCAGAAAGAAGCTAAGTCATTTGCCCACAGTCTCAGGGATATAGTGGGGGAGTCAGGATTCAAACCCGGGCAATCCAGAATCCAGACACTTAGGCTTTGTAGTTTACTATGTCAAGCTAAACACCCTTTGCATTAGTTCAGACAAAGCCCTATTGGTTCATAAAAATAAAGCTGTCAGGACTCCCAGGTTCCCCTGTATTTCTAGGGTAAAAAATCAGTCTGTAATTAGCATTAAGTCTTTAGGTCAGTACTTCTCTTCCCTTTTTTTTTTAATGGAATAATGTCATTTTACATTATTATAGAGTATTATTATATTATGTGTTCATTTATGTAAAATGTCTCACTTTGTTTTCTTTTGAAACCACTGGATTTCAAAATGTAAACACTTTTTTATTTTAAAATAGGAGGATCAAATAGAAAACACATTAATATATATACCAACATATATTGGAGAAGGAAATGGCAACCTACTCTAGTATTCTTGCCTGAGAAATCCCATAGACAGAGGATCCCGGTAGGTCATGGGGTCGCAAAAGAGTTGGACACAACTAATCCACTAAACAATAACAACAGAAAGAAAACCACTTAACAGAAATCTGAAAAGGCTTTCTCTTTGTAAATGCCTCAAGAAAGGCTGCATGGAGTAACACGGTGTTGCAATTTGAGAGTTTTTCCCACAAGGCTCATAGTACAATTTAATTCATAATTACTTTAGGTGGACTAATAGCTTATGTAAGCCCTGGTTTCAACTGGGTACCCATCTATTATCCTATGGAATATCTTTACTAATTAAATAAAACTGAGAATAAGCTAATCGAGTGGAAATCAATTAAGCTGAATCAAATGAGATAGATTCATCAATGTGTAAAACAAAAAAAGAACAAGAACAAAGAATTTTATTTCCTAAACTCTACACTAAATGAAAAAAAATTTTTTTAATTATGTTCTTTGCATTGGAATTTAAAATATCTCTAGGGAGCTCATTTGCTTACTCACATTCTTATAACTTAATGTTATATAAATTATATCAAGCAAGATATTAAACATTTCTGGGGTTCAGTCTAACCATATATAAAATAATAGGCCAGATGACCACTAAGGTAAAACACAGACCTAGTTCCATGCCTATAGTAGAACCTTCTAGAAGGACACAGAAAATCTTAACATTTCTGTTAGGCTTTTGGAAGTAGATAAGAAATATTACTGAAATGGTCTTACATGCAACCATTAAAAAATGTAGGTCAATTACAAGTCTCAGTCACTTTTTATCTTATCAATGTGGCCCCAAATAATTTTTTTTTCTTTGAACATCTCATGCTAGCCCAATCTTTTATACTGGATTGTATAATCTTTTATACTGGATTTTAACTCCCATTAGGAAGAAATCTAAATGTCAGTGACCCCAACAGGAAGATAGGAACATCTGTTTTCCACTGGGCTTGTGACATGAGCAAAGCATAGAAACTAGGAAAGAATAATCATTTTCAGTGAAGCTGTTCAGCAGTGATTCTGGACATTTACCACAAAAAGCGTGTGTGTCAGGAGGAAGAAATGTCATCACAGATGTGGTCAGACTTCCATAAAAAGGAAGTAGGTGTTTTCCTGTGTCCAGCCCAGGGGAAGGTCTGGAAGGCCACAGCAGTGTCTCAAAGTAACCCATGTGTCAGCAATTAAGACGAACAGAAACAGACTAAGAATATTTTTCAGTGAAAATCAGATTTGATTTCTTTTAGGATTCTTATTTCTGCATCTACTTGGGATTTGAAATAGACTCCTTAAATGTACATATGTACCTCCAAACTAGCAAATTCATTTACTTCCATTAGTTTCAAATTTGAATTAATCTCTACTGAGGGCCACAGCAGAGTCCTAAGGAAATGTCAATGTGGAATAGAGTAGAAACAGGATTTGTTTACAATCAATCTTTTATATGATCATTCATAATCTTTGATTACACCAGGAGTCATTTTTCCCCTACTATATACCCTTCACATCACTGGAAGGATGCCATGCATGGAGAAGACAGCCAAAACTGATTGTTTAAGTGAATGGTAATAATCAGTTGGAAGAATTAATAAATTAGTAAATGAAAATATTTAGACCTCTAATCACCTTGATTCTGAAGCAGTGTCTTGTCTAGTACCACAGGAAAACAAGGAACGGAATTAGCACAGGAAAAGAGTGATGTCCAAAACCAGGATTTAGAATAAAAAGGCATTCCCATAAGACATCAATAAAGTACAAATAATTTCAATATTGTACCATGAGTAATTACACTATTTTCTTATCAGATAATATGAGAAAACTATAGAACCAAACTACACCACAAAGTACTTGTCAGCAAAAACCTATTTTGTCACTGAAAAGTTTTAGAAGCAGATGTAATGACTATCATTTGACCAGTGAATTTCAATACAAATTTTTCAAATATAGGCGCAAAAGCTGAGAAGCAACAATAAGAGGAAACAGATGTTTCTTTATAAAAGGATATATTATATTTGCTAAATGGATGTTATGTAAATGTACCATCAGATTATGCATAATTATATGTCAGCTACTACACAATGAAATAACATCGAATTTTTAAGAATTAACTTGAAGTAAGGTAAAACGAAACATATATGTACTCCCTTTCCTTTAGCATTTCACTGTTATACAAATGAACCTACTACTAAGTAAACCATGATATTAAAAGCATCTTGGTTTCTTTTTCTCAGCCTGCTTAACAATAATCTACATGTTTTTAATAATTCAAAATAGTGGTCCTGGAGAAGGATGCCTATCTGAATTTCAAATTTCAAATGATCATGCTCTTTAAATAGTATTTGCTAACCTATGTGCTAACCTACTCTATACTTTACTTAACTATGAATATTTACAGATCCACACTATGCCTCTCATAAGATATGAGCTACCCAAATGAAAATTATATTACATAGTTTTATGGACCTCTTTCTATTTTGAATAGTTGCAGATATCATGGTAATTGTGAGCATACGATGTTTTCTCTGAAACCAGTGATAATGAGAGATGTAGAGTTCAGAAATTCCTGGCTTAAAGCCACACTCTTGAATATCTTCATTCTTAGCAAATACACACTGAAGGATTCAGAGTGAAGGGACATGTTATCTGCAATCTACTCACAAATGGCTTAGAATAACAAAATATATATGCATATACATATGCATGTATACATGGAAACAGAATGATAAAGCAAATGTGGCAAATGTTAAAAATGGATGAATCTGGATAAAGGTTTAACAGTTCTCCATAATAGTTTTGCATTTTCCTATAAATCTAAGCTATTTTATAATACTAATTAAAAAAAAAATCTCTCTCCAAGGCTGTAGTAAATTTATGTCAAAGTGACTGACTAATTGAAATAAACCTATTAAGAGTGAATTCTGTCCAACAACTTTGCTACTGTGTAGATAGCTACTAACAATGCACAAGTATGTACCAATGTAGACATGGATAATATCCAGGGAGCATGCACGCATGCTCAGCCACTCAGTGGTGTCCGACACTCTGTGATCCCATGGATGGTAGCCCACCGGGATCCCGTGTCTGTGAAATTCTCCAGGCACAAATACTGGAATGGGTTGCCATTTCCTCCTCCAGGATATCTTTTCAACCCAGGGACAGAATCCGTGTCTCCTGCATCTCCTGCATTTGCAGGCGGATTTTTTACCACTGAGTCACCTGGGAAACCCCTATCCAGGGAGAGTACTCTATAAAAAACAAAAAACTAGAAATAACCTCCATGTCCACCGGAAAAGGAATGAATTGTGATGTAGTAAATGAAATACTATTCAGCAATACAAATGAATAAACTGAAGTACACATAAAAGAATACAGCTCATAAACCATTATTCAGTGGAAAAAGCCAGATATAAAAGAATTTATGCTGTATCATTCCATTTATAGAAAGTTCAAAACCAGGCAAAACTAAACTATAGTATCTGAGGTCAGGATGAGGGGTAGAGATTGGGTGGGAAAATGGGAGGAGCTGCCAGGGTGCTGGCAGCATTCCATGTGTTGACTGAGTGGGGGTGATGTGGGATGTTCATTGTGATAATCCATGGAGCCAGATGCTTACAACTGGCATAATCTTTCATGAAATTTTAAGTGTCTTTTTGGCCTATTGATTCTAAGCTGTCAAATTACAAAACACTGTACAAAAAGGAAACAAAAACATACCAGAAAGTGCTCTCTGATTTTTTAGAATTCCTCAGAACCAAGAAAACACTACACATTTCAGAAGACAGGATGTTTTTAATGATCCTATAAACTTAAAAGTTCTCCACATGCCTAAATATAGCATTTAAAAGAAGATCACCACAAGGAGGTACATTTTTTTCAATGCAAAATTAAATATTTGCCCTCTGACTTCAATACGCTCCTATTAGAATGAGGTGTAGTGGGCTAAGGGAAGCTTGGCACAAGAATAATACATACACCTCAGCCGAAATTAACAACTATGATAATCTTTTATAGTCACTGCTTTTGTACTCTATAACCTATTCACAGCTAATCCTTGACCTTCTTGGTGGCTGTCCCTAACTGTCACCTTCAGACGTGGTTCTGTTTCTGGAAGAAAACAGGAATTCTCTAGATGTTCTCTTTAATATAACAGCAGGAACCTGAAAACGGGTGTCACTGAAAGTGCTGTATTCTTATCAATAGGTAGAACTATAGAGCTGAGGTAGACTGAAATTTTTAATGTTAACATGTGTAAAATGTTTTCTCGGTTCTCAATTATCTAAACTATCAGTTCTCTAAATTCATTGCATATTCCATATACATAATGCAATTTTTATGGTTTTATTCTTCTCACATAAGGTTGAGCCTGTAAAAACCTTTTGAAATCAATTCTTTGTCAACTTTCTTCAATAGAAATTCAATATTTTGGCATAATTTTGTACTAACTCAAAGGACAGTTCAGATTCAAAATTTTATTAATCCAATATTAATTGCCTGCCTTGGGATGAAAAGAGCTTAACATACATGGACAAAAGACATTCAGAGATAATTCAAGGGTTATTATAGTTTAACAAGTTAATGCACATTGCCTAATTATACTAACTTTTTGAATTCCCTATGTCTAAAAGAAAGGAGGCCAAAAGAACACCCAAGAAGATTTTAGTGGCACACCGGCTGGTTGACAGCATGTATCCCTCTCCTTGACTGCAAGAATTATCAATTATCAAAAAATAGAAACAACCCAAATATCCATTAGCAAGAGAATGGATAAATTGTGATGTATTAAATGGAATATTATACAGTAATAAAAAAAAGGATGGCTTAAGCTACACGTAAAAATAAAAATGAATCTCAGAAAATTCTAAGCCAACAACAACCCCTTGAGAATTTCCAGCTTAATCCACTGCTTTCCAAAGGTTAGAATATCCTATTGAGAATCTGCAAGATCAGTAAGAATTCAGAATTTCAAAAATTATCTAATGGTAATTCTCAAAAAATCACCACACTTAATTTTGTGTAGTTATAACAGTAAGGAACAAGATTTAATAGGTTACGCATTTTCAATACTGGGGACAAAAACAAAACTGAACATCTACATAATTCAAGAGATCCCTCATGCTGCCAGAAGGAGTTGTTATCAATATGATCCTGTAGCCATTATGTGACTTATGCTCAGACTCAGAAAAGTAAGTCTATGTCATTGAAAAACCAGTGAAACACCTAGGAAATATTCTATATATTTAATAATAAAAATAGATAATATCCATTACTTTAGTACAGCTGTTTAAATAAGTGGCTTTATATGTCCAGAGAAGCTAAAAATGAAAAAAAGAGAGAAACATGATCGGGGAGGTTTGCTTAGTATATATTTGCATAGGTCTTACCCCAAACAAAATAAAGCTCAGACTGTGGGGCCCAAGGCAAAGAAACACACAAAGAGTACAAAAATATAGTCCCCAAAGTAAGATAATCATGTCATCAAAAAGCTTTGAAACACTTGTTTGTAAAGGTTTTCTTTAAATTAATTGGAACTGGAGCCAATATATTAGAAACTGGTTAGAACAGGCACAACACACAGATGCATTCATGTCACTCAAATCAATTAGCCACTTTTTAGTAACATATCAGTATATCACTGCAGAAAGGTTGCTTTGCAAACAGAGGACACTGATCTCACCTGATTTCATTCTCATACTGTGGGGATAGTCTACCTGAATTCTGGTAAAAGCTTTTCAGGAAAGGGGGGGCAGTGAAGGAAGGGGCAGAGAAGGAAGTGTGAAGACTTGGAAGACTGGAGGAAGAATTACACTCCTTGTGCATGCGCCGAGCTGGTGGAAGGATGCTGAGTACAGAAAATACAGCAAATTCGTCTTAAGTTATATTCTGGAACAATCTTCATTCACTATGAAATAGCATATACACAGGTTCTTGCTATTAATGTAATCAAAGTTGAATTTATATGGAAAAAATTTATATGCATGCAGTTCTCTATTAGATGATGATGACCCGGTTCATTGTTTCACAAACTGAATTCCTCATCTATGCAGTGTTTCTCAGCAAATGTGTTTGTCTCTAAAATGCTCTTAACAATTTTAGGACAGAAAGTGTTTATTTTGACTTGCAAAAGATACTTCAAGGGGAAAAAGTAGGAAAGCACAAATAATTACAGGAAACAAGCTCCAGAAGGAAAAACTGATTATCAGTAGTTCAAAGACTTAATTATTTTAAAGATATAAACGCTTCTAAAAATTTAAGAACAACATGTTTGGTTGTTGGGAGTCATCATAATACCTTTGGCTTAATGAATGTTAATGTCCATGTTCTTTCTTACAGCCTGTAGAATTGTGCAGCCATGGTTTTATCTGAATCCTTAAGTCGCCTACAAAGATTTTTTTCCAGAAGATTCTTTTCATAGCATATTTTTACCATGATATAAATAGCATCTTTTCATATTGACAGAAATTCTTTGAGTATATACATTACAAAATGTGGAAAACATAAGAAAATATAGACATCATTTATCCTTTAATATTTTAAATTATTGAAAATAACTTTTCCTGGAAAAAGATACTTAATGCCTTGGGTAAATATAAATGATCATAAAAAATGCTTGCTATATACATGAATACTTAGTTCTTTTTCATAAAAGAAAAATCTGAGGATAATTAGTTCTACTATTTTTATATATCTTAAATATCTTATTTATAATATGAAATTATTTTAAAAAATTAGGATTCAATTATATTTTTAAAAGACATGCTGGTAAATTTAATAGCAATTAATTTAAAAATCAATCTTCTTTTTTACTTAAGAGTTCTGATTTTATTTTTTCCCCTCTGACTGGAATCCCCATCAAACTATTTCCTAAACCAAACTCACAGGTAAAGAAGAGAAACAAAATTAGTCCTAGGATATAAATTCTGACTTGTACTACACAGTAAGAAGTATAATCATTCTATAATTGCAAATTTTATTATCTGTTATCAAATGCTAAATTATTTTGTTAAAGTATTTCCTAAACATCATGTGAGATAATTTCTAATAGATGCTCATGTCAATTACAGTATATGCATTCTTCTCTATAAACATCATTTTATTCTAGATACAGTTTTAACACTGTTCACATTTGGTGATAATTTTTTATGAAATTAAATAACAGCCAAATTTGACCTCATGTAGAAAGGTAATGAGTGCTTCTTTTCAACCCTTGTGTTTTTCATTGTAAGCTTACAGGAAGCTCAGCTATGTTATTTTCGAATTTGCTGCTTCATGAACACCTTCATCAAGGAGACACTGAGGAACATGTATTGTCAGCAGGTTTTTCAGATAAAACAATGGCATGATATCTTGTTTTCTCCATTTTTTCTAGGAAAAAAAATACTTGCATCCAAAATGTCTGAACCCTGCTCTTTTGGGGATGGATGCCTTAAAGCTTGCCTGCTTCCCTTGGTGATGAAGGTTTTGATAATTTAATTTATTTTTCTGGTCTCCCTGAAAACTAAATACTGGCTAGAGCAGGAAGTCACAAAAGCTCTCGACTCCACAGTGGTCAGAACAGGGACAGGGGAATTTGGTTCCAGTTTCTGGAGAGAGGTTTGGACTTACCTGCACTGCTCACTGGAGCTCTGCCTCAGAAGAGGGGAGCGAACCCCATGGGCCTTCCCATCCTGCAAATTCAGCTTCCTCTTCGTGCTTGAAGGTGGGTGGCTGAATGTGTGGGCCCGTCTTCGAAATTGCGGGGAGTCGGAATCCTCCTCAGGGAACGTCTGCCAAGCTGAGGACAGGGGGGAAGCTGGCGGGGTCCCTGGCGGAGAGTCTCCTGGCGAGTAGTCCTGAAACGCAAGAAGTCAGGCCTTTCTTTCCTACATGGATCATGGCAGACCTGTTCAGACACAGCTCAAAAGGGACAGAGTGTCTCTTCTGCCTCCTGAGTCATGAGAAACTGTTGTGGTTTTTTTTTTTTTTTACTCAATCCATGCTGAAGCCTAATCACTATCACCACAGCCCATTTCTTCTGATAAGCAGCTGTAAGACAGCATCCGTAAAGATAGGCCAGAAAGTGAAAGGGATGATAAGAAAAGGTATTCTTCCCTCTCACCCCTTATGGTAAAATGCTACAAAGCTACTATACTCTTCTTGTTACCAGAAAGATGAAAAGAGATCCTGACCAAAAGAGGGTGGAGTCTGTATTCATATATCTACTGATTTCCGTGACATCTCAGTTGCACGCTTCCTGTACTGTCAAACAATATAACAACGCTTAAGGGTCCAAGTCTCATGGCAAAGACGTCAGGAAAATAAAATAAAACCTGTTAAGTATCCTCCCTCACAGTGGATGTTTCTATCTAACTACGTGGTCCCTGAGGTAAAAAAATTTTTAAAGACATGAAAAACAGGAAATGAATGAAAAGTGAGCTATGCCGGAATGCCTCTCATACTGCATGGGTGGACAACATAAATCTTTCAATTTAGACAAGTATGCTGTTTATACTCTCCAGAACGGGCTCTGCTGTAGAAATCTGTAGCTTGATAAACATGGGTTAGGGCTCATGGACTCATAACTGTCCTCAATTCTACCCACAAAAAGTTAAGTGAAAATATTTTAGTATTTTTCCATTAAAAACAAATAGGTTGCATCTGCCTCAGGTTACATGTTACAGGAAACAGGAAACCAAACCTAGTGAGAATTGCCTATGAGATAAAGAAGAGCCTAATGTTGCAGTTAAAAGGGTTAAACATAGGGGAGGGGGAAGTAATATGAGGAGAGAACAAAAGATCACCCTATAAGTACAGTAATTATAGGGTTCCTTTTTCTATGGCTTTGGATCAATAGTTGTTCAAATACTGTTCCCCAAAATATACTATCTCCAAACAGTCAAAAGCCTGAGAAAACAGAGTTAGTCAGCCAAAACTGTGTTCTGTCCCACCAAGAGAAAGCTTCAGTTGAATAGACAGAAATGTCGACTAAAAAAAGATGTACAACTTGAGAGTTGTGAATTAAGTTTTATTTGGGGCAAAATGAGGACTGCAGCCCAGGAGGCAGCATCTCAGATGTATGACCTTAAATTCATGGTTAACACCAGGCTATGGTCATTTAAGTTTAAAGGCTCCTCTATGTTGGGAATGGTTAAATCATACTAAAAATGATTAATCTAGTAATTATGACACAAGGCTGGGTACTTTATGAACTATGCCTGTTATTACCCTTAGAGAGAGTGATTGGTATGGAACTCAGTGGATTTGTGGTACTAATTTATGGCCTTGACATTTACTGGGATGGATACGAAGGTGTAACCAGGGATTCCCATGAATTTAAGGTCATACATGTTAACAAATTAGAGGTAACCCCAACCAACCTATCACTGGTATGACCCCAGTGGGTCAAAGATCTGTATTCTACTAGTATGACCATTTAGCAGCTTTTGTGTGTGTGTGTGCGTGCATGTGCCTTCAATGGGGTTCGAGGATGTAATTGACCATATCTAAGCCTTAACATCACTGCAGATGGTGACTGCAGCCATGAAACTAAAGGACGCTTACTCCTTGGAAGGAAAGTTATGACCAACCCAGATAGCATATTCAAAAGCAGAGATATTACTTTGCCAACAAAGGTCCATCTAGTCAAGGCTATGGTTTTTCCTGTGGTCATGTATGGATGTGAGAGTTGGACTGTGAAGAAGGCTGAGCGCCGAAGAATTGATACTTTTGAACTGTGGTGCTGGAGAAGACTCTTGAGAGTCCCTTGTACTGCAAGGAGATCCAACCAGTCCATTCTAAAGGAGATTAGTACTGGGTGTTCATTGGAAGGACTGATGCTAAAGCTGAAACTCCAGTATTTTGGCCACCTCATGCGAAGAGTTGACTCATTGGAAAAGACCCTGATGCTTGGGAGGGATTGGGGGCAGGAGGAGAAGGGGACAACAGAGGGAGATTGAACCCCATGCTGCTACAGCTGTTGACCTTCAACAGCCCCTGAGGGAGTCCATAGTGGAGTGAGGCACTCTGTGCTCCAGGGAATCTGGTGGGACAGGTCTTTAGATAGTTGGATGTTTTTAGGAACAGATTTTATTATCTCAATCCTTGCATCTCTTCATATCTAGAGGAGGATTAAATCCCTTCATGGTGACATCAGATCCTCCTGACTAACAAAAACCCTTTTGTAAAACCCTTTTGTGGCTCAGTGCTTATGGTATTGAACTTCCCCTTCACCAAAACCTTATATTGTCTTTCCCCCACTGCTGCTTTGGAGCAGTCTCTCACAGCTATCTGAGATGCTGCCTCCCAGGCTGCAGTCCTCATTTTGCCCCAAATAAAACTTAACTCACAACTCTCAAGTTGTAGATCTTTTTTTAGTTGACAGAAAGGAGCTAATATACAGAATCTTCTTTGAAATAATAAAGGCTCATGAGTTATTTTTAGAAGTCATGAAGGACTCATAACAAAATAACTAACCAGGCATAATACCATATTAGTGTTTGTTTTTGCCAAGTTGAAACAGCAGAAAAAAAGGAGAGCTCCAGGTGCATACCTTCTCTGAAGCAACACTGTTGGATCGTTCAAAGCTGTCCACACTTCCAAGCCGACCTCTCATTCTGTTAGCTCCCTGTGTGAAGAGTAAAATTAAATCATTCACACGGTTTGAATTTTTACTTTGAAATTATAAAAGGCAGCTGTCTGTTTGTGTTAGTATGAAATTCATCTTTTGGGGGTTCACTCAAATTTGTTGGCAGCACTGGTCATAGCAAACACCCTCTTCCAACAACACAGGAGAAGACTCTACACATGGACATCACCAGATGGTCAATACTGAAATCAGATTAATTATATTCCTTGCAGCCAAAGATGGAGAGGCTCTATACAGTTAGCAGAAACAAAACTGGGAGCTGACTGTGGCTCAGATCACGAGCTCCTTATTGCCAAATTTAGACTGAAGTTGAAGAAAGTAAGGAAAACCACTAGACCATTCAGGTATGATCTGAATCAAATCCCTTACGATTATACAGTGGAAGTGACAGATAGATTCAAGGGATTAGATCTGATAGAGTGCCGAAGAACTATGGACTGAGGTTCCTGACACTGTACAGGAGGCAGGGATCAAGACCATCCCCAAGAAAAAGAAATGCGAAAAGGCAAAATGGTTGTCTAAGGAAGCCTTACAAATAGCTGAGAAAAGAAGAGAAGTGAAAGGCAACAGAGAAAAGGAAAAATATACCCATTTGAATTCAGAGTTCCAAAGAATAGCAAGGAGAGATAGATAAGAAAGCCATCCTCAGTAATTAATGCAAAGAAATAGAGGAAAACAATAGAATGGAAAAGACCAGAGATCTCTTCAAGAAAATTAGAGATACCAGGGGAACATTTCATGCAAAAATGGGCACAATAAAGGACAGAAATGATATGGATCTAACAGAAGCAGAAAATATTAAGAAGAGGTGACAAGAATACACAGAAGAACTATACAGAAAAAATCTTCATGACCCAGATAATCACGATGGTGTGATCACTCACCTAGAGCCAGACATTCTAGAATGAGAGGTCAAGTGGGCCTTAGAAAGCATCACTATCAACAAAGCTAGTGGAGGTGATGGAATTCCAGTTGAGCTATTTCAAATTCTGAAAGATGATGCTGTGAAAGTGCTGCACTCAATATGCCAGCAAATTTGGAAATGCAGTAGTGGCCACAGGACTGGAAAAGGTCAGTTTTTGTTTCAATCCCAAAGGCAATGCCAAAGAATGCTCAAACTACTGCACAATTTCACTCATCTCACACGCTAGCAAAGTAATGCTCAAAATTCTCCAAGCCAGGCTTCAACAGTATGTGAACCATGAACTTCCAGATGTTCAAGCTGGATTTAGAAAAGGCAGAAGAACCAGCGATCAAATTGCCAATATCCGCTGGATCATTGGAAAAGCAAGAGAGTTACAGAAAAACATCTACTTCTTCCTTATTGACTATGCCAAAGCCTTTGACTGTGTGGATCACAACAAACTGTAGAAAATTCTTAAAAGAGATGGGAATACCAGACCACCTGACCTGCCTCCTGAGAAATCTGTATAGCAAGTTAAGAAGCAACAGTTAGAACGGGACATGGAACAACAGACTGGTTCCAAATTGGGAAAGGAGTTCGACAAGGCTGTATACTGTCACCCTTCTTATTTAACTTACATACAGAGTACATCATGAGAAATGCCAGACTGGATGAAGCACAAGCTGGAATCAAGACTGCTGGGAGAAATATCAATAACCTCAGATATGCAGATGACACCACCCTTATGGCAGAAAGCAAGGAAGAACTAAAGAGCCTCTTGATGAAAGTGAAAAGAGGAGAGTGAAAAAGTTGGCTTAAAGCTCAACATTCAGAAAACGAAGATCATGGCATCTGGTCCCATCACTTCATGGAAAATAGATGGGGAAACAATGGAAACAGTGAGAGACTTTATTTTGGGGGGCTCCAAAATCACTGCAGATGGTGACTGCAGCCAGGAAATTAAAAGGCGCTTGCTCCTTGGAAGAAAAGTTATGACCAACCTAGACACCATATTAAAAAGCAGAGACATTCCTTTGCCAACAAAGGTCCGTCTAGTCAAAGCTTTGGTTTTTCCAGTAGTCATATGGATGTGAGAGTTGGACTATAAAGAACGCTGAGTGCTGAAGAACTGATGCTTTTGAACTGTGGTGTTGGAGAAGACTCTTGAGAGTCCCTTGAACTGCAAGGAGATCCAACCAGTCAATCCTAAAGGGAGATCAGTCCTGGGTGTTCATTGGAAGAACTGATGCTGAAGCTGAAACTCCAATATTTTGGCCACCTGATGCAAAGCACTGACTCATTGGCAAAGATCCTGATGCTGGGAAAGTATGAAGGTGGGAGAAGAAGGGGACAACAGAGGATGAGATGGTTGGATGGCATCACTGACTCGGACATGAGTTTGAATAAGCTCTGGGAGCTGGTGACAGACAGGAAAGACGGGTATTCTGCAGTCCATGGGGTCACAAAAGAGTTGGACATGACTGACAACTGAGCTGAACTGAACTGAACTGATTAACAGCCATTCCAGCATGGTAAACAGAACTGTTCACCATCTATTTCCATTATTTATAAATCAGCCATCAGATAACCAAATACTCAGACCAAGCTACTGAAGTGGCTTTGGTTACAGGGTTAAACTTATTCACATATAAGATGAGAGAGTTCCATGAACGTGATGTCACAAAGAGGTAAACACACGTGGAAAGTAAAGCACAGCAAACCACAACAGTTATAAAGAAAATGGCTTATTACATACAGCTCCCTATAAGCTAGATCATAACTTACATTATAGGATGATAATAAGCACAGGTTAAAAAAAAAAAAACGCATCCTAAAATGTATGAATTTATCTTCATTCATTATTCCATAAAACAAAACTACTTCAGGAAAGCACTTCTCTCCAGAAGACCAGATAAAAGTCTGCTTCGGTATTGGTGGATTGGTTCTTTACTTTCTTTTTACACAGTCCCTTCATATGGATTTCACAGATGATCTAAGAAAAGAACCAAAGAGATCATCTCATCTATTTCCCTCACTTTACATAGGAAGAAACTGAAGCCAAGTATTGAAGGAAAGAAGACGGAAAGGCTGGTTGGGAACCACATCACATAGAAGGTCTTAGGAGACAAAATAGCAGACTAAGAAGTTCTACATAACTCTAAAATACATGGGAAAGTTCTGAAAAGAGTAACTAGAAATACATCAAGTCGGTGTGACAGTGACTCTGCACAATGAAAAAACACCCAATATTTTTATAGTGCTCTACAACATTAAAGACTGTCTCCAAACATTCTTGGGTTTCATTTGGTGGGGAGGGAAAAGGCATTAAGCTTCACTTTAATTTTTAATCAAAGTAATACCTACACAAAGCTTCAAAAGTCAAACTAGGGACTTCCCTGGTGGTCTAGTGGTTAAGAATTCACCTTCCAATGCCAGGGACGCAAGTTTGATACCCAGTTGGGGAACCAAGATCCACAATGCCAAGGGGCATCTAAACCCACGTGCCACAATTGCAGAAGCCTCCATGTGCTTCAACGAAGACCCAGCACAACCAAAAAAAAAGTCAAACTGTACTACAAAACTTATAACGATAAATGACAATCACCAGATCCGTCTCTCATACACTGAATCCCATTCTTCAAAAGTAAGCACTTGAAATTAAATTTATGTTAATCCTTCTGTTGTTCATTTTAATGCTTTTGTTGTCCAGTCGTCAAGTTGTGTCCAACTCTTTGCAACCCCATGGACTTGCAACCCCCAAGCACACCAGGCTTCTCTATCCCTCACCATTGAGTTGGTGGTACCTTCCAACAATCTTATCCTCTGTCGTCCCCTTCTCCTCCTGTCTTCAATCTTTCCCAGCATCAGGGTTTTTTCCGGTGAGTCAGCTGTTCGCATCAGGTGGCCAAAGTATTGGAGCTTCAGGCACTATCTATTGACCTCCTACTCTGGAAGATGAGACTTTAGTTCTAACTTCATTCAGTCAGTCAGTTCAGTCATGTCCAACTCTTTGCAACTGCATGAACCGCAGCATACCAGGCCTCCCTGTCCATCGCCAACTCCCGGAGCTTACCCAAACTCATGTCCATTGAGTCAGTGATGCCATCTAACCATCTCATCCTCTGTAGTCCCCTTCTCCTCCTGCCTTCAATCTTTCCCAGCATCAGCGTTTTTTCAAATGAGTCAGCTCGTCACATCAGGTGGCCAAAGTATTGGAGTTTCAGCTTCAACATCACTCCTTCATTACCCATCACCATACACAATTCTCTCTTTCCTTCTTTTCCCAGTAAACTTAGATCACAAGTTTCAGTTAAACTAACACTTGGTTCTTAGATTTTTAGACCTTGTAAATATTGTCTGCACCTGAGCTACATACATATTTCACTATTAATACAACTAACATCTTGTACAATTTGTTTTTCAGGGAATCACCTGAAACGAGTGAAAAGTGTTAGTCATTCAGTCGTGTCCGACTCTTTGCAATGCCATTGACTGTAGTCCACCAGGCTCCTCTGTCCATGGAATTCTCCAGGCAAGAATACTGGAGTGCGTAGCCATTCCCTTCTCCAGGGGATCTTCCCGACCCAGGGACTGAACCCAGGTCTCCTGCATCGCAGGCAGATTCTTTACCATCTGAGCCACCAGGTAAGTCCCATAACTACCTGAGTAATCACTAACTTATTACTACTAATTTATTTGTTTATCATTTATTTATCACCATCAGGGCTTCCCAGGTGGTGCTGGTCGTAAGTAACTCGGCTGCCAGTGTAGGAGATGCAAAGGACATGGGTTCAATCCCTGGGTCGGAAAGATCCCCTGGAGGAGGGAATGGCTACCACTCTAGTATTCTTGCCTGGAGAATCCACGGACAGAGGAGCCTGGAGAGCTACCGTCCATAAGGTCGCAGAGAGCCGGACACAACTGAGGCAGCAGCACCAACAAACCACATTATGGGCATCCATCACATAATGCGTCAATCACATTTTTTCTTTTTCTTTGAGCAAGCCATTTTTGAGACTTCTGTCTTCCTGTCCCAGTCTGGACTGGTAGAAATTCAGGTTTGCCAAATAGATGTTTCCAGTATTCTCCTTCACTATCAACCTAGAAATTTCCTTTGATGCTATCCTATGTTGAAAATTCTGTTTCCCTGGGCCATGTCTTCCTCTTTTTCAGCTTACTTCTTCATTTTAGCAGAACATAGATTCCAGGTGCTTTCTGAGAAAGGGAGACTGGGAAGTATTTTTTTAAATGTATCAATATATGTCTGTAAATGCCTTTGTTCTTTATTTATACTACACTAATAGTTGTGCTGAATATACAGTTCTGCTTGGAAACATTCCTTCAGGCTATGTCAGCAGTGCTCAAGTGTCTTCTGGTATAGAAGTCTAATGTCATTGTGACCTGACCCATACGACCCTGTTATTTCTCTATGGAGCAGAATCTAAGCTTACCCTTGGGCATTATGAAATTTCACAATGAGTTGCCTTGGCATGGCTTTGTTCAGTCTTTCTATTGTGTATTTCCTGAGTCCATTAAAGTTTGAAACATGTCCATTAGCTCTGAGAAATTTTTTCAATGATTTCTATGAAAATTTCTGCATGTATTTTCTTTCTGGAACTCCTACCCCTTGGCTTTTGGACCTCCAGATAGATTCTTTAACTGTTTACATTGTTCTCTTATTTTCCATTTCTTTCTCATTTTGCTTTACTTTCTGGAAGATTTTTTTCAACTTAGTTTCATTGTCTTCTATTGAATTTCTCTTTTTATGTTCACTATCAGAAAGTTATAAAAGTTCTATCCTGTTCTTAACTGCCTCTTTGTATTTATGGTAGCCCATCTTGTTTCATAGAAGCAATACTTATTCTCATATGTATATATATCACATATATATGTGTGTGTATATATCAATTATAGTTTTCTATCTCTGGTGGCTCTGTCAATACCAGCTATATCAATCATAAAACTAATAGCTGCATCTAATATTACCAAATGCTTACCATGTGCCAGGTATTATGTAAAGTATTCTATCAGGCATTACCTCATTAATCCCCACAACAGTTCTAATGAGGTAGATACTTAATTTGGCTCAACTTTATAGATAAGGAGACTGAAGTTCTGGTAGCTGAAGTAGCCAACATTTACACAGTTTAAAGACTGAGGAGCAATTTGAATTCAGGGAGGACAACTTTAAAGTGAGGCTCTTGAGCTCAATACTATTTCCTAAAGATAGAGCTTTGTGAAAAGTAAAATTACAAATAAAACCAATTAGCCTACATTAGCTGTGTGATTTTATAAATGTCCTAGAATTTGATCAAGGCTCTTTCAGTTCTTCGGTTCTATACTATAACATGATAAACTATACATGTGGCTGATAAATCATGGGGTTTGAGTTTGTGGGCAAGAAAAATGGGCCATGTCGCTTTCTGCTATTTTTTTAGCTGCTACTTATATGTCAACTGGCCTGGTTATTTTAGGCTATTTGCTCACGATAGAGAAAGCATTCAGATGGACATCAAACCATTTCCATTGTTAAAAAAACATTGTCACACATATTACTTGTAGGAGTGTTTCATCCACAAATTTTTCTTAAACACAAAGAAAAATAAACTTACTTTACAATTTACCACAATTGTTAACTCACACATTTTAACAAATAAGGACAATGGCTATTACTCTGAAGAAAACATAAAATAAGGACTTTTTCCCAACTCACACTTTATATTAATAGCTCTCTTTTAGAATAATAATATACTAGTAAATATTCCTCTTTTGAAAAACTTCAATTTGAGAAAAAGCAACAGACAAACAACAAGAATACAAGACTCCATCATCTCATTTTTGAACAGATAGCTTTTTCAGTTTTACTACATTATGATTTAGTAACGCATGTGTCAAGCCTTTTCCTTTGGACTCACTTTTTAATTGTTTATGAACTGAGCTTTAAAGCATTTTGAAAATGTATCCTATTTCATAAACAGCTATCGTTCATTAAATGAAATATTCCAGCATTTAAAAATAGCAGCAATTATGAGCCGAACTATGACTGGAGGGTCAACTTTCTACTGTATCACTCAGAGAGAAAAAAAATAAACTGACAAGTTTTAGAAGTAGGCAAAACCCATTTTCTATGTAACCTCTGAAACAACATGGTTAGCTGCCAGCCTTTCCAAGAAGTCCATTCTTCTGCATATGTTGCAAGTAAGACCTTGTTAGGTCACATAATTTATGGCATTTGGCAGCACTTTGGGACACAAAAGCTACAGTATCCACCTTGACCAGAATAGACTGGCAGTGCCCTGGCTGGAAATTCATTACAGCTGATCAAGGCTATGGAGCGGCACTTCAAAGTCCGTCACGTAAGTACTGTGCGGAATGCCAAGGTACTCGGTAGGATAATACCCTTGTGTCATTTGCCAATGACAGGTTCCAGGGCTGACCACTGCTGTATGTACCACCTCATATCCACAGTGTGACATTTTCCCAACATTCTGACATTTCATCCTCACGGCAATGGGCTCAATCAGAATGGATGGGAAATGTTTTCCCATTTCACAAGTGGAGAAAAAACTGTTTAGAAAGGTAAATAATTTGTCCAAAGTCATAAATATAAAACGTGCTTGGGCAAGATCTTGAATTCAGATCCCTGACCACCCCATAAATGATCAGTCTACTAAAATTCTCACTAAACACATGGGAGAGAGGGAGAAGAGAGAGGGAAAGACTGAGAGAGAAAGAAAGAACCTAACTGATTTATAAATGTTGAAGACAAGGAGATAAGGAAGTTTTATGAGAAGTTACATTAACACACTTCTGATAAATCTTCTAGAGGCTTTTTCCTAGGTTCTGTTTTCTGCTAATAAAATAACAGCATTGTCAGATGACCATGACTGCTGTAGGGCTTTTGTTAAAATTAGAAGACTCTCCATCATTAATAGAAATACCCATAAAGGATTTTGAGTTCTAGCAGAGAAATAAAAATAAGAATACCAGACATCAGAAGTCACTGTTCCAATGTACTACTGCGTTGACTTTCCTGCCCTTAACACTTTGGAAGATAACAGGTAGTTATTTTGTAGACTGTATCTCAAAGTGGGTTTGTTGATGTTTCCTTATGATTGGATTCAAGCATTGCCCCTCTGGCAGGAATACCACAGAAGTGCTTCTGTATTCTTTGTAGCACAGGATTTTAATTTTGTCCATTGTTGATGACGTTCCATTTGTCAAGGTGCCTGTCAGCCTTTTTCATCATAAAGTTACTATTTTCCCCTTTGTAATTACTAAGTATTCATTCTATCCAGTAAATATCCTGATAATGATCAAGTTGTCAATTTATTTTTCACATCCGAATAGACTCAGTTTCCTTTCATACAGGAAATGGATACCCACTCTAGCATTCTTGCCTGAAGAATTCCATGGACAGAGGGGCCTGGCAGGCTGCAGGCCATGCAGTCACTGAGAGTCGGACACAAGTGGGCGACTAAGCGCCTTAGTACCTTCCTGTTATACAACAGGCTACTGTCTGTCGCCGTCAACTATTCTGACGCTTAAATTGTCTCAGATGTCACCACTGGAATCCTTCAAGGTGTTTATGTCTTTGTGACATCCTGCCATCTCTCTTTGACAACTTCTTTATTATCTAGAATGCCAAGGTGCTCTGGACTTATCTTGTAATTTCCATATAGTCCTGGAACTAGCCATTTCTGCCAGGATCCTGGTTCCCTCTTTGTTTCTGTACAGAAACCGAAATCCGAGTCCTAAATCAAAAATCTGGTCACCCAAACAGACTTTAACCTGGTCACCCAACCAGGCTTAATGTATTATCTGACATATATAGAAAAGCTGTCCCCAGTGCCTATCAGTGGACCATATATACACATTTATACACATACACATATATTAATACACATATTACATACATATTATATGTATATGTATAATATATGTATATATTATTCTATTGCTCAAAACAGAAAAACCAAGATTCCATACCGCTATCTCTGAGTTGAATTCAACAGCAGCAGAATTCATTCTAATTCCCTCTCCCCTTTTAACTTTGTAATTCCCTTCTCCCAGAATCCCACTATCCTTCAACATTTACATATTTGGTCAGTTCCCTGTATGTAACCAATCCGCACAATTGGCACCTCACCCTCTCCTCACCCCACCCAGCTCCAGCAGCCCCACACAAGGCACCATCCTTGTACTGGGCACCTGGAATGCTTTCTCCCCTCCACTCTGCCTCTGACACCCTGCACTGAGCCATCCTGCTTCGGGGCACCCTCTTCACCTGCTCATGCTCCACTTGTAGAAACCAGACTGCCCCCACAGGCTGACAGCCTCCTCACCACACTCTGGTTTCTGCACGCTGCATTGGGACACCCACCCCCGCCACCACATACAGCACCCATTCAGGCTGTCTCCCTGCCCTGGGCCACTGTGTCTCCTCTGCCTTACAGACCCAAGACATATACCTTGCTATGTCTTGTCTAGTAGCTTCAGGAGTGAACTGTTTAGGAAGATGAAAATGAAGAGGAAAAGAAATCACTATGCTATTTTTTTTTAATTTAAGTTTATTTATTTTAATTAGAGGCTAATTACTTTATAATATTGCATTGGTTTTGCCATGCATCAACACTATGCTATTTTTAAACAGAATAAATAAATTCACTGAAGAATACACACATTTCTGTTAAACTACAGCTAAATTTTTTTCATTTTATTTTTAAGTGGAGGATAATTATAATATTGCGATGGTTTCCTTCCATGGAAGCAATCTAAATGTCCATTGAAAAAGGAAGGATAAAGAAGTTGTGGTAGATATACACAATGGAGTATTACTCAGCTATAAAGTGAAATGCATTTAAGTCAGTTCTAATGAGGTAGATGAACCTAGAGCTTATCATACAGAGTGAAGTAGGTCAGAAAAAGGAAGACAAATATAATGTTTAATGCATACATATGGAATCTAGAAATGCTTAAAGTTTCCAGCATTCCCTCTCAGCTCCTAAGAATCAGTAAAAGAAAGACCTCCATTATAACTTTAAATGGTAAATGATAAAAAGTTCATACAGGATTGGACATCAATATTCTATTTCCCCTCTTTATACATATATCTCAACTACTAAATGACTACTGTTCAAATTCAGACAGAAGACACATAAGAATAAATCTAGATCTGAGAATAAAACTTATTTTGAGAGATTATTTTAAATAAGTATGAACTAACTTAAAGTTATCTTAGTAGTTTTTTTTTTTTTAAAGGAAATCTTCTGTAAGCCAGTTGAGAATGAAGCAGAGTAATTAGACAACACATAATATCTTGAAGAGCCTCAGTTTAATCTTACCCTTGAGAAGATATTTTCCAGGGAGCTAGTTAAGGATCTCTTAGCTTTATTTTTCAGAATGTCAAGTTTGAACCTTCCACTGCTTGTCGCATTTTCCGGGATTGTACTATTTGAAATAGTCTATGGAAAGAAAAACATTAATTTTGGTTTGGAAAAACTCAAGGTTAAATGAAGCTTTAAAAACAGGCTTATGATTAAACCATTAAAAAGCACAAGAATTCTTCTGGAGCTCTATTAAAGAAGTAATAATTTAGGTTCCACATCATAAGCACACAGATTATAAGCAAATGGGTTTAATTTTTAATATTATAAGTAATAAAAAGATAGAAATAAGATCTTTGATTTATGCCTTTCCTCTCTGCTAATATATTCCTGCTGCATTTAACAAAAACTAAAGATGTCACTTTTTACTGCTGTTATTTTGATTAATAACTATAATCATGCCTTTCCAAATTGCATACTTTATATCCAAATTACCAAGGAAAACACAAGAAACAGTTTTCAAAGAACAAAGAATCTTTTAGTAAAGCTGGATTCTGCTAATGCCTTTGTTATAATTCACTTTTCATTTGCGAGTGGGTCATCTATCTTTTTGATCAGCAAGTACTCCCTGACAGTACTAAACTGTATGAGAACCTACAATATGTCCACTATATAAATTGAGATTCTCTAAATATTTTATCCTATACAGACATAAAAAACTACTATGTATATCACACGGTTCTTCGTGCCAGAAAACTTCCAAAAGAGAACACTTATCCTTTGCTTGTGGAGGAAATATTCTCACATTTAACAGTGAAAAGAAGCAACACATAAGTATCAAACATGGAACCATGAGCTGTGGCTCTCAATGGTTAGGAAGAAAAAGATACACAGGATTTATTGCGGGCAGGGAAAAAAAAAAAGGGTGAAGACTTTCCCAACACTGGGAATGATGTTGGCAAAATCATAAAGGCTGGGATGCTCACAGGATGGGATGTCAGTACAGATAGTTGACTAAAACAGAAGGAAGTGAGTGGAAAGTGGGAAAGTGAAGCTGGAGATAAAACCTTGATCTTAAATGCTGGGTAATTAGGAAGAATCACTGATTACAATTTATAAGCTGAAGAACATCACTGTGAAAGTAATGTTTGGGGAAAATTTATGTGAAAAGAGTGTTCAAAAGTCATCCAAAGGACTGGGAAATCAGAGACTGGAAGATCAGATAGGAGGCTTCAGCACAGTCTACACAGGAGACAACAAAGGTCTGTAGTGGAGTTGGCGCCACAGGATCTTCTAAGGAGTTACTGATAAAAGAAACACGGCTGCCATCCAAAAGGAAGGAAAACAATGGATCGGAATGTGGGCTGGACTGGGTTCTGGCTATGTATAAGGACTAAGATGACTCATTATTCTAAGGCTTCGGGGGGAATGACACGACTGAGATGGGGAAATCGTATTGTCACCGAGCACAATGCCTGACAGAGCAGCTCCTCAGTGAATCTGCTGTTGTTTAGTCTCTAATCCACGTCCCACTCTTTGCTACCCCATGGACTGTAGCCCGCCAGGCTCCTCTGTCCATGGGATTCTCCAGGCAAGAATACTGGAGTGGGTTGTTATTTCCTTCTCCAGGGGATCTTCCCAACCCAGGAATCAAACATACATCTCCTATACTGCAGGCAAGTTCTTTACCACTGAACCACCTGGGAACCCACTCAGTGAATACTAGTGGAAAGAAGAAAGGAAAAGAAAGAACAAAGGAGAGCAAGAGGAAGGAATTTAAGTATACTGGCAGGAAAACATACATAAATTGTTAAAATCTCCTCTGTGACCTTGAATTCTCTCCATCATATAGAAAATTTGTATCACTACTTACATACTGCCTTTGGCCTTCTGGTCAACATGACTATTATCATCAATGACTGATTTAAGCAAACCCATTAGCAGATTTTACTCTTTAAATTTCTTGACCTTCTTGTGTCATTGGACATCGTTGATCTTCTTACTTGAACTTTCTCCTACCTTGGTCATACCATAATAAATCTTTCTACCTCATTATTCCCTTTCAGTCCTTTTTTACTGGCTCCATTTTAGTTTACTCATTGCCTAAAATGTGGGTATCCCTCAGAACACCCGCCTTTGACTTCAAACCTGTGCCAAAGCTCACTGTCTTCTGTATTTATAATGTCAACTCATATTCTATGAGCACCAAATCCATTTTCTAATTATATCTCAAACACACTTGCACAATTGAATTCTTCTTTCTTATTTCCATCTTCTGCCCTACTCTTGTCTTCTTTGTGTATTTCTTAGCTATTGCACCCAGTTCTTCCAAATCTGAAACCTTAAAGTCTCTCTCAGCAAGACCCTCTCCCATCCTAAACATATCTATCCTAAGGATCATGCTTCCCAAATAGCTCTTGACTCAGTGCCTCCCTTACATCTCCAGGGCTCTAGTTTAGCCTCTCTCTAAGACAAAATAAATTTTTCATGATAGAATTATTCAATCTATTTATGTCCCAGTGCTATCTCTGTCTAAAACATTCTTATATATCATGGTACAAACCACACTGTACTTCCATTTTCACTTCATTTGATTACATGTTGGTTTTTCCTTCTAAACAGTTAGAGGTCAGAAAAGAGCTGTCATTATTCATCTCTATTGCCTAGTACATAGTATGCACTTGATAAATGAATCACTTCCAACACAGTCTATTACCAGAGTCTCCCAATTTGAAAATGTGACTTCGGTCCTGGCACTGTCAACCCCCTCACTCACCAACCAGCCCCACAAACCGACCATCACTATGACAGAAGAATTATCTCTTTAAAGTACAAATCTGATTTTCTCTTGCTCTTACCTGAAATCCTTCAATGACAAAGTCAGGCATAGCACTTAAGGCTCTTTATCATCTCACCACTGCTTAGCCTCCAGCCTTATCACTCATCAATTCCCAGTTCAGTTCAGTTCAGTCGCTCAGTCGTGTCCGACTCTGTGACCCCATGAATCGCAGCACACCAAGCCTCCCTGTCCATCACCAACTCCCGGAGTTCACTCAAACTCGCATCCATTGAGTCGGTGATGCCATCCAGCCATCTCATCCTCTGTTGTCCCCTTCTCCTCCTGACCCCCAAGCAAACCCTAAAAAGCCAGTATGTCCTTGGAAGGCCTGCAAGGAGTATGTTCACTCATGGTGACAAAGTTACCACTTAACTGCTCAGTGTTCCTTCTTAAAACACAAATCCTCAACTGTTCTGATTAGAAAATTTTATCTCCCCTAAAATTCCAGCCCCACCCTCCCCCCAAAATCTCTTCCTCTCCAATTCTTTCATGCTTTCCTCTTCCCTCACTCTCTGCTCTGGTTCCAAAGCAAACACATAGCCACTTCGTGTTCACTGCACATTCTTTTAAAAAGCTATCTTGTTGCCTGTACTACATGTATCTATTAATATTTATGGTCACAAAGAGTCAGAAAGGACTGAGCAACTAACACTTTTCACTTTTAATATTTAGGCTTGCATTCCCTTTTGGATTATTTGAGGTCCTCTCTGCAGGCTGCATCATCATTGATGTCTTTTTTGTCACATTAACATATAGCTTGGCTCATAGAAAGTCCTCTAGAAGTACTTGTACAATAAATAATTAAGGAATCACTTATCACATGGTATGTGATTTGTTCTGAATAAAATGAAATAAAAATATAACCTGAATTAGTGTTGAGGTAAATATGTCATAATTTCCTTAGATGTCATTGCCACTGGTCTTGCTTTATCTACATGCAGCTGAGAACACATTCTAAACCACGTGCACAGAAACATCATCCCTTAGTTTGCAGTCAGGAGAGCTGTTTCCATGACATTACTTCTTCTTTGCATGTTTGCCTTCTACCGCTCAAGGCTGTCTAAGTTTTTAATGAAATAAGATGTTCATATGGATTTGAAATAAAATAATGGATTAGTATTACTAAAATACGTACATTCGTTCTAAATCATGAGCATTTGCTATCACTGGTTTTCTATCAAAATTCACAATTTTTTTACATTTTAAAAGCATCACAATTTTATCTCCATGTGCCAATGCTCGCTAAAATTTACTATAAAATTTCTGAGATGCTAGGAGGAAAAGGATGATTAGGGCTTAACCCTAAAGATGAGAACACAAAGCAAAGAAACTCCTTTTACAACTTCTATGAAATTTTGATTGAATATATGAAAAAAACAAAAATCAGTCAGGGAGCAAACGTCTCACCAATGGGCCTTCCCCGATATGAACATGTGTCTTCTGCTTGGCTTCGCATAGCTGCCTCAGATGTAAAATCACAAGTTCATTCTCCTCCTGGTCATTGACTGCCTTCATTTTCTGTTGAAGACAGACCAACAGCACATTATGGGAAGACAACGTCCACTGTTTTATTCTCACTTAATTTTATCTGTCTGGTAGACAAACATAAATAAAGCTAAGCACATAGCTGCTCTTAGGAACAAAAGGGATTCTAGTAACTATCAGAGAATATAGTGGGATACCTATCTTTCGTTTCATATAGAGAAATGGAAAAAGGAACTCAAAAAACAGGATCCAATTCTCATTCTTTATATCTTATTTGTGAGGACTATAAATCATGTTACCTGAACGCGTTCAAAGATGTCAGCTTGCTCGTTATCTGTCAGGGATGAGAGATGCCTCTGTATTACCAGCTTGGCTCTTGGTGGGTAGAGACCTAAGGGAAATGATCGGGATTCGTGTTAAACAGCTTCTAGCCACAGAGATATATATGTTAGTCACTCAGTTGTGTCTGATTCTTTGTGACCCCATGGACTGTAGCCTTCCAGGCCTCTCTGTCCATGGGATTTTCCTGGCAAGAATACTGGAATGGGTTGCCATTTCCTTCTCCTGGAGATCTTCCCAACCCAGGGACTGACCCAGGGAATTAGAAAGAAGAAAAGCTTCTAGAAACTTCTCAGCTCTACATTTCTTTGTGCAATATACAACAAAATGCTGGGGAAATCTGTGATCATGTTCAGAAACACTAACCCTGGGGACTGAACCCTGCACTGCTAGGCAGATTCTTTACCACTCAAATATAAATATAAATATATAAAATGCACTGCTGCCTGTCCCTTCACCAGCAGGCTCTGAAGTTAAACCTTCTCAAGGAGTTATGTCCCTGCCTACAACAAATCTTGGAACACTGCAAAGAAATAATTAAATGGAAAATCTCCTCACCAAAAGCAATGACCCCTATGAGTGATCTTGAAGTCAGACTTATTAACAAAAAATATCTCAGTTCAGTTCAGTTCAGTCGCTCAGTCGCGTCCGACTCTTTGCGACCCCATGAACCGCAGCACACCAGGCTTCCCTGTCCATCACCAATTCCCGGAGTCTACCCAAACCCATGTCCATTGAGTCAGTGATGCCATCCAACCATCTCATCCTCTGTCATCCCCTTCTCCTCTTGCCCCCAATCCCTCCCAGCATCAGGGTCTTTTCCAATGAGCCAGCTCTTCGCATCAGGTGGCCAAAGTATTGGAGTTTCAGCTTCAGGATCAGTCCTTCCAATGAACACCCAGGACTGATCTCCTTTAGGATGGACTGGTTGGATCTCCTTGCGGTCCAAGGGACTCTCAAGAGTCTTCTCCAACACCACAGTTCAAAAGCATCAATACTTTGGCGCTCAGTTTTCTTTATAGTCCAACTCTCACATCCATACATGACCACTGGAAAAACCATAGCCTTCACTAAATGGACCTTTGTTGGCAAAGTAATGTCTCCGCTTTTTAATATGCTGTCTAGGTTGGTCATAACTTTCCTTCCAAGGAGTAAGCGTCTTTTAATTTCATGGCTGCAATCACCATCTGCAGTGATTTTGGAGCCCAGAAAAATAAAGTCAGCCACTGTTTCCACTGTTTACCCATCTATTTGCCATGAAAAATAGCTTCCATGGTTAGCTGTTGATTTGGTATCATGTGTCTACACCATGAAGGTACTTCAGACACCGCTGAAGGTACTAACAAACTCAGCCATCGTAGAAACTCTTAGGTGACTATTAGCCTTGGCCAAAATCTCTAAGCTTAAAACTGGACATTCAAAAAAGAAAAAAATAACTACTAATATTAAAAAGCAGACCTGGACCTTATTAGCTAAGAAGCTCTCCCCTTTATGCAGGTCTTGGTAATGAAACTTCAAGGACATCATTACTACTTAGGGACATTTTTTAGTGTTACAATTTTCCCAACAAACTGTTTATATTCTTATATCATGTTATTCATATATCCGTTGCACTTCTACACATAATTTAGGTTAAATCCTCAGGCAAACATCTTTTCCACAAAAACATTTTTAATTTTTTAAAAGGGGAAGTGAAATTCATATTAATAATGATTTGCCTGACCATCCATTTTTCAGAAACAGATCTACATAGTTAGGGGTCACTTATAACATTGCTACTGTACTGTGATTAGAAAGAGGATATCCAGCTATTCATATTTAATGACTCTTAAATGTAGACTGCACTTTAAAATCCCTAGGAGAGATGTGCCTCAAAATATGCATTGTTTAAAAAAAAACAAAACAACTAGAATTCCTATCCTGGTGTGTAGAACATGTACAGGGCCACCACTGGACCTGTTTTAAACCACTGTGTAGTATATGATGGGAACTGGAAAGAAGAAAAGCTTCTAGAAACTTCTCAGCTCTACATTTCTTTGTGCAATATACAACAAAATGCTGTGAAAATCTGTGATCACGTTCAGAAACACTAAAATTCATTTTGATGGTGTGATGTCACACACTACCACAGCTTATTATTTGCTGGCAAAGTCTCCTCAGGCAGTACATTAAGAAACTGATTCACATAAATGGTGTTTTTTTGTTTGTTTGTTTTATGTTGTTTATTATTCCAGTATGTTATTAGCATGTGTAGGAGGACAAAAGATTAAAAAGGAGAAAAGTAAACAGGGTATTTACTTGAAGTATGTAACTAAATCTATAGCCCAGGAAGTTTCCTCAGTCTTTCATTTCAAAGGAAGAATTGCAAACAGCTGTATATTATTTATTTTCAAACTATGCATGCCCCCTACACTGCCTTGAATTTGATTTGGCTTCCAATTTGGAATCACTGATTAGTGAATTAACCAGTCCTGAGAGGTAAGTATATTATTTAGCCCTCACACAAGTTATTGTAGGAAAACAAGATTGAGGATAATTGTTCCATCTCCACAATGCTCAGCATCACTTTAGTTTCACATGCTGAGGATGGTCCTCGAGAGATGGTGCCCTCAGACACTGCTTCCTGGATTCACTCTGGTCCACCAACATGACTGTGCCACTCTTCCCGGTCTATGCCCTTAACATAGGCATAGATTATGCTGGCATATGTATCCACTCCCTTTCTTTCTTTCTTTTTCAGTACAAAAAGAACTCCATGTTAATGCAGCCAAATGTATTGACAGGACTCTATAATTCTGAGTAAGCTATATGAAATACTAATACCTGCTGGTGCTGCTGCTAAGTTGCTTCAGTCGTGTCCGACTATGTGCGACCCCATAGATGGCAGCCCACCAGGCTCCCCCGTCCCTGGGATTCTCCAGGCAAGAACACTGGAGTGGGTTGCCATTTCCTTCTCCAATGCATAAAAGTGAAAAGTGAAAGTGAAGTTGCTCAGTTGTCTCCGACTCTTAGCGACCCCAGGGACTGCAGCCTACCAGGCTCCTCCGCCATGGGATTTTCCAGGCAAGAGTACTGGAGTGGGGTGCCATTGCCTTCTCTGATACTAATATCTAGATACTCCTAAATACTTGTATATACTCCTATCTTTCTCACTTTCTACTCATATTAATTTGTGTTGAATCTCAATACAGTCCTTTTTCCAGCTTTATACTTTGTACATAACATAAGTTCAGAATCCACAGTTATCCTGCGCCAGTGAAAACAGCCTTGGGGGAAACACACTGATGCCACGGCTTCAGGACAGTGTGATCCTGAAAATCCTTGCTTTCTGATATTCTTCCAGAAAGAAACATCAAGTTGCTGTGGAATCATATTGAACAAGTTCAAATCCTGATTCTGCCCCTCCTCAGCAGTGAGGATGTGATAGTTATTACCCACTATGCATCTCAGTGCCTGTTCCTTATGAGTAAAATGAGGATTAAAAAATAGCACCTATCTTGTGGGATTTCTATATGGATGAAGTGATCCATTGGAAAAGACTCTGATGCTGGGAGGGATTGGGGGCAGGAGGAAAAGGGGATGACAGAGGATAAGATGGCTGGATGGTATTACCAACTCGATGGACGTGAGTTTGAGTGAACTCCGAGAGTTGGTGATGGACAGGGAGGCCTGGTGTGCTGCAATTCATGGGGTCACAAAGAATCGGACACGACTGAGCAACTGAACTGAACTGAACTGAACTGAAGTGGTCCAAGACATGGAAACCACAATAGTGCTGAGGCACAGTAAGTCTTATGAGAGTATCTGTCTTAAGTTATTCCTTTCATTTTTACTACCAGAGCACTGCCCTATCTTATGTTCTCTTAGCCTAATGCCAAAGACAAGGGTAAAAAATCGAATCAGAAGGTGTTAGCCAAGGCCTTGGGAAAAGAATCTGTGTGAATCTTTCTCAGTCAATAAGAACCCTTCCTTTGCTCCGTTCAGATACATACATACCTTGAAGGTTGGGGACCTTAAATTTCAGTCCATTCAAGATCTTGGGAGGGCCCTACTAATTCTGGATGTATAGTTTGCATTCTCTTTCTTTACAAAGATCTCTAAAACTAAAATTTTTAAAGGAGCTTTTTTTTAATATGATTTGCATAATTTCCTACTGGTGGTTTTATCTTTTTCTTATAGATAATAACAGTCCTCACAAATTCTGAACAGCAATCTGCTATCTCCTCATTTGTTGCTTATCATTTAACTTCCAAGTAAGCAGTTGTTGTTTTGTAAAAACGTTAAGATTTTATAAAATCAAATCTGTCAATGTCTTCTTTTGGTAGTTTCTGCATTTCTGTGTCTTAATAAAGGCTTTCTTGTTTAGGGACAAAATAACATTTTTATTTTAATGATTTTAGTATTTTTCGTGTTTACATTGAAGACTTTGATCCCTCTAGAATGTATTTTCAGTAGATACATAGAAGGAATCTTTGGATGGCAAACTGATTCAACACCATCTCTTGAATCACTCAGCCTTTTCTCCCCAGATTTATATTCCCTTTACCATACACCAAAAACTGTTCCATTTTTGTAAAGGTTATATATATGTTTGAAAACAAGGCATGTTCTGCAAAATATTATAAATTTTTTAATTTGACTACTACATTTAAATTTTAAATTTGACTATTACTTATTCACACAGTTGAGCGGAAATTCAATAAATTTTGCCATGTGCTTTTGATTTTCCTGCCTACTCAACAGATATCACAAGTTACACTTATTATGGCTCATACATTTTCTGCTTTATTCTACAGCTCAACCTCTCCCCATCAACACTACCATCTATCATACTGAATCACATTTACTTGCTCCCAAGTCTGCCTTCCCTTCAGACTATAAGTTTCCTGAAGGCACAGTCCACATCTCAATCATCTCTGCATCCCCAGTGCTGAGCACACTACCCAGAACGTGATTTTGGGTAGGCCAAAAAGTTCGTTTGGGTTTTTCCATAAGCAGATTTAGAAAAACTTGAATGAACTTTTTGGCCAACCCAACAGATGCTTAGCAAGTATCTATTAAATTGTGTGTCCTCTTGGGTGCAGTAGCTTTCAACCTTTTTATTAGGGGACAAGGAGAAGAGAGGAAAACTGAGTCAGAATCACCTCTTCCTCATGTCCCTCCCCCTCTTCAAAACACATTTTTTTTTTCAACTTGCTTTATGACATCATGTCTATTATCTGGGTGATTTTCAAATGTCCCTCAAAAGTTAGGAAAGTTTCATTCCTGTTCTAAACCTTTAGGGAAAAAAGAACACATCATCAAGTGAGAAGAGAAAAAAATCTACAGTCAACATTCTGGGAGGGTTTGCCTCTCTTCATTCATTCAACAAATATTTGGTCAGTTCCCACTGTGCACACAGTAGAGTCTTAAGAACTGTGGGAAATACAAGTTCCTCCCTGGAGTCTGCCTCTGGAAAAAAAAGTTAAAAAATAAACAAAAAAGGAAAAAGAGCCCAGCACCTAGGAGAGACTGACTGCACAAATTTGACTGGATGTGAGAAATAATTCTTAGGGCTCTTGGTTTACATCGAAACAAAGAAGCATTCAACAACAGTAGCAACTTTCTCACTTCCTCAACGCCAAAGCAAACTCCTCTCTGCCAAGGCCAACTTATACTGTACCTTCGATCCTTTCACAGAGCTTATGCAAAGAGTGCATGGGGCAGGCCTCACACAGCTTAATCTGGGTCTTGGCACTCTGCAGGGCAGCGGCCGTGCTGAAAGCCTGTTTCAGAGTCAGCATTACCTCATCAACCTACAAGAAAAACAGAGGCCAGGTCTGCAAACGTTTGCCTTCAGGGTAACATATTAAAAGCCCAATAGCAATGCGAGGCTTCGTTGATGCCTACTAAATCTTAATAATGTAATTTTGATGATAGAGAGAAAACATTGTCTTGAAGTTAGACCTTCAATTAATTATACATAAAATTGGAAACTGGATGAAATAAGACTATTTTAATGTGCATAATACAACAATACTGACCTGTTACTTGAATGCTGTTTTTGAATCCCACTGAGTACTATGCTATCAGTTAAATGATAGTCGATCAGAACTTTGTTTTCTTTTTTTAAATTTTATAGAATTATAGTTTAGTTTTGTTTCAGGTAGACAGCAAGGTGATTCAGTTATACATATATATATTCATTCTTTATCAGATTCTTTTCTCATATAGGTTATCACAGAATATTGAGTAGAGTTCCCTGTCCTATACAGTAGGTCATTGTTGGTTATCTAAGGTCTTTATTAAAGTAGTTTATCAGATAAAGATCTCTTTGGAAGTTTTGCCTGCAATACATAGGGAGCAACAAAATAAGTCTAACATTAACTTGTGTTAATAAGTATCTTATTGATTTTATCCTTTTGGATCATTTTTAGTGCAACAAGTGAACATGTGTTTAACCAAAGTTCTGGGGAGAAACGAGCTCAATAAATAACATGGTAAGTGGGAGGGAGGTTCAAGAGGGAGAAAACATATTTTTACCTATGGCTAATTCATGTTGACGTATGGCAGAAACCAAAATAATATTGTAAAACAATCATCCTCCAATTAAAAATAAATATATTTTTTAAAAATTAAAAAAATAATAATCTTGGGGAAATTCTATGAAGGCTGCTGAAGTTTCTTTTCCTAGAGTTCTACTGAGATATAATCGATATACAGCACTGTATAAGTCTGAGGTGTACAGTATGATTTGACTTACATGCATCATGAAATAGTTATCACAATAAGTTTAGTGAACATCATCATCTCACATAGATGCAAGATTAAATAAACAGAATTTTTTCTGTCCTTGTGATGAGAACTCCTGTCTTTTCTCTATGGCTTCTATTTATTAATATTCACATTTTGCTTCTGGTTTGTGACACTAAGAACTGCTGACATCTTCCTGTCTAACAGCGGGGTCTCACCACTAGGTCAAGAGCTTGAAAACTGCCAGCCTGTCTCTTCCTTGCTCTTCCAATGACTTAGTCAAGAAGTTGGACTCTAGCATTCTCATTTCCTGGTTGTTTCTTCGAGGTCAACCAACAGCTCATCCTCCAGGCATTGTTAAGCCAACTTCAGGCCAGGTTTCCTCCTCTGTGGCACAATCATCAGAGTAAAGTGTAGTTTTCTCACCCACTGTAGAACTGAGGTCAAAGTCTAAAACCTGCATGGGGAGCTGTAAAGTACCAGTGCCTCATCCAAACTCTCTCTGATATTCAAAACCATTGACACGCTTTATAAACTATGCTTTGTTTTGTTCTGTTTTTATTGAGGTAACATTTGTTTATAACATTATATAAGTTTCTTGGTACAAATTTAATTCAACTTCTGTATACACAGTGTGCTTAGCACCCAAGTCTCACTTCCATCTGTCACCATACAATTGACCCCTTTACCATTCTGCTCTCTCTCCCACCCCTGGTCCCTCTGGTAACCACCAATCTGTTCTTTGAGTGTGTGTGTTTGTTTCTGATTTATTTTTTATACTCTGCATATGAGGGAATCATACTTATTTCTCATAGCGTAATACCCTCAAGGTCTAGGTCCATCATGTTGTCATTAATGGCAAGATTTCATACTTTTACATGGCTGAATAATAATCCATTATATATATATATATATATATATATATATATATATATATTCCCTGGTGGCTCAGATGGTAAAGAATCTACCTGCAATGCAGGAGACCTGGATTCAATCTCTGCATTGGGAAGATCCCCTGGAGAAGGAAATGGCAGAATTCTTGCCTGGGAAATCTCATGGAGAGAGGAGCCTAGCAGGCTACAGTCCATGGGGTCACAAAGAGTCAGACATGACTGAGCAACTAAGCACAGAACATACATGTGCATATATATACACATCACATCTTCTTTATCCATTCGTCCATTGATGGGCACTTCCATGGATACCATATCTTGGCTCTTGTAAACCACAATGAACAGAGCGGTGCATATCTTTTCAAATTAGTGTTTTTAGTTTTTTCAGATAAATACCCAGAAATGGAATTGCTAGACCACATGATAATTCTAGTCTTAATTTTTTGAGGAATCTCCATATTGTTTTCCATAGTGGCAGCACCAGTTTATATTTCTACCAAAACAAAAGGCCACAGGCACAAGAAAAGATGCTTAACATCACTAATTTTTAGGGAAATGCAAATCAAAACCACAATTGAGATATCACCTCACACACATATCAGAATAGCTATTACCCAAAAGACAAGAAATATTTAATAACAAGTGTTGGAGAGGATGTTGAGGGAAAAGACCCTTCGTACACACAGCCATTTTTAAAGACCTTTTTCTCCCTTCCCTTACGGCCTGGTTTAAGAAAAAGTTATTACTTAATGGAGTTACTCCACTGTTGCATCTGAGTGTATGAAGAGCCTGGAATAAAAAGAAACTTCATCCACAAGTCCATTCTCTGTATCTCTATTTCTGCCCTGCAAATGGGTTCATCAGCACCATTTTCCTGGAGTCCATATACACACATTAATACAAAATATCTGTTTTTCTCTTACTTCACTCTGTATAACAGGCTCTAGGTTTGTCCACCTCAGTTCACCTAACTCAGATTTGTTCCTTTTTATGACTGAGTAATATTCCAGTGTATATGTGTACCACAACCTCTCTATCCATTCACCTGGACATACTAGGGGAAGGAGAGGGTAGGACAAACTGAGAGAGCAGCACTGAAATATAATGCATGCATGCATGCTAAGTTGCTACAGTCATGTCTGACTGTGTGTGACCCTACGTACTGTAGCCTGCCAGGATCCTCTGTCCATGGGATTCTCTAGGCAAGAGTGCTGGAGTGGGTTGCCTTGCTCTCCTCCAGGGGAATCTGCCTGACCCAGGGATCAAACACAAGCCTCTTACCTCCTGCACTGGAGGTGGGTTCTTTATCACTAGCGCCACCTGATGTAATACCATGGGTAAAATAGAAATCTAGTGGGAAATTGCTACATAACACGGGGAGCTCAGTCTGGTTCTCTGTGACAACCTAGAGGGGTGGGATGGGGGTGAGATTCAAGAGGGAGAGGATATATGTATATATATAGTTGAGTCACATTATTGTATGACAGAAGTCAATAAAACATTGTAAAGCAATTATTCTCCAATAAAAAATTTAAAAAGACACTTTATTCTTCTGATATTGCTTAAAGGACCAAGTAGCCAGTGATTAGTCAGCTATGTTTTACTATAACTTTTTAAAAGGCTCATCAATAATTTCATATCATTCTATGTACAAAAAATGGAGTATCCATAATCTGCTCTTTTATACTATAATTTAAAAAAATAAAGAGTTCTAACGCTCAAAAATAAAAGCACTACATGCTTTAGTAACTTTGCATTTTAATTTATTTGCCTTGTTATGTATTCAAAAGCAATTTCAATGACTTACATTGATATTTACTATTGTTTTCTTGTTTCTCATTAATTTAAGGCAGTGAAGGGGTTAGTCACCTGTTTAACTTTCAGGTAGTTTATTATTTGTTATTTGGTAAGAATGTGATGTAAAAGGCCTCCAATGGAAATACTGAACTTTCATGATTTTTTAATCCATTTCTAGATGAAACGAGATCATTTCAATGGTGACTGAAATGTGGCTACTGATTTCTCCCAGCCATAAATATTACTAAAATTTTACTTCTAAAATTTTCAGTGTTTTACTTTGCTTTAATCTACCATTTTATAGATGGTTTATAAATTCTATGATGGTATCAGAGCAACTAAAAGTTAAATTAATACTATGAAGTTAAATTCAGTTCAGTCGCTCAGTCGTGTCCAACTCTTGGCGACCCCACGGACTGCAGCATGTCAGGTTTCCCTGTCCATCACCAGCTCCCTGAGTTTGCTCAAACTCCGGGAAGGTAAATCAGTATTATGAATAACTTAATTGTTTTAGTTTAGATCAGCAACAACAAAAAATCCTAGAAATGTTAAAAGTTTAACACTAAAGGAATGAGTAAAGAGAAATCAACCATATGGAACAAAAAGAAAGTATTCTTAGTGTGACCATCAGGAAAAATTAAATTTCCAGAGAAAATTATGTGATGGAACAAAGAAAGCTAATTTATGAAATTAAGGGGAAATTCCATGATGAAAATAATGCTCATAAACATTTCCCTACCAAACTTAAGTTCTGTATGGCATTTAAGAATGAGAATCACAGAATATATAAGGACTTCAAAAGATTATCTAGCCTCATTCTCTGGGAAAATCTACACTCTTAACCCCACACAAAGCCTGGGTCTTGGTAATGTGGATTTTGGGGGGGGTTTCTTTGTTTTACTAGTTTTACTTTCCTGGGATACTATTGTGGGGATCTGTGGATCTGAGGAGTTCTACTTTTTCTGTCTATGAACAGTAGTCAGTTCCATTTTTTTTCATACCTTTTAAACCACTTTTGGAGAAAGCAGAAATGATATTTTCCAGAAATCTCAAATGTGGTTAAACAAGATTAAGCCACTTGCTTTGCGTTACTTTACAAAAGAAGGAAGGGAGGGAAGGAGGAAGCAAGGGAAGGAGGGAAGGAGGAGCACTGAGCATCTAAACTTCTGGAGTAACCCTCCAGGGCCCATCTGAACGCTATACAGTAAGGCCCCTATCCAGGAACCCTTCAAGTTGGGAACTTTCAAAGACATGAACATGCGTTCACGTGTCAAATCACGTTAAGTTAGCACACATGCCTGGCGCACATTGTCACATGCGTCCGTCCTCTACAAGTGGTTGTGCTTTTGTGTACTTTACTGCACAGGACTGTTGTGAGCAACAAGAGGAGCTTACTAATGAAGACCTGATAGAACTGGAGGCCCAGAAAAAAGACAAAGACGAAAGGAAGAAGAAGTAACTGAAGAACCAAAGAGATTCATGACACAGGAAACGGCAAGGGTATTTTATCTGAGCAGACACTGTTAAGGTTATGAGACCCAGGACCCAAATGTAGACCCGTACATAAAGATTGCAGCAGCTGTTCAGAATGCAATCCAGTGTTACTGTGTTATCTATGGTGAGAAAAAAAAGAGCTAATACCCAGACATCACTGGATTGTTTTTTCAAGAGGGTAGATGGAATTGAATTCAGCAAGGAAGCAGAACCTGTGCCATCAGCATGAGGCGTGAGTGAAATTTGAGATTGCCCTCCATCTCCTATTGCTGACACTCCTTCAGCTCTACCATCTCCCACCTCCTCTCCCTCCTCCAGTCAGTAACTCTTCTTGCCTGTCCACTCGATGCCAGCCCCCGTGTGCCAGCTGTTGTACTGTGCTACTACACTTTTCAAGGTACTGCACTATAAGATAAAAAGTGTTTTCTTTATTGTTTTTGTCTGTTTTTTATGTATTGTTTGTGTGAAAAGTATTAGAAAACTATCACAGTACAGTACTATATAACTGATTGTGTTAGCTGGGTACATAGGTTAACTTTGTTGGACTTAGGAACAAATTGGACTTACAAACAAGTTCTCAAAATGAAACTCGTACGTGTGGGACTTACTGCACTGTTTATCATTCATAACAATCTCTACAAAGAAACAAGAGAAAAAGCTAGTTGCATATTCTCTGTGCTCAGAGTAGATAAGTCAGCATGTGTAGTTTTGCAATATTTTGTCTTTCACAACTACCAAGCCACATCAAACATAACACTGCTTAGACCTATATAATATTTGACTGTTTTATTCTATATGTCAGCTGCTTGAACCATCCTCCTTTATACAGGAAATTTACATTTAATTTTTCCTGTAGCTTGCAATTCTGATGCCTCACCATTCAGTTAAGATGGTTACTGATAAAAACAAGTGAACAGGATTTCAAAGATTCCAGCACAGGCCCCTCCTTAAGAATAATGATGCCAGCACTAATATTCTGATGCAACTTCAATGTAACAGGAAGACATTCTCAGCCAGTCTTGGCTGTTGCCTGAGCCACAGAACTTCTCAAGATGGAAAAATGCAGCATGTTCCTAGACTCTCAACTCTGACTTCCTGTTCTGAAAACTCATCCTATGTACACGAGGGAAAAATAAAAATACTAAAAAATACAAGCAAAACAAAACTTGTAAAAGAGGTTGGAAATCAGAAGGTTTTACAGTTTTCTTCTTGGTGGAGGTTATCCAGTAATCAGAAATTTGTTACTGTTCTTTTTGTTAGTCACTCAGTCATGACCAACTCTTTGTGACCCCACAGACTGTAGCCTAGCAGGCTCCTCTGTCCATGGAATTCTCTAGGCAAGAATACTGGAGTGGGTTGCCATGCTCTCCTCCAGGGGATCTTCCCGACCCAGGGATCAAACCCGGGTCTCCTGCCTGCAATGCAGGCAATTCTTTACCATCTGAGCCATGAGAGAAGCCCTAATCAGAGATTAACCAGCACATATAAAAAGATTACCTGAAGTTAAGAGTAACACACTCTATCACTCAAAAATACACTTACCAACCCCTGCTCTTCTAGAAACTAATGGGGGATACAACAGTAAGGACAGCCTGACCTTGTAGGAGTCACCACCCAGTGGGGTGGAAAGTTATGTGAACAAACACACAAGATAATGGATTTGCAGGAACTGTTAGAGATCTATGACCAAGGCACAGCAAGAGCAATTACAACAAAGCAGGGAAAGGGGTCAATTCCTGGAAAACGGTGTCAGGAAAGGGGTTACTGGGAGTTTATCTTTAAACAGGGTCCTAAAAAGTACACAGTAGAAAAGAAGGGCAAAGGGATTCAAGTCAGAGCAGAGCAAAGGAGGCCTGCTTCCCAGAAAAGAATGTGAAAACGGATACAGAAAGAGAATATACACAGTCTCCTTGTATAGCAGCCGGGTGGACCCTCAAGGCTGGCACAGTCGCATTCCCCACCCGATGGTATGAAAGCAGTGAGCCCTGGCTCTGCCCTCCTCTGACAGGCAGACCCCTCACTCCATGCAGCTCAGAATTTCAGCGGCATTTCTGTGAGCCGCACCACCCACGTATCTCCTTGATCTCACGTGTCCTATGCATGAATCATTTGTTGCTTCAGTAGGAAGCCAAATAAACGCAGCCTCACATCAGGCGTCACAGCAGCCTCTGGAGTCTGGCCTAGAGACAGCTGAGCGCAGGGGACAGCATGTGGGAGGACACAGCAGAGAGAGGGAGAGCTTTCGGGGGGACGGAGAAGCATGAGGTAGGCCCTTCTGCCACGCTAGACCATGTAGATTTTGTCTCTTAGTAAGGAGCCATAAACTGGTCCTTCGTGAGAAAAAAACTACAACGTAAGGTAGGCTATAGACAGATGACAGATTAAAGCAGTGGCAGGAAGACTAGTTAGGACACGAAGGCGATTATCTTTCTAAAGAAGGCCCAGACTTAGATACCAGACAGAGAGAAAAAGGAAAGCGAGATGGACATATGGGACATTCTACCTTCGAGTTTATAGCAAGGGTCCCCAACTGTGGGACCACAGACCGATACCGGTCCATGGCCTATTAGGAACTGGGCCTCACAGCAGCAGGTGAATGGTGGGCAAGTGAGCGAAACTTCATCTGTATTTACAGCTGCTCCCCATCACTCACATTACCACCTAAGCTCTGCCACCTGTCAGATCAGTGGTGGCATTAGATTCTCATAGAAGCACAAACCCTACTGTGAACTGCACATGAGGGATCTAGATTGCATGCTCCTTCCTTTTTTTTAGTTGGATGAAAATTGCTTTACAATGTTGTGTTGGTTTCTGCCATGCAACAGTGAAAATCAGTCATAATTATACATCTATCTCCCAGTTAAAAGGTCCTTAAAGAATTATCCCAAAACCAATTCCAGCCCCCATCCATGAAAAACTGTCTCCCATGAAACTAGTTGGAGAAGGCAATGGCACCCCACTCCAGTACTCTTGCCTGGAAAATCCCATGGATGGAGGAGCCTGGTAGGCTGCAGTCCATGGGGTTGCTAGGAGTCGGACACGACTGAGCAACTTCACTTTCACTTTTCACTTTCATGCATTGGAGAAGGAAATGGCAACCCACTCCAGTGTTCTTGGCTGGAGGATCCCAGGGACGGGGGAGCCTGTTGGGCTGCCGTCTATGGGGTTGCACAGAGTCGGACACGACTGACGCGACTTAGCAGCAGCAGGACCATGAAACCAGAGCCTGGTGCCAAAAAGGTTGGGGACTGCTGGTTTGTAGGATTTCGTAAACAGGTGGATATAGATGGTACCAAAGGATGCATTATGATTTCTAAATATGGAAGTTGTGTAAATGGAACAGTCAAAACAAAATACGGCAGGTTTTGGAAGGGTAGGAGAGCAAGGATCTGCAGTGCAGGAAGAATCAGTCTTCGGAGGAGGGACTGAGGAAGGAAGGAAGAGGGGCGAGTCAGGCAGTGGATGGGTGGGGAATGGGGCAAGATTACCCTACATTCTCACTTTCTACCTAAGTCTTATTCAGTTGGCATTTTCCAGGATTGTATCCTTGGCTCTCTTTAGCCTTCTCTCTTTTTCTTGCCCCTGCGTGCTCATCAACCCCCACACCTTCAATCATTTTTCACCCAGTGACCCTTAAATTTCTATCCCAAGCCCTAAACTAAACCTATATAATACAGTGTCACTTGGCTATCAACATGTGGTTTTCATTGGTATGGCTAACTGCCTAAAGTGAGAGCAAAACTTTAAAAGGACCCCTCTTGCGTAAAAACCGTTGAATGCTACATTCCCTAGTCAGAAAGTGTCTTGGCACCAATTCATCTCCATTTCTTCATTATCCCTCAACTCAGTGTCCACGCTGGGAACACGGAAGGCAGTGACTCCCAAGGAGTTACTAGGGAGGATTTAAAATGGATGACCAACAAGGTCCTACTGTATAGGAGAGGGAACTCTGCTCAATGTTATATGGCAGCCTGGATGGGAGGGGAGTTTGGGAGAGCATGGATACACGTGTACGTATAGCTGGGTCCCTTCGCTGCTCACCTGAAACTAACACCACGTTGTTAATTGGCTATATCCCGATACAAAACAAAAAGTTTTAAAAATGAGTTAGCAAAGAGGATGGCAACATGCATTAAGGAATTGAGGAGAATGCAGCCTGGCTTACTCTGTTCTAAGTGGTGGTATTTCCCTGGGGAAAATCAAGGGGGAAGATGTATGTCTAATAAATGCCGTGCTTCCAAGAATGGTAATGTATACATCTAAAGATATGTGCTAAAATGGTTAGGAGAGGTAACTCAGGAAGGATATGTAAAAAGGAAGAATATGTAAAAAAAATTTAGGGGAAAACACTGACATATTTTTAGTCACTCAGAACCATTTCCAACTTCGTCTTACATATTTCTTCGAAAATTCTAACTGTTCCCATTAAAGAGGGAGTGAGAACGCTGGAGAGAAAAATTGGCTTCCAAATTCCAAAGAAAGAAAATCAAGGCTAAAAAAAGACCATAAAGAAAGTGTTTTTAAAAGGAGGACAGGGGCTGATGAAATACAGAGAAAAAAACAAAATCGCTGTCTACCCTGTTGAAATAAGCATTATCTACCCTGAAATGTTAGAGCAACTGAGAGAATAAAAGGTCTTCTTTATCTTCTTACATGAGCAATGGAAAAAGTAACCACTCTTCTTCCATGATCAAGCTTTTCCTACCTTTTAAAAAAAACAGCCAACTCATTGGAAAAGACCCTGATGCTGAGAAGGATTGAAGGCAAAAGGAGAAGAGGGTGGCAGAGGATGAAATGATTGGATGGCATCATCGATTCAATGGACATGAACTTGGGCAAACTCTGGGAGATGGTGAGAGACAGGGAGGCCTAGCATGCTATAGTCAATGGGGTCTCAAAGAGTCAGACACGCCTTAGCGACTGAACAACAACAAGCACCACCTTTGAAAAATACTCCCAGTAATATTTCTGGATTTGTTAAACTCAAGAAAATTATCTAGGCCAAAAAATTACCAAGACAATCTGGTTTTGTTTTTCTATTGTGGTTCTGCCTCAAAGGGCAGAAACTCATCTCTGGTTGCCCTCCTCTTTTTCCACTGATGGCCATTCTGTGAGGCTTGGGTCTGTCAGAGACAAGTCTCCCAGGAGTCAGAGGTTTGGGGAGGAGCCTGTGGACAGCAGTCACCCCACTTACCAGAGATTCACTGGCACACTGGAACACGTAGCAGATATACTGGCTCAGTCCAGGCTCCGAGGACTCCCGACAAATAAAGCCGAAGTGATCAACATGCTTTATACCCTAGAGAGAGAAGAAGTGGGGAGTTTATAAGATTATGTCCATTTAACCAACACTATGCAAACAGTTCTGTGCTTTCACACTGTCATGAATTTCTCCTTCACGGCACTGTGATAGGGGACATAATGTCAGAGCAAACTTTTATGGCAGGCTTTTGATACATAAAATAAAGAAAACCAGCTCAGATTGCTTTGTTTCTGGCAAACACTCTGTGACTCGGGGCCACAGAAGGAAAAGCAGGATGGCACAATCCACTGTCTCTTGTAATAAAACCACTACCCAGTGTTTGGCAGTACCAGAGTTTTCAATTTATTGGTCGTCATTGAGCAAGCAGTCTGATGATTCATCATAAACCCTGTTCTTATTTACTTGAGATTAAGAATCATAAAACTGACAATGCTCTACTGAAATGACATGCAATTCCCTAAAGCCTGCATTAGAACTACTAGAACATTTGTCTATTTATAGACATTCAAGGAGTCACAACTGTTAGAAGATGAATACATTAAAGAAATTACTGCAGATGTCAATGATCCAAATTCACAAATCTGTACTTTCTGAACACAAGCTAAATAACCTCAGCTACACTTTATAAAAAAATTCTGAATCATTTGAGAACTTCAATCAGCCTGAATATATACACACCAATTAGCAGCCAGTAGCACCTTGTGGTCTGGCGTATTGCAGTCCATGGGGTCGCAAAGAGTCGGACACGACTGAGCAACTGAACTGAACTGAGCACCTTGTTGCTTTAACAGAAAGCACGGTACTTTGAAAAGTCATGAAAACCAAAACTTTAAAGTTGTCCTGCAATCACTTGAATTCCAGGGAAAAGGAAACAGGCTTTGGAGTCAGATTTGTGCTTCCACCTTAATTCAAGCAATTTACTAGGTATGAGATATTGTGATGTGTTGATAAAAAGTATCTCGGAAGTTCCACTTCTCATTATAAAATAGTAGTCATGGCACCTATTCCCCAAAATTTTTCAGATTCAGAACTAAGAAATATCTTAGTTCTTTGCATGTTTGATAAATAGTAACCACAATTCTTGTATTAATAAGCCTCACCTATCCAGTGGATATGGAAAAAGGAAATCAACTCTATAAAAAGAAAAAGTTAATAGGAAGAATAAAGTTATACAGTCCATGAGGTAAAAGTAAATTCCATCTGATACAACTCATTCATGATTATATAATTTCTTTGACTTGGGACTTCCCAGGAGATCCAGGTTAAGAATCTGTGCTTCTGCTGCATGGGGAATGAGTTCAATCCCTGATCGGGGAACTAAGATCCCACATGCCTGCAAAGTGCAGCCAAAATAAAATAAGTAAATAAAATAAAATGGAGAAATAGCATCATCTTAAAAAAAAATCTTTGACTAACTTGGCATTAAATGGGGAAAATGCATAGTACGTCACCAGCTGACCAAGTTTTCAGGCAGTGGCAATGTTCCAGTAAAGAAAACCACTCCCTTATTCCTCACGCTTGCCAAAAATCCAGTCCTACTGATTTTGAAGAAAGAAACATACATAGGGGTACATGTGAGGAGCCTGGTGGGCTACAGAACATGGGGTCGCAAAGAGTCACATCACGTCGTATGTTTAAAAGTATGCCTGTTCCCAAATGCAGCCACCCTCCATCAGTGCAATTCTGTGGAAAAGTAATAGGAGCTGGCCACGCAGTGAGGGGCAGAGATTAACCTGACAATTATTCTGATCAAAGGCCTTTACACAAAGCTTCCTCATATTTCAGTCAATTCTTTTTCTTAATTCTTAATGTCACTACAAAGCTTGCTTAAAAAAAAAAGAAAAGGAAAGGAAAAATCTTGTTTGAACTGCAAGTTTACATATTTGGTTTGGCTGGTTCTTTTTTTCTTCTTTTTCAATTTTTTTTTTCCCTTAAATGGTCAATGAGCATTGCTAGTTTTCTTCCTGCAAGACTTGGGGTGGGGCTAGGAAGAGGCACAGTCTTTTCCAATGGTGACTCTTGCTCTGGGAAACAGGAAATACACAGCTTTGCACACAACTCTCTCCTCAACACTGGGCATGAGGCCCAATATACAGAAATATTCATTCAACATTTATTGAACACCTAAGCATTAAGCTCTGTCTTAACACATCTTATTCTCTGAGGCTCTACAGCATAAGACACCCACCCTCACAGACCTTATGATTATGCAAAGACCCCAAGGAAACATGTTGTTACGAGAATGCTTAGTAAATACTATTTTTCAGTTAAAGTGAATCATCTTTCTACCAAATTTTTTGTCCCTTAAATAGGAATTTAGAAATTTTCAATATATTCACCCTAGAGTCAGATGCTGCCTTTCTCAATTATTAGAGTAGAAAGCTTTTATCTTCAGAACATAATTCTAGGTCTCCATATAACAGAACAAATATTAAAATAAAACACTGGAAGTGAAACTACATTAGCTGAGTCTGAGGAGAGTAATTAACAAGATGTACTAAAAGTTGTCATTTTCCAACAGAAGAATATCTGAACATCCTACCTATGGCAGTGCTAACTCCAAAATTCAAAAAAAAATTTTTTTAATAGGCAGCCTTGATTTTCAACATTAAAATATAGGAAAGGGCCTTGGCAAGATCCAAGACCCTGAAGGTACCTCTAAGGTACACCTATTAGGAAATAAGTTATTGCTTCTCTATTCCAGGGACCGCCTCAGAGGCATCCTTGCATTTTTAGCTTTCCCATATTCAGATTTAGATATTCCCTCCATTCCAACATCTTCAGAAATTCTTCCTAGGTTTGCCATATAATTAGGCAGCTCTAATTTTTGGATAGCTGTACTAAATTATTATATTACTATGGTACTTAGAATACTACTTTATGCCTGATATGACCTCAACCACATATAATTGTATTGATTATTTTTAAAACTTTTATATACACAATATAAGAATTAACAACAAGTAAAAGGCCAACGATACATACACAAACCTTCTTTTCAAACTTTAACATTTACAACAATAAACTTGAAAGTACTGGTTCTCCTTTTATTACCTATTATGGCATAAAGAGCAAACATGACTCAGTGATGCCAAAACCCACTGCCCAAGATTCTGAGGAAAACTAATCAAGAAGATATTTCCAAAAGAACTCACCAGCGCAAAAATTCCACTCAGCCCTTTGATGAAGGGGTGCTACGAGGAGACAGGGCTGATGACAGTGAGCGCAAAATACTAGGATACTGAGGACCTGGACCCAAACACACGAACACTCTGAAGATAAATCCACTTGGCAAAAACCACCACAATATTGTAAAGTAATTAGCTTCCAATTAAAATAAATACGTTTTTAAAAAATAAATAAAATTTGAAGGGATTCAATCCCAGTTATTTTCTGGTTAATTGAGAAACAAGCCTTAATTGGTTTCCTCAAATACTATAATCTACTTCAATACATACCTGGGAACAAGAAGAGATATCTTTAAAATTCTTCTCAAGCACAACTGATTTAGTGTCCGGACTGATAAGGTTAATCTCAAACCGCCCAACCTTAAAAATAAAGCATTCCAATTAATTTCAACTTACCAAGAAGCTAATATCTTAGTTTACAATTAAATATTTGACTAATAATACAGATTCAAATACTCTATACAAGATATATGGGCTTCCCTGGTAGTTTAGCCGGTAAAGAATCCGCCTACAATGCAGGAGACCCCGGTTTGATTCCTGTGTCAGGAAGATCCAGTGGAGAAGGGATAGGCTACCCACTCCAGTATTTTGGGGCTTCCCTTGTGGCTCAGTTGGTAAAGCATCCACCCGCAATGCAGGAGACCTGGGTTGGATCCCTGGGTTGGGAAGAGCCCCTGGAGAAGGGAAAGACTACCCACTCCAGTACTCTGGCCTGGAGAATACCATGGACTGTATAGGAATATACAGTGTCAATACCTAACCCCATCAAATTTACAACCTCAGTTATCAATCGTCTGAAAACAATTCTTCCTTTCATCTAGAAATCATGAAATAAGCTGCTCTTAATTTAAAAGAAACCATTTTTTTCCAAATTAGAAATTATTGTCTTTTCAAAAAAAAAACCAACCTTTATAATTTAAAATCTTACTTTCTCACAAAGGATCAACAGAAAGATATACTTTCAATGGGGCAGATACATTTTTTTTTAGTTTTTTAAATAAATAACCATTTAGAAAAAAATTAACAACATGGACTCTGGCTAGCTAAGAAAAAGAACAAATCAAGAGAGGAAACTCAGGGGACTTTCCCGGTGGTCCAATGGTTAAGACTTCAACTTCTAAGGCAGAGGATGCTGGTTTGCTCCCTGTTTGGGGAACTAAGATACCACACGCCTTGCAGCCAGAAAGCCAAAACATAAAACAGAAGGAATACTGTAACAAATTCAATAAAAACTTTAAAAATCATTCACATAAAAAAAAAATCTTAAAAAAAAAAAGAAGAAACTCAGTTAATGTATTACCAAAGAAAAGACTATAGACACTTTAATCACATGCCTCAAGTTATCAAGAACAAAACAGAACAAAACAACCATGAACTTCTGATAAAGCAAATATTACATCCTGGGACTATTTACCAAGGTACACAGTGCAATTTCCTTCTTAAGGACTCTTTGCAATGGGACAAAAGGACCGTCACTCCTTTTTTCAAGAAAACTCAAATCTGAGGAAAACTCTAATCCTCAAAGCTGAGGATTAATTAAAGAATCTCTACAGGGCATTGTTAGGAATTCAGTTCTTTCAAGTGGAATTGGACACTTTCTATACCCTGTACAACTTCAAAAACTACTTTTTAGAATTAAGAATCGTGTTTTACACCTATAATACAACCTGCACCCAATGATTTTAACAACTGATCCAATAAATTATCAGGCCTACGATGTTTCCTAAACCTCTTCTTTGTATGATAGAGTAAATTGGTGTACCCTCATCTGAAGATACAACCATGAGTCTCTGGACTTTTCTTCTCTCTAGAAACTTCTCTCTCCTTCAAGAAGATTCACACTCTCCCAGACTCACATCTTTAAACCCTTCTGACTTTCTGCAGTCATTAAAAAATAATAATAATAAATAGCAACATTTACTGAAGAATCACGTGTGTGCTGAGTCATGTCCAACTCTTTGCCACACCATGGACTGTAGCCTGCCAGACTCCTCTGTCCATGGGATTTCCAGGCATGAATACTGGAGTGGGTTGCCATTTTCTACTCCAGGGAATCTTCCCACCCAAGGATTGAACCTGCATCTCCTGTGTTTCCTGCACTGACAGGAGGATTCTTTACCACTGAGCACCCTGGGAGGCCCTAGTGAAGAATCAACCTAAGGCAAACGCTGGTGATGCTACGATGGCATGCGTGCTAAATTGCTTCAGTAGTTACCAACTCTTTGAGACCCTATGGACTGTAGCCTGCCAGGCTCCTCTGTCCATGGGATTCTCCAGGCAAAAATCCCGGAGTGGGTTGCCATGTGCTCCTCCAGGAGATCTACCCCACTCGGGGATGGTACCCCGTCTCTTAGGTCTCCTGCATTGGCAGGCGGGTTGGGTTTTTTTGTTTTGTTTTTTACCACTAGCGCCATCTGGGTAGTCTCTACTAATTTCCCCAACCAACTTTCCCTGATGCTCCTTAAAGTGCTTCTCTCTCTTTCCCTCCCTGCCCTGCTCCCTTTTCTCTTACATTCCCCTTCACTACTGTCCTTCGCTCTTTCTCCAACCTGCCTTCTCTGCTGCCTGGGGGACATGACAGAAAAGTTGGATGCTTCCAGATTGAGGACCAGGGAGAAGCTGGCCGCTGGGCTGCTTCCGGCTATAGCAAAGGATGGGGAAACACCGGGAGAGCCGCCGGCCAGGACAGCACCTGAAACAGCATGGTTCTGTTCTTCTCCGAGTCCGAGGGCTGCACGTGGCTGGGCGCGCTGGCATGCCTCCGCCGCGGCTGCGGCTTCTGGCTGTTCTCGTGAACTTTCCTTTGCAGGACCCCCGTGACGCTGCTGCACCGAGACCGGAACTCCTGCTGTTCATCGAAGCCCGAATCTTCCAAAATCCTCTCAGGGAAGCAGACTCGCGAGCTAGATGGCCCAGGCTGGCTGGGCGCGGCAGGGAAGACCGGGTGGGTGTCGGCGACGCCATCCCCTTCCTCCGACAGAACGTCGACGGGGCAGGCCGGCGTTCGGGCCTCGGATCCCGCCTGGTCTTCGCCCGAGTCCCCTGCGCGCGGCTCGCTCTGGAGCCGCAAGCGCTGCTGCTCGTGCAGGCTGAACTTCTCGATGCAGTCGTCGATGAGGCTGGACGGCGCCTTCTTGTGGGTCACGGTCACCCTGCCACAGTACAGGACCTCGAACTTCTGAGAGTTGTAAAAGGCGTCCTCGTTGTCTTTGCTGGGTTTTGCATCCTCTTTCATGGCAGCTTTCGATAACTGCCTTATGCTGCTGATAACATCAGGAACCTGGAAGAGAATTCAGAACAATTATTATTATTATCACACGCAATGCATTCTCATGGTAAGTGATAAAATACTGAAAGTAATAGACCCTACATAAGATAAAGTATGGGCTTCCCTGGTGGTTCAGTCAGTAAAGAATCCGCCTGCAATGCGGGACACCTGGGTTTGATTCCTGGGTTGGGAAGATCCCCTGGAGGAGGAAATGGCAACCCACTCCAGTATTCTTGCCTGGAGAATCCCCATGGAGAAAGGAGCCTGATGGGCTACAGTTCATGGGGTCACAAAGAGTCGGTCATGACTGATCGACTAAGCACACAAGACAAAGCATAAACTTAAATTACACTATCGGATATAAGTAATATAAAGATGAGACTGAAAATTTTTATCACTTTTATAATTTCCCCTTTTAAATGTATTCATTTCCCCAAAACAAAGCCATGAGACTCTACAAGCGGCTAAACCTTTAATAAATTACTACAATGTACCCTTTGAGTACTTCTAAAAGGTATTATTATCACTGTTTCAATGGACATGAACTTGGGCAAACTCCAGGAGATGGTGAGGGACAGACAGGCCTGGCTTGCTGCAGTACATGGGCTTGCAGTGTCAGACACGACTTGGCGACTGAACAACAACATAAAGGTATTATAAGGGAACAAAAGGTTAAAATTAAATTTAAAAAATAAAGTGTAACATGGTTAAAGTACCAACCACCACTGAGATAAACTAATTATTACGAGCTTCAGCTGAAAGGAATGGAAGTTTCAACAATAAGACTAAAATTAACTTTCTGAATGAAGAGATTAAAATGCAGACACCCCTCACCAGCATTAGCCATCAGAGAAAATGCACATTTAAACCATAGAAAGATACTATCTATTACACACCTATTAGAATGGCTAAAATCAAAAAGACCAAGTACCGACTAGAATATGGAGCAATTGGAACACCCGTACGTTGTGTGCAGGAATGTAAAATGGCACGAGCACCTCGGGAATTTGGCAGTTGCTTAGAAATTAGACAGATCGATCTCACACTCCTAGATATTTAGGTGAAAGCCCTGAAAATATATGTTCATAGAAAGCCTTGTTCACAAATATTAACAGATGCCTTTGTCACAACATTCCCAAACTCAAAATGACTCAAACATTCATCAACAAGTGAATGATCACTAATTGTTAAGGAAATGTAAAGCAAAGCACAATGAAATATCAGCTTATACCTGATAGAAAGATAATTGCCAAAAAGATAAATGATACCAAGTGCTGGGGAGTACATGGAAAAAAGGAAACCCTTGAGCACTGTTGGTAGGAATGTAAATCAGTGCAGTCACAATGGAAAACAGTACAGAGATTCCTAAAATATTAAAAATGGAACTATCATATGATCCAGCAATTCCACTTCTGTGTATATATTCAAAAGAAACAAAATTACTCTCTCAAAAAGATATCTACACCTTCATGTTCATCACAGAATTATTCACAACAGTAAAGACATGGAAACAACCTAAGTTAACCTAGTGAAAGTGAGTGAAAGTCGCTCAGTTGTGTCTGACTCCTTGTGACCCCATGGACTATACAGGCCATGGAATTCTCCAGGCCAGAATACTGGAGTGGGTAGCCGTTCCCTTCTCCAAGGGATCATCCCAACCCAGGGATCAAACCCAGGTCTTCTGCATTGCAGGCGAATTCTTTACCAGCTGAGCCACAAGGGAAGCCCAAGAATACTAGAGTGGGTAGCCTTTAAATAAATAAATAAATATATATATATATATATATATTACTATATGACTTGAACAAGAAGCTAAGTCACTCATCAAATATTGTTTAAATAGCTATGATTTTTTAAAGATCTAAGATGAACAAAATATTTGGGGATATGAAAACAAATAGAAAGCTCAATAGAAACTTGAAAATATAAAGTACAAACTTCCAGTGACAAGAAAAGTAAGTTCTTGGCATATTCTGTACAGCACGGTGACTAGAGTTAATAATACCATATTGTATATTGAAAGTTGCTAAGCGAGTAGATTTTAAAAGTTCTTCTCACAAGAAAAATAAATCTGTAACCATTTGAGGTGAGTGGTGTTAACTTATGTTAATCATTTTGTAATATATACTGTATCAAATCATTATGTTGTACCCCTTGACCTAAATACAATGCTATATGTCAATTATATCGCAATAAAACTGAAAGGAAAACAGTGAACAGATAAACTAAAGGTGGTACCGTTGCTGATAGTCACTCTGTCGTGTCTGACTTTTTTTCGACCCCATCGACTGTAGCCCACCAGGCTCCTCTGTCCATGGACTTCTCAAGCAGGAATACTGGGATGGATTGCCATTTCCTTCTCCAGAGGATCTTCCCAACCCAAGGATCGAATCTGCTTCTCCTGTATTGACAGGCCAATTCTTTATCACTGAGCTAATTGAATTGAACTGAATTGAAAGTCGTTCAGTCAGACTCTTTGTGACCCCATGAACTGACTACACAGTCCATGGAATTCTCCAGGCCAGAATACTGAAGCAGGTAGCCTTCCCCTTCTCCAGGGGATCTTCCCAATCCAGGGATCGAACCCAGGTCAATCCACATTGCAGGTGGATTCTTTACCAGCTGAGCCACCAGGGAAGCCCAAAAGTGGTACATTCACATAAAATGGAATACAACTCATTATCTCCCGTCTGGTTTTCTGCAACAGTCTTTTAACTGGTATCCCTTGCCCCCTTTAACGTACTCTCAAAAGTAAAAAGAATCCTTCTTAAACTTGTCATGGTGCTCATCTGCAAATCTTCCAAGCTCCCCATTTCTTGAGTAAAAGACAAAATCCTTACATTGTCCTACAGGGCCCTCACTCTCTGCACATGAGAAACAAACAGATTAAATGTGCACTGTGGCTACACATCCTCCGTGTGACCTTGAGATACTCAACGTGCATTTCATCTTTTCATCCTCACCCCGTTTCCTCTGACCGTACTCCTCCCAGCTCTCTCCCTCACTGGCGTCCTGGCTACTCTTTGGACATGCCAGGCACACTCTTCCCTGAAGGTCTCTGAACTCCAAGCTCCTCCCCTAGATAACTGGACAGTTCACTCCTCACCTCCTTTAAATCCATGCTCTAGTGTCACCTCGAGGTGGCATCTGTCCCCTACCCCAAAAGACACACATACATGCTCTGACAGCCAGCATTCCCCTGGAATTCCACCCCTTCTCCCACATTTTATTACTCTCTATAGCACTTACCCCTTTGAACATTCTATGTAATTGATTTGCTAGAATGTAAGCCCTTAGCTTTCAGTGTGTCTGCTCTCTGATGTCCTCTTGCAACACCTACCGTCTTACTTGGGTTTCTCTTACCTTGGACGGAACTAAAAAGCCTCTTGATGAAGGTGAAAGAGGAAAGTGAAAAAGTTGGCTTAAAACTCAACATTCAGAAAACAAAGATCATGACATCTGGTCCCATCACTTCATGGGAAATAGATGGGGAAACAGTGGAAATAGTGTCAGACTTTATTTTGGGGGGCTCCAAAATCACTGCAGATGGTGACTGCAGCCATGAAATTAAAAGACGCTTAATCCTTGGAAGGAACGTTATGACCAACCTAGATAGCATATTCAAAAGCAGAGACATTACTTTGCTAACAAAGGTTGGTCTAGTCAAGGCTATGGTTTTTCCTGTGGTCACGTATGGATGTGAGAGTTGGACTGTGAAGAAAGCCGAGTGCTGAACAATTGATGCTTTTGAACTGTGGTGTTGGAGAAGACTCTTGAGAGTCCCTTGGACTGCAAGGAGATCCAACCAGTCCATTCTGAAGGAGATCAGCCCTGGGATTTCTTTGGAAGGAATGATGCTAAAGCTGAAACTCCAGTACTTTGGCCACCTCATGCGAAGAGTTGACTCACTGGAAAAGACTCTGATGCTGGGAGGGATTGGGGGCAAGAGGAGAAGGGGACAACAGAGGATGAGATGACTGGATGGCATCACTGACTCGATAGACGTGAGTCTGAGTGAACTCCGGGAGTTGGTGATGGACAGGGAGGCCTGGCATGCTATGATTCATGGGGTCGCAAAGAGTCGGACACGACTAAGCGACTGAACTGAACTGAACTGAAGCCCTTAGGAGGGTGGTGATTTCTGGGGTTTTTCCCACATTTTTCCTTGTATCCCCATAGCCTAGAATAAGTTCGAGTATAAAGTAGATCCTCAGTATGTGGACTTGGGAAAGGGGAAACCTTTTCTGGTAATTTTTACCTTTGGGAAACAGATCATTTTATATGCAGGGTTGCTTCACCTTCAGACATATATGGTATTTATTTAAATCTACCAGCAACCATTCTAAAACCAGAATTTCTTCTTTTTCACATAATTATTCGGGATATATGGCTAGAGTTTTCACAGTTTAAAATTACAAGACTTTCCATTTGCTAGCAGAATATTTCCTGGGAAAGAATAAAGTCCAAATGCTATAGTTTCAGTGACTCACCCTGAACAACTGACATATCTCCAGGGAAGTCAGATGCTTTGTACTAACATATGATCAGCAACCTTAGCCCTCTCTCATTTTCTTTTTGTTTTAGTATCTGACAAGGGCCGGAGACTGACCTAGACATTCAACCCTGAAGAATGTCTATACAGTGACTCTAGTGGGTTAGGCAAAACCCCTCCTTCCTCACTAACCATAGTTTATCTAATACTTTTCATCCGATTTTGCAACTCTAGTGCAATTAAATTTCCAAAGTCTCTCTATGGAGTGCAGAATAAGAAAAATATTATCTGTAGGATGTTTTTGAACCTGCAGAATTTTTATCTTGTGACAAATATTTTACTGATGATTAGAGTTATATCCTATCACTGAGACTGAAAATATAGTCAGTTCAACATTAGTTGTATCAGTTCCTCAATATTATATGTTTGTACTTTTTCTCTACTATTATATTGAGAGATATTATGTGAAGAACTGATTAGTGCTTGAATTTCTATAGTCCCACAGGACACTTCCCTGTGACCGCAAGTAAAAGCTCAACATCTAAATATAATCCAGTTAATAACTCAGTTGATAGAAGCAAAGCTTATCACTTTGACTAAGCTAAGTAATTTAATCCTCCAATAATTTGAATTATTAATTGCACCATAAGACATAGATTCTAATATCCTTTAATATCCTCTCTGAGGTCAGGACTAAATGCAGCTTTCAATGACCTGGGCTGCAAAGAGGCTCCAGCTATGAAACTGATCTAACAGCATTCCACTCTATTTTTTCTTCTAAGTGTAATCACACATGTAAGTTAATATTATACAGCCCCTGCCTACACAATTGAGCTTCTCTAGTGGCTCAGAGGGTAAAGTGTCTACCTGCAGTGCAGGTAAACCTGGGTTCAATCCCTGGGTCAGGAAGACCCTCTGGAGATTGTGCCTACACAATCAGCACCCATACCAAAGGGACACACTGATAAAGCAAGGACAGTAAAATGTCCTTGGTGAGAAAAAGAGTTATTAGAGGACCACAAAAACTTTCTGCTGAGACATTTATTTAAGAGATCAATCAGAAGCAACACGAGAGAAAAAAATCTCTATCCAGTACTTGCACATACACAAGGCATTTTGGGAAAACAGTATTATTCTATGTTGCATGAGTGCTCAGTCCTGTCCAACTCTTTGTGACTCTGTGGACTGTAGCCTGCCAGGCTCCTCTGTCCATGGACTTTTTCAGGCAAGAATACTGGAGTAGGTTGCCATTTCCTTCCCCAAGGGATCTTCCTGACCCAGGGATTGAACTGGTGTCTCCTGCATTAGCAGGAAGATTTTTTACCACTGGGTGTTAACTGACATATATTTAGATTTATATGTGCTTTTGAATGAATTTGACTCCTTGCATGTATTGCATCTTACAACATCTCTTTTTCTCTCTAATATTATACTGTAAGCCCTTAAGTGAAAGACTGAGTTGGGATGACTTTGTGTCTTAACTAGAGTTTTTTTCCATGTGACCACTGGGAGAGAATTTCGTGCTCAGAAGAAACTGATTGACAGCTGTCAGCAAACAGAAGTATACAAATAGTGAACAACTACCAAGAACCCTGATGAAAGTTCTCCAGGACTGAGATAGGTTTAGCAAATTCCTGTTGCTAATTCATGAGAAACCTGGCACTCCCCAAAATGAAGAGCTGACGCTTTCTACTCTCCTCAGTGCTCGCTCCAGCTAGGAAGTGAATGTGTGTGGCAGGAATGTCTCCAGATGCTGAGACTTCGTTAAAAAAATAACTCTAGTTATTCTTACTCTTGTCATGGACACACCACTGCTCAGAATCTGCCTACGTGTCACAGAGTCTGATGCAGATTCAATGCCAATTCAAGACGAAAGTTTTATTCTATGGCAGCACATAATTTTAACACACAAATACAATATTAAAAAGGGAATTAATAATCCCTCTACTCAGGAATTAAAAGATTTATGGGCTTCCCTGGTGGTTCAGATGATAAGGAATCTGCCTGTAATGCAAAAGACCCAGGTTCAATCCCAGGGTCAGGAAGATCCCTTAGAGAAGGGAATGGCTACCCACTCCGGTATTCTTACCCTGAGAATTCTATGATCAGAGGAGCCTGTCAGGCTACTGTCCACAGGGTTGCAAAGAGTCTGATGCAGATTCAGTGCCAATTCAAGGCAAAAGTTTTATTGTATGGCAGCGCACAATAACAATATTTTTAAAAGAATGAATAATCGCTCTACCCAGGAATTAAGAGATTTATACTCTACCCCAGATCTGCCAGGAATTTGTGTCATTCTGCACCTGAATTTCCTCCCTAGTAAAATGGAAGACTAGATAGATGCTCATTAAGATCTCATCTAAATCCAGATTTCTACAAGCTCATTTCTACATTGATGCCAATATAGGAACAAAATAATATACATTAAAAGGAGATGGAAAATCATCTCTGTCATTAAGCCAGAAATATTGCAAGTTATTGACATTATTCATTTCCATTAACATACAATAACCAATTCAACAGATGATAAAATAAATTGGGCTTTATTCAAATGCCTCATGACATTTAGAAAAAGCACGGTGCCACCTTTAGCCAGTGTTTTGTCCTTACACTTTCAGGGATCTCATTTTGATGTATGGCAAAACCATCACAATACTGTAATTATCCTCAATTAAAATAAATTAATTAAAAAAAGAAAATAGAAATTTATTAAAAGTATAATTTCTAAGAGAAAAAAAAGGATATAAGCTCAAATATCAAAATTCAGACATTAAAGCGATTCCTCACTCTGGAGAAAAAAAATTGCCCCTAGGTCCCTGGATGTCAGACTGTTGTTTCTCATTAATTAATTACCATAATTAGTTATTACACTCCAAGAAATCCAATGGTATTGTAAAAATAACTCTCCACTTAATTTCAAAATAAAATAAATTCTACAGCCACCCCATGCTGATGTCTAAAGGCCTAAGCAAACCCAGGGGTGGAAAAATTATCAGGATGCTGAAAAACACAAAGGAAAAGATACCTTTGGTCAGGAAGCCAGCAGAAAATTGGAGCAGTTCTCCAAGAGCTGTGAATATGCCAAACTGATATAATCCTCAGTAGTAGCACTCTGTCACACTTAAGAAGTTCTCTTTCATTCTAGATAAGCCAGCAGTAATTTTGCTGTATTTGTTCAAGTCCACGTTATCACTGTGCAGCCAATTATAAAACTTCCCAGGAATAACCGTTATTGCTTCAAAAGTAAAGTATTTCCTGACTGTACAGTCCGGAAACACACTGATTGTTCAGGGCTAAAGAATAGACTCTCTTAGCTTTCTTTAAAAAGAAGCATTTTAAATTTGAATACCATTGTCTTTCTTATGCTATTTAAATAAGCGTAAGTGTCCAAGGCTTTTTAATTATGAAAGTAGGAGAAAATTAATCTACAATGTCTTCTTTCCTCATAGAATTCACTGATAAACAGATGAACTTCAGCAAACATTTAAAAAGTGGATACAAATATGAAATGAAAATAAGCTTCTTAAAGTAAAAAAATATTCAAAGTAAAGAAAATAACTGGGTAAATTCTTTCACAACTAAAATGATCTTTGCTGCTTGATTCATTATTAATCTTTTTATAATAATTATAGTAGGCACAGCAAGATTTCGGTCAGCACAAAAAAGAGGTGTATGCTAAGTTTCTTCAGTCATATCTGACTCTTTACGACCCCATGGACTGTAGCCCACCAGACTCCTCTGTCCATGAAATTCTGCAGACAAGAATACTAGAGTGGGTTACCATTCCCCTCCTCAGGGGATCTGCCCGATCCAGGGATCGAACCCATGTCTCTCCTGTATTGGCAGGCGGGTTCTTTACCTTGAGCACCACATGGGAAGCCCTCACAAAAAATAGGGGAAGGGTATTTAAGAAAAGATGAGGAAGAATACTAGGAAGCATTTCAAGTAAACTGCAAAAACCTGACAAATGAGAAGAACTGATCATTTAAACTAGTCCCAGTCAAAGAGAGACAGTAAGGAAAAGAAAATGTATTTGCTTTGAAACTAGTATATGCCATTAGGAAACAGGTAGATTTCCTTTCTAATTCTGTTTTACTTAAGAAACTATTAAGATTAGTTCAGCATTTTAAGAAAAGACTAATTTGGTCATTAAATATTATAATTTCTGTTTGGCTTTTAAAACTTCATCTTCGACCAATGGAAAGTAATTTTGGAAGCTATATATGTGCCCTGAAATAGCTTACTTACATCAAGGGGAAAAAAATCACCATTACTGAAGAACCCATGAAGATGTTCCAGCTCCAGTTACTTGGGAAGCTTTCTCAGTCTGTGTTATCATTCTTAAGGTGAGGGTGTCTGATAATCTCACTAAGAAATAAAATTGATTTTTAAACCATTTTAACTTTTACCCAAAAGTATTTCAGTGATTCTTTGTATTTGGTTAAATATATGTTATTATTCTATGGTAAATTTGGCACAGTAAAAAAAGTATCTGATTATCACTAGGTCTAGAATCAAAATTGAATAGAAAAATGCAGTGATTTTAAAATCACAGAATTTTAAACTTAAAGGGTCCCTTATGGGATCACCAGTCCCTACTATCTTGTTTTACAGATGTGGAAACAAACGGTTTACATTAAAAGTTAAACCAAGAAAGAAGAAAATAATGAGATTACAAGTAGAGAGACTCTTTGGAGCCAAAGAAAGCAAGAATATCTCTACCATTTACACAGCAGTCAGACAAGTTGCTTGAATTGGAATCTTGGGCTTCAGCCAAGGCAGTTTCCTCTCAGACTAGACTTTGGTTCTTAGATATTCTCAGTTCCTTTGCTCCAAATGAATTTTTGGCTCACCTCTTCTCTGCTTCTTTCCTGGCGGCCTCTGCATTAGCTCAAGCATCAGAGATAGAAAGTCCTTAAACTTCCTACCAAGGGCTGCCCTTCCATTCTGCCTCACTGCATATCTTTGATTCCTTCCCCAAAAGATATGACTTCTGCCTCTATGACCATTCAAAATTTGAAAAAGTGATCAGATGTAAAATAAATAAGAGTAACTTACAGGAAATCCAAGGACTCATGTTTTATATAGATATATTTTTAATTTATTTTTAATTGAAGGATAATTAACAATATTGTGTTGGTTTCTGCCGTACACCAACATGAATTAGCCATGCTGCTGCTGCTGCTAAGTCGCTTTAGTCATGTCCGACTCTGTGCGACCCCATAGATGGCAGCCCACCAGGCTCCGCCGTCCCTGGGATTCTCCAGGCAAGAATACTGGAGTGGGTTGCCATTTCCTTCTCCATAAATCAGCCATAGGTGTATATATATATGTCCCCTCCCTCTTGAACCTCCCTCCTACCTCCCACCCCATCCCACCACTCTAGGTTGTCACAGCGCACCAGTTTGAGCTCTGTGCAGGGACTCATGATTTTTATTAAGAGAATGGAATATCCTTAGTAGTGGCTGACTTTAGGGAAATAAGACAGGGAATAAATAAACAGGGAAATAAGACAGAAGATGGGATGGGTGAGAAGTTAGATGGCAAAGGATAGACAAGGACAGTCCTTTTCAAATTCCATTTCAAAAACATCACTCTTTTAAAAGTAGATTAGTCTGTAGCACAGCATATTAGAAAAGCACATAACACGCAGTTAAGAGGTCTAGTGTTTAAAGCTCATTCCAGTAGCTATGACTGTCTGTAGAAAAGATGCCATATCTTTCATAGTCTCTTGGTTTTTCATCTGCAAAATGAGAATCGCAATGTTTATTTCAAAGGTAAACTAGGGAAATTAAACTAAATGTGCAAAGTGCCTGACACAGTGCTGAGACAATGGAAGCATTCAACAATGTTTAATTAAATCTAACCTGTAAGTCTGACATGTGCTGTGCAAGGAGATGGAGGAAGTGAGAAGCTGCTGATTAAAAAAAAAAAAAATCCCTTTATGAAAGTTAAATTGTAGTAGGGGGTATAGAATGAATAAATGAATCATAAAGGATCTGAGATAGTGAAAATTGCCAATGAGAAAAATAATGCAAGGAAAAGGGTACAGAAAATTTGGAGGAGACATCAGAATAGTTGCAATTTTAAAGAAAAGAATCTATATAACACATTTGAGTAAAAAGCTGAAGTCAGCAAGAAGGTGAGCCTTACAGGTATCTGGGGGAGGAATATTCCAGGCAGATAGAACACCAGGTACGAAGGCCATGAAGCAGAGATTCGTCTGGTGTGTTCAGGGAAGAGTGAGGAGTCAATGTGGCTGGATGTGAGTGAGAGAGCAGAAGATTATTGGCGGCCCTTGTGGGGAGCAGGGGGCATCTACATCCTGCAGGGCCTTGAAAGGACTTTGGCTTTGACCCCTTGGTGAGACAGAAAGCCATTGCAGAGTGCTGAGTTACATGTTTAAAGAATCCCTTTGCCTGACTCAGATGATAAAGAATCCACCTGCCAATGCAGGAGACCGGGGTATGATCCCTGGGTCAGAAAGATCCCCTGGAGAAAAGAATGGCAACCATCTCCAGTATTCTTGCTTGGAGAATTTCATGGACAGAGGAGCCTGGTGGGCTACAGAGTCAGACATGACTGAGAGATTAACACTTTTTTATTTTTTTGCCTGTTGTATGGAGAATAGATGGCAAGGATGCAGGGGGTGCAGAAGCCTACCATTCTCAGGGTGAGCCAGGGGTGGTTCACACAAGAGCAACAGCAAGGGAAGGTGTAAGAAGGTACAGGCTTCTAAAGATCATTTTAAAGCCATGGTCTACATGATCTGTTGATGGATCTAAGATGGACTATAAAAGAAGAGGAGGCATGAATTAACTTGATGGGTTTTGGCCAGAGGACTTTGAAAAATGGAGCTGCCGTGAAACAGGATGAGGGATGGGGGTGGCTTAAGAAGTAGGAGCTTCATTTTAGATTGTTAATTTTGGAAAAGCTTACAGACATCCAAGGGGTGATGTCAGTAGGCAGTTAAGTATACATGTCTAGAGCTCAGGGCTGTGGACAGAACTGAGAAAGAAAAACTGGAATGCATATCAATGGCATTTGAAGCCATGAGATTAGAGGAGTTAATCAAAAAAGTGAGCACAGATGACACAGAGAGACAGAGCAAGAGGGAGAGATTAGAGATGAGCTAGACACAAAGAGAAATATCTCCAGGAACCAAGCCGTTTGATGCACAATGCCTATAGTTTGGGAGATGGAGAAACATACTGCTGCTACTGCTAAGTCACTTCAGTCGTGTCCGACTCTGTGTGACCCCATAGACGGAAGCCCACCAGGCTCCACCATCCCTGGGATTCTCCAGGCAAGAACACTAGAGTGGGTTGCCATTTCCTTCTCCAGTGCATGAAAGTGAAAAGTGAAAGTGAAGTCGCTCAGTCGTGCCCAACTCTTAGCGACCCCATGGACTGCAGCCTACCAGGCTCCTCTGTCCATGGGATTTCCCAGGCTAGAGTACTGGAGTGGGGTGCCATAAGGAAAATACAGCAAGAGCCTAGGGTAAAACCAGAAAAGAATGGTAGTCAGAAGCCAAGTAGGAGAAGTTTCCCAGAAAGAAGTAGTAAGCACTAGGAGATCATTGGTGATTTTGACAAGAAAAGTTTTGGTGAGGCTTAGGGCAAAAGCCTTCCTGGAGTAGGTTCAAAAGAAAATTTCAGGAACAAAATCCAAACATTAGGTACAGGCAACCTTTTAGGGATGTAGCTGGAGGTACAAGTGAGTCAAAATGACAATTTTTAATACAGAATTTCCAGTGTGTGTTAGTTACTCAGTCACATCTAACTCTTTGAGATCCCATGAACTGTATGTAGCCTGCCAGGCCCCTCTGTCCATGGGACTCTCCAGGCAAGAATACTGGAGTGGTTAGCCATTCCCTTCTCTAGGGGATCTTCCCGACCCAGGGACTGAACTTGGGTCTCTTGCATTGGCAGGCAGATTCTTTAGTGTCTGAGCCACGAGGGAAGCCTTCAGTTTTCAATAGTGAAGAAGAAATGGATGATGTGGAGAATGAGAGTAGAATTGCTAGCAACATCTTTAAGTAGGCAAGAGGGGACTGAATCTAGGGAATCAGTGGAAGAATTTGAACTGACCCAAGGAATGGATAGTTCATCTCAAAAGGTGCAGATTGAGGAAGACACAGAGGTCAGAGTATGGAGAATTTCACCTCTGAATGCTGTAATTTCTTAGGAAAACTGAAAGCATGATGATCAGCTGAGGTAAGGACGGGAAGAAGATCAAATAAGTATTGATCAGTAATCATTTAATTCAAGGCTTACTGTGGGCAAAACTGTGAAGTGATGTTATCTTTAGAACTCTCAGGCTACACTTTCTGTATTGTGATGATGTAGAAACGTGACTCCTACAACTCTTTCATGGAGAAATTTGCATTTAACTGAAGGTTTAACTTGAGAACTCAAGTATCTTAGATGAAATTCAGGAATCAACCAAAAATTAGAAGACAGGGTTTTGCACCCTGAAGTGAAATAATACAGGTAAACTATTTCTTCTGCCTAGGATGAGATGGGGAGCTAACCCATACAAGTAATAGTTGTATAAAAACAGGGGGCTTCCCAGGTGACTCAGCAGTAAAGAATTCACCTGCCAGTGCAGGAGATGCATATTTGATCCCCGGGTTGGGAAGATCCCCTGGAGGAGGAAATAGCAACCCGTTCCAAAATTCTTGCCTGGAAAACCCCAGGACAGAGGATCCCAGCGGGCTACAGTCCATGTCTGACTCCAAAGAGTTAGACATGACTGAAGCAGCTGAGCAGGCATGTATGCATGTATAAGAAATAAATTTTGGAAAAGGTTTGCATGTGGTAGGGGAAAAAAGTGTCCTGTACCTTACCAAAATAAGAATAACACAGTGTGAATATAGAATATTTGTATCACTTGTGAAAAGTAACTTTATATTTCTTTTTTCCAGATATGGATATTTATACAGATACAACCAAAACAGGTGAAGTAAGCACAGGCATCAATGCAAGAAAATCAACCTTATTGCAGCCATGTCATCAAGAAAGTTAATCTTTCATTTTTAAACTGTAGAAAAACAGAATGAGGCATCTAAGAAACAATCCTGAAAAGCTGCTATTTATTTACTTATGCCGGCATTATGAAACCCACTTTCAAATGCAGCATAACCTTCCACCCAATCACAAAACACTTTCAAGGTAAGATCGACCCCCTGTGTGTTTATTCAACAGAAGGTTTTCTATTCATCAAATCAGTCCTATTATTTGCTTAATGCTGACACTTTTAAAAATATACAGCTCATAATCAATCAGTCTCTAGCAAGGCTAAGAGATAAGAGAGAGGACACAAATTACTAATATTAGAAATGAAAGCGGGAACAGCACTACAGATCCTATGGAAAATAAAAGCATAATAAGAGAATACTATGAACCACTCCATGACCAGAAATTTGATACCCTAGATGAAAGGGAAAATTTCTTTAAATGACATAATCTGCCAAAACACAGACAAGAATAAATAATCTGAATAGGCCTAAATGGAATAACTAGTTACTAATCTTCTAAAACAGAAAGCACATGGCCCAGATGGATACACTGGTGAATCCTGTCAAACCCTTAAGAAAACAAAGTGATACCAATTCTCCATAATCTCTTTCAGAAGACAGAAGCAGAGAAAATACTTTCTAACTCATTACCCTAATATCAAAACCAGGCACAGACATCATAAGAAAATTACAAACAATATCTCTCATGAATATAGATGCAAAAATTAACAAAATACTAGCATAACAAATCCAAAAAAAATGTATAATAAGAATTATATACCAAGTATGTAGGTGGTGCAACATTAAAAAATCAATTAATGTCACATCACATCAACAGACTGAAAAAGAAAATCACATGATCATATCAATAGAAGCAGAAAAAGCATTTGATAAAATCCATCACCCACTCATGGTAAAAACTCTCAGCAAATAAAGAATAGAAGGAAATTTCTTCAACGATCTAGGAAAAAAAACTACAGCTAAGATCATACTTAATGGTAAGAAATTCAAGGCATTTCCATTGAGATCAAGTACATGCAAGGGTGTTCCTCTCACCATTCTTTTCAACATCATATTAGAAGTCCTTGCTAATAGTCAAGAAAAGGAAACTAAAAGTATACAGATTGGAAAGGAAGAAATAATACTGTTCTGAGATGACATGATTGTCTGCAGAATATATGAAATAAAAATTTACCAAAAAAACCCCTCCTAGAACTAATAAGTGATTATAGCAAGGATACACAAGGGACTTCCCTGGCATCCAGTGATTGAGACTCAGCAGTTCCACCTTAGGGATGCAAGTTCTATCCCTGGCTGGGGAACTAGGATCCCACAGGCCAGGTGGTACAGTCAAAAAAAACTTGCATGATACACGGTTAATATAAAAAAGTCAACTGCTTTTCTATATGTGAGCAATGAGCAAGTGAATTTTGAAATTAAAAGCCCAATGTCATTTATATTAACAACCCAACAATGAATACTTAGGTATAAATCTAACAAAATATGTATAAGATCTATACTAGATTTACAAAACTCTGATGAACATGATCAATGAAAAACTACATAAACGGAGAAATACTCCATATTCATGAGTAGGAAGACTCTCTGTTGCCCAGATATCAACTTGATCTATAAATTCAATGCAATCACAATCAAATCCCAGCAGGTTGGAAAACTTATTTTAAGTTTATATGTAGAGGCAAGCAACTCCGAATAGCTAACACAAAGCGGAAGGAAAAGAACAGAGCAGGAGGACTGGTGCTATCTGGCTTCAAGACTTACTATAAAGCTATGATAATCAAGACAGTGTGGAACTGGCCAAAGAATAGAAAAACAGATTCATGAAACAGACAGCCCAGAAATAGGTTCACATAAATATAGTCAACTGAACCTTGACAGAGGAGAGAACAACAGAGCAAAGATAGTCCCTTCATCAAATGGTTCTGCAACAACTGGACATCTACATGCCAGAAAAAATTAATCTAGACACAGACCTTACACTGTTTATAAAATTAACTCAAATCTAGAAAACTCAGATGACCTTGGGTAGGGTCATGCTTTTTTAGATACAAAACCAAAGATGCAATCTATGATAAAATTGATAAGGTAGATGTCATTCAAATTAAAACTTCTGCTCTATAAAAGACAGTATCAAGAGAATTGGAAGACAAGACACAGGTTGAGAGAAAACATTTTGCCAAAGACACAGCTGATAAAGTCTTGTTATCCACAATACACAGTTCAGTTCAGTTCGGTCGCTCAGTTGTGTCTGACTCTTTGCGACCCTAAACCGCAGCACGCCAGGCCTCCACGTCCATCACCAACTCCCGGAGTTTACCCAAACTTATGTCCATTGAGTCGGTGATGCCATCCAACCATCTCATCTTCTGTCATCCCCTTCTCCTCCCCACCCTCAATCTTTCCCAGCATCAGGGTCTTTTCAAATGAGTCAGCTCTTTGCATCAGGCGGCCAAAGTATTGGAGTTTCAGCTTCAACATCAGTCCCTCCAATGAACACCCAGGACTGGTCTCCTTTAGGATGGACTGGTTGGATCTCCTTGCAGTCCAAGGGACTCTCAAGCGCCTTCTCCAACGCCACAGTTCAAAAGCATCAATTCTTTGGTGCTCAGCTTTCTTCATAGTCCAACTCTCACATCCACACATGACTACTGGAAAAACCATAGCCTTGACTAGACGGACCTTTGTTGACAATACACAAAGGACTCTTAAAACTCAGCAATAAAAGAAGACCTTAAAACATAAACTAAAGACCTTGACAGACACCTCCCCTCAAAAGATATTCAGATGTCAAATAACCATTATGAAAAGATACTCCATAGCATATGTCATCAGAGAAATACAAATGAAAACGAGATACCACTACACACCTAACTGAATGGCCAAAATCTGGAACACTAACAACACCAAATGCTATGAGGATATGGAGCAAAAGGAACTTTCCATACACTGGTGGTGGGAGTGAAAAATGGTTCACTCACTTTGGAAGATAGTTTGGTGATTTCTTGCAAGACTAAACATACTTAAAAAAAAATAATTTTACTTATTTATTGGCTGTGCTGGGTCTTTGTTGCTGTGCAGGCTTTTCTGTAGCTGCAGCATGCAGGGGCTACTCTCCAGTTGCAAAGTGCTGGCTTCTCGGTGCTGCGGCTTCTCTTGTTGTGGAGCACAGGTTCTAGGCGGGGCGCGGACATCAGGAGTTACAGGTCCTCGGCTCTAGAGCACAGGCTCGATAACTGCGGCACGTGGGCTTAGTTGCTCCAGGGCATGTTGGATCTTCACGGACCAGGGATCGAACCCATGTGTCCTGCATTGGCAGGCAGATTCTTTACCATTGAGCCACCAGGGAAATCCAATATATTGGGTTTCTTTTTACAAGACTAAACATACTCTTACTATACAATCCAGCAACCTTGCTCCTTGGTATTTAGGAACTGAAAACTTATACCAACACAAAAACTGGCACACTGATGTTTTAAGCAAGTGTACTCAAAATTACCAGAACTTGGAAGCAACCAAGATGTCCTTAAGTAGGTGAATGAATAAATAAACTGTTGTACATTCAGACAATGGAATGTTATTCAGGGCTAAAAAGAAATGAGCCATCAGGCTATGAAAAGACATGGAAGAAACTTAAGAGCATATTACTAAGTGAAAGAAGCCAATCTGAAAAGGCTACCTGTTGCATGATTCCAATTATATGATGTTTTAGAAAAGGCAAAGACTATTACTTTGCCAACAAAGGTCCATCTAGTCAAGGCTATGGTTTTTCCTGTTGTCATATATGGATGTGAGAGTTGGACTGTGAAGAAAGTCGAGCGCTGAACAATTGATGCTTTTGAACTGTGGTGTTGGAGAAGACTCTTGAGAGTCCCTTGGACTGCAAGGAGATCCAACCAGTCCATTCTGAAGGGGATCAGCCCTGGGTATTCTTTGGAAGGAATGATGCTAAAGCTGAAACTCCAGTACTTTGGCCACCTCCTGCGAAGAGTTGACTCATTGGAAAAGACTCTGATGCTGGGAGGGATTGGGGGCAGGAGGAGAAGGGGACGACAGAGGATGAGATGGCTGGATGGCATCACTGACTCGATGGATGTGAGTTTGAGTGAACTCCGGGAGATGGTGATGGACAGGGAGGCCTGGAGTGCTGTGATTCATGGGTTTGCAAAGAGTCGGACACGAGTGAGCGACTGAAATGAACTGAACTGAACTGATGGGGACAATAAAAAGTTTCAATGGTTGCAGGAATGGAGATAGTGGAGACAAAGCACAGAGAATTTTACAACAGTGAAAATACCCTGTGTGAGACTGTAATGGTGGGTGTGTGTCATTATAAATGTGTCGAAACCCAAAATGTACAACACCAAGAGGAGGCCTAAGGTAAACTAGGGACTTGGGTGACGATGATGTGTCAGTGTAGGCGCAAATGGACAGTTCTGATAAGTGATGCTGACAGTGAGGAGCCTGTGAATGTGGGGAGGCAGGGGCGTACAGGAAATCTCTGGACCTTACATTGCAAATCTTTAAATTGCCCTACAGAAATAAAATCTGTTTTCAAAAAATATAGTTCAACAACATTTGTATTTACTACAACAAACACTAGAGGGAGCTTTCCCACATGAACTAGTTTACCTAAGCAAAAAAAAAAAGAAAAAATTTTAAGTTTTTATAATACTGAAAAATACCACTGTTTATGAAATACCATTTATTACCACTGCTCCCATTTTAGTCTTAGAATATTAACCATCGGCTAGTAAATTAACTGGAATTTTAACTGATTAGATAAATTAATAAGTTAATAAACTGAAAAAATTAGAGTATGTCAATATCAACCCTTCAAAACATTTAATCTGTTAGATATTTTCAAAAAGGACATAATAAACCTAATAAAAAAGATATGTCTTGGTTCTTTATCATAACATATGAAAGAACAGTCACCTAAACAAAACGCTAAAACTGGACACTTGATAAGTAGTTTTAACTTATGAAACGTCTGAACTCTTGAGAAGTGAGCTTTTCTGAGCAATGCTGGGTTGTGAAACAGAACGAACTCTGGAAAAGAGGCCAAAGACAAGAGGTTAAACCCAGAGGGACCTGGACAGGACCAGCTCCAGCTGAGATTAGACGATAAAGCTGTAATGTTATCAAAAAGCAAAAAGTGTCATGAGTTTCTCAGAAACCTATTTTTGTCCTGACCTTCCTTATTACCTCAGATATTTATACCCTACAGCAGTGATGAATGAGCATCTTGCGAAGGAAAATAATCCAACATTCTTGAACTTGTGTTCAGAGGCATCGGTGACTTGTAGACCTTACCGTTAACCCCTAAATGTGCGAATTTCTTCCTTACACAAAGAAGAAAAAGTCCTAGCTGCCTGCTATTCAAGGACAAAAAGGAAAATGTACATTTGCTACTCTCCAAAATTAGGCTGGAAGGAAAGGCAATCACAGGCATCCAGGGGACTTCCCTGGTGGCCCAGTGATTAAGGTTCCCTGCTCCCCATGCAGAGGGCCCAGGTTACATCCCTGGTCGGGAAACTATGATCCTACATGCTGCACCTGAGTTCACAGACTGCAGCTAAGCCTGTGCACAGCACTGAAGAACCAGCACAGTCAAAAACAGCAAGCAACCAGATGCTGGATCTCTGATCTGACTTGTCCTCTCCGTGGATGAAAGGAAAAGAGTGTCTCCACGTAGGGACTGTGTCTCCGCACAGTGACTATACACCTTGGAATGCTCTCTGTGCTCTCCAGCCCTTCCAGTGGAGGTAAACTCCTGAAAACAGTGTGTCATAAGGCACTCAGAGAAATGAAAAATTAGTACAATAAAATCTTGTATCAAGACTTGCCTTTGGGACCATCATTCCTTCTTTCTCTGTTAAAGACGTGGTGATTGTACCTAGAAAAGTTTCTCACCAGAAAAACAATTTTTTTCAGAGCTGATATAAGCTGTTTAAAGATATGCTTCTTTGTTCAGTAAATATCAAAGATCTCCCCCTTGCCCTTTGTGTGATCTGGCTAAATGATACCAAAGGAAACCATATAATGATTGCTGTTGTTCTGTCACTAAGTCATGTCTGACTTTTTGTGACCCCCATGGACTGCAGCAGGCCAGGCTTCCCTGTCCTTCACCATCTCCCCATGTTTGCTCAAATTCATGTAATGATTAAGGGGATCCAAACCACTCCAGGTTCCTGTCATCTTTGCAGAAAACAATGAAAACATTGAGTCTTTCAGACCTAGAGAAGGAACACTTTCTGGCTGTGCACCTTACAGGCATCTGACTTAAAATCAGATTAATAAATATAGTACTCCCCAAGCAATAAACCTTAACCTTTGCGGTCTCTGAAATGTCACCAGATCGCTTGAAACCACCTGGATGAGCGTACTGTGACATGACTAGCCTTTACCCAGCAGAAGCACAGTCCTATCCACCCTTGGACATGACCTGTGGACAGACATCTCCTCTCCCCTTCAGAAATCAATCATATGACATGTTACTTTTCAATTAATTGATCTTTCATAAATTTGTTAAGATTTCAAGTAAACATTGGTAACTCAAAGCCTCTACCCCCCAAATTATTTTTACTTACCAGATTTCATGTATGTAAAACATTTAACTGGTAAATTTTAATTCTTTGAAGGAAACCCTCATTTGAGAATTCTAAATAGAAGGTTTGGCACTGAAATATTCTTCATGTTGTAAAGTCTTAGTTTTTTAATACCCCAAATGCATTTTCATATCTATTTCAAAAAGATTAATAGTTACAGCAATGCTTCATGGCTGACATTTTAATCAACTTGACTGCAGATAAAAGAAATTAAAGAAATCTGTTTGGTGGCAACTAATAATTAGCCTGTATACTGTGATAAGTGGCCAGAATTGTTTTTCATTAAAATTTTCCATGGGATCTACCTGTGTTATATCTTGCAAAAATTCACAACGTCAAAGTCAGAAAGCAAACTCAAAGCAAACTAGCAGTCCTCATACTAGCAGTCCTCATTTTTCATACATGTGACGGCTTTTAAGAAAGAATAAGATGATTCTTATCACTTATCAGCTGAAATAGGCACTGTTTTATCTAAATAGCACCCACCTCAATTTAGAACAAATGGTTCTAGTAGATGCTGTCAATGTTTGCACCCTTCCAGAGCCCAATCTCCCCACCCCCCCACCCCCCACAAAGCAGACCACAGTGGAAAGCATGTAATCTCAGTGGATCCAGTGACAGATATAGGGGTGGGCACGTGACCCAAGCCAGGTCAATCTGAGTAACTCCCTAGTATTTTTCAAACAGGAGGTGAGATTTTCATACAACTGTTTTCCATGTGAGTTCTCGAGCTGTTGAGGAAGTTAGTCTGGTAAAACAGGTGGCCATATCACTTCACTGGAGAAAACTAGTCTAGAGTAACACAAAATGAAACCTAAAGAAAGACAGAATTAAAGCCAAGACTTAGAGAAAGAGAGTCCTGGGGTCTCAGGCGGTAGACATCCTTGGAGATGTGACTAAAGTGTTGTTGCATGCATGCCAAGTCGCTTTGCTCATGTCCGACTCTTTGGAACGCTATGGATGGTAGCCTACCAGGCTCCTCTGTCCAGGGGATTCTCCAGGCAAGAATATTGGAGTGGGTTGCCATGCCCTCCTCCAGGAGATCTGCCTGACCCAGGGATTGAATCCATGTCTCTTACATCTCCTGCACTGGTGGGTTCTTTACCACTTAGCGCCACCTGGGAAAGTGAAAAGCAGAAGTCACTCAGTTGTGTCTGTATATTGTCTATATATATATACAGTCTGTATATTATATACATACAGACTGTATAGTCTGGGGAATTCTCCAGGCCAGAATACTGGAGTGGGTAGCCTTTCCCTTCTCCAGAGGATCTTCCCAACCCAGGGATCAAACCCAGGTCTCCCACATTGCAGGGGGATTCTTTACCAGCCGGGCCACCAGGGAAGCCTAAATGTGCTCTTGTTCTCCTCCAGTTCTGGGGTCACTAAGGATCTTTTCATAGGGTGGAGGGTTTTCACCCTTGCCTCTAGGAGTCCTGACTAGTATATAAGTCTATGAGAATATACATTAACATAGATGTTAAAAAGCTGTTAATATTACATATAACCTGTTGAACCCAATTGTTGGGATGGGGTTCATCTGCTATGACTGAAACACAAAACAACATTTGATTACACAAAACAGAAGTTTTTTTCTGTCTCATAAAAAAAGTCAGTTGACAGTCCAAGGCTGTTTTGTTTTGACATTGTGTCATTAAATATCAAAGACTCAGGTTCCTTTTATCTTCTCGCTACGCCCTGGGGGACTCAACCCCATTGTCCCAAACAGTGGCAACTGTACTGCAAGCAGCAGGAGTAAGGAGCAAATAACAGAAAAAGAGAGCAAGAGGTATGTACACACACACACACACACAAATATAATGGACACTCTTAAGGTTTCTTAAGGAAGTTGCCCCCTCAAAACAATCTACTTACACCTGCCCTGGCCAAAACTAGAGAAAGTTGTAGCAGTAAGGAAAGCTAAGAAATGTAGTCCTGCTTCTGGATGGCCACATACCTAGTTTAAAATTTTATTTATTAAAAAAGAAGAGAGAACAGAAATCAGGAACAATCTGCATTCTTGTCATAATCGTCGATGATTCATCAGGAAAAAAGGCATCAGTCAGAGCTAATCAAAAAAGAAAAATGGAGGTTAGCTAGGTCAGAGTGTTTAAATCATGGAACAGTTCTAAAAAGAAGGATTTTATGTCAAAACTGAAGAAATACATCCTTAAGAGTGGACGAGGTGTTTCAACATCTTTCCCAAAGGGAAGAAGCAGAAAATCTTCTGACCAACCTTCCAAGACAATCATGAGATTACAGCTTTTCACTCAAAGACAACAGAGCACTTCTGATGGCCATGACAGTAAATCCCATTCAAAGCCAACACTGAAATTTATAAATATTTTTTCCAAATAGAACCATGTTGGCTGGTGGTTTCAAAGTCAACTTTTACAGTTCTTAAGAGGTAGCAATGGGGCACCAATGCACAAAATAACCATAAATCTTATTTCAACCTGAACCTACCCCTTTCATATTATTCTGGTACAGTCACATAGCAGATTTCAAGCACATAGTATAAAAATGTAATAGAACTCATTAATAATTTTTATACTGATTATATGCTGAAATTACAATATTTTAGATATACTTAAGTATACTATTAAAACTAACTTCACCTATTTCTTTTTACTTCTTTTTTTAAATCCTTTGACTCAGCAAAATTTTATTGAACAAATGTTATGAGCAAGGAGGTATTGATATATTAACATATTAGTTTCAGGTATATAACCTCAGATATGCAGATGACACCACCCTTATGGCAGAAAGTGAAGAAGAATTAAAGAGCCTCTTGATGAAAGTGAAAGAGGAGAGTGAAAAAGTTGGCTTAAAGCTCAACATTCAGAAAACTAAGATCATGGCATCCGGTCCCATCACTTCATGGCAAATAGATGGGGAAACAGTGGAAAACAGTGGCTAACTTTATTTTTCTGGGCTCCAAAATCACTGCAGATGGTGACTGCAGCCATGAAATTTAAAGACGCTTGCTCCTTAGAAGGAAAGTTATGACCAACCTAGACAGCATATTAAAAAGCAGAGACATTACTTTGTCAACAAAGGTCCTTCTAGTCAAGGTTATGGTTTTTCCAGTAGTCATGTATGGATATGAGAGTTGCACTATAAAGAAAGCTGAGCACCAAAGAATTGATGCTTTTGAACTGTGGTGTTGGAGAAGACTCTTGAGAGTCCCTTGGGCTGCAAGTAGATCCGACCAGTCCATCCTAAAGGAGATCAGTCCTGGGTGTTCATTGGAGGGACTGATCCTGAAGCTGAAACTCCAATACTTTGGCCACATGATGCGAAGAGCTGATTCATTTGAAAAGACCCTGATGCTGGGAAAGATTGAAGGCAGGAGGAGAAGGGGACAACAGAGAATGAGATGTCTGGATGGCATCACCAACTCAATGGACATGAGTTTGGGTAAACTCTGGGAGTTGGTGATGGACAGGGAGGCCTGGTGTGCTGCGGTTCATGGGGTCGCAAAGAGTCGGACACGACTGAGTGATTGAACTGAACTGATAAAACATAATGATTCAATATTTACGTATATTGTGAAGTGATCCCAACAAAAGCCTAGTTAACATCCATCACCATAAATTACAAAATGTCTTCTCTAGTGATGAAAACTTTTCAGATCTACTCGTAAAGCAACTTTCAATAATACAGTATTACTAACTACAATGTCCATGCCATATATCACATCCACACAACATTTATCTTATAGCTGCAAGTTTGTACTTTTTAAACTCCTTTTTTCTTTTTGTAAAGTGGTTACTAGAACTTTTATAATGACATATGTGGCTTACATTTTATTTCAATTGAACAGCACTGCCTTAGAATTCTGTCCTCTGTATACCATTCATGGGCAAGTTAAATTTTATGAACTCTATCAAAAGCCTATCCTGAATTCTTCAAATAGAAATTATCTCCCTCCCACTCATGGCATACTGTAGGCACTCAATAAATACCTACTGAATAAGCTGCATGAACACTTTGTTTTTAGCCTCATGGTACTTAATTCTGACTCGTATGTAATCTGACTTCTTCCATGTGTCTCCTACAAGATTCTGAAATTCCTTGCTTAAAACTCTCTCTTTTCTCATAATCTATTTCCTGGACACACCATCTGTCCACTTCCCTGAACTGTTCTTTCTCGTCTCCTGCTGTCCAGCTCTTAAGTCACTTCTAAACTTATCTCCAGTGAGTTATATTCCTTCCTGGACACCCATGCAGCACTGCTTCAAATCAACTTAGCAGGAAGTTTCCAGTTTCTTGAAAATTCTACTTCAGTTTGTCAACGTGAAAAGATGAAGGGGCCAAAAAAAAAAAAAAAAAACCAGTAAAAAGACATACGATTGCGAAAGATAAGAATATGAGCCCACGTTTATGAAAATTCAATTATAATAAAAAATATTTTCTTATACTAATGTCAGTTGAATGGTTTTCTTGTGATTCATCTATGAGTTTGTGGACTGATTCAGGGAAAAAAGTATTTTAAGAGAGGCATTTCTTCAACATTTCTGAAATAAAATTAATCTCTAAATTATATATATTTTTAAAAACCCCTCAAGTTATGGTATGATTAAAAGAACCTAAAGGAAAAATCTTTCAGAAACCTCCTTGCCTTTCTGAAATACTCCTAAAGATTTTGATGACCTATAAATATTGGATAAACACAAATGCTGTCTTTTAGCCCAGTGAACAGAACGTGAAGAACACAGCAGTATCACAAATAAATCTTCCCTGCATACTGCCTCTAGGGCATAACTGCCATATCAGCAAAGATAAGATGTCCTCAGAGAACTGGAACAAGTGAGACCAAGAACAAAGCTATACCGCGCTTCAGCCCGGGAGGTCCTTTGCCTACACTGACCTCTGACTAACACAATTCCCCTGGAGAAAAGTTCCCTTCAGAGCCCTTTCCAATGGGTGCCTGGCTCAAGAACCCAGTAGCTATAACACAGCCCTTCAAATCGCCCACAGCATCCACTGCGTCCCCCCCAAAAGACACTTAATGTATCGTTTTTAGTTACCAATGGCTTCTGCCCAGATGTGTCTCATGCCTTTTTCTCTGTCTCTAGCACAAACCCTAGCACATATGGGTCACATTCAATGTATGTCTGCAAAAGTGAGTGTACAAATGAATGAACAAACAAAGGAAAATTGGTGGTTGTGCCTGCCTTCCTAGATCAGAATACTAAATAAGTTCTTGCTCAAAACCAGAGCGTCTTCACTTAGGGAAACAGTACTAATCAAATCATGAATGCCACCTACTCTAAAAGCAGGTGCCCACTCTAAAAGGAAAAGCTGATAAGAGGTTTTGCATAGCCATCACTAAAATAAATACAGGAACAACTTGCAAATAAATATTGGGAGAAGTCAGCTCTTTGTAAGTACTATTTGCTTCCTACTTACTTTGTGCACTTTCTAGAAAACAGTAGCTTTTATCAAGTACTTGTTATGTGCCAGGCACTGTTCTAAATGCTTTACATATTTTATCCCTTAAATCCTCACATCTTGGAGGTAATTCTATTATTATCCTCATTTTACAGATAAGAAACTGTCCTAGATTTTGTAGATTTATATAACCCACACTCTAAATCATGCTAACTGGATCAAGACAGTGAAGATAACAATTTCCAACCTTGACAGAAGGATAAGATCAAAGGTGATTTCATGATAACAGTAAGTTGATATCAAACACTGGGTTTCTTATGATTAACTGTGTACACTACAAAGTCGCTGCAACCTGCTATGATCTTAAACAATCTGCAGTGTTTTTATAAACATCATCAGTTTAATTCCCTCTTACAAGGATTATCCACAAATACTAGACAGAAAACAAAAAGGTTCCTAAAGTTGCTAACGTACAGTCACATTACCAAATATCCAATATCAGTATCTACTAGGTCAAGCTACCAATAATATCACCTTAATTAAACGTGTAATTCAAATGACTACATTAAAGTTTAGGGCAATAAATTTGGACCACAAACCTCAACTACCGTTTAGCATGTCTAAAAAGAATGCACTATAAGAACAGTTTTTGCGAACACACTATACATGCTTTATATGGTTTTCCTATTGGGCTTCCCTGGTGGCTCAGATGGTAAAGAATCGTCCTGCAATGTAGAAGACCCAGGGTTGATAATAAATAATAAATAATAATAATAAATAATAAAATGCAGGTTTATATAGCTTTGTTGTTTTTTGAATGATATGTGCTCACTGTAAAATAATAAAGTAATAAAGATAAGTACAAATGAGAAAAAAACTCATCCAAAAATGAATGAAATTTTGGTGAACATCCTCCAGATCTCTTTTATGCACATATAATTAAGGAATAATATTTTGAATAAATAGGATGGTTCTAAGCATCGGTTTTGTTACCTCCTTTGTGTTTGAAAACATGCCCTAAGCATTTTCCATGTCAATAATTATACATCTTTATCATCCTTTTTAAAGGGCTCTCTAGAACAGCAATTCTCATTCTTTAAAATGAAAGACTTCAAAGAATTTTTGTGCTTGTGGTTATGTTAATATTTGTCATTTTAGAAATTACAGTTGAGAAAATTTTAAATATTTTTAATTCCTTTAAAATACATTTAAATAAAATACATTTAAAATTACATTTAAATTAAATACATTTAAATAAAGTACATTTAACAACAAATTATTTGCACATGAACTTAAATGATGTAATTTCACTAAAAATAATGAATAATCCCACTCCTTGGCTTGTGGCTCCTTCCTCCACCTACAAAGCCAACAACAGGGATCCAGTCCCTCTTATATCACATCTTGGTAAGCTGTTCTTCTGCCTTCCTCATCTGCTTTTAGGGACACATGTGATTACACTGGGCCTACCTGTATAATTCAGGATAAGCTCCCCATCTCAAGATCCTTAACCTTAACCACATCTGCAAAATCAGTTTTTCAACCTAAGGTGATATATTCAGAGGTCCCGAGGAATAGGGCACCAAAATATTTGGGGTCATTATTCTGCCCACCATACAACCCATACAAATGCACAAATGCTTTTCCTCTAGACAACCACTGTATTTGTGTATGCAGTTCTCATTGTGTCACATATGTTAAAAAGATGTGCTCTCAATGGACAAAATTCAATAAATTGAGTAATTTCTACTGATCCATCAAGGATATTCTCAAATGAACCTGGCCTTTTTTTTAACTGTGAATTCTTGGTGGTGACAAATATAATGACTACTAGTAAAGTTTGGCGCCACTACACTGATTCGTGCTAAGTCATCAGTAGTTTTATCTACCACTGCTTCCAGACAAGCGGTACAAATGCTAACATAGTGAAAAGGACACATTACATTTTAACATTATGATGAAAGTAGTTTTGCTGACCCACTGAAAGCATCTCAGGGAACCCAGAGATACACAACCATATTTGAGAATCACGGTTAATAGAGTATTTTACCATGCCCACAGCAATAAAGTATAAAAACATTAACCTAAGTTATCTCCACTGAATTCAATTATCTGTTAAACTTAAGGACATATAGGTTATAATCAAATTTTAATACCTTCCAAAATTGTTCAAACAGGCTCCAATACCAGCTCTCCAATTTATGGCTCTGTGGTCTTATACAAATGTATTCTTAACTTCTCTAAAACTTTAATCTTTTTTTCATGTATAAAATGGCTTAATGAGACCTGCTTCAAATGATTACTGTAAGGATTAAATGAGAGAATATATATGGTTGGCACATAAGTGCTCACTAAATGGTAGCCATTGTTTCTCATCATCTATCCTGGGTTCAAATATTTTGGTTTTTTAATGGACAGATTCCAATATTACAGATTCTTTTTCTCATACTTAAAACAGGAAAGCAATATGCCTACTTGAATCCTGTCTTTCTCACAGCTGAAACCATAAGATGTATTTCCAGGGTTGTAGATATTCTTCAAGGATGTCAAGGCTTGGAATGAAAGTTTAAGGATACTGCATGTGAACGTCAAAGAGATTTACAAAGAGATCAGAAAATTACAGCAGATCTTACAGTATTAATATATGAGTCAGCAGTTATCAAAAGACAAAGCCTCATCTTTCTCTATAACTTGTTTTGTCGGAATCATTGTATATGTGTATGTGAGTGTGTGTGTGTATGTGTGTGTGTGTGTGTGTGTCGATAGATGGATAGATAGACAAAAGACATATTATTTTTGTATATATATCCAAAAAAAGCTCTCACCAGTTCCTCTTTCCACGTCTAATCGCCTAGCTGCATGTTTGTGCCTTTATATTCTGCCTTGCCACCCATACTATGAATGAACACATTGCTGGTGAAGGCAGAAACACACATATACACACACACCTTGGACATCAGAGGCCATCACCTCTTGCTTACCCCTGAAACCTGTGCCTTCTGAGTTTTTGACCCTCATCCTACTAAGTTGGTCTCTGGAATGCTACACTTACCAACCCGTTAACTACAGCAATTAAGGTTTTCTTGGTTTTCAATATTTATATAATAAAAAGTATATAAGGCTTATAGTGTGCCAGGCCCTGTTTCAAACATTTTGACAAATACCAACTGATGGACAGGCTTAGCTTATCAGATCCACCAGATAATATAATGCCCACTACCACCCATTTGGTTGCTATGAACAGGCCAAGTCTACAAAATGTAGACATTCCAGTACCTTATAAAGTGCTTTTCAATTAATTCTAGGTTGACTTGTAAAATTACCTTATAAGGACAACATGTTATAGTTAACTTTGAGAAGCAAACACAAGTTTACTATCATCTCAGACCAACTTATTTTGAGCTCGAATTCATACCACCATATTATTTTCTTACTTATTAACCTAGCTTTAGCAGAATCATCATCTAGATCACACAGATTTTAGATCTTGCTATGGTCTTTATCAACTCTGAAAAATAAACATCATCATCAAACACAGAAGGTCATCAAAACCATTGACATTCATGAAAAGAACAATGGTACATTTGGCTGTTTATGAAATCCGTTTGTTAGATGTTTCAAGTGAAACAAAAAAGAAAATAAAAAAAAATCAAAAAAGAAAAAATGAGTGCTCAGCGAGAATCACCTATATGTCAAATACTTGCTAGAGTATTACTAAATAATGCAAATAATTGTTTCATATTTCAAATACAATAGAAGCCAGATTTGCCAGCCAATCTTTTTAAGAAAATTAAAGAGTGTAGCTAGCTGTTTTGTCTAGTTCCTATTTTATTTCTCAGTATAAGTCAAATCAAATATGTTTTTTGCCGGTGACTCTGAACTCTGGAAGCAACACTGCTGTGCTTTTACTACACAAACATAATGTGGACTTTGAATTGAAGAGAAACAACAATAGAAGCAGGACTATATCTAATTAATTTCATTCAACAAACAGTATCAAGCAGTTGCTATGTGCAAAACTCTTGTTAGATTTGGCAAAGTGTACAGTGGGTGGAAATATCACCATATTCAAAAAGATTGCATCCAGTTATAAACGAATGTTACCTCAATTTTAAAGAATCAGTTTTAAAAGACGATTATCTCAAGAGGAAAAAAAAAGATTGTGTTATTAGATTCAGTATAAAGCTTGCCAAGTACACAAAAAGCCATTTACAGAGGAGAGGCACTAAACATGGAGATTTTGCACACAGAAGTGTGTGAATTAAAAAATGAATTTATCAAATTTTAATATATTTTCTGAAAAAATATTGTCATTCCTTTAAGTATTAAAGTAGTCTTGTGAGGGAAGTTAAAGGACAAAGTATAAATTTTCTAAAATCCAAAGAGAGCTTCCTTGGGGCTTAGTGGTAAAGAATCTGCCTGCCAATGCAGGAGACACGGGTTCAATCCCTGATCCGGGAAGATCCCACAAGCAATGAAGAAACTAAGCCCGTGCGCCACAGCTCTTGAGCCTGTGCTCTGCAACAAGAGAAGCCACCGCAATGAGAAGCCCGCGCAGTGCAACTAGCCCTCACTCGCCACAAAGACAGAAATGCCTGCGCAGCAACGAAGACCCACACAGTCAAAAATAAATAAATACAAATTTTAAAATAAATGAATACAGTCCAAAGAGATGGGAACCCAGGAGGTACATGTACCAGTTTGTGTCAACCAGGCAGTGGGTAAGGTTAGGCCAGAAAGGGATTCATCTACTGCTGTTTCTCCCCAGTGACTGCTTCCCATAGAGGCTGTGGCTCTTATCTCTGCAGAATATCTAACCAGGAATGACGTGTAAAATGCTAACTCTTCACTATAAAGCACTTCCCAGGTAGATCAGCCAGTAAATAATCTGCCTATAATGCGGGAGACCCGGGTTGGAGTGGGTCAGGCAGTTCCCCTGGAGAAGGGATAGATTACCCACTCCAGTATTCTTGGGATTCCCTAGTGGCTCAGATCGTAAAGAAACCGCATGTAATGCCAGAGATCTGGGTTTGATCCCTGATTTGGGAAGATCCCCTAGAGAAGGGCATGGCAACCCACTCCATTACTCTTGCCTGGAGAATTCCCATGGACAGAAGAGCCCAGCAGGCTACAATCCATGGGGTCTCAAAGAGTTGGACACAACTGAGCAATTAAGCATAGAACACTATGCAAATGCTAAGTCACTTCAGTCGTGTCCGACTCTGTGCGGCCCCATAGATGGCAGCCCACCAGGCTCCCCCGTCCCTGGGATTCTCCAGGCAAGAACACTGGAGTGGCTTGCCATTTCCTTCTCCAATGCATGAAAGTGAAAAGTGAAAGTGAAGTCACTCAGTCGTGTCCAACTCTTAGCGACCCCATGGATTGCAGCCTAACAGGCTCCTCCGTCCATGGGATTTTCCAAGCAAGAGTACTGGAGTGGGGTGCCATTGCCTTCTCCAAGTTCAGAAGTTCAGAAGTCATAATATGAAATGCATTCCTCCAACATTATAATAAAAATAGCTTTATCCTATCAAGTGTTAGCTGCTCAGTCCCGTCCAACTCTGCGACCCCAGGGACTGTAACCCACCAGGCTCTTTTGTTCACGAGATTCTCCAGGCAAGAATACTGAAGTGGGTAGCCATTCCCTTCTCCAGGGGGTCTTCCTGACTCAGGGACCAAACCTGGATCTACTGCCTTGCAGGCAGTTTCTTTACCATCTGAGCCACCAGGGAAGCCCCTTATCCTATTAAAGGCTATGTATATAATGAGTCTTTGTATTATATGATGAGTTACTAGAAATAGCGAACCTACAAACAGTTAAAGCAGTTCACAATCCACTAAAGAAAAAAAAAAAAAAAATAGCACCTTGGTATGTATCCTGGATCGCTCCAGATCCAATTAATTTTTGTGTTACTTCCATTTTCATTGGTTGGCCTCTTTAAGTTTCCTCATTTGTGTACAGGATCAGATTGTTTTTGCAATGCACTGGCTCTGCACTTTCCGACGGGGCACCTTGTTTGTCTCATGACCTGCTATTAATGTAGTTCCTGCTTTCAGGCAATGTTTTCCACAGGGTTATTTCCCATGCTGATAACCTAGGTAAAGGGTAAATGCTTAATCCAGTCTCCTTCATTATAAATCACAAGCTTCAAATCTCACACCTCCACAGGTGCAGAAAAAAATTCAGTACAGACTCACAGACAGTTCTAGTCACTATACTAAAACAATAAAATGCATTTTTCTTGCAGGCATGAATGCTGTTAATGGAGTTTATATCTCAACCTTTTACCATCTGAACAGCTGTTTTCAAAGGGGGGATAATAGAATTGACCCAAGAGCAGCACCACTACCATCGCTCAGAAACCTTTTCAGATCTTGTTAACTATGTTTTAAAAAGATAAAGTTCAAGTTCATCTACAGAGACAAACTGTTTTGAAACAAGCTCTGAACAATGTGCCTTTGTCTCATCAGGGAAAAAAGTAAAGAGATTCTTAAATAAAGACTGAAAAAGGATACTTCAAACCTTTTGGCATTTTTCCCCCCTAAAGGAGGCTTATCTATTTGCTTCATGAGAATGATTTCCATACAGGAAAAATTTTTACAAGTTTGTCATCTAACAGAATTAATTATCAATAAATAAACACAACAATGAATGTCCGAATGCAATTCCTACAATTCAAAAATATGAACACCAAAAAGAAAAATTAAACTGATGAAATAGACAAACAATTCTAACATAGATTTTGGGGGGAAAAACACAAACCAAGTAGCACATCCTTTACATTTATTAAGAGCGTAACTGCAAGGCATTTAGAGCCTAGAGTGTTCTGAGTACTTAGGTATTTCTTCTTCTACAGTGTTGAAAAAATATTCTTGTCAAAGAATAGACACATTTTCAGATGAGAAAAGACTTGGGTTTTCAGCAACTGTGAATCTGGAAAGATCCCAGCTTTGGAGCACATCGGATCTCATTGTCTTCCCGGTCCTTCAACCCTCCCCCCAAAGCCCCTCAATCATATGTCTTGATCTCCACCCACCCAAAAAAGATTCAGAAGGTTCACCCATACAAATGTTTTGGAGAAGCTATTTTAAAATATGCTTGAACAAAACAACACAGTAAAATAAGAGACAGGAAGTCACAGGATGAAGGAAACAGTGACTCCAATCTCAAGGGCTGTGCCACAGGCACAGGTGCCATCAGTCCCGTACCTAGGAAAGGAAGGGCTTTCAGGCTGGCTAGTAGGCTTGAAATGTTAGAAGAATTAAAGGATATAATTACAGCAGAGAGGGCAAGAAAACATTGGTAGAGATTCCAGGAAAACAAAAAGCAAACCAAAAAAAGCTGTAAAACAAAAGACATATAATCATGGCACACTGATGCTTTGGTGAATGTTTACAGAGTTACAACAGCATGACCTATTACTAATGATTAAATCTTAGAATCAATCTAAAAACAAAGCATGAAATTAACTATGGGCACATCATGCTGTAACAATATCAATTTTATCAATATAAAAAAGTACAGACACCAGAAACTAGAAAGTGGAAGTAGAAGAGAGATTTTTAAAAGGCAAAGGTTGTAGAATTGACATGGAAATTTTAATAAATACCATTAAAGAAACACTAATTTGGAAAGATACACGTACCCCAATGCACATAGAACATTATTTACAAATGCAAAGATATGGAAGCAACCTGAGTCCATCAACAGATGAATGGATAAAGAAGTGCTTTAAAAAGATAAAGTTCACAGCTTTCTTATCCATTCATCTGCTGATAGACATCTAGGTTGCTTCCATGTCCTGGCTAATGTAAACTGTGCTGCGATGAACATTGGGGTACACGTGTCTCTTTCAATTCTGGTTTCCTCAGTGTGTATGCCCAGCAGTGGCATTGCTGGGCCATATGACAGTTCCATTTCCAGTTTTTTAAGGAATCTCCACACTGTTCTCCATAGTTAGCATTCATACACCAACAGTGTAAGAGGGTTCCCTTCTCTCTGCACCCTCTCCAATGGAATATTACTCAGCTATTAAAAAGAATGCATTTGAATCAGTTCTAATGAGGTGGATGAAACTGGAGCCTGTTACACAGAGTTAAGTAAGTCAGAAAGAAAAACACCAATACAGTATATTAACATATATATGGAATTTAGAAAGATGGCAATGATGACCCTATATGCAAGACAGCAAAAGGGACACAGATGTAAAGAAAAGACTTTTGGACTCTGTGGGAGAAGGCAAGGATGGGATGATTTGAGAGAATAGCATTGAAACATGTATATTATCATATGTGAAACAGATCTCCAGTCCAGGTTCGATGCATGAGACAGCGTGCTCAGGGCTGGTGCACTGGGATGACCCTGAGGGATGGGATGAGGAGGGAGGTTGGAGGGGGGTTCAGGATGGGGAACACATTGACACCCATGGCTGATTCATGTCAGTGTATGGCAAAAACCACTACCATATTGTAAAGTAATTAGCCTCCAATTAAAATAAATAAATTAATTTTTTTTAAAAAGATAAAGTTCAGAGACAAATTGTCTTGAAACAAGCTGTGAACACTTACCCTTTATCTCACCAGGGTAAAAACAAAGAGATTCTTAAAGACAAAGGGGATACTTCAAACATTTTTGCATTTTATTTCCTATAAGTGTAACATATAATATATATAAAAAAGAATGAATGAATATATTAAAAAAGAATACAATTTTCCCATTTGCAACGACGTGGGTAGACTTGGAAGGTTTCATGCTAAGTGAAGTAAGACTTACAAAGAAAGACAAATACTGTATGATACCACTTATAAGTGAAATTCATTTTATATTGGAGAGGAAGACCAGGTAACTTCTCTTAGTTCACAGCTTTCTGCATCTGAGAAATCATACCCAACACACTTCATCTGCACCTAGACGTGATTTAGCAAATGAGATTCTGCTATTTGAGTCTGAATCACAACATTCTATCTGTTGTGATAGAATGAGACTGCTGGGCATCTTAGAAATGGGTGAGTATATTTTTCATGTCAAAGGATGTAAATAATTTGTGGACAGAATTCAGACTGTGGTGGATTAAATATATGTCCATAAATTATTTCATGGGAATAAATTATTCCCATGTCTTAAATCTCGCCTGGACCTGTGACTGCTCTGACCAATAGAATGCAGTAGAAATGACGTCCTGAGATTTCTAAACCCACGCATTAAGAAAGCCTTCAGCTTCTATTTTTGTACGCTGGTGAAAAAATAGTTGCCATATAAGAAGTCAGACTACCATGAGGCTGACGCGCTATGAGGAAGCTAAAACTGGCCATGCGGAGACACCACAGAGAGATTCTGGCCAACTCCGAGTTGACAGTGACCTCAGCTGAGGCACCAGACAGGGAAGAAGACATGCTGAAAATTCCAACTATGTCAGATGCCACATGGAGCAGAGAGAGCTATCTTTACGAAGTCCTGCCCAAACTGCGCGATAGTGACAACTAAATAATAGGTATCGGCTTAGGCCAATTTTAACGTGACCTGTTATGCACCCAAGAAAGTAAAAAACGTCTAATTTCTCCCTCTCCCTTCACTCTGCAGTTTGTGGGGTTGCAAAGTTGGACACGACTTAGTGACCGAACGACAACTACCAACAATATACAAAATCTCACTAATTTCTCTCTCTCTACCTCCCCAATACTGCTCTAACAAGTTCACCCTTCTCTTTACTCCCACTGTTTATATTCAGTCTAAGCACTTTTTGAATGAATTACTCCAGTAACTTTCTAATATCCCTTTACCACTCACCACTACCCTGGACATTAATCGTTCTCCAAATTACAGTCAAAGTTGCCTTTCTAGACGCAAATCTAATGTCACACCCATGCATAAAATCATCACTAGCTCTCCCGCACACATAAGAGACATCTCAGCATGCATACAAAACCTTCCACAATTTGGATTCAGACCACCTTTTCAGCTCTACAGCCCATTGTCTCCTACGGGCAATGAGCACTCCAGAAAAAGAATGTCAAGTGTGAAAAATCCAAGCATACGTTCTGGAATCTAGAGGCATATATGTTGTTGTCATTCAGTCACTAAGTCATCTCTGACTCTGCAACCCCATGGACTGTAGCCCACCAGGTTCCCCTGTCCGTGGGTTGCCATGTCCCTCTCCAGGGGATCTTCTTGACTCAGGGATTGAACCCATGTCTCCTGGATTGGAAGGTGGATTCTTTATCGCTGAGCCAGCCAGGGAAGCCACAGGTATTATATAGGCTGCCACCAATTAACCCTATGAACTTGGCAATCACTTGAGATAGACTTTAGCTTCCTTTACATACACATTAAAGTGAAAAAGGAGAGGGAAAAAGTTGGCTTAAAACTCAACATTCAAAAAACTAAGATCATGCCTTATGGTCCCATCACTTCATGGCAAATAGATGGGAAAACAATGGAAACAGTGAGAGACTTTATTTTCTTGGGCTCCAAAATCACTGCAGATGGTGACTGCAGCCATAAAATTAAAAGACACTTGCTCCTTGGAAGAAAAGCTATGACCAACCTAGACAGCATATTAAAAAGTAGAGACATTACTTTGCCAACAAAGGTCCATCTAGTCAAAGCTATGGTTTTTCCAGTAGCTATATATGGAGTGAGACTTGGACTATAAAGAAAGCTGAGCACAGAAGAATTGATGCTTTTGAACTGTGGTACTGGAGAAGACTCTTGAGAGTCACTTGGACTGCAAGGAGATCAAACCAGTCAATCCTAAAGGAAATCAGGCCTGAATATTCACTGGAAGGCCTGATGCTGAAGCTGAAACTCCAATACTTTGGCCACCTGATGCAAAGAACTCACTCATTAGAAAAGACTTGATGCTGGGAAGATTGAAGGCAGGAGGAGAAGGGGACAACAGAGGATAAGATGGTTGGATGGCATCACCAAATCGATGAACATGAGTTTCAGCAAGTTCCAGGAGTTTGTGCTGGACAGAGAAGCCTGGTATGCTTCAGTCCATGGGGTCACAAAGAGTCAGACACAAATTAGTGTTAGACAAGAACTAGATGATTTCTCCTTCACTTTCCATCTCTGTATGCTGTAATTCCCACAATTTTTTGCTGTCGTTGCTATTCAGTCGCTCAGTTGTGTCCAACTCTTTACAACCCCATGGACTTGCATTTTGGAAATTAGAAAGAAAGAAAATGTGTTTCAAAGGGGAACTTATACATACCATCCTTCTCCTTGGCCCCAAGCCCTACCCTCCTGCCTGCTTGTCTCCAGGATCAGCTCTCCTTATCTGTTCTTAATTCCTCTTTTACTTTGTCCTGTTATCTTCACAAAGCCCAAGCTTCCTTCTCATGGTCACCCTCATGATGATGGGGTGAGCAGAGAGGGGGAGGGTACCTGCTGGAATTTGTACGCATGACTGTTTATGAGTCACGTACCTCACAGGCAAGAATCACCTCTAGAAATATTTCCAAGTCAGTACATGACACTGAGTGATCTTGACATTAGGCAGTATTTCAATAGCTGAAAGTAAAGTACAATCAGAAAGAACACAATATTCTAACTTCAGAGACATAATCAATTCTTTTCTATCAAGAGTTATGTATAAAGTTTAAAAATATAATACTCTGGCAAGGAGACATTTCCTTCTTAAAAATAGTTAGTAGCATTTGCAGATTAATCTACAATTTGTCACCCACAGAATGTAGCATATTTATTGGCCAGATTAAGGAAGATGTTTTTATACATTACTTTTTTTAAACTCCTAGAAAGTAAAGGCAACAAATTCAAACTACTTTCAGAATGTGTCTGTAAAACTTGAAGTCGTAAATAAAACTACATTGTAAGCTCCATGAAGATAGATGCTTTTTCAGTCCTGGAGACTAGACTATTTGTGAAACTAATGAACGAGTTAATGAAAGGGAATATGAAGCAATGAGGTGTTACTCAAATTATGAGAACCTGTGGACTTTTGCTCAAAAGGACATTTCACATAAAAATTCAGACTAGCACCTCTGAAAACATGTAGATCTTGAACTGTTCTTCTATCTCTTATAAAGTTACTTAAACAAAGCTATGTGTGTTCTGTAGGATGTCTAACAATGTCAGTCAGTTCAGTTCAGTCACTCAGTCGTGTCTGACTCTTTGCGACCCCATGAACCGCAGCACGCCAGGCCTCCCTGTTCATCACAAACTCCCAGAGTTTACCCAAACTCATGTCCATCGAGTCAGTGATGCTATACAGCCATCTCATCCTCAGTCATCCCCTTCTCCTCCTGCCCCCAATCCCTCCCAGCATCAGGGTCTTTTCCAGTGAGTCAACTCTTTGCATGAGGTGGCCAAAGTATTGGAGTTTCAGCTTCAACATCAGTCCTTCCAATGAACACCCAGGACTGATCTCCTTTAGGATGGACGATGTCAGTCAAGTGTGCCCAAAGTCAAGGATATACATGACATGAATTCTAGCAGAATCTTTCCTACTTATAGATTGGAGGGAAGGGGTTGAATAATTTTATTAGCAAGCAATTTAAAACATTTTTATATGAAAATAAACAGGATGTATTAAAAAATAGACTAAAATCTGCATTAATTCTTAACATAAGCAAAACTTCAAAGAAATTTAGAGCTTGTAGCAGACCGCAAAGTTGTCACCCCCATTCTCTCCACATGTACAGCTTCACTTTCCTCTGACCTAAAGCTTTGGTTGAAAAGTTCAAAAAGACTGAATAGAACATTTCAGCATTCTTTCAATGTAAGAAAGATCCATTACATAATGATGACTCTGCTCTAATAAAATGCTTCCATTCTCAGGTAATGGCAGCAAAGAAAAGGATAAAATACTTAAAGGTAAATTTCTATCATTGGAGAAGGAAATGGAAACCCACTCCGGTACTCTTGCCTGGAAAATCCCATGGGCAGAGCCTGGTAGGCTATAGTTCATGGAGTCGCAAAGAGTCGGACACAACTTCACTTCACTTTTCTCATCATGTTCTCTATTTTAAAGGTCATCTGCCTACCTGATTCTATATATTTTATTTGGTACCTAAAACTTTAAAAAACATTTTCCATGCAGTCTTCCACTCTTTTGTAAATGCATGCATGTGTGTTCAGTTGCTTCAGTCGTGTCCAACTCTTTTTAACTCTATGGACTGTAGCCTGCCAAGCTCCTCTGTCCATGGGATTCTACAGGCAAGAATACTGGAGTGGGTTGCCATGCCCTCCTCTAGGAGTAAACATATACTCACACACAAAATATTATAATCTGTGATAAAAAGATTTCTGTAAGTCATTTTACATAGCAATTTTAATTCAGACGAGCACAGAATAAAGGTACCCCAATAAACTGACCCAAAAAATGTAAAAGTGAGATACAGGACGCTTTTATACCTAAAAACATACACTGCCTAAGAACAAAAAATAAAAATAGAACTCACAGAGAGGTAAAGTTATATACACAAGGTGTCTGAACTTCTGTCTCCAGTCAGAAGCAGAGGAAGTGTGAAGCAAGCCAGCCCTTGGGCCTTGGGTGAATGAAATGCACAGTCCAGTGTCACAGAATTACTGGCATTTGCAGTCATGAGGAAAGAGCACGCAGCTCCCATGCTCCAGGGCCGCTCTCTTAAGGGCTGCTCCAGGAATGCAGGTCCAAGATAAACCAAACCAGAACACTGAACTGCCTTTCACCCATGGATGACGACCTACTCCTGTACCTGGCCAGGTATCATAGATCCAAAATCAACAGTTTTAATTCCTCCCTGTCCACCACATCCTCAGCTTCACATCATCACTATTTTTCAGAGAAAAATGTGTGGATTCTTTTGGTGGGGAAACAGCATGAAAATAATTATTAGTTCTAATTTCACAGATAGTAATAAAAATGTTCACTAACAACTAGCTTTTATCATTGCTAAACAAAATGTTTTTATTATGATATCCATTTACTTATATTGCTTAAAATACATTCTGAAATACTGTGGGGGTTGTGTAGGTTTTTTTTTGGGGGGGGGACATTAACATGTTCACAATTTATTAAGTTTTTACTAATTTTGATCTGGTAGATACCTTAATGGATAAAGACAAGTGTAAATAATTTTGCTAAAGATACCAACATTTTCAAAATTCACATGTTGTTGCAAGATAATTAATACATATATATACAAAGAAAGTAATTTACTACTGATTATTATTAGCTTTTTACCTAGTTTTGTTGAGATATAATTGATATACAACACAGTTTTAGATTTACAACATGATTTGGTTACTATCATTTCTATATCTCTTATGATACAAATTTCAATTGCATTAGATTTTATCATGGGAACTTATACTTTTCCCTCGTCCTAGGTGTACTATGACATTATTATAAAAGAACCCAATACTTCATCTTTCTGTGTTTTCTGTTAAATTTGTTGTGTTTACCATTTAAAGAACTCAAACAAATTGAGAAGAAAAACACATATTCAAGTAGGACAAAGGATATGAATGTATAATCCTTTTTTTACTGAAGTATAGTTGATTTACTTTATATCAGTTTCAGGTGTATAACATTGTGATTCAATATTTTTATAGATCATACTCCATTTAAATTGTTATAAAATATTGACTACATTTCCCTGTGTTGTACAGTATATCCCTGTAGCTCATTTTTTTATACCTAGTAGTTTGTGCCTCTTTACCTCTACGCCTATCTTGCCTCTTCCCCTTTCTCTCTTCCATCTGCTAACCACTAGTTTGTTCTTTGTGAGTCTGCTTTGGTTTTGTTATATTAATTCATTTGCTTTATGTTTTAGATTCCACATCTAAGTGATAACAAACAGTATTTATCTTTCTCTGCATGACTTACTTCACTAAACATAATACCCTCTAGGTCTATCCATTGCTGCAAATGGCATAATTTCATTCTCTTTTACAACTGAGTCATATTCCACTATGTCTATATCACCATATTTTCTTTATCCATTCATCTGTTGACAGACATTCAGGTTGTTTCCATATCTTAGCTATTGTAAACAAATGCTGCTATGAACATTGGGGTGCATGTATCTTTTTGAAGTAATGTTTTCATTTTCTTCAGACATACCCAATCACAGAATTGTTAGACCATATAGTTGCTCTATTTTTAATTTTTTGAGAAACATCCATAATGTTTTCCAGAGTGATGGCACCAATTTACAGTCTCACCAACAGAATACTAAGGTTCCCTTTCCACACAACCTTGCCAATATTTGTTATTTGTGGTCTTTTGAATGATAGACATTCTGACAGGTGCAAGGCGCTATCTTATTGTGGTTTTGATTTGTATTTCTCTGATGATTAGTGATGTTGAGCATCTTTTCATGTGCCTGTTGGCCATCTGATGTCTTCTTTGAAAAAATGTCTATTCAGGTCTTCTGCCAATTTTCTAATCATGAGCAGATTATTCTTAGGAGAAGTGGTAAAATAAAGATAATTGAAAAATAAAGAAATATAGATTAAATCAAGAAGATGTTAGTTTTGGAAAAGATTATTTTAAAAAATTATACACAGTGCTGGAGAAGATCCAGTAAAATGAGCCCTTGATGGTATAACTGTAATTAAGAATAGGCTTTCATAAAACAATTGGGCAAAATATTTAATACCTTCATACAACTTGACTTTTTAACTTTTTAACTCCACTTTTAGGAATCTAGCCACCACCACCTCAAATTAAATATAGAAATATTTCTGAAAATTATTAAATTTGTCTTAAAAATAAATTATTTTTCAAAAATCCTTTTAGAACAAGATATAAACAAATGATACAGCCATTCTTCAGAGCATTACTATTAGAAATAATTTATATGATATATATATCCCACATGAAAGAAATAGGTGAATTACAGTGTATTCATTCTGAGTAATAAAAACAATCATTAGTTTTTGAAAAGATGACACAGTAAGAAAAAGTAGAATACAAAACTGTATACATGGTATCATTACAACATAATTCTTTTTTTGTTTTATTCTAGACTAGTTTTAGATTTACAGAAAAAATGTCAAGGTAATATGAAGGCTTTCCATATAATTTAAAACCAATTTCTCCCGTGGTTAACATCTTCCTCTAGCATGGTGAACTTATCACTATTAATCAGCCCATAATGATACTTTTTTTTAACCAAAGTCCATGCTTTATTCAGGGACTTTCCTGCTGGCTCAGATGGTAAAGAATCTGCCTGCAATGTGGGACACCCGGGTATAATCCCTGGGTTGAGATGATTCCATGGAGGAGGGCATGGCAGCCCACTCTAGTATTCTTGCCTGGAGAATCCCATGGACAGAGGAGTCTGGCGGACTACAGTCCATGGGATTGCAAAGAGTTGGACACAACTGAGCGACTAATACTACATGCTTTATTCAGATGTCCTTAGCTTTTCCCAAATGTCCTTTTCTGTTCCAGGATCTCACATCACATTTAGTAGTCATATTTTCTTAAGCACCCCTTGGTTGTGACAGTATCTCATATTTTCCTTGTTATTTATAGCTTTAAGACATACAAGGCATTTTGTAAAATATTCCTTAATTGGGACTTCCCTTATTTTTTTCTCATGGTTATGATGGGTTTTGAGGAGAAAGGTCACAGAAGGAAAGTACTGTTTCCAACAACATATTTAAGAGATAACATGGGAAAAAAGAAATTTAACAAAATGTTAACCAGAATGTTAACAATAATTAAGTTGAATAATGAGGGTCTATGAGTAATTTTTTTCTTCTGTCATTGACCTAAATCACTTTTTTAAATGCTTCACTAAAATCATTTTTATTATTATAAAAGGAAACACCTAAAAAGAAATCATATAGTTTAAAATGGAACAATAGCAGAAATATGTCATCTGCTGTCCCTCCTCCCATGCTCAGAAATGGGGTGGCTACACTTGTCTACCAGCTGCTGCTTCTCCTCTTGTCACCAGAAGCCGTGTAATTGATTTGACAGCTGTTGAATGACTTCTAGGTACTGGTGCATCTATTCAGGCTAGAGACAGAGAAGGGCAAACTGTTTGGGTAGGGCTGTCATTCTTTCTGACATCCTTCTTATATATAGGGCAACAAGCAATATACCATTATGTATATGAAAAGGGAGAATTCAGCCCATTACATTCTAATCTATGTGGAGAAAAGATCATGAACTATTAGGTGAAAAAAAATTCAAGTTGCAGAACAGTGTAAATGGTAGGCACAATTTTTATAAATAGAATATATAAATGTCAAATCAATTTCATATATGTATTTTTTAAGCCTAGAAGGGTGTGCATCAGTCTGCAACTTCCTGAAGGAAAAGAGAATTAAAAGGAAAGTTGATTTTTGGCTTTCTTACTGCTTATACATTGATATATTATATAAACTTCACCATAAAGCTCCTCTATATTTTAAAATGCTCTTTAAAAATGATAAAAGATGCTTATGGAAAGTTTATATAATATGAAAAAATGAAATGATTAACACTTTCATTTCACTTTTTCATATTACATCAACTTTGCCATAAGCATCTTTTATCACTTTAAAAAGCACTTTAAAATATAGGGAAGCTTTAAGCCAAAAATTCATCAATTTAAAGAGTTAAACTAACCACCATATACAAAATTGGGCAGAGTTGCAAAGAGTAAACCAAAAGAAGGAAGTTTCAAAAAGTTTCAGAAATGGCATACCAAGATTACAATTCTTCACTCAACTTTCAAGAATGTAAATGGCATTTTTGTGTGTTTAGTTCCTTTTTCAAATTGAAAATAAATGCAGCTGTCTGTATTCTTTGCACATCTTTCTCTCCCCAACCACCAGTATTTTAAGAAGGGTGTTCATGGCAAGTACTAGTTAACGTCAGAGAGAGGGGCTTTTCAACCATAATTTAATTAGTTCACTCAGGCCTTTCCAACAGCTGCAGTGTCTAAAGGCAGCCAACTGTTAAGGCAATATGCCCATATTTTTTAATAAGCTGATTTGATACACATATCTCAAGAGAATCTGTGAAGAAACCTATTCAAGAGTCCAACCCAGAGATGTAACAGTAATCATCTTCACAGCTACTCACAGTGAATGCTGTGCTCCTTGTAATTGTATTTTTTATTTTTTTATTATGTCAAAGATCATCAGACATCATCTGGACTTGAAAAATGGCAAAGGTATCCATGTTTCTACTCAACTCAACTTCTCCGAGTTAAAGCATTGCAAGTCTTTGTCAAAACACAAATAACAGACAGCACATTTTATGCCTTGAAACTCCATTTCTATCTCAGCACAATTTCATCAAACTAAATGGAACCCTGGGAAGTCAGTGGTGATGAGGCTAAGAGACTCAGGAAAGACATGGCATGGCCAGCCCAAGGCAACTCAGAAATTTCAGAAGAATGATGAGACCTGAGGAAATTCCTCTTTTTAAGATATATAGCTCTATTTACTAAGTTTTCAAAGTTCCTAGAATAGAAAAAATAAAAGTGATTTATTAGAGAAGCAGAGAGCTCAGGAAAGATCAGGCAGTTTTCCCCTGTATCAGATTGAAAAGATCCTGCATGGCAAGATACTATCCCATACATGTGGTTTATTTACCCACAAGAAAGGTTAGTTAGCGTAGTTTAGGGTTAGAAAATGAATCTAAGGTTATGAAGGACCTAAGGGAATCTAAGACTTCTGGGACAGAGACCCAACACCTCGGGGACAATGATGGATCTAACACCGTCATTCAGGTACTTCTAGAATTCAGGCAACCTAGATCATCAACACCCTAAGAATACTGAAAACTTACAATTCTTATCATTTCTTAATAGTTCTTGATAAACTGAAGCAGGTAATGCAGTTGAATAGCTGCCCAAAGCTTCAGACATGTTTCTGATCTACATGTGTAAGGAGAGGAAGCCATCTAGACAGGCCCCCATTTGTCAACATTGGTAAGAGGGTGCTGGCTACAAATTCTAGCGTGCTCTCCTTCAAGAAGTTGTTCATCACTCTGCACTTCTATTCACTCAACACATGTTTATCTGGGTGTTATCCTATGCCATGGCCTGTGCTAGGTGCTGGATTTAGAAGGCCAATGAGCCACAGACTCTTCTTTCAAGGATATTTAAATCTCCAGGAGGATGTCCTGTTTTTGCCAGACTCTTTCCAAACCTCTTCCTCAAGGAGTCAGAAAGGTTACATTTCTGAATTCTAGAAAAATGGTAGTCATAGCAATGGAAGCATAGCTTTGAATCTTCCCAAATCTCCACATGAAAACAGAACAACTAATACCAAAACCAAAACCCTGGACAACATCCACAACAAAACCAGGTGAGACAGTATCTTCTTGAATCCCCAAAAATACAAATCATTTGGTAGAAATCACATGCAACTACAAGACTTGCACAGTCCCTGAATCTCTAAAGAAAGGAAGAAAGTGAAGCAGTAAGGTGACTAAGGAGCCTGAGAACCAGAGTAACCAACAGGTACTTACTACAAAGCCTTGCTGGCCAACGTCAGAGCAGCAACTGAAACTGGAAGGCTTTTGGCTACTCCAAAAACAGATGAATGATAAAGCCGATGGCCAAGTCTAAGGGGCTAAACTCTGGAAACTGCACCCCTCAGCACTCACACTCAAGATGGGAACTCAGACTGACAAGAAACTGCTAGACATAAAATCTAACTTGAGTAGAACAGGAAAAGGAAAGAGAAGGTCCAGAGAAAAGAAGAAAAGGAAATCTCACAAAATAAGCTACTGCATTTTTTAACAGTCTTATGAATATATAATTTACATATCCCAAATTTTGCCTTTTTAAAGCATACAATTCATTCATTTTTAGTGTATTTACAAAGTTATGCAGCCACCAGGTCAGTTCAGTTCAGTGGCTCAGTCGTGTCTGACTCTCTGCAACCCCAGGGACTACAGCATGCCAGACTTCCCAGTCTATCACCAACTCCAGGACCCTGCTCAAACTCATGTCCATCGAGTTGCTGATGCCATCCAACCATCTCATCCTCTGTCGTCCCCTTCTCCTCCTCCTTTCCCAGCATCAGGGTCTTTTCCAATGAGTCAGTTCTTTGCATTAGGTGGCCAAAGTATTAGAGCCTCAGCTTTAGCATCAGTCCTTCCGATGAATATTCAGGACTAATTTCCTTTAGGATTGACTGGTTGGATCTCCTTGCAGTCCAAGGGACTCTTTAGAGTCTTCTCCTATACCACAGTTCAAAAGCATCAATTCTTTTTGATGCTCAAAAAGAACTGAGGATCAATTTTTTTCTTTTTGGCGCTCAGCTTTCTTTATGGTCAAACTCTCACATCCATACATGACTACTGGAAAAACCATTGCTTTGACTAGATGGACCTTTTTCAGCAAAGTAATGTCTCTGGTTTTTTACATGCTGTCTAGGTTAGTCACAGCTTTTCTTCCAAGGAGTAAGCATCTTTTAATTTCATGGCTGCAGTCACCATCTGCAGTGATTTTGGAGCCCAAGAAAATACAGTCTGTCACTGTTTCCATTGTTTCCCCATCTATTTGCCATGAAGTGATGGGACTGGATGCCATGATCTTAGTTTTTTGAATATTGAGTTTTAAACCAGCTTCTTCACTCTCCTCTTTCACTGCAGTCATCACCATTACCCAATTTTAGGACATTTTCAACACCCCAGAAAGAAACCTTGTACCTGTTACCAGTCACACTTCCAAATCCTCAGCCTTTCCCCTCTCACCCAACTCCTAGAAACCACTAATTTATTTTCTCTATTCACAGTTTTTATTATTTTACATAAATGGTTGTTACACAATATGGTCTTTTATGACTGGTTCCTTTCACTTGGCACTTTTTGAGATCCATCTATGTTGTAGCATGTATTGCTATGCTAAGTCACTTCAGTCGTGTCCGACTCTGTGCGACCACATAGACGGCAGCCCACCAAGCTCCCCCATCCCTGGGATTCTCCAGGCAAGAACACTGGAGTGGCTTGCCATTTCCTTCTCCAATGCATGAAAGTGAAAAGTGAAAGTGAAGTCGCTTAGTCGTGTCCGACTCTTAGCGACCCCATGGATTGCAGCCTAACAGGCTCTTCGGTCCATGGGATTTTCCAAGCAAGAGTACTGGAGTGGGGTGCCATTGCCTTCTCCATAGCATGTATTAGTAATTCATAAACTTCATTCCTTTTTATTGCCAAATGATATTCCATTGTATAAGCATAACACTTTTGTTTCTCTATTCATCACTTAAAGGGCATTTGAGTGGTTTACACTTTTTGGCTTCTATGAACAATGCTGTTATGAACATTCATCTATAAGTTTTGCATACACTATGTTTTCATTTCTCTTGGAACTGTTGAGTAATATGGTAACTCTATGTTTAAACTTTTGAGCAATTCCAGACTATTTCCCATAGTGGCTGTATGATTAATGTTTTACATTCCTGTCAACAATGTGTGAAGGTTCCAATGACTCTACTTCTTTGTCAACACTTGTTACTGTCTGTCTTTTTTGTCATTGCTGTTCGGGTAGGTGTCAAGTAATAATTTGTGGGTTTGATTTGCATTTCAATATGGCAAAAGACACTGAGCATTTGACCATTTGCATATCTCCTTGGAGAAAATGCCATTGAAATACTTTGCCCATTTTTAATTGGATGATGTGTCTTTATTATTGAGTGGTAATAGTTCTTTATATATTCTGGTTATAAGTCCCTTTAGACATATGATTTGCAAATATTTTCTCTCATATTACGCATTGTCCTTTCATTTTCTTGAAGGTAAAAGTGCACAACCTTTTAATTTTGATAAAGTCCAGCTTAGTCTTCTCTTTTGACCTTTATATTTTGGAGGCCATATCTAAAAAAACATTGACTAAATCCAAGGTCATGAAGATTTGCTCCCACATTTATTCTAGGAGTTTTATAGTTTTACCTCTTACATTTAGATCTATGATCCCCTTTAAGTTAGTTTTTGGATAGTATGTGAAGTAGGCTGCAAGTTCATCCTCGTGGCTACAGTCCATGGGGTCACTAAGGAGTTGGACATGACTTAGCAACTAAAACAACAACAATACAGCTTTCCCAGCACCACTCACTGGAAGGATCATTTATTTCCCCACTGAACTGTTTTAGCACTCAGGCCAAAAGTTAATTTACAATAAATGTAAGAGTTTATTTCTCATCTTGGAATTCTGTTCTATAGATCCATGTCTATCTTGATGTGAGTACCACACTGTCTTGATTACTATAACTTTGTATTCTGAAACTGATAAATGTGAGTCCTCCAACTTTGTAATTTTTTTTAATGCTTTGAGTATCCTAGGTCTCCTGAATTTCAGGATAAGTTTGCCAATTTCTGAAAAAAAAAACAAAAACAAAAAAACAAGCCCTTGGGATTCCAAAAGTGATTGCACTGAATATCTTGATCAACTTGAGGATGCCATTTTAGCCATATTAATTTTTCCAATCCATGAACAAAGATGAATTGCCATTTAGTAGATTTCATTGTTTTTCAATAACATTTTGTAGTTTTTAATGAACAAGTCTTGTACTTCTTTTCCTAAATTTATTTCTGTTTTGTTCTTTTTCATGCTAGTGTAAATGTAATTGTTTTTTTAACATCATTTTTGGCTTGTTTATTGCCAGATGGAAATTTCTGGTCTTAATCATTTCATCTAGAGCAAACTCTGGATTCTCTCTCTCCATTTCTCACTCCCTTGCTTCCAAACATATTAAAATTCCAGTTTTTCAGAAAGAGCTACTGGTAAGTTATCAGTCTTACCCTCAAGAAAACTTTTATTAGATGTTTTAGTTTGAATATATGCATGTGTGTGTATATAATTATACACATCTGTGTTTTTTTTTTACAGTTAATGAATCTACAAACAGAATCTTACCAACATTCATATTACAATGATGGTAGGTTATGGGCAATTTTTTTCATCATTGCTAAATTTGTTTTCAAATTTTTTCTATAATTAATATGTACAATTTGTTTCTATTTTTTTAATTCAATTTTTAAAGTGTTTTTTCACTTCTGTCAAGTAAGTTTGTCAACTGCTTCAATTTAAGACTAAGAAAATGACTATAATTTCAGTTAGTATAAATTCATTTCCGTAGTCTTAGAAAACATTTGATACTTTTCCAGTGTGAATTCATTCAAAATTACTCATTAGACTTTTTTTTCCTTCAAAATACTCTAGTTGATAGATAATTTAAAGTATTTGAGCCCTTCTTGAATTTTTACAAGTTGATTAGTTCACTTCAGCTTGAGGTGCACAGTTTGATTCAGACTAATCCTTGGTGAAGTTTCACAGTAAAATAAACAAACTCCTAAATATAGCTTTAAGGGACAAAACCATAAATCTCTTTAACAAACTAATATTCTGCTGCCTAGAAACATCTTCAAAAAGGGCATAAATGTTCTCTGTAATCCATCTTTTAGATATCTGTAAAAAGCCCCTTCTAATCTTAGGATGTTAAGACACTGCTATCACTTTATCCTTATCCTGTTCTGTCGCCTCTGGGGGAAATGAATCTGATGCAAACCTTTTAAATGTTCCGATCTTAAAAAAAAAAAAAAAAATGTTCCGATCTACTTCACAGAATTTATAAAAAATGTCCTTAGTTTCAGGATTTTAATATTTGTTCCCCAAATTCATTCTTGTTTACTTTATCCCTATTTGCCACAGACTTAAACTTCAGTTGCCTATTTTGTTCAAAGGAAATCAAAGTCCTCTGGGAATACTGTTGTGAGCTCTAAATAAGCTGATATACATAAAGCTCTTAACACAGCGTATGCTGGTGATAATCACTCAATAAATGGTAGCTCCAATTAGCTCTATTTAATACATTTTCAAAACTTTACTATATTATCTCCCCCTTCCATACTCAAAGTTGTTCAGTCTGTCTTCCTCTACAGTCTGCTGAAACCACACCCTCCCTTAACGTGTATAGTAATCTGAGGGTGGGCACACCTCAGTGTTATACACAGTAGGACAATGTGCCTTCTGTCTCCTTCTCCTCAGCTGACTCCTTAACAATTGCAACCTATAGCCCTAGTGAATTATGCCCCAAATAAACTAGGTGCCAATGAAGACTAGAGGTCAAAACTATAAATAAACTCCACACGTGCTATATTTGCTTAAGAAGATGGGTCATGGCACACCGCAAAGAATACTATTACATGATCTGCAGTCAAAAAATTAAACACCTGTTTTGTTTCAGAACAACCACATGGAAATTAATAGTGAAATCAACTGCCTTAAAAAGAGGAAGTTCACAACCTATATTTCAAGCATAGATATAAAATATTTTCACCAATCTCAAATGCCAGACACTTCACACAGACCATGACTCCAAGTGGCAAAGGCTATATAAGTCCACAGAGATAAAGAGGCCAAAAGTACCCTAATGCTGTGCAGTGTGTTTTGCAAGTGATATAAATCTTCTTCTTCAAAGCTGTTCTTTACTTTTCTTTACTGAGCCCAAAAAGGAAGCAGATGGTAAACATGACAACAACTCAAATTTTAATGCAGATAGAGTAAATAAAATACACACTATCATTCTTCTCACCTTTACAATGTAATGTAACAAAATGAAACTAGTTACCACTTGGTAGGAAATGTGAGGTCTTCTGTAAAACCCAATTAATGTTATCAGTGTTATAGCGGATATAATTATATATCAATATATGATATACCGACAAAAGCCTTTGCCCTGTGAGGCCTTTAGGATCCCTCTCAAGCTTACAAACATGTGAGGGAAAGGACTTTTCTAAAAATGCTTCAGAGGCTGGGACATTTTGAACAAAGAAAGTGTTTAGAAAGAACAATGCTGGAATTGTTGTATAATACTGTAGTAATAGCCCCAAGCACAGGATGCTAACAGTGTCTCTTAAGACCCTAGGGCTCAAAAAGTATTACCTCTACTTGCAATACCAACTTTACTTAATCCTAAAAATTTTCAGAAGACTAAGGGTGGTTTCCCAGATAGCTCAGTGGATAAAGAATCTGCATGAAATGCAGGAGACAAAGAGACCTGTGTTCAGTCCCTGTGTCAGGAAGATCCTCTGGAGAAGGGCATGGCAACCCACTCCAGTATTCTTGCCTGAAGAATCCTGTGGACAGAGGAGCCTGGAGGGCTACAGTTGGGATTGCAAAGAGTCAGGCAGAACTGAAGTGACTAAGCACAGCACAGCAAGGATAAATGAGTCAGCTTGCCTGAGTATATTCTCAGTTTTTTATGTGAGACAAGGAGGATTGTACACCTAAGCCGGTGGACAATTCCAACTGAGTCCTGGATGATGCTGTTAAAAGAGTTGACTTTATTAAACAAACACTAGTTCATTGTAGAAAGTCTCAATAAAGAGCACTGAAATCTCCTTCTACATATGGAAAAAACTCAGGGGCATGGCAAAAGAAGAGTTCTCAATAAAGTCTACTAAGAGGTGAACTGCCTACAAAATCAGACTGAGAAGCCTATATCACATTCTAGAAGAAGGAAGAACCATCCACTGAAAGATTTTTAGTATGTTGAAATGATAGAAGTACTTAGAGAAAATAGACACAATTAGACTAGTTAGGATGCCATCTCAATAATCCAGATATGAGGTAATCCAGCTGTGGACTAAGGATTTGGAAGTAGAAAGGAAGAAATGCATACAAAGACTATTCAAAGTCAAAATGTGAAGAATGTTTGAATGCAAGGGTAGAAAGAAAGAAAATCATGGTAAAGTATGAGGTTTGAGGAGAGGTCACTGAATTCAGTTCAGTTCAGTTCAGTCTCTCAGTCATGTTCGACTGTTTGTGACCCCATGAATCGCAGCACGCCAGGCCTCCCTGTCCATCACCAACTCCCGGAGTTCACTCAGACTCACATCCATCGAGTCAGTGATGCCATACAGCCATCTCATCCTCTGTCGTCCCCTTCTCCTCCTGCCCCCAATCCCTCCCAGCATCAGAGTCTTTTCCAATGAGTCAACTCTTCTCATGAGGTGGCCAAAGTACTGGAGTTTCAGCTTTAGCATCATTCCTTCCAAAGAAATCCCAGGGCTGATCTCCTTCAGAATGGACTGGTTGGATCTCCTTGCAGTACAAGGGACTCTCAAGAGTCTTCTCCAACACCACAGTTCAAAACCATCAATTCTTCAGGGCTCAGCTTTCTTCACAGTCCAACTCTCACATCCATACATGACCACTGGAAAATCCATAGCCTTGACTAGACAGACCTTTGTTGGCAAAGTAATGTCTCTGCTTTTGAATATGCTATCTAGGTTGGTCATAACTTTCCCTCCAAGGAGTAAGCGTCTTTTAATTTCATGGCTGCAGTCACCATCTGCAGTGATTTTGGAGCCCAGAAAAATAAAGTCTGACACCGTTTCCACTGTTTCCCCATCTATTTCCCATGAAGTGATGGGACCAGATGCCATGATCTTCGTTCTCTGAATGTTGAGCTTTAAGCCAACTTTTTCACTCTCCACTTTCACTTTCATCAAGAGGCTTTTTAGTTTCTCTTCACTTTCTTCCATAAGGGTGGTTACTACCATAGATTAAAGAGGGATGTCAGAAGAAATAATCAAGACTTTAAAAGATGAATTCATTTTAGACACATTGAGTTTGGAGAGGCGTAAGACATTCAATTGCAGTCAGTCACCAGCACTGGTAGCAGTTATGATGTAAGAGACCCGGTGACTACCACACTGCTGAGAATGGCTAACACTAGAAAAGTATTAGATGGATGAAATTTCCCTCAGGGTCATTACATTCTGCAAAAACAAGTTTATCAAGCCATTCTTACACAGACATACCATTTGAAAGTACTTCTAACCTTGGCACTCTTTACCTTAATGCTTTAAACTGTGTTTGTGAACACAAAAATATTAAATAACAGATCACCAAATGTAGTTCTGGCAAACAGCAAAGTGTGCATCACATTATGAATATAAAATTCATTCTGTTGCTTGAATTTATTTTAGACTTTGGTTTTTCAAATATTTTTCTTACATTAAATGACTTTTTGTTTCCAATTATCTTGTGAGAAAGCACACAATTTGTTTGGATCAAAAATATTAAGGCTGGTATACAAGGAGGAAAATTTCTTAGGTTAAAGAGTTTTACTTGATCATCTCCTGATATTTTTGGTTTGGTATACAACCACCTGAACCAAAAATAATCTTAACTTTTAATTCGTATTATTTCTGGCAGCAACAGGAAACAATCCATCATGGAATAAAGAAAATGACAGCTCACATAAATATCAAGTTCCTCCTTAACCATTTAAAAAAAAAGCATAACTACTTTGTGAAATTCAAGGGTCAAGGAACTGAGTGATATGACTTGCTAGGAATTTTGCAATATATTTTGATTTATAACTGAAATTAGGAAGCACATTACTTATGTAAAGCAAACTCATGAAGAAGTTTAACAAATACTTGGTATAAACCCTTGATCTACAAATCAAAATGACTACTCTTTGCAATAAATACTATGGCATGTTTTCCTTTATTTCCTCCTACTGTAAGAAGTAGAATTTGCACATATAAAAAGCGATCACTCATTCATCAGTAGTGACAAATATACCATACTAAAATCATAAAATGTTAACAAAAGGAGAAGCTGACCATGAGGAATGGAGGAACTCTATGTGCTATCTCTGTAATTTTTCTGTAAATCTAAAATGACTCTAAAATTTAAAATTCTATTTAAAAAAATCACTGTACTTTTATGCTTTTTAAAGGTCATGTTTTGCTTTAGTCTCACAACCAAATATTCATTCGATACATACATATTGAACAAATGGGTATATTAAGCTATACACAATACACAAAGATGACTAAGACCTGAGGACTAAGACATCAGGACACGCATGCTCAGTCACTCAGTTGTGTTCAACTCTTTGTGACCCCACGGACTGCAGCCTGCCAGGCTCCTCTGTCCTTGGGATTTTCCAGGCAAGAATACTGGAGTGGGTTGCCATTTCCTTCTCCAGAAAGACATCAACTCCCTCTAATTTCCAAGGTCTCACCCTCAAGGACTTTAATGTCAGAAGAAGAGATAAGACTGAGGACACAAAGTACAATACACAAAAGTCATAAAGCAACTTTTCCTCCCCTTTGGTGGTTCAGTGATAAAGAATCCACCTGCCAATTTAGGAGCCAAAGGAGACGTGGGTTCAGTCCCTGGACTGGGAGGATCTCCTGGAGAAGGAAACGCAACCCACTCCAGCATTCTTGCCTGGAGAGTCCCATGGACAGAGGAGCCCTGCAAATCCATTGAGGCAGGCTGAATCTTCCTCTGGACTTAAATCTAAGGCCTCACAGTTGGGTGCCAGGTGTTGTTGGATAATGAAAAGTCTCTAAAAGAGTCTCAATTCCGGAATTAAATACCCAGTTCACATAGAAACCAAATTCCGTACTTCATGCAAAAGTAGAGTGTCGCCCTCCCCTGGCTCAGACCTGCCGTTTTCTCTTCCCTTGACTAGCAGCTTTCCTTGGCACATCCTACTGACTCCTGTGCAGTTGCCTGCGACCCCCTTGGGGAGGCAGAGAAAGTCTTAATGTGTTGGTCATTCAGTCGTGTCTGATTATCTGCGATCGCATAGACTGTACCTTGCCAGGCTCCTTTGTCCACAGAGAAAGTCCAGCCATTCACTTCTTCAGGGATCTTCCTGACCCAGGGATCAAGCCCGGGTCTCCTGCATTGCAGGAAGATTCTTCACCATCTGAGCCACCAGAGAAATTCTTAACTGCCCTACAAATACCTATATTGCTTTGCCATTCAGATGCCCAGAGATGTCTGCTCCACCCACATATGGGCTCCCTGACCCATCTGTGACCAACGCCAGCATACCTTCTTGGGATGGTCACTTACAATTCCATGGAATATCTCCAGCCCATTGTCAGTGGGAAAACAGACTCCCCACCCACTGTTCTCTACTCTCTGCCACTGTCTCCATCAGCCAGCTTCTTCCTTTGAGATTCCTCTGGCATAAATGTTACATGGTTCTCTCTGTTCCCCAAGCTCCAGAGAACACGATCAGGCTCGCTTTTCATTCTTTCTCTCTCCCTTCCTTCCTCCCACCCTGACTCTTGCTCATAAGCACAAATGGACATAATAAATATAAATAACTCAAGGCACTTTTACAGTAATTCAAATTTGAATATGAACCGTACCCAAGGAACCCCTTTACTATGCAACTGACTTTATAATTCCCTCAGATAATTGCTTCAGAAAGTTTGGATGGAGCTTATTCTGCTAGTCAAGTTCTGTTGCAATCTGAGAGGTGTTTTTAAGCAATCATCTGGCCTCTTTACAGTTCTGACCTCTTCCAATTCCAGTGCTGGATTAAAAAAAAAGTTGTTGAAGATGTTGCAACATTCTTACCCCCCTAATTCCTTGGACTGCTACCTAAAAATGCATCTATCTAGTTAAGATCACAGATTCTACCAACTTTGTAGTCTTATAGCCTATTACCAGCTTTAAGAAAAAACAGACCAGATGAAATATCTTAGTTCAGATTAAGCACCCCCTGGTGTTGGTGATGGACAGGGAGGCCTGGCGTGCTGTGATTCATGGGGTCGCAAAGAGTCAGACACGACTGAGCAACTGAACTGAACTAAACTGAACTGATGTTATATAGGAAAAGCTATTTAAAATAATATTAAATGAGGAAAAGTACTCTTCCCAATACTCTAACAGATGTTGTTTCTTACATTACAGAAGGAAATGAGCGGGACTTCCCACTGGTCCAGTGGTTAAGAATCTGCCTGCCAATGTAGGGGACACGGGTTTGATCCCTGGTCTGAGAGGATCCCACATGCCGCTGGGCAACTAAGCCCGTGCACCCTAGAGCCCGCGCTCCCCAACAAGAGAAGCCACTGCAGGGAGAAGCCCATGCACCGCGACTAGAGTAGCCCCTGCTGGCTGCAACTAGAGAAGGCCCACATGCAGCAACGCAGACCCAGCACAGCCAAAAATAAATTTAAAACTTTTTTAAAAAGGAAATGAGGGACTTCCTGGTGGTCCAGTGGCAGAAACTCCCCACTCCCAGTGAAGGGGGCTCGGTATCGATCCCCTGGTCAGGAAGCTAGATCCCACGTGCTGCAACTAAAGAACTGGCATGCCCATTGAAGATCAAAGATCCGTGTGCTGAAACTAAGACCCAGTGCAGTCAAAGAAACAAATGAAGGAAATGAATGAGAAGCACATGGTGGTAAATGAGTGAATAACAATCTGCTGAAGGATAAGACTGAAGCAGGCATCATATATTAACTGTGGCCTCCCAGTCATCACTACTTTACGGGTGGTGGTACATTTGGGATTCACAAATTGCATTAAATTCAAAAATCTTTACTGAGTTGCTTACCATGTGCATGATACCAGGCTATATGCTATAAAGAACATTTTAAAAATTATATGATACAGTGGCTGTCCTCAGGGGTGGTGAGATATATACAAATAACCACAGAATACCACAAACAATAAGCACTAAAAGAATATGCCACTACGAGATTACATTTTCTGATAGGATTAGAAGACCTCATACAGGAAGAGGCTTTTTGCTAGATTTTAAAGGAAAGAGCAGGATTTCATGGGGCAGAAATGGGAAGAAGATTGCATTAACAAATACGAAGAGGGGGAAAATAAAGAATGGCTTGTAACATGTTTTAGAGGAAAGGATAGCACCAGAGAATGACAAAGAGCTTGGATCTGGAGAATTCCTCCAAAAAGAGTGAGAGATGAGTTCTGGGTGGAGCAGCAGAAAACAAAAAGGAAAAGGGACTCCTCTTATTTCAAAAACATTTGATCCCAGAGAAGGAAGTTCCACCGACTGACGGCTCCCAGCCACTCCTCGCCAGCTGCAGCCAGCCCTGCAACTACAAGGCCCTATCTATAATATGTAAATCCTAAGCATGGAGTTTGGGATTTTAAATTTTTGGTTTTGAGCATAAGTTTTGAATTTTAAAAGGTTTGAATTTCTTTTCAGAGTGCTGCTGCAGTACATACACAGTCACACAATCTACATGTGCAGCCTTCCTTCTGTAGTTCGAAACTACCCAAGTCTCAAGGGGGATTTGATGAGGTAAGTAAATGAGAAATTTACAAGTGCTAAAAACAATCTGAAATGCAGATCTCTCTATTTGCAAGAAGATAAGCCGGAATCTTAATCAGACGGCTATTAAAGCTCCCTGGAACATAATCAGAAATAACAAAAGTTTCAAATAACCCCATACAATTTTGCCTTGTGAGATCCTTGTGAATTCTATCCAATAAGAATGTAACAAGTCACACCTAATAGACTGAAGTACCCAGATGCCATGGGAACAAGGAAGAGAGCAAGAAAACATAAAAGCAGGAAATCGTTCAGGAAGGAGTGAACAACTTCTAGCGAAGAAACACAGCACATGCAGGGGCTGAACAAGGCCATTAGTTATTAATAGAACACGGAACTTGAGTGAATAGAAAACGCCAAGAAGTTAATAAAAGTAGGAATGATTTAAGCAGGCTTACACACTTGGCTATTATTAAGAGCCCAACCTCAGGTATTCAGACAGTCAACAAATAAAACTCTTCATTCAAAATTTAGATGTTTACCTCTCAACAGAAACCCTACCCACTTACCCCAAATGAGGCACTAAGAACATCTTGGCAGCCGTGTCACAATGGCTTTCCAAGTTTCTTTCAGAGAAATGATGAGCTACAGGAACAGCTGGGCACCACAGCACAGCTGCAAATCTTTCAAGGGCACAACTGATGCCTCAGAACACTGACAATAAAACAAACCCTTGACCTCACAAAGTCTTTTCTGGCCATTTTATTTGGCCACATTACAATCTCTCCATCCTTGAATTCATCATTGGTTCTGGTCTGTGACCGTCATTGGTTTTGGTCTCTCTGACCCTACTTTCAGTCTCCCTAACTGTGGGGTCTTATCCCGAAATACCTTGACCAAAGTCCTTGAGGACAGGCATTGAGTTCCACTCATGTTTGCAACCCCCAAGGGTCTGGTATAGAGTCTTCAGGGATTTCTTGTAGAATTGGAAGCCCTGTTGCTAAATATTTCTTTGGAGTATATTTATACATACTCTCCCATTACAAAATGTTCTATAACAAGGATTGCAGAATAACTGTTTTTGCTAGGAACAATTACACTTCAAAGGAGCACAGCTATTCCATTGGTTGTGTGTAGTGTCTTGGAAGAAAAACATGATATAAATCAGCATATCATAGACTAGACAAATAGAACTTCTCTAATAAATCTTGTTTTCAACACAGCAATTGTGGGCTTTAGAAATGTGCCTCATTTCCTTTATTATTAAAAACAAGTAAAAATTTTTTAAAAATGAAAACAAGTAAGGAAGTATTTCGACAACATTTTTAGCAAAAGAGAAGATGAAAGTATCAGTGGCTCAGTTGTGTCCGACTCGTTGCGAACCCACAAACTGTAGCCCACCAGGCTCCTCTGTCCACGGGATTTCCCAGGCAAGAATACTAGAGTGGGTTGCCTTTTCCTTCTCCGGGGAATCTCCCTGTCTCAGAGATTAAACCCCCATCTCCTGCGTTGCAGGTGGATGCTTTACCACTAGGCCACTAGGGAAGCCCCCAGCATAGGCTCATGGGTTATAAAGACTGTGCACTAAAATGCACAGTTAGTAAACAAAGGACTATTTTTTTTTAACTTTTTGTTTTGAGTTGGGGTATAGCTGATTAACAATCGTTATGATAGCTTCAGGTGAACAGTGAAGGGACCCAGCCACACATATATTTGTATACTAAGGGCTGTTTTTAATGACACCTTCTGTGCTTCCCTGGTGCCTCAGCTGGTAGAGAATCCATCCTCAATGTGGGAGGCCTGGATTCCATCCCTGGGTTGGGAAGATCCTCTGGAGAAGGGAATAGCTACCCTCTCTAGTATTCTGGCCTGGAGAATTCCATGGACTGTACAGTCCATGGGGTCGCAAAGAATCGGACACGACTGAGCAACTTCCACCTTACTTCCCTGGTGGCTCAGATAGTGAACAATCTGCCTATAATGCAGGAGCGTGGGTGCGTACTAAGTCTGACTCTTTGCAACTCACTGGACTGCAGCCCACCAGGCTCCTATGTCCATGGGGATTCTCCAGGCAAGAATACTTAGCGAGTTGCTGGGCCCTCCTCCAGGGAATTTTCTCAATCCAGGGATCGAACCAGTGTCACTGACAGGCGGGTTCTTTACCACTAGTGCCCCCTGGGAAGTCCGTAATGCAGGAGATCTAAGTTCAATCCCTGGGTCAGGGAGATACCCTGGAGAAGGGAATGGCAACCCACTCCAGCATTCTTGCTGGAGAATTCCGTGGACAGAGAAGCCTGGTGGGCTACAGTTGGTGGGGTTGCAAAGAGTCGGACACAACTGAGCCACTAAAACACATTGTAATACACAAAGACCTTATTAACACTTAGGGGGTTAATATTGCTGATCTACATCCATTGTGAACTGCTGAGCAAAGATGAGTCCATCTGTCCCCTGACCTCAAGGAGTTCCTTGGGATGCTGTCTGAAAAATACAGTATTAAGGGAAAAAAAGTCAAAATAATTCAGGCCTGAAATCAGAAAGCCACTGCTTCTGGGACAACTACAGGATAATATTAGAGCATCCTTTTTTTTTTTCATAACCAAGATGAGAAGCTGTAACAAACAACACCAGATAACTATTTCCTTTATTTCCATCTTAAAATACCCTTTGATAGCATGTTTTCTATCATCTATTTATAAAGCCATGATCCATTAATCATTTCAAGTGGAAAATTAATTACTTTTGGATCAGAAGAAAAATCAGAAGTTCCTTTGAAAACATTGAAAATTTCTACTGTATATTTTTCATTATCAAAGAAAATTCTTTCAAAAGTTCAATCCTTTCCAATATTTAAATCCATCTTTTAAAAATTGCTATACTTCTATTACACATTTATCCAGTTATCTTTTATAACTGTCCAGGAAGACAGTGAAAAGGACCTTTTCTGGGCATTTATGTTAAAGGTAACATCAATGTAATGTGTCTTCTAAGAAAAATAGTCTTTTCTAATAAAAATAAGGATGGAGGGATCTTCAATGCATTTCTAAATGTCACAGAATAGGAGATATTTAATGTGATACTTTGTCTATAAAGGAAAATACAGAATTCGGTCAACTATTTTCAGGTTTTAAAATAATTTTTGCTTTAGTGTTCCATCAGTTTGTAGGTCTAGCCACCATCTGTTTACCAGTTTTCCTTTAATTTACCTTATAGTTTTAACTCAAATTATATTTTCAAAAAGTCAGGCCAATTTTAGAGCTGCAATCCCTACTAGTTAGACTAAATGACCTAATTGACAGAGAAAATGTATTATAATGAAATTATACCATAGCTAATCTTGGGAGGGAAAGTTTCAAAAACCAATAACACTCTAAATTAGAAACTAAAAACATTAGTCCCAAGTAATAATCACAAACTAGATCTACACAGGCAGCTGGTATTTGTCCTCAGTCAAGAGAAAGTTGCTACCATTTTATTGTAATTTTACCTATATTAACGCTTAATTTATATGGAAATCTATATATTTAAGGGTCTCTTCTCTGTTTAAAGCTAACTGGTAAGTTTTAGGGAAATATCTCAGTAAATCTCCATATAATTGATTTCCAAAAGAAAGGGACACAATAACATGTATATTTTCCCCCTGGTTAATACAGCAGTAAGAACACAAGGAAGCACTTAAACAAGAGGTGATTGGTCAGGACTAGTAACTTGCTACAATTTATGAAAGAGAGAGGGTTTTCTTTTCAAATTGAAAAAATAAATATATAAAAAGGCAATAAAACTGTAAAAAAGAAAGGAAATTGAATAACCAAGTTGGAGGGGGAATAAACCCAAGCAGGTGAAGACATCAATCAATTCCAGACACTATTTACTCTACAATTCTAGGTACTGAAGGCTGGGGAAGGAAGGTTTCTCTGTGAGACCATAAACAAAAACTTACATGATCTAGTAACGCCATAGCTACTTCTGCTCAGTCTCCATTTTAAGACTTTTCTAGTATAATTCCTTTGGGAGCAGGTCTTTACTTAATTTTTATACCACAGGTTTTATTCTCTCTCAATATAAATTAATTTTTTTTAAATTACAAAACATTGATCCAAGAACACAGTCATTTAATAAATTTGAAATCTTTTAGTTATATTGGCTTTTTTGCAATGACCTTTTAAAAATTATTTTAGATAATGCTTAAGGCAAGTCATTTTTTCAAAACTAACACAGTGATTGATTCCTGTCACTACATGATTTCACAAGAAGCATCAGGCATACAGCTAACAACTGAGTGGAGGTTAAGCTTTTTGTTTGTTGTGTTTGGCTACTGCTAACCCTGTGATTCTAGACATATTAGAATAAACACATATAAATCAAATAATGCTTTTCTTTGTCACCTCAAATTCAAATCCATTTCTGAGCAACACTAGTTGAGATTCTAGGAACTACTCAGCCACTGGCTCAAGTTCTTACCTCATGGAACAAATGTCTACACAGGCTTGAAAGCAGTCTTGCTCAACCCCATGGCTGGTAATAACCACAAAAGGCTTTTGCTTGTCCAAAAACTACATCAAAGGGGAAACATCCCCAAATCAAAAGTCTTTAAACAAAAGGAGAAAGAGTGAACATCGGCAAAACACTAACTTTGAAGTACCATGTACATCAACATTATTAAGACAAATCTTTCAAAGTAGCCCATCAACCTCACACTGCTGTCACCCACTCTTGAGGCTTGAGCCTGGCCCCTGCTGCATAGAGACCTCATGGGCACTTGCCCTTACTCCCACATTCACCTTCTCAAATTACTCACAAACATCACTCTCCTCCAGACTTGATGATCACGAAAGGGGTGGGACCACTGGTCTCATTCATCTTTGCATCCACTACAGCATTTATAACAGTGCTTTATTCACAATTTAAATAACTTTCTGTTGCTTAGAAGAGCAAAAAGAAATGCTAAATTATGTTTCTCCTAATAATTCATTTTGTGAGCTGTTCATCAATTGCTGATGCACTTTGGTAAACACCCCCCTAATAGTTTTGAAGTAACTTAGAATGCACTCCTAATAGTGTGTGTGTGTGTGTGTTAATCACTTAGTCGTGTCTGACTCTTTGTGATCACATGGACTGTAGCCCACCAGGCTCCCCCATCCTTGGGATTTTCCAGGCAAGAATAATGGTGTGGGTTGCCATTTCCTTCTTTAGCAATAGGAAAAAGAGCTGAACAAAAGTATGAACCACAAAAATAAAGTCAGGAAGCAAATAATATAAAACTTGGTTTTTAATACTTGGTATTCTCTATAGGTATAAAAACCAAAGATTGCTAAAATGCAGCCTTTATTAAAGGAGTACCTCAGTACTGTTTATTATAGTTTGGGAGGGTTTATATTGTCACCCTGCTTATTTAACTTCTATGCAGAGTACATCATGAGAAACGCTGGGCTGGATAAAGCACAAGCTGGAATCAAGATTTCCAGGAGAAATACCAATAACCTCAGATATGCAGATGACACCACCCTTATGACAGAAAGTGAAGAGGAACTCAAAAGCCTCTTGATGAAAATGAAAGAGGAGAGTGAAAAAGTTGGCTTAAAGCTCAACATTCAGAAAATGAAGATCATGGCATCTAGTCCCATCACTTCATGGAAAATAGCTGGGGAACCAGTGGAAATAGTGTCAGACTTTATTGTTTTGGGCTCCAAAATCACTGCAGATGGTGACTGCAGCCATGAAATTAAAAGACGCTTACTCCTTGGAAGGAAAGTTATGACCAACCTAGATAGCATATTCAAAAGCAGAGACATTACTTTGCCAACAAAGGTCCGTCTAGTCAAGGCTATGGTTTTTCCTGTGGTCATGTATGGATGTGAGAGTTGGACTGTGAAGAAAGCTGAGTGCCGAAGAATTGATGCTTTTGAACTGTGGTGTTGGAGAAGACTCTTGAGAGTCCCTTGGACTGCAAGGAGATCCAACCAGTCCATTCTGAAGATCAGCCCTGGGATTTCTTTGGAAGGAATGATGCTAAAGCTGAAACTCCAGTACTTTGGCCACCTCCTGCGAAGAGTTGACTCATTGGAAAAGACTCTGATGCTGGGAGGGATTGGGGGCAGGAGGAGAAGGGGACGACAGAGGATGAGATGTCTGGATGGCAACACCGACTCGATGGACGTGAGTCTGAGTGAACTTCGGGAGTTGGTGATGGACAGGGAGGCCTGGCTTGCTGCGATTCATGGGGTCGCACAGAGTCGGACACGACTGAGCGACTGAACTGAATTGAACTGAACTGGGAGGGTTTTGCGGGGTGTGGGGCGGGGGGAGGGGAGGACAAGGAGGAAAACAAGCAAAGCTCACACTTTACAGTGTAAAAGCTTCTCCCAAGAGACAGATCTGAAACATACATCTGTTTTGTAGCATTCTACACTAAGGTCTGATGTTAACTACCAAATCAGACTTTTTAAGGAGGAAAATTTGAGAATTTACCTAGGAATCTGTCATGTGTTTTGCATATCCGTCCAGCACGTTTCTGCTCTATCCTTACTTTTTAAAATCATATATATAATAACAACTATTGGAAAACCGGAATGCTGTTTACTGATCTGAATCTATAAGAGAGTTTCCTTAAAAAAAAAAAAAGTCAGGAATTAATGTATAACCATTGCATTTAACTCTTATAAAGAAAACTAATATTCTTAGTAAATCACTCTGTGTATAGAATCAAAGACTGAACAGCACAGGAACAAAAACATAATAGGCAAATGAGAAACAATTTTATTCCAAAGTAATTTTGGAGACACAGTTCCCTGAATGAGTTCATTGGTTCACTCTGAAATGGAATCATACAGCACAGGAGGCAGTATTACAACGCCTTTGCCTTCTTGGAACAGAGCCTGTCACAAACACCCACAGGGCAGATGGAGAGAGAAGTAAATAGGAGAACACAAGTTGTCACTGAGACCCTTTTCATCACACATTTCCTAGGGCTCCCATATTTCCAACCATTACAACTTTGGTCTTTAATGGCTAACTTTAAGAAAAATAATGATAATCGGTGGCCCACTAGCTAAAAACCGAAGCGTCCTAAAGATAAGAATACATTAACTGTGGAAACTGCCACTGCTGAATCACCTATCACCAAATCTCTCATACTACATGTCCAGATTACCATTCAGTTCAGTTCAGTCACTCAGTCGTGTCCGACTTTTTGCGACCCCATGAACTGCAGCACGCCACGCCTCCCTGTCCATCACCAACTCCCAAAGTTCACTCAGACTCATGTCCATCGAGTCGGTGTTGCCATCCAGCCATCTCATCCTCTGTCGTCCCCTTCTCCTCCTGCCCCCAATCCCTCCCAGCATGAGTCTTTTCCAATGAGTCAACTCTTCGCATGAGGTGGCCAAAGTACTGGAGTTTCAGCTTTAGCATCATTCCTTCCAAAGAAATCCCAGGGCTGATCTCCTTCAGAATGGACTGGTTGGATCTCCTTGCATGGAGTCAAAGTGGTGTCAATCCTAGCTTTGCGTGAGAAAGTTTTTGGTGTTTCATTCTTAAGCATCAATGAGAAAGTAAAACTACCACACCATGCCTTCATATCATAAAATCACCCACTAGAAAAAGGAACTCAAGGAAGGTTAAGGAGGTTGAAGTCTTTTTCCTGCAAATAAAAAGGGGGACACAGAAAAGATTTGTACCTGAAGAGTCCCACAAGATCTCACTCTGTTTCATTTCCACCCCGATTCTCAGAGCTTTGGGGAGAACTGGCAGAAAGAAAAGGGTGAAGTCATATTCTGAGGGGTTTGCACAATTTGCTTGCCAGTGGAAAGATGAAGAGGAGGCCAGGTATCTTCTCCTGCAAGAACTCTGAAATTACAACTCACTGCTGAACAACCATCAACAGGAGAATGTTGGATTCCCACCAAAAAAAAAAAGATACCCCACATCCAAGGGCACAGGAGAAACCCCAGCAAGACAGTAGAAGGGGCAATATCATATTTAGAATCAAACCCCATACTTGCCAGAGACGCTCGGAGGGCTCAAACAAAACCTTGTGCACACAGGAGACCCAACAGAGACTGAGCCAGACCCGTCTTTGAGTGCTTGAGTGTCTCTTGTGGAGGTATGGGTCAGCAGTGGCCTGCCGCAAGGGCAGGGACTCTGGGTGCAGCAGTCCTGGGTGTGGCATAAGCCCTCATGGAGGAGGTCACCATTAATCCCACCATAGAACTGCCGAGCAGATGATCCACCAACTGCAGAACAATTATACCAAACAAATTCTTGCACTGTTAAGAAAGTTCTAGGACCCACAACAGATTTCCCAACCTGGGGGTCTGGCAAAGGGACTGAGAACCCCCAGGGAATTTGACTTTGGAGGCCAGTGGGATTTGATTACAGAACTTCCACGGGACTGGGAAAACAGAATCTTGGAGGGCACAAACCTTGTGCACACCAGGACCCAGGAGAAAAGAGAAGTGACCCCACAAAAGACTGACCCAGACTTGCCCATGAGTGTCCCAGAGTCTCCGGTGGAAGCATGGGTCTGTGGTGGCCTGCTACAGGGTCGCAGGCACTGAGTGTGACAGTGCACACATAGGACCTTTTGAAGGAGGCCGCCACTATCTTCATTACTTCCACCATACTTTGGTCTCTGGCCAAAGAGCAGGGAGGGAACACAGCCCCGCCCATCAACAGAAAATTGGATTAAAGATTTACTGAGCATGGCCCTGCCCATCAGAACAAGACCCAGTTTCCCCCTCGGTCGGTCTCTCCCATCAGGAAGCTTCCATTAGCCCCTTATCCTTATCCCTGAGAGGGCAGGCATAATGAAAACTACAATCACAGAAAACTAATCAAAGTGAACACATGGACCACATCATTATCTAATTCGATGAAACTACGAGCCATGCTGTGTGTAGGGCCACCCAAGATGGACAGATCATGGTGGAGAGTTCTGACAAAATGTGGTCCACTAGAGAAAGGAATGGCAAACCACTTCAGTATTCTTGCCTTGAGAACCCCATGAACAGTATGAAAGGCAAAAAGAGATGACACTGAAAGATGAACACTCCAGGCCAGTAGGTGCCCAATATGCTACTGGAGAAGAGTGGAGAAATAACACCAGAAAGAATGAAGAGATGGAGCCAAAGCAAAAACAATGCCTAGTTGTGGATGTGACTGGTGATGGAAGTAAAGCCCAATGCTGTAAAGAGCAATATTGCATAGGAACCTAGAATGTTAGGTCCATGAATCAAGGCAAATTGGAAGTGGTCAAACAGGAGATGACAAGAGTGAACATCAACATTTTAGGAACTAAAATGGACTGGAATGGGTGAATTTAACTCAGATGACCATGATATCTACTACTGGGGGAAGAATCCCTTAGAAGAAATGGAGTAGCCATCATAGTCAACAAAAGAGTTCAAAATGCAGTACTTGGGTGCAATCTCAAAAACGACAGACTGATCTCTGTTTGTTTCCAAGGCAAACCATTCTATATGCCCCAACCAGGAATGCTGAAGAAGCTGAAGTTGAACGGTTCTATGAAGACCTACAAGACCTTCTAGAACTAACATGCAAAAAAGATGTCCTCTTCATTATAGGGGACTGAAATGCAAAAGTAGGAAGTTAAGAGCTACCTAGAGTAACAGGCAAATTTGGCCTTGGAGTACAAAATGAAGTAGGTCAGAAACTAACAGAGTTTTGCCAAGAGAACACACTGGTTATAGTAAACACTCTCTTCCAACAACACAAGAGAAGACTCTACACATGAACATCACCAGATGGTCAATACTGAAATCAGACTGATTATATTCTTTGCAGCCAAAGATGGAGAAGCTCTATAAAGTCAGCAGAAACAAGACCGGGAGCTGACTGTAGCTCAGATCATGAACTACTTACTGCAAAATTCAGACTTAAATTGAAGAAAGTGGGGAAAACCACCATACCATTCAGGTATGACCTAAATCAAATGTATAATCTTATGATTATACAGAGAAAGTGACAAATAGATTCAAGGGATTAGATCTGACAGACAGAGTCCCTGAAGAACTATGGACAGAGGTTCCTGACACTGTACAGGAGGCAGGGATCAAGGCCATCCCCAGAAAAAGAAATGCAAAAAGGCAAAATGATCGTCTGAGGAGGCCTTACAAATAGCTGAGAAAAGAAGAGAAGCGAAAAGCAAAGGAGAAAAGGAAAGATATAGCCATTTGAATGCACAGTCCAAAAGAACAGCAAGGAGAGATAAGAAAGCCTTCCTTAGTGATCGATGCAGAGAAATAGAGGAAAACAATAGAATGGGAAAGATCAGAGATCTCTTCAAGAAAATTAGTGATAACAAGGGAACATTTCATGCAAAGATGAGAACAATAAAGGGCAGAAATGGTATGGACCTCACAGAAGTAAAAGATATTAAGAAGAGTTGGCAAGAATACACAGAAGAACTGTACAAAAAAGATCTTTACGACCCAGATAACCACAATAGTGTGATCACTCACCTAGAGCCAGGCATCCTGGAATGCAAAATCATTTGGGCCTTAGGAAGCATCACTATGAACCAAGCTAGTGGAGGTGATGGAATTCCAGTTGAGCTATTTCAAATCCTAAAAGACGATGCTGTGAAAGTGCTGCACTCAATATGCCAGCAAATTTGGAAAACTCAGCAGTGGCCATAGGACCGGAAAAGGTCAGTTTTCACTCCAATCCCGAAGAAAGGAAATGCCAAAGAATGTTCAAACTCCCACACAATTGCACTCATCTCATGCACTAGCAAAATAATGCTCAAAATTCTCCAAGCCAGACTTCAACAGTATGTGAACTGTGAAATTCCAGATGTTCAAGCTGGATTTAGAAAAGGCAGAGGAACCAGAAATCAAATTGCCAACATCCTCTGGATCATTTAAAAAGTGAGAGAGTTCCAAAAAAACATCTACTTCTGCTTTATTGACTACGCCAAAGCTTTGACTACGTGGATCACAACAAACGGTGGAAATTACTTAAAGAGATGGGAATATGAGACCACCTGACCTGCCTCCTGAGAAATCTGTATGCAGGTCAAGAAGCAACAATTAGACCTGGACATGGAATAGCAAACTGGTTCCAAATCAGGAAAAGAGTACATCAAGGTTGCATATTGTCACCCTTCTTATTTAAGTTATATGCAGAGTATATCATGCAAAATGCCAGGCTGGATGAACCACAAGCTGGAATCAAGATTGCTGGGAGAAATATCAACGAGCTCAGACATGCAGATGATACCACCCTTATTCAGAAAGTGAAGAAGAATTAAAAAGTCTCTTGATGAAAGGGAAAGAGGAGAGCAAAAAAGTTGGCTTAAAACTCAACTTTTAGAACTAAGATCATGGCATCAAGTCCCATCACTTCATGGCAAATAGATGGGAAAACAATGGAAACAGTGAAAGACTTCATTTTGGGGGAGGCTCCAAAATCACTGTAGATGGTGACTGCAGCCATGAAATTAAAAGACACTTGCTTCTTGGAAGAAAAGCTATGACCAACCTAGACAGCATATTAAAAAGCAGAGACATTACTTTGCCAACAAAGGTACATCTAGTCAAAGCTATGGTTTTTCCAGTAGTCATGTATGGATGTGACAGTTGGACCATAAAGAAAGCTGAGAGCCAAAGAATAGATGCCTTTGAACTGTGGTGTTGGAGAAGACTCTTGAGAGTCCCTTGGACTGAAAGGAGACCAAATCAGTCAATCCTAAAGGAAATCAGTTCTGAATATTCATCGGAAGGACTGATGCTGAAGCTGAAACTCCAATACTTTGGCCACCTGATGCAAAGACATGACTCATTGAAAAAGACCCTGATGCTGGAAAAGATTGAAGGCAGGAGGAGAAGGGGATGACAGAGGATGAGATGGTTGGATGGCATCACCGACTCAATGGACATGAGTTTAAGCAAGCTCTGGGAGTTGGTGATGGACAGCGAAGCCTGGCGTGCTGCAGTCCATTGGGTCACAAAGAGTCGGACACGATGAGTGACTGAACTGAACTGAGAAAAAGGATCAAGCCTATAACAGACATCAAGTCCCTATTCATAGTTTGTGAATATCAAAAATATCACAGCAGTAATTTGCTCAAACTTGGCATTTTGTGTGCCTTTGCATGTGTGTGGATGCATGCTTAGGGATAGGAATGCACATATAAATGCATAAACATAGAGGAAAACAGTGCAAAGAGGCAGAAGACATTTATTCATATTATAATGTCCATTATCAAAGGTCATGGATGGAAAAGAGCAAATATGCATACATCTTTATATCATTTCACCATTTCATCATGTACCATCACATGGAATAAAGAACACAAATAGCAAATGTTGGTGAGGATGTGGAGAATTGAAAACCCTCCTACATTGTTGGTGGGAATGTAAACTGGTACAACCGCTGTGTCTAACAGCATGGAGGCTTCTCAAAAAACTAAAAACAGAAGTACCATATGATCCAGCAATTCCATTCCTGTGCATATATCCATAAAAAACAAAAATACTATTTCAAAAATAGTTCATAGAAGCCAACGTAGAAAAGCAACCTAAGTGTCAATCAACAGATGAATGGATAAAGATTAAGTACATATATGCAGTGGAATATTACCAGTCATAAAACAGAATGAAATATTGCCATTTGCAGTAACATGGATGGAACTGATGGTATTATTCTAAGTGAAATATATCAGACAGAGAAAGATAAATATTTATGATATCACTTATATGTGGAATATAAAAAAAAAAAAAAACAATAAACTAGTGGCTAGAACTAAAAACAAGCAAACTCAGAGATATAGAGAACAAACCAGTAGTTACTAGTGGGGAGAGGGAAGAGAGGAGGGGCAAAATAGGTGTAAGAGATTAAGAAGTACTATGCATAAACAAAACTACTATGCATAAATAAAACAAGCTACAGGATATATTGTACAGCAATGGGAATATAGCCAATATTTTATAATAACTATAAATGGAGTATAACCTTTAAAAACTGCAAATCACTATATTGCATTCCTATAATCTATATAATGCTGTGCTGTGCTAAGTCGCCTCAGTCATGTTGGACTCTTTGTGACCCTACGGACTGGAGCCCACCAGGCTCCTCTGTCCATGACATTCTCTAGGCAAGAATACTAGAGTGGGTTCCCATGCCCTCCCCCAGGGGATCTTTCACACCCAGGGATCAAACCCATGCCTCTTATGTCTCCTGCACTTGCTGGCAGATTCTTTACCATTAGTGCCACCTAGTAAGCTAGAGCCACCAGCGTCCCTATAAATTAGGAAGCCAATTTATATAATATTTATTATCAATTAGGGCTTCCCTGGTGGTTCAGATGGTAAAGAATCCTCCTGCAATGTGGGAGACCTGGATTTGATTCCAGACAGCTGAATGAAGATGCGTCCTCTTCAAATGCCAGCTCTCCACTGGCAGGTTCCCTTTTGCTACTGGCTGTAAATGTCTTTTTTTTTGTTTTTTCACCTTTTGACCAATGAAGAATTGGTTCCATTTCACTGTGCCCAAGAATTTAGACTGGTTTCTACAAAAACTGTACACAAGACATAAAATCTAATCATTCTTATTCTGTTCAATGGCCAATGCTCATTTTCTAATACCATTTTTCATCTTAATAAAATATGTATAGAATATATCAGAAACTATAACAGTGCAAAATTAAAGCAAACTACAATATTTGAGGACAATAAAATTTTGATACATATTCTTAAGTATTACTTTTGTTTAAATTATCTGTCTGGTGATAAAAATTCAATTCTTGAAACTGAGGTATTTTGTGACTTTTCCAGGAGGGCTCACTAACCATAAGTATGACATTCATGGCTGTAAATTTTAATTAATAGTAATCTAAGAGTATTCTGAGCAACCTAAAATATTAATTATTGTTTTATATACTCTGAAGAGGAGCTCTATGATAACTAGAAAGGATAGTCTCAAGAGAAAATTACCATACTAAAGAAGAAACTGAGATTATCATATTAAGCGAAGTAAGTCAGAAAGAGAAAGACAAATACCACATGACAGCATTTCTATGTGGAACCTAAAACATGCCACAACTGAACTCATCTAGGAGACAGACTCACAGACATAGAGAACAGACTTGCAGTTGCCAAGGGAAGTGGGGTGGGGAAGGGATGGATTGGGAGCTTGAGATTAGCAGACACAAACTATTATATATAGAATGGATAAACAACAAGGTCTTACTGTATCGCACAGGGAGCTATATTCAATATCCTGTGATGAACCATAATGGAAAAGAATATGAAAAAGAATATATATATATATGTGTGTGTGTGTGTGTATACACACACACATATGTGTAACTGAACCCCTCTGCTATACAGCAGAAATGAACACAACATTGTAAATCAACGATACCCAAATAATATAAAAATTTTAAAAAGAAACTAAGAAAGTTCCCTTTTTTTTTTTTTTTTTTACAAATAAGCCTAAGAGAAAATACAAAATTGATTGGAGGAATTACCAGATTAAAAAAATTAAATGTCTTTTAAAGTGATCAATAAATGAACAAATGAGGTGGTCAAGGGACAGGTTTCAGAGACAACTCTTTTAAGGTGGAACAATGCAATTCTAAAGCTATACGGCAATTACAGATGCCACACCAGAATTCTACCATCCTGCATCAGGATTCCTACCACTATCCCCTGGTCACTTCATTCATTAGGTAAAATTCTTAAAAGCATATTGAGTGGGGAGGTCCTACTTAAGAAAGGGTACACATTTTCACTACAAACCTCAAGACTGATCATGCCATCAACACTGCCTTTAAAACTCCAATGTGAAAATAATTCCATCACCCTGTTAATCAAACATCAATAAATCAAGTTATCAATGTTTATGGAAATTGGTTATTTAAAGAAATCCTGTATAGCAATTTACAGTGACCTTGAATATCTTTCTATAAAATGAATAGTCTCCATTGTAGAGGGAACATCAGTGATTGAAAGAAAAAAATCAAGCCAAGCAAGAATTCTGTGTTCTGATCTCAACCCTGTCACTGAAGCTGCTGTGTGATCTCCAGCATGAAATTTAACTCTCAGACAAAATCTATTTTCCTATCTATAAGACTGAGATAAAGACATTCATCATGACTACTTACCTGGCAGTTGAAAGATTCATATGACATGACTTATAAAAAGGTGCTTTAAAAATCATATCCAAATATATTAGCTACTACTTTCATTTCTTTCTAGAGTTAAAGCAGATTAAGATAGACTGTCAAAGAGAAATACTCCAATTTTGATGCCTGAGCAACTACTGAATTGTTATCCCATGCCAATGTCTAAAGAAAATTGTATAAGAGTAGAGCAAATAGATTCAGGGAAACCACACTGCGGAGTAAGAATCTATAAAGTCAGTGAAGTATCATAATAAAAAGAATCAATATCTTTTAACATTTTATATGGGATTTCTAAGTCATCATTACTTACTATTTCTTACTTACTTACTTACTATTTCTTCTATTACTATTTCTTGTCTATGATATCCTTAGGTTTGATGATGTTTTCTTTCAAGTAACATAGCACACAAAGTTACAAGTTTATAAATGTCTTACCCTACTCTTTAAAGTAAGTCAGTATGGAAATCAACAGCCTAGAGAAGATAAAGGAAACCTCCCCTTCCATAAGGTATCTTATCTTATGGAAGATATCTTCCATAAGAAGATAAAGCAAACCTCCCTTTCCATCACTGAAAGCAAACCTTACTTCCACCTGATCACAAAAAAGAATCCAGTTGCACAGCTCAGTTAGTAAACCCAAGGTCCTACCATGGGACAGAACTTCTGGGCTGTGTTTATAAAACAATGTTCATCGCAGCACTGTCTATAATAGCCAAGACATGGAAGCAACCTAGATGTCCATCAGCAGATGAATGGATAAGAAAGCTGTGGTACATATACACAATGGAGTATTACTCAGCCATTAAAAAGAATACATTTGAATCAGTTCTAATGAGGTGGATGAAACTGGAGCCTATTATACAGAGTGAAGTAAGCCAGAAGGAAAAACATAAATACAGTATACTAACGCATATATATGGAATTTAGAAAGATGGTAATAATAACCCGGTGTACGAGACAGCAAAAGAGACACTGATGTATAGAACAGTCTTATGGACTCTGTGGGAGAGGGAGAGGGTGGGAAGATTTGGGAGATTGGCAATGAAACATGTAAAATATCATGTAGGAAACGAGTTGCCAGTCCAGGTTCGATGCATGATGCTGGATGCTTGGGGCTGGTGCACTGGGACGGCCCAGAGGGATGGTATGGGGAGGGAGGAGGGAGGAGGGTTCGGGATGGGGAACACATGTATACCTGTGGCGGATTCATTTTGATATTTGGCAAAACTAATACAATTATGTAAAGTTTAAAAATAAAGTAAAATTAGAGAAAAAAAAAAATACCCTGTTATATAAGACAAAAAAAAAAAAAAAAAAACAATGATCCAGGCTTAACCCAGCACTTTCAGGATCTTCTGGTCTGACCTTGCACATCCAAAGCTTCAAGGCGAAACAACTGTGGTGCAATGTGTCAGGACTTCCATGCGTAGGAGTTTATAGTTCTGTCAGATAAGAAAGTCTAGACAATTTTTCTTCAAAAGAAATCCCTGGTAAAATAAAAGTTATCAATTTAAATGACCCCCAAATCTATTTATGGTTAACTGCTCTCAAAATGAAAAAAGAAAATCTCTGGGCCAAACCAGAAAAAATGGGGGTTGGGGGGAACCTTAATATACTTGCTATAAAACTGAATGCTGGTGACCTCTCTAAATTCATATGTTGAAACCTACTCCTTCAACATGATAGTATCTGGGAAGTGATTAGGCCTCATGAGGCTCTGCCCTCATGTGTGAAGATACCCCAGGGAGGTTATAGTAAGAAGACAGCCACCTATGAGTTCCCACCTGGCAGAAATGGCAACAATGAATCTGTCACCACCTTGATCTTGGACTTAACAGGGACCAGATTGCAAGAAAAAGGTTTGTTATTTCTAAGCTACCCAGTCTATGAAATTTTTGTTAAAGCATCCTGAATGGACTAAGACAACTGTGAAATGCAAAGACAATCCCTGAAAAACCACAGGTTGAGAACCCAGAGAATGGAGTAGTCCTGAAGAACTTGTAATCTATACAATAAACTTCCCCCAGATGGGGCTTTCCTGGCGGCTGAGATGGTAATACCAGAATCTGCCTGCAGTAATGCAGGAGACCCAGGTTCAATCCCTGGGTGAGGAAGATCCCCTGGAGAAGGGAATGGCAACCCACTCCAGTATTCTTGCTTGGACAATCCCATGGACAGAGGAGCCTGGTGGGCTACAGTTTTGGGGTCACAAAAAGTTGGACATGACTAAGTGAGTAACACATTCACTTTCACTTTCACTCTCCCAAAATACCCTTATGGAGAAGGAGGAGAACTAAAATTAGTCTTAGTTCATATAGAATGATCAATATTGGCTAAAGGTACTTCACTCTAAATCTCCAAAGACTGAGCAGAACAGTTTATTCATTATTCTATGAGTGAGCACCCTGGTGAAAATAAAATTAGAACAAATGAATGTGACAGTGGAGAATCTGAGTTTACAGGGAACATTCTCAGAGTATCTGTAGCTATATCTTATCACGGATTTACTCTGTAACTGGAAATTACAACACTTTATTATCTGGATGAAGAGATGACAAAAATTACACTTTAAGTTGGAAGACATTCCTTTCTCACTGTGAAACACACATGTCTTTAAAGGCTGAACACTTCCTAGTCTGCAAATGGAGTTTAATTTAGCGTGGTTTCATTGCTTCAAAATGAAATAAATGGGATTTTGTGACTTCTAAACTAAAGAAGCCATTTCTCTACTTTGTTCCCTCACCTCACCTAAGCACACACTTCACATCTCTTTTATTTCTTATAGCCCCATCTTTTTTCCAGGTAGAATCAAAGAGTCACCATGTGAATTTAGGAAAGAGGTCATTACAAGGGCTTTTCTTGTGAAGTGTTGTTTTCTCTGCACCAGCCTAGTACCCCAGCTCATCAGGAGGCAGATGGAGAAATCACAACTTACCAAATGTTTATCATACACACAGATGGCTGTTTCTGTTTCGAATCTTGCATTCCTGTATGATCCCATTTGATCTGAGTGGATGTGAACACATGCTCCCCCAAGGCATAGCAACCCCATCTCTGTCCACCCACACCTCCCTTTAATATGGCCAACTGGGTTCCTTCCCTGGGTGTGTTTGCTCAAACTTGCCTTCTCACACTACTCCCCACAATTCTGTTGATGTAACTGAGAAAATCCTTGCTGGTTCTCATTCAAAAACAAGGTGAAGCAAAGTCTTGTGGCTTAAAATGGGCTGGACTCAAAATCAGGTCCTGGGGAACACTGGCAAGCAAACACCCATGGCAAGCTTAAGCTGAGCTAATTCTGGGGGTGTTCCAGAGAGAATAAAAGGGAAATGAGGTTGCAGTGGGCTTTGAACAGCTTTCCTAAACACTTCTAAACAATCAATTATAAAAGACAGCCTAGAAATTATAACTGATAGAATTTTCTAGTTGATTTGTAGAAGCAAGTAATATGTACTAATTATTATGAGCAATCTGGATGTTGGTTTTGTTATGCAATTTTCAGCCTTGAGAACTCTGAGGAAACACATGTCATAAGACTATCAAGCATACGGGTGGTAGGATTATAGGAAGATTTTTGGTACATTTTCTAAATGATCATCATTACTTTAATGCTCAGTGTTAGGCAACAACTGGAATGATAAAAACAAAAGGCATTTTAAGTTTCATTCTTGTTACCAAAGATCTTTATTAAGGAATTATCTGCATATAATCCAATTGTCTGCTGATGAGTGGGGCTGTGCTCCCTCCTGGTTAGTTGTTTGGCCTGAAGTAACCCAGTCCAAGAGTCTATAAGCTCTAAGGTAGGGCTACTGGCAATCTCCAAATAGGACTTATGACCACACACGATGCCCAGAACCGCTGCTGGCTGTGCCCCCGTCTCCATGGCAGGCCACTGCCGACCCATGCCTCCGCAAAAGACCCTCAAACACTCACGGGCAGGTCTGGCACAGTCTCTCGTGGGGTCACTGCTTCTTTCCCCTGGGTCCTGGTGCACACCAGATTTTGTTTGTTCCCTCCAAGAGTCTCTGTTTCCCCCAGTCCTGTGGGAGTTCTGCAATCAAATCCCACATATAATTACCAGTCAGCAAATCCTTCCCTTGTCATTCAGTGAATTAAAAAAAAAAAAAAAACATTAAGAATTTACAGCGTACCTGAATCTGAATTGGTACTAAAGGTTTCAGACTATATTCCAGGAACAGAATACAGAGGAAAACATAAACTTGTGCACATATAAATTTCAAAATAATATGCGAAACATTAAGAAAGCAGTACTGAGAGGAACTATGAAAAGAGAAAGGCAACTTGGTTCAGTCTCAGGGTTAAGAGTGGACTTTTTCAAAGAACTGAATTAGCCTGAAGTGAGCCTACTGCATGAGTAAAATGTAGTCAACTGGAGTGGGAGAGAAAAAGATTCCAGGCAAATATTCTCTGGTGAAAAGTGGCAGAAACCCAACTTAAACTGGCTTAAGCAAATAAAGAGAACTCATTTTCTTTGTTTAACCAGAAAGGGTCAGTGAAGAACTGGCTTTATAGACAGCTGAAACCAGGGATCCTCCATTCTCCTGCCACCCTTGGCTTCCTTCCCTCTTGGCTGCAGGAGCCCCTTCCAGTCCTGTCACAGAAAAGCATGGACTCACACATGAAGTATCCAGAGAAGAGTTCTATCTGGTCTGGCCCATGCCCAGAGCTAGAGCTGTGGGCAAGATGTAAGTGAGCCATCTGCACAGAAGAGGCACTCCAGCCTGGGAGCCAGGAGAAACCACGACTGCAAGTTTCACTAAAACCACATGTTCTGAGGCATGGGTTTCTGTAGTGGACTGCAGCCCTGTACAGACAAAACAATGCCCATGACACAACAAGAATGTCAACAACCACCCACTGAAATGGAACATCATGGATGAGGCAGAGAAGAGCATTAGGGAGTACAAAGAAGACAGAGGTACCAGCACTCAGTTAGCACGATATGGGAAGCTGAACTTTGGACTGAGGAGGTGTGGGCATTTACAGCCACTTTCAGATAAAAACGAAAATGGCACAGAGAAAACAATTCAAAAGGTGACACTAATATATAAACTGTTTAAGAGGGTAACTGATGCTTTTGAGTTGGACATACTTTCTATCTCCTCATAAACATAGCATATGGTTGGTATTATCATCTTCCACTTACGGATGAGTAAACTGAGATGGGTTATCCGTAAATGGAAAATGATAATACCAACCATATGCTAGGTAAACTGAGATTGTGGAGAAGGAAATGGCAATCCACTCCAGTATTCTTGCCTGGGAAATCCCATGGACAGAGTAGTCTTGCAGGCTACAGTCCATGGGACAGCAGAGTCTACACGACTGAGCAACTAAACAACAACAAAACTGAGATTGAAGATTTAACCTGTAACAGGAGTCCCCAACCTCTGGGCCACAGACCGGTACCTCCTGTCAGGTCAGTGGAGACATTAGACAAGAAATAAAGTGCAAAATAGAATTTTTAAAGAACTTATAGATTTTGTGCATAATCTGTTCCCACTTCTGTGTTAATATTTTTATCATCGCATGCACACACAGTATGTCATAAAATAAAAACAATCAACTTTCCTTGTTAAGAAATGAAAATGCCAAGATTTTTTCCTCTTTTACAAACATTGAGGTATATGAGTGTAACATAAAGGCAAAGAACGTTGCCATAAAGGCAAAGTAAATAAATTAAGAGAGATAGATTTTTCCTAATATATTTGACTCATTTGTATACCATATATAATACTATCTTACACAGACTCATACTAAAAGGTAAAAAAGACTCACTGGCAAGTTATAAAGCTTCGAACAGATAACTAAAAGATATTTGACATATAAGATTTCAAAACACTTTAATAATGCAGATTCAGTCTAAGAAAGGATATGAGACACTGTATATTTTTTAATCAGTAGAATGAAAAAGTTCAGAGAACTTCACAGACCTATAAATGGTTACTTTCAATACTTCTAATTACATTTACCACATAAAGAGGAGAGAGAAAACATACACAATTGCAACACCTAAAAAAAAAAATAGCCTGATACCACTGATATAATCAAAACCTCTTCAAATACAGACATGATTCCTTCATGTTAACTTCAAAAGAAGATTTCATCAATAAAAACTCTAACAGACGTTTCTAATTTGATCTTTTCAACCTTCAAATATGAAATTAAAATGTTAAGGCAAGCAATAAATCATATCACAAGGGTATCATGTTGTTTCTATTGCTTACTTTTAAAACATGAGATTAAGTTTCTCAATGCAACAAGTTTAAACCTGCCACAGAAAACAGAGATAATACCTTATTCCTGATGCATTTGCCTATTCATGTGAAGTTGCCAGGATGATCAGCTACTTGGCTGGCATATCTGACATGTTCATTGAGGCTGAAGCTTCAGCCGGTCTGGTTGTGGCCAAAGAGGTATTACATGTGATCAGGGGACTACATGGTAAAGATGAAGAAAGCAGCCAACTCAATTGGAAGGTTTGTTACATACAGGGAGATTAAGCAAATATGTAAATATTTGAGAATATTAACAGTTGAGGATAAGGAAAGACAAGTTTCCCACTGATGAAAAAGGGAGTAAAAAATTAAAGTGGGAGTATAGAATAATCTGCAGTGTTGGGTTGGAATTGGAAGTATTTGTGTGACTACATGGTTTTAAAATTAGTAAATATCTTTAATAATATTAAAAACTCAAAGTTTTTAACAGATAAAAAATATGTAGCCACAGAAATTCTTGCTTAGTCGCTAAGTCATGTCCAACTCTTTGAGATCCCATGGACTGTAGTATGCCAGGCTTCTCCGTCCATGGGATTTTCCAGGTAAGAATACTGGAATGGGTTGCCATTTCCTTCTCCAAGAGACCTTCCCAACTTAGGGGTTGAACTCGCATCTCCTACATTGGCAGAAGGATTCTTTCCCACTGCGCCACGAGGGAAGTCCAGTCACAGAAACAGATGTATATAAATGTATATGCATGTTATGGACTGAACTGCATCTCCTGAAACTTCCTACGTTGACGCCCTAATCTCCAAAGTGATGGTATTTGGAGATATGACCTTCAGTAGGTTAAGCACAGATGAGGTCAAGAGAGTAGAGTCCTCGTGATGGGATCTGTGCCCTTAAAAGAAAAGAGAAAGCCCTCCCTTGTGCTCCCTCTCTCTCCTCATCCACCACATGAGGATATAACAAGCCAGAAAGAGGGCTCTCACCAGACACCAAATCTACCAGCCCCTGGGATCCTGGACTTCCCAGCCTCCAGAACTCTGAGAAACAAATGCTTGTTGTTTAAGCCATCCAGTCAGTAGTATTTTGTCATAATAGCCCAACTGAACTAAGACAACACATACATATATATAACTTGTAAGTCTGTAGGCTGCGAGATCCTAGAAGCTAAGATGCCCAGGAGCAATGAGCACACCAAGTGTCCAGGTCTTGATTTATGAACACCATCCTCCACTACAGGAATCTGGGGCTGCTTGAAGAAATGGCTGATTCTCAGACCGGGGCAGGGTAAATGAGCCTGAAATGTGCTTCCGTACCGGAATAAAACGTTCAAAGAATGATAAGGGCATCGAAAACGAGATAGAAGTCAGTATGAAGGAGCTGTAATGGCCAAATCTGAGACAAGTTGATCTCCAAAACAATAATGTCAGTAACAGATTATAGCTCCTTGCCCAAAATAGGAATCCATGAATTTCTGCCAGTAGAAAAATAGAAAGATTGAAAGATACAGATAGATAGACAGACAGACAGACAAACAGACAGAGTATAGCTCAACTTGATACAGAATGCCAACTAATTGCAGAAGATAGAATAATGGAATTAAAAAAAAAATACCATTTCTCAACCATCATAGTAATGATGGATTCAGGTGAGAATCATCAATAAAAATTAATTTAAGTTTAAAAAAGAGTTATCAATGAAAGCTAATGCATAAGAACCTGGAAAGTATCTCCTCACGAAATTTGTTGTTGTTCAGTTGCTCAGTCATGTCCAACTCTTTGCAACTCCATAGACTGCAGCCCACTAGGTTTCCCTGTCCTTCACCATCTCCCAGAGTTTGCTCAAACTCATGTCCTCACAAAATACTAATGATTAAATGACAAGGACAAATTCTTAACAAAATTCTCTTTCTGGAGATATCTGGCAGGCACTATCTTGACCAAGTGATAAAAGCTATCATCACCAAATCTATGGGACAAACCAACATCCTGTGTCTCCAAGTATGATGAAGGACACACCTATGTGGTATTCCTTCCAAAAATGCATAAATTGAATCTAATCAGGAGGAAATATCAAGTCCAAATTGAGGGACATCCTACAAAATAACTGGCCTCTTCAAGAAGTAAGCAATGCTGTGTAAAAATGTCAAGAGAAGAAAAGATTAAGGAACTACTTCAGATTGAAGGAAACTAGAGAGACATTAGATCTGGATCCTGGACCTATGAAGGGTATTATGGAGATCATTGATGAAATCTGAATGAAGTCTGTGGATTAAATGGTAATAATAGATCAATGGTTTTTCCTGAGAGTGATGCTAGCACTTCTGTTATATCAGGGTGTCTGTTTTTAGGAAAAACACACAAGTATTAACTGGGTAGGGCAACTTGCTCTCAAATAGTTCAAAAAGTCATAAAAAATGTTAAAATATATAAAGAGAGAATTATAAGGCAAACTTGGCAAAAAGTTAATAAGTGGAAAATCTGAGCGAGAGGAAAGTTCTTTGCAATTTTTTAATGTTTCCATGAGTTTGAAATTATTTCAGAACAAACAAAAAACTTTTTAAAAGTAGTTTAAAAAAAATTCTACTTCAGTTGGCTGAGGTATACACATTCCTTAAGTCCACAGGAATATTACTCCCTTCAAGTAAACTCTTTGAAGTTATACTCTCATTAGGTCAATACAAAATGTGGAGTTATTTCTAACTCTTCCACAAAACATCAATATGCAACTTTTCAGACTTGATACACTAAAAAGTAGCTGGTGTCTTTAAAAGTTCTCCAGTGGATAACAGAAGCCCAGAAAATAGCTAATTCACCAGTAGCAGCTAATTCCTCTACAAACCAAGCAGGCTGTCATGTGTCCTGACCTCATCACTGAGAAATCACTATTATTCCCTGTGAACTATTGGAAGATACCATAACTTTGGTTGCAGGCCGAGGTCTGCCTAAAGAGTCTCTACTGGTGCTACAAATCATTTATAAACCTGATTTTTAAAATCTTTTCTAAATCATTTTAGAGAAAATATATCTGCAGTTTTTACAAATTGTGGGAAATGGTGTTAGCCTGGAAGATACTCAAAAAAACTAAACTAATATGCAAAAGGCTTCCCCAGTGGCTCAGTGGTAAAGAATCCGCCTGCAATGCAGAAGACACAGGAGATGTGGGTTCAATCCCTGGCTCAGGAAGATCCCTTGAAGAATGAAATGGCAGCCCACTTCAGTATTCTTGTCTGGAAAACCCCATGGACAGAGGAGCCTGACGGGCTACAGACCAAAGGGTTGCAGAGTCAGACACAGCTGAACACAGCACAGCATGGCAAAAAGAAAATCTGTAGACTTTCCCATCACATTCCAATTTACCCTCATAAACTTTTTGTCACTCTGCTTTATCCAATAGTTAAAATGATGGTGAACTGCTCTTTAAAAAGATAACTTCCCCCTTCTAAATTTTCATAGTCAGACTTTTCTCTTGAAGTTGTATATATTCCGTTCATTAAAATTTCCTGGGAACTACTGGAAACTTACAACTGATAAAGAATAAAGCAGATAAGCACCTCTATTAATTTGACCATTAAAGAAAAACACATTCCAATTTATTTGAGCAATGCTTACATTCTGTTTTCTCTAGAAACATGTCTTTGAATATTAGCTGCTCCTAAAATACCCACCTTAAGAAAGCCTCGTCACTTGTAACTGCCTAAAGATGGGGAAATGAAAGCACCCCCGCCCAGTGTATAAAATGGGGCAAACCCAACAACATCCTCCATGGACCTAAAGTTTTAGGAAGCACAGCCATCAAACTTGTAACTGAATTCTATAACAATGGTAGATCTAAAAGGCAAGCACATGGAAAGCCACATAACACTCAATATCCAAGTTATAAACAGTAAAATATTCTGGAACATTTTTACAATGTTAAGATTTTCATCCAAAAGCATGCAAGTCTCTTCACTTACTCTTTGTAGCAGTTTAATACTGACTTCGTCTACTATAGATAAACAGTGGCTAATCCAATTGCCTTAGATTCATATTTTAGAAAACATAGAAATAGTTTCCTACAGTTATGTGCCTGTCTAGTAAAGAAGGGCATAGGATGAGATAAAAATATTTATGCTTTGAGGTAATTTAGGTGGAGAGCTACATTTTTAGTACCAAATATTTAACACGCTGTAGCATTCTGTGCACCATACATTTTGAGAGCAAAGAGTTTAGCTGCTGCCGCTATAGATAAGCTAAAGCAACATAACAATCAATGCTTCTCTTTGAACATTCTATAAATCTATTTCCCAAAGAGAAAATCTCTAGAAAATTTGTCTTGTTTCTCACCCAAGAGCTAATTCCAGTTTCTTGATGGAAACTTCAAATGAAATTTGCCATCTTCATGCTAAACTTACACATAAATTTTAGCTCTTAGAGTATCTTATGCTGATTTGTATTCATTTAAGGCCAAGTATTGTGATAAAATTCATGTTTTTTACTTTTAACAGTTCATATTTAATACTGTGTCATCAGCCTGAATATGCTACTTGGAACTCTGAAAACCAATATGCTTGATTGTTTGCCCTTGTGTTCTGTCTCCAATAAACAAATTATACTACTTACTCACTCAAAGATAATATATATACAAAATAATAAGGGTGTCTAACATGGAGAATGTTTAACAGAAATTATAAACCGCTGACTATATCTAAATCTCGGCATAGATAAAGACTTCACTTGTGGTTGCTTAGAATCCACCTCTGAATCTAGTCTTCTTTCTGTCAATTACTATTTCTGCTTTATTGCCTGTTTAGGAAAACTAGTTTTTAAGAGAATTTAACCAGTGATAGATAGAATAATGCCAACTATGAAAGACGTTCATGTTGTAATCCCCATTAACTTACAAAGCAAAAGGGACTTTGCAGGTGTGATTAAATTAAGGATCTTGAGATAGATTATCCTGGATTATCCCAGTGAGACTAATGTAACCACAAGGGTCCTTATAAGGGAAGGAGACAGGCAAGGGAGGCAGAGAAGAGACAGAAGGATGGAAACAGATGTGGAAATGATGCAATGGCTGGAAGGGAGCCACAAGCCAAGGAATGCAGGCGGCCTCCAGAAGCTGGAAAAGGCAAGGGACAGATACTTCCTTCCAGATTCTTCTACCTCCAGAAGGAAAGCAGCCCTGTCAACGCTTTAGTCTCTTAGACCTATTTCAGACTTCTGACTTCCAGAACTATATTCAATAAATTTGTGCTGTTTTAAGCCTCTATGTTTTCATTAATTGGTAACAGTAGCAATAGGAAACTAACAGAATCATTTTTTTTAATTACCTACAAATGGTCAGTATGAAATAAACTTGTATGTATACAATATTCAAAACTACTTAGAAAATAATATGCTAAATGTTAAAATTAATATCTGATTTTATGAGGAATTCTGAGGACAGTTCACTATCTTTAGACAAGCATTTTTTGATCCACTATTTACCAAACTCTGGTATTTAAAAGATGTACAATATAAATATATCAAGGTAGAAAGTCTCACCTTCAAGTACTTCCAGAAAGTCACACAAGTGAATGAACATTTACAATAAGATAATAAGCACTTTGGAAACAAGAGAAGGACATTTCCATTGAGGGTGGGGAGTATACAAATGAAATGGCTAAATCTCCAAGAAGGAGTAGGTCCCTTGAGAAAGTCTGAGGCTACGCTGAGCCAGGTCCCATGTGAAGTGGGCTGTAAGCCATGCATAAACTTGGACTTCACCTTTCAGGTAGTGAGAAACCAGACAGGGGGGTTGAGTAGCAGAGTTACTGACAGAATTAAGTTTTAGAAGGAAAAAAAAACAAAACAACGTGTGCTCTGAAAGTGTAAAGTCTAGCCTAAAAGCAAGAAATATACAATGAAGCCTGAACCTATGTTTGTAACCACCATACTTTAATATTCATTCACATTCAGTGATCAAATGATTACCTTCTATTAACCAGGTGCTTTGCTAAGTGCTAGGTGATAAAAAAAAAAGAGACTAGGACATAATCAGTGGTTTTAAGAAAAAAAAAAAAACTATACCTCTGTATACACAACAATATACAAAATGGATACAGTGGAAGTATCTCTGGGGACTCATCTAGAAATCATATTTTCAAGAGTAGGCACCAAATTCATTCCACAGGAGCCACAAATTAATATGAAGAAATGATTATAATGTGCTTACTTTTCAAAAATCAAAAGTAATCAATCTCAAGGTGCTTCCCAGTACTCTTTCCTAGGAAACCCCATGGACAAAGAAGCCTGGGAGGCTACCACCCATAGGGTTGCAAAGAGTAGGACAATGACTGAAGTGACTTCACTCACACACACAATCAATCTCAAAAATAAAAATGGAGGTAACTGCTTTCTCATAAAAAAAATTTAAATAGCCCCCCCCCCACACACAGAGGTACCTTAAAAGCATTATATTGTTTAATCTCTCTAAGGAGATTAAAAATATACCTTCTTCTTTGCCATAACTCAAGAAGGCCTGTGTGACACAGGGCACAGATAGCGTTCAACATCGACCTTGCTGGAAAATTACGGTCGTGACAATTTGAACTAATTTAAAATCACAAGCTTTAACAAGATCAGTTAACTACAGAGACAGACTCTACAGCCTTCCCCCATCCTGCCAGTAAAAATCAATCGTCACATTCTCTCTGTTCCCACCGCAATTTCCACACAACCCCCCAAACTACAGCAACCATCACAACGTGATCTGTGATACAGTTTATGTGCGTGTTCCGCTCATAAAAAGACAAACAAGACTCATTACACACCGTGTACCCAACGCTGCAGTGTAGCCACACGCAGTCTTTAAGCTCAGTCAACGTGACAAGGAGAACAGAACTAAATATAGCCAATAATGATTGACATTTCCATTTTAAGGCTACCCAAGTAATGATTCAGAAAACATTTGAATACTTTATAAACATCACAATATACACGATACCTGGATACTTTTCCAGCTTCCTCAATGATATAATCAGTAACCTCAAAACAAAAATGTCAGGTCTCGAAGAAGAGGAAGTGGTATTTGGCTTTTATCAAATGCCAGTTCACATTTAACCTCTTAAAACCTCAGTTTTTTCATCTGTGAAACAGTGCTAATAATAAAACCCATCCACAGAATAGTCTTAGAATGAAATAAAATGTTTAGTAGAGAATCTAGCATGTAATCAATGTTAATAAATGTTAGTCATTGTGGTTGTTAGAACTAATGTTTTTATAATGAAAATCCTAATGTAATGTTACTATAATGAAGAGTCTAATGATCATCAGTAACAAAATACAGCAATACTAGAATACCTCAAAATAGAAAACAACTGTAAAATCACTTATTTTTGGTTTGAGAATATAATGTAAAACTAACATTTAGATTTAAGTATGACTGATTTGGGAGAGGGGTGGAAATGAAGAGAGGACAGTGAAAGGTGACATAAAAAGAAAAACAGAAAACAGTGCAGACTCCCTATTCTGCCAATGCTGACAACTGTTTCCTGGGGTCCTGTACAAGCGTTAGTCTCTCAATTGTGTCCGACTCTTTGCAACCCTATGAACTGCAGCCCACCAGGCTCCTCAGTCCATGGGATTCTCCAAGCAAGAATACTGGAGTGAGTGGATAGCCATTCCCTTCTCTAGGGGATCTTCCCGACCCAGAGATTGAACCCGGGTCTCCTGCACTGCAGGCAGATTCTTTATCATCTGAGCCACCAGGGAGGCAGGCCCCTTTGCTGGTGTCCTGATCTCTCCTAAAAACAGCAGCAACACTCAGCCTGATGGAGAGCACCTTTGCAGATAAACTGCTACAGGTAATTACTTCTCTGTTTATTTTATAAATATCATCATAACTTCTCTGGGGTTATGTAAATAACTAGTTACTTAGGCTTAGAGGCCCCTAGTTGAACGTGGGCAGATGAAAAAGAGAATACAGTGGTCACAATTTGTCACTTACAAATAACTTTGTAAACGGCTTTGTTTCCTGTTAAGTTTAACCATCAAGAAATTAAAAGGCAAGTTCTGCCACAGAGTTTCTAAAGTTTACTAAAAAAAAACATGAAAATTAGAATTACAGACACAAAGGCAGTTAGATTTTTGTCAGATGTCTGGTTTTTAACAAGATAATGTTTGCACTTCCATATGAATTCACAAAATGTTTCAGTACTTTGGTTAGAATCATTTGAAAGTACTAACATGAAACAAAAACATAATTATATACAAATCAAAGCACATTGCCAAGTGTAGGCAAGATCAAGGAAATGGTTGGAAAAATTCTCATCACAGCATTTCCAGATTATGGGGGAGCTGGGTTTCCCTGTTAGAGGTCAACCAAGCACTTATGAAGCTCTGCCTTTCAGCCACCATTCTAGAGCTAAAGCCATAACTGAAGCAGCAGAAGCACTTGTCGCTCTTTCTTTTTTCTACATCGGTGATTCTCATCTAAGGGGAAAGAAAGAAAGCTCATCAGAACCCCCAGGGAGGCTCCATCCTCACAGAGCAGAGAGATGCCTTCTTCTTCTACCTCATCCCTAAAACTACGTTGTATTTGCCAGGAAGTCTTGCCCTATCAGAACAAGACCCAATTTCCCCCAAAGTCAGTCTCTCTCAAAAGATATTAAGAAGAGGTAACAAGAATACAGTGAAGAACTATATAAAAAAGATCTTCACAACCCAGATAATCATGATGGTGTGATCACTCACCTAGAGCCAGAAATATTGGAGTATGAAGTCAAGTGGGCCTTAGAAAGCATCACTATGAACAAAGCTAGTGGAGGTGATGGAATTCCAGTTGAGCTATTTCAAATTCTAAAAGATGATGCTGTGAAGTGTTGCACTCAATATACCAGCAAATTTGAAAAACTCAGCAGTGGCCACAGGACTGGAAAAGGTCAGTTTTCATTCCAATCCCAAAGAAAGGCAATGCCAAAGAATGCACAAACTACCACACAGTTGAACTTACCTCACGCACTAGCAAAGTAATGCTCAAAATTCTCCAAGCCAGGCTTCAACAGTACCTGAACCATGAACTTCCAGATGTTCAAGCTGGATTTAGAAAGGCAGAGAAACCACAGATCAAATTGCCAACATCCGCTGGATCATCAAAAAAGCAAGAGTTCCAGAAAAACATCTACTTCTGCTTTACTGACTATGTCGAAAGCCTTTGACTATGTGGATCACAACAAAGTGGAAAATTCTTAAAGAGATGAGAATACTACACCACCTTATCTGTCTCCTGAGAAATCTGTATGCAGGTCAAGAAGCAACAGTTACAACTGGACATGGAACAACAGACTGATTCCAATCGGGAAAGGAGTTCGTCAAGGCTGAATATTGTCACCCTGCTTATTTAACTTATATGCAGAGTACATCATGCGAAATGCCGGGATGGATGAAGCACAAGCTGGAATCAAGACTGCAAGGAGAAATATCTATAACCTCAGATACCCAGATGACCCTATCCTTACGGCAAAAAAGTGAAGAAGAAATAAAGAGCCTCTTGATGAAAGTGAAAGAGGAGAGTGAAAAAGCTGGTTTAAAACTCAACATTCATAAAACCAAGATCATGTCATCCAGTCCCATCACTTCATGACAAACAGATGGGAAAACAATGGAAACAGTGAGAGACTTTATTTTTTCTGGGCTCCAAAATCACTGCAGATGGTGACTGCAGCCATGAAATTAAAAGACACTTGCTCCTTGGAAGAAAAGCTATGATCAACCTAGACAACATAAAGCAGAGACATTGCTTTGCCCCATCTAGTCAAAGCTATGGTTTTTCCAGTAGTCATGCATGGATGTGAGAGTTTGACTATAAAGAAGGCTGAGCACCAAAGAATTGATGCTTTTTGAACTGTGGTGTTAGAGAAGACTCTTGAGAGTTCCTTGGACTGCAAGAAGATCCAACCAGTCCATCCTAAAGGAAATCAGTCCTGAATATTCATTGGAAGGACTGATGCTGAAGCTGAAACTCCAATATTTGGCCACCTGTTGTGAGGAGCCGACTCGTTGGAAAAGACCCTGATGCTGGGAAAGATTGAAGGCGGGAGGAGAAGGGGATGACAGAGGATGAGATGGTTGGATGGCATCACCAAGTCAATGAACATAAGTTTGAGTAAACTCCAGGAGCTGGTGAGGGACAGAGAGGCCTGGCATGCTGCAGTCCATGGGGTCACAAAGTGTTGGACACGACTGAGCAACTGAACTGAACTGAACTTGCCCTACTTAGAATCATGTGTGTGAAAGTGTTAGTTTCTCAATCATGTGTGACTCTTTGTGACCATGGACTATAGCCCACCAGGCTTCTCTGCCCATGGGATTCTCCAAGCAAGAGTACTGGAGTGGGTTGCCATTTCCTCCTCCAGGGTATCTTCCTGACCCAGGGATCAAACCCAGGTCTCCTGTATTGCATAGCCATCAGCAATTACAGAGACCAAGAAAAATGAATCTAAAGGTAAGACATATCTTCACCTGGTGTGTCAAGCACTTCAGGCCACCAACTCTGAAATCCAGGTGGAGGGAATTAGGACAAGGGGCATGACAGGGCTTCCAAGACAGCGCTGGTGGCTTAAAAAAAAAAAAAGAAAACGCCTGCCATTTCAGGGAGACCTGAGACTCGGATTCAATACCTGGGTCAAGAAGATCCCCCGGAAGAGGGCATGGCAACCGACACCACTATTCTTGCCTGGAGAATCCCATGGACAGAGGAGCCTGGTGGGCTACAGTCCATAAGGTCACACAGAGTCAAACACAACTGAAGTGACTTAGCACACACATAGAGGCATGAAGGGGTAACTTTTGAAGTTTGTGTAAAGCATTTATAAGCAGATAAACTAGGAAAAAAACAAACACCTGAAAAAAGCACTAGGTGTTAGAGTAACAGAGAAAAAAGGCAAAGTAATCACAGATTTTAGGCACTCCCAAATGCTCAAGGAAGTAAAATAATATTTAGTTGCTAATAAAATAATATTTAGCTGCTATATCAATGGTTCTCCTTAGTAAATAAAGAAACACTGTGACCATCAATTTATAAGAGAATATAAAGTGCAAAAGAATAGGAGAAAAGGCTTCAAAAGTTTAATAATTTCACACTGTAAATAAGAAGTCAAGTTTTGTGCATGTTTCATTTATTTTATTGAATACCTTGATGGAACATGGAATCTTGGGCTTAAAAAAAAAAACTATAGTGTATTCCACAGCTTTTCTATAAGCCTTCTAAAGACCTGTAACACAACTCAAAGGAGAAAAAAATAAAATAAAATGTATCTGGTTCTAGGGTTGATCATTTTATCCCTGCAGTCTGTATGTTTGTTTATAAACCTAATTTTAAGTTTTGTGTTAGTATTGTGTTAATACATTAATTTATAATGTGAATTAATTATGACTTTTAATATTTCATTACTGGAAGGAAATTATATTAATGACAACCACTTACTGATTCCTTCCTATGAAATGAACCAGAAAATTTTCCAGTTCCTTTTTGTACATGATCTCATTTAATCCTCACAAAATCTGTGAATAGATACAATCTTCTCTATTTTTCAAACAACACTCAGAAAGAAGTCACCTGCTCAAGGTCAGAGACATTTAACCAATGAAAGAGCTAAACGTTGGCAACAAAGTTCTGTGAATCCATGCTTTTTCCTCATACTCTATTGAAGCTAGAATTTTTGAATGATATTTCTTTGATGTAACCACACAGATAATGCTATTTCTCACTTTTATATCTTTACAGAATTTGAAAGAATCTTCAGGTATATGCTGTAGTTCTCTGTGTCCCATACAGCACATAGAACACACCACTGTTCTGGAAAATGTTCAAGTTGTTACTGAATAACTTTATTTTTACTCAAAATGGCAACAATCTTAATTTTTATTACCTTTTTTATTAATTTTCATTGGAGTACAGTTGCTTTACAATATTGTGCTAGGTTTCTGTGGTAGACTGATATAGAATACTTAACATCTTGAAATGTGCAGAACAGACCACTTCCTGGTCCACGTGGCCCAGTGGACTTCTTGTGGAGACATATGAACTAGATATGGACCTTGAGCATGTTATTGCCTCATTTGTGCCAAAAGGCATAATAACATCTAGTCATCTATTGTATTTTTCCCAGACACCACTGCAAGCATCCAATGACATAATATATGCATAATGCTTTCTAAACTGTTAAACTATCAATGAACATAAGCACTAAAACCAGCAGGTTCACAGCAGCTACTCACCCAGAGTAATATCCAGTACTGCCAATACTCACTTCATCTAATTTTGGATTTACGATTGGTACAAAAACAAAGAAAAAAGTCTGGATTGGCAAATTTACAATTTATTAACACGCAACATGCAAGGGCACATCGATTGATGGCACAAAAGTTTTCAAGCCTCAAAAAAGTGCCATCAAGTGGTAAGTGGAACTTACCACTGCTTCCCAGAAAGTTCTCAAATGTTGCTGCCATCTTACTTTCATACTTGCAGTTTAGTTCAATGACTGCTCATTCAATAAGCTTGACTGAAAGTCTAGAAACTTCCATTTTTGAAGAGTTATTTCAGGTAATCCTGAGTCATGGTTGCTTTGAAAACCATTTCAGTAATCTCACCTTCCTATAATTATTATCCTTAATAATAAGCCTGTCCTTAACCAGGCTTCCCTGGTGGCTCAGATGGTAAAGAATCTGCCTGCAATGTTAGAGACCCAGGTTCAATCCCTGGGTCGGGAAGATCTCCTGGAGAAGTGAATGGCTACCCACTCTAGTATTCTTGCCTAGAGAACTCCATGGACAGAGGAGACTGGCAGGCTACAGTCCATGGGGTCTCAAGGAGTCGGACACAACTGAGCGACTAACACATACAATCAAACCTAAGATGCCATAGACAGTAAGACACATCCAGATTGCAGAGATATTAAAGTGGGGAGAACATAGGTATCTTAGAATTAATGAAATATACTTAAGTCAAAGACTAGCATCTTTATTTTAGAACAAACCAGAACACTAAAGGTCATCCAGTGTAGTAGCACCATGGCCATACTTGTATAATCTGAACAGTGACAGGGCATTACTATATCACCAGCCATTTCATTAAAATTACAAATTATTTATGATATATGCTGCTGCTGCTACTGCTAAGTCGCTTCAGTCGCGTTCAACTCTGTGCGACCACATAGACGGCAGCCCATCAGGCTCCCCCATCCCTGGGATTCTCCAGGCAAGAACACTGGAGTGGGTTGCCATTTCCTTCTCCAATGCATGAAAGTGAAAAGTGAAAGTGAAGTCGCTCAGTCATGTCTGACTCTTAGCGACCCCATGGACTGCAGCCTACCAGGCTCCTCCGTCCATGGATTTTCTAGGCAAGAGTACTGGAGTGGGGTGCCATTGCCTTCTCCGTTATTTTATATATATATATATATATATATATATATATATATATATATACATATATATTAATATCAGGGCTTCTCTGGTGGCTCAGACAGTAAAGAATCTACCTGCAATGCAGGAGACCCAGATTTGATCCCTGGATTGGGAAGATCCCCTGGAGACGGGAATGGCTATCTACTCCAGTATTCTGGCCTGGAGAATTCCACGGACAGAGGAGCCTGGCAGGCTACGGTCCATGGGGTTAAAATTAAAAATTATTTATGATATATAGGTTAATATTATATGTGTTAATGCTATATAATATCAATGAACTGGTACCTAATTATAATCAGATAGTATATATAATTATATGCATTTAGTTCAAATATGTCAATGCATATGCAAAATTCTTATGAAAGATAGGAATTTCACAAGCTGTGATATGAGTGACATTTTCACATTTTAGAAGTCATAATTGGAGCAACTTGTACTAAAATTTACATATGTTACATCTTTAAAGACTGGTATAGTTTGTTTTTAAAAGATGAGGGGATAGTTTGATAAAGTTTATTAGTTACTAATCATGACTTGGGAAAGTGTTTTAGCTCACTGGAGAAAACTGCCTGTTTATTATCTTATTTTCTCACTACCAAAACACTTGGTTTCTCTACAAAAAGCCTACTCATTTCACATGCTTTATGATTTACATTTTAGCACTTCATTTATTTAGCCAAGAAGCATAAATCAAATACTTATTTTAATTAATATGTTCAATATAAAGTAAAAAATGTTTTTTAAGAACTAAGAAATCAAACTAATAAATGAATTCAGTAAAGTTTCCAGAAATAAAAATCGGTTGTATGTACATACACTAACAAACTATCTGGAAGAAAAATTAAGGAAAAAAACCTCATTTACAACTGCATCTGTAAATGATCTGGCAATACTACCTAACTTAGTTATCAAATGCAGCATCACCAAAAACAGAACAAAAGACACTGAATGTCTCTTTGGTGTGATGAAATGGAAAGAACAGTCTCACTTATACAACATTCTAGTCATAATGTTTAATCTAACAGGAAATACAATCTGGTGAAACCAAACTGGAGGCATTCTATATAAAAACTAGCCTGTACTCTTCAACACCATCAATATTATGAAAGATAAAAGGCAGCAGGGGAGATTCTAGATTAAAGGGGACTAAAAAGGCATGACAACTACATGCCAGGTATGCTCCTTACTTGAATTTGGACTCGGTAAAATTGGAAAAGGACATTTCTGGGACAACTGAAAAAATTAGAAGACAAATTGTATACAATTAACTTTATTATATTAGTGTTAAATGTCTTAGCTATAATGACAATAGGGTGGTTGTGCAATGACTAAAAATGTCTTTGTTTTTAAAAGATACATGCTGACATATCTACATTTTACTTTCAAATGGGTCAGCATTTAGTAAAGGAAGTAATATAAAGGTCCCTAAATGTTAAAAACTGGTGACTTTACATGAAGGGATGCTGTGTCCATGGTATTGTTTTTTCCACATTTTATAGACTTTTTTTTAATAAAATTGAAGTAAAAAATATATAGCTTATGTCTGATGTCACTATGTTACCATGGCCTTTAGTTCCCTCCTCTAAATCTTTTTTTTTTTTTTTGTATTAAATTAGAAAAAAGTGTTAATGATCATACTTGGTACTTACAAAAACATTCAATGAAACTGGATTCAAACTCCTAGTTGCACTATAAATTAGCAAAACTTTAGGAAAAGCAACTTAAAAGTAGGTGTGTAGAACCAATCAAAACTATTCTAATTCTTAAATTTACCAAATATACATAAGGAAATTTTTGCCTGTAATATCTCCCAGTTACTTCTAGGTTTGCCACCCACAACATCCATTGGCTGAAACAAGTAACCTCTGGAACCATGTGCAGTAGTAGTATAAATTTGTGCACAGCATGGTTTATACTTTATATCATCTATGCCTCATTAAAAAAAAAAAAAAGACTTTAGCTTTGAAACTGTATTTTATTACTCACTTAAAACCTACCTCTGGGCTTCCCTGGTGGTCTAGTGGTTAAGAATCTGCCTGCCAATGCAGAGGACATGGATTCGATGCCTGATATAGGAAGATTCCACATGCTGCGGGGAAACTAAACCCGTGGGGCGCAACTACTGAGCCAGCATCCTAGAGCCCCGGAGCCTGGACTAGTGAAGCCCACGCCTCCAGAGCCAGTGCTCCTCAACAAGAGAAGCTCTGCAGTGAGAAGCCCACGCACTGCAACCAAGAGTGGCCCCCACTCGCCACAACGAGAGAGAGTCTCACACAGCAACAAAGACCCAGGGCAACTTCCTGGAGAAGGAAATGGCAACCCACTCCAGTACTCCTGCCTGGAAAATCCCATGGACAGAAAAGCCTGGTAGGTTACAGTCCACGGGGTCGCAAAGAGTCGAACACGACTGAGCAAAACTAAAAATAGACAAATAAATACATCTTTAAAAAAGAAAACAACAAAAATACTCCTGGCCCAACCAGGCTCCCATCACCTCTGGACCTACTGACAGAGGTCTTCTTAAGGCCTCACATTCGGCCTTTTTCTAGTGTTTTAAAAAAAAAAAAGTATCTGAACTAATTGGAGATCAAGCAAGTAGAAGCCAAATACGTGTGATTCTGCTATACCTAAATTCCTACCATCATCTCACAGAATAACAATGTGCCCTTAGCTTTTATTGAAGGTTATTTCACAAAAAGTCATATTTAAAATGCTTCCGTATCCACTGTAAAACTGCAGTCACTCCAATGTCACATGAAGTCTCAAATGACAGATTTCATTTAGAACCCAGTGTTGAGAAAAACTGTTTCCACTGAGAAGCTGTCATTTTTCTCTGCTTTTAGGTTACTTATCAGATGTACCTTATTGCTCTGCTGCTGGGAAGCCTAAGAATCAACCCTGACACTGAATAAACATGACATTAACATCTGTAAAATATTAGCCTCCGTCTCCTTTCCTTGGTTCCAATTGTCCACTTCTGTTTTAGTAACAGTCTTTACTGGATGCCATCTCCTAGCGCTTTTAAGAAAGAAAGTACAAGTTACTCAGTCATGTCCAACTCTGCGACCCCATGAACTACACGGTCCATGGAATTCTCTAGGCCAGAATACTGGAGAGGGTAGCCTTTCCTTTCTCCATGGAATCTTCCCAACCCAGGGATCAAACCCAGGTCTCCTGCATTGCAGGTGGATCCTTTACCAGCTGAGCCACCAGGGATGCGCAGTAAGAAAGAAGAAAGTTTTAAGAAAGAAGGTCAGTATAAATAAAATTTTAATATACAACATAGTGATGAAAACAGAGGTGATAGTTGCACCACATTATGAATGTACTAAACGCTACTGAATTATACATTTTACTTAAAATAGTTCACTTTATTTTCTGCAAATTTTATCTCAACTAAAAAAGAGTACAGCATAATCCCAGCAAGTAGCATATGGTTGGCTGCCAGATAATCACACTACCTTCTTCCCATTTTCACTGTGGTGTGTGGAGAGAAAACGAATCTGTTCTCTGCCCTGAGTATTGTTTCTCCCTCCCTCTACTCCGTTATGCTCCACTACAATTCTCAGTTGCTCAGCTTATGTTAAGCCTTAAACATTCTCTTGGACCAGCAATTTCTGAACGAGCCTGCTTTGGGGGCTCAAAGGAACTCTTTTTTTCAAAGATTTTTTCATAGAATCCCAGTACATAAATCAAATAAAACCAGCTGTTCCAGTTGAAGATAATTAGTGAGGGGTCTAAGACCTCCAGACAGTATAGCCCTGGGGGTCCCCCTCAAGTTAAAACCACAGGCCACGTAGAAAGCTTGAAGCAGACACTTTATGAGCAGAAAAAGGACTTTCATATGACATTTCTAGAAAACCACAACTAAAATGTTATCTCCTGTGATCCAGATAATTACTTCTGTCCACCTTACACACATATGAAGGACTGAAGTGTTTTAAGATATAGTTTAACCTCCATCAGTTTCGCTGGTGAAAATTACTTGTTGGCAATTTGCAACAACTTTTATAGACAGGTTAGGCAATGGAATGTAGATTAATATTTAATCAGAAAAAATTAATAATAGTTTTTCAGTTCAGCTCAGTCACTCAGTCATGTCCAGCTCTTTGCAATCTCATGGACTGCAGCACACCCGGCCTCCCTGTCTATCACCAACTCCTGGAGCTTGCTCAAACTCATGTCCATCGAGTTGGTGATGCCATCCAACCATCTCAACCTCTGCGGTCCCCTTCTCCTCCTGCCTTCGATCTTTCCGAGCATCAGGGTCTTTTCCAAGGAGTCAGTTTCTTCGCATCAAGTGGCCAAAGTATTGGAGCTTCAGCTTCAGCATCAGTCCTTCCGATAAATATTTAGGACTGATTTCCTAATAGTTCTTAGAAAAATATGAAACAAAGATGATTTTTCTATAAATCACAAATTGTTATTATTTTTACTGCTACAGATAATAAAGATTTGTAATGATAGTTCATTTTTAAATTGGTGCTTTAATTCAGCTTTGCCAATCAATGTGACAAGTTTTAGAAAGGTATGCCCATAGTTTCCTAAATATATGCTCATATCATGTGCTCATAGTTTGAACATATGGAGCTTTCCTATATTAATTTGGGTATTTTGGTCATAAGCTCCAAATATTCTACAAAGGAAGTACAAAAGGTAATCAGGTCGCCCACTTCTGAGCAGACAACAGTACATTCTGAGTAACTCCAGACATTATAAGTTGCATTCTAGTATATATTCCTTGGTGGCTCTGATGGTAAAGAAACCACCTGCAATGCAGGACACCCAAGTTCGATCCCTGGGTTGGCAAGATCCCCGAAGAAGGGAATGGCAACCCACCCGGTATTCTTGCCTGGAGAATTCCATGGACAGAGGAGCCTGGCGGGCTACAGTCCATGGGGTCACAGACACGACTGAGTGACAAACACTTTCACTTCACTTCCATATGTATTTCTAACTATATGTTTACATTATAATATAAAACATGCTGCATAAATATTAATATATTTACATATTTAATATAACATGTAAAATATATAATAACATAGGTTTTATATATATATATATATATTATAAATGGGAAACAAATTACACAAAGACAGACCTAGCTGTATGTTTACACGTAGCAATTAAAAATTATCTATTGATTCTTAAAAAGAGCACTTGATTACAGTGCAAATGTGCACATAATAATGATTATTATTTTATAGAGTACCTTTTGTTTGTAGACACTGTAAGGCAATTTGCTTCTTCTCTAATAATAGTCCTATTACCTCCATTATACAGACAAGAAAACTGAGACTCAAACAAGTTAAGTGATTTACTCATATACTTTCAGGGGGAATCAAAAAGTCTGTAATAAGAATTTGTCTGGCTTCTAAATCCCTGCAGTTTCCCAAGTGATAGGAGTATCCTTGTTATTCACAGTGGGTCCTTGAGCCCTTACTCAATAGTTTACAATTCTAAGGTGATGGGTGGTAAACCCAACAAGAAGACTCCTGAGAAGGACCAGTCACATAATTAGAGGGTGGGGCTTTGTGATAACCTGAGAGGGGAGAGGGCTGGAGACTGAGTTCAATTATTCATGCCTATGTAGTGAAGACTCAAGTAAAACTCTAGACAACTGGGAAAGCTTCCCTGGCTCACCTTAATACACAATCCTCTGTGTATTGCCACATAATTATGTTTCAGGATGTAAATCAGAGCTCTGAACACATATCAGAAGAAGGTAAATTTACCATATTATCTTTTTCATTTGTAATTTCCCAGGAGGAAAAAATATAACATACATACATTCATATATATATACATGTATATGTTAAAAATGAAAGAAATATCCAAGGTGTTATCAAAAGGTTTTGCACTAAAGGGCTTGACAATTCTTTCTGAAATTATAAAGTAAAGGAAGGAGTAATATTAAAATATGATACATGCAGAGTCTTAGGGTCATTGTTATTGCATTAAATGAAGTACACCTCTAGAGCTAAGATGGCAAATCTGACAGCACAAACCAATGAAGAAAAAACAAGGGCAAAAGGCACAAGAAATGAATGGCAACTGTGACCACTATGATGTAAAAGTAGCAATTCAATACACACAGGTTTAATGAACACATAAAATGAGAATTATGAAAATACTGGTACTAGTAAATTACAGTCTTCTCTATTAAAAAAAGCAAAATTTCAAGAAAATTATTTTCAAATGTATTAAAACTCTTACCAGCTTGCACAAGTTTTATTATTCACATCTCCAATGCATCTGCCAAAAATTAGTCACAGTGAAAGACTTCTGAATTAATTAAATCTGATATTACACTTCTTTATGAATAATATAAATAAGATTTTTAGGTAGACCAGTTTTTGTTTCCAAGTATCCTTAAGCATAGAGAGGCATACTTAGAGTTAAGCTGGCTACAAGATTTTGTTGGTTATTCAAATCCAAATTCCCTAAGAATCTCTAATAAGCAATACATTTCATATATCATAACTTTTGTTTTCAACACAATAAATTATACAATTAAAACTCAGATTTGGATTGTGCACCAATTCCTATTTTCCTGCCCAACTACTGCCAAATAATTGAGTTCCACTTAGACATATTTAAACCAAGTTATTTAATTTTCTTGCAACAATATTAATTATAAATATAGTAATGCCTATGCTTCCACTAGGAAGAAAAAATTTTTTCTGTTTTAAAAGATGCTCATTTAATGATGTGAACAAGAAAAAAATCAAAAAAAAAAAAGAAAGAAAAATCATAAGGGGATTCTGATACTTGGAATTGCCAGCAATAAATAATGCAAAAACAAAAACAAAAGGAATATTTTGTGAAATACAGTTATTTCTAAAAGTGCATCATAAAATAAATCTCAATTGTGATTAAGTATATAATCTACTATTCCAAAGTGTAGCTTAAACTATCTACTTATATTATTTAATATGGTACTTTCTAGTTTTTAAAATTGATACCAATGTTAGCATAGATATTCCATTTTAAGTTTTTATAAGACTTCTACAATATACAAAAACATTGTTCATGTGGACTTAAAACTTCATGCAAAAATTGCTTCCAACTTTTAACTGAAGAATTTTAAGTAAAAGATACTATCATTTACAAAATTAAACACAGACTTTTATCTTGGTATATGTATTCAGCTTCTACAGAAAACATATAGAAAGAAGCTGCTAGACTTTATTAAGCAACAAGCAGCTTCAAATTGGCAGACCACTTTTCAATAGAATTTATGGGTGGAATCTGGCATGTTGGTACAAGGTTAACTCCAAATACAGACAAGCAAGACCTGACAAGAGGCTGCAAGTCCCTGGTCCTTTTTCCCAGGGTTTACAACGATTTGACCTAAAGGTACACACCTTTAAAAGATATATTTTGCTTTTGAAATATATCTGCAAGGTACTTTACATAATTACATTGAAAACGTACTCGAATATAGTCTTTTACATTTGTCAGATTCATCTATCTAATCCCAAACTATTCCTTCTACTTTGAAAATTAAGTACTATCTAGGAAAAATGCAAACATGAACACCTGTTTTTCCTAATTAAATATACAGTTACTTTTTTAATCTACTTCTGATTCTTTTCAGAAAATATGAACTGGCGAAAAATCCAAATTTAAATTTTCATTGTCTAATTTAGAGAAGTTAGAGAAAGTAAAGACGGTTTCTATGTAGTGAATCAAAAAGATTGAAATATCTGGTTTTCTCTCCCTCCATCCACCCATGACTCACTGAAAACTGAAGGACCTTTCTCAATCAACCTTCCCGTAAATAAGTTAATGACTTAACCCTTACCTTCAGTGCCTCTGTAAAACATGCAAGTCCCATGTGCCCACAGCCCCGGCCAACTAGTATTTAGGGGCCCATCTTCCATGCAGGGAAGCTTCTCCGTGCCCCTAGTTAAATCTTTAAGTCTGTTGTGTTTGTCCCTAGTCCTGTTTGTACTCACTATACAGCTATTCAATAGCTGCTACTGTAATCATATTCAAGTAATTACAATATAAACTGATAAAAATTTCCTAAAAAAAAAATGTCTTACAGGACTGAGGCAAGTCACTGAAACAAAAAACTGCTATCAAATCAAGTACAGAAGAAACAGCCATAAAGGCAAATGAGAAAAATTGCAAAACTTTAGGATGACTTGACAGTCAAACCAATTCATAAGTGCTTTTACATTCTGATTCCATTTTAAAGGAATCTTTGAAGTATGATTTAGTAAGGAAAAAAAAATAGAAAAAAGACTCCATTATCATTAACATGAAAGTGAAGTCGCTCAGTTGTGTCCCACTCTTTGCAACCCCATGGACTGCAGCCTACCAGGCTCCTCCATCCATGGGATTTTCCAAGCAAGAGTGTTGGAGTGGATTGCCATTTCCTTCTCCAGGGGATCTTCCCGACCCAGGAATCAAACCCAGGTCTCCCGCAGTACAGGCAGACACTTTACCGTCTGAGCCACCAGGGAAAGGCTTTGAGGTGGACCTACCTCAAAGTCTAGCAAGTGTTCGGCTTTACTTTTACTTGACCTACTCTTTTATGGAGAAATGTTCTACATCTTAATATGGATGGTGATCAAAGAAGATATATATTATACCCCAACTTAAGCCTTAATTGACTTTAGTTAAATTAAGTTTAATTTAATTTAATTAATACAGACAGACCTTAAGGGTTAACCAGAGAGTCTCGACCTTAGCACTATGGATATTTTCAATGAGACAATTCTTTGTGGGAGGAGGTTTTGTTCACTGTAGATTGTGGGTGCCTAGAGAATCCCATGGACAGAGGAGCCTGGTGGGCTACAATCCAAGGGGTCAAAAAGAGTCAGATACAACTGAAGTGACGTAACACACACATACACGCACACAGATAGCACCCACAGCCCCAGTATAACACCCCAAAATGCCTCTGTGCCATGCATGCTCATTTGTGTCTAACTGTTTGCAACCCCATGGATTATAGCCCGGGCTCCTCTGTCTACGGAATTTTCCAGGCAAGAATACTGGAGAGAGTTGCCATTTCCTCCTCCAGAGGATCTTTCCGACCCAGAGCTCAAACCTGCGTCTCCCACATTGGCGGGTGGATTTTTTATCACTAAGCTACCTGCCTCCAGACATCACCAAACGCTGCCTGGGGGATAAAAATCCACTACCCTTCCCAGCTGAGAACCACTATGTTTAATTCCTCATCTATCTAGAAGAATATAGTAAACCTTTCTTATGACTTCTCAAAGCCTGAATCAGAGCACAATCAGACTATGACTTAAAAATGAAAACTAGAATCCCTGACCTACAAGGACAGGGGAATTTAAAAGACTTCCATTTGTCACAAGCGATATTTATCCAAGTTGCCTGATCAGAAGAAATATTTGGGATGCTTATAAACACGCATTCCAAGATGCTTTCACTAGAAATAAAGAAGGTCTGGGGTGAGGCTTAGAAATCAAATTGTGTAACAAGCACCTCGGGTGATTTTTTATAAACATGCAAGTTGGAAATATACTCTGACTCCTGTATACACCTTAGGTAGAAAATGTTTGGTTATACTGCATGACAAAAATTCTCAACATTTCCACAAGGATAATAAACAAGGCTTTGTCTTTTTTAGCTCATACTTAAAAATATAAAGTAAAATAAAATAAAGATCTACTAAAGCTGAAAAGAATCTGCATGCAATGCAAGAGACCTGGGTTTGATTCCTGGGTCGGGAAGATCCCCTGGAGAAGGAAATGGCAACCCACTCCAGTATTCTTGCTTGGAGAATCCCATGGACAGACAGAGGAGCCTGGCAGGCTTCAGCTCATGGGGTCACAACAGTTGGACACGACTTAGCGACTAAAGCGCCACCGCAAAGCTGAAACACCAGACATAGGAGCTGTCTAATATTTTGAGAAAGACCAAACAAATGGCTGAGGACTCCCCTGGGGCCCAGGAGACAGACGGCATCTCTGGACTGCAAGACCTTGCCTTTCAAACCTAGGGCAGCAGAAAGAGAAAGCCCTGGGTTGTTGTTCAGTCGCTCAGTCACATCTCTTTGCAATCCCATGAACGTAGCCCACCAGGCTCCTCTGTCCATGGGATTTTCTAGGCAAGAACACTGGAGTGGGTTGCCATTTCTTTCTCCAGGAGGGTCTTTCCGACCCAGGGATCAGACCTGCATCTCTTGCATTGGCAGGCAGATTCTTTACCAGTGAGCAACCAGAGAAGCTCTAGAGAAAGCCCTATGTAAACTTAAACTGGGATCCTGTTTCCAATAAACCTTTTGGCCAATCTTTTGTCTCAACAAGCCACGCCCTATCTCTTGTCACAATCTGCCCTTACAGCAACTCCCACTGTCCACAAGTGCCCCTAATGACCTGCTCACTCCTTTGGGACACTTGCTCCTACTAGCAGGCCCTCTGGCTGGGCACGCTCAGAGATGGGCTCCCGTCCCAGCAGGAAGTAGATCTTTTTTTATTTTAACCAGCCTGGGGCAAGCACTGCTTAGCTTCAAGGTCATCTTCTTTTCACCAGTTGTTTGTGTTCCCTTCTCATCTGCCCTTCACATTTCTCTGCCTTCCCTTCCCCACAACACTGACCAGTGTGTTCATTCCCGCTTGCATCTGATCCCTGACCTGTTATCTTGCCTTTATTTCTCTAACTGCATTTCTGACAGATTGTCTGGCTTAGATTTCTACAGTTCCCTCATAAAGGGGTGTTTTTATGCCTGGCCACTCCAAAATAATCATCACAACTATAATCACAATCATAATAACGGATTACTATCATGAGAACCCTTCCTCTGTTGCAAGCATTTTGCTGCATGCTTTACATGAATCATCTTATTTCTTTTTCATAATTCTGAGAGACAGGTACAAATATTATTCCTACTTTATAGAAAGGGAAAAGACTTGAAAGAATTTGCTAGCTCTCCTCATTCCATGTGGTCTCTGATCTCTGCCACTGCCTTTTTTCCTTGATTTTCTTCCTCCAAAATATATGCACATACTCTATTTCACTTCCCCATACCTTTCCTCTTCTGTATAAAATATAACATCTTTTACTCAGTTCTCTATGGAGGACCTATATGCTTTCTCCATGTTCTTTGTGTAAAATAAAAGTAGTACTATTCGCTGTCTTTAATTATTTAATGTTTTTCCTTTGTGTCTTTTCTCGTCCAATTACAACATAAACCCCTTAGGCCCTGGTCAACTGTCACACTTCTTAGACACATAGCACAGTCCTACTCAGGAAAGAACCACTCCAAACAACAACAAAAAGTATATATGTTGTTAAAATCATTTCAACAAAGCATACAATGAATGAGAAATACATATGAGTCATTGTGTCAGATACAAAAAGTAGAAAAATGGCATTGTCTCCACCTTCAATGCCTTTACAAACTAGCAGTGGAGAAGGGCTTGCAAATGAACACTAAGGATGTAAGATAACTTTCATCATACACAAGGGTGGGAGCCAGAGAAGGAGAAGAAACCTTGACCTGGGGGCTGGGGGTTGACCGCAAAGATTTCATAGCAGAAATGAGTTGAGTAGCATTTGTGATGATTAGGACACCACACTACCAGGAGAGTGGATAAGAGGACATTCCCAACAAAAAGACCAGTCTGTGAACATAGAGATGTGAAAGGGCAGCTGGGCATGAGAAATGGTAAAAAAATTTCGAGAGGCTGGAAGACAGACCCGGGGTACAGGATGGGAGCCGGGGGAAGGGGCAGAAGTGAAGCCACATTAAGGAGTGTGGGTGTTCTCAGAGTAACTGGGTTAGGCATCAAAAAGGAGAGAAACAAGGATTGAAGTCAACAGTCAGACCAAATCTACCCCATCCACGACTAGAGTCTTAGGGCCTAGACGCTAGCATTCTAGAAGATGAAGCCACACCCATTCGGAGTGTTTCCGCGAGTAATCAACATGACTCTTCATCATCACCTTCAATACCATCAGTGATTTCTTAAGTCACTAGCTCACAAAAGAGTCCATCTAAAATTCTGCTGTATGGGAATTCCCTGGCAGTCCAGTGGTTAAGACTGAGCTTCCACTGCCAGGAGCTTCCACGACCAGGCTCAATCCCTGGTTGGGGAACCAATATTCCACAAAAATAAAACTCTGCTCTATGTTTGGGGGCCAGTGAGTGTCTGTGCCACAAAAAGTAAGCAGTAAAGCAATGAGGAGCTCGTTATCACCTTACTACTACTTTTGTTGTTTAATGTTTTTTACACCTCTTGGAATCTACAATACATTATAGCCTAAAAGAAATGCAAGTGATAGCTCAAAAGAAAAAAGACTTAAAGACAATGGTTATTTGTTCCTCACCACATTCCAGAAAGGACTCCAAGTGAAGGACTGTCTGTGGATTTCTGTTACCATACAGTCTTGAGCTCCCATTTCCATATATAATGAGGCTATCAATCTCTTTGATACTACAGCTTCAAAAAGTATGAGGTGCGATACACTTTGTAGCTGTGTTTTCAAAGTGGCGTGATTACATTTCTGAGCATGTAAATGCTCTTGGAAATCACCATGAAGCCATTTAAACAAATTTTTTACTTGATTAAACCCATAAATGCCACCTTCTTTATAGAAATTTAAGAATAACAAAAAAAAAAAAAAACACTGTCCTTAAAATGTCCTAATCACTGAGTTCTTCATTGCTACATCTACATAGATGTACTGACTTTAAAAAGTCTCAAATTAACAGTCACATTTCATTAGGAACATAAATGCATCAAAAAACAAAAAAAAACACACCTCTCTCTTATTATTTGCCATTTTTTAAATTCTAGAACCAGGGCCTGTAATCCCCTGCATGTCAGGGGATACAGAGAGGCCCAACAAGTGTGTATTCTCTGAGGAGCTTTCCCAGGTAATCAACACAAGCTTACGTTACTATATCTGTTTATCTCTTTCTGCAGAAATCACAAACCTTTTATCCCCAGTGGCTAACTCACCAACCTTACACTTGATTAGCCTCAACCAATATTTGTAAATGGCCTTGCTGGAGCTGATAACAATGGTGGTGACAAGGAAACTAAAACTCTGACAACTATGAAATGTTCATGGCTTCCACTGTCTAACACATAACCCCAAATCATGCTCTAAAAATCCTTCATGGACACCATTATCATTCTTGCTCTTCTCCAATGGACAAATGCTTAAATATAAAAGCCAGCTCAATTAGGGAGAGCAAATTGAAGCCAGAGGAACAATCATGTATGTGTCCAATGTTCTAAAGCTTAATATGACACTTAAGACAATTACCAACATCTCAAATAAGCAAAGGAAAGATTATTGTATTTACAACCTGTTTTCCTTCTGGGGAAGTTAAAGTAGAAATCTATCTTAGGAGGTAAAAGAGTTAATATGCTGCCTCCTTCCAGGATTAAATGTTCTCCTTTTGCCACTCATAATCCTGTGACAGTAGATGTTGGAGGGGAAAAAGAAAAAGATGTGGCAAAGTAGAGCTGAATTGCCCCCAAAAGGCCTGAAGCATCGTGTTCCAAAGCTGAGAGAATCATTACTGCCTTGGGCAAACTGCCTGGCTGCAGTGCAGCCCCAAATGACCATAAATAAAGTTTTAATTACATTAATTAGAGAAATTGCTTCCTGCAGAGCATCTCTGCATTTGGGGGCCCTGTCTCAGCTCTGGAGCCAGTACCCTCCCCATGGGCTCACCCACTCCCAGACATCTCATCCCCCCACTGCTTATAACACAGCACCTAATTGTGCTTCAGTGCGTCCTTGACTCATTTCTTCTCCAAGCCCCCCTCTCATTGTTGATGACAGGCATCATCCATTGCTATTCTATCTTCTAACTTGGCCGAGCATGGGTAATAATGTCCACACAGTGACTACAGAGCACAGCCTGTGGACTGGAGGTTGATCTGCCACCTGATTTCTCATGGAATTGCCCAGGTACTGATAAGTGAAGTGATACTGTAACTGCTGTTCAAGTATCAGATGCTCTAATAACCATCAATCAAACACCTAGGCATCTGGCAACTGTTAATATACTCACAACATCACCAGCAGTCAGACACGGTGTTTTGACTCTCACTCTAGACAGAAACAATGATAACAATTTGACTAAAGGTAGTATCAAGAAGCCATAGTGTCCTGATGGCAGCTGAGGCATTTTGGGCTGCAGCCACCCCTATGGTACATGCTATTTCCTGGGCTTAAGCTAACTGAAGTTGGTTCCTGGAGTTGTCATCAAAAACCCTGGATAGACTTGTGAACACAGTGGGAGAAGAAGATGGGATGAACTGAGAGAGTAGCACTGAAACATATACACGACCATATATAAAATAGATAACCCGTGGGAATTTGCTGTACAACACCGGGAGCTCAAACTTGGTGCTCTGTGACAACCTAGAGGAGTGGAATGGGGTGGAAGGTGGAAGGGAGGTCCAAGAGGGAGGGGACATATGTATACATATGGCTTATTCATGTTGATGTACGGCAGAAACCAACATAACATCGTAAAGCAATTATCTTCCAATTAAAATTTAATTAATTTAAAAATAAAACCCAGTACAGCAATAGTCCCCAGTCTTTTTGGCACCAGGTGCAGGTTTCATGGAAAACAATTTTTCCCAGGACCAAGGGGAGAAGGGAGAGTTTCAGGACGATTCAAGGGCATTACATTTATTATGTTGCCGCTGGTCTGACAGGAGGCAGAGCTGTAATACAAGCAATGGGGAGCAGCTGTAAATACAGATGAAGCTTCAGGCATTAGCCCAGCACCCACCTCCTGCTGTGCAGTCCACTTTCCGGTTTGGGACCCCTGCTGTACAGGAAGGGACCTGGCACCCCCTAAAGCAGAGGCTCCCCAAACCCAAGCTGCATGTAAGTGCCAAGCTGGCTGCACCCCAGTCCCAGTTTTGAAATAGCTTTCCAGGTCTCACCCTAGAGATTCTGATGCAGTGTGTCTGGAGAGGGGCCCAAGAATCTAGTAGACTGTATACTTCCCTTAAACTCCCCACAAGGTTCTCATGTGCAACTGGGTTGGAAAACATCCTCAGATCACCCTTTATAACCCCTGCTGAGATTCTGATCAGACCAATGTTGGTCAAAATAGTTGCCAATGGTCTAGAAATCACAAATACTGATGGAAAGATGTCATCTCTCTTAGGAATCTTTGGTCAGAAAAAGAAAAGGTGTGCAAATCACTGCTAACATTCCAGCCCTCTCATTTTACAAATAAGATTTCTGACCTAAAACCTATTTCTCCCCAATTCCTCCAACCAACCTTCTTCTTATCTGTAAATGGTAACAAACTCACCCATTAGTTTAAAAAAAAGTCAGGGGACAACCCTGGTGGTCCAAGGGTTAAGACTCTGCCTTCCAATGCAGGAGGCGTAGGTTTGATCCCTGGTCAGAGAACTAAAGTCCCACATGCCATGGGGTAAGGCCAAAAATTAAAAAATAGAGTCAGAAAACTTGGAAATCATCCTTAATTATCATCTCCACAATAAGCCTTCCTTGACTCAGCTCTTACTTTTGACCACAAGTAGAAGAAAACATGGGCTTCCCTGCTGGCTCAGTCAGTAAAGAATCCATCTGCAATGCAGGAGATATGGATTTGATCCCTGGGTCAGGAAGATCCCCTGGAGAAGGAAATGACAACGCACTCCAGTATTCTTGCCTGGAGAATCCCATGGACAAAGGAGCCTGGTGGGCTACAGTCCATGGGGGTCTCAAAAGAATCAGAACAACTTAGTGAGTAAACCACCACCACCATCAAAAACACAACTCAATGCACCCAAACTGCAAAAGTCTGCAAGTCGGTGGTTATCAGCCTTGTTCCTATCAGAGTTCAGGGACAGTTTTTCCCAGATGTCTCCAGAGCACTTTCCTCTGTATCACCATCACTTTGGCAGTGAAACAGCAGTTACAGTTCCAGGCTTTAACTCTGCACACAACAACTAAGGGAAAACTTCTCTCATCTTGCCCTGGCACAAACGGGTGCATTCCCTGGGACCACTAGGTCTCCAGTTATAAGCTTATAAATTGGCTTTGGACCAGCGTTAGTTGCTTAGTCATGTCCGACTCTTTGTGACCCCATGGACTGTCGCCTACCAGGCTCCTCTGTCCATGGAATTCTCCAGGCAAGAATACTGGAGTGGATAGCCATTCCCTTCTCCAGGGACCAGATTACTGGGCAAATCCTAGAGCTGCAGAGACCAGCCTTCTGTAGCACATGGGCTGAGTGGCAGAGGGAGAGACAGCTTAAGAGAATTATAAGATTTGATTAGGAAAAGAGAGCTGGAGAATCTACTTCACAACCCAGTCTAAAGTTTCCTCCTTTTATTCCCTCATAGCACCACAGTCTTTGCCTTCATAGACTCTATCACCTTCGAAACTGGACACTGGTGGACACATACCTAACATTTACAGAGTACTTTGAGGTGGCAGTATTTTAAACAGTTTATATCAATGGACTCATTTAACTTTCACAACAATGCTACGCTTTCCATATGAAAGATGAGCAGACCAAGATACAGAGAGAGGCAGGAACTTCCCCAGAGCATGGAGCCCAATGATGGTAGAGCTTTGAGTTTCAGTGATCAGACTCCAGAGGCCAGGCACTCAGCTACTACGATGTGCTATTCTCTTTATTCACAGTTTTGTCTGACTCCTCCACAAAAGTCTAAGAAACATGAAGCAGGGAATTCGTTTATTTTATATAGATCAGTCTCAATGGAGTGCCAGGCACACAGGAAACATTCAGTTCCCCTGAGAACTGAATAAATGAAAAGATGTTGAGAGAATAAGTAAATGAGTGACTGCGGTGATGAACAAAAGAGCAAGTGGTAAAGCCATGATCCAGATTAACAGAGGGCTTCCCTGCTGGCTCAGATGGTAAAGAATCTGCCTACAATGCAGGAGACCTGGGTTCGATCCTTGGGTTGAGAAGATCCTCTGGAGAAGGGAATGGCAACCCACTCTAGTATTCTTGCCTGGAGAATTCCATGGACAGAGGAGCCTGGCGGGCTACAATCCGTGGGGTCACAAAGAGTCAGACACGACTGAGTGACTAACACTAACTAACTAACTAGATTAACAGAGTGTTCGTGTTACATGATTAATCACAGAAGAGTGGAGCCCAGAGCTTTAATTTCCTGGGTCCAGTCTGCCTTCTCTAGTTGAAGGTTTGTTATCTCTGTTCCACATGGTCACACCTGCAGAGTCAATAATCCTTCCTTCTTTGCAAAGTCACCAAACAGCAAATGAAAACTCCAGTAGGAGACAGTCACTTCTTTTGAGAGAGATCAGATGTGAACATGTCCAAAATAGAGAATGATTTGAGTAAAGGATGGGATTTTTCCCATGGTTAGCCCACCCGCATTAGACAAACACTTTGTTCATTAAGAGTAAGACCTCCACACTGAAAACATATACAAAGTCCTTTGTAGTATCAGGTACTGAGGACATTTAAACATTTTTTTAAGTGAATAATTTTAGTAAGCTAATCAAAGTCTCCATTTGATTAAGGGATCTCTGAGTATCTGCAGACCATTTGTTTTAACTCCTTTTCATGGTGACAGCATGACATTTAAAAATAATTCATCTGGAAATGTAAACAGGTAAGAAAAAATTGCAGGGCATACATATGTCAGTTCCCACTGTCAATGTCTGGAAATGATTCCACTCTCAAAAAAAAAAATCACTGCCTGATCACAGCAAACAAGGTCTCCAGAGAGACAATAAATTGGTGCAACCACATCCACCCAGAAGCTGTCCATCTTCCTGGTTCCTAAGTCAATGGGGGTAATGTGAACAGGGTTAGGGAATCCATTGCCAACAAGCACCAGCCTTCAAGCTTAGTGTGTACATTACAGCCTCTCCTTCCTCAGAACAGGCTTGTGAGTTTTTCTTCCACTCTGGGAGCAAAGAAAAACAACAAGCTAAATAGGCAAACCTGCTATTAAACTATTTACATATTTGCCTTTTGCCATAATAAGCAGCTACATGTGCTAGCTTGAAAAAAAGGCACCATCAGCAGCTTCCCTGGTGGTCCAGTGGTTAAGACACTGCACTTCCACTGCAGGGGGCATGGTTTCAATCCCTGGTCAGGGAACTAAGATCCCACAGCTAAAAAAAAATAGAAAAAGAAAAGAAAAATGTACCATCAGCAATATCTACATCTTCAAGCCAAGCCTACTAATGTAGAGTTGGCTTTCAAAGATCATTTCCATCACTTAAAAATAAGGGAAATGACAAAACAGAGATGCTCATTCAGTAAATACACAGGGCTCCATCAATGAAGCAGAGGCAGCTCCTACCCCATACAAGGGACCAACATTCAAAAAACTGCAGAGATGCTCATGGGTGGACAGATTATGCCTGAAGGCAAAGAAGGAATGAGGAGAATATGCCCTTCCTAAGGAAGAGAAGAGATGGGCGTCTCTATAAAGGTAAATAACTTTGGCACTTATTTTTCCTGGAAAAATAAGATCATCTTTCCTTGTGTCGTTTTTTTCTTTCTTTAAAGCTGACCTCCAGTCCATGGAGATACAGCTGCCAAGCATGAATACTATCTTATGTGTGGCTTGGTACATGCCTCAGTGGGCACTGAAAACTAAAACTAACCTATCAACTGCTCTTATTACAAACATTAGATAAAAAGAATACAAAGGAAGTATACAGACAAACAAGCCAAAAAACACTCTGTCACAAGGGTATGCTATTTAAGCAAATAAAGAAATCCAGAATACAAATCATACATTTTATTACTGGTCAACAGTTCACCGTGGACATGGGCCATATCTTTTTTTTTTCTTTCCCATCCCTGGTTACCCTGGTGTCTTCTCACCATTCATTCACTTAACTTTTTTGACTTAAAAAAAAAAAATTTTTTTTTTTGAGACACCTCTTAAGCACTTCCCTGCCCCTTTAAGGATAAGGTTTAAAAGGTCTATTTTAGATTTGGGAGTAAAACACAGAAGCCATTCAAAGTATTTTGAAAATAAATAGCCTTCCAAATGAGACCTTATTTCCATGGAGAAGCCTAATAACATCTAAACTGAAACTAAAATATATCCAAATCTTGCAAGGGTGTATTCACAACACCGCTCTTGCTGATCACCTTCCAGGTGCCTGAATGTTTGATTCACGTTATTCAAACATTCACGTTTTCATGTTGGCAGCCTCACTAAAATTCTTGTGTTTTGATATGGGAGGGGAAAGGTCCATCTCAAATGAGTTTACAGTTTTGTTTTCAGAAACTGCATAACTTTACTAATTTTTAAAATATCTGCTTATTTAAAAAATATCTGCTTAAACCACATTTAATACTGTAAGCAGTATGATGTCTTTAAAATTATAAGTATTCATAAGAAAAAATAATATTGCACAACCAATAAAATCAACACTTCTTAAAGTTAAGGAAAAGCAACAAGTATGAGAGCACATGCAAATTACTGCCAGGAGACTTTAAGTTCTCACCAGTGGATTTAAATTCCTTGAGGGTAGGGGCCAACTCTTACTTTGCTTAATTTCAACTTGTTAGCAAGAACTTTTACTATAGGAGTAGATCTGAGGATCGGTGAAGGCAATGGCACCCCACTCCAGTACCCGTGCCTGGAAAATCCCATGGACAGAGGAGCCTGGTAGGCTACAGTCCATGGGGTCGCTAGGAGTCGGACCCGACTGAGGGATTTCACTTTTCACTTTCATGCATTGGAGAAGGAAATGGCAACCCACTCCAGTGTTCTTGCCTGGAGAATCCCAGGGATGGGGGAGCCTGGTGGGCTGCTGTCTCTGGGGTCGCACAGAGTCGGACATGACTGAAGTGACTTAGCAGCAGCAGCAGCAGATCTGAGGATACAACCATGACCAGACAAGATTGCTGTCTCTTTGGAGCTTACATTCTAGAGGTGGTGACAGTATTCAGAGAAAATGTGTTTTAAATTAATTTTAAATGTGTGAATGCCAAAAGGAAAACAAATAAAGGGCTGAGATATAAGTGAAAAATTGAGATATCTACTGACTTTATTAGATAGACCGTTGTCAGATGCCAATCTGAGGATGTGTTATTTGTGAGTCAAGCAAAGAACTGAAACCTAAGAATGGCTAAGAATGGAAACCACACTTGTGAAGACTCTGCAGTGATCTGAGTTGGACTTGGCTAAGGATGACTGAAATGTAGGGAGCATGTGGAGAGGAGCAGTCCAAGAGGAGACTGAGGGGGGGCGGAGCCATGCAGGGTTGTGTGAGAAGAATTTGGATATTACTCTCAGCACAAAGGGAATCTGGTCTGGTTTGTGCTTCCACTGAAGAAGGGACTGATAAGAGAGCAAAAGTAGAGCAGGGAGAATAGTTGAGAGGAGTCTAATAGTCCCAGAAAGACCTGACGAGAATTAGACCCAGGTGGTGGCAGTGGTCTTAGAGAGACATGGACATACTAAAAACTAAGTTTTGGACTTCCCACAGTCCAGTGGTTGGCTCTGGGCTTCCACTGCAGAGGACACAGTTCCATCCTTGGTCAGGGAACTAAGATCCCACGTGCCCAGTGCAGCCAAAAATTTAAAAAAAGTCAGTGTTGAAAGCAGAATCAACATGACGACTTCCTTCAATGAGGACTGTTCTTCATCAGGACTGTACTTGGGAAGTGAAAACTAGGACTCAAATATAATTCCCAGGTTATAAGTATCAGCAACTACATATTCACATGCAGATGTCAAGTAAGCATGTAAATGCTGAAAGAAGCTGGCACTCCGAGAAGAGGGCTGGGCTATACAGACACATTTAAGGGCCATTGATAAAAAACTTACAAAGTGGGCTTCAGAAAAGGCATGAGGTTCGGAAATCCAGATCTGCTGCTACTGCTGGCTTGCATCCTTAGGAAAATTACTGACTTAGTTTTCTCATCTATTAAATGGAGATAAAAATACCTATTTTTAACAGGATTGCTAGAGAAGGGGTCAGCAAACATTTCCTATAAAATGCCAGGTAATAAAAACCTGGGGCTTGGTGGCCATAGGGTCTCTGTCAAAAACACTCAGTACTGTCATTGCAGAATGAAAGCAGCCATAGACAATATGTAAATAGATGAGTGGGGGGTGTGTTCACAGAAAACTGTGTTTAGAAAAACAAAGGGAAGAGTGTGTCAGCCCCCAGGCTAGAGCTGTGGTTGTCAGAGTGAGGTTCTGCACCAGCAGCATCAGTAACTCCTGGGAATTGCTAGAAATGCAAATTCTGGCCCCACCCCACACTTACTGAATCAGAAACTCTGGGGATGGAGGTCCAGCAATCAGCATGAAAATGAACCCTCCAGGTGATGCATGCTAAAGTTTGAGACCCAGAGATCAAATTGCCAACATCCGCTGGATCATGCAAAAAGCAAGAGAGTTCCAGAAAAGCATCTATTTCTGCTTTCTTGACTATGCCAAAGCCTTTGACTGTGTGGATCACAATAAACTGTGGAAAATTCTGAAAGAGATGGGAATACCAGACCACTTGACCTGCCTCTTGAGAAATTTGTATGCAGATCAGGAAGCAACAGTTAGAACTGGACATGGAACAACAGACTGGTTCCAAATAGGAAAAGGAGTTCGTCAAGGCTGTATATTGTCACCCTGCTTATTTAACTTCTATGCAGAGTACATCATGAGAAACGCTGGGCTGGAAGAAGCACAAGCTGGAATCAAGACTGCTGGGAAAATTTCAATAACCTCAGATATGCAGATGACACCACCCTTATGACAGAAAGTGAAGAGGAACTCAAAAGCCTCTTGATGAAAGTGAAAGTGGAGAGTGAAAAAGTTGGCTTAAAGCTCAACATTCAGAAAACGAAGATCATCGCATCTGGTCCCATCACTTCATGGGAAATAGATGGGGAAACAGTGGAAACAATGTCAGACTTTATTTTTCTGGGCTCCAAAATCACTGCAGATGGTGACTGCAGCCATGAAATTAAAAGACGCTTACTCCTTGGAAAGAAAGTTATGACCAACCTAGATAGCATATTCAAAAGCAGAGACATTACTTGGCCAACAAAGCTTCGTCTAGTCAAGGCTATGGTTTTTCCTGTGGTCATGTATGGATGTGAGAGTTGGACTGTGAAGATAGCTGAGTGCCACAGAATTGATGCTTTTGAACTGTGGTGTTGGAGAAGACTCTTGAGAGTCCCTTGGACTGCAAGGAGATCCAACCAGTCCATTCTGAAGATCAGCCCTGGGATTTCTTTGGAAGGAATGATGCTAAAGCTGAAACTCCAGTCCTTTGGCCACCTCCTGCGAAGAGTTGACTCATTGGAAAAGACTCTGATGCTGGGAGGGATTGGGGGCAAGAGGAGAAGGGGACGACAGAGGATGAGATGGCTGGATGGCATCACTGACTCAATGGACGTGAGTCTGAGTGAACTCCAGGAGTTGGTGATGGACAGGGAGGCCTGACATGCTGCGATTCATGGGGTCGCAAAGAGTTGGACACGACTGAGTGACTGATCTGATCTGATCTGATCTGAGTCAAGAAAACGAACATATTTGCATCCTGCTGAAGGAAATGGCAACCCACTCCAGTGTTCTTGCCTGGAGAATCCCAGGGACCGGAGAGCCTGATGGGCTGCCGTCTATGAAGTCGCACAGAGTCGGACACGACTGGAGTGACTTAGCAGTTGTGTGAAAACTGTATTCATCTTAATTAGGTTGAATTGGTTCACAGTGCTTTTCAGGTCTACTATACCTTCTACTTTTCTGTCTGTTCATTCCATTAATTTTTGAGTTTCATATTGAAACTCCAACTAAAAAAATCTTAATTTGTCTACTTAAAAAAATAATTGTATTATATAGTGGAACTATATGTAACTTTGCTCTGTATTTTCCAAGTCTCCCATTAAATGTGCTATCATACTTTCACAATTTAAAAAATAAAAAGAGGAAAAGAAAGAAGTCAAAGTTTGAAAAAGAAACTAAACACATATATACTGCTTAGAGCTAATATTATCATGAATATATATCTATTATTTTTTAACATGGTTCCTAGAAGTTTAGAGCATACTTTCTAAAGATAGAATCAAATGCTGGATAATTGTGGTGGATCAAGCAAAAGAGAGATAACAAACTCTGTTAAACTACAAGACGGGCTTAGGTAAGAATAGTTGAGAAATTGAAGATTTTTTTTAATATACTTTTATTCCAAAGAATTTCAATACTACCTCATATATTAATTAAGCTAGATTTAATTTGGTCATGTTCATACTCCAGTTATTAAAATGAACAATATAATCTCAACATATCTTCACCCTAACTTCCAACAGAAATGAAGGTTTAATATCAATTAACTTCCAGATCCTACATGTCATATTAGTTATTGGTTAGTGGTATTGGTTAGTTATATTAGTTATTAGTTATTGCTATAACTAACACACTTTTTTTTAAGGAATATAGAGCAGGCAATTTTATCAAATGCCATTATTATTTTAACAGAACAATATGGCCATTTGAATTGAGGATCAATGGGGGAAGTTAAAATATAAAGGGCTGTCGAAAAATAAAATATAACACCACCCACTTTCATATTGCTTTATCAGTACTATTAGAAACTAGACAGAAATCTAGTTTCCTAAATTCAGCCTACTGAATCTTCCTCAAATTAGATATAGAATTATGGGTGAATATAGAGGGATCGTGCCTACTACCTATCACTACTAGGCTATGTTCCTGCCAATAGATCTTAGCAAAATTCCATATGAAAGCCAAAATAAAATCAGTAAATAATGGCTAACAGCTTTGGAGGGAACCAACAGGAAGGGGTAAGGACCAGACAACCAGATCATCCCTCAGAAGGGGGAACTCCAGCTTCCAAAAGTGGAAAGAAATTCAATCAAGCAGGCAGTGCACAATATTTAAGAGTCCGACAGTAGACACTGGGTAGTCTCCAAAGTGGAGGATGCAGCGCATGCAACACAGAGTAATGGGGTATCCCACCAGGTATAAAGAAATGTGCGTGCGTGCTAAGTTGCTTAAGCCCTGTCCGACTCTTTGGCTCCTCTGTCCATGGGAGTCTCCAGGCAAGAGACACTGCCTTGCCTGGAGTGGGTTGCCATGCCCTCCTCCATGAGATCTTCCCGACCCAGGGATCAAACCCACATCTCTTAAATCTCCTGCATTGGCAGGCAGGTTGTTTACCACTAGCACCACTTAGGAAGCCCGGTATTAAGACACTGGAAATCTAAGGAACAGAAATACTTGCAGAACCAAGAAGGAAAGCCATCAGTTTAATTTCAGGTAAACTCAAGAAAATCCCTCGAGCTGCCGAGCTAATGAGAATTAAATGGCTGAAGTCAGGGCAAGAGGTGAATTGAAAAAACTGGGAGCTGTCTGAGGCCAGAAGACAGATTTGCTTATTGCTTTGTAAAACCCTAAGCCATAAATACACCTGTCCACATTGTATAACCTATTATGGAAAATGTGAATGAAGATACAATTGTGAGACATAAAATATTACTTGATTTGCTCAACCAGAAACACTGTTTGACTTGCAATCTGAAATTGATTTCAAACTACTCAGAAGTTATATAATACTGACAGTACAAAGTTCTATGTTCTAACTTTGACAATTATAGAAATTCCTGTAAAAATTCTCAAGAGTTTGAAAGTGAGGACTATCCAACTAGTTAAGTTCAGTTCAGTTTAGTCACTCAGTCGTGTCCAACTCTTTGCGACCCCATGAATCGCAGCACGCCAGGCCTCCCTGTCCATCACCAACTCCCGGAGTTCACTTAACTCACGTCCAGGGCATCCACAAAATAAAAGATCTGAAGCAGCAAATTTAGGCTTCTATATTTAACCAGGAAGATCACATTACTAGGAGATCCTCTTTCCAACCCAACCTCTTACAAGAAATAAAACTCGGAAGGGATCAGTAATTTGGAGAATACCTCTGTATCTTTTTCATAGAGCTGCAAATACCTGTGTTAAGATTATCTGAAATTAAACCCATCAAAATTTTAATCTCATACTTTTTTCTCTCTCTGTCATAGGATCATAGATGATGGGAGTCATATTAAATAACACCTGAAAGTTTAAGCCAGGAGTTTTCTGAACTTACCTTTGGTTGTTAGAATACTTTTGAAGATAAATTAAGATGTTAACATGATTATTTTACTGTTACTTTAAATATGGTCACAAAAATCTAGACATAAACTTTAGATACTTACAGCTCTAGCTTTTAAACAATTTTCAAACCAAAGCCAACTTTCAAAATACCCACAAACACAAGTATAAAACCAGTAACAATTACACTAATGAGCTAAATTCAATGTGATGAACGATGTTATTTTCCCAAACACATGCCTATGGCACTGGCTGCCACAGCGTGGGTTCAGCAGGCTGAAGTTATTGTGAACCTATGAATGCTGTTTTGAACCACCTTTCCCTACTTGAACTCCTGCAAAATCATATATCAGCCCATCAGGTCACTGGGATAACCTTAAAATTTACGTATTCTTTCCCTTTAACCCAAGGTAATTAAAATAGCACAACTTGATACCAATATTTTTTGCTTTATTGTATATGTTTTATAATGATGGTAAGATGCACTACTTTTATATTTTATAATTTCACACTTTATAATTATATACTTTGATATTACATTTTTATAATTTATACTTTCTACTTTGTTATACTTTACAATATTTATATCCTTTAAGGGTCAATAAAACAAATGCATGGTTGTACCCATTCTTAAATACATATCCTAAAGAATTTTTATTCTAAACTAAAGTAGTTATCAGGGCTTCCCTGGTGGCTAAGACAGCAAAGAATCTGCCTGCAGTGCAGGAGACCCAGATTCAATTCCTGGGTTGGAAAGATCCCCTGGAGAAGGAAATGGTAACCCACTCCAGTATTCTTGCCTATAAAATTCTAAGGACAGAGGAGCCTGGTGGGCTACAGTCCAGTAGGACATGACTGAGCGGCAACACTTCCCCTCAAAGTAGCTACAAAGGTTGCAAACAAGACTCTCACAGTTTACTTTCCTGCCACTCCTAAAGACACAATGTAAAAGACTAGAGGTCAGCTTCACCAGTCTAACAGATCATGCAGACTTTTCACTTTCCAGTGAAACAAAAATACACACTGGCAAAACTATATCCAAGCATGCATTCAGCATTTCATTATTATTTTATAAATTCAGTGAATACATTTAAATGTGGAGATTTTTAATTAAAAAGTGGGGCGGGGGTGGGGTGGGGGATGGACAAACAGTGCATGATCTCACTTATACATGGAATTTAAAAAGTCAGACTCATAAATGCAAAGAGTAAAAGTGGTTGCCAGAGGCTGGGGGATGGGAGACATAGGGAGATGTTGGTCAAAGGAAACACACTTCAATTATGCAGGATGAGAAAGTTCTGAAGATCTAATAGAGAGTATGGTGACTATAATTAATAATACTATATTGTATACTTGAAATTTGCCATAAGAGTAGATCTTAAGTTTTCTCACCATACACACACAGAGAAAACAATACCTGTCTGAGTTGATGGGTATGTTAATTAGCTTGATGTGGTAATCCTTCCATTTGATATGTATATGAAAACACTACATTATACCTTTAAATATGTACAACTTTTTTGATGGTAAATAATCTGCCTCCAGTGCAGAAGACCAGAGAAGGCAATGGCACCCCACTCCAGTACTCTTGCCTGGAAAATCCCATGGATGGAGAAGCCTGGTAGGCTGCAGTCCATGGGGTCGCTGAGTCAGACATGACTGAGCGACTTCACTTTTACTTTTCACTTTCATGCATTGGAGAAGGAAATGGCAACCCACTCCAGTATTCTTGCTTGGACAATCTCAGGGACAGGGGAGCCTGGTGGGCTGCCGTCCATGGGGTCACACGGAGTTGGACATGACTGAAGTGACTTAGCAGCAGCAATGCAGAAGACTCAGTTTGATCTCTGGGTCTGGAAGATCCCCTGGAGAAGGGAATGGCAACCCACTGCAGTATTCTTGCGTGGAGAATTCCATGGACAGAGGAGCCTGGCAGGCTACAGTCCATGGGATCACAAAGAGCTGGACACAACTAAGCAACTAACACACTTTCACTTGTTAATTATACTTCAGTAAAACTGGAAAACAAAATAAAACAACTATATTTTTTTTTAAATGGGGAAAAAGTGATAGCATAAAGCTTCCTATCACTAACAATTAAAATCATATTTTTAGAGTAACAGATAAGAGATCTATTCACACAGATTGAAAACTGTTTCTACCATTACAAGCTTTGTGCTTTAGGGAAATATTTAAACTTTCTTTAGCTCAGTTTTCTCATCTGTAAAATGGGAGGAAGACTTATACATACTTTACACTGTTACTGTGAGGATAAAATGTGATTACCTAGGACAAGCACTAAAGGCAGTAATATCATCCAGCAAGAGCTCAACAAAGGTTAGCTTTTAAGCATTAAAAAGCTATTTAGATAGACGTACTATTGTGTATGTTTGTAATCACATTACACCCTTAAAGTAACAAGCCAATGGCATGCTTAGTTGATGCCTCCCAATGAATTACTAAATTTGTGTTAATATTTTATATAGACCACAATTCAAACAAAATCCTTTATCTGGTCAATAATTCTGAATGTACTACAAAATTAGTTTATAATTGATCTGTCCCTCATTTTACAGGGGGATATCTCTAACTAAAAACATGGCATGTGGTGGTGCATCGTAAGTCGCTGCAGTCGTGTCCAACTCTGTGCGACTGCATGGACTCTAGCCCACCAGGCTCCTCTGTCCATGGGGATTCTCCAGGCAAGAATACTGGAGTGGGGTGCCATGCCCTTCCCCAGGGGATCTTCCCAACCTAGGGATTGAACCTGTGTCTCTTCTGTCTCCTACATTGGCTGGCAGGTTCTTTACCACTAGCGCTACCTGGGGAGCCACAACAACACGGCAACACAGCCCAAAAGAAATGGGCGTCTAAAATCACCATCCAGATGATTTTAACAAAACAAACAAAAGCCGTGAGATTTTAAAAAGAAAAAGGAGGAGGAAGAAGGGGAAGGAGAGAAAAGTTTGCAATAATCACTCAGAGTAGTCATAATCCTTTTCACCAAATTATCAATTCTGTTTCTTCTTGCCTGATTTTTTTCTTACTAGACAGTATGTTACACATACTGATGTTTTACATGTTAGTTCTGCAGATTCAATAAATAAAGCTTTGATTTTTGCAAAACTGTATCATAACTGAACATTAGACTATATTCCTTATAAATTGATTATGCCATCTGAAGAACCTAAAACGTTGGCTTGAAAGGTAATGTTTTCATTAAACATAGGGCTAGACTCAGCATGTCTGGCAGAATAATGTCTATCTAGCAAAGAAAATAGGCAAAGCTTATTAAGCTATAAAATGAAGAGTTTCTTAAAAATCTTCTGTAGATATTATTCCTCCCCACACTCACCCTGAGCTTTCAAGTTTGAGAACAGCTACAAAAATAACCAAGAGAATAGAAAGGATTATATAGCCAACCAGATGAACAGAATCACTGAAGGCAGTGGGTCTCAAACCGTGGTCCCCAGACCAGAGTCTGAACATCATCAGAGAACTTGATAACATCAGAAACTGAGGGTGGGGGCCACCGGTCTGTTCGAACAAGCTTACCAGGTGATTCTGACACACACTCAAGTTTGAGAAGCTCTGGTTTATGATAAACAAGCCTTGATACCAAACACCACCATCTTCACTATAACACGCCAATTCACAAGTGGGAGTCTCTGGGTATACATTTTTACCCTTCCCCTAGATAAGGTAGTCAGGATCCTACCACAAAGCCAAAGCAGATTAGATCCACCTCAGATTAGAAAGGGAGAGAACAAAAAAAGTGACCAGAGCAAACACGAGGGAAGAGAGCTACCTGTCTAGAATAGCACAAAGTACTTGGAAAGCATAGAGAGAGATGTGAAAATTTCCAGGTTTCTATTTCTCTGGTTTCCTTGTTTGTATATTCCCAGATCCACTGATCCTCAACTCTGACAACACTAAAAATGATCTTTTGAAAATATATGGGTGAAAATTGGTTATCTGAGCAAAGTTCAGAAAATACTATTTTAAAAGAAGCAAAAAACCCACAGGCTTAGAGAACTTAGAGTTGAAAATAAACCATGTCGGGTTCACTTTTTAATTTTAAGAACACAATTTGTAAAATCTCTTTGAAAGTACATTCTTGTGAGCTTCAAGGAATATATACACAAACGAAATCAATGAAAATTACAGCAATCATGTTTTTGTGTTTTAAATGACTACTCATTCTGTAATCTGAAACATATGCTGTTGAGTCTTATGCAAATACATGTAATCTCTAACAAGCGTTACAAACACTAACAATTCTTATTTTTAATATAAAAATATATATATAACATAAAACAAGTTCTGCTTTTTAATGGGGAAATGGAGATAATGCTGCTGCTGCTAAGTTGCTTCAGTCGTGTCCGACTCTGTGCGACCCCATAGACGGCAGCCCACCAGGCTCCCCCATCCCTGGGATTCTCCAGGCAAGAACAGTGGAGTGGGTTGTCATTTCCTTCTCCAACGCATAAAAGTGAAAAGTGAAAGTGAAGTCGCTCAGTATGTAGTATTTTCTGAATGCAACATTCAGGCTCTTTCTGAAAGTAGATAAAGGTAAGTACTTTGAAGAATATTAGTGACCTTCCCAAGATTTTCGGTATAGAATCAGAGATTCTTGGTTTCTCCAACCAGTTTTAAGTCTACAACTCAATTTATGCCAGTGTAATTGTTTTTTAAGTTATGCAGAGTTAAGCACTTTTCAAATATCCAACCTTGGCTGATGTGTGCTGACTGACATTCCTCCCATGCAAGACTACACAGGCTTGAATAAATGGGAAGCAATCTGTATTGGCATATATTTGAACTGGAACTAGTTCACTTGCTCCCAACCCACACCTCTCTTTGCACCTGGGAGAAATAGCTCTGCATCAGAGCATTATGGCAGAGCTCTCCTCCAGGCTGACTAAGGTTTAGCATCCTCAGGCTGACTCTTACCCACCAGGAAGGTGTGGAGCCAAAGGGCACATCACTATGGCAACTCCCCACAACAGACCCAAGCTACTCGCATACACACAGCACTCTCATCTTTGAGGTCACACAGAGATCCACCCCACAAAAGATGTGTGAGTAGATATGCTGCAAAACATCATCATTTTATATACAGAAACCACTATCCTCCATTTCAGTGACTTGGCAGAAACACAAACTTTTCCATTTATCTATGGTCATTTATGTTCCTGTTTGCCCTAAATGGTCCAGTTTTATAGTTGTTATGCCGGTGTAAGTTTAACGACGCCTCCTTTCTCATAAAAATTGTCCTGCATTAAACAATAAGTTACATGGTCAACCAACAGACAAGTCTATTTCAGAAAAGGGACAGGCAAGAGAGACAAAGCAGAGGCTAGTTTACTTAGGGATGTTTGCAGGACTTCTGCTCCAGGCTACCTTCCATATTTTGTTCAGGAACTGTAGAAAATACTTAGGAGATTTAGCCATAATCTTAAAGTCCAACTAAATAATTCTCTGGGGTTTCCCGATGGCTTAGTGGTAAAGAACCCGCCTGCCAATGCAGGAGATGCAGATTCAATCCCTGTGTTGGGAAGATCCCCTGGAGAAAGAAATGGCAACCCACTCCAGTAGTCTTGCCTGGTAAATCCCATGGACAGAGGAGCCTGGCGGGCTACAGTCCATGGGGTCGCAAGAGTCAGATATGATTTAGCGACTAAACAAGAACAAATAAGTCTCTACTTCAAATGTAGAATTGCAAACAGCAAATTTTCTTCCTTCTCATTTCATAGGTGCTCAGAAAAATCCAGAGATTCTACGCTATATGAGGTATACTGCTGGATGGAAATAATGTGAATTCATCCTCAAACAAGTTCAACTGCGGAATCATCACTACTGGGAATCTGACTTATAAATTCTGCCTTCCAAATCATTCTAACTCTCCTCACTATTTCAAAAGGAAATGTGACAAAGAGCGCACAGTATCTAATGACTGCACTTGGCCACTCAACAAATATTTATGTGCAAGATCAAAAGTGGCCGTCCTTAGATCTCTGAAGCCAAACTTCAGATGTGTTTTGTTTAGCCCAGATAGGATTCTTAAATGTTTAAAATACTTGCTAATACTTTAAAATGTGGACTCATATGTAAAAATCCAAATTTCCATTTTCTCTTGAGAAATCAGAAGTTTGGTCAACACTGAGCTTATATTCTGTTAACGTAATTTCCATCTGGAGCTGAGCAGCACCTTGAGAAAGAATTTCCCTATTTAGTTCCCTATGGACCTCACTCAACCATCCTCCCAGCCGTGGAGGTTTGTAACCCTTGATTTATGGCTGGAGATAATTCTTAAGTAGACAACATCTGGCCTTTCAAATTAATGATCCTCTGCCAGGGGCTCTCTAGGTTTGGGGCAAATAGGAATCTACATCTTTAGATCAAAGACTCAACTAGGAAATGACAATAAACAGGAAAAATTTGTTTCTTCTTTTATCAAAAAGCCATTTGGCTTCCACTGCTCCTACATAGCGGGTACATAAGCTTACACATGCTATTATTTGTAAAGTGACCGCACATTCAGGCTCTCAAATCTAAACACAAAAAGGAAGGTAAATAAAATGGGATGTTTTAATTAAACTTCAATGAGTCCAGGGAAAACTCAATAGCTACTGTTGAGAATTTAAGGTGCTATAATCCAGAGACAAACCTTGACCATCAGTGAAATTAGCAATGATGTGTCATGCTTCAGACCTGAAGGAAAGAACTATCAAGAATCTTGAAATATTCCTTAAAGTCCTAAAAAATGCCACTACTTCCATCTTACTCACAGAACCCCAAAACCTTAAAACAATAAAGATAGTGATAAATACAATACTACAACAGTGGAAATAAAGAACATGCTGCCCTCCAACTTCAACATAGCTGACAGCTAAAAATAAATTTTGAACAGATAAGTATGAAATGAAATTCATTTTAATCATGGTTAGGATTCTGAGATCATCTGTAATAAGGTATTTTACCATAATGTAACAGAGGTCCCATAAATCAAAATTGCTCTCTTCACACTGGGAGTTCTGAGCATATTAAACTAGCTTACAAAGTAACTGATGGAATCAGAAGATATTGAACTTTGATTTTCTTCAGCTGAACTATAGGCCTTTTGTGGAAAGCTATTAAACAGACAGTCTTTCTGTTACAGATACTGCTGCTGTTGCTGCTAAGTTGCTTGAGTGGTGTCTGACTCTGTGCAACCCCACAGAGGGCAGCCCACGAGGCTCCTCTGTCCCTGGGATTCTCCAGGCAAGAATACTGGAGTGGGTTGCCATTTCCTTCTCCGTTACAGATACTAGATGCTTTAATTTTTGAAAATGTATATATTCTAGTATCATATGAATTTTCAAAAATTAAAGACTTCCTTATAGAATGTTTTTCTCATCTGTTAATTGGCCAGCTGCTAAAGAACCTGGCCACATAGTACAACTGAGACTATTGATTTACATTTAGACATCACTATTTTCCCAAAGAATCTAAGTACTTTGCCCAAACAAATAAACAACTAAAAAATGACAGCATCTCAGGGACTTTTGACACGGTAAAAAAAAAAAAAAAACCTCTTACACATTTTTTTAAAAAGGGGGGGAGGGGGTGTTGTTGTTCAAGACACAACCAAAATGTGGTAAAGACTGTTTAAATTTCTCTCTCCAGAAGAAAAAAGGATTGTGTCCGTTTCTTAAGGAAGTAAAAATGTACTGTTTGGTAACAGGCACCTCGATTTCGTAAACTCGAGAGAAATGATATTAGAATAGAGATTTTTTTGCCTCTTCTAAGACACTGATTTTTAAATCACGCAAGTGGGTATTGATTCTGTCTCCAATTAGTGTGTAAAAAACGGCACACAAAAAAAAGTCTTTCCGCTCAACATCTAAACGCGGGTTCGTATTTTGCTGACAATCTGACAGTGTCTAGTAACTTCTCCCTAAGCCCGGCTCTGAAACATCTTCCCACATCGGAGACCTGCAGGTGTTATTGTGACGAAGATGCGACCATCCAAGAGGCTAAGGAACAGGGCTCGACCAAGACCCAGGGTGAGTGCGGGGGCCTTTAGGAACCCAACCCTCTCCCGCGTTCACTCAAACACACACCTGCACGCACTCACACCCTCGACCAAGGCCGGGCATGCCATCTCTCCAGTCACACCCCAAGACGTCGGGATCCTGCCAGGACGTGCGCTGCTCCCCGCATCGTCCTAGCTCCTCTGCCGTCTCGAAGCCACTCAGCGTCCCTCTCTCTTCCTCGTTCCTGCGGGTCATCTGCTCCCGCCACCCCATCCGCCCCCAAAAGCCAGCTCCCGAACTCGGGGTCCGAGGAGCCGGACCAGCTGCGCTCAAGTGCGCCACGTGGAGGGCGCGCGCCAGCAGCCGGACCAGAGCCGGTCCTTAACTGGTGGTACCGGAGCCCGCAGCCCCGCCACTCCTCCCGGGTGTGTCGGACCCTCCCCGGGGCCTCGGAGCGGCGCGGTCTTGCCTGATTGGGGTCTGCAGCGCGGAAAACATGGCAGGCCATCTGTGACTCCGGGTCGTCGGGCTGAGCCTTGATCAGGTAAGCAAAGTAGGTGAGGTCCTGGCTGTTGTGGATGAAGCGCGAGATGTGTTGCGCCTTGTGCTCGAAAATGAACACGGCCGGGTTGGGCTGCGCGGCCGTCGAGCCGGAGCCCCCAGTGGCCCCGGCGCCCGGCGCAGGGATGCAACGCAGGAAGGGCGCGCTGAGCACCAGAAGCACCTCGCGGGCCGCCGGCGCCCCGCAGCCGCCCGCCTCGGGCTTCTGGCTGCGCCGGCGGATCTCGGCCATGAGCCAGGGCAGCATGGGTAGCGTGGTCCTGCGGTCCAGGCACGACCCCCCTACGTACCACAGCCGGAACCTTTTGTCGCTCGGCTTCCCCGGGCCAGGCTGCGCCGGGGTGCCAGGCTCGGGCTCCAGTGGGTGCGGGAACGGCTCATCCTGAATGCAGCTGGGGGGCTCCATAACTCACTCCTCCCGAGGAGGGCACGGAGGCCGGGGGAAAGGCCCGCCGCGCCCCCCACCCCCCCAGTTCTCGCGTTGAAGGCGCCGCCGAAACTGTGCCAACTGCTGCGCTGGGCCGTGCGCCCTACTCGGCGCGACCCCGAACTCCGCGCCCTAACGGCCCTGCCCCATGCAGCACTTCTCCGGGCGCGGCTCCCGGGCTTTGGCGGCGGGCACCCGGGCAGCGCCGGCCAGCAGGACTGGCTGAAGAGGGCGAATTAAATCGCCATTCTCCTTTCTCGGGCTCGCGCGTGGGGTCAGACCTCCCGTTCCTCGTCCGCGGCTCCGCGGGGTCCGAGGGCCCTCGCCGCCCTCTCCGGCGCTGCAGAGCCGCTGCGGCCGCCGCTCGCCGCGGGCGGGCACAGGGAGGCTGGGCGGGGAACCGGCTGTGGGCGGGCGGGAGGGGGTGACTTGGGGCGGAGCTGATTCCTACCAGGGTGACCGGCTGTCACCTGGAAGGTCGGGGTCCCTGGGCTTCGGCGCGATCGGTACCCCCGGAGGGCCTGCGAAAACTACTTCGGTGGAAAATAACAAAAACGAAACGCGGCCTCGCGGGGGCCGCTCCTCCTCCGGTCGCTGCAGCCCAGCTCGCTGCTCCTCCTCCTACTGTTCCCGTCCCTCCCTCGCTTCTTCCTTCCTTCCAGGCTGGCTGCTTCTTTAATCCGGCTGCCACCCCGCCTCCGGACGGGCGGGCGGGCGGAGACCGTTGTCTCTGAAAGCTTATCTGAGAAGTCACCTCTTTGCCTCTTTTTCCGGCCGCGGTCCCCGACCGCTCCTCCAACCCGCCCCTCGGGCAGCAGTCTTGCGCCCAGCGCCGGCCCTGCCCCGACCAACTCGTCCTCTCTCGGGTCGCCGAGATCTCCGTTTTCTTTTGGGTGTCTCTGCTGCCCTCTGGAGAAGGGACCATTCTCAATGGGACCCTAAGACTTTTTTTTTTTAAGTAATCATATTTGCTTGGTTTCAGTTCCTTCTAAAGTCTACATGATTTCTGAATCTTATTTACTAATAATCTCAAAAAATACTCATGTTTTAAATCACGAAATTATGATGAATTTTTTTCCATTTCAAAAGAAATTTATGATTCTTTCATTAACACACACAGGGGCTTTGGTCATCTGAACAAAGAATATTTTTTTTTAAGGAAGGTTTTTTAGGTCTTTGTTTTTCAAGGGAAATGAACACTTGTTACACGTTTGATTTTGACCTCAAGTCCTAATCAGATCTACTACCCTGGTGACCTAGAAGGAACTTTGTTGGCTCTGATATGCTTTTCCCTTTCTCAAGGCTCTCAAGGCTCTTGGTAGACTGTCTCTTTGATGCTGTTCTCTTAAACCTCTCTATTGTGTGAGAATATTACAATAGTAAAGTGTACTCCATCATTCCCTGTTCAAACTGCTTTGTCCTTTAGGGTCAGAGTAGCGCTTAGTCACTCAGTCACATCCGACTCTTCCCAAACCCAACAGTATCCCGCCTGGCTCCTCTGTCCGTGAGGATTCTTCAGGCAAGAAGAGTGAAGTGGGTTGCTATGTCCTCCTCCAGGGAATCTTCCCAACCCAGGGATCGAACCTAGGTCTCCTGTATTGTAGGCAGATTCTTTATTGTCTGAGCCACCAGGGAAGGAGCTAAGAGAGGGTTATTGTAAGATTATATCTTACAATATAATCAACCCACTTCCTTCCACTGCCTCCTCAACCCACTTCCCCTCACTCGAAATGCTTAAATATTACCACCCCGTATCTGTTTGGAATGGGTTTTCTAAATAAACACACCTGACAGGTTATACAGTGTGCACAAGACAATATGCCACAAAACACCACTCTCTTCCTTTCTCTCACAGAGGTATTCAAGTTCCAAAATATATTCCCACCATGTTCCATGTCCATCTGTCTTTTGGTTTTTCCCAGTCTTATCCAAAGCAGTCTCATTCCTACATTCTTCATCCACTACATCAAAGTAGTGCCTTCCACTGCACCTCTAAAGTTGGAAGATTGTGATCCCAAGTCTCCAAAATTCCAGAAAACAATCCGGTCACATGGTAACAGCAAAATACAAGGCCTTGCCCAACATTTCAAAACACCGCAAACTAACAAAAATAAACTGAAAAAAGTTTTGATTAAGTCCTATTTCCCTTGTGAGAGCATTTCCCAAACAAAAGTTATTTTTTATGAACCAAATACATCTGACAATCTACACCCATATCAAGGTCACCAATCACTGACCCTAGGGCAGATTGTGCTTGTGCTTAGTCACTCAGTCCTGACCAACTCTTTGGGACCCCATGGACTGTAGCCAGGATCCTCTGTCCATGGAATTTTCCAGGCAAGAATACTGGAGTGGGTTACTCCAGGGGATCTTTCCAACCCAAGGAGGGAACCCAGGTCTCCCACATTGTGGATGAATTCTTTACCATCTCAACCGCCAGGGAAGCCCAGGGGAGACTGTTACATGAGCAAAAGAAAAATACATGTAAAAACAGAATAGAGAAAATGAGGAGCTGTTTCAATTTCCTCCAGGTGTCAACCCATTCTTACTGAGTGCAGTCCAACAGCTGTAAATGTCAACCCTCCTTCAGGACAGTTTGCTTTTCTCTACCTGCCAGACTAGCTCCACCAACATTCCCTTGGCTTTCTCCTCTGACTTCTGGCACAACCCACACTCTCATCACACTCTCATCAGCTTCCCCACTAAGATGCTGAAGGTGATTCAAGACTTTCTCCTCCGAGGTCTCCCCCCACATCATGGCATCCGGTCCCATGACTTCATGGGAAATAGATGGGGAAACAGTGGAAACAGTGTCAGACTTTATTGTTTTGGGCTCCAAAATCACTGCAGATGGTGACTGCAGCCATGAAATTAAGACGCTTACTCATTGGAAGGAAAGTTATGACCAACCTAGATAGCATATTCAAAAGCAGAGACGTTACTTTGCCAACAAAGGTCCATCTAGTCAAGGCTATGGTTTTTCCTGTGGTCATGTATGGATGTGAGAGTTGGACTGTGAAGAAAGCTGAGCGTGACAGAATTGATGCTTTTGAACTGTGGTGTTGGAGAAGACTCTTGAGAGTCCCTTGGACTGCAAGGAGATCCAACCAGTCCATTCTGAAGGAGATCAGCCCTGGGATTTCTTTGGAAGGAATGATGCTAAAGCTGAAACTCCAGTACTTTGGCCACCTCATGCGAAGAGTTGACTCATTGGAAAAGACTCTGATGCTGGGAGGGATTGGGGGCAGGAGGAGAAGGGGACAACAGAGGATGAGATGGCTGGATGGCATCACTGACTCGATAGATGTGAGTCTGAGTGAACTCCGGGAGTTGGTGATGGACAGGGAGGCCTGGCGTGCTGCGATTCATGGGGTCACAAACAGTCGAACATGACTGAGAGACTGAACTGAACTTAACTGATTGTCCATCTGGTGGCTCAGATGGTAAAGAATATGCAGGATACCCGGGTTCAATCCCTGGGTCAGGAAGATCCCCTGGAGAAGGAAATGGGAACCCTCTCCAGTATTCTTGAGAATCCTATGGAGAGAGGAGCCTTGTGGTCTATAGTCCATGGGATTGCAAAGAGTTGGACGTGACTGAGCCACTAACACGCACACTTTATTGTCCATCTTGCAGCTTCCCAGGGGGCTCAGACAGTAAAGAATCTGCCTGCAATGCAGGAGACCCAGTTTTGATCCACCAGAACTTGGTTCTGGTCTTCAGATATGCTCTCACGTGCTCTCAGGTGAAAGCCATGACATCCTCCAGCAGCCTGTTGATGACAAAGCAGAAAATGCTCCAAATCTTCCTACAGGGCCAGCACTGCCACTTCCGCCTGTGCTTCTACCTAGCCCATGTCCAGGGTGAGCATATTTCCTGCCTTCTCTTCAGAACTGCACCCCCCCCCCCCCCAACCTGCCCTAGGATGGCTGATCAACAGTTACTGCTCAAGTCAGAGCCACCTGCACTACTTGTCAATAGTATTTTAGAATTATCTTTTTAAAAATCTCCCTCTACTTATTTTGCTTTACAACTTCTCTGAAAGGAAACAGAGTTGCATGCAAACTGCGTGCAAACACAATCACGATAAAGTATTTTTAACTCCAATTTCACTTTAAGATATGACATGGTATGACAAACATGCATCTTCGTAGCTTTTGGTGCAGCCGATTTCTTAAAATATGGAAAAGTTCCATTTTATCATTGTATCTACCCAGTTCAGAGCTAGTACAGAGATTTCTCACCCTTTTATATGCAGTAATATGTCAATATATTTCCAAGGAACACAAAAAACATTCTAGGGAAAATCTAACCATTCTAATTTTTAAAAAGAAAGAAGTTACTTTTTTTTTTTTAAACAGAAAGTCTGGCTATCTTTTTTTTTTTTTAATTTTTTAAATATGTTTATTTAACTGGAGGCTAATTACTTTACAATATTGTATTGGTTTTTCCATACATTGACATGAATCCACCATGGGTGTACACATGTTGCCCATGCTGAACCCCCCTCCTACCTCCCTCCCCATCCCATCCTCTGGGTCATCCCAGTGCACCAGCCCCGAGCATCCTGTATCATGAATCAAACCTGGACTGGCGATTCATTTCACATATGATATTATACACGTTTCAATGCCATTCTCCCAAATCATCCCACCCTCGCCCTCTCCCACAGAGTCCAAAAGACTGTTCTATACATCTGTGTCTCTTTTGCTGTCTCGCATACAGGATTATCGTTACCATCTTTCTAAATTCCATATATATGAAGGTTCTTTTTTTAAAAGCAAATTGGACTTTTGTTCTTTTCACTCATTGAATTATAATTAAGAGGTAAAAAGTAAACAAAAGAAGTGGGGAAAAAAACTGAAAGTTCTCAATTTTCTGCAAAGAACTTACAGGAAAAATGAAAATCTAGGTTTCTCTCACTCTTATTATTTTTTTCAGTTTAATGGTATTCTCACTTTCTATAAAGTTCTGGGACTATTTTTATCCTTTATGTAGGATCACAATGATCAATTATTATTCCTATGCTGAATTTCTGGATGCACCCTGATAGCTCTCATAAATAGAATTTAAGCTACAAGATAAAGACATTATTAATGGGTTAGATTTACTCAGCTGGTTTACTCACACCACCACGCCTTTGTGCAAAGTAGAACCCTGTCTCAAGAAGCAGAGACAAGTTCTTGGAATATGATTAAAACATTCTAGAACCTTATCAGAAACTCTTATACAGATCCATTTCCCTAGGCCACATATTTGAGATCTATAAAAGACAAAGAAAAGAACAGAGATCTTGGGAAAGCACAGACGTCTTGTGGGTTCTGTCAAATCAACAAGCTTGGGAGCTAGGATTGAATTTGGAGCCCTGGCAGGCCATTTCCTACTGGTGAAAGAACACGATGCAATAAACAACATCTACTTATTGACAGAAACACAGAAGAACTGTCTTTTATTACATAACATCCTAAGCGTGATTGCTTCCTTCTCTGGCAGGCCCTCAGCCATTTCTCTGTGACTTTTTTGTGTGATGTTTATCTTATCAGGCATTAATGAGCATTATTACTTTTACCAATATCTGATCCTCTCTGTATCCTGACACATGGGAAGATAGGCAAAATCATAAGACTTGTTTTGGCAGGAAAATGTGACCAGAAGTGGCTTGGGTCACATCTTGAGTAGAAGCATTTAAGGCCCCAGCTCACTCTTGCTGTCCAGCCCGACTCTTCCCCTTCAGTGATCATGGTGGAAACGTCCACCATGAAGGCTTCTTGTGATCATAGCATCAGCACATGGAGGACAACTGTCTTGGAGAACCTCCCAGGCACACAGCACACTTCCTATGAGTGGGAAATAAACTTTTTTCACTTTGTTAAGCCACTGGGATTGTGGAGTTGTTTGTTGCTGCTGCTGCTAAGTTGCTTCAATCATGTCCGACTCTGTGCAACCCCAGAGACGGCAGCCCACCAGGCTCCCACGTCCCTGGGATTCTCCAGGCAAGAACACTGGAGTGAGTTGCCATTTCCTTCTCCAATGCATGAAAGTGAAAAGTGAAAGTGAAGTCGCTCAGTCGTGTCCGACTCCTAGCGACCCCATAGACTGCATCCCACCAGGTTCCTCCATCCATGGGATTTTCCAGGCAAGAGTACTGGAGTAGGGTGCCATTGCCTTCTCCAGGAGTTGTTTGTTACCTTGCTGTAAATCTATTCTATCCTGTTCAGTAAGGTTATTATACTATGGTATATAAGATATCTTATATAACTTGCCTTATTATCATTTATGGGCTCCCAGGTGGCGCTAGTGGTAAACAACCCATCTGCCATAAGAGACTCCAGTTCCATCCCTGGGTCAGGAAGACCCCCTGGAGGAGGGCATGGCTTCCCACTCCAGTGTTTTTGCCTGGAGAATCCCCATGGACAGATGAGCCTGGCAGGCTACAGTTCATGGGGTCGCACAGAGTCGGGCACAAGTGAAGTGATGTAAGACACACACACATTATCATTTATACATTTGGTTTATTGCATGAATGAACCACATGGTAAACTATTACTTTCTTACTAACATTGTATCACCTGCAGAAACTTAGAGAATTGTATGCACATTAAAAAGTATACAGTTATAGTTTGACCACTTGAATTTAGAAAAGGACAAGAGGATGAAGATACAATTTAAAATGTTTGGTGGCTATTATACCAAAAATCTGCAGGTATATGATGTTTACTAAATGGTGGGGTAATAAATCATCCTCTGACACCCCCAAACCTTCCACTTCCACTGCTACCCCTCAAAAAGGCCAAAGCATATGTTCATGAGATGCATCTCTGACAATATGAAGAAGTATCTACTAAACAGCCCTGTAGGCACTGCTACCGATGTATCCGAAAGTGTACCTTATATATTTTTTTAAAGTGCTCCTTTACTATCCCAATATTATAATGTTTTCAGCATTGACTAGAAGCTGTAACATTCAGTCAAATCCTAGTTTAAAAATTGTACTACATGAGAATTATAAGAGCCCAAGCTAGCACATAAGATTGGAAAGATTCATTGCAACCTCTTAGCTTGTTTCCTTTCTTCCAGGCACTAGTGTGCTCTCTTTTTTTTCTCTGTGTCTCTCTGTCTCTCTCTTGCATTCTGTGTCCTCCCTAGACATCTACTTTTCCTTCCCTGCTCAAAAATCTCTAACTAAAGATACATATTTCCTAAAGCTCAAAGCACAAATCTTTCTAGTCTTATAACTGCTGCCCATGGTCCCCCCATTCCCTCAGCCAAATAATCCTTCGATTCTCAATGTATTATATGCTCAGTTCTTCATGGGGCTTCATAAGCTTCTTTTTCTCCCCAATTGCCCTTGCTTCCTGCAGCCAACAACTTGAATTTCCGTCATCTTTCACAACAGAAATACTCATCTATTGTTCATGACCCAAGTCAAGAGTCATGTCTTCTGTGAAGTTATTTCTTACTTCCCCAGTCAGAGTTAGTGGCCCTATTTTCTTTGGTCTTTTTTTTTTTTTTTCTTACTACATTTACTACTGTAGCTCTTATTACATTTATAATTACTGGGTGATTTGTCTATGCCCACCCCCCACCATGAAGAGAGCATCTTGAGAGAAAGGATTATTGGTTTTGTGCTGTATTTTATTCCAGCTGAAACTACAGTAGATGACACTTATTAGGGTCTTTATAAATTCATTCCAATCCCAAAGAAAGGCAATGCCAAAGAATGCTCAAACTACCTCACAATTGCACTCATCTCACACGCTAGTTAAGTAATGCTCAAAATTCTCCAAGCCAATCTTCAGCAATATGTGAACCATGAACTTCTAGATGTTCAAACTGGTCTTAGAAAAGGCAGAGGAAACAGAGATCAAATTGCCAACATCCGCTGGATCATTGAAAAAGCAAGAGAGTTCCAGAAAAACATATATTCCTGCTTTATTGACTATGCCAAAGCCTTTGACTGTGTGGATCACAATAAACTGTGGAAAATTCTGAAAGAGGTGGGAATATCAGGCCACCTGACCTGCCTTTTGAGAAACCTGTGTGCAGGTCAGGAAGCAACAGTTAGAACTGGACATGAAACAACAGACTGGTTCGAAATAGGAAAAGGAGTATGTCAAGGCTGTATATTGTCACCCTGCTTATTTAACTTATATGCAGAGTATATCATGAGAAACACTGGGCTGGATGAAGCACAAGCTGGAATCAAGATTTCCGGGAGAAATATCAATAATCTCAGATATGCAGATGACACCACTCTTATGGCAGAAAGTGAAGAAGAACCAAAGAGCCTCTTGATGAAAGTGAAAGAGGAGAGTGAAAAAGTTGGCTTAAAGCTCAACATTCAGAAAATTAAGATCATGGCATCCGGTCCCATTACTTCATGGCAAATAGATGGAGAAGCAGTGGAAACAGTGTCAGACTTTATTTTCTGGGCTCCAAAATCACTGCAGATGGTGACTGCAGCCATGAAATTAAAAGACACTTACTCCTTGGAAGGAAAGTTATGACCAAGACTACATATTAAAAAGCAGAGACATTACTTTGTCAACAAAGGTCCATCTAGTCAAGGCTATGGTTTTTCCAGTAGTCATGTATGGATGTGAGAGTTGGACTATAAAGAAAGCTGAGCACAGAATTGATGCTTTTGAACTATGGTGTTGGAGAAGACTCTTGAGAGTCCCTTGGACTGCAAGGAGATCCAACCAGTCCATCCTAAAGAAGATGAGTCCTGAGTGTTCATTGGAAGGACTGATGTTGAAGCTGAAACTCCAGTACTTTGGCCACATGATGCGAAGAGCTGACTCATTTGAAAAGACCCTCATGCTGGGCAAGATTGAGGGTGGGAGGAGAAGGGGATGACAGAGGATGAGATTGGATGGCATCACCAACTCAATGGACATGAGTTTGGGTAAACTCTGGGAGTTGGTGATGGACAGGGAGGCCTGGCATGTTGCGGTTCATGGGGTCTCAAAGAGTTGGACACAACTGAGGAACTGACCTGAACTGAACTGAAATATTGAGTGAATAAATGAATAAATGGCAGATGAGAATTTAAGAATCTAAAGTTGAAGAGAGGATTTTTAACATCACAGAGGCAATATGCCAAAATGATTTAATTAGCTAATTTCAGGTAAATGTACTAACTATATCCATCAGCTAATTAAAAATACTAGAAAATAACAGAATTCCTCTCCAAAATTGTGGTAGAGTTCTGACTGGAGATCGTAAGCAGAGCACAAGTGTTTATGACTGAATAACAATTTCAGATACTATCAGGACTTTCCCCTATTGTTCCCTGTGACTTTTCCCAACCCAGGCAACCTAAATATTGCTTATTCAGGAAAACGATGACACAGCAGAACACAGATAAGAACCTGGCAAAGGCAAAAGATTTTGAATACTATGTGCTCTCAGAGTCAGTTTCTATTGCTCTTCATACTGAAAAAAAAAAAAAAAAAAAAGTTTTCCCAAATTTGGGAGATAGAGATGAAGAGAGAGGAAATAAATAAAGGACAGTTATTAGAAAACTAGATATAAAAAAAAAAAAAGAAAACTAGATATAAAAAGTATGATTTTCAAGTCAGTAGAATATTGATCTATCTAGTAGGAAAGGAAAGGGAATAAAAAGAGAAAAAGATGAGAAAGGAAACAAAATTAAAGTGTGGTAATTAGGAAACTTAAAATAGTATGGCAATAGTAACTCCATACAGTAACCATACTAAATGTAAGTTAGTTACTCTAATAGATCAAAAGATAAAGACTTAAAGATCCAGAAATATGTTGTCTACAGAATCACTTTTAAAACAAAAGGATATACAAACAATTGAAAATAAATAGAAGAAAATATATTAGGCATACATGAATGAAAAGAAAATCAGGGTTGTGGTTTCAGTGTCAGATTAAATAGAATTTAATGTAATGAAGGGGGTCATGAAGAAATATTTGCCGGTATAAGTATTAAGAAGATGATATTATACTTAAACATTTACACCCTAAATTGCTGTCAGATACAAAAAACAGCAACAAAAATAATAACAGAAAAAAAAATAGTGATTTTTAACAAATCATTCTCAGATACTATAAGATTAAATAAGCTAAATATAATCAAATTTCTAAATTTAATAGTATGATTTACAGTTTAAATATATGTAGTGAATAAATGAATAGATAATACAAATTTTTTTTATAGAACACCTGTGAAAGTGGCTAAAAAATGACTATGAACCACATCACCCAGGAAGCCCATAAATTCCAAAGGATTGCTATTATATACAATATATTTTCTGATTAGTATTCAAGGTAATTAGAAATTGAGAACATAGGCTTATAAATCCATATATCTGGAAAGTAATAAATATGGCATTGAATAATCCTGATTAAAAAGAAAATTTTAAATGTATAGAATTAAGTTTAAAAAAATTTTCAAAACTTATAGAATACAGATAAATGCATTGATTAAAGTATATTTATCAAAATAAAAAATAAACAATGAATGAAAATAAGTGAACTAAGAATTCAACTTAAAAAAAAAAAAACAAGAAAAATTTTATGGAAAAACCCAAGGAAATAATAAGTAAAGAAGGAATAAAGTTAAGTCTAGAAATCAGGAAAATAAGGAATGGGAAAACAATAGAAAGGAATAGCAAGGAAGAATGTTAACGTATCTATTGAGCATCTATGTTGTTTTAGAAGATTTGGTGTTCATATTTTTTGCCTATTTTTAAAATTAGGGCCAAATCATAGAATCTCCCCATATTAGGAAGCATAAAATTTTGTTCAACATACATTTTCTATATTTCTCCCAGTTTATCATTATCTTTTTGGAACATAACAAAAGAATACAGTTGGTTTTTTTTTCCAAACTCTCATGGAATAGTCAAAGAAATTAACTGTACCTTGTCTTTTAACATAGTTTAAGATGTCTTCACAAAAATTGAGATAATTATTCGTTTACTTCAGCCTACACCCCAAATACCAGTGCTACTTCTTAATGCTCTTGATAGATAAATGGATGGCAAGAATTATAAAAGCAACATTTTTTAATTAGGTAATTGAGGCATCAAATAAGTAAGTAATGAGAATAATGTTGTAGAAAATGAACACAATGCATAGTAAAAGATTGCTAATCAAATGCACAGTGCTTGGCACACAGAAGGTGATTAATGAAGTCTGGTGAATGAACATGTTTAGAGCTCTCTTGAATGCCAAAGAACAGAATCAGTTTCAGAAGTTAAAAATTTCTGCAGAGGAAACAGTTTTTTCTTCTACCATAAGGCAGGGATAATTTTACAATACCCATTTTTTGTCTTACTGCATAATTCAGAAGCGCCTCAAGTGGTCTGAAAAACTCTGTTATCATAAAAACCATTTGAGGGATGAAAAGAAAGAAATGTAGGGTTAAAATGAACAAATGTTTTTTTGTTAAAAAAACATATGTACATTTGTTTTAATGCAGATTTTCAGACCAGACAGCTCCACACCAGCCAAACATATGAAGTCAAGCACAAGTTACAAAATACTATTTGAATAAGGATATTAGTATGGAGAGATTAATCACTTCCTGCACTATGTACTCTTTTATTATTGAGTGAAATTTCACATTTATGCTCTTCAGAATTACGTGGATTTACACTGATGTTATTGATGCTGCAGTAAAATTGTCCCCTGTAAAAGTGCTTCCTGTTTAATTAGTATTTCTAATGGTCCCTAAAAAGCTTAAAAATAAATCTATTTTAAATCTATCATGGGAAATTATTCCACATTTTCCTTGCTGATTTTAAAATGCATCACTCAAGCCACTAATATAATAGAGATTAAAATGAATAAATATACATGTAATAGTTTTAAAACCAATCTTTATTTTGAATTGGTAATGTATATAGAGAGTAGAGAGTTTGAAAAGTATAAAAAGATAAATACACCAAAATGTAAGTCTCCCTTCCACTCCCTTCCCCAGATACCCATTTCTTTCTGGAAACAACCATTGTTACAAGTTTATTATGCATGGATCTAAAAATGAAGTAATAATAATAGCCATCATCTGTTGAATATTCAATTCTGCACCCAGGTTCCTCACAAAAATCATATGAGTTAACTATTATTAACCTCACTTTACAAATAAGAAAACTGAGTCATACAAACATTGAGTTTTTTTTTTAGGGTCATGCTTTGTAAGTAGGAGAATTTTGGTTCAAACAGGGTCATTACTCATTTTTGTACAGGTTGTACTCAAACAGATACTATACTAGAGAAAACAGCTAAGAAGCAGCTCGCTGAACAAGAGGGCTTCCCTGATGGTCTAGAGGTTAGGATTCTGCCTGTCCATGCAGGGGACGTGGGTTGGATCCCCGGTTCAGGAAGACCCCACATGCTGTGGAGCTACTAAATCCGTGCACCACAGCTACTGAACCCTCAATCTAGAGCCTGTGCTCCACAAGCAGAGAAGCCACCACAATGAGAAGCCCGCGCGCTGCAAGGAAGAGTAGCCCCACTCACTGCAACTAGAGAAAGTCCTCACACTGCAGCAAAGATCCAGCACAGCCAAAAACAAATTAGACAGTTAAATAAATCTTAAAAAAAAAAAAGAAAGAAACTAGCTGAACTGATAGTGAAGGACAGGGAAGCCTAGCATACTGCAGTCCATGGGGTCGCAAAGAGTCAGACACGATTCAGCAACTGAACAATTAGGGTAATTGAGATTTGATAAAATGTAAAGATGCCTTTAAAAGGTCTTTAACAATTAAGAATACTTTATTTACTTCTTAAGTAATATTTATGGAAAACTTCCTATGGTCCAGGCACTGGAAACATGGTTGCCATCCTCTCCTGAGGAAGGCAGGCAAAGGAAAAGCAACTACAATATTATGAGTATACAGAAGTTGAGATCATGCCATAACAAAACTCTAAAACATGTGACACTGATTCTAGGGCCATGTGGCAGAAGGGAAGGAAACTGTTAGTGGAGGCAGGAAAAATAGCAAGAAAACAATTTCAGGAGACTGGGGCGGGGGTCGGGGGGGAGGAAGAAACTGCTATAGAAGCTTAAAAACCAGTGACCTATGTTATGTAATGCTAAAAGTATCGCTTGCAGTAACTTGGTGCACCCAGTAACATGGTGGACTTCTGGATTTGAGCAGGTTTCAAAGAGGAAAACAGAGTGTTCGTACTAGCGGAAGTAGGAGCTTCAAGAAAGACAAAGGCTTGGAAAACAACTGGCCCCTTTGTAAGCAGAATTTAAATAGATTGTAGGGGGGGCTAGAATTAGTCAAGAGTATAAACTCTTATTTTCAGCTTCTGGAGCAAATAAAAGATTTTCAAATTAAAACATGACCTAAGGATAAAATCAAAGTTATAAGACTTTTTTATAAGACTTCTAAGCAATCCTAAATTGGTGCTTTCTTGGGCTGAATAAAATGGCTTCTCAAAAGCTTAAAGATGTAGGTCACAAAAGCCTGATCCCAAAGTAAATTAGTCTAAAGTATAGAAGACTGTCTTGAAAACAAGTGTGTTTTTGGCTTCTAGAGCATGGAGTGGATTTTCACCTGGTATATAGGAAACTCCCAATATTCTTAAGGGAACTGTACTAGCAAAAGTACTGCCAACCTGGGCTAACAGGAACCATGACTATTCAGATCATAAAGAAGTTTCTGGGTTCCTAACTTTATGCATACAGGAACAGGCTGAGAAAGTTGCTTAAAGGGGATACAGGGAGATGAACTGCAATTGGGCATTTGGAATTTTAAACGTCTGTGGGTTATCAGAACAGAGAAATCAGAGGAGTTGAACGTCTGGTTCTGAAATTTAGGAGACAGATCTGGGCTAGAGATATAAATTTGAGAATCATCAGCACATATGAAATAACAAATCACAAATCCATGCCACCTTTCGTTGAAATACAGGCTAAATCTTGGAACCCCCGCATCACAAATGTTATTCAGTGAGAATCTTTAACAGAAGCAGAATATCGCTGACACAAGTACTTTTGAGGACACAGAGCACTGGGCTACTTTTACAACACTATCCTATCAGTCAGGTCCTAGAAAGAAAAAAACTCACCCTTGATGGATTCAAATAAGATTTTGGTGAAAGGAGTAACAAGGTGTGGGCAAAATGAGGAGAACAGGGAATACTGAGGCACTGAGAGACTTAGAGCAGTGGGGAACCCATACTACACCTATGACTGAAAAATCAAGAGTAGGAAATGGTGTTAATGGAACTTGAAGGGAGCACTGCCCAGCAAAACCTATACAGTAAATCTACATACAAATGAGTTCCACTCCAAGAACAGGTTCATAAGTCCAATTTGTTCATAAGTCAAGCACAGTTAGCCTAGGTACCCAACTAACACTATCAGCTATAGAGTACTGTATTGTAATGGGTTTATAATATTTTTCACACAAATAATGCATAAAAAAAGCAAAAATTAAAAAAATTTTTTTTAATCTTACAATACAGTACCTTGAGAAGTACAGTTGGCAACCCACTCCTGTATTCTTGTCTGGGAAATCCATGGACAGAGGAGCCTGGTGGGCTACAGTCCATAGGATCATAAAAGAGTCAGACAAGACTTAGCAACTAAACGACAACAACAGTACAACAGCTGGTATACAGGGACTGGCACTGAGTGAACTGACAAGAGTTACTGACTGGGAGGTGGCAGAGCTGGAAGACCATCAGCAACAGGAGATGGAGGGCAAGCTGCAATTTCACTCACCTTTGACATGGCTTTGGACATGTAAATGCATGTTTGAGTCTTTGAAATTTCACAGCTTGAAGATTCACATGTAGGGGACTTACTGGGGGTGGGAAGAGCAGCTACTGCCAAAGATACGGCACAGAGAAGGCAGCGAGCAGAGAAGAAATGCCCTGATCTTGCTGTCCTCTTGTATGACATCTCCTGCTGGTATACATGCCACTGGACAAGCCAAAGGGGCATGAGTGATACAGTCCTCACAGAGGACAATTTTTCAAAGCAGAACACAAGCGGTTATAATTCAAATGTCAAAAATGCAAGAGTATGTAGCACTAGCCAAGTAGGGAGAAGGCCATGTCCAATTTATATATGTAGGTTCTGTATCATAAATATGAATCACTGGGCAGTTTGCTCAGGACAAAAAGAACCTTTTTGTGATATGCTATTTTTAATTACAAAAGGATTACTATCGTCATCTTCTCCTTCAGAATGTAACATTAACTCAAAACAATAGATACTGCAGTTTATTTTTCATGTTTGTTATGATAATACCTTTATCAATTACATCAGTATTGCATGAAATTGTATCTGTTAGAATATTTGTTGTAAGAACTGACTCTACACACCTACTTCATAATATGTACCCAGCATTGTGATGCCTAAGATACTAACAATAAACCTAATAACTTCTCTGTCACTTCACTGGTATTTAATTGGCATGAAATAGATTGCTAATTGGGATTCATTAAAACATTTATTTTGGCTTTCTCCTCATAGACCTATTTACACAAAACAGGCTTTGTGATCCCAACAACTTCATGTCTAAACACATGTCAAAGCATTTTTCTTACATGATGTGGATGATAATTTCAGTCTGAAGAGCTGATGACATCAAACACAGAGGGCTGACAATGAGAAGGAAGGATGTATAGGAAACCCTGAAGAACATCAACATTTAAGGGAAATACAGACCAAAATGTAGCATGCAAAAAGGCTAAGAAGGATGAACCAGAGACATAGGAAGAATGTGGTTTCCCATGGAAACCCAAGAAAAAAAGAAGTGGTCCACATTTTTAAAAGGTGCATACAGATCAAATAAGGTGAAGACTGAATTGGTTCCCCTCCATATTTAGCCACATGCCATGTTATTGGTGACTACAGAGAATGTACTTTTATTAAGAGCAGGAGAATGAATGAGAGAAGCAGACATTAAAATGCTAAGTATAGACAAAATTTTAGAGGTTGCTTGTCTGTGCAGAGAAGAATAAAGGCTAGTAGCTGAAGAGGGGGGTAGGGAGATAGGAGATGATTTTCAATTTGGTTCAGTTTAGTTGATTTTTAGCTAAAAAAATCAACTATTTGACTGAGACTATTGAGCACAGTTAAATACTACTGGGAAGAAGCAAATGAAGTGAGAGAAGTTGAATATACAGAAGAGAAAACGGTTACTCAAAAAAATGGAACAAAGCATCTGTTACAAAGTACATGCTTGGTAGGTATCTGTTAAATAAATGAGTGAATTCCTTTACAAGTAGGGATGTATTTAAGACCACAACCAAGTGAAGGAATTATTTGTAGACATGAGGCATGAGATCTCTTCCATCAAAAAGGCAGAAAAGGAGGACACAGTTGTAGATGCACGTCATTTGGTAGATGTGAGGTCAAGAATTTGAGAAAGTTCTATTAGATGATTTCTATTTTCTCTGTGAAATTAATGATGAATCATCTGAGAGATAAAATCTGAGGGTGGCAGATTGGAAGGACTGAGAAGAATGAAAAAGGTTTCTGAATAGTATTCTGAAAGGATGCTTCAGAGAGAAGCCCCTTTCAGCAGCTGCCAGCCTCTGCAGCGTTCATGGTGGCTGGTGAAAGGGGTTGCCCAGTGCATGCTCCCAGTACAGAGCCTTAGGGCCCCCTCAAGTGAACACACCATTACCTGGCATCCTTCCCTGCTCCTCCCTCACTTGAAATTCTTGGCCACAGTCTTCAGTATTTTTTCTCTCCTTTGTTCCTGTCACTGTTCCACCAGATTTGGTAGATACTGATAGCACCCTGGGGGCTTCCCTGGGGGATCAGACAGTGAAGAATCTGCCTAAAATGCAGGAGACTCAGGTTTGATCCGTGGATCAGGAAGATCCCCCTAGAGGAGGGCATGGCAACCCACTCCAGTATTCCTACCTGGAAAATCGCATGGACAGAGGACGCTGGTGGGCTACAGTCCATGGGGTGGCAAAGACTTGGACACAATTGAGTGACCCTGAGCACATACACACACACATATACACACACACACACACACACACACACACACACACACACACACACAGAGCTAGTTCATGACCTTGGACCATTCTGCCTCCTAACCTGGGCAATGTCTCATGGTTCCACTGGAGGACATTTTTAATAGCTCATTACAATTCTGAGACCTGCTGAGCCAGATATGACCCTATCAACAAAGTACCCGCCAGTCTTCAAAGGATCAAACTGGGCACAAGATCTAAGAAGGCAGGGAAAAACGTGAAAGTGAAATTCGCTCAGTCACATCTAACTCTTTGCGAACCCATGAACTATACAGTCCACAGAATTCTCCAGGCCAGAATACTGGAGTGGGTTAGCCTTTCCCTTCTCCAGGGGATCTTTCCAACCCAGGGATCGAACCAGGTCTCCCACATTGCAGGCAGATTCTTTACCAGCTGAGCCACAAGGGAAGCCCAAGAATACTGGATTGGGTAACCTATCCCTTCTCCAGCAGATCTTCCCGACCCAGGAATCGAACCAGAATATGCACTGCAGGCATATTCTTTACCAACTGAGCTATCAGGGAAACCTGATAAGAAGGCACGGAAGCCTACTTCATTGTCTACTGAGTCTCTACACAGAACCTGAGTCATCTGTGCACTAACACCCTTGCTCATCTAACATGCTTAAGTCCTAAGGGCTTCAATCCCTCCACTCTCCCAGGTACCTGACAGTGGAAAGAACTTGTCCCTTTGAGAGGAGATGCTGCTTGAAATCTACATCAATATGACCTTAGCAAACAGCCTCAACAAGGAAACTTTATTAGGATATAACATAGAAAGCCTAACATGCCCCCAAAAGAGAAAACAGTCATAAGATAAGCAGTTTTGTTACAACAGTCAGAGGAACTCCTAAATCTGTATACAGCTGAATATTACAGTCCAACACAAGAGTTGAACAAACTACATGCCAATTGTAGTTATGAAGAGGTGGCAAGAATACACAGAACTGCAAAAAAAGATCTTCATGGCCCAGATAATCACAGTGGTGTGATCACTCACCTAGAACCAGACATCCTGGAATGTGAAGTCAAGTGGGCCTTAGGAAGCATCATTATGAACAAAGCTAGTGAAGGTGATGGAATTCCAGTTGAGCTCTTTCAAATCCTAAAAGATGATGCTGCACTCAATATGCCAGCAAATGTGGAAAATCCAACAGGACTGGAAAAGGTCAGTTTTCATTTCAATCCCAAAGGAAATGCCAAAGAATGCTCAAACTACTGCACAACTGCACTCATCTCATACGCTAGGAAAGTAATGCTCAAAATTCTCCAAGCCAGGCTTCAGCAATATGTGAACTGTGAACTTACAGATGTTCAAGCTGGTTTTAGAAAAGGCAGAGGAACCAGAGATCAAATTGCCAACGTCCGCAGGATCATCAAAAAAGCAAAAGAGTTCCAGAAAAACATCTACTTCTGTTATATTGACTATGCCAAAGCCTTTGATTGTATGGATCACAACAAACTGTGGAAAATTCTTCAAGAGATGGGAATACCAGACCACCTTACCTGCCTCCTGAGAAATCTGTATGCAGGTCAAGAAGCAACAGGTAGAACTGGACATGGAACAACAGACTGGTTCCAAGTTGGGAAAAGAGTACATCAAGACTGTATATTGTCACCCTGCTTATTTAACATATATGCAGAATACGTCATGCAGAATGCTGGGCTGGATGAAGCACAAGCTGGAATCAAGATTTCCGGGAGAAATATCAATAACCTCAGATACCCAGATGACATCACCCTTATGGCAGAAAGTGAAAAAGAACTATAGAGCCTCTTGATGAAAGTGAAAGAGGAGAGTGAAAAAGTTGGCTTAAAGCTCAACATTCAGAAAACTAATATCATAGCACCTGGTCCCATCACTTCATGGCAAATAATGGGGAAACAATGGAAACAGTGACAGACTTTATTTTGGGGGGCTCCCAAATCACTGCAGATGATGACTGCAGCCATGAAATTAAAAGACGCTTACTCCTTGGAAGAAAAGTTATGACCAACCTAGATAGCATATTCAAAAGCAGAGACATTACTTTGCCAACAAAGGCTCATCTAGTCAAAGCTATGGTTTTTCCAATAGTCATATACGGATGTGAGAGTTGGACTATAAAATAAGCTGAGCGCTGAGGAACTGATGCTTTCGAACTGTGGTATTGGAGATGACTCTTGCGAGTCCCTTGGACTGCAAGGAGATCCAACCAGTCCATCATAAAGTAAATCAGTCTTGAATATTCATTGATACTGAAGCTGTAACTCCAACACTGTGGCTACCTGATGCGAAGAACTCACTCATTGGAAAAGACCCTGATGCTGAGAAAGATTGAAGATGGGAGGAGGAAGGGGACGACAGACAATGAGATGGTTGGATGGCCTCACCGACTCAATGGACATAAGTTTGAGTAAGCTCCGGAGTTGGTGATGGACAGGGAAGCCTGGCATGCTGCAGTCCGTGGGGTCACAAAAAGTCAGACACAGCGACTGAACTGAACTGAACTAATTAACAATGTGTATATAAAGTATTTTTTAGACACTAGGTAATTTTAAGTCAGTTCTCAACAAAATTTCAGAGAATGCAACATAAATTCTTGGATAATATATATAGCTTCATGAAAAACTTTACCAAATAACTGACAATCTAGTGTTGAGATTATGAAAGAGAAAACACTGGCGAACGTGGCTTAGGAAATTTATTTTAAGCAAAAGTGGAGGGAGGAGGTGGAAGAAAGAAAAAATGACGTCTGAAAAGTTAAAAACATTCCGAGAAGGAGTGAGACCACCTCTGGATTATATAGTTACAAAATTTTTCCTTCACTTTGCTCTAATGTATATGAAAAAGTTATTCAGACCATGCAGTATTTTTTACAGTTATGGCTATAACTCTAGAGGAGAACTAGTCATCTGTTTTGGATCATTAAACTCAGTTGTACCTTTGATTAAAATTCCACTCTTCTCTCAGCTACTCATTGTGATACTCCCTGTTTTAAAGTAATTCTCCCTTGTTAAATGATGCATTGCTTCCTTATTTAAAAAAAAAAAAGCAATGAGAGGCAGATCGCTGAAAGAGGCTATTATTTTCTTATTACTTTGCAAAAACAATAGAAGAAGTCCTGGAACAGGGAAGCTAGAAAATCTGTCTCGTTGGACGTCTCTTATAAAAGAAGGAAAAACCTATTTTCAAAATAAGCAAAGAAAAAAACTGGACAAATTTCATGCAGCATTTTCATCAGAAAAAAGAGAAAGCGCAGAATAAAGTCCTCACAAACCATGACAAAAACACTTCAAAAAGACATGCTGACCAAATGTGAAACTGTAAAATCTAATATTTCAAAACAAACTAAAAGAAATTAAGAAAAGTATAGAAGCTACGAAAGAATAACATAAATTAGCATTAGAGAAACTCAAAAATAGCAAATGCAGAATCCAGAATTATAAAGCAAGGAAGCTGAGACCTTTGTTGAGTTTCTGTCTGCCCTTTCTTTCATCTGGCCCATCAAATTAGCCCATTATTTCCTAGGCTAATTCTGTGTTTGCCACAAGCCTGTGCGGTGCTGATAGAAACAGCAAATGAAGCACATGGTAGCTTTCATTGAGCAAGAAGCCAAAAGCAGAAAAACAGCAGCGAAGGCAAAGAAAAGGTAAAAGCTGAGAAAAGTTATCTTGAGCAAACAAAGGGGTAGTTTCATTCAGCTCTAGTCAATCACTGGCATGGGAGAATGTACATGTAGTATTTTGGGGCCTGTAATTTTTTAAAAGACTCTCAAATTGAAAAAAATTTATGGAGTTCAAAAGTGCATTTCTGCTGGACAATTAGATGTGTGACTCTTAAACTGAGGCTAAAGAAAAAACACCTATTTGTTTATTTAGCCATTCATTCATTCAATATTCAGTTTTGTTGTTTGACGTTTTAATGATTACATAATTTATAATAAGGCACTTTAAAGGATGATCATTTTATTTTATTGTTTTATAATCTTATTCATGTTTCACATATATTAGAGTTATGATTCCTGTCTTCAAATGTTTACCATGACTTGGGAGAGTTTTAATGTTTAGATTATTTATTCTGTTCATCTTAAGATATCCCTCAGTCTTATGGTCAGTTTCTTTTAAAATGTTTTAAATAGTTTTAGTCAAATTAGTTTTTCCGAATGATTTGTATGTAAAACAACTTTTAGAAATTTCTTAGCATAAAACAAGCATCTTTTACTGCCTATTATGGAACAAGCTGCTTACCAATTCATGTATCACTAATCAGAATATAAAAAACACATTATCTGGCTGAAAGTATACTTTAATTATGGTAGTATGTATGATTTACGCCAGCTGTATGATAAAAATTGCTCTATGGTGTATCCTGGTCTCCCATCTTGAAGTAAGAACAAATATATTTATAGACAAAATGCTAATGTTTTATAATTTTTTAATAAAACAAGGTAAATTATCAGGATAGTAAAAAACCCAACTTACCTATTGTACAGCACAGGGAACTCTACACCATATTATGTAATAACCTATATGGGAAAATAATCTGAAAAAGGATGGAGAGAGAGAGATATATATATATATACACACACATATATATATATACATACACACACACACACACACACATACCTGAATCACTTTGCTGTACATCTGAAACTAACATTGTAAATCAACTATACTCCAATATAAAATAAAAATTAAATTAAATTTAAAGTAAAAAAATTTTAATACAATTTTTAAAATATGATTTTAAAATATAATACAATTATAAATTATATATAATTTAAATTATAAATTATTTATAATTTTATAAAATTTAAAACATAATTTTTAAAATAAAATATAAATCTATATGGAAATTTTCACACAAATAAAAAGGACAATGGCATAATGAACCCAAATATACACATCATCCAACTCCAACAATCATTAATAAATGGCTAATCTTTCACTTACACTCCAATATCTAAATGTTTATGGGTAGAAACGAACTCCTCAGCTGGTTTTTACTCACCCTGTAATTTCAAAATCACTGCCACAGGAAATCTTATCTCCTCAAGGGCATGACCAATGTCATTCTCCTCAGTATCCTTGACTCTTGGTATGTGTGCTCCAGAGACACCAAATATATGAATAATGAATGGTTAGATGTCTACCCTAAAAGCAAGGGGTTTTTCACACCCATCTATGAGTGGCATTTTTAGCAAGAAATAAAAAATACCCTCTTTTCTCATCCCCCAAACTAAGTCTCTGCTTCTACAGTGTGAAGGGGTTTGCACGTGTTGGGAGAAGGCAGTCTGCTTCTCCAGGGTTTCCCACATGCCCTGCCATTTCTTTGTAAATTCCTATGGGCCAGAATGTTAATATCTGTCTGAAATCATCAAACCTGTTGCTTAGTCATCACCAGTCAGAATCTGAAATCAACCTACATCCTGCAATTATGACCTTAATAATAACAGTTCTTTAGTAGCACATCTTAAATATTTCTTTGCCCTTTCCCTTGGCACAGAAATGTGAAACACAATGAGATATGTAAGTGCTTTTCTTTAACAAACGTTCTTCATATGCCGAAACAGTAACTAGCTGAAGATTAATAGCTACATTCTCCTGGGGTACTTGGAACTCAAAAGAGAATAAATCAGGATCAAGTTCATCAAGCTATGCAATCCATAATATTCAGTATTTCTGTGTGCTATGAAATGGTTACATCAATGGCTGGAATATCCCCCTTATCAAATACAGGACTAGTCAAATCGGCACCCTTCATTGGAAAATAACACGTAAAACAGTAAAATTCCATTTAAATGATGGCAAATAAGTTCTTATTCAAATTTGAAAACCTTAATACTTAAATTCTGAAATTCTTGATAAATATAGTAGAATGAGGTCTTCCCAGGTGACACTGGTGGTAAAGAACTCTCCTGCCAATTCAGGAAACCTAATAGATGAGAGTTCAATCCCTGGGTGGGAAAGATCCCCTGGGTGAGGGCATGGTAACCTACTCCAGTATTCTTACCTGGAGAATCCCATGGACAGAGCATTCTGGTGGGCTACAGTCCATAGGGTCGCAAAGCGTCAGACACAACTGAAGCAATTTAGCATGCATAGTAATAGCAGAATGAATAGGCTAAATTTATACTAGCATCATTCATTTGGGGAGAATTAATACTAATATTAATGAATGATCACAAAAGTTAGATTATTTCTTTAGGCAATATATAAGAAGTTATTTAGTAAGTTACCTCTAGAATTTTTAGAAGAGTTGACTTATGCCTGTGCAGAAAAGAGTTAACACAGCACTCCTGACTGCTTATACTTAGAGCTGGCAAGGTTGGCCCTTCATTGGCATCTGGGAACTTGGATTCCAGGAGAATTCCCACCATTGACTGATATGAGCGGTTCACTGTGTCTCAACTGTTTTTACAAACAATATAATTACGCAACCCTCTGCATTACTTCTGGGAGTTTGAAATTTGGGTACATGCCAGGCAGGGGTGCCCATATGATAAGCTCTCAGTAAAAAAAAAAAAAATCTAGGTATTGAGTCTCTAATGAGCTTCCCTGGTTGGCAACCTTTCACACAATTAGACACAACTTGTTGGGTTAGGGATTAAGCACATCCTGCGTGACTCCACTGGGGAAGGAATCTTGGAAGCTTGCAACACTAGCCCCACATGCCTTTTCACTTTGCTGGTTTGCTGGTATGATTATATGCTGAGTCCTGTGATTACTCCTAGTAAATTACTAAAACTGAAGGTAGTCTTGAGTACCCCCCCCCCAACAATCCCCTAATCTACTTTGGAAAGAACCACTTAATCTGAGAATTAGTAATCTGCACCCCAATATGAGAAATAGCTTCTAAATGCATTACCAATGAATATTTAAGTATTTCCCAAGCATTGTAAATCAAGACATACGTAACAATTGTAATTATAATTTGTTCTGCTTTTGGTTGCAACGTTGCAAGCCATTAACAAGGATTTTTTTTCTAGTTATTGTCAGCACAAGTCACCCATGACTACTGCTCTCTGCATCAGGCAGGACCCAAGGATAAAATTCAGATCTCTTTTAAGTATTTAGGCTTATCTTGAACTTTGTGTTTTACTTTTATCTAACCACGTCTCTCATGAATGCTTGGCGTTTTTTTGTTCGGTTTTTAACTTTGAAAACTAATGGTTAATTGCAACCTAACCTAAACCATTGTACAGGATAGTACCCTGTATATATGCTTCTCTGAACTGAACTCAGCTATACCGCCTAACCGCGTTTAAGTGTGCGCGCGCTCTGCCACTCAGTTGTGCCGAACTCTTTGTGACCTCATGGGCTGTAACCCACCAGGCTTCTTTGCCCAAGGAATTTCCCAGGCAATACTGGTGTGAGTTACCATTTCCTACTTCAGGAGATCTTCCCCGCCCAGGGATGGAACCCGTGTCTCCTGCACTGACAAGCAGATTGTTTACCGCTGTGCCGCCGTTTTCCTACTCCTCTTTTATGTGTCCTAACTTCCACAGTTTCTCTCTCTCTCTCTCTAATTGCAAGTATAATTGCCAGACATTTCAAAACAGTTTAGATAAACCATACAGGAAGGAAGGGAGTACTGAATGGGCAATATATCCAAAGAAAAAATAGTGGGAAAAAAAGGGTAAGCTCTTAATATCGGTAAATGAAAATTAGTCAATATACAACTAATTTTGTATGTGTCCATAATATCCATGTGGGTCTTCCTCTCCTTACTTTTTTAGTTCTTATAATCTCTAGTAGCGAAGCCTCTTGTGAACAACGTTGAATTTGAAGCCATGGGTAACTAGCTTACTAAAGGATCGTTGTGAAGACTAAGATACAGTGAAAATGGGGAATTTCAAATTTAGAATTTCTTTTCTTTCCATGGACTTTTTGACATGGAAGTTCAATCTCAAATGCTGTCTCCTTCTGGTTACCACAGAAGACACTGAAGGCCAACAGTTTCTTTTCAGTCATTTCTTAATTTCATGAATAAACCAAAGAACATGCGTGCGCACTAATTCACTTCAGTGGTGAGCCCACCAGGCTTCTCTGTCCATAGGATTTTCCAGGCAAGAATACTGGAGTGGGTTGCCATGCCCTCCTCCATGCCCAACCCAGGGATTCAACCCACATCTTTAAAGTCTCTTGCATTTCCAGGCAGGTTATTTACCAGTAGCACCACCTCAGTTCAGTTCAGTCGCTCAGTCGTGTCCGACTCTTTGCGACCCCATGAATCGCAGCATGTCAGGCCTCCCTGTCCATCACCAACTCCCAGAGTTCACTCAAACTCACATCTATCGATTTGGTGATGCCATCCAGCCATCCCATCCTCTGTCGTCCCCTTTTCCTCCTGCCCCCAATCCCTCCCAGCATCAGAGTCTTTTCCAATGAGTCAACTCTTCGCATGAGGTGGCCAAAGTACTGGAGTTTCAGCTTTAGCTTCATTCCTTCCAAAGAACACCCAGGGCTGATCTCCTTTAGAATGGACTGGCTGGATCTCCTTGCAGTCCAAGGGACTCTCAAGAGTCTTCTCCAACACCACAGTTCAAAAGCATCAATTCTTTGGCACTCAGCTTTCTTCACAGTCCAACTCTCACATCCACACATGACCACAGGAAAAACCATAGCCTTGACTAGACGGACCTTTGTTGGCAAAGTAATGTCTCTGCTTTTTAATATGCTATCTAGGTTGGTCATAACTTTCCTTCCAAGGAGTAAGCGTCTTTTAATTTCATGGCTGCAGTCACCATCTGCAGTGATTTTGGAGCCCAGAAAAATAAAGTCTGACACTGTTTCCACTGTTTCCCCATCTATTTCCTATGAAGTGATGGGACCAGATGGCATGATCTTCGTTTTCTGAATGTTGAGCTTTAAGCCAACTTTTTCACTCTCCTCTTTCACTTTCATCAAGAGGCTTTTTAGTTCCTCTTCACTTTCTGCCATAAGGATGGTGTCATCTGCATATCTGAGGTTATTGATATTTCTCCCGGCAATCTTAATTCCAGCTTGTGCATCTTCCAGCCAGCGTTTCTCATGATGTACTCTGCATAGAAGTTAAATAAGCAGGGTGACAATATACAGCCTTGACGTACTCCTTTTCCTATTTGGAACCAGTCTGTTGTTCTATGTCCAGTTCTAACTATTGCTTCCTGACCTGCATACAGGTTTCTCAAGAGGCAGGTCAGGTGGTCTGGTATTCCTACCTGGAAAGCCCCATAAAGAACATAGTAACCATGATTAATAAACAAGAGAGAAGTACCAGCACTCAACCAGATGAAGTCATCTGAGGAGGCTCATCTCTTCAACAACTCTCCAGGTAGTGAGAGAATCACCACTTGGTTTTAATTTGGCTTTTAGCTGGGGAAGGAACTTTATCTTGTAAAGGAGCTCTGTTTCTATACGACAAATAGTCTATTTTCCTATCTCCCTTTCAGGAACACGCATGCTCACTGCAGCCACTACAATCCCAACAGCAGCAGCCAGCTGAAAGCCAGCAATTTTCAGTGTGAAATATAAATCCTGCCACTTACTGCCCATATAAGGGCAAATAAAGCAGAAAATTGACACACAAAAAAAAAACCCCACAAAACTTTATCCCAGTGCAGATTCACTACAGCTGCAAAGTTGTCTCCATCATATCCAAATGCAGACCCGTGTAGGAACCAAAAGCCAATATATCTGCCCAGCCCCATCCACACCCAACACACACTGGTGGGACAGAGACAGGAAAACATAAGGAACAAACTCCCTCTTACTTGCTTGCCTACTTACTTATTTGAAAGATGAATGGGAGATACAGCTCTCCTTATCCACAGCAGTGATGAAATCCTGCCAGGAAGGAATTATGAAGACCTCCTGCCCAAGGTCACAAAACTATCTCAGTTTCTTCAGTTTTAAAGAACAGATAATAAATTCTCCACTCTACCACACTGTGTAAGAGGCTGACCCATTAATGTTTGTTATTAGTTATTAACTATCTGACTCCCCCAATAGATTATAAACTTCGTGAAAATTGTCTGTGTACCACTATACGCCAAGTGATTAGCAAAGTGTGAGTTTGCTAATATTCAAGCAACGTTTGTTGAATGAGGACTTCCCTGGTGGTAAAGTGGAAAGGAATCCACCTGCCAGTGCAGGGGACACAAGTTCAATCCCTGGTCCTGGATGATTCCATGTGCTGAAGAGCAACTAAGCCCGTGTGCCACCACTACTGAACCTGCACACTTACAGCCCATGATCCACAAAAAGGCACCGCGATGAGAAGCCTGTGCACCATAGTGCAAGAGGAGTCCCTGCTCTCCACTAGAGAAATCTCGCATGCAGCAGCAAAGACCCAGTACAACCAAAGAGAAATAAATAATTTAAAAAATTTGGTGAATGAATATTACAGACTACTTCGCCATTATATTTTCAGTGTAAATTAATAAATATTTTGAGTTATATGCCCATCTTCACTGAATTTGGTCAGCATGAATCATCCTCCTAAGGCAAGATTATTGAATTGATTTTCTTGAGATGTTGGGCTAATAGACCCACCTATATTATCTAGAAAATGCTGTGTATCATGTTTACTTCTTGTTTGTTTGCTTGCAATTACTTCAGAAGCAGACTTGAATACTGGATTAATCATTTAATTGCAGTTCTTGCTTTGTGGCACACTTTCATCATTGTTCTAAATGTAGCTCTCTTTTTAAAAAATTTTAACTTATGTATTTACTTAATGACATAATAAAGACCATGAACTTACTTCCCAACCTGAACAACTAGACATGACCAGTTTACATCTACTTTGGTTCCTCGTCTGCTGTTGCTGCTAAGTCACTTCAGTCGTGTCCGACTCTGTGTGACCCCATAGACCGCAGCCCACCAGGCTCACCCGTCCCTGGGATTCTCCAGGCAAGAACACTGGAGTGGGTTGCCATTTCCTTCTCCCCTGCCTCTATCTTCTAGCTTGAAAACTAGAGGGAATCACTGACCCTGCTTTTGGTTTTCATTCCCTTTGTTTTTATGTTGTAAACATAAACATATGTTGTTGTTTAGTCACTAAGTCGTGTCCAACTTTTTGTGACCCTATGGACTGTAGCCTGCCAGGCTCCTCTGTCCATTGGTTTTCCCAGGCAAGAATACTAGAGTAGGTTGCCATTTCCTTCTCCAGGGGATCTTCCTGACCCAGGGATCGAATTCATGTCTCCTGCACTGGAAGGCAGGTTCATTACCACTGAACCACCAGGGAAGCCCTGACCAGGTTGAGTACTCCTCAAAACTGCCAAGGTCAACAAAAACAAGGGAAATCTGAAACACTGTTACAGACAAGCTTAAGGAGAAGTGATGACTAAATGTAATATCCTGTCCTATACAGGATCCTGGAGTAGAAAAATATATTAGGTATAAACCAAGGAAACCTAATGAATCAACACTGGTTCATCAATTGTAACAAATGTACCACACTAATATAAGATATTAGGGCTTCCTTTGGACTGCAAGGCGATCAAACCAGTCAATCCTAAAAGAAATCAGTCCTGAATATTCATTGGAAGGACTGATGCTGAAGCTGAAGCTCCAGTACTTTGGCCACCTGATGCAAAGTACTAACTCATTGGAAAAGATCCTGATGCAGGGAAAGACTGAAGGCAGAAGGGGACAACAGAGGACGATACGGTTGGATGGCATCATTGACTCGATGAACATGAGTTTGGGCAAGCTCCAGGAGTTGGTAATGGACAGGAAAGCCTGGAGTGCTGCAGTCCGTGGGGTCGCAGAGTCTAATGAGCTACTGAACTGAACTGAATATAAGATATTAAGGGAAATGGTGTGAAGTATATGGGAACTCTCTGTACTATCTTTGCAATTTTTCTAAAATTTAATAAAAAAATAAAATTTAAAAATTATTTGAAAAGATAATTCTGCTTAAGCACCTTTAAAAACAAAGCACAAGCATGTTGGAAGTTTCAACTATCTTGTCTTCTGCTCACATAAATCTGGTGTGTATGTTAACCTGTCTCAGTAGAAATGAAAGACGAAATGAAAATATTTGGGTTTTACTTAATGAGCTTGGGGATAATCTGTTTCTCTTTGGAAACTAAATGATCATTTATACATTTTCTAACTGGAGAATGAGGGATTTTCCAAAAGTTTACATTTAAGTCAAGTGTTTGAAACTTGAAACCCATTTTCCCACAGAAATGTTGTTACAAACAGTGGTTAATTCCCAGGCTAACCACTGAAGCTCCTTAAAATCATAATAAGCAAAATGGATGTTTTCAATGAAAAGTGTAAAAACTGTACTATGGGAAAAAAAAAACAAAAACTTGCCTTTGAAATTCAATAGATAAATTTAAACATGCAATTTAAATTTATTCTCATCAAATTCATCACCCAGTGTTTGGATTAGAGGCCTACTCTGGGCCTCTTTGCACATAACTTGAAACACCAAGAATGAGGGTGGGAGAGAAGAGTGAAGATGTTAAACTCGAGTTGGTGGGCGATGGAAAGATTCTAAGCACAGTCTGGGAATTCAGGTATATGGTTTTAACTCAGATTGGGCAGGCAGGTTTCTATTCTGATTTTGGGGGAGCAGGGGGCAGGCGGGTACAGTGAAGTTGCTTGAATATTCATTGGAAGGACTGATGCTGCAGCTGAAGCTACAACCCTTTAGCCACCTGTTGCGAAGAGCCAACTCGTTGGAAAAGACCCTGATGCTGAGAAAGACTGAGGGCAGCAGAAGGGGGTAACAGAGGATGAGATGGTTGGATGGCATCATGACTCAATAGACGTGAGTTTGAACAAACTCCAGTAGATAGTAAAGGACAGAGAAGCCTAGTACACTGCAGTTGCAAGGGGTCACAAGGCTGGACACAACTGAGCAACTGAACAACAAAATGAAGTTGGTACCCGAAAGGACAGTAGGGACAGAAAAGGGCTTTGCCTTCTCGTAATCCTACAATCTTTAGTGTGCTACTTCGCAAAGGGTGGGTAACGGAGTACATCTGTGGGCAGCTGGTAAGCCACGAAAGACCAGTCAGCTAACCCTTCATGCTGGTGGGGTCTGAGTACAAGGGTGGGCAGCCGCAGGCAGTAGACCTGGGCTCCTCACACTAGTGTGCTACCAAGCAGAGGACCAAGAAAGTGGATTCACGTTACACACCTGCGGGTATGCTGACAGGGTGTGAAGTGGACTGAAAACTCCCAGCAGGGAGAGTCCAAAGAGGAAACAAAGGTAAAAGGCAGAAATGAAGTTTCCTGCAGTGGTGCCAGCCAGAATGTCAGACCCCAGCTGGGGTCACCATTTCTATAGGAAGGCCTGTTTGATGTATTTCAGGTTTGTCTATCCTGGTTTGGGGATGCACTACACATTTGTTAAAGATACATTATACCATAAAAAGAACTGTAAGGACTTTTCAGAAGCATACATAAAAACCAACATTTTTATCGAGTATTTTAACAATTTTTTTCAGTCTTTATTTTTTGGCCACACCATGTAGCATGCTGGATCTTAGGTCCTCAACCAGGGATGGAACTTACACCCTATGCATGGGGAGTGTGGAGTCTTAACCACTGGACTGCCAGGGAAGTCTTTTTTATAAAATGGTATTTTTTAATAATACAATATGAACTTAAAAATAATTTTTTAATTGCTCTTCCTCTCCCTCTTCATATACTCTCTCCATCAATGCTTACAATCCGGTAAACATCTTTCCTTGATTTTCCTAATTTTCCATTAAGAATTCAAATATATATTGAGTACATTTTACATGGTTTTATGAAATAACTGTTATGTGTTAACACCAGGTGTATTGTCAACACATATTGATAATGACAAGTGAGTGATATGCTATAGCAGAGATACAGTGAACTTATTCAACCATTTATTCAATTCTTTATTATAGACAGCCGCTGCTTCCTTTACTTTGCTTTGTACTGCTTGAGGAAATGTTACAATAAAAATCTTCATACAAATATCTTGTTATTCAAGTTTATGCTCACTTGCTATTGTAACAAACACTCTAAAAATCTCACCAGCTTACCACAACAAGAGTTTGTTTCTAGCTGCCATCCCTGCCTGGTGCAAGTCAGGCTGTTACCATGACGAGTGTGCCTCCAGTCTTGATTCAGGGGATCCATCTTATGGGTTCACTATCTCAGATCTCTTCGTTTCCAGCAGTCAACATGAGAGAAAGCTTGGAAGACAAGGAAAGGTTTATGACAAAGACTGGATGTGGTTTGGGACGCGTCTGCCCCAGATTCCACTGGCTACAACCCAATCAGAGGCCCCAACCTAACTGCAAGGGAGGCTGGAAGATGCAGCCTTCCTGTGTGCCCAAACTGGAACTGGGTGAACATTTAGCCAAATTTGCAAATGTTTTTATATAGATTAGTGGCTTTATTCCAAAGGATGTATTTCTCAACTGCAATTTCTGAGTTGCAAAATTTCTATATAACGTGTGTGTCTATATCGCTTTGCAAAAAAGATCATGACTCCTGTCAGCAGAGTACGAATACTCAGCACCATTTTTGCTTTTCTAAACCTCCCTTCCAAAGGTGCTCAAAGACTAGAAACTCAGTTGACCAGATTCCTGTGTCAACAGGATCCTGGTTTAACTTCCAGCAATCAGAGGCACTCTCACTGAAACTAGAAGAGTGAAGAAAGCAGGTAGCCTTTATTTCATTTGAACATGCTGACAGATGGCAGAAATGGCCTGTATAGTGGCTTCCAGGTGACATCCTGCATTGTGCAGAGATTACTGGCAGGGGCTTTCCCTGAAATTCCTGCACTACTGGATTTTCTAAAAGCCAGCAATAATTTCTCCTCATTCCCTCAGTCATTCTGACAGTTAAGTGAACATCTCATTTCTTGTATAAAAACCTCTTCTTATTTCAAATACTTAAAGAAATTTGTTTGTAGACTAAGAGCTAACTTACACATCAACATAGCAGGTCTTTTATTTTTGTTTAGGACCCATTTTTTCCTCACATATGATTTTTAAATTCTTATATTTCAAATATATTTGTTTTATATTACAGTTGTGGAATTGCTGTCTTCCCAAGCCTTAGTTAACATAAATATTCTGTAACACTTCTAATTTTTATATTTTATAGTTAAATCATTAACTCATCTGAAATTTACTTTTGTATGTGCTGTAACTGCTAGTATTATTTATTAAATTGTTTTCTCATCCAACTGAAATACCATCTTTGTCTCAAATATCCTTATCTGTTTCTAGGCCACGTAGTCTCTTCCAGTGATCTGTTTAACTGAGCAAGCCATATAATATTGCCTGTTGTGGTTTTATAAAATATTTTAACTGTTTTACAAATCTAAATTCAAGAGATTACCCAACACAATAATCTGTGTTACCAGGTTAACTCGGTTATATATAAATTCTTAATAAAACGTATCTTTCTATGTCTGCATATACTTGAACTTTCTATAATATTAATAACAGAAACATCTGAATGCTTGGCTAATATAAGGGAGCAATGGCCAATCCTAAGCTGATTCCAAATTTTTGAGAAGCAGCAGCCTCACTCTTCTCACGAACTGCTTTCATAGCAAATGAATGTTATAAAACTGAATTTGTAAAGTAACATTATCCTAATCAAATACTACTTTTGCCATTTATATGTACTTTATATATAAGACTGTAATATAAAGGCATCTATGTAAGAGCTTGTTTATAAAATGGGTAACACTACCAGTAATTTTTAAAACTGTTGGTTTAATACATAAACTTGTGTTGCTTTTACTATTATTCAACTGTTTATTTTTTATTAAGATATAATTCACATACCACAGAATTTACCCTTTAAACTATCCAAATCAGTGGTTCTTGGTACATTCACAAAGCTGTGCATTGATCACCACTTTGTAATTCCTGTTTGTCTGATTTTTTTATTATTATTTTAAAAAGTGGAAAACCAAAAGTATAATTTTCATTCAATAAATATCATTCGATCCTTAAGCAGCTTTGTTGCAGAAAGTGAAGTCCGTGATTTTAGATTATTTTCGGTTTAGAATCAGTTTTCACACAGTTTCAATAATTGCAGCAATTTCCTTGAATTGTCTGTAGAAATTCTGAGGAGAAAGGGGGAAACAATATTAATTTTGCTTTTAGAGGATTCTTTAGTTCTTTTAATTATATCTGTCCAGCGGAGGGTCTATAACTTATTAAGTCTACATTTTAATGTTAAATCCTCAACTATTATTATTCGACGGTTACTATAAGAAGCAAAAGGTGTAATCTGGTGCAAGCAAAAATACTACTGTAGGGTTGAATAATCAGCTCATAAATAAACTTTCTGAAAGCATCCAACAAAGTTCTTTGAGACCACACCAGAAAGATTTATTAAATGTCCAGCGCTGTCACAGACAATAAAGACTTTTAAAAAATGACACATTGGGTCCCAGGCTTTGAACCAGTTTTATTTAGTGAAAGACTGCATTTCAAGGTGATTGATAGAGGCTGTCTTGTCAATTACAATAAGAGAGACCCAACACTAATAGCAGCTTATATGCATGTGTGCTCAGTCGTGTCTTGACTCTTTGCAATCCCATGGACTAGGGCCTGCCAGGCTCCTCTGTCCACGGGATTTTCCAGACAAGGTTACTGGAGTGGATTGCTGTTTCCTCCTCCAGGGGACCTTTCTGACTCAGGGATCGAACCAGCATCTCTTGCATCTCCTGCATTAGCAGGATTCTTTACCACTAGCACCACCTGGATTTATATCCTCATATTTTCCCTCTTCTTTGGACTTAATTCTCTATTTTGCTTCTTAAAAGAGTATCTGTATTTTGTTTTAATTCATGTGTAAATTTATTATTTTTAATAATAAATTTTATTATTTATTAAAATAATAAATTTTAATAGGAGGAAGTAAACATTTGTTCAAAAACATATACTGATGATCATAATTTCAGCTACTAAAGATATTAGTCAAAAGCTCAAAGGATGTTCCTTCATCCTCAGTTTTGTAATGGGACTAACAGGCTCTGACTGCCTGGTTAGCTATCAGCCATATAAGAACTAACTTTAAAACAGCTGTCCCATTTGTGATCTTTTTCCTGAGAAAATTTTAAGAGGTAGAATCTGGGAGCAAAAATGCAGCAAAGAAAAATAAGAATTAGGCCAGTATTATAACTTACAAAAGGACTGAGACCTGTATTATTTTTTGAAGTGGATTTGGTCTTTATATTCAGCTGAAGGCTACTCATATATCACATACACTGCATTTATTTCTTTTCAACCTTAACTGCTTCCAAGACACCACTTCACACTAATAGTGTTGAAGCATGACCCTTTTTTGTTCTAAAGTGGACATATCAGTTCTAAGAGAAAGAAATTAAAAGGAAAGAAAATCCTTAAAATCACTACCTCAAAAAGATATCTGCACTCTCAGATTCAATGCAGCATTACTCACAATAGCCAAGGTGTGGAAACAACCCAGATGTCTACTGACAGATGAATGGGTAAAGAAAATGTGGTGTGTATATATACACAGTACTATCCATCCTTTGAAGAGAAGGCAGTTGTGCTATTTTTGACAATATGGGTGAACCTGGAGGACAATATGCTAAGTAAAATAAGCCAGCACAGAAAGACAAATACTGCATGATCTTGCTTATACGTGGAATCTAAAAAAAGTGAGATTCATGGTAACAGAGAATAGACAGCAGTTACCAAGGCTGGGAAGGTAGAGGACATGAGGAAATGCTGGTCAAGAACTTTTCAGTTACAAGGTAAGTAAGCTCTGGAGATCTAAGGCATAGGTGATGGCCACAGTTAATAATATAATAATGTATTACATATTTGAAATCTGCTAGAGAAGAGATGTCAAGTTTTTACCACACACACACAAAATGTTAACTATGTGAGATGATGGATATATTAATTAGTTTGACAGTAGGAATCTTTTCATAATGTAAACATACACCCAAACATCACATAGTATGCCTTGCAAGTATACAATTTCTGTCAATTTTACCCCAGTAAAGCTGGGGGGAAATACAGTTTGTAAAAGAAATCAAAAGTATCCCAGAGGGCTTTCCCTTGTGGCTCAGTGATAAAGAATCTGCCTGCCAATGCAGGAGACATGGGTTCAATCCCTGGTCCAGGGAGATCCCACATGCCTTGGAGCAACTAAGTCCGTGTGTCATAACCACTGAAGCCCACATGCCTGTCCTCCATAACAAGAGAAGCCCATGTACTGCATCTAGCCCCTGCTTGCTGCAAATAGAGAAAAGCCTGAGCAACAACGAAAATAAATAAATTACAAAAAAGCACCCTTGAGTGGTATATGAGGAGCTTTTCTTAAAAAAGAAGTCTGGGGTTCCAGTTCAAGATGGTGGAGTAGAAGGACGTGCACTCATCTCCTCTTGCAAGAGCACCAAAATTGCAACCAGCTGTTCACTATCAACAGGAGGATGTTGGAACACACCAAAAAACAATACCCACATCCAAAGACAAAGAAGCCACGGCAGAGGGAGGGGCACAATCCCAATAAAATCAATCCCATATCCACCAGGTAGGCAACACACAAACTGGAGAACAATAATACCAAAGAGGTTCTCCCACTTGTGGAGGTTCTGAGCCCCATATCAGGCTTTCCAGCCTGGGGAATCTGACAAAGGGACTAGGAATTCCCAGGGAATCTGACCTTGAAGGCCAGCGGGATTTAATTATAGGACTTCCATAAGACGGGGAAACAGAGACTCCAGTCTTGGAGGGCACAAACAAAATCTTTTATACACCAAGACCCAGAGTAAAGGAGCAGCAAACCCACAGGAGACTGAACCAAAACTACCCGCAAGTGTCAGGAAGTCTTCTGTGGATGCATGGGTTGGCAACGGCTCACCACAGGCATGGAGGCACTGGTAGCAGCAGTCCTGGACGGTCCCCCTTGGCATAAGCCCTCTTGGAGGCTGTCATTAACCCTACCATAGAGCCCACAGACCCCGGGGCTGGGTCGCCTCAGGCCAAATGACTAACAGGGAGGGAGTGCAACTCCACCCATCAGCAGATAATTGGATTAAAGACTTACTGAGCAAGGCCCTGCCCACCAGAGCAAGACCTAGATTTTTCCCACCTTCTCCCTCCCATCAGGAAGCTTACAGATGCCTCTTAGCCTCATCCACCAGAGGGCAGACAGATGAAGCAAGAAGAACCACAGTCCCACAGAAGACTAAGACAAAAACCACATTACAGAAAGTTAATCAGGATGACAAAGTAGAGAGTTATAACCCAGATGAAGGGACATGATAAAACCCCCCAAAACAATTAAATGAAGTAGAGATAGGCAACTTTCTAGAAAAAGAATTCAGAATAATGATATTGAAGATGATCCAGGATCTCAGAAACAGAACAGAGAAAATGCAAGAAATGTTTACCAAAGATCTAGAAGAACTAAAGAACAAACAAACAGAGATGAACAATACACTAGAAGGAATCGATAGCAGAATAATGGAGGCAGAAGAACGGATAAATGACCTGAAGGACAGAATGGTAGAAATCACTACCGCAGAACAGAATACAGAAAAAAAAAAATGAAAAAAAAAAAAAAAAAAAAATGAAGACAGCCTAAGAGACCTCTGGGACAACATTAAAGCACCAACATTCGCATTACAGTGGTCTCAGGAGGAGGAATGGAGAAGGCAATGGCACCCCACTCCAGTACTCTTGCCTGGACAATCCCATGGACGGAGGAGCCTGATAGGCTGCAGTCCATGGGGTCACTAAGAGTCAAACATGACTGAGAGACTTCCCTTTCGATTTTCACTTTCATGCATTGGAGAAGGCAATGGCAACCCACTCCAGTGTTCTTGCCTGGAGAATCCCAGGGACGGGGGAGCCTGGTGGGCTGCCGTCTATGGGGTCGCGCAGAGTCGGACACGACTGAAGCGACTTAGCAGTAGGAGGAGGAGAGATAAAGGACTTGAGAAAATATTTGAAGAAATAATAGCTGAAAACTTCCCTAAGATGGGAAAGGAAATAATCAACCAAGTCCAGGAAAAGCAGAAGAGTCCCAAGCAGGACGAACCCAAGGAGGAATACCCCAAGATACACAGTTCTTAAACTGACAAAGATAAAATATTAAAAGCAACAAGGGAAAAAAGACACACAACATACAAGGGAACTCCCATCAGGTTGCCAGGTGATTTCTCAACAGAAACTCTACAAGCCCGAAGAGAGAGGCACGACGTATTTAAAGTGATGGAAGGGAAGAACCTACAACGAGGAATACTCTACCCAGAAAGACTCTCCTTCAGATACGATGGAGAAGTCAAGAAGTCAAAAGCTTTCCAGACAAGCAAAAGTTAACAGGTTCAGCACCACCAAACCATCTGTACATGCTAAAGGAACTTCTCCAGACAGGAAACACAAGAGAAGGAAAAGACCTACAGAAAATACACTTAAAAGAAAATGGAAATAGGATCGTACATATCGATAATCACCTTAAATGTAAATGGATTGAATGTGCCAACCAAAAGACACAGACTGGCCAGGCAGATGAAAACATATGCATGTATGCACTTCGACTTACCATATCACTCTGCTTGACCCCCCAAAGTGCATGTAATTATTTTATACTCTTAGGTTAATCATGTTCCCATTATGGCTTGCAACTGTAATTATCTTTTTTGTCTGGCTATTGATTGTGAAAACTGATAAACATCTTTTACTACTGTGATTATATAACTATTACTCACTTAATACCATTGTATCATGACTGGTCAACAGAAAAATAATAGAATTCTGTATCACCAAAATTGCTATTTAATAGAAAAACTTGTAATCACTTTTTAAAATCCAGATGCATATGAGAATTATCTTGGTTTGGTAAAAAATACAAATGCCCAGGTATTACTTTTTTTCTTCAAAACCCCAGATATGTTTCTAATGAGCAGCCATGTTTAAAAACAACTGGACTATATGATGATCTTTTATTTTTATCTAGTTTGTTCCATTTTTTCTATTCCATATTCAGTGCTCCCATTTCACTTAGTTTATACTTTCCAATGTCTCCAACTTTTCTCTCTCTCTTTTTTAAGTTCCTTCTCAGGTCTTTATCAAGTGTGGTAGAAAAGCTTTTGTATACATATATATGTGTGTGTGTATATATATTATATATATATATAGTATGTGTAATATATATATATTTTAGAAAACATAAATTTTGTCTAAAAAAATTATGACATTTTGATTCCACTTGATTTTGTATGAATAGAATGCTAGATTTCTAATCTAAAAGAAACAGCAGATCTACAACAAGCAACAAAGGTATACTGTATAGCACAGGGAACAACAGTCAATATCTTGTAATAACCTATAATGGAAAATAATCTCAAAAATAATATATGTATATGTATAACTGAATCACCCTGCTGTGTACCTGAAACACTGTAAGTCAGCCATACTTCAATACAATATATATATCAAGAAGAAAAAAGAAAGAAGTCTGGGACCAATATATTTTCAGTTTTATAAAGAATTCTCATTACATTTCCATTTCATTCATCTTGGTGGCCTTTCTTAGATTATTTGACTTTTTTAGAGTAGGAAGAGTTGTAATTAAGAATTCATATCTATTCACTCACCATAGGCATCAAAATGAACAAACCAAGACAAAACTCTAAGGTCAGTTAAATTAGCCAAAGACAAAGCATTTCCCTGTATGTACATTGAAAAGGAAATCTGATTTCTCATCTACCTTCTTTCCCCCTTTCTTGCTTACAGAAAAGAGGTGAAATAACAGTATGTACAACGGGGCTTCCCAGGTGGTGCAGTGATAGAGAATCCGCCTGCCAATGCAAGAGACTCGACAGTTACAGGTTTGACCCCTTGGTCAGGAAGATCCCCTGGGGGATGAAATGGCAGTCCACTCCACTATTCTTGCCTGGAGAATTCCACAGACACAGGAGCCTGGTGGGCTTTACTCCATGGGCCCACAGAGAATTGGACACATCGAGCAACTGAGTGTGCGTGTGCACACACACACACTAAAAATAATAATATATATAACATGATTCTAAATATAAGCTACTAAGTTACTCAAAACCCTAGCAGATAAAATTAGCTATCAAGTACTAGTTTTGTGGTCTGATCTGCATTTAGTAAACATTATTAGTCAGAAAATTCAAGGTCAATACTGTTCAAAGGTAAGATTCATTCAGCTTCGTCATTCTTAAATATTAAGCCTATGAAGAATAAAAC